>NW_023425539.1:2459217-3659217 GCF_014108245.1 Pipistrellus kuhlii | reverse complement strand
TATGACTTCCCAGAATAGATGAATAAAGCATGAGAGCAGATAATTGGAACTAAAGGCAGCCTCAACTCTCTCGATTAAAGCTTTTAGACCAGAATGCAGAGGCCTCACTCCTGCCAGCTTGTTTTAATGCCTTGGTTTTGGAGCCAATAGGAGCAGGAGCCTGAACATTCTTAAAACCGTACAGAATCTGATCATGTCAAATAATCAAACCCTCTAAACTCTGAGTCACCCACAAAGTCATACAACAGCTCCCCTTAGCAGATGCTCCCCATGCTCCGTAGGCTCACTTTCCTACAATACCCCCCCCCCCCCCCCCCCGCCCAGATTTCCCTTGAGGAATGTGCCTTGTTCAGTGAGACTGTGGGACCAAGATCTCAGCGAGGGTCCCTTCCAAGGATGATGACAGGTAGGACAGACAGGCAGAAAACATAATTTGAAGTATTTTTGTTTTTTTATATACAGAATACAGGAAAGTTTCTGTAAAGTCTAAAACATTACAATTACTATGTACATTGGTACTAGTTGTGGGGTAGGAGAAGAGGAGGGAGCCAAGGGTGGGAGGAAGAGGAGAGAAGTGGCAAGAGAACAAAAAAAGGAGACAAAACAGGTTTACGACAAAAAACGTTTTTGCTACAATAGACAATTTGAAGAAAACGCTCTACCACATGTAGTACTGTACACGGTTTTTAAAAACATTGAAAAAATGTCATCACTAGATGTATTTACACAAAATCCAAATACACTTTTCCTTATTCGAAATAAAATAGATGGACAGCCAGAAAAAGGATTCATTTCTCATTTGTCCATAATACACAGTAGCTACCTGTAGTGCAACCGCTGCAGAAAGGGAAAATAACTTGGAGGGTGGGAACCATGGAAGGAGGGTGGGTAGCGATTTTTATATTAAATAAAACAATGATATTGTATAGATTTTGCTGTATGAAAACTGTATTTTTTCTTTTAATATAAAACTATTGTCACTGCCACAAAATAGAACAAGTTTCTGATTATTTTACAACGGCGGGCGAGGGGGAGGGAGCAGCTGGGTGGAGAACGGTTTTGTGTTGGAGGAAGAGTCCAGACCATTGGCCTTCCCCTCCCTGCCCACGCTGTTCCTCAGCTCGGGTCTGCCGCTTTTCCATGAAATGTTGAGTACAAATATATGTGCAAATGCCCCCTAGAACTTGAGAAAAGAAAAAGGATTTTAAAAAACAGTCAAAAGGTTTTCTTCATGTCATGCAAAGATTGTAGTTGAAGGGTTTCTGGTGGAGTATAGAAAAAACCCGGGCTTGGTTTGTGTACATTTTTGCATTGCAGGAGTCTTGGGTGGGTGAGGCGGGTGATGGGGTGGCCACCAGTCCTAGGGAACGGAGTTGGAGCGCAACACAGGGCCCTGGTGGGGCTTGAGAGAGAGCTTCTCGGCCAAGACCCCATCTTGCAACAGACTGGCATCGCCTTTGGGCTGTTTGGTCGCAAACTCGGTGATGCTGAAGACAAACTGCAGACACCCCAGCTTGATGTAGCTGCCATGGTGCAGTAAGGCCGTGCCTTCCCAGCCGGCCCCACTGCCCCCAATCAAGCTCGAGCTGCTGGCTTTGCAGTTGCAGGGTCTCCGTTGTGGCCCCTGGGCCTGGGAACTCATCATGGGTGCCTCCTCGCTTGGCTCTTCGTCCTGTTTCTGGTGCCGGCGGCGCCCTGGGGAAAAAGGGGATGGTCACCGGAGAAGAACAGTGAGCAGTCCGATCATCTGGGCTGTTTGCCAGAGGCCCTCTGTACCTCCCCGTTTTAAATGCTGCGTGACTGGGGTGAGGGATGCTCAGAAAGGACTGGTCAAGTCTGAAGTGCTGTACACGTAAGTGGGTGCACAGCACTGGGTTCTCCGTGGCCCTCCCTGGGCCCAGGAGTAAGCACGTGGCCAATGCAACCGGGAAGGCAAGAGACAGCACATCACTGGCAGCAAGCCTGAGCCACCATGACAGAGCCTTAGAAAATGTGTCCAAAAATGGCAGGCTTCATGGCCACAGGCCTCTGCTCCAACTTACTGATGACACTCTGCACTTTGGCAACAATACTGTTTGGGGGGGTTGGCGGGGTCTTCTCGGAGAAGTCACATGAATACAGCACGTTGTCCACCGTTGTCCCGTGCTCACTGTAGTTTAACAGCTCATAATGTTTGGTATTCTGAGGAGGAGGAGGGAAGGTAAGATGTGTGGTCTGCTGCGTGGGGCCTGGGCTAAGGGGAGAGAGGACACATGGAGAAGGCTGTGCTGCTCTACCTGGGGACTCGCTTTCTTTCCCCATCGGGCTCCCTTCCCTGTACTTTTTGTTTGGGGCTCTCCCTCCCAGGAGCAAGCTCCTGCCTTTTCCTCTCCCCTCTCCTTCTCCCACAGGCACGCATCTCCTAAACTCTAACGGACCCCGAGATCTGCAACCAGGGGCGCAATGGGCAGTGTCAGTTAAAAGGGCCTGAGAACAGGGAAGACAAACAGCGGACGGTCTCCTTTCTTAGCCCCTCTGGTTGGGACATCCATCAAGTTAAAACCATGTCCCAGGCTAACCCCCTGAACCGCTCTCTAAGGCCCTCTTTTCTCTGACTTTCCAGAGCCAAAGCAGATTCGCCTAGGCTCTCTCCTGTAGCTTCTTCTGTCCTAAGCCCTTCCTTGTTTCACTGTCTCCGGCTTTAATATACTCTCAAAATAAAAAACAAAAACATATAAACATAAACAAAAAAGATTCACCCCTTCAGGGAATCCTTCCTTTTTAGACCCTCCCTCTCCTCACTCCTTTTTTGCCTCCTCAGCACCGGATCCTGCTAAAATCACGGGCACATGAGATGACGAAACTCACAGGGTTGCACTAAGAGGGATTCCCTTGCCCTGCTTAGCCCCACCCCTCCCCCACCTCAGCTGAGCCTGTGACCAACCTCAGGGGATAGGGTAGCTCTGCTCCTGGGGAGCAGATGGCCATGGTAGAATGCCCTTTTCACACCAAGACTCCTCTCCTCCCCAGGTGACGGGGAGGGAAAAGGAGAAGACGCCCAATCCCCTTCTTCTCACCCAGGGCACTGAACAAAAACCCAGTGCCTGGGAGTGGCCTCAGGTGGGGAGAGCTCCCTCTACCCCATCAACAGCCCTCACCTCATCGTAGAATATGCAGGCGTGTTTCCCGGACACGTAGTTACAGTGACCATAGTTTGTAAGGCACACGTCCATGTCAGCTCCTGCAAGGTGACATGAATAGAGGAGAAGGCGGGCAGAGAACAAATTGTTAGATGCATGTGTGGGGAAGGTGGTGGTGGTGATGGGGGAGGGCGTTAGCTTCTGGGAGGCACTAGGAGACCCCGAGGGACAAGTAGCTCAGGGCCCTCTCCTTGTATTTTTAAACTAAAGCTGATGTCTTTTCAACCTCTTGCTAAAGAACAGTTGTTGTTGCCAGCTGATCTGCTTTAGAACATATGGCTGCTGCCCAGACTGGTACAGTGAGCTACTGAAGAGGATGTAATATTTCCTTTTGATTTTTTAAAGTATACTTTTTATTGATTTCAGAGAGAAAGGAAGAGAAATAGAAACATCAATGATGAGAGAATCATTGACTGGGTGCCTCCTGCATGCCCCCTACCGAGGACTGAGCCCACAACCCTGGGCATGTGCCCTTGACTGGAGCATCAGTCCACAGGCTAATGTTCTATCCACTGAGCCAAAATGGCTAGGGCGAGGATGGGATGTTTTCAAGAAAACACAAAATGGGGTGCAGGGCCTATAAATCATATCACCTGAAAGAAGGGAAATGCCTAGGCTGGGGGCTAATCTGTCTGTACTTCTGTACAAGTTAGAGGGCTAACTAAAGCTCAGGTAAATGTGAGCCCCATAACTTTTTCCAAGACCTCCAGGGAGAAAAGTTTGCTCTCTCCTTGGATATTTTCTTGCAGTGCTTAAATGCCTCACTGAGCAGCAGTCAGAACTTTTACCTCTCCTGATGTCACACTGGACACAAATCAAGAACAGGCCTGAGAACAGGGAAGACAAACAGCGGATGGCCTCCTTTCTTAGCCCCTCTGGTTGGGACATCCATCAAGTTAAAACCATCTGCCCCTTTCTAGCCTTGAGGGTAAGAGTATTAGTCTTTAGGGCTGAACAGACTCAGCACCTCCCAGCTGGCTCACCTGTCCCGATGTAGAGGGTTCGGTAACACATGTTCACAGCTCCTCCCAACCCTAAGAGAGGGTAGAACACAGCTCGGGCCTGTACTTCCTTTCTTTGCACTACAAGACAAACAAGGATAGGGTTATTCAGAAACTCAGAGCCTGGCACTGAATGCCAACCAACAGAACCTATGGCTCAAACAGTAACAGAACCCAGACCTTTGGCGCATCGCCTGAAGAACACAATCCCACTGGATGAGTGACCTTTACCAGTTCACATCTAACACTGGGCTGCTTCAGGGTGAGGCTCTCTGTCCCACACACAGCAGTCCTCACATGGGTAAGAAGGACAAGAGCTTTGACAATGGTCACAGAATTTAAAGATGACAGTCCTTTATGAGCTCTTAGCTGCTGGTTGATTTGTCAGGGAAAACTAGCTGATCCTATAGGGAGGTTGTGCAAAAAAGGGCACAGACTTAAGGTGCATATGAATTGCCTAGAATCTTGTTAAAATGCAGATAACGATAAGGTCGCGCCAAAGCTCTGCATTTCTAACAAGTTCGTAGATGCTGCTGTTGCTGCTGGTCTGGGGACCAAACTTTTAACAGCTAATGTTCAAAGGGGTATCCTGAGCAGAGTTAACCTCTTGGGAAGAGTTTCCAGGAGGCCAGCCCAACTGTTATTCTGTTTCTCACCTGGTGAGAAATTCTTCTAACTTGAATATTTGACAGCAATTGAGCAGAAAACACTACATACACCCAAAGGCACTTGTAGCTGCTTTCTGAGTCTCAAAGTGGATATGTATGAAAGTTACAGTGCACTTCCTGGAGTCTGAGCTGAAAGCTGTGGGTGCCATTTTGTATATTTTCTGAGAAAAAAAGAGCCATGGTGCTTTATTAAGCCCACTGAAGGCACACACTGAAAGCTGAGATTTCCACGGAGGGGAGACGGCCGTTCACACAGAGGTCTGACGGCGGGGTGTGGGGCAGGTGTGCATGCGCACCTTCTGTGTGGTGCCCTCCAGAAGCCAGTGGATGTGCCCCGACACTGCCCGGTGAAGTTTGGACCCGGGAGGGGAAAAGCTGATGTATTCTCTGCAAGGCCAGAAACTTGATCAGCTTCTCGTCCAGCATATTTATCTCGATTTCTATTAACCAAAGAGAAAGATTAAAAAAGCAGCTGAGGAGGAAATGGAATGAGAAGTAGGCTAAGGTTACCGAGCAAATAGTGCAGCAATTCTAAAATCCAGCCAAGAGCTTTTCTTCTTCTTTTTTTTAATAGCACAAAGTGATACAAGGATCTTGGCTGGGCACCTCACTAGTCATTTGCAGTGAGAGAGCCCCAGTGCAGACTATACAGATGCCTCCTGCCACTGGGTAGCTGGATTTTAGGTAAAGTGGTCCTAGAAAGGTAGAGCAAGATAAACCATTTGCCTGTGCAGGGGGAAGGGCCTGGGCGTCTGATATTGGAGCTTGGATTTCTACCATTCTCTGTTTACAGAGATCAAGTTCTGCACTGCTTCTCCTTGATTTTGGGAGCGAGATGCCTCCTGATTTTATTCTGCAAGTCCAGGTGATCTGCCCGGTCTCCAACAATCTGCCTACGGTGATTATCTTCTTTTCTCACTGGCCAGCTTGGCTCTGTTCTCTTCACCTTTGATTATGTGTATATGCATAAGACAGAGACAGAAGGGGCTTTCTTTCCTGCACCACTCCCCTCTCCAGCTCTGAGATCAGGCATCCCATCCCGTCTGCCCCTTTTTGAGATGAGCTGAATGCTGCATAGGGACAGCACTTTCACCACAGCAGCTAGTGGCGGAGCAGCAGCTCATTCACTCACCTCCATTGACATCCATAAATGCTCGAAGTGAGTTGGTGAGGTCCACCATGGCAGTAGAGTTGGCTGGGAAAGAGGGTACGGTTAAAGCGCTTCCTATGGATAACGTGCCGGGGCTGACCTTGCCATCTGGGGACGGAGCAGGAAGACTGTTACTTACGTCGCCTGAGGGAAACCCACCGGTACAATCCCCCACTGCCGAGACAGGTCTGGATTTCGGACCCAAGGTGATGTTCCCTTCTCGATTCTCACCCCATAGGCTCTGGAACTCCTAGAGCTAAAAACGTGTGGTGAGGAAGGGCAGATGGAACGACAATGCACCCAGGCATGCAGAAGGCTCCAGAGAACTGAGAACCAGTGAAATCTACTGCTCTGGGGAATGTGGTGGGGTAACTTCATTTTCTGAGCCATGACTACCTTCTTGCTACCTCTACTCATTTAAATAAGTGGAGCCTGACCCTAAAACCCCTGCCTACTGAATTCTGACTCACAGGTGCAGAATCTACCCAGGTTGGTACTGAAATAAACAGAGCCAGGAAAAAAGCCTGAGAAGAGGGGCCACCTTGGGATCAGGGGCCCCATGCAGAGAAGTCACAGACACCTCGTTACCAAGACTTCCAGCTGGCTAGGGAGGCCAGCTTCCATTGAGACAGGAGAGCCCACAGAGGGTTTCAGCAGCATCTGACACCTGGTTCAGATGCTGGGGTCAGCAACCTCGAGGTCCTGAGTGCTGACTGGAGCTAGCTGAGAGTGCAGGTCCACACTAGGTCAAGTATGGACATGAGGGCAAGCTTTTGGGCCAGAATTACCTCTATGGCCATCCCGCTCTGCAGCAATTCTAAAGGCAGTGTTCCTGACATGAAAGTTCCTTCAAAATAACCTGGCTCTGAGAATCTAACCTCTGGTGTGGAAAGTGAACCAGAGGTTGTCACTCAGAGCCTCAGGCTGATCACAATGGTTTCAGAGCACATGCTGCCTTTCTCTAGGGTGATGGGACAAAACAGGCAGAAGACCAATGGGAAGGTGGAATCAAGAGACCCAGGCTATAGTTCC
The DNA here is from genome assembly GCF_014108245.1 of Pipistrellus kuhlii. Lineage (NCBI taxonomy): Eukaryota > Metazoa > Chordata > Mammalia > Chiroptera > Vespertilionidae > Pipistrellus > Pipistrellus kuhlii. The sequence goes on along the minus strand of NW_023425539.1, from coordinate 3,652,187 downwards.
AATCCTGCCACTGACTTGTTAGATCACCTTAAAGAAATCACTTAAGCGTCCAGAGCCTAAGCAGTCCCATTGAATAGATTAAGACAAGTTAACATGTACTTTCTCTTTCCTCACAGAAATGGGGGAAGGACAAATAATACAGAGATCAAAGCACTCTGAAATATTCACAGATGTTTTTTGAAAGCTTATTTGTCAGGAAGAGCATAAAATTACTCCAAATCACCCTCAGGCTGAGTAGCACTTACCTGAAGATGGTGCTGGTGAGCAGAAACTTTGGCTGGCTCCCGTGGCCAAGATACTGTCTCCTGCTGCTTGGGGGGGAGTGAGCACCCGGGTGGCATTTGGGGGTGAGCCCAGTGGCCTTGAATCTGTCAACGGAGGTCCTGTCTGTGATTGGACAGTCTTTCTTTGCAAAGTGCTGGTGTTCTCGATGCTGGCACAAGAGCTGGGAATGGAAGGGGGCAGGCTTGGGACAGGAACCAAACTCCTCTGGGGGCAAGAGCTGGGGCCAGTGGCATTCTCTGTCTTCACAATGATGCCGACGGTGTGGTTCTGAAGCCCCCCAGCCGCTGGTGGTGTGAGGGGCCGGGGCCAGCCTTGCCGGTGTGAGAGGCCTGGTAGGGGGGTGCTGGCGCCTGGAAGTCGCCGGGGGTCCGTGCAATCAGGGGGGCTGCTGTAGAGGTGTGGGCCATTGGCTTTCACCTCTGTGTTCACTGGCCCGTTGGCAGTCCCACAGGGGGCTTTCTTGGATTTTTCCGCACAAGAACTGCAGCTGATGTCCTCTAGGGCCGGGGGTTGATGGGGTGGAGAGCAGCTCAGGGAATTCTGGGTGCTAATCCCTGAGGGGCACGACAGGGGATAGTGGGAAGGTGGAGTAGGTGCCTTGTCAGCTGTTTGCAGGGAGGTGGTGATTGAGCTGTCAGTCACAATAACAGGCTTAATATCAGCCTTCTCTGTCTGTTCAGAGTCCCAATGCGAAGGCATCTGCTTAGCAGATAAATGTTTCAATATGCTGCACTGGAGCGCAACAACACTACAGAGCCACTGTAATGGAAGGAGAGGAGAGGAGAGGAGGGTAAGAGGCCTGGGAGGCGCTGGTCCTTCCTGCCACAGTGGCCAGGGCTACAGCAGAGCTGATAAACACTGTTTCCGAGGTCCCATTGCGAATGCCCAGAAAGGGTGTGCTTGACTCCTGATAGGATTCCATTTCCATTCCCAAGCAAGACTTGTTGGTACACTCAGCAGACAACACCCTGGTCAGCAGAGCTTGGGATTCCCGTCCTGGTTTTGCCCCTAAGGCTCACCTTGTGACCAATATTCAGCAAGTACCCTAAACATCAGCTGTGTGTCCAGCACTATCACCTAGCCTCTCTATGGGTCTACTGAGGTCTTTCTACAAGACAGTTTTGCCCATCTCATAGTGCACTGGGAGACCGATGGAGAGAAGCAGACCAGTTGACTTTGTAGTTCTCTTACTTGCCTCAAGATCTGAGCCAGAGGTTCTCCCTGAAATATTCAACTCTTGGGGGGTGAGAGTAAGGGTGGGTGGGGTTGTACAAGATGGGGATGGGAATGACACTGAGGCTATTTCCATAACAGCTGCAGTGGGATGGAAGATTAGATTTGGAATCCCAGCCCTGCCTTCACTCACCTCTTGCTGCTCTGCCTGGGTGGCTAAGTGCTCAGAGTTCAAAAGGTGCATCTGTGATTCCTCAGGGATCCCATTGCAGATCAGCTCCCCATCCCGAATGGCCGCGGGTGCAATGAGTGGGGGTGGAAACTGGTATTGAGATTTTATAGCATCAGGAACCTGTTCAGAACAGATAGAAGGAGGAAGGAGAGGGAGATGGTGCCAACATGACCAGTTGATTCTGCTCTGACCATGCTTTTCTGTCCTTGGTGCTGATGCCCAGGGGACCATCATCCACTCTGGGGTTCATTGAGGATAAGGTGGCTTGGTAGGCAGCAACTGCTCCATGCCACCATCTCTTTGCCTAACACATATGCACACTAGCTTGAGAAGGCACAAAACTGGAACCAGCAGGCATGCCCTCCACTTTTCTTCATTGAGGTCTAAGGACTGAGGAAGCCAGAAATCACTGCATACTGCCTTCTGCTTTGGTCTACAAAGTGGAAGACTGACACCATCAGGGCTCCAGACTGGTATCCTGGGTTCTGATTGCTTAAGATCAAGTTTGGAAAATAAGTAAACAAGATCTGAAGAGATAAAAAGTTAAAATGAGGTCACAGTCACAGTAACATGCTCAGCATGAGGTCTGGCTCCAGATAATCACTCATTCAATGTCAGTTTTCTTCATTCATTCATGACTCATAAAACAATTGAAGACCTCTTTGTTGCACAAACAGAAGACACACTCTGAATCACATCATGTAAGAATGAAAGAGCTACACAAGCAAAGAATCATTCATGCATTCAACCAACATTTATTGAGCATCTCCTGAGTCTGGGCACTGTGCCAATTCCTAGAGATCCAGATGAACAAAACTCAAGACTTGCCCTCAAGGAGCGCACAGTCTAGTAGGGAAGATAAACACAGAAAAATTATAATACAATGTAATATATCCTAGAATAAAGGCATGTCTAAATAGCTATTAAAAACATGGAGAAGGCCCTAACTCGCTTGGCTCAGTGGATAGAGCGTCGGCCTGGGGACTGAAGGGTCCCTGGTTCCATTCCGGTCACGGGCATGGACCTGGGTTGTGGGTACATCCCCAGTGGGGTATGTGTAGGAGGTGGCTGATAGATGTTTCTCTCTCATCGATGTTTCTGACTCTCTATCCCTCTCCCTTCCTCTCTGTAAAAATCAATAAAATGTATTTTAAAAACAAACAAACATGGAGAAGGAGAATCATGGATCAGAATGTAAAAACCTAAGGGAAGGTAGGGGAGGGTGAAGGTAAGAGGAGAGATCAACCAAAGGACTTGTATGCATGCATATAAGCCTAACCAATGAACACAGACAACAGGGGGGTAAGGGCATGAATGGGGGAGGGGGGTCCAGGGGGGAAATGGGGAATAAGGACACATGTAATACCTTAATAAAGAAATTATAAAAAGAAAACAAACCAAAAGAAAAACACAAACAAACCTGGAGAAAAGTGTTTGTTTCTACCTGGGGGACAGAAACTTGGGATCAGAGATTTTATAGGAAGGCAGTTAAGAAGGAACTTCCAGGCGGACCAAGGGGGAATAGGGTAGGGAAGCAGTACCTAAGGCAGAGATGTAAAAGCATCTGGTAGATTTGTTAAATATTTTGGGAGAACCAAGAGATTTCGTGAGCAGGTTCTTAGGGAGGATAAGGGAAGAAAAAGCCCCAAATGGGTGCCTGTCCTTATTTTATTATTGTTATTTTAATATAATTTTATTTATCTTTATTGATTTCAGAGAGGAATGAAGGGGGAGAGAGAGAAACATTAACGATGAGAATCATTGATTGGCTGACTTCTGCACGCCCCCTTCTGGGGATTAAGCCCACAACCTGGGCATGTGCCCTTGACCAGAATCAAACCTGGGACCCTTCAGTCCACAGGCTGACACTCTATTCACTGAGCCAAACCAGCTAGGGCTTATTTTATTATTATTATAAACCCTCATTTGAGGATATGTTTTATTGACTTTATTTATTTTATTTATTTTTATTTTTAAAAAAAAATATATTTTATTGATTTTTTACAGAGAGGAAGGGAGAGAGAGAGAGTTAGAAACATCTATGAGAGACATCGATCAGCTGCCTCCTACACACCCCCCACCGGGGATGTGCCCGCAACCAAGGTACATGCCCTTGACCGGAATCGAACCTGGGACCCTTCAGTCCGCAGGCTGATGCTCTATCCACTGAGCCAAACCGGTCTTGGCATATTTTATTTTATTTTTTTAAAATATATTTTATTGATTTTTTACAGAGAGGAAGGGAGGAAGGGAGAGAGATAGAGAGCTAGAAACGTCCTTGAGAGAGAAACATCGACCAGTTGCCTCTTGCACACCCCCTACCGGGGATGTGCCCGCAACCAAGGTACATGCCCTTGACCAGAATCGAACCAGGGACCTTTCAGTCCGCAGACTGACGCTCTACCACTGAGCCAAACTGGTTTCGGCTGTTTTATTGATTTTAGAGAGGGCAGAGGGGAGAGAGAAAGAGAGAGAGAGAGAGAGAGAGAGAGAGAGAGAGAGAGAGAGAGAGAAACACTGATCAGTAGCCTCGCGTATATGCCCCAACCAGAGATTGAGCCCACAAGCTAGGAATGTGGCCTGAATGGAATTGAAACTGCAACCTTTTGATGTAGGCAGGAAGCTCTAACTGACTGAGCCACCCAGCTAGGGCTCCCTGTCCTTATTTCACTCTCAAATTGTCCAATTACAAAATGCTTTTCAGAAAATTTGTGCCCTTGGATTTTCTTCAAGAATAGGGAAACATTTAAAAAAGGAAACATTATAAACGACAGGGTTTTATCAAGGCCTATTGGCCTGTTCATTTCGGTAGCCAGGCTCTCTTCCATACCTATATGGTGAATTATAGCACAGATTTTTCCTAGATTTGTTTAACTAAGGTATGAGGCTTGTTCACCTGTAATATATCTTACCCTCATCTGAAAACACCTAATTTAATTTTGGAAAACTTGTGTTTCCACTGAAGTATAAATATTTACACAGTTAAGAGTTTGTTATCCAACTTTCAACAATTAACATTTTGCTGGTGCTGACACCCACTGGAAATGCGTATGATTAAAAGAAAAAAAAAATCCTCACCAGAGGATATGTTTTTACTAATTTTATTTATTATTATTTTTAAATCCTCACCCGAGGATATTTTTCTATTGATTTTTAGAGAGAGTGGCAGAGAGAGGGAAAGAGAGAAATACCAATGTGAGAAACACATCTATTGTTTGCCTCCTGCACAAACCCTGACCAGGGCCTGGGCCAGGGAGAAGCCTGCAACCGAGGTATGTGCCCTTGACTGGAACTGAATCCAGGACACTTTGATCCGCAGGCCGATGCTCTATCCATAAAACTGGCTAGGGCTGTTTTTACTAATTTTAGAGCGAGGTTAAGGGAGGGACAGGGTGGGGGGGAGTGGGGGACCTGGCTGAATATGTATGAGAAAAACGGCAATTGGTTGCCTCCTGTAGCCGCAACCTAGCTATGTGCCTGGACCAGGAATAGAAGCGACAACCTTTCAGTGCATGGGACAACCAATTGAGCTGCACCATCAGCCAGGGCTGGAGTGGTGTGATTTAAAGTATGGCTGCCCCCAAGTGGCCTATTTGAGAACTGCTGATTCCTATTGATACATAGGACAATCTGGGATTATTTCAAAAGAAAAACAGTTTATATATAGTGTTGGGTTCTTTAAGTTAAATGAATGAGGGGACTGAATGATTTATAAGAACCAGCTTCAACACCACCAAATACTCTTCAACACAGAAAATTTCTGTCAATCTCTGTGGACACACTTTAATAACTGCTAAGTACATAAAATGTATTGCTAATATATTAACAGCAGCCTGGGAAAAGAGATTTAACTTTCCTTTAGACATTTTTCCCTCTTAAATTCCTCACTTTGGGATTACTCACTTTCCACATGGCCCTCTGCTTAATCACCCTACCTTCACCTCAGACAGCTCTAGGAAAGGGGCCATCTAACAGAAACAGATGGCACTGAGTGCCAGGTGAGGGGCAGTAACAGCAGAGCACAACCACATTTGGTGGAAGGGGCTAAAGAGTGTTTATCCTCAGGAGAACTAGAGACCTGCAGTTTGAATGCCTACTATGGGGTTTGGCATTCATAATCCCGACCACCCTCCTCAAGTATTAAAATGTATAGCCGATATCACAGACAAGCCTTCATTTTCCCTCTCTGTGGAGTGGGACCAGGGCCCTCTGTCTATCCCATGAAGGAATCAGAACCCACCATCCTGCCTGAACCAGGTTGGGACTCACCTTCAAGCTTCTTCTTTTGACCGACTGGAGCACGCGGCGGTTAGGAGGGTGCTTCTTGTGAATTCGGTTCAGGAAGTCCACTTTGACGACGTGCTGTGAAATGGTGTCCTGGAAACGGTCAAACACCTGGCACCGATTGCTCAGTGTCATATTCTTTTGGCTCAGCTAGAATCAAAGCAGAAACACTCCTGTGGTGAACCTCAAAAGACATCCGTCTCCCAACTAACTATAAATGGACTACATGGGATTGTCTATCAGGGGTTGGTATGTCAACACTCTTGTCAGTGTTGTATAAGACTTTCTCCCTCAGTCCTGACCAGTCCAGCAAGGAGCAACTGGTATGTTTCTATTCCCTAGAGTGGCAGGAAATAGTGAATTATCTAAGAAGTGACCTTCCAAATTCAGCCTCTGACAGTCTTCTGTCCAGCTCAGACCACCCTCTGTAAGTTTACATGCTTCTTTTCTTTTTCTTTTAGTGTACAGGTTTCTGAGGAGATGCAGGCCTTGGCCCTCAGGAGACTCAGACTTCATTCCTAGCAAGAGAACCTCTCCCACAGGAAGCAGGACTATTTCCTATATAGGAGTTTGGCTGACAGCTGGGATGAGCACCCAAATCCTGTGTGCCCTGCCCTATTCCTCCTCCATATAACTAGGGAGCAAACCCTCTGGCATCCCAGTCTTGTTCTTTAGGAGGCAGGAAACTTGGACTGCTTTAAGGGGCCAAAGGGAGAAAAGGTAGTTTGTGCAGCAGCACACAGAAATTATGTCACATTTCCTTTTCTACAACTGGTCCCATACACTTTAATTCAAAAGGAAAAAAAATATGTGGCAGCTTCCTAATTAGTAAAAGAGGAAAAAGCCCTAAGTGGCTAATAAAATATTACCCAATTAACAATTTCTCATCTGCTGGAAAGGTGGCCTTTAAGATTCATATTTGGGTAAACTGCTCATGGTTGCTTTTTTTTTTTGGCTCAGTAAAGAGGCAAAACAAGACACACACACTGAGCCCCAGAGAGAAGCTTCCTTCTAGATAAATCTTTCTGAACAGCATTAGCTAAATAAAAGGACAAAGCAACTATTTTCTTTCATATGTGCAAGTCTATAACTGAGGCTCCCTCAGTGTAAAGAGGGAAGCACATTGCCATGTTGAGGGCCAACAGTCATTCCATGATTATCATCATTTGATAGGTGATGTCTTATGCAATAACATTTTTTAATTTGGAAAGGCTGTTCTTATGAGGGACCTGCTTCTCCTGAAGCTCTCTCCTATTCAATCTATGAGTCACTATTCTAAGTGCCTATAAGGAAATGTCTTAAATGTCTTTGGAAATAGCAAACTACAGTTCTGTTTGGCCCCAGAAAGCAGTCTGGAAAATGTAACCCAAGACTTCTGGGAAATAAATGATACTCTAACAACATTCATTCAACACTTTAGTTACTCAATACCTATAAGTGTTATGGCAAGAATTAAAGTAAGAGAAGGGTAAGAACCTCATTTGGAGCCTAGAAAAGATCAGGTGTTCAATAAATGGTTGACTGTCTGGAATATCATATATCCATGCCAATTCTCTAAAGTTACTGCACAGTTATTTAATTCTTGAGATATAAGAATAAATATCTTAAAATTTTCTTTGTTCCCTCTAAAAACAAGAGGCAGGAAAATATGGAAGCAACTACTGTGAGAGCACTTATTTCCATAGTGTTGGATCTAATATACCCCAGTTTAGGGCGATAACATCTGCTTGATTCACTCTGGAGGAAAATATTAATGAATAACCAAATGCTAGTGGGTTGAATCTGTCTGTGAAGCTAAAATAAGGCATTGTGATAAAAGGCAAAATGCACAGCTAACATATGTCAAAATAATTGGAATTGAGTAGAATGGTCTGCAGAAACCAGGAAGGGAGAGATTATAGTGAATTCTCGTACAAAGCTGACCTTATTATGCTTTCTACTGAATCAGTCCACTCTCCACTGTGCCCACAGAGGACTGAAGAGACACTGCTGAACTTACCACCACATGTTCGATGTGATTTGGACACATCCATCTGCCCAGGGGCATGGCAGTGAGTGGTGGCTCAAGGCAGTCCATGTGGAACAGGAGGGGGCAATAGTCACACTGGATGAGAGGGGCCACGCGACAACTCCTGCAAAAAAGAGATTAGGCCATTTCTGTGGCAAGATGGGAGAACTCAAAACAACCTCCCCTCCTTAATCCTAACAACATTCTCCCACATCCTCCTCCCCCAATGACTCAGTTACATTCACGATTAGAAAGATGGATGAAGTTGGGGGCTACCACGCGGCTCTCCATTATTCTCTCCTCTAAGAGAACTGTATCTTGTCAGGAAGTGAATGTTTATGTGGAGTATGCTAATGTGGCTGTTGGAGCATGAATGATCATTGTACCCATTGGGGGAAGACAGCCAACTCTACTTGATCTTTCTACTCCTTAAAAAAAAAAAAAAAAAAAAAAAAAAAAAAAAAAAAAAAAGCATCTACTTCATTAAACAACAAAAAATACTAGCAACCTTTCTAAAATCTACTACAATAAGAACTTTTTCTTCTGCGTGAAGCACTCAGAGAAACTGACAACCAGAGAGAGAGAGAGAGAGAGAGAGAGAGAGAAAGAGAGAGAGAGAGAGAGAGAGAGAGAGAGAGAGAGAGAGAGAGAGAGAGAGAGTTGTGCTGGGAAAATGATTTTGTAATGTATCAATGTAAGCATAACTAAAGGGAGGGGGCTTAAGCAAATGCCAATTATGTTTTGTAACCATGATACCCCTTGGGTCCTCAAAATTCACTGGAGCCACAGTTTGGGCTCAGAGTCCTGCCACTCTATCTAGTCCCCTATAGTGGTGTGAAACATTTCATTTTCACATTTTTTCCCTCCTGTTATCCTGTCCTTCTAACATATCTAAACAACAAGTTCACCTCCAGTAGCAGCTGGTTCCTGTCACTGAGAAGATCCTATTTGAAGAAAACCAGTATCACAGGGAAGCTACAACTGGGGCAACCTAGAGGCTTTTAGAAGTCATCCAGTCTAATACATACCCTGGATACCTGTACTACTTTTAAACCAAACTTTAGCGTATTAAAAATTATTTGTTATTTCCAGGGACTTGTGTTGCTGCTGGCTAGAATTCTTCCCGATAGGTAGTCTAAATATTTCATACTTTAGTTTAATTTCAACTTCTCTTGTTTTGCCTCTACAGTTTATAATATTTGTTAAAATATTCAAGGCTCTAATCAGTCACTCAGTCTCTGCTTTCAGATGATCAAAATATGGATTATGTACATGTAACATACATGGTTTAAAAGAGGTGATGAAAAAAGAGAAAATACATCATTTGCTGAATATGAGGAAAAGCCCCTTAGTATGGAGGAAAAATACCTGTTACACGTGAAGCAGACTTTGACCGGTAAGGGAACGAGACCATTATGATCTAACTCATGCGGTGTCTTCTTAACGTTTTTACCTGTGGTTTCCTCCTTTCTTCTTCTCTTGCTAGAACCTAGAAGAGAAATTGGTGATGCTGAACTTTCTCTAGGTACAGAGTTCCTGGCCTCAGATAGGGACACAACAGTAAGTGAAAAATCTCTTAACAAAAGCATGTGCTGTGGCCTAGACATGGATCTCTTTCTGGCCTCCCCCTGGTCTGGTTTCAAGTGAGAAAAAGAATTAGAAGGGAGACTGAGACATAAGTCAGAACCTTGATCAGAAGCCACTGTTCTGTGGCACAATACCTCTAAAGGTTTTGTAAACATGAGGTGGCCAGAAGCCTATGAAAGATAAATAGGTCAAAAAGCCTGTTCTATGGAGGTAGATAAGGAAAACTGCAATTTTACTGCATTTTAACAGAAATCAGAAAAGCTTTGATTCTGCATCCTACTGACCAGTAGGTTTCTTAAGTGTGCCAATTTCACCCCATCTGAAAGAAAAATAAGATCTAGAAGCTTCATGGTATCAAGAAGAAGCCATAACTCGATTAAACAAACAAATAAAACATAAGGAAGGTAATTTAGTAGTATCTATCAAAACTATAAATACAGCCCAGTTGGCATGGCTCAGTGGTTGAGCGCTGACCTATGAACCAGGAGGTCATGGTTTGATTCCTGCTCAGGGCACATGCCTGGGCTGTGGACTTCATCCCAGTGTGGGGTGCAGGAGGCAGCCAATCAATGATTCTCATCATTGATGTTTCTATCTTCCTCTTCCTTCCTTTCCTTTCTGAAATTAGTAAAAAATATACTAAAAAAAGAGAAAGTAATTTGTCTTAAAAACAAAACAAAACAAAATATCCCACAACTATAAAGTTTTAACTCAGCAATTATATTATTAAGAATTTATCCTATAGACACACACCCACAAGTATACAATGATATATTTCAGAATTATCTGTTGAAGCACTATCTACAGAAACAAAAGTTTAGAAAAAACTTGAATGTTTATCAACAGGAAATTAAATAAATTATAGGGCCTCTATATGATAGATCATTATACAATCATTAAGAGAAACTGAGTAATGTCTATATTCATATGGAAAGATCTCTATCCTGAGCACAATGTGAAGTTAAAAAAAAGCAATGTGTAGAACAGTATATTAAGTATGCTATTTAAGGGGGAAATAATGAGCATATATCTATATTTGCTTATACATACACAAAGCAATTCTAGAAGAAACACACAAGAACAAAACAGTGGTTATCTGTGAGGGGTAGGAAGGTGGAAATTAGGCAAATGGTAGGCAGAAGTAGGAGGGAAATTTTTCAATGTATGCCTTTTTATATTTTTTTGATTTCTGAACAATGTGAATACATTACCTTTTTTAAAAAAGTGATACTGGGAAGGGTGGAAATAGAAAATTGAATAAGCACTATAAAAACTAAAACCTTCAAAGATCTTTCCAGGAAGAACCAAGAACAATATGCGACAGTAGATATACAGTGATGCCATAGGTAGCACTCCTCTTTGGCTGGAAATAATCCTTCGGAAGGTGGAGTGGGGGAGGAGATATAATGGTTTGGCTAACCTGGTAGTGCAGTGGTACAAGTCAGTTCATTGGGCAACTGGAATTGGGTGGGGTTCCGCTCCATGGCGGCAGCAATCAGCAGCTCAAAAGGCCGCCTTAGCTGGGGCTGCACATAGTCAGGCTCTACTGCCACTGGCTCCTCATCCACGTCAATGATGTCCTCATCAACGTCGTTCTGCTCAGAGGTGGGGGTCTCTGTGCTGGCATTGGACGTGGGTGTGCCAGGCCGGCTGGCTCTTCTCTCCAGGATCCGGGCATGGGCCATAGCCTTGAGTTCAGTTTTGCTAGCTGATCTGTCCAACAAGTCCGTGTCACTGCTGGGGGATGTAGTCCGTTTGCCAGATTTGTCCACCAGTCCGTTAACATGGCCCAGCTCCTTTTTCTGTTCTCGTTTCTGTGCAAATGAACAGGAGGGCCCATCATATAAAGTACCACAAAAGAGAAAGAAATAGGGGCTATAAAATCCTATTAGACTATAAACCAAAATTATGAAAGTCACAGATTCATCCACCTGGGGACTTGGCACACAGTCCTGTTGAAGATGACAAAATTATAGCTGAACTAAAGCTGGCAAAACTATTGTAGCAGGGAATCACCAAAAGGCATGGAAATTAGAAACTATTATATAAATCACAAATCATTTCCTCTAAGTCATCATATGATACAGAATATCTCTATACAAGTAGAGGGTAAAGGAATAAACAATTAACACAGTGAGAACAAGCTCAGTGAGACTGAGGACAGTGAGAACAACAGTGGGAACCAATAAGATTACTGTAGTTTGCCTTGGAGAGGCAGCCTGACCTAATGAATGGTTTTAACTGGTCAAAATAAATAAAGTTTGGTCCAGCCGGTATGGTTCAGTGGCTGAGCATCGACCTATGTTTTGATTCCCAGCCAGAGCACATGCCCAGGATGTGGGCTCAATCCCAGTGTGGGGCCTGCAGGAGGCAGCCGATCAAAGATTCTCTCATCATTGATGTTTCTCTCTCTCTCTCTCTCTCTCTCTCTCTCTCTCTCTCTCTCCCCCTTTCCCTTCCTCTCTGAAATAAAATTAAAAAAAATTATATATATATAACAGTCTGCAAGAACAAAGGTAATATGTAAAATAGGCAAGCATAGCTCCCTATCTAGGGACACTAGGTGCTGGCCTGGAAGGTAACTGTGGAAGGAGTGTGTGTGAAGGGTAGAGACTCTAATCATCATGGTGGCTTTCAATGTTTCAAATTTAACTAGAACTCTGAAAGTGATACTTCTTTGAATGGGAAGGTGGAGAAGTGGAAGGAGACTAAATGTACTCTGTAGGACTAGATGACTGACAATACACTTTCCTCCAGGACTCCAAATTGAGTGGTCAAATGAAAGTTTTACATTGGTCTCCAGTCAGAAGACCTGGGGTCTTGTCCCAGTTCTGCCACTGATTTCCTATGACATTGGGTGACTCAGGCTGGTGGGCAGGAATTTCTCTATCTGTAAAATTAATCCAGTAAAACTTTTCTTCTTTTCTCAGAGACATGGTGATGATCAAGAGGGTCATATATATGAAAGGGATGGCTCTGAGTTGGGAGAATCTAGCCTCCACTAGGAATAGGACCTGAACATTGGAGGTTGATGAGGCTCAGAGGATGTATCATTTCAATCCACTTCAGTGTAACTACAGAGGGCCAAAGCCTGGAACTGGTGGTGGTGGTGGAAAAGACAGGTTTGGCTCTGGTAGGCAAAGAGGGCCATCTGAGAGAAGGTCAGAGTGAAATTTCAGAAAATACATACTATGTTAGGAAAAAAGTGTGCTATAATCTCTAGCAAGTATTTCTGCTTCTAGAAAATTGATGAAGAGGTAATAGAGTGTTGGAATGAGACAGGATTTAGTTCCTATCTTGGCTCTGTCAATTCCTTTTCTTTGGGAAAGTTTTTCTGCATTTATAAGCCTCAGTTTCTTCCTTTCTAAAATGGAGACACTAACACCATTTGTAACACCCACAAATGGCTACAAGGATTAAATAAGATAAGGCACATAAAATACCCAGGAGATGATGGGAACTGAAACAACAGTTTCTCTCCTCTACCCTCTTTTCCTGGCTTTACCTCTTCTCCCTCCACTGTTCCTAAACCTTTTGCATCCAGCTTCTTTGAGTGGCAAGTTTCTGAAAGGCTTCCTGGCTGGCAGGTATCTCTAACTGGCCCTGCTCTAATCTAACCAAGTATGCACAGGAAGAGATCTGGGGAGGTGAGCAGGCTGGGGGACAGCCTGTTTTGTGGATTTTAGGAGAAATCAAACTACAACTGTGGTAGGTGGCTGAGTTAGCCCTAGCTTGCTTTTTAACAGGAACCCTTGTGAACACACTGAAAAAGAATGTCTAGCTAACTGTTTACCTTCCTCTTAAAGGTTGAAAACTGTTACACACATAAACCACAATCTCTGAATCATCTCATCCTGTTTCTGCAACCAAGGAAGTCATCACTCATTGTGACATCATGTATACAGGGAGGGAAAACAGAAGTGATGTCACAACAAAAGCAAGTTATTTGGCGTATAATTAGTGTGTGTGTGGCTTTATAATTTGCCAAGTGTAATCCAGTCTATAATTTGAGGATTGGCTCTCTCTTAATCTGAGTGGAAACACACCTACTTCCTTTTTTGATAAAGGAGAATTTAGCTTTTGCATTCCACAGCAGTTCTCTCAATGTAGAAAATAATGTTCTCAAAGCCAGTAATGAGTTATTGAAGCCAAGGTAAGGGAAACTAAAGAGAGATTAGGCAATTTGGGGTACAAGTGAGTTCAAAGTCCCCCTACCCCATACACCTGGCTAAGCCTTTGGTTACTAGTAACTTATTTGTCTTGGGGTAAGAGAAACCCTTTTTTCCATCAAGCTGGAAAAGCAGCTTGTTTTTTCTTCAACCACTTTTAGCCATGGATATAGTTGCCACATTCAGGCCACCTACAGGAGGTCTACAAGATCAAACTACTCCTGTCACTAGTGAATGATACATGGCTTAGTAAATTAACACACCTCTTCTGCCCATATCAGCAGCCCATGTTTGGATTTTAGGCCCTATTGGATTCCAAACAGTCACCATGAGGAGAATGTGGGTGATTCCAGGGCTGGAAGAGACAAGAAGAAGGGACAAAAACACCTTCAGGGCTAGGCCATCTTAGCTCTAGAATATCAGTACTCTAGATCCAGCATTCTGAGCAAAGCCTTTAGAAAACAGCATTATTACCTTTCGACGAACAGTGCACCGGTGACACATCCACTCCCCAGGAGGCAACATCTCTTCACTCAGTGGAGGGTTACTGCGGGGGAAAAGACAAGGGCAAGACTAAGTGACTAACTAATCCTTTGAAGCAGTGGAAAAAGCCTTCCTAGGTCTGGCACAAAGCCGCATGTCCCTCAACTTCTATTTTGGCCAGCCCTACAGCACTGCTTGGACTCTCACATCTTTCAAAATGCTTACTTGGCATCCTTTACAGTAACCTAAAGAGTGAGCCCCTCCCTCATCTTAGAAAGAGAAGCCAAATCCAGACTATTAATACTGGGCTTACAGGGAAAGATATAATTTCTTTCTCTAGAACACTCTCCCCCTAGAAAGCCATGCCTGTATGCCTGTAAGGCCTGCTACAATTTGCCTATGGTAGATTAAAGATCATTACAAATTCTCTGATACTCCTTCCATCCAGAAGTAGTCTATTTCCTTCCTCTTGAATTGGGGCTTGTTCTTGTTTCTTGTTTTGACCAACAGAATGTAGCAGAGTTCTTAGGAGACCTGAAGATTCCATGTTTACATGCCTGGAATGTTCTATCTCAGAGCCCTGATGTTGTGCTGTGGGGGGGCCACACAGGCACTCCAATGAACAGCTCCTGCTGAAATCCAAGCCAACAGCCAGCACCACTACTGCCGTGTGACTGAGTCATCTTGGACTATGCCAGCCCAGATGAACTTCCAAATGACTGCAGTACCAGACAACAGCACATATAACAGAAAACCACCCAGCTGAGCCCAATAACCCAAAGGTTTGTGAGAGATAATAACTACCCTGTTTCCCTGAAAATAAGATAGTGTTTTATATTAATTTTTTCTCCCAAAGTTGCCCTAGGTCTTATTTTCAGGGGATGTCTTATCTTTCCATGCGCTATGTCTTATTTTTGGGGAAACACGGTAGTGTGTGTTTTAAGCCACGGAGTTTTGGGGCAGTTTGTCAGGCAACAATGGCATACTGGGGACAGCTCCTCCATGTGTCTTTCTGGGATTACTCAAACGTCCTAGACCCTGGCTACATGGCTTTGGGTCACTTCTGGCACTTCTCATGCTTTCCCTTATGTGATAGTTCTCCCATTTCTTTTATTAGAGTGACCAAGACAAGGGTTGAATCTCATCCCTCTTTGTGTCTTTGTAAGATGTGTACATAGTAACTACTCAATTAAGTCAATACTGAATCAAAATTAAAACTGTGTAGGGCTAGCCTTACTGATTCTCCAAGGTCATTGATTTCCATTAAGGTTACACCAAGATCCATATGAGACTTTATTAAGTCCTTGGGAGGCTCATATTTATAATGCCTATACAGTAGTTGTTCTCAAAGTGTGGTTTCCAGACTGGCAGCATCATTTGGGAACTTATTAGAAAATAAAATTCTGAGACCTCACTCCAGACCCACTGAATCATAAATTTTGGGGATAGGGCTTAGCAATTTATGCTCAATATCAAAGTTTGAAAACCACTGCTATATAGAACAGGCTACATTTATGCTTAAGAAATTCTTACAGTTGGTTCCTGAAGGTATTTTACTTGGAATGGCAAGTAGGAAATTTTTCTTAAAAGAATCTGAGAAAACTACAAAAACACACACAACACCCACTCGAAGATTGAATGTATAAGGACCTTTCCTTTAAGTCCTGGGCTTAATGCTATCCTGCTTTATCTTTTCTACCTAATAGCCTTTGGTGGGCAAATTTTCCTTGCTCTGTGTATGTCAGGATGCCCAGCAAGCCCCATTACTCCCTTTCTTCCCTGTTACCTTGGTGGAATCACAGGAGGACCCTTATCAGGAAGTGGAAAACTGGAGGCACGTTGGCCTGTGGGGATAGGTCTTTAATCCCTGCAGGGCCACAGGTGAACATCATCTGTAATGTCTACTTTATTCTCTCCAATGCATTTCTACATAGACTACACCCAAACTAATGAAATGCACACATGTAATTTGCAAAGGTCTACAGACTCTGCTATGCTTCAGCAGCTGTTATATTAAAATTAACCCTGAAAAGGCTGTCACTTCTGATTCTGTTTTTCATCATTTCTTTTCATTTGCCTACTGGCTTTGAGCCAAGATACCCTACCCCACATGTAAAACAGAGAAGGGCAAGGCAGGATGGTACAGGCTTATGTCTTTTTACCAAGATGTGAATGGCCTCCTGGTCCTTCATGCTTCCCCTAATCTATTTCCAACCCTGCTGGCAGAATGATATATTTAAAACACAATTCTGATTATATCACTCTCTAAATTAAAATGCCCTTCAATATCACCCCATCCATTACAGGATGAAGTTCAAGCTCCTGTGTTGTAGGTAAGACTCCATGACTAGAACCCTGCCTCCTTCTCCAGCTCCATTAAGTCTGGTGGCCCCCTACACAGCCTATACTGTTTCTCAACTCTGTCTGCTCATTCCAGAGCCACTGCTCACAACCACTAAAGCCACATCCTTTCACCTGGTGGACTCATCTGTTATACGGGCTGAAGTCAGGTGTTACCTCCAGGAAGCCTTCTCTGACAGTTCCTGATTCTCTATAGCAGTTTTGTGCCACATTGAAACTGTTAAGTACCTAAGTCCCTTCTCTATGCCTCGTTCATCTTTGTATTTCCACACTCTGCACAATGCCTGGCACACAGCAGGTACTCAATAAAGTTTTAAGGATTGAAGAACATTAAAAGAATGGGCTTCTAGAAAGTGAAGGTAACCCCTCCAAAGTCATGAGGCAAGGCAATGCAATTGGACAAGTACTTATTTTGTGGTTAAATTGCATATAAAATTATTTATGTTTTCTAAGACACAAAACAACAAGACGACATCAAAATCCACACTTGAAATCTCAACTACACGATGAACTATGCACCCTACTTATTAAAGTCTCCTTTAAATAATTTAGTATCTTATTTCTATTTTATAGCTTCACCTGAAGATGGATGGATATATATGTGTGTGTGTGTATGTATATACATACGGGGACACACACACACACACACACACACACACACACACACGGGGAAAGAGAGAGAGAAATGTTGATTGGCTGCCTCCTGTACCTGTCCCAACCTAGGGATCAAACCCAAAACCTAGGTATGTGCCCTAACCAGGTTACAAGAATCAAACTTGCAAACTTAGGTGTATGGGATGATGCTCCAACCAACTGAGCCACCTGGCCAGGTGCTTTCTTATTTCTTTTTTTTTAAACTGATTTTTTTTTTTTTGAGCCAAAACATTTTCAATTTATTATAGAAACTAAGTTTAGTGACCTTCCATTATTCTTGGAACTTGGAGGTATTTTATTTTATTTTATTTTATTTTATTTTATTTTATTTGTTTTCCATCACCATTTATCCCCTCTATGTCCTCTCCACACCCCCTCCCAATCACCACACTGTTGTCTATATCCATAAATAAAACTGATTTTTAAAGAGAGAGAAAGGGAGAGAGAGAGAGAGAGAGAGAGAGAGAGAAGAAGAGAGAGAGAAACATCTCTTTATTTATGCATTCACTAGAGGCCCGGTGCACAAAATTCATGCACAGGCAGGGTTCCTAGGCCTGGCCAGCAATCAGGGCCGATTGAGCTTTCCAGCTGCCACTGCTGGCTAGGGCATTCCTTCATTCAGTGCCGACCCCTGGTGGTCAACGCAAGTCAGAGTGAGCGATCAAACTCCTGGTCTCCTGGTTGAACTCCTGAGGTGTTATTTTGCATATTAGCCTTTTACATATATAGAAGATGGGTTAATCCCAGTCAGGGGATCAAACCCAAAACCTTGGTGTATCTGGGCAATGCTCTAACCCAGTAGTTGGCAAACTGTGGCTCACGAGCCGAGGTTTGCTGCTCTGTTGCCTAATGAGTTTGCCAACCACTGCATAAGGTATTACCCTTACCCAGAAGTTTTGACTTCAGGTTAAAGACATTAGTACACTATTAAAATGTTTTTTAAGTGTTTTTCCCTAGCAGTGTTCAGCAAACTCATTAGTCAACAGAGCCGCAGTTTGCCAACCATTGCTCTAACCAATTGAGCTATCTGGCCAGGGCCTGGTTCCTCTCTCTCTCTCTCTCTCTCTCTCTGGTTCCCCCCTCTCTCTCTCTCTCTCTCTCTCTCTCTCTCTCTCTCTCTCTCTTTTGTGTCTGTGTGTTTAATTTTTATGCAATCAGTTTAAATTAAAATATATATATTTTTATTGAGGAAGGGAGAAGGAAAAAGAGCCATTTGTCAGCTGCCCCCTGCACACCCCCTTACTGGGGATCAAGTCCTGCAACCAGGCACGTGCCCTTGACCGGAATAGAACCTGGAACCTTCAGTCTGCAGGTCAACGCTCTATCCAAAGCCAAACTGGCCAGGGTAAAATGTTTAAAATATTTTAATTCAGGGTAAAATGCTTAAAATTTCTATTAAGAGACTTTTAAAAGTAGCTCTAGGTTGGTTTCTAAAAGATCACTTTTAGAGATACCAAGTTTAAGAACACACATTTTTCAGAATTCTAGATTATGGCCACAGGCTCCTCTTGTCTGCCCTAAAGGATGGGGTGAGGACTGTGAGCTTAGGGAGTATGCAGGGAAGTTAGAGGGTTATTTCCAAGATTAATATAGAACACTTAAAACAATAAGGCCTTGCTGGGATTTTGCTGCTTTCTTAAGAGACAGAACATGCATCTTGAAATACATTTGAAAATGTGGTTATCTAGAGAGATGGTAATAATACCTAAGATGTGACTGAAAAGGAAGGAAGGTCTATGTTTCTAGAAAATGGTCATCACAGGCATAGCTGAAACACAGGAATTGCCCATCATAAAGCTTTCTCATGATTCCTCTTTGCTACTAGCAATTCCTTTCAAGCAATTTAGATGGCAGTTTTTCAATTCAAAAGGAAAAGGATTCATGAAATGCCTCCAGGAAAGACAGACTGTCATTGGGATAAAAAGCTCAGGAACTAGTTCCAGAAAAAGGCTGCTTTGCAAATAAACTTGTTCTGTTCCACATTAAATATTATCAACAAGGAAAGGATTCCAGAGAGAAAGGAAATTCTGCCTCAGGGGACTCATGTACACATCCTGAGGAGTTCCCCACCTCATCCACCCACCTTAAGCTCCTACACCCATAAGAATGATGTGCCCCTAAGTTTAGTGTACAACTTTGAAATAATTACAGGCATACCTTGGAGATATTGTGGGTTCAATTACAGACCACTGCAATAAAATGAATATCACAATAATGCTGCTATTAAAAAATAAATAAAATGAGTATCACAATAAAGAGAGTCATGCAAATTTTTGGTTCCCCAGTACATATAGCAGTTATATTTACCTTATACTATAGTCTTTATTTTTTTTTTTTTTAACTTAGATTTTAGAGAGAGGAAGAAAGGGGAGAGAGAAACACTGATTTTGTTGTTTCACTTATCTATGCATTCACTGGTTGATTCTTGTATAAACCCTGATCAGGGATTGAACTCACAACATTGGCATATCAGGATGACACTCTAACCAACTGAGCTACCCCAGCCAGGGCTATTAAGGGTGCAATAGCATAGTTTAGAAAAAAAAAAAAAAACAACACCAAACCACTACATACATATATTAATTAAAAAGTATTTTATTGTTAAAAAATATGCTAACCATTATTTGAACCTTCAACAAGTTGCCGTGTTTTTGCTGCTGGTTTTACCTTCATTTTATAAAAAAACAAGCACAGTATCGAAGTGCAAGAAAGAGGGGTACAATAAAACAAGGAATACCTATACATGTATGTCAGATTCTTTAAAATCAATGATATGCTTGTCAAGAAAAACAAGGTTCTGTCCCAGCTCCTTTTCATCCTCATATATCAACGAAGATAGGGTGCCAAGAGCCATTTTCTACTAAAGAAAATAGTTAAAAGCTAAACGTAAGGTGAAATTATTCTATCCGAGTTTCTGCAAGCAGTGAAAACCATGAAAATACTATAATGAGCCAGAGCTGCTTGTAAGGACAATGCTTCCTAATCACTAAAGCTAGAAATAACAGTGATATTACATCTAGACAGTGTATCAAGGTTCACAAAATGTTTTCACAGATGCTCTTATTTGCTTTTCACCACCATACTGTGAGAACTAATTATTATTCCCATTGCACAGGCGAGGAAACTGACTCATCTAAAGCCATGTAGCCAATAAGCAGCAGAATTAGAACCCAAGTCACAGTTTTCTAGTTCTTTTTTTTAATATATATTTTTATTTTATTTTATTATTTATTTATTTTATTTTTAAGAACATTTATTAACTGCCTACTAGGTGTACTGGTCTGAATTTCATAATTCACTTTCTTTTTTTTTTTATTAAATATATTTTATTGATTTTTTTTTGCCCCCCTCTCTTCCTCCAACACATCCCCTCCCTCCCCAGAGTTTTATGTCCATTGGTTGTACATGTATGCATGTATAAAAGTCCTTCGGTTGATCTAATAATTCCCCAGATCTTCCTCCCCTCCCCGCTGTAATTTGACAGTCTGCTTGTTGATATATACTGTCTCTATATACATCTTTTGGTTCATCCGTTTATAATGCTCTTTATTATCCACAAATGAGTGAGGTCATGTGGTGTTTCTCTTTCATTGATTGGCTTATTTCACTCAGCATGATGTTCTCCAATTCCATCCAGGTTGCTGCAAATGATGAGAATTCCTTCTTTTTTATGGCAGCATAGTACTCCATTGTGTAGATGTACCATAGTTTTGGGATCCAGTCATCTGCTGACGGGCACCTAGGCTGTTTCCATATTCTGGCTATTGTAGATTGTGCTGCTTATTATTATTTTTTTAAAATATATTTTATTGATTTTGTACAGAGAGAAAGGGAGAGGGATAGAGAGTTAGAAACATCGATGGGAGAGAGTCATCATTTTTATCAATCTGTTAAAAAAAAGAAAGAGAATATAGCCTATATAGTCCTTTGAGATAGGCACTCTTCTCCACGGCAGAGAAGAGTGACCTGTGAGGAAGGAGCTTCTGCAGAATGCCTTCCCACCTTCACTGCCTGTGGATATTCCCTTCCAGATCACTTGTTGAAAAGCACTGGACTGCAAGTCCTGGCTAGAAAGTGCCTGTCCACTGTAACCACTACTTGATCTTAAAGACATTGTTAGCTATAAAATAGTTCGTAACAATAGAACTCTAAATTTTCAGACATTGTACAATTAAAGTATATGTGTCTCAGAGTTTAGTGTGGTTCTCTGTAAGGCCTAAGAAATCTATAAACTATTAACAGTAATATCTACAGATTCACCAACCAACTAGAAAGCTGGTCAAGAACATTAATTTTTCAAAAGTAAAACTTTTTTTTTTAAATATATTTTATTGATTTTTTACAGAGAGGAAGGGAGAGAGAGTTAGAAACGTCGATGAGAGAGAAACATCGACCAGCTGCCTCTTGCACAATCCCTACCGGGGATGTGCCCGCAACCAATGTACATGCCCTTGACCGGAATCGAACCTGGGACCTTTCAGTCCGCAGACCGAGGCTCTATAACTGAGCCAAACGGGTTTCGGCCAAAAGTAAAACTCTTAAAGCCAACCTCTGCAGTAGGACTCTAGCATCTCTAGGGGTGTCGAACTCAATCAGAGAAGGGGCCAAAATCTAAAATCCAGCCTAAATCGCCGGGCCGAATGGTTTACTGAACAGTCATAAACTGTCACTGTGATGGAAACGCAGCGGAGTGCAGTGATGACAGTGCGGTGCGGGCCACACTGCAAGGCCTGGCGGGACGGATTTGGCCCTCGGGCCTTGTGTTTGACACGTGATCTAGACTCCCATAAACAAATATAAATGACTTGTTTCCATTGTTGATAAGGGTGTCTACATAGGTCTACTTCAGGAGTTATTGGAGAGAAAACCACATACACACCTCTCAGTTAACTGTAAAGCCTGCACTGACAGAGCCCTCTGCGTCAAATATTCAAAGCCTACAGCCAGATGACTCCACTACAGCCAAACCGACAGAGCCTATTTTAATTCAGAATGCCTCTTTCATTCCTTAATGAGGCTGCGGCTCACCACTGCAGGTGGAAGATATTGGTAGTTGTCATGGTTCTTGGCTCTCTAATTAAGAGGACCTATTTCAAGTCATACGTTAGTATGGCTGATCTGAGTCTAACCTCACTCATCTCCCTTGCTTATTAAAACACGTGAACCTGCTCAATATTAACATTTACTTCAGATTTAGTCCCCTCCAGCGGGACCTGTTGCTCTGCGTTAATTATCCATCCAATGCAAGCAGTTTTTCAATATGGAACTGGAAGGGAGAAGGGAACAAAAGAACAAAGGGGGGAAGGGAGAGGTGGAGGAAGAAAGGAAGATAGGGAAGCAGAAAGACTGCCTCTTATTTCAAAGACCTATTTTTTACATTATAACTTGCAGATAAGATTGGTGTTGCGTTGTTTTTTTTTTTTAAAAAAAATATATTAGGTTACTGTCCATCTAGCTAAGTGACACTGACATTTTAAAACTTGAGCCAAAGGCAGCCAGAAAGACAATATCACTTAATCAAATTAAAAACTTTAGTGTATGCCGGGACCGGTTTGGCTCAATGGATAGAGCGTCGGCTTGGGGACTGAAGGGTCCCGGGTTCGATTCCGGGTTCGGTACCTTGGTTGCGGGCATATCCCCAGTGGGGGTATGCAAGAGGCAGCTGATCGATGACTCTCTCTCATCGATGTTTCTAACTCTCTATCTCTCTCCCTTCCTCTCTGTACAAAATCAATAAAATATATTTAAAAAATAAAAAATAAAAAAAATAAAAACTTTAGTGTATGTCTTAGGACAAAAGGAAGCAAATAGTGAAAAATATTTTTTAAAAAAAACACACTACATTTTATCTTCCCAGACTGACAAAATATTATTTAACACAAATACTTAATAGGAACACTATGTAGACAACAAATCTACACAATATACCAACAGCCTTCCATTCGGGTTGTATTCTAAAAGAGGTCAGTTACATGAACTGCTGGAGTCCCTCCTGTCAGAACCCATCATTCACCAAGCAACAGAAGCTCTCAAGCCACATATGGCAGTTAGAGTTGAAATAAAACATCAGTTAAATTAAGAAAGATCTCACTGGTCCCCTACTATTATCTGTATACCACCTCCTTTTAAAAAGAAATTTATTTTTTATTGATTTCAGAGAGGAAGGGAGAGGGAAAGAGAAACATCAATGATGAGAATCATTGATTGGCTGCCTCCTGCATGCTCCCCACTGGGGATCAAGCCCATGGGGATCAAGCCCACAACCTAGGCATGTGCCCTTGACCAGAATCGAATCCAGGACCCTTCAGTATGCAGGCCAATGCTCTAGCCACTGAGCCAAACTGGCTAGGGCACCACCTCCCTTTTTTGATGGTGGTGGGGTATTCAGCAAGCAAATAATAGCACTAAACAGTTTTGATTTTTAATTTCATAGTTCATGGATTCCATTCATCCGAGGTCCTCTACCAGATAAAAATCCTACAATTATATTTAGTGGCATTGTGTAATACCAACTGCAAAAGACAATACCATGCATGTGCAGAACAGGACTACTCCCTCTAACTGGCCCCGCTGCCCTCTGCTAGCTACAGAAATGTGTTGGTACCAGCCAAAATGGGAATAAAGGTGACTACTAGCAGAACCATAATCAGGTTTCAGCCTCCCAGCACCCCTCTTTTTTTAGTTTATTCTAAAATTTTAAAAAAATATTGATTTCAGAGAGGAAGGGAGAGGGAGAGAAAGAAACATTAATGAAGAGAACCATGGATCAGCTGCCTTCTGTATGACCCCCCACTGGGGACTAGCCCACAGACCAGGCATGTGCCCTGACCAGGAATCGAATCATGGCCTCCTGGTTCATAGGCCAGTGCTCAACCACTGAGCAACACTGGCTGGGCTCCGAACAGACATCTTGATCTATAAAGGGACCTAGGAGCACAGAAAACAAGCCTTTTACAAACTGAAACCAGCTACTGTTCTGCAAAAGCTAAGAGGCTCTGGGTAAAGTTTAACTTTAAAATGTAAATTGAAAGCTGGATTAATACTAGTATACTCAAATTTAATGGTTTAGTTTTTTTAATAAATATATATATATATATATATATATATATATATATATATATATTATTGATTTTTTACAGAGAGGAAAAGAGAGGGATAGAGAGTTAGAAACACCGATGAGAGAGAAACATTGATATGCTGCCTCTTGCACACCCCCTACTGGGGATGTATCCGCAACCAAGGTACATGCCCTTGACCAGAATCGAACCTGGGACCTTTCAGTCCGCAGGCTGATGCTCTATCCCACATGTGTCAAACACAAGGCCCGCGGGCCAAATCCGTCCCGCCAGGCCTTGCAATGTGGCCCGCACCGCGCTGTCATCACTGCACTCCGCTGCGTTTCCATCACAATGACAGTTTATGACTGTTCAGTAAACCATTCGGCCCGCGATTTAGGCTGGATTTTAGATTTTGGCCCCTTCTCTGATTGAGTTCGACACCCCTACAGTCTATCCACTGAGCCAAACCGGTTTCAGCTGGTTTAGGTTTTGAGGGGACAAAATTTAATGAAACGTAAATGGCAGCAGAAATAGTAGGCTTCCTGACACTTGTGTGGTCACCAGCTTTCATCTTCAAGTATGGCATGCCTTTCAAAGGCAGGAGAGATGGTCACACCGAAGGATACTGGGGAGATGAAAGCACAGAGAAAGTTCATGGGGGTGGGAGGATTGTCCCTGAACCTTAATATCTTACCCTCCTTCATCCCAGCTACTGACTCAAATACAGCTAGCGCCACAAAGTAAAAAGTACAAGGACTGCTGGTTTTCATGCAAAGCCTCAGTAGCAATGTTAACAAAAAGACCAATGAAGTGCCAGGCCATTACAAACACCCCATTGAGAAACTTAGCTAGTTGCGTCATTTCCACAGGCTACAATCCTTTCAAACTAGCTGACTGTGCTCCCAAATTTTATCGCCTTCTAAGTAAAGCTGGCCTGTGACATCCTCCCAGTGAAGGACACCTGGAGAAGAGGGTTATAAGCTAGTGCAAGGAAAGGAGGAGGGAGGGAGGGTAGAGCACCAATAGTTACACCAAGTGTTTGCTTCTGCTAACTTCTCTCTAAGCTGAGCCCGGGTGCTTACAGGGCCTGACCTATTATTACTAGTTTGCCTATTCTTGCAATCCTGGCTTCTCTAGAATGGAAAACGGGCTTGCTACAAACATTTTTTAAATGGGCTCTATTCATCCACCTCATGATAGCTGTAGGAGCCCACCTGTTCTGGAAGAGCCAACATTCTGGCCTCAACAGTCACTGCGTAACACTTCTAGGGAACATTCCATTGGAAAGAGGAACAGAGGAACCAACAAAACTGAGCACTGTTCTGTGGCCAAATTTTAGTGGTCTATCAAGAACAAGGTAATACTCAGGCCCCACTATTCTTACAGACATAGCTCAGGGAATCTGGACCAATTTACTTCTTACAGATATTGAACCTAAAATTCTATAAAGGCTGGGAAAACTAAGAAAATATGAACAATGTCTTTATTTGAAATCCTACTAAATACAGGGTGGGGCAAAAGTAGGTTTACAGTTGTGAATATGCGAACGTTTATTCTTGTATTATTATTTATTAATTATTGTATTATTTTCCATAGAAACTGGGAGCCTACTTTTGCTCACTTTGTATATAGAGAGCAGGTTTCTACTTAAGACCCAGCTACTTTTCCCTAAGGAGGATTTCTGCTTCATTTACTGACAGGGTTTTCTATTTAAAAAAAAAAAGGAGAGAAAATAATGCTATTATTTGGGCCAAAACAGCACAGAGGTTATTCCTTCCTTCTTTGACCACTACTTTCTCCCCTCCCCCAATTCTCCTCATAAACCTGACCGCTTCCCCCGCCCTCCATGACTGGAGAAGTAATCTCCTGGGCATGCTGTCAAACTGTGCTGTCGTGGTTTGATGCCACAGCTAAGTGCTGCCTTGGGCTGCTGAAGCCTTCCAGTTATACCCACAGCGACCTATTTAGGAGCTGAACATACTTCTCAGAGAGAGAGCACCAGGACTTTTCCCTTTGGCCCAGTTTTCTTCTCAGATGGTCCCTAATCAAAAAACGATCATCCTGAAGATCTGAATGTGTGCACAAAAATGATAAGATTTGAGAAAAGCTTGTATGCAGTAAGCACACAAGCCTTTGACATGAACTCTTCCCATAACTTAAACTGCAGACACTTTTCTTACTATTCAGCTTACATCCCCAACACCTACAATCTACAGCCAGCACTCAGAGATGTCAGATATTATAAAATTAGGCATTAGAATTAAGTTAGAATTGCGAAGTGTCATCTGTGCCAGGCAAAACCATAAGGGCTACAGAGGGATAAAAAAAGCAAAACAAAGGGATAGAAAAAGCAAAAGAATATTCACAAAAAGGCTAAAATTAGTGACAGAATTCTCCCTAATTTAAAATGCTCTTTCAAAAAATGGCAAGCAAGATCAAAGAAAGTTGAATGTAGTAAACTTATGTATAGATCTATGAAAAGTTACAGGTTTATACACATTTAAGGGTGTATAATTTTCATAATGTATTTTAACCAATAATTGATGTATTTTAACCAATAACCAATTATTGGTTAAAATACATTATGAAAATTATACACCCTTAAATGTGTATAAATTCAATGGAAAAAGTACACTGCAGAGTTTCTCTCCAATGTTTCCAGAGTTTCGTTAAAACAGTAAAACTCTACTGATTTAATTCCCATGTCTAATAAACATGGGAACTAAAAAGCTACCAGCTTGTCACAGGAGCCCATAACTGGTGGAAAGCAGAACAGGAGTAGCTCCACAATGCCCAGGTTTGTAATGTCGAGATTTGTCTAAATGCACTTGAAGTGCTGTACATTTCATTAGCTTCTTGCAGACATGAGAAAAATAATACTCAACATCCCTCTGAATATCACAGTTGGATAAAAGCCTGTAAATGTGCTTGTATTGCCCAAAACAGGATTCCACTCTGGACTCAAGCTTGCTAGTAGTTCTGAGCGGGTCCTGTCTGTACCCCCCCTCCCCCTTCCCCGCCTGGTCTAAAGATGAAGTGATGTCTTTGGGTTATGGTTAAATTCAAACCCTGCAGAGTCCTTTTTTGCTCACTCAAGATTATTTCAAAGAGCGCCTCATGCAGAGCCTAAATCAGTGGACTGATGGCTTGGTTTAGGCATGGAGTTTTCCTCTGCCCTGCAGTCACTCTCTGTCTTTTGTCCTTTCAAGACTGGGAAACATTTTCTGAGAGATATGCTGTACAATTTGTCAGAAAACAAAGGAAGGGCAAAGATTAAACACCAAAGCCATTAACATACAGGAAAGCAAATGTGCCGGGACCGGTTTAGCTCAATGGATAGAGCGTCGGCTTGGGGACTGAAGGGACCCGGGTTCGATTCCGGTCAAGGGCATGTACCTTGGTTGCGGGCATATCCCCAGTAGGGGGTGTGCAAGAGGCAACTGATCGATGACTCTCTCTCATCGATGTTTCTAACTCTCTATCTCTCTCCCTTCCTCTCTGTACAAAATCAATAAAATATATTAAAAAAAAAAAAAAAAAAAAAAAAAAAAAAAAAAAAAAACATACAGGAAAGCAAATGTAATTAAGAGGGAAAGGAAGGGTCACTTTGTGTTTATATTTTTTTTAATGGATTTCAGAGAGGAAGGTAGAGGGAGAGAGAGATAGAAACATTAATGATGAGAATCATTGACTGGCTGTCTCCTGCACGCCCCCTACTGGGGATCGAGCCAGCAACCCGGGCATGTGCCCTTGACCAGAATCTAATGCAGGACTCTTCAGTCCTTAGGCCGACACCCTAACCACTGAGCCAAACTGGCTAGGGCACTGTGTGTCTGTATTAACAAAGATACCATCCAGTTGGAAGAACCCAGACATAATTTCTGTTCCCCAAACAGTGTTTATCTTTGCATATTCTCATTTATATTATGCACTGGTGAGCAGAGAAAAATGGGTTAGCCTCTGGCTTTCAAGTACAGATGCTCCTTGACTTAATAATGGGATTAAATCCCAATAAACCCATTTTAAGTTGAAGCTATTATAAGTCAAAAATGCATTTAATAAACCCAACCATAGCCTACCTGGTTTCTACTGAATGTGCATTGCTTTTGCACTATATAAAGTACACAACAATCATAAGTTGACCACTGTACCACTGTAAGCCAGAAACTGTAGTTTAGTGAGCATTTAGTACACTACTAAGGAAAAGGGAAAGGAGCTCTTTGAATGAGTTGAGTGTTTATTACTTAGATAATTTTATTAATCTGCAAGGTGTACTTGGTATTTGCTTACTGTGATTCACCAACAGCTCTATATAGTAGCCAAGTTTCTCTTTGCCGATGGGTAAAATCAATGATTTCTCCTATTATCAGTGTCTATTGTTTCCTTCAGCGTCTTTTGCCTCCCACACAAATGTGCCAGCTAAAACTTCATCTTTATTCTTATTTGCTGAGACCTAGGTTTAGAAATAACCTCAGGATTAAAAGATAAGGATTTTGATATCCATAAGAGGTAAGCAGAAAAAGAAGTCACCTTATTCTTAACTGTTCTCGAGTCATGGGAAAAGCAGCCAGCCAGTGACCTGTGCATGCGTCCTGGGCATGGTGACAAATCCGCAATACCAAAGTGCCTTTCTGAAATTTGGTCTAGGACTTGCACTGAATACAATGTCCTCCTCTTTCAGGAAACTGGCAGGGGGACAGCTGTACTCTTGTCCTATCTCTTGGGAGGATAGCATTATGCAGAGGTGCTCTTATAAGTGTCACTCATTCAACGGCACTGCAGCTGGCCATGTTGTGCTCACTGGGGACTCTAAGTAGAAGGAAAAGCACGGTGGAGGTGGAAAAACAAACTTTCCCCCAGCCGTGCTCTGGTGACTTAAAACTCTGGTACCTTAAAATAATGCATTTCCGGGAGCTTGTGCTGCATTATCATAATAAGTCCATCATAATCCCAACCAGAATATTCTACTAGGGTGACCTGCTTAACTGCACACCCAAGGAATTGTTGCATATGTGCCAGTTCAGAGATGGATTTCAACATTCTTACCTATAATCAAAAGCAAACAACATTCAGCTTCATCTATATTCTATGGCCCTGTCACTTGGAGAAGAAAAGATGTACCCATTTCTGTTAATTAGCGGGACACCTGCATTTCTAGGTAGCAACAAAATCCTCTGGGGAACATCAAAGCAGACGGTTTCTTTTTACAAGTTATATAAAACCTGCAGGCAAATAGTCTCTCCCTATTTATTGCTACCTGGGCTTACATAAAGACATATATAAACAGGTGAGTTCACCAGTGTACAAAAATCATTTTGTCCTTGTTAACTGGTTTAAAAGACAGCTCATTTATTGATCTGGAGTTATTTCCACCCCAACCTGTTACCAATCATACCGAGGCAATTAGAATCTTCCTTAGGAGCCCCCAAGTATGAGAAGTGTCTACACATAGACATTTTCTATTGTGGCTGTGGGTGCTGGGTGGGCATCCTGCTTAAGGCAGGTGGTGGATTTTTTTATATTTCCTCTAGGTTAACTTCCAGCCTTAGACTTCTTTGTTGAGAAGGGTCACTCAGAAAAGTTGAAGCAGCAAAACACCAAAGCACATTGTAAGGTTCTCTCCACTGAGACGTGCCATCTTGACTGCAGTTCACAGAAGAAACCCTTTACTCACTGTCATTACATAGATTAAACAGGCATAGACACTAACGTGTAATTAAATCTACCATCTTTTTCTCGGTAAGACTTAAAAGTTGAATAAAAAGACAACCCATAAATTGGGAGAAAATACATGCAAATCATGTATCTGATAAGGGACTGGTATCTAGAATATATTATATATATATATATATCCCTTACAACTCAATAATAAGAAAACACAACCCAATTAAACTTGGACAAAGGATCTGAACAGACATTATTCCAAGAAAATATACAAATGGCCAATAAGCACATGAAAAGATGTTCAACTCATTAGCCAGCAGGAAAATGCAAATCTCAATCTCAATGACATAGCACGTTGTATACACTGGATGGCTTTACCCACTGGAAGACAGATAATAACAAGGGTTGGAAAAGATGTGGAGAAACTGGGACCCTCATACAGTGCTGGTGGGAATGTAAAATGGTGCAACCACTTTGGAGAATAGTCTGGCAGTTCTTCAAAGGTTAAACATAAGAGTGACTTAGCAATTCCACTCCTCAATATACACACCTAAGAGAAATGAAAGCAGTGTTCACACAAAAAATGTGCACATGAATGTTTTATAGCATCATTATTCATGATAGCAAAAAGTGGAAACCCACATTTCCACCAACTAATGAATGAATAAATAAAATGTATCATATCCACACATGGAATAATATTCAGCCATTGAAAGTACTGATAAATCCTACAAGGATGAACCTTGAAAACCCACTGAGCTCTTTTGAGTATCACTTGCAATTTCATTCAGAGCTTAATAAAAATCACTGCTTCATTTAACACAGGACTATTTGAATCCCTTTTCAGTCCAAATAAAATAATTTTTTATTTTACTTTATTTAAAAATTTATTTATTGATTTGAGAGAGATTAAGAGAGAGGAGAGATTTGTTGTTCCATTAATTTAGTATGCATTCATTAGTTGCTTCTTGTATTTTCCCTCACTGAAGATCAAACCTGCAATCTCGGCATATTGGGGGCATTTTATGATTTGTCTTTTTCTTTTTTTCCCTTTTTTTAAACATATTTTATTGATTTTACACAGAGAGAAATTGAGTGGGACAGAGTTAGAAACGACGATGAGAGAGAAACACCGACCAGCTACCTCTTGCACCCCCCCCACTGGGGATGTGCCCACAATCAAGGTACATGCCCTTGACCAGAATCGAACCTGGGACGTTTCAGTCCGCAGGCCGATGCTCTATCCACTGAGCCAAATCAGTCCCGGCATATGATTTGTCTTTCAACAAATTCTTTTGGAGATATACTTAAGAATTTAAAATAAACACAAATCCATCTCCATATTAAAAATAAAGGCTGTACCTAAAACATATCTTTACACATTTGCATATAATTGAGGAGTATTACTTACTTTCCCACTTTTAATACTTCCCATGGCTTTCTCAATGAAAGCCATTTGGGTCACAAACAGTTGTGAGCAAACAACTCATACCAAATATTATTTTTATATTTTTAAACAGTGGTTATCTTTTATCCTTGGGTTAAAGCACTCATGTAACAAGAATTAGTCCCTGAGCCCCACCATAGGTTTACAAAGCATACATGTGATATTGAGTTGAAGTTGATTGGCAATGGACCCTCCCTGTCTGAGTGGACCACTTAACAATACTACAAACTCAGCTTCCAATGCAACTTAGCAAATGCAAAAGTAAAAACATAAAATACACATAAAACCAAATTAGTTTATTGTTCAATCATTTTACTATTGAGGGGATAGGCTAAGGGGAGGCAGTCCTGATGCTGTCACCTCCAATTCTTCAGTGCCAGGCTTCTAAGCACTTACGATGTCAGAAACAACAGATTCATAAGATAATGTTAACATAAATGTATTTTAATTAATCTCTTGCCTGACACTATCCTAATGAGGAGCTAAATACAACAAAATCAGAAAAACCAGCTCCTTAAAGTTCACATGGCAAATATTTTCTGTAAGGCAGCTTTCTACTCTAAGAGCAAAACCTTTTTTGTTGTGACTCACTGAAAATTAAATATGCAAAACTCCAAGCTGAGCTTAGTTTTGCCTGTGCACAGAGACCTTTTTACTCTCATTCTTCGAAAACCTCATTTTAGATCTTGCTGCCAACACCAGAGAGAGGAAAGCGGCCAACAATTCCAAATATAACATGCGGAGGCAAATGCTACAGAAATCTGTCTGACGGGAAGCAACCATGCTGAGGTCTGCTGAGGTGGATGCACTTCTTAATCAGACCATTTTGGTCCCTCAGTCTGGAGCAAAATGCCATGAGAAAGCAATCAGAGGAAACCATCCAGTTTCTAGTCAGCCTCATTATCAATGCCCTATGTTACTCACTTTATCAGTAAGAATAATTCTATCCATCTCAAACAGAAAGATGGGTCAGTGGCAAATAAAGCCCCATCAGTTATTCTAATATTTTTTCACTGATGTTCTAGGGACCAGTCCACCAAGACCAGTATTTTCAGAAGGCTCAGCTTATGGCATGACAATCATAATAAAGGTCAGGCTCACCAGGGAACACTTAAAAACATACCGCTTTCCAATTCTCCAGGGGCAGGTTTAGTAACCCCTGCTACCACTCTGAATAATTTATAACCAGTTAAACTTGGATAAAATGATTACAATATCACTTAAACAAATATGAAAACATCCTTAGCTCCTCAAGTTTAATTCTTTAGTGAGTTAATGGTGCCGAGTACAGGGAAATTCATTTCCTCAGCCAGATCATTACAGAAAACCTCAAATAGGACTCCTAGTCTAATTGGGAAAAGGACTATTCTTCATATAAAGCTCTGACCCTGAGACAAGACAAGACAATTAAAACAGCTTATTTGACCAGTCATTTCCTCCAGTAGTTTATCTTAGAAAAATCCCTGGTGGTTGTGTCTGTCACTAAACCCAGGAGGTAAAGCTTGCCTAGAATCACTTCTGGAACATTTGACTAGATCGGGTTCACGGTGAGGCAAGCTGGCAAGGCACACTAGAGAGACTGAAAAAGGACTTGTCTCAGAGAGTTGAATGGAGACCCACAGCAGCACTGCAGTTATGACCTACAGGGTTTGCAAAACTCCATCTTCACTCTTGTACTTTCTATACATGAGGAAAATTATCACCCTATGTTTATCTAAATAACCCAGTCTTAGCTAGTTAAAAAGGGAAGCAAGGGAAAATATAACCATATCGTCTAACCTCACTCCCACATGGTACAAAAAAGCAATGAGAGCACACTCAGGAATCAAAAAATTATCTGAGACCACTAATTTCTTGATCTATCTGTCCACTTTGGTTGAGATGGCTAATGAAGGACTTCACTTGTGCTGGAAAGGGCCCAGGGTAGGAGGCAGGAAAATGGGATAAGCCACACTTAAAAGAAGGCTTCCTGCTTTTGTACCGTTATCTAGAATGTTTTGTGATTTATATAATAACTCAAGATAAGTTAATGATACATTTAGTACCAGCATCTTAAAAGCGCAACTGGGGATGTGAAACATGCCCTGTCTCATTTACTAGGATTCTCAAATCTCTGATTATCAGTCCCCATTCATGGTCTTATAAAAAGTATTCAATGAAATGCAGTCTGGGCAAGCCTGAGTCTCACCAACAGCTAAAAAAAAAAGTCCTTCCCCCTCTCCTCCCAGCTGAAGCAGAAACTGTTAATTGTACAACTTGACAAGACTTAGACTCATCTTATTAAAAGATTCAGAGGTTAGATTTTAGAGTTTAAAAAGTCCAATGCCAGGCAAAACATTACACTTTTCCATGCCTGAAGCTTCTAATAAACAATTTCAGTTTTATTAAACAAATGAGACTAAAAACAATAAAGAGCTTACCAAATTTCCCTCAATATGGTTAACACTAACTTTAAGAACTTAGGTAAAACATTAAGCTATATTTAAAATCAAACAATCTACAATTCAGTCCTGGTGTATATATCAAGTAAGCACAATAAAAAAAAAGTAAGCAACTGGGAATAATTTGTAAAAAACTCATCTTATTTAGGTACAAATTGTTTCCATTAGCAATAACAGAACAGGAAACTTGCAGAGATTTTTTTCCCCTCCAGGTGAATTACAACTTATAGGATAAAAAGGATAAAACTCACAAACCCTTCCTACTGGTATTAGTCATTTCATAATAAAAAATTTAAAGCTAGCAGCAAAGCTTCCTCCAGGGTAATCATTTTTGTTTCTGCAACATTACAAGCTAAGATGGGGTGCCCTCCTGGACAAAAGTATCTTGGGAACAGTAACTGGAGCTTCCTACATACCTTCTGACCACAGACTTAATTTGCCCAGTATCAATCATCTGTTTAATAGGTGTTCCAAAACCTGCAATTAGTGTAAATATACAATAGGTGCTAGTCCACAAACGGAGAGAAGGAATTTGAATGGAACTGTGTACAGTACTTAAGGAAAAACCTCATTAAAAAAAATGTTTTTAAACAAGACAACATGAAAAAATGGGTGGGAACAAACAGACCCTCTCCTTCCCCCTCTCTCTGCAGCCTGTCTCCTTCCACAATCACCCAATTCGGTCAACTGTTGCTGAAAACCAGAATGAGACCCAATCTGGGTTCCGTGAGCAAATATGGGATTTTTTGTCGTGGGCAGAGGTGATTTCTCCAGGCAGAAGCTGGAGTATAAACTCTCCTTGGCCTGATTGTTCAGGGCTGAGCTGCTGAGGAGGATCCAGCATCAGGCCATCAACCCAGGTCCCTCCCTCTCTTCCCCTGATCTCTCCCCTCCCCTCGAGCTCAGTAAGGGGGTGGTGGTGTAAAAAAGCGCACAGCTTTCCATCCCTCCGCTCCTTAAAAATGTCCTTGCGGAGCCACCGCATACAATCCAGCCCCAGCAGCAAGTAATTTTGCAGTGAAGGGCTCGCCGATCCAGAGCGGATAAGAGAAATCGGCGCCCAAGGGCAATTTTAATTGTCTAACAGGGCCCGATTTCCTAAGAGGCGGCCGCACGGGGCGGGGAAGAAGGAGGCAGCTCCGAGAGGCAACAGGGGGCAGGCGGCAGCAGAGAAAAGGGACCAACGCGGTGAGATCCCAGCCTCGGCCTCCGAGGAGCTTCCGCAGAAAGGAGTCGGGGGCTAACCCCACTGTTCCCCGGGAGGCGTTTGCAAATCATATATGCAGCCAAAATGGCGCTGAGAATAAAAATATAATTTAAAGACAGGTCGCCATATTGTAAACAGAGAGACAGAAGAGGCGGACTCAAAGACACCCTCCATGATTCCTGCTACAGCCGCAAACGCCCGGACGTCGGGTCCCGGGCTCTGGACCCGGGCATCTCTGGCGGCCGAGGGTTCCGCGCACCCACCCCGGGGAGAGCCCGGCCCGGCCTGGCCCGAGCCCGAGGGCGGCGGGCGCGCGGGCAAGCGAGCGGCACAGGGCCCGGAGCTCCTCCCCTTCCTCCCGGCCCCGGCCAGCCGTGCCCGGCAGGATCAGTCCCCGCTCCCTGGCCACTTGCAGTCTCAGATGGGGTTCTCCCTTCTCCTCCCCATCCCCATCTCGGGGTCCCGACCCCATCGCCGCTCCTCCCCTTCCTCCCCCGCAAACGGCCAGAGCCCCGCATACACCTGGGGCCAGGAGGCGCTCGCCCCGGCGGCGACAGAAAGTCATCTAGCGGCTACAGGCGCCCGTTATTTGGCAGGCAGGGGGTAGGCCGGGTGAAGGAATGCGCCAACCAGGGCCCACCACGGGGCTCCAAAAGGCGTCCGCAGGCCTTACCAGCACTGAAGGTGGAAGGCGGCAGGGCAATGGTCACAGCACAGGAGGTCGCCACCTTCTTTGCAGCTATCGCAGCTGTCGTGGTTGGTGGCCCTGCCGCTTCTCCGGGGCTCCTTCTCGGGCTTGCGACTCCGCTTTTCGGCCTCGTCCGTCTTGGGGGGTGCCAGCAGGGCTTGGATTTGCTGCACACACATACAAACGGCGTGTGTGCACACTCGGAGCTCCCGGGCTGTCCGTCGCCCCTCCGGCGCGGCTTCTCCGTCACCCACCCCTCTCCCCCCTTTTGTCCTTCTTCCTCCCATCCAGGCTGCTCCCAGAACCTCTCAGCCCCCCGGAACCAGGGGGAGCCCACCCCCTAACCGTGTTCCTGCAGCACAACAAGGAGAGCAGCTTCTTCCAAATGGGGAGAATCAGGGTAGGGGGATGGGGAGAAGGGTGCGCGGTTCCCAGCTCGCCACACTTCCTTGTATGGACAGTGGGGGACTCGGAGCTGGGCTCTGGAGAGGCCTGAAGCCGGGTACCCGGACGTGCTGGGGGAAGCACAAAGGGGCCGACGAGAAGGGGGTGGGGAAGCCCGCCGGTGCAACGAGATGGGAGCGGGTTGGTGCCTCGGGAAGAGCAAATCGAGGGCGGCGGGTGGATAAACTGCTGCAAACGTCCTCGGAGGCTGAGCTTGGCCCCCTCACATTGCAAAGATGGGAGAGTCTGGGTGGAAAGAACTCCCCTCCTCCCCCCGGCCCACTTGCGCTGCGAGCTCAGGACTGGCTTTGTGGGGCGGAGGGCGGAGGTTCCCTCCCGGCGTTGGGGGAAGGGGATGAGGAGGGCTACTCTTACCTCCATCAGCCCCCCTGACGTGTCCAAGTCGTACACGATCGTCTTGGTCTCCATTTTCTCCCACATTCATCCACCTCCCGGGCCGGGCGCTTTCTGCTCGGGCCCCCCCCAACCCCGGGGGGAGGGGGAAGCGGGAGGAGGGGGCGCTCCTGACCCCGGTCCCCTTCTTTTTTCTCAACACAGGTCCCGACTTCCTCGCCCTGGCTCCCCCCCACCCCCCGGCCCCCAGTCCCCGGGATGGCAGCGTCCTCCCTACGGGCCGTGAGGGGGGAGCGGCCCCTCAGCCCCGGCCCAGTGGCTGACTGCACGGTGGGTCCCGGCTCCGGGGGTCAGGCCTCGGTGGGGCCTAGTCCCGCAAGCTAGAGCCGGCGCTGGCGACCGCTGGTCCGGCAGGGAAGGCTGGCGGGCGCTGCCATCCCGGGGTTGGGGGATCGGAGGGGGGGTGAGAGGTTAGGTGAGGTTGTGGTACGTGAGGTGACTGCGGGGAGGGTGATGAGGGGTGGTCCCCGGGCTCCGCCTCTCGCCGCCGCCGCCGTCTGCGTCCCGGCTGCCGCGCACTTGGCGCAAACTTACCGCGAGCGCCCGCAAAGCCACCCGCGCAGGCGCCCGGGGATCGCTGCTCGCCGCGCGCAACCGCAGTGACAGCCGGCGGCCGGGCTCCGGCGCAGCCGCAATGAGGGGGTACCCCCCAGCGCGCAGCCGCGCTGGCATTCTTCTGAAGCGCCGAAACCCTGGCTTTTTCCCCCCTGCGCCTGCGCACTGAGATAAAAGGGCGGGACCTGAGGTATCGCGCAGGCGCCTGGGAGAGCGCGTAAGGGTCACAGCGCAGCCGCAGAAACATGAGCACGGTTCATCCATTGGGGTTTGTAGCTGGATCAAGACTACTCTGTTCCTGCGCAGGCGTGTTGAGGCTGTTCCTCTCCCGCCTGCAACAACACAGCTAGCGCTCACGCAGGCGTATTGTCACCTGCAGGCCCTAACAAGAATGCTTCTCCTTTCGCCATGTTGGTAATGGGACATAAACTATCATGTCCTTGGAACTCTCAGGCATGCACAGGAAGGATAAGGTGTGGTGCTGGTTGGAGCTGGTAGGCTGTTGGTGACAGCAGTACTCCTAGGGATGTTGCGCTGGATTGTTTGGTCCCAGCGTTAGGTGTGGCTGGACAAGGCGCCATATTCGTAAAGAGAAAAGAAAAGCCATCGCGACGGAAAACGATGCTTTTGGTGTCGGGTTGGATGGCTCCTGTTATCACTTCCCTCCCGTTCCTCACAGCTAATTTTAGTCTCAGCATCTCTGCCTTGCATAGTGGTAACACCATGGGGAATTTTGCATGCCTGTTAGTACACTCTTTTGATCTCTGTCCCTCAGAAATGCTCTTAAAGAGAAAGCCAAAAGCCAAGAGTTTATGATGTTGACAACGCCCAGCTACCTGCCTACAGTGGACTTCAGCTCCCAGTTTGCAATGCGCAAGGGGTCCAAAAGGCTAACGGGAGCGCATTGCACCCTGGGAGAAATGCTCGCGATGGCTCTGGTGGATTGTGGGAGCCGTAGTTCTGTGTGCGTGCGATGCACTGTACGGTAGGATGGACTCGGGGAAGAGTGATTTGCCTTCTAGGAAGGACTTCTTTTGGGAGCTGCAGTTCTGCATGCTGGATTATTTGTAGTCTGAAAGCCTCATTTCGAGTTCTGTGAAAAGGGCTTCATGCTACGTCTCCGGTGCCCGCCCTTCCTCCTGGTATTTCTTTCAGAGATGGCCAGTTATCCTGTCGACTGTAGATGAAGCGGTGAAGAAGGGAGTGGCATCATTGTGTTTGACACTAGTTTAGATGGCACTGTCCCCAGGTCGCTGGGAATGCTCACTGCGGAGGTATACTGACCATTGCCAGAAGCGGAGAACTGGAAAGGGCTTAAAGACCATCTGTATTAATCCCCTAATTTCCATATGCACAGAAGGGAGTAGTGATTTGCTTAGTTCAGTTTATAGAATGACACAGCTTTCTTGATTCCCAGGCCAGGACACTGCCTGTAAGGAGTTGCTGCTGTTCCTTCTTTTAAAATAGTAAGGAGGATGAGTTAGATGGGTTGGTATGTCAGTGTGTGGTCTTTGGTTTCTGATGATCCTCTTGGTGCCTGGGAAGAATTATAAGGTCATGGGCCTTATCATTGCTCTCTACCAACTTCAGAAAGCCAATTATAGTGGCTGTGGGCCAGAGATGTGGCCCTCAGAGAGAGGAGGGCTGAGTTAGGTGCATGGAAGTGGCCAGATTTCATCTTTTCTGGGGATATATTTCATGTCCTCAGAAGTTGGAGCCTCATATGCTCTCTCTTACTGGATTCCTTCCTACTGCTCAGGACCTAGTTGTGTTGCTGTGTCAGCTTGAAGGCATTATGGGACAGATAAGTAAGCCACTGGCACAAGCCCAATAAGCAAAGCTTTACTTTGATCAACACCATCATTTGCAGTTGAGAATTGGAACAGGCTGTGAGCTAATGAGGGAAATGATACTTGTCTCTGTTGACAAGTGCCAGGAGAAATAATCACTCCACACTCCTCCACCTCCTGTTCTTCCTCCTCCTACTTTTTTGTTAATCCTCACCCGAGTATATTTTTTCCCATTGCTTTTTAGAGAGAGTGGAAAGAAGGGAGGGAGGAGTGGGAGAGAGAGAAAAACATTGATGTGAGAGAGACACACATTGCTTGGTTGCTTCCTGCGTGCAGGGAATCAAACCCACAACCCATGTAGGTGCCCTTGACTGGGAATCAAATCCATGCCCTTCAGTGCGCAGGTGGACCCATGCCCTTCAATGAGCAACACTGGATAGGGACACAGACCTTCTTCTTTGAACTTGGAGTGAGTGAGGTCAGCCCAACCCGGCCAGGAGTTGGTGCCACCTTAGAGAGCGCCAGCCATGGTTATTCAAGGAGGATTGAGGGGAGAGAGAGAGAGAGCAGGTGGGATACAGATACCATCAGAAGTGACCTCTTTTGGCTAATCTAGGCACTGCACTCTGCCTGGACAGCTACCCCATTCTTCAAGGTGGCCTGTGCTAGAGCCAAGAGGTGGTCAGCCATAAGTGGTTAAGACTTCTCTTTTGGAAGACTGTAGAAGCAGAAGGTGCTGGTTGCTGTTGTTATTTCCTTCAGAGATTTGTCTTTTGGCTTCTGAGTTCCCCTAATTCCCTGCTGCTTGTTTTTTGCTCTTATTCTGGAGGCAGCCATGCAGAGCACACACTAAGTATGGACGTGCGTGCTGTGGATCAAGGCTGGGCAAACACTTTCATTTCAGGAGGTGCTTGGGGCCACAGGTAATGGGCACAGGGGCTGGAAGGGACCCAGCTTGGCTAACGTAAGCAGATCCCATCCAGCCACTTCTTTCTGGAGTCTGGTGCTTTTGCTAAAGTAGGAGCCAAACCTCTAAGCTGCATTGTTCCTGCTCCTGACAGTCTGGATGTTTTCTGAGGCCAAGGCAGACTAGAGCCTCATATTTAGGAGTTGTCTCTGGTTCCTGTTCCAATTTCCTAAGTCTTACTA
Organism: Pipistrellus kuhlii; assembly: GCF_014108245.1. Taxonomy (NCBI): domain Eukaryota; kingdom Metazoa; phylum Chordata; class Mammalia; order Chiroptera; family Vespertilionidae; genus Pipistrellus; species Pipistrellus kuhlii. Next base: position 3,612,094 of record NW_023425539.1, on the reverse strand, counting down.
GCTGGGAAAGAAGAGGAAGAAGAGATGTATGTGTCAGGCTTCCTGAGCCTTGTCAGCAATACAGTGACATTGAGAAGGAGCTTGGGTGTTTGCTGCCCTGTAGTTCTAGATCTGGAAAAGAGGGGGAATGAGGCTTTGAGGTGGATGAACAATTGGGTTCTTGGATTTTCACACCTGGACTTCATATTTCACTGTCATCCATTGCACTGACCTTGTTGGGACAGTGAACTCTGTAGCACCTATAATTGTTTATATATGTATTGATTTCAGAGAGGAAGAGAGAGGGAGAAACACCAACGATGAGAGAGAATTATTGTCTCCTGCACACCCCCACACAAGGGATTGAGTCCGCAATCCGGGCATATTCTCCGATGGGGAACTGAACCGTGACTTCCAGGTTTAGAGATTGATGCGTAACCACTGAACCATATCAGCCAGGATTATTAGTTGCTGTCCAGCATGCCTTATGTTCCTGAAGCCCACATCCCATTTATCTCCCACCTCCTTTCCCTTCAAAAAAGCACCATCCACATGGCCACTGCTTTTTTTTTTTTTTTTCCAAAACACCATTTTAATAAGGAAACAACAGAAATAGAAGATTATTTTCTGGCTGGAGGCCAGACTGCATATGATACATTACATATACAAAGTGGCCTATAACCAGCTCCTGGGCCGCTGACCCCCTGCTCCGTGCCAAATTCCTTGACTTCTACACCTCTCCAGATTATGCCTGCCCACTCCCCTTACCCCAAAATGGTGACCAGGGAGAGAGTCTGGCAAGTGGTTGGAGTTGGAGAAGGGATTCATGGGAAAGGGGATGTTTAACAGCCAGACTGGCCATCAGGAGGAGGTCTTTCTCTCCTCAGGGTAGGGGAGCAGGGGGGCTTCCTGCTTTGGTGTGGAGCATGAGTACCCAAGGAACCCCAACCTTAGCTTGGGTAAGGTCTCTAAGCCCCACACGATCCCCGAGAATTGTTGCCTCCACTGGGAAGGGACAGGGGCAGAACTGTCTGTCCATTCCTGGGGCTTTAGAGAAGGACTAGTGGCTTTCTCAAGGGGCAGACATTGGCATGGGCCGGGACCACCCAGAGGTCACTATTGAGAGCAGTTTTGGCCACTGGTGCTGGCCCTGTGAGGAGCACCGTGGCGCAGTTTCTGCCATCACACTCACGCCGCTGCACAGTGCTCTATGCCAGGGCTGGACGGTGTCACGTGGAGAAAGGCGCTTCCATTCTGCCTCTGAATTCCAGTCTCGAGGTGCAGGGCGTGAAGGAGGGTCAGGCGAAATGCTGGTTCTTGATGCATATGCTCCAGCTGTGTTCTGCCCAGAGGCAGATGCCCCCTGACTTGGACCCAAGGAAGGGCCCTCTTGGGCAGTGGTGCCAAGAAAATAGGTCCTGGTGGGCATTGCAGGTGGAGAAGGGCACAACTTCGTGAGAGATTAGTGGTGTCTCTTCCCAGGTGGTATGTACAGGAGGTGGAGGGGCAGCAGGAAGCTGGGGGCTCCGCTGCTGGGCTGTGATGCAGGGCTGAGCTGGCTTCCCTGCACCTAGATGGACACTTCATATTCTCTCGTCTCCTGCAAAGGAAAGAGACTGCTGGGAGTTGGAAACTTGCATAAAGTTTGCCAGCCCGCAATCCACCTTCCCGAGGAAAAGGAAAAGAGCAAGAGGACTGGATAAGGGCCCTCAGGGGGACCTGCCCAGGGGAGCATAGCATCGGGTGCTGGGTAGGGTGTCAGGGCTGGCCTGGGTACTTACTCCAGTCTCGTAGGTTGGGTTGTCAAATGCTGACTCCACGGTGATCCGGTCATAGGCGCGGGGTCGTGTTCTGGGCAGCTGCATGGGGTTTTTCCCCTGGAGCCTGTGGGACAGAGAAGCCTGTGCGTAGAGTGCGGGGCAGGAGTGAGGCAGGTGTGCAGGATAGGAATGGGAGCCAGACTCACCTGCAAAAGTAGAGGTATACACCTCCCACCAAGAGCGCCATTGCCACCAGTGGCAGGAAGATGGCAGCTGCCATGTGGGCAGCATCCAGGGTGCTGGAGGCAGCAGGTGCCTTGGCAACTGAAAGCACAGAGGGTGGGATTGGAGCAGAGGTCTGGTCACTTAGAGCTCACAGCCCTGCCCCTCTGCCCAGGGAAATCCAGCCAACAGCTCCTTCTTTTCCCCCTGCTAGTCCCAGACCTCTCTCTTTTCCAATCCACCCTCCTTGGGGAACCCAATGGCCTGGGATCTATCAGAACCAGCGGAAGAGACTACTTTCCTGGCCCTCGAGCGCAGGGGCTCACCATCCAGGCTGCGGCCGCTGTAGAACCCATCCAGAGAGGCTGGAACAAGAGGGGAGGGCCAAGGGCAGTGATTGAGTCCAACAGGCCTAACCACTAAGGCAGGGAGTGGGCTGGTCATGGGAAGGCTTTGTCCAGGAGAGCCCACCCCAGCATTTGTCTTGGTGTCACCAGGTCAGGAAGATCGGGCAGAGACTGGGGAGACCAAGGGTAATATGAAGGGAATGTGGGCAGTGGGCTCTGGTTCTCAGCATTTGACATCTTTGCCAGAGCAACCCTATGGGCCAGGCAGGGGGGCTTAGCGGGGCAGGTCACTCACCAGCCCTGCAGATGGGTGGAGGGTCACTCCAGTGTGAGGGGTTCCCAGGTACACATTTGATGCTGGCCTGGCCCTTCAGCACGTAGCCAGGGGCACATGAGAAGTGGACAGTAGCCCCCACTGGGTGTAGCTGCTTTTCAGGACTGCAGGCACCGTTCTCGGGGGCACTGAGGCTGTGGCATGGCTTGAGCTGTTCCACTGCAAAGCAGGCGGAGCCTAGTGAGGGTGCCAAGCCCCTAGCCTCCGGAGGCAGCATCTTTTATCGCCTACCAGAGGCTTCCCCTCCTACCCATGTGACACTTACGGAGACATTTGGGGGCCCGGTCGCTCCACTTGGGGCTGCTGGCTTGGCGGTCATGGCAGGTGAGGATGGCACTGCCCGTCAGCACGAAACCCTGGTCACAGATATACTGCACCGTGGCTCCCACGGGGAACTTGGGGCTAGATACGAGGCGTCGGCTGTGCTCCACATCCCCAGGGTCACGGCAGGAAGTTACTAGGGGTGTGTGGGGGGAGGGGGATGGGGAGGAAGTAGCTCAAGAAGAACGCAGCAAAAGCCAGTCCTCCTGGGCTTTGTGCCAGGCGGCCAACATCTTCATGCCAGGTAGCTTCACCCTCCAGTTATCTGTCACTACCGTTTTGCTTGTGGGGCCCCACCTCTGTCCCCTTCCAATCCATGAGAATCAACTGACACTGATGGATGGAATTTAATTAACAAAATAAACTGATGAGCAGAGAGGATCCAGAGATGTGGAAGCAAGGAACAGAGAGAGGAGTCTTGGAGGGAAGGTGGGAGAGATGATCAAGCAAACAACTTGTATGCATATATGCTTAACTCTTGGACACAGACAATAGGGTGGTGAAGGCCTGGGGTGGGGGGAGGGGTGGGTTGGAAGGAGTCAATGGGGGAAAAAGGGGACATATGTAATACTTTCAACAATGAAGATTAAAACAATGACAACAAACACTGATTGGCCAGCTACCAGGAACAAAATACTTGGAGTACTTTGTAGATAACTCTATGGAAAGGTATTGTCCCATTTCACAGATGAGGAAACTGAGGCTATGAGAGGTGGAAGAACTTCAAGGATACCAGCTGATAACAGTTGGAGTCTGGTTCATAGTCTGAGAGAGAGGTTTGTAGTTGCATTGGGAGGAGCATGTGGGGAACAGGTACACTCACCCCTCTGGCAGGAGGGCAGGTCCTCACTCCAGGTTAGGTCCCACTGGCACATAAGGATACTGGACCCCACCACCTGGTAGCCAGGGTAGCACTGGTAAGTGACGACAGTGCCATGCACCAGCTCAGGCTGTGACGGGCTCTTCCAGCCATTGGGGATCTCAGGCAGCTCTGGACACGTGTCATTGCGGGGCACCTCTAGGGGCACAGGGGCAAAAGATGTAGACCCTCCGCCAGTCCCAGAGTGCTGGCCTCCCTCCTCCTGAGGACACTCGACTCCTGCCACTCTGTCCTGGGCCTGGCCTGGGCCGGCTCAGTGATTCACTCTCCCCACTCAAGTGCCCCTCCTTCCTCGTCCCTGACATGACTGTCTCCTTGATTCCTGGTTTATCACCTTGGCTTTGACCTTAGCTCCAAATACTTGTTGGCCAGTTTCTCGGTCCTGAGAGATAGGCCGGGTAAAGTGGGAAAATTGTTACTTCTATTAAAGATGATCAGAAAGGTAGGATGGAATACTTTCCCTTAGTTCCCTATTTTTGTTAGGAAGTTCTGCCTGCTGCCCACCCAATCCCTCTTGCTGCAACAGAAGGTCCCTTTCTCCCACGGGGCCTTGGGGGAAGACGGAGAGCAAGGCGAACTTCAGGTGATGCCCAGAATATTTTGAGCTTTGCCTTGTCAGACAACAGCATTCAGGCTCCTCATCACCCTGGCCTCTCTGAATTGCATGCTTTGGGGTCTGCATTCTAGCATCCCTCCTCCCTCAGGCACAGGGTGGGGCAAAGGCAAACTCACCAAAGAAGTGGATGACGAAGCCTTGCTGGTAGCCCAGCACCGAGGTCCCAGGGTCTGACTGGAACTGGATGGTGACATCGGCCATGGAGGTAAAGAGCTTGAAGTGGCCTCGGGGCCCAGAATACTGGCCCAGAACCCGGGCTGTCAGGTCATCCCCGTCATAGAAGGTAAGTACATCACCAGGGCCTATGCGCAGCCTATGGAGTAGGACTGTCAGGGAGGGTGGGCCTGGGGGCCCCAGGATGGGCTGGGCAAGAGATGTCTCCATGGCTTAGGAGCTGGCGTGGCCGAGCCCAGTGGGCACTTACACTCGGACGTCCAGCATGATGCGCTTGTCTTCCTCCACGTGCACGCCCCAGATGCAGTCTTGTCCTCGGCCATAGGGCTCCGGCCAGTTGGGGGAGAGCACCACGCCAGCTGAGTCTGTGATCTCCCCACTGCACACAGCTGGAAGGCAGGGGAGGCCCGGGAGGCACATCCCCTCCGCATTCCCCCCACCCCCCAGTGCCATGTCCTGGAGCTGCCATCTGCCCACAGGAGTGCCTACCCATTGCTGGGAGTCCCCACCGTTCCCTCGGGGAAGCTTGAATGACAAGTCCCTGGGGCCCTGTGGCTCCAGGTTCTGTGGCTGGCTCCCCGGTGCCCACCCTGCTCCCTGCCCATGGCAGGCCCATCTCTGCTTGTGCCTACTAACCTCGGCAGGCTGGCTCTGTCTCATTCCACTGAGGGTCATGGGGGTCAACACACTCAATGATGATGGAGCCTTGCTCTAGGGTATAGCCAGGGTCGCAGCTGAACTCCACGGTGGTGCCCACAGGGTAGGAGGGCGCACTGCTGCTGAAGTTGCCGTATTTGACAAAGGGCTCATAGCAATGGCCCTGCTGGAAGGCTGCAAACCACAGAGCCCAGCTCAGCCTTCACTGGGACAAACGGGGCAAATGTCCTCCTACTTCCCTTCCTAGGCTTTCCCCATTCTGACTACAAATGTCTATTCTGGGCTTGGAGCAGGGGGCAGGAACAGCCCAGAGCACCATCCCTATTATGCTCACGAGGCTTTCTTGATCACCGTTATATTTCTAGCACCTAATTTTGTGCTTAATACATAGAAGGCACTCAAGCTTTGAATGCATGCATGCATGCATGCATGCATGAGTAGTTCTAGAATGTCTCGTAGCAATTCTCCTTCCCCAAGAATTGGGTCTTTTTTGCTCTTAAAATTCTAGAGAATTCATTCACTTGGACCAGAGGGCCTGGGTCCAGGCAGGGGTCTCCTGCAGATGGAGTAGGAATCCTGGACTTGAAGGAAGGGATGAAGAGAGAGAGGGCCTTGGTGCCAGGTGAGCAAGGGCTGAGTTGGAAGGAGGTGATGATGGCATGGAGGGGGAGGGTATGAGAGAAGAGACCCTGGGCCCAAACCCCCACTCTAGCCCCTCACCCCTGGGCAGGCCCCATCAGGCTCACCCTCATAGCGCAGGGCCATGCCTGCAGCTGCCCCGCTGCTGTCGGTGCTGAGCTCCACGAAGAAGTGTCGGCCGGAGCTGAGCAGGCCCTCAATGGGCAGATACTCCACCTCGTAGGAATCATACAGGGGCGGGGCCTCCACGTTGTCCCCATTGCGGATGATGAGCCTGGGTCAGTAGAGTGGCAGCTGTGTGGCTGGTTGCTGACCCGTGTGGGGTGTGACTCGTGTGGGGTGTGACCCATGCTTGTGTACTACTGTCCCTCCAGAAGGGTATTACCAAGCCAGGTGCTCCCCTCCCTCCAGGACATCCCCTCACCGGTCGTCATCCTCTGCCAGGGAAACCTTCTCAAAGTGCAAGTGCAGCCGCTGGCTCTCGGGAGCCTCCAGCAGCCAGTGGCAGGTGAGGTTGTTGCTGTAGTTGCCCGGGAAGCCAGGCGAGACGATGCGGCCGGTGGTGGCATTGCGGATCACTCCGCCACAGGCAGCTGGGAGACAAGGCCAGAACTGTGGGCACGGCCCCTGGCTGGATCCCTGGCAGCCTACCAAGCCTTCCTGCTTTCCCCAGCTCCATGCCCTGTGCGTGGGGCAGCAGCCATCTTTGCCTTCGTGGTGCTGAAGGTCAATCCTTTGCCCCTGTAATCCTGCAGCTCCAGGCAGCCTGGACTCCGAAATCTGCCTCCTAACCGTTCACATCTCTGGGACTATCCATATACATACAACTCCCTGGAATGTGGTAGCTCTGCCATGGCCTGGCTGTGTGGCCCTGGGTGAGTCATTTTCCTTCTCTGCTAACTCCTCCGGGAGGCCTTCCCTGACTGCCCCCAGGTGGACTTTATGAAAGCCTCTTACCCAGGCTCCAACCTTCTTGGGTGTATCTACTACTACCTCATGCCACTTCCTAAAACCAGTTACTGTTTGTGTATGTCCCTTAACTAGGATCCCCTGGGGGAGGGGCCCATCTTCTCAGGCCAGGCACAGTTGGTATTCAGTATTTGTTGAATCAAATGATTGTCAGTGTAAACAGGGGGGTAGTTCTAGATCAGGGTTGACAAACATGGTGTGCATGCCATTCACCTCCAAATTCTGTGCCCTGATTAGACACGACTAGTCAGGTGATGGCCTCGAACACTTTGTGAAATAGCATCACTGCCACCGTCATTCCTGGGCTAACCCTTGAGGGCCTTTCCAGCACTGCCTCCTCCGGCCTGGGATTGTCCTCTTTAGCAAGGAGCGGCTGAGCAGCTCACTTGTCCCCATCCCCAAGGACTGCTCAGTGCCTTGGCCACAGACGCCCAGCTGCCAAGAGGGGCCAGTGAAGGTGTCTCAGGCCAGAGGAGCGTGGCTGGTTCAGGCAGCACTTTCCTCTCCCGGACAGAGCACTTCGGACCCTGCCGCTGCCAAGACACAGGGCCTTGGTCTCTAAATGTTTAAGACAGCAGAGTGCTCTCACTGAGTAGGCCGCGTGGAGAGGGGGTTGTGGTGAAGGTCTCCTCCGCTTCTCTGCAGAGAGGGCACAGCCACCTTTTGCTTGCTCTCCTTCCCATCTGACCGTGCCCCGCCCTACACTTAAATTCCTCTGTGGCTCCCCGTGACCCCCGGACAGAGGCTAAGCTAAGATGACATTCAGCCCTTTATGAAGCTGATCTCTGGACTTGGCCTCAGCCTCTCCTTATTCCCCCCTTCTTTAGACACAGCTCACCAAGTCCACCCCTGCACGTGCTGCCCAGGAATCCACCCCTCCTCCCAGGCTAACATTCTTGTCATCCTTCCATGCCACCTCCTTGAGAAGCTTGCTTCGACTCCTTCCTCATTTTGGAGAAGCCTGCCCTCTGCTCTCTACTTTGTCCCATCCCAGCTGTGTCTGCCCTGACATGCCAAGCTGCTTGCTGGTCTCACTGGCCAGCCCATGCCTGGCTCACTCACCTCTGCTTATGCCAGGAAGAGTGTATAGAAGGAAATAAGGTTCAAAAGCCCATGCTAAGAAAAAAAAAAAAGGAAAAGAGCTCAAACTGCCTTTCCTATTGCAAACTAAACACTCCATCTTTTTCCTGCCAGCAGCACTTGGGAGTCGCTCCTTGCACTCCCGGCCTTTCTCTCATCCGTGTCTCTGGAATCTCTTCCCTACTCTTTATTTCCAAAGTCTCTAAGTTCAAACCCGCTTGCCTGGCTGGCCTCCCAGCCTCTGGACACCACCTGATTGGCTTTCCCGGGGAATAGTTCTGAGCTCCTCTCTCCTCCTCTCCAAAACCTTAAACAGCTCCCACCCCAGCAATTGGGCTGATATTCAAGGCGCCCCGCTCCTTCTGTCTTCTTCACAAGCCTCAGGCCTCAAACACTCCCTTCACTCTCCTCTGTGTCACTGTCCACTGAAATGTCAGACCTTCAGTGCCACTTGTCAATGCCCAGCTAAGAGTGGCTGCTCTCTCTCCTTCCAGGTCACGTCTGTCTCTTCATTGGTATTTTTTACTTCCTGCTGTGAGAGTTGATGACTCACATGCTTTCTTCTTCCCCCATTTCCTGGAAGGGTGGCTCGTTGAGGGCACGCTCCCTGCTGAATTCCGGTCTCTCTACCTGGGGTGCCTCTATGGAGTAGGTGCTCGCTAAGTGTGGGTTGGATGATTTCCAATGGCACGTGAAACCATTTTCTGGCTTCCTTATGGGGAGCCTGTGACGGTACTACGTAGCAACAGAGCACAGAGCTGACCCCCCCCCTCCCCCAATCTCACTCCCCCATTCAGCTCTGAGTCCCCTGGGGCCACTCACCAATGCAGATGGGCTCCCGGGAATCCCAGAAGGGCCGAGTGGCGTTGAGACAGGTAAGGAGCCTGGCACCCTTCAGCTGGTAGCCAGTGGCACAATGGAAGCGGGCACTGCCTCCTGGATGGAGGCTAGTGACGGTCACAGCTCCGTAAGCTGGACGTCGGGGAAAGTGGCAGCTCAGGAGATAGGCTGCAGAGAAAGATTGGGTGACATTGTGTGTGTGTGTGTGTGTGTGTGTGTGTGTTGAGGGGTTGTTGGGTCCCAGCCAGGGCAAAAGGGGTCAGTGCCAGCCTGCCTGGTGGTGTCACTTGGGGCCAGAGGAAGCATCAGGAGTTTCCGGAAAAGAGACTGACCCTTTCCCAGCAGCTAGGGCTCCGAGGTTCCTAACACTTCAGGCAGGTTACCTGGCCTATCGGTGTCACAGTGTCCTCATTTATTAGATGAGGTGAAAGCCCACCTACAGGGTTATTGTGAGAATAAATGGGGTAGTTTTTATTCAGCTTGTCATCCCTGGAATCCAGTTGGTCGTACATCTTCAAAAAATATTACTGAAAGACTTGAAGGTGTGAAAGCATTGAAACAGTGAAAAGCCTATACTAATGTATTTATATTATTTTTTCCCATAGGGGACAAATATGAATGGCAGCAGGAAAGACTGAAGCCAGACAGTAAAAACTTTCCCAATGTTCACTGAGAAATGCTAAAAAGTTCAGTGGCAAGGTAGTGCGCTTTTTAAAAAAACAGGATAGGCAAGGGTGAGGAGGTAAGGCACGCCTTCCAGGAAGTTGGGGGAGGGACAAGGTGCCCCAGGAAACGTGGTAGCTTTTAGATTTGTCATACCAAATACAACCAAATGGTGGCAGCAAATCCTACAGAACAACCTGGTCAATTCCAACTTGGGGCCAAGCTGGGGTGGTAGCTAAAATGGGGATCAGGGCTTGGGTCTGAGGTGGGGAGGGAGATCTGGAGGGGTCAAGGAGAAAGGCTGAAAGGAAAGCCTTGGGCTACAGAGTCTGCAGACCCCTGGGGGGCAGGGGAAGGGATGGGGACTGACCACTCCTAGGTCTTGGGATGGGAGGGTGACCCTACTGATGGCACCAGGTGGATGGAAAGAGGGGTCCAGGCAGGGACTCCGCTAGCCTCTGTGTGCCTTTGTGTGAATAGGAAAAGGAGCTGCCTCTGGGCTGACCAGGGTCCAGAATCAAATTTAGTGATTTTTTTCCCACCTGTTCTGGTCTTAGGTCTTGAAAGGGGGAGGATGATACCTACTCTTCCCTCTCTCACAGGGTTCCTTTAAAAAAAAATATTTTTTATTGATTTCAGAGAGGAAAAGAGGAGAGGAAGAGAGAGATAGAAACATCAATGGTGAAGGAGAATCATTGATCGGTTGCCTCCTGCATACCCCACACTAGGGATCGAGCCCACAACCCAGGCATGTGCCTGACCAGGAATCGAACCCTGACCTCTTGGTTTCCAGGTCAATGCTTAACCACTGAACCATGCTGGCTGACCTTTCACAGGGTTCTTAAGAGAATGGCCAATGATTGGTTACTTGTGATTGGCAGACAGTACAGGGCAGGGCTTAGGAAGTGAGCTCTGGGGTCAGACGGCCTGGATTTGAACCTAGGCTCTACACTTGCTGTGCTACCTTGGGCAAGTTACCTAACTTCTCTGTGCCCATTTCCTTGTCTGTCCATCCATTTATCTAGAATATTACATACAATGTTGTTTCATGAGAGGTTACATGAGAGGACAGATGTGCAGTGCCTGGCACAGAACAAATACTGAACACACCAGCCTGCTGTTGTTTATAATCTTGATTCATAAAAACACCTCACATTGGCATTCACCTTCCAGCTCTTAAAATATCTTCATACTCTTCTTACTTGATGTCTACAACATGCTTAGGAGGAAGGCAGGCAAGGTAGGGGTATTAATCCGTTTTCAGCTGAGGAAAACTAAGGTTTGGAGAGACTGAGGGACTTGCCCTGATCACACGGCCAATAGGTGGTAGCGTGGGCCCTTGAGGCTCCTAGCTATAGAGCCCACTTGCTTTGCATCTCCCCTCTCCCACCTACTTCCCCTGACTTAGGAGTCAGGGAAACAGAGACCTGGGCTTAGGAGTCAGGAAACCTGAGCGGAACAAGACAAGGCTGACCTGGGCAGTTCAGGGCAGCCACTCACAATGATGTGGGAAGAAACTCTAGGCCAGGGTGGGATGGGGAAAAGGGTGTGGGGCGCTTTACCCAGAGCGGAGGGCGTGGTACTCGGGGAGTTCTAGGCCATGAGCCAGAGGCCATGCTCATCACTTACATCTTCTCTGTGAGTTCTTGTCACAACTCTGGGAAGGGAGGGCCCCCTGTCTCACAGACTAGGAAATTGGGCTGGGATGAGGTGAGAGCAGGATGCTGGGGGCGGATGACAAAGCCCCCGGACTTGACAGTGGGTAAAGTGCCACTTTGCAGGACGAGCTTCCTCCTGTTGCCATGACGACGGCTCCTGGAGTGCCTTCACCACTGCAATCTGTTGAGCTATTTTCTCCCTGGTGTCTGTTTCTGGAGCCAAGTCCGGTGCCAGGAATGCTCAGGAGGGAGGAGGGGGATGCCTGGCAGGGCTCCCTGCCTGCTCACCCTGCCTGAGGCTGTGGGAGGGGAGCTGGGACGTGGTTCTGCAGTGGAGGCCTTTGTGGGACCCCATCTCTGTGATCTCCAGTATCATCTTGGACAGGTCCAGCAGGAGTGTTGGTATGGGGTCCCTTACCCCCTCTGCTGGCACCCTCTTTCTCCAGCCCAGGGAGACACACGTGTGAGCACATGCTCTTCCTGTTCCCATCTCTGGGATCAGGGCTAATTACAGTCTATAATTAGGGGAATTACACTCATTAGGGAAAGAGCTGATCATTGACAAAAACTGGGCTGAGGAGGGAGGGCTTCTGGGAGCTGAGAAGGAGGCAGCACTGGGCTAGCTCTCCCAGCCCCTCCGTGGGTCTGCTCCCCCTGAAGGGCCTCCAACTTGCTGCCTTTCAGCCACCTTTGGCCCAACAGAGGGGAGGTCCGGGGTTTTTGCGCAAAGGAATTTGCAGCAGGAGAGAAGGTTACCATGGTGTGAAATTATGCCTGCTGTTTAGGAGGATTGATGAGCCATGAGGGAGGCTGACTGGGCTGCCTAGATGCTCACCCTTTCCTCAGCTGGCCTCTTGCTTCTGCCAACCCCCTGGCCAGCCCCACCACCAAACCCCTGCTGCCACGCCAGGCTGTTCTCCCAGTTTGGGTGGTCAAGTCCGGAAGGGGTGAGTGCTCCTCAGGTGGGTTCCAAGCGTCTGCATCGTCTGCATCATCTGCATCGTCAGAGGAGGGCCTGCCCTCCTCCCTCGGCTGCGGCCCCCCACAGGGCCAAGGAAGTGGTCCGTGACAATTCAAAGCAATCCTGTAACTGTTCACACCAATTATTTCCCCATTAGCATGCCCCAATCTAAACCCGCTATCCTCCTGCAGCAGCACAAGAGATCAAGAAGACTTTGTCTTGCCGAAACCGGTTTGGCTCAGTGGATAGAGCATCAGCCTGTGGACTGAAAGGTCCCAGGTTCTATTCTGGTCAAGGGCATGTACCTTGGTTGCAGGCACATCCTCCGTAGGGGGTGTGCAAGAGGCAGCTGATCTCTCTCTTCCTCTCTGTAAAAAAATATCAATAAAATATATTAAAAAAGAAAAAAAAGAAGACTTTGCCTGGGGAAGGGGGTGCTGGGAGGGATGCCTATGGGAAGGGGTACAGTTCCAAGCCCCTTCTCCCTTTCCATCCTGCTAGCTCTTTAAAATGTTTCTGGTTCCTTCGTGGAGCATGGGCTAAGCACTGGACATGCACCGTTTTTGTTTAATCTTTATCATTGACTTTAATGTGGAGCTTCTTATTCTCATCTCACAACAGAGGAAAAGGAAAGTTAAAGAGGTTCTGTCCAAAGTCAATAGCCAGCGGGGAAGAGATTCAAACACAGATCTGCCTGGTCTGTGATGTCACCATTACACAATGCCACTTCTCTATTTCCTCACAGTAATCTCGTGAGATGGGACCTGAAGTTCAGGGATAGTAAGCAAGTTCTCTAAGCTCACACAGAGATTATTAGCAGAATTAAGATTTGTAAGCATGTTTGTCTCAACGGTCTTTCCAGTTCTGAGCTGACTGGGGCATGGGCCAGGGCTAGGGTGGGTTATACAGCTCAGGAAGGCCAGGCCAGTAGCTAAGCACTTCCACATGGTCCCTGACCTTGACCCCTTTGCATTTTGGCAAAGCTTATAATGTTATTGCCTTTTTAAGTGTCTGCCTCCCCAGAGATTTTTAACTCCTTGAGGGCAAGGGCTTGGCTGGTTCATCTTGATACTGCCAGGCTTGGCAAAGAGTAGATGCCTAGGAAAAGTATAATGAATGAATGAATAAATGAATGAATGAGTGGCAGTAGGCACACCTGGGGGTTACCTGATCCTGTGTTAGTTTCCCTTCCAGACCACTTCTCTGCAGGTGGAGGAGGGAAGGTTCTGGAAGGGTCAGATGTGCAATACTCACCTCCAATTGTGTGCAGCTCCACCAGGCGTCTGTGCTGTATGTTACTAGCCTCTCCCTGTTCCCCATGCCCCCATGCTGTCATAGCACCAGAGACCCCAGGAAGGCAGCCAGTCTGGGCTGGTTCTTCCTCTGCTGCCTGGGCCTACCTTGGTAGTGGAAATGGAATGTGCCAGGCCCTGCAGGTGGTGGGAGGCTCTGGAACCTCAGGGATGCTTGGTGGGTGGGGCTTCGGATGACTTGGCCCCTCAGCAGGAAGGACTGGTTGGCCAGAAGCAATGGGTCAGGTCCTCCCAAGCCCTCCACAGTCACCGTCTCCCCTTCCCGCAGGCTGATGTTCCGGACCTGCCGATGGAAGAGACAGCAAAGCAGAGCAGTCAGGCTTTGTCCTGCTGAGTCTTACTGCCTGTCGGTTCCTGCAGGCCCTGGGCCTGGCCAATCCTCAGTGTCCCTTGGGCATTGGTGCCCCCAGGGTCTGAGCTGGGCACTTTAGTACAGAAGGAGGTCATTTTACCTTCTCAGTAATCTTGTGGGATGGGACCTGAAGTTCAGAGATAGTAAGCAAGTTATCCAAGGTCACACAGAGATTATTAGCAGAATCAAGATTTGTAAGCATGTTTGTCTCAAAGCTCTTCAGCTACACCTGCTGCTTCCTGTACTTTCATTTCTCTGGGCTCAGTTTTCTCATCTGTAAAGTGGGGATGGAGTAGGTGCATTGAACTAGATGGTGTCTGAAAGCCTGGCCAACATTGTGAGGTACTATTTTTATTTTTATTTTTAAAATTGATTTGAGAGGGGAACGGGAGAGAGATTTGCTATTTCACTTATTTATGCATTCATTGGTTGATTCTTGTATGCACCCAGACAGGGGATTGAACCCATAACCTTGGCATATCAGGATGGCGCTCTAACCAAATGAGCTACCTAGCCAGGATGGCATTGTGAAGTCTTAACTGTCAGATCATGTGCTCAGCTTCCCCAGGACTTCCTCTGTTAGGTGCCTCATAGGCACCCCACATCCAATCTGCATCATACTGAGCCACCCTCTTCCCCCAGCCAGCCGTTCCCCTGGCTCCCCATCTCAGGATGACCTCCCCATCCACCTGCAAGCCCAACTCAGTAACTGGCACCTTGCCTCTTTCCTCATCTCCCACATCCAATCAGTCATTCAGTCCTGTCATGTGGATCCAAATCTGTTCACTACCCTTCATCCCCACTGCCACTTCCCTGGTACTTCACTATTGTTCTCACCTAGATCATTGCAGCAGCCTCCTGGCCAGCCTCTCCGTCTGCAGGGCTTAACCCACTCCACCCTCCACATCAATGTTTCTGAACTACAGCCAGGTCATAGTCTCATCCCGTTGCCAATCATGGTGCTTCTGTGTTTAAATCCCCTGGTGGCTCTCCAATGAGCCCACAAAGCCCATAGTGTCTGGTTCAAACTCCTTGCTGTGGCCCTCAAGGCCCTGCCCAATGTGGCCCCTGCTGACCCCTGGCTTTATACCATGAGCCTCCTCATGTCACCACCATTCTATTCTCTCTTCTATTCTCAGTAACCTCTTTTTCCAATCCTTCGCTCTGGCTGTCACAGGTCGCTCTGCCACCACTCCAGTCCTCAAGTCCTTAATCCCTGGAGCATCCTTCTAGGCCCCAGCCTCCGTTCAGTCAAACAAACATGGACTAGCACAGCCTCTACCCAGAGGGGAAGTAGCAGGGTGGCCTGGTACAAGGAGCACTGGATTGGGAGCCCAGAAATCTAGGACCTCACCCTAACCACGTAATCTTGGACAAGTACGTTGACCATTTGAGCTTCAGTTCCTCATCTTATAAAATGGCCTTTGCTACTCAAAATGTGGTCCAGCAGCATCAGCATGACCTGGGAGCTTGTAAAAAATGCAGAATCTTAGACCCCACCTCCGATCTACTAAATCATACTCTTCATTTTAACAAGATCCCCAGGTGATTCAGAAACACTCACCTACAGGATCTCCAGGCTCCCTACCATGTTGCTCTGAGGTAGGGCCTGCAAGGGTTAACCACGTGGGCTAGTTAAGTGGTGTCCAGTGAGTCACCAGGTCCCTCCCAGTCTTACCTTCCAAATATTCCGGTTGGTTTCTCCTCTCCTCCCTTTGTAACTGTCTTGGCTCAGATCTCCCCTATTGTTTCTCACCTAGACAATGGCCTTCACACCTCCTATCCCCAACTCATTTGCCAGGTCTCGGCTGCCTCAGATCAGATCATGTCTCTCTCCCACCCAAACCCTGTCTGTGACTTCAGAGGACAAGGTCCAAACTTGCCAGCTCGCAGTTGGCCCCGGGGGCTTTGCCAGCCTCACATACCTGCACCGCAGCCACAGGCTTTGCCTCACACCTGCCCTCTGGGTATTTGCCTACGCAGGACCCTGCCCAGGGACTGCTTTCCCTTCTTCCCTTCAGATCTCGGGGCCATCACCCGCTGCCTCTCAAGCCAGGCCAGTCAGTTCCTTTGCTCTGGGCTCTCCCCACCTGTCCTCTACCCAGGGTGGCATTTTGGGTCACAACTCCTCCTCACTGGCATTCTCAATCAAGGTGGGTGGAGAGAGGGAATGTGTGGGCTGCTGGAGGTACAGTCCTCCCCAGAGTCCTGTGAACTGAGAAGCCAGAGGAGGCTGAACACAGCCATGTCCAGAGACGGCCACATTAGGCTCTGGGCCCCTCAGACTGTGGGTTCTGAGAACAGATGTGCCCTGAGGACGCCCCTGGCTGGGAGAAAAGACCTGGAGGGTCTTTGGGGCTGAAGAGAATGATAAGAGAGGGTGCTGGGCAGAAGTGCCTCCTCCGCCAGGAGCTGTCCGCCATGGCACATTTGGGTGGAGGCTGCCTGGCCATCTGCTGGTGACATTCCTCAGGGAATTCCTGCGGCAGGCGGAGGCTGGAGGAGGCCCCTTCAAACTTGGAGATTTTGTGATTCCAGAGTTGGGCAAACAAGACTCACACACGTGGAATCTGTAATTATCGAGAGATGCCAGGCAGCATATAATTCTGCCTTAAGTGGCACTGAACACGTGCAGCAGGAATCCTCTAGGGGGGAAGTGGAGGAGTTGCAGGCAGAGGGAAAGCGCACAGAGCAGGTGGGACTGAGAGGGGAGGGGGAGGGAGCGCGGGGTGGTGGTGGTGGGGGGTGAGGGGGATGGACTGGAAGAAAGAAGAGGAGGAGGAGGAAGGGAGGACATCTCTACTGAGAAATTACTCTGGAAGCAAAGGCAGAGAAGTAGAAACGAATTAGCATTTTCTCCCAGTTCCCATAAACACCCTTTTGACCTCTAGCTTCCAGCTCCTGACCCTGCTGGTTTTGCTAGCAGCAACAGCATCATTGCAACAACAATAATTACCATTTACAGAGCACCCATAACATGCCAAGCCTGTACTATTTATGGATATTATTTCAGCCTCCCCACAGGTATCAGGTAGGTGGTAAAATCTCCATAAAGTAAACAGAAAGGCTAAGGAACTTGCAAAAGATCACACACAAGTGTTACACAGCAGAGTCTTGCTTTGCTGGAGGAAAAGGCAGCTCCTTTCCTCCGGACCTCATGGGACTGTTGCCGCAGATAGACTTGCAGACATCTTTATTCCCAGGCCCCAGGCCTGCCAGGTACAGCAGGGAGTTGGAACTTGGCCTGACTTGGCTTTTTCCAAGATGCTGAGATTTGTGTTCCCACCAGCCATTCTTCCTCTCAGAAGCCTGTCAAGCTGGGAACACTGGGAGCTGAGGCCTCTGGTCTGGGGAAGGCAATGCCCCCTTAAGCTGGCCTGGCTCCTAGCCCAGTGTGGTGGTGACGGTTGTGATGAGTGCATGGAATTGAGAGGGCCTGGGTTATTGCCTTTTTAAGTATCTGTCTCCCCAGAGATTTTTAACTCCTTGAGGGCAAGGGCTTGGCTGGTTCATCTTGATAGTTCCAGTGTCCAGCACAGGCTTGGCAAGGAGTAGATGCCTAGGAAAAGTATAATGAATGAATGAATAAATGAATGAATGAGTGGCAGCAGGTTACCCGATCCTGTGTCAATTTCCCTTCCAGGCCACTGGGTTCCCTGGGGATCACATCCACAAAGCACCCCTTTCTTGGCCAGAGACTGTCTGGTCCCTGAGGTTTCAGACACCTACGTGCAGGCCCGCTGCAGTAGCTGGAATGTAATTTGTCGCTTGTTTGAGGGCCAGGCCTGACAGGAGCCAGACTGGCCTGGGTGTTGGACAAGGATGGTGATGAAGCCTTGATGCAATTTGCAGGCTTCTGAAGAACTTGGGAGACAGATTGAAATGTCAGTTCTGCTCACAAGGACTCTCTTTTCACACTCCTAGCCAGTGACAAGAGGAGAGCTGGGGGCCAAGCAGGGGGCAGAGAGAAGCAGAGGGAGATGAGGGAAATTCCCATAGGACTCCAGATTAACACTGACCAAAGGGTCAGTTCAAGGAAGGAAATATAGCCACTTTGAGGAGACTGATTCTTTCCTGGATGGGATGTGCTGAGGACACAGGTTGTCCTTTGCCATCCCCAGTCCCTTGGCCTGACCTGTTCCCATAGAAGCTACCAGTCGGGTCTCCAGAACGGGCCCTCAGGGTGTGACTCAGAGGTGGGATGGTGCCACCAGGCTTTGCACACAGTTGCCCTAGTACAACCATGCATAGGTGGATGAGCTCAAGGATGACGTGTATGTGAGCCCCATTCCTAGCACCTGAGCCTCCCATCCCCTGCAACTGACCACAGCCCCTGCACCATTACACTCTCCTGGCCACTGACACACACGTGTATACTCTGACATAGGCCCGCTTGCATGCACACAGCTCCCTCAAACACATGGCCTGGCACAAGATTCACGTGCTCTTTCATGCCAATAGTATAATCACAATTTCCACCGTGAGTTCAAAAGCTCGTTCACACCCAGTATCCTTTCAGATCTCACCAAATCTCAGTAAGGGAAGCAGGTCAGGCTGTGTTTACTCCAACTCCAGAGCTGAGGGAAACTTGTAATCAGAGAAGTTGAGAGCTCCTCTTTGGGTCCCACAGTAATTCCAGGACAAAACCAGGACTCCAGGCCAGGGCTCCTGATTCCTGGTCCAGGGCTTTGTCTTCAGGCACAGCACCCCAGCCCCTCCTCCAATCTGGGAGAATTCCATGTAGGTGTCCTAAAGGAGCTGGCAGGGCTGGGCTGAGAGAAGGGGTCAAAGATGGAGCACCCCCTCCCCCCCTCCCCTACTGTCCCAGCCTGAACCCCCTCTTTGGATTTGCCACACTGATAGATCCTCCCTTCCCTCAGTTGATGGACAGACATAAACCCCACCTGCAGCCAGACATTCCTGAGCTCTGAACCACCAATCAGCACCTGCCAAATACCCCACACCATTCCTAAGTCCCTAGGTCCCTAATCAATCAGCGTGTGCTGAGTGCCCTAAGCCCCGCCTTCTATCCTTAAAGGTGCTTGTAAGCCCCTCGCTCGCTCTCTTCCCCACCTCTCCGTGGAAACAGCCGGCAGGGGTACCCTTCCTTCCAATAAAGCCTGTGTCCTGCCATCCTGGTCTCCGGTCTACCTTCTCTATTTAATCTATCATGATGGTGCCTCAGATCCGGGTGAACGTGGTAAATCCTCTGGCCCTGCTTGGTGGCAGGGTCCTGAGTTGATTGGCCCGTTCAGAATACCTCTGGAACCCTGCCGAACCAGGACACGTGGGAATCCCGTCACTTCTATCACACACCCAGGCCAAACTCCTGGGCTAGTGGAAGGACGGGTTCTTGAGTCCCGGGATCAATCCAAGCACTATCACTGATAAGTTGAAAGGTCCTTGGGAAAGTTACATGACTTCTCTGAGTCCCAGTCTCACCCGTGAAATAGGATAATCCTGCCACTTCCTGAGGCTGTAAGGATTCAGTTAGGTGCCGCCTGCAAGGGGCTCAGCACAGAGTGGGCGTAGCATTAGCAGGCCTCTTTCCCTTTCTTGAGGAGACCTGCACCCTCCTCTGGTAAGACCATGCCATTGCCATGATGATAGCTGGCTGTCTACCCACCCCGCCCGCCGGCCTGCCAGGGCTCTGCCTCGGAAGCACTGTGCCTGGGAGCCACCCTACCCTGCCCAGGTTCTGTAGCTGCCTGGAAGCAGGGTGAAGGGCCTGAGGTGCCACTGCCCAGTATGGCCCATGCGGGAGCTTTCTGAGCCAAGGAAAGGAGCCAGACTCAGACTGAGTAGCTGGGAGGGGCCTTCTGTTTCAATCTCCGGCTGAAGTCCGGAGAAGGTCAGGAGCTTAGCCCAGTCACCAAGATGGGCTGCAGAGCTGGGTAGGACTGGAAATTCAATTCCAGTTCTGGAGCCCGCAGCAGCCTCTGTGCTCTGTCTGAACTGATTCTCTTTCATAAACTCTTACGGGGCAGGGTCTGCTCTAAGGGTGGGCGGAGGGGCTAGAGCTGCCTGTACCCCTCTAGCCCCCCTCAAATGGGCCTTTCATGAAAGAGGAGGTTGTCAGAAATAACACCTCTTGATATGTCAGGGAAGAACTGGGTGCTTTGGCCATTAAACTGGCAGCTGGCCTGGCAGGAGAGAAGTGTGTTCCAATGGGGCCACCTGGGGCACTGGGGCAGGGACAGCGGGCAGCTGTGCCCAGGCTCCAGATGGTATAGGGAGCAACCAAGCCAGGATGGAGGCTGGCAGTGGGAGAGCTCTTGGAATGCCAAGCACAGTCAGAGGCATGTGCCAGGCCCAGAAAGACCTGGAGCCCTCGGGGGAGAATGACTGCTTGGAAGGGATGGGACCTGAATGGGCTTGTGCCCACTCATCATAAAAGGACTTCTCTGGATCTCTCAAGAAAGAGCCTAGCCCAGTGCCCGAACCCCTGCTGAAGCGGGCAAGACTTCTCTGAGCTGTCCTCTGTGCTGTGGGCAGCTCAGACCCTGGCCTTAGCTAGCACAGATATCTGCAGTGCCCTGAAGGGAGGTGTGGGGCTGGTCATGAGCAGGTTAGGAGGGGCTGTGGTCCAAACTGGGCTGTCAGGGATTCTGGAACCCCGAGGCTATTCTCATGAGAAGGACATTGAAAGGGTCTTGCTCAGGGCCCCAGCCTTTAGCTAAGGTTGTGGTCACATGGCAGGGGCTCAATATCACCCAAGGATGTTTTTCCATTGATTTATTTTTATTTTTTTAGAGAGAGGAGGAGAGGGCGGGAGGGAGGAAAGAGAGAGAGAGAGAGAGAAAGGTTGATGTGAGAGAGACCCATAGATTGATTGCCTCCCGCACATGCCCCAGCCAGAGCCAAGGATCAAACCTTCAACCCAGGTATGTGCCCTTGACTGGGAATTGAAATCGTGACCTTTCGGTGTACAGGCCGATGCTCTAACCCCTGAGCACACTGGCCAGGCAGGAACAACTTTATATCCTGCTTCATTCTGGCTGATTCTATCCCTTTCCCTCCGACCCTCCCAGCCTAGGCCTCAGGCTCTGTCTCGGGCCATCAAGGCTCTCCCCTCGCTGTGGAGGCGGAGGGCGGGGCGTTTGCCTTCCACATTTCCTGATGGCAATCCAGGGCTGTGGCAGGTCTTCCTCTCAAGGTTGCCTGGTAACGGCTTTTGCATTCTGATGAAAAAAAATGAGGCAGCAGCAAACAACAGTCACAGGGCTTACATGAGGGGGTGGGCATCTAGGGTGGGGCTTGTGCCTGGGCCAAAGCTGGGGCAGGCAGAGCCAACAGCTTGCTCCTTTGTGGAGGGTCTCAGGACTGAGCCCAGCCTGGCCCAGTGGGCTTCAGTGGGGATGGTAGGCTTGGGGGTCAGGTAGAGCCAGCCTAGGCCTGCAGGGGGGCACCCAGCCTGGCATCAGCCCCTCCTGCCCCCTTCCCCACACCTGCAGCTGGTGCCTTCCACCTGGTGAGCCACAGCCAGTGCCACCTCTCATTAAGTGATGATTTTACATTAATTACCTTAATTAAGCGGCACTGAGTGCTAATGGCTTGGGGGATGGTGACTGTTCCTAATTACCCTCCCAGTCAGCCCAGAGTGAGGGGCACAGTGTTCTGCGGAGCGGGAGCAAACAGTTACAGAAATAAGGGGAGGGCCCAGCCGGTGTGGCTCAGTGGTTGCATGTCAACCCATGAACCTGGAGGTCACAGTTTGATTTCATGCCTGGGTTGTGGGCTTGATCCCCAGAAGGGGCTATGCAGGAGGCAGCTGATCAATGATTCTCATCATTGATGCTTCTATCTCTCTCTCCCTTTCCCTTTCTCTCTCTGAAATCAATAAAAAAAATATTTTTGAAAAAAGAAGGGAAGGGGTCCATCAGTGGTGAGAGACGGTCCCTCCTCCACAGGGCCTGTCTCATAGACCTGGACCCGACATCCCCAGGGGAGGGCTGGGGGTGCTACCCCAGGATAAGTGTAGCTGCCTGTAGGCCCGTATCTAAGGGCTTTGGAGTGGATGGGGAGGTGGCTGGAAGTGGGGACCAGGTAGTGCCCAATTCCCTGGACTCTTCCTCTGCCCCTTCCCTGTGCTCCTCAGTTACCTTCCTGACTGCCTTCAACAGTCCCTTCCTTCCTTCCTTCCTTCCTTCCTTCCTTCCTTCCTTCCTTCCTTCCTTCCTTCCTTCCTTCCTTTCTTCTTTCCTTCTTCCAACTATCCATCACTCAGTTAGTATGTGGAGGACACATTCTGGGCCCCTTACTCCAAGGCACTGCCCAAGGCACTCACAATCTAGCTGCGGAGATGGGCAGGCGTAAACAGATGGATAGGAGGCAGAGTAATAAGACATGGGATGGGGGATGCCCCAGGCTTTGGGGATCAGGAGAGAAGTCCCAGAGAAAGGGATGCCAGGGTTGAATCCTAAGGGAGGGGATAGCAGGATGGCTCTCCCAGGCAGAGGGACCAGCATGTACAGTTGGGGCTTGAGGGGTCAGCGGGCTTGGCCCATTCAGTCAGTAGCAAGTTGTTTAGAGAAAAGGGGGAGTAGAGAACAAGAGAGGAAGTGGTTCAAGATGGGCCCAGAGGCCTGGCCTGGACTCAGAGGAACCTGGGAGGTGTGGGGGTGGGATTAATTTTGTTTGAGAGAAGTGACCGCCATGTAGGTGAACGAGGGATAGTAAGGACAAGCGTGAATGGGGTGACCAGTGAGGCGGTCACCACATCACGTGGGGGAGGGCTGGTGGAGTTGGAGCAGGTAGTGATTGTGGGATGGAGGGGGCCTGGAGGTTGTGGGGAGTGTCATGGTGATAGAACTTGGGTGTGAGTTGATGGGACTCAGGGAAGAGGGAGAGGGAAGGGCCAAGTTGACCTCACGTTGTCCCGGGGATGCCATCCACATTGTGCGGTAGTTGGCCTGCTCCAGGTTCTTATCAGGGGTCAGTCTCTGAGGAAAGCGTGGGATGCTAAGCAGGTTGAAGGAACAAAAAGGAAGAGCTGGGTTTGGGGCATGTGGAGGTCAAGGAGCCTTTGGCACATTCATGAGGACCTGCAGGCTCAGGTTTTGGGGTTAAGAGAGAGTTTGGGGTTTAAAAGGGATGAGATGGGCCAGGGAGGTGGGAGCAAGAGGCTGGGGCTGTGGGTCTGACTCCCTAGCCAACTGGTCACCTCTCTGATTGTGTGGCCATGTTTGTCTTCCACACTTCTGCACCCAGAGGCGCTGCTCAAGGAGTATTTGCTGAAGGAATGAACGAGTGAGTAAATGAGTGAATGACCGAGTAGCCTTGTATTCTCTCTCCTCAGTTACACAGATTCAGACACCCAACGCCCTGTCCACTGCGGCAAGAGCCCCTTCCTCAGGTTCTCCCAAGCCCCCGACCAAACCCCTGTGGGAAGAGGAGGGGCACACCACAGCCCCTCTTAGCCTAGGACATCGCTGAGGGGAGCAGTAGCCTCTTTGCTTACTGGTCCAGAACCCAACCATGCTTTAGGCCACATGTGTCAAACACAAGGCCCGCGGGCCAAATCCGTCCCGCCAGGCCTTGCAATGTGGCCCGCACTGCGCTGTCATCACTGCACTCCGCTGCGTTTCCATCACAATGACAGTTTATGACTGTTCAGTAAACCATTCGGCTCGCGATTTAGGCTGGATTTTAGATTTTGGCCCCTTCTCTGATTGAGTTCGACACCCCTACTTTAGGCCAATCGCCTAGCCTTGGCCCCAGGGCCCTTCCCTCCAACTGATGCCCTTGAGCACCCCCCTTTCTCCCATAGCAGGTATCTTACTGGAAAGATAACAAACTAGCCCCAGCTCTGCCCCTACCCAATCCAGGTCACTCACCTTGATTTCCACCCCGTAGCCAGGGTAGACAGAGATGTAGTAGAAACAGTCCAGGCCGACATCAGGGGGTGAACTGGGAGCCGGGGGGGAGTCCAGAAAGCCCTCTGGTCCTGAGAAATTCCAGCTACAAGGGCCTGAGAGGCAGGAGGAGACACAAGGCTAAGCCCAGCCCTGGAGAAGTGGGTGCAGCCAAGGCTGATCTGTGTGTGTGTGTGTGTGTGTGTGTGTGTGTGTGTGTGTGTGAAGCCCACCTCTTGGGATCTCTATTCCCCTATGGAAAGAAAGGGACCACCTTCTCTTGAGCACCTTTTGTGTACAATCTTATCCCAGTTCTCACAGTGGCTCAATGAGGCAGGTATTCTTACTGCCATTTTACAAATGAGGCTCAGAGAGGTTAAAGTTCCAAGGGCCTGGTGTAGTTGCTTCCAATCAGGATTTGAACCCAGGTCTATCTGGTTCCAATCTGCATGCCTCCTGCATCCTGGCCCTTGGTATTAGAGGGCAAGGCAAACTGGCCCAGTGGTGCAGAGAGGAATTTAGGGCCCCACAGCTCCCCCATATCCAGATCTGCAAGCCAGCAAGTAGCTGACCTGGTGGCTGGACTGTGGTGATGGTGGTGGTGATGATGGTGGTGGTGGTGGTGGTCTCCTCATCATCCCCTGAAGCCGTGGAGGTGGTGATGGTCCCCTCACTCCCAAGCCCCGTGGTCCGGGACATGACCTCTGGAGCCCATGGCCTGCCCATGTCTCCAGGACCCTCTTGGGTTGGAGTCCATGCTCTGCTAGGGGGTGTAGTACCCAGCTTCTCCCCTGGGCCTGTGGTGGGCACTGCCATGCTGGGCCCTGCAGGGAGGGGAGCTGTGACATGAAGCTCAGGGGGCTCTGACTCCAGGCTCCAGGGTCCTTCCCTGGACAGGGGCTGAGTGGGTGCTGCAGCTATAGCTGGAGTAGGGCTGGTGAAGACCGGGCGGCTGTCCTGGTTGGCCAGGCGGGGAAGGGGACTTGGGGTCTGTGGCGTAGGTGGATCAGGCAGCGCCGGCCTCAGCTCCTCGCCTGTCTCCAGCCCCTCTTGCAGGAACTCTTCGAGCAGGGGGTGGTGGTTGAGCAGCTTCAGGGTGGGGGCGGTTGTGACAAAGTGGATGCCTCGTTCTGGCTGTTCAGGTGTGGGGGCTACTGTCCACTCCCCATCCGTCTCCTCAATGCCTGGGGCCTGGCCTTCCCCCATGGTTGGGGCCTCCGAGGAGAGTCCTGAAATAACAATGGATGATCAGAGGTTCGCCCCCTGCCCCCTGGAGAGCAGCATCACACTCAGTCCAGCAGTAGGAGACTCATCTTGTGGAGTGTGCTCACCATGGAGAATCACGGAACTGCAGCATTTTAGAGGTGGACATGAGATGATATCACATACTTCAAGAACGGACAGGAGATATCCTCTCCCCTCCAGCACTAGCAGTGGACATTACTGTCTATTATTGCACTATTTCCCGTTCTCAGTTTCAGCTCAGAATCCTTCTCAACACAGCACTCCAGGCAGCCATGCTTGATTCCTCAGACCGATGACAAATAAGTATCTGCCATGCCTAATGTAGCTGCCAGGCTTATCGGACTGATGAGCAAACAGCCAAAGAAAGGAGGTGACTTGCTCAAAGTCATATCGGTCGGGTGACCTGAGATGATACCCTTAGCAAGAGTGCCATCCCCACACAGTGACTCTTCTGCCTGCGATAACAGTTCATTTTTTTGTTCTCAGTGAAGCTGCTGGTCACTAGCACAACAAACCTTGATATATTTGGAATTTTATTTTAGACTAGAGGCCCGATGCATGAAATCCGTGCAAGAGTAGGCCTTCAAAGCTGGGGTCTGCTGCCTGGATCCCTCCCTCGCAGCCAACGCGGCTGCAGCCCTGGCTTGGTCCAGAAGGCCTAATTAGCATATTACGGTCTAATTAGCATATTGCGCTTTTATTATTATAGATTCCGTCATGTGTTTCATTGTCTCATTGTCCCATTTCTCTCACTTCTCAGTCATTTCTTTTCTCTCTCTCTCTCACTATATATATCCACATATCTCTATCTATTTCTATCTATCTATCTATCTATCTATCTATCATTTTGCCAGCTCTGAGAAAGCTGGGAGAAAATTCTGATTCTAACGTGTCTCAAAATGGCCGCAGGAAGACTTGAATGGAAACAGGCAGGGCGAGATAGTTTGCAAGGAGAACGTTGGCTCCTCTGCATGTCTGGTGGCGGGTGTCATTCCACAGGCTCACACCCACCCCATGGATTGGCAGGCGTGAGGAAGCGGCAGATGGCTTACATTCTGTTCAGGAGTCTATGGCAGCTCCGATGTGTCAGACAAATGAGAGGAGGGAGGAAATCGGGGTGAGGAAGGTGGGTACAGGTCAGAGGGCTCTCCGTTCCTCTGGGTTTTCGGTGCCTTAAAGCCCGGAGAAACCAGGACCA
Organism: Pipistrellus kuhlii; assembly: GCF_014108245.1. Classification (NCBI taxonomy): domain Eukaryota; kingdom Metazoa; phylum Chordata; class Mammalia; order Chiroptera; family Vespertilionidae; genus Pipistrellus; species Pipistrellus kuhlii. The sequence continues at coordinate 3,586,032 of NW_023425539.1, read as the reverse complement.
ACCCCTATCTCCCGAGACGCCCACGAAAGCCGCCCATCTGTGCCTAGGCATTCTGTGCCAGGCCCTGTCAACACGGTGCCCAAAGTGGACGTCCGGCCAGGCCCAGACCCCCTGGAGCAGATGGTTGCCAGTGCCCTGTGTCTTTCATCTGAGCCGGTGATGGGAGGTCTAGGCAGTGCCATGCCGGGGCTGTTTTCACCTACCCCCGCAGATGTCACATGGCCGTTGCCAGGTGAGCTGAGGTGATCTCAGCGTGGCAGGAGGAGGAGAAGCCTCCAGGGTTGCCCACTTAAAGACGTGGCCTATGGCTCCCAGGATCAGTACTTGTGGGATTCTTCCCTGGGCGAGTGCAAAGAGATCCTTTCTCTCAGGAAGGGTCCAGAGTGGACACAGCTCCTCCCGCTGGCTGCCAGGTGGGTGCTGGGCAATGGAGCAGAGCTAATGGGCACCTCCCGTCACTGTCGATTGCACTGATTGTGTTATCTGGGGGCACGGAGCACTTGGTTAAATGGGATTGAGATAGCATATCAAACGGGCAAATTGATTCTGCAATCAGCTGCCACTTGGTCCCAGAGGGTGCCACCCACTGTCAGAGACCGTACGATAATCTCGGGGAGACAAGCCATTTCTGGGAAGAGGGCATCTTCAGACGCCCTGGTTAACTGCAATGGAAGCCTGAGGCCCTGTGACACTCCCCCTCCCTACTCCCCTCACCCCACCCCACGGTCTCTCTGCCTGGGCTGACCGAGTTCAAAGGTGCAGAGACTGACAAAGGCGGAGAGTGTGTGATGCAGGAGATGTCAGGGACCCGGATGCCCAGTCTCATCAGGTACCTATTGTGTGCCACACACTGAGTCAGGCTGTTCCCAGACCTGTATTATTTAATGGACACTACACCTCTGTGAGATGAGAATTTAAAAAAAATATATATTTTATTGATTTCTTACAGAGAGGAAGAGAGAGGGACAGAGAATTAGAAACATCAATGAGAGAGAATCATTGATCAGCTGCCTCTTGCACACCCCCACCGGGGATGTGCCCGCATCCAAGGTACATGCCCTTGACTGGAATAGAACCTGGGACCTTTCAGTCCTCAGGCCAACGCTCTATCCACTGAGCCAAACCAGTTTCGGCAGATGAGGATCTTAGTCCCACATTACAGACAAAGAGCCTGAAGCTTGGAGAGGTGAGTGAGGACTTGCCTCTCGACACAGTGATGTAGCTGGGATTTGAACCCGCACTGATCTGGCTTCAAAGCATCAGTCTTTCCACACCAGCCTGCCTCGCAGAAGAGACTAGAGCTACCCAGCAGAGAACATTGCAGCCAGTGGAGGAAGCGAAGGCTTAGAGAGAGGAATGGACTTGTCCCAGGGTTCCTACGGGTTAGAAGTGGAGCTGGGGCCACAGCCTCAGGCATCTGGAACCCGAGCTGAGTCACAGCCAAGCGAGGCTGCGACCCAGGGAGGCCCCACCCCATTCCCGAAGCACATCTGAGTCGGGGACGCAAACCAGAGACCCAACAGCACTGCTCCACAGTCTGAGGCACAGAGTCTCACCTACCCGGGTTCCTTCAAATGTCAACTCTGCCACTTAAACACCATGCGAACCTGGCGAGTTTTTTTTTGTCCTTGGCTATAAAGCGGGTGCTTCAGAGGGGTTTTGTGAGACCCTGAAGCTCTAAATTGCAGTTTCCTGGGGGCACCAAGGAAGAGGCCATAGTGCTGCGAGGCTGGGCAGCCCCCTGCCAGGGTAACACTGAGAGGCAGGCTTCTGGCCCAGGGGGAAGCCTCTCCTCTTGGGATCCATGTTCTTTATTGCGTGGCTGGAATGTGGAGGACAATGTGGTGCCACCCCTGCAAAATGCAGCCACCTTCAAGGCCTGCATGTCTGTGGGGGGCCGCCCACAGCAAGACAGTCCCCATGAGGGTCCCCAACTGCCCGATCCACCATCCACCCAGAGCCTGAACACAGAAATGTACCTCCCCCTTCCCCCCTTCCCCCCTTCCCCGGGTTGGCAGCATCCTAGGGCTGGGGCTGGGAAATACCACTCCCCATTCCCCACCATCGTGGATGCAGAGGCTGCCCAGAGCTTCTCTCTGGCCCCAGCCCTGGAGTGGCCCTGCAGACTCCCGGGCCCTCCCTCTGCATTAGCTCTTAAGCTATGCAAATAGACATCGGAGGGAGCCCTGTTTAAAGTATTTAGACGAAATGAAAAAAGGCTTTCATCGGCACTAATGAGCCATTCAGGATGCTTCCCCGGTGGATTCTCCCTCTCCTGCCTCCTGGCCCTGCCACTCCCCCCCCCCCCCCCCATGCCACCCCTCTGGGGATTGGATGCCCCTCCCCCACAGTCCCAGCTTGGGCTTCCCAGGGAAGGCCTCTTGCTCTGCCCCTCCTCCCAGGGCCCAGCTGGGGAAATGTAGAGCTGAGGGCCCGCGTGTTCTATGCCCTGACAGACTCAGATTAGAACGGGAGGAGGGGTGTCTAGTGAATGTTTGGGGGGGACTGTTCTTCAGAGCATCCTGCTAGGTAGGCGTTATTGTCACTGTCTTATAGTTGGGGAAACCGAGGCTCAGTGAGGCCCAGGAGGCTGCCAAGGGTCACAGTGCAGTGAAGCTGGAATTGGTCTGTGTGGACCAGGCAACAGTTTACGGATGCCATCTCAGGGCCAATGGGGCTGTCCCCACGGGGCTGTTTTCCTGCAGATCTTTCTGCACCTCCCAGTCAGAAAAGCCTCAGGTTCCAATCCTCACTCGCTGACTGACCTGTTTCTTCATCGGTGCACTGGGGACATCTTGAGTTTGGTGCGGATCATCTATGCTCTCATCTGCCAGCCCCACCCCGTCCTCTGCAAGGGGTGCCAGGTATTCCCCTTCCAGGGCCTGAGCAGCTGGCCCTTGGAGGTAGACACAGGAGCAGAAGCCAGAGCTCTGAGGTCAGACTTGGTTCCCTCCTTGTGGTGGCATCAGCTCTGGGATGGGGTGAGGGCGGCAGGACAGCAAGTAGGCACAGGGGAGCCTGGGGGGGATGCAGTGGGCAAGGAGCCCACCCAGCTGGGTTCTGGAGGTTAAGCTGGCCCAGCACAGGGAGAATGAGAATTTAATGGGATCCATTTATTAGCCCATAAAAGTTAATGAGTTTATTCTAGAGGTTTCTTGGCCCCTTTGAAGTTTTAATAGGGGATTAGTGAGGGCCTGGCCCCAGCAGAACCCCCATTATCCTAGAGCCCAAGGGAGGGGAAAAGGGCCCTGGGAGTGAGAGTGCCTGAGTTCCCCAGAGCCAGGGCCTGGTCTCTGCAGTGAGGGTTTCACTGGGCAGCCCCACATACTGGCCTTGAGGGGTCCCAGCTGGAGGCTGGTGGGGCCAAATTGGATCTCTGAAGCCCTAGGCGATGTCCAGTTCTAGAGGTTTCTAATTCCACTTCTACTGGAAAAACTATCCCTACAGCGTCTCTGCATCTGAGGTAGGTTTGTTGCTGCTTGACTACTTATATCAACAGGGAAGGCAATAACATAAGGCTCTTATGACAAATGGAGAAACTGAGACCCGGGGCTGAGATGTGGCTTCTCTAAGGTTCCCTAGAAGATCCAGCAGAGCCAGAATGGACACATTCCTGTGGTCTGAAGCCAGGCAGCTGGGGCTGGTGACAGTTGCTACTACTCAGTGCTAACTGAGTGGACGATGCCCTCAGGACCCTAACATGCCCTCTCTTCTCCTCTCCTTACCCCAGGGAGGTCCCTAGAGATAAGGACACTGAGGCCCAGAGTGGTTAATTAACTTGTCTGAGGTCGCACCGTTAATGAGTGGCCAGTCTGGGAGCAGAACCCAGATGTGGGCAGCTCCACAGCTCAGCTCTGAGCACTGCCCCCACTGGCCCTCAGCTGTAGCTCCTGGGGCCTCCTACTCTCTGCCCACCAGCCTGGCCACCACCAGCTGAAGCACTTGTGCTGGGAGCTCTGCATCTCAGGGTGATGGGGAAGGAAGTCCTGATCGTGTCCTGGAGGGGCAGTTACTAGAGTGGGCACAGAGATACACTCAAAGGGATCGTCTCTTCCTCTTTCTGGCCCATTTGCTCAATATGCCCCTTCAAACTCTCCCCATCCTATCAGGCCCACCCCCTAACCCCGCTCTGGGGAGCCATCCCTGCCTGGTCCGCTGAGTGACAATAGCTCCTTCTCCCGACCTCCTGACGGAACCTCAGCCCATGCACAGCTTGCATTGTTGGACAAGGACCCAGCCTGAGGCATCTCTCTTTTCCTCCATCTCTGGCCACAATAGCTGACTCTTGGTGGTAGGCACAGTGAAGGGTGGACTCAAGGCACACAGCTTCCAAGCTGGGATTTGGCCCTTCTGCACATTAGGCAGGCTCTCTACTCCCCCATGCACCCGCCCTTAGCCAGCAGGGTAGATAGGGATGGGCAGGGGCGGGTCCTGCAGGGAGAAGATAGGCAGCTATCTACAGCAGTGTCCCAGGATAGCCCCAGCTGGCAACTGATGAAGAGTGTCTGCTGGCATTAGCTGACTGGTCCCCTGGCCCCAACTACCCTCCCTTCCCCTGCCTCTGACCACCTCCCAGCACAACCTCTTACTACCCTCTCTTGGTGAGCCCCTGGCAGCCAGTCAAATATGCAGTGCAGCTATGAATGGGGCATCTCGGCTTGGCCAGGCTCCCAGCAAGGAAGTAGTTGATCCTAGAATCTGAATCCTTATAGTCTCTGTGAGCATCTCATCCCTCCCTCATTTATGCAGGTGGCAACTGCGTCCCAGGTCACACAGCAAACATGGGGCATGGCTGGGACTTAGGATATTGGTGCTCAGAGAACATCTGGTCCAACTGCTCTGAAGCATGAGCTCTCCAGTGCTCTGGGCTGGCTATCAACCATGGGCATATATCTCCAGGGACAGAGAGGACACTGCTTCCTGAGCTGCCAGGGCAGCCATCTCCCTCATTGTGCTGCGGTGGGAGGTGGATAACCCTGGACTTTGGCGTCTTCAGGAATGGGGTTTCCTTGCCAGATGGAGGCATGGGTGAGGGTAGTGGGTAACAGGCAGGAAGCAGCCCACTGGTCCTGGTCCTGCCCCTTTACTAGGTCCCTTTGTGCAAATCACTTCCCCAGCCTGAGCCTCTATTTCCCCAACCGTAGAATGGATTAAGTATCTAAGAGCCCTGCCAGCTCTCATATTATAGGATCCCAGGAGCCACAAACAGCTCAGTGAGTAAAAATATTGAATGCTGCTATTTACTGAGAATTTACCACACTAATAGAACCATTCTAAGTGCTTTACCAGAATTAATCCATTTAATCCTCACTATAACTCTGAGATATGAACTTTTATTATCCCGTTTTATAGGTGAGGAAACGGGGGACCCAGTTCCCAGGTTGCCAGTTTTGATATATTATGTTTAAAGCCAGAGGTTGGCCAGCCCCAGCGTGCCGCTGTCTAACAGAACTCTCTGCGAGGGTGGGCATGTTTTATATCTGTGTCCAATGTGAGACCCAGCAGCCACACATGACTATTGAGCACTTGAAATGTGGCTAGTGAGACTGAGAAACAGATTTAAATTTTTATTTCATGTTAATGAATTTATACTTAAGTAGCCACATGCAGTTAGCGGTTACCAAAATGGAAAGCTCAGCCCCATAACAAGACCTCTCACTGCTTGCAGTGTTTGCCACCTCTCAAAGGGAAGAGCCTGGAGTGGGGGTTCCCAGGGAGGAGTTAAGTTAGGGTGGTGGTGTCTGCTCCCCTCCTTTGGACCTGGGAAAACTGGGCACTTGGGTTGGCGAGGGGAAGGTGAGAAGGAGCCCTGGGACTTTAGATGTTTCATAAAGGCCCCAGGCAGCTGGGCCCACCAGCCACTCACTCCTTAGGGAGGATTAGTGGCATCTACCAATGATGTTCGCTTCCCAGTCGTGGCTGAGCACCGGTATGCTGAGGGATGGGTATTTGATGGGCAATTTGGGGAGCTCAGCCAGAGCCAGTGTAGGAGGACTTTAAGGGGGAAGGACAGCCAGGAATGCTTGGCCTTGTGTGATTTGGCCCACGGTGTGTGGCTGCTCCCTGATGACTCCTGATGTGCTCCACTGACTTGCCACTATCTCTCTGCTGTCAAGAGCAACTGGGCCTGCTCTGGCCAGGGTGGGGGACACACTCCCATTTACCTGCTATAGGCCAGGCATGGACCTTCGAGAGAGCTGTCTTCCATTAAAACATTAAAAAAGAATAGTGTTTATTTTTAGAGAGAGGGAACAGGAGAGGGGGATAGAAATAGATAGATAGATAGATAGATAGATAGATAAATAGATTGACATAACATTAATTGGCTGCCTCCTGCCTCCAGGGATGGAGCCCACACTCTGGGCATGTGCCCTGACCAGGAATTGAATATGCAATCTTTTTGTGCATGGGACAGCACCCAATATACACCCAACCAACTGAACCCCACTGGTGAGGGCCATATTTTACGCTTTACATATGAAGGAACTGAGACTGAGAAACAAAGTTGATGGTCCTAGTTCATATAGGAGAAAAGTGGTAAATAAGGGGTTTGAACTGGGTCTGCCTGTTTCACAGGCTGAACTCAATATTTCTACCACACGGAGCTGCTGCTTCATATTAACAATAGAGGCCCCAGTGCACAGACTTGTGCACTGGTGGGTATGGCCTGTGGGGAGCAGCCACTCATCCAGGTCAGCCAATCGCCTGCTCCTACTATGGGAGCAGCTGCTTATCCTGGTTAGTAGAGCAGTGCTATCATTGTGGGAGCACACTAACCACCAGGAAGCAGCTCCTGCATTGAGCATCTGCCCCCTGGTGGTCAGTGCACATCATAGTGACTGGTCGATTGGTTGTTCCGGTTGTTCTGTCATTCGGTCACTGGGCTTTTATATATAGAGATGTGTGTGTGCATGTGAGCATGTGGGCCTGTGTGTGCACATGAGCACGTGTGTGTGTGTGTGTGTGTGTTTGTGTGTGTGTGTGTGTGTGTGTGTGTGTGTGTGTACTAGTAGGTCCCAACAAGTCATTACCATTTGTCTTTGCCCATGTTCACCACACCTTGGAACATGGCTTCACACAGTCCTCAAGGCCAGAAAAGCTCCCAGAAAGGATGTCCCTTTTCCCAAGGCAACTGCTCTGCTTCTTCCTTTTCACTCTGATGCCTTCTTGGACTCCAACCTGATCTTTCCTGGAGCCATGTGGCCTGGACAATCCCTCAGGCTCTGGGTGCATGGAGGGGAAGAAGAACACAGCACTGAGCTATGGCTGGGCCTGCCTTTTTCTCCCTACTGCCCCTCCCTCCCACGAGGCTGTGACCAGGGGCCCGGAGTAGAGGGAATTCCCAGCTAACTGCCACGTTCTCCGCTTTCCAATTTAAAATCTAATATAGTTTTGCCGCTGCAGAGCTGGGGTCTGGAGAGGTGATTAATGAGGCCTCTGCTACAGAGTCACCTGCTGCGCTCTGCACCTTCCCCTGCAGCCTGCGTGTGTTCCCCCTCCTGCCTGCCTGCTGGCCCTGGGGACTTGGGGGTCCCGGCTCGGCCTGCCCACAGTTCCTGCGTCTGGGCAAGTGGTACAGGAGCTGGAGGCTTGGAGTGGGGGTTGGGAAGAGAAAGGAGCTGGCAGCGGAGGTGGGGATAGTGGAATCGACCCCCACCCTTGGGAAGGCTGAAAGGAGTGGAACAGTGGGGGCCTCCTTTGGCACCGCCTCCCTCACTCACAAGGTAACTAATCAATTTACCATGCTCCACCAATTATGCCAGCTCTCAGTAGCGTGGTCAATCAGGGGACAGATAAGGCCCCTGAGCTGGTGCTCAGGTCAGTCCTCCCTTAGCACCAACAGCTCCTGCCACCACCTTGTCAGCAGCAGGGATCATATTTCTCTGAATGAAAAATCTTGGAAATGTCAGCTGGGATGAGGAAGGCTGTGAAAGCAGGAGCTGCATTCTCCCTGGAGCTAGGACCAGGGCTGGCTCAGTCCAGCCCAGTAATGAAGTTGGGAGCAGGGAGTGATTTAAGGAGGAGCAACCATCCCTTCCATCCTCTTATCTCTGCCCAGCTCTAAGCATCTGCCAAGGACAGTCCTTCCCAGTCACTGAGCCCAGCAAGACAGGGCCATAAGGTGTTAGGGCTTGAGATCAGGTACCATCTTGGGCTCCTGATCAGCAGCTCTGAGCTGCTGCCTCCTCCCAGCCCCCACCCTGAAGTTCAAAAGCCAGCTCCCATTGAGGTTGTCCCAGCACCTGTGTCCACATCTGAGATGAATGACCAATCTGGTAGTCCCAAGATTTGCCTTCATATATTTTTAAAAATATATATTTTATTGATTTTTTACAGAGAGGAAGAGATAGGGATAGAGAGTTAGAAACATCGATGAGAGGAGTCATCGATCAGCTGCCTCTTGCACACCCCCCACCGGGGATATGCCTGCAACCAAGGTACATGCCCCTGACTGGAATCGAACCCGGGACCCTTCAGCCCACAGGCTGATGCTCTACCCACTGAGCCAACTGGTTTTGGCTCCCCCCATATATTTTTTTTTATTGATTTCAGAAAGGAAGGGAGAGGCAGAGAGAGAGATAGAAACATCAATGATGAGAGAGAATCATTGATGGGCTGCCTCCTTCAGGTCTCCTGCTGGGGATTGATCTTGCAACCCAGGCATGTGCCCTGACTGATAATTGAATCATGATCTCCTGGTTCACAGGTAGACGCTCAACCACTTAGCCATGCTGGCCAGGCTGTCTGGCTTTTTACTCAGGTATTTTAGAAAGTCTTTGGGTGGGTGGACAGAGAGCCACAGCTCCTCTGTTATCAGTGTCCAACTGCAGGGGCTAATGGAGCCTCATGCTAGGTAATGCTAAGGGTGGAGGGTCCTGGCAAGGTGGGGGACTGTGCTCTGTTGACTTGCTGCCTTACTTCTGTATGGCACTAGACCCCAGTCTCATCTTTACCTGCTAGTCAGGGTTTGCTGAGCATCTGGTGGGCGTGGCTGTGTGGGTGCATACATGCAAGTATGCAAGTGTACATATATATGCATGTGCTTGGGGCGGCATGAGATGGGAGGTGGGGGATGGAGGTATGAGAAAAAGAACTAGGGAGAGATTAAACATTTTCCAGTACCTACTGTGTGCCAGGCTCTGCTGGTCCACACTATCTGATTAATCTTCCCCATCCCACAGATAGAGAAATAGGATCAGAGAGCTGAGAGAAGAGGTCTAGCTGGGCAACCATTAGCCCAGGAGACTGACCTGGAGCTGTCCCTGCCCTGCAGAGCCTTAAGACAGATAGGAGGACAGAGGCAGGAACAAAAGTCCTCTGAAAGCAAGGGCAGCTTAAGCCCATAGGGCAAACACCGACTCTGAGGGGGCCAGGGCTGCTTCCTTCTTGGTCTCTAGGTTCAGGCTCCTTGTACTGCTATACCCTAACCCTCCAGCTGGTGTCGGTTTTCAGATCAGCTGGGACAGTGATGGAGTGGAACCCAAAAGCCCTAAGAGTCTGGAGAGTAAGGAGTTCTAAAGGGTGGCCTTTTGGCAAAGTTGAGCCTTAGCAAGAATCAGAAACCCCTCTGGAAAGTGCCAGGGCGGTACTAGAGGTCCTTGGGCGGGGTGAGGTGGGAGTCTCATCCAGGTATGCCTCCCTCCCCCTGACTTCCTGACACTTTGGGCCCTTTTCTGCCTCTCCAGCTTCCATGGGGGAGACCCAGGAGGTCTGGCCTTACTTCCAAATGGCCTGGGGAACAGTCACTGGAGGCCTGAGCTCTGTCCTTAGGGACTTGGAGGTGGCAGAGGGAGGACAGCCTGGGACCTTCTCCCGTCTCAGGTAAGTAAGTAGAAGGAAGCCTACCCTGCCCCAGAGTGTGGGCCCCGCGCCTGAAGTCAATCCCAGGATCCCCTTGCCACCATGGCCTTGTTAGACTGAGGGGAAAGGGCCTTACCTGCCCAGCACCTCAGCCTGTGAGGCTCCCCCGGCTTGGCCTGTCCACAACCCCATTTCCCCTGCAAGTCTGAGTGGGGGAGGGGAGGGGTGCAGAGCTGCTAAAAATAGCAGTGGCAGCTCCAGCTATGAGTCTCCTTGAAGGATCAGTAGAGCCTAAGAGTGGAGAAGAAGAGAGGAAGGCGCTCTGGGAGAGGGACAGACAGGCCTGTGCTGGGGCCTGCTGTGCTTACACCAAGGACCACAGTCCCAAGATACGGAGACAGAGGGCACAATATGTAGGGACATGTGGACACAGACACCCCAGGAATAGGTGGACAAGCAGGGCAGAGATGTGCACAGACATGTCTACCTGCATATCTGGGGCTTCTCCCTGAGACCCCTAGGAACCCCAAATAGGCCCAGTTGGTGTACCTCCAACCCTTCAGTCTTCTCTCTTACCCTAACCTTGCTTTGACCTCCAACGACCCTGCCAGTCTTGGTGTGTGGACACCTTGAGGTGAGAGTGCTAGGTCCCCTTCCCCTTCCCAGTCTCTTCTGGACTCTTCTGCTTGAGGCCCAGAGCAGGGAAGGACCAGGGGCACCAGAGGCAGCATCAGCATTGCTGATGCAACAGGGACTAGACTCGGGGCACCACTCCGGTGGCTGGGGCTTCACGAGCACCACCTCAACCTGATCAGCAGGCGTCTTCCGAGCCTGGGCTGGCAGGCAGTGGGGGGAAAGAGGGACGTGGGAGGGGGGTGGCCAGACCCAGTAGGGCAGGGATGGGCTCTGCCAGTAGATTGGCAAGAACTGAGTGGGCAGTGAAGGAAGAAGGACAAAGAGGGCTGAATAAGCAAATGCACAAATGATTTCTTGACCTCTCGTGCGTGCTTTGTTTGGTTCCTTTGCCTGAAGTTGCTATGGGCTCTTCTGTTCTCAGAAGAAGGTGACTCCTCCATCTACTCCATTTCCTCTGATCAGCCAGAAAATAGGACAGGAGGGAGCCTGCCAGCTGCCAGACCAGATGTTTCAAACCACCCTTGCTGGATGTAAATGATGTCTAAGACAATGCCCATAAGAGCAATGAGGCAGGAGGAGGCCTTTAGAAAGACCCCGAACCCAACCTTCATCGCTCTGCACTTCTAGTCTCACCTTCCTGGTCAGACCTGGACCAGCTGACTCCACTGTCCAGCCTTGGGCTCTTCCAGCTTCTGATCCAGCCCCTCCAGCAACTACCCGAAAAGCAGCCCCTCCTGCTGATGGACAGCGCTGGCTGCTGGAGGATCCACCCTTCAAACAGGCCTTCTGGCTTCTTTCCAGTACCAACCCTTCTGATTTCCTTTGCTCTTGATGCTATTCTATGGAAGAGGTGGGGCAGGTACCACGAAACCCAAGGAAGCTGAGGCACGGGAAGGAGACACAGCTTGCCCCAAATCACTCAGCCAGTAAGAGCCAATATTGGGTTGAAACCCTGGGGTTCTGGCTCCCTGACCAGTACTCTTTTATTTTATTTTTATTCATTTTTATTTTATTTTTTAAAATAAATCTTTATTGCTCAGATTATTACAATTGTTTCTCCTTTCCCCCCCATAGCTCCCTTCCACCCGGTTCCCACCCCACCCTCTGCCCTTACCTGCTCCCTCCTCCCCGCACCATTGTCCTCATCCATCGGTGTACGATTTTATTTATTTATTTATTTAAAAAAAAAATATTTTATTGATTTTTTACAGAGAGGAAGGGAGAAAGATAGAGAGTTAGAAACATCGATGAGAGAGAGCCATCGATCAGTCACCTCTTGCACACCCCCTACCGGGGATGTGCCCACAACCAATGTACATGCCCCTGACTGGAATCGAACCCAGGACCCTTCAGTTCGCAGACCGACGCTCTACCACTGAGCCAAACCGGCTTTGGCTCGGTGTACGATTTTAATCCAGTCTCTTCCTGCAACCCCACATTCCTTTCCCCCTGATAATTATTAATCCATTCTCTTTCTTTGCCTCTGATTCTATTATATTCACCAGTTTATTCTGTTCCTCAGATTTTTAATTCACTTGATTTTTAGATTCACTTGTTGATGTATATGTATTTGTTGATCATAATTTTTATATTTTTTCTTCCTCCTCCTCTTCTTAAAGAAAACCTTTAAGCATTTCATATAATACTTGACCAGTACACTTTTAATTATATCCTTCCTATGGGGCTACACCCTCCTCCTGACCCACAACTTGGCTCCCCACACTGCACCCTCCCAGGCTCTGGATCTCCCTAGGCACCTGCTGGCTGGTGGGACCCAGGCCAGATACTCAGCAGGTGGCTGCTAGGGGGACAAAGGAACTGGTGCTCAGCTGCTGGTCTGGGAGGGAGGGAGGAAGAAACTATGGAGAGGAGGAAACTCTGGACTGGGAGTGTGGAGGGGCAGGGCCTGCCTCTGTGCCTTTAATAAGGATCCAACATGCAAAGCGGGGTAAAACAGCATACAAATGAGCATCTGTGGGAGGTGGTGATCTGTGGCTCAGGCACATTTCACAGTTCTGCCCTCTCAGCCCGATGACCAGCTGGAAGGAGGGTCCTGAGAGTAGAGAGAGGAGCTTGTGGGGAAGGGAGGAGTGGGGTACTGGAGGAGATGCTGAGGATGATGCCAGGGTACAGGCTGGGCCCCTGGGGACTGCACTGGTGGAGGGAGAGGCCCATTGTATGGATTCTGCAGCACATGTGGCTTGGTGGCAATAGGACCCTGCACCTGCTCTGCCTTGTTGGGGGATTAAGAAACATCTAGACTCTGCAGAGAAGGGAAGAGCTGTGGGAATGTAGGCCCAGGGATCCCAGAGGCTTGCTGGGCCCTCAAAGACCAAAAAGTGAGACCTCTTGCTAGAGATAAAAAACAACAACTGAGGCCCAGAAATCTCTTCTTGGCAAGAAATCTCTTGTTCTTAGGAAGGTGAGTGTCTGGACCTTGTAGGTGCTATTGGCATCTCATTTAATTAAAATCAGAGGGTCCTAGGTCTAGCTGGGGAGGCAGTCACAGCTGAGCTTATTAAGAAGGCAGCTCCTGCCGAAACCGGTTTGTCTCAGTGGATAGAGCATTGGCCTGTGGACTGAAAGGTGACAGGTTCAATTTTGCTCAAGAGCACGTACCATGGTTGCGGGCTCATCCCCAGTAGGGGGTGTGCTCTTAAGAGGCAGCTGATCGACGATTTTCTCTCTTATCGATATTTCTAACTCCCTATCCCTCTCCCTTCTTCTCTGTAAAAAATCAATAAAATATATTAAAAAAAGAAGAAGAAGAAGAAGAAGAAGAAGAAGAAGAAGGAGGAGGAGGAGGAGGAGGAGGAGGAGGAGGAGAAGAAGAAGAAGGCAGCTCCCTGGCTAGCCTGAGTTTCTGAAGGGCAGAGATTATGTTGTTTTCCTGCCTATGAGAGTACCTGTTAGGTGCTGAATAGAGTGGAAAGGATGGATGGATGAAGGATGGACAGGCTAAGTTCCTGATGGGAACTATTTAGTGTCCAGGGGGCAGAGAAAGCTCTCTGGGCTGAATGCTCAGGAAAAGAGAGCACGGGAGAACCGAAATAAGCCAAAGGGTTCAGAGCAGCATGCTAGGTATGGAAAAATGCCTGAGCAAAAAATGACAGATGCACAAGGCATATACAGGGCCTAGGGGTCACTCTAGCGTCCTCACCCAATCTCTCTGTTGTCCCCCTTCCCACACCCACTCAGTTCCTTTTTGTCTCCTGGCAGAGCCCCTGGTCCCTGCTGGGCCAGCCAGGACCTCCCACCCCCATCCCTTCCCGCCAGCCTGCCTGCCAGCAAGACTGCAGACTCTGCAGCCGGAGTCCTGGATTGTTGTTGGAAAAGTGGCAGGTTTGTTTGCTCCGGAGCCCGCCGAGAAATCTCAACAATCAATGGCCAACAACACTGCCGGCGGCTTCGGCATCGATCAGCCCTTCTATGCCAGGGTTGGCAGTTGGGTATAGGTAGGCAGGCTTGGCACCTAGCCCATCCAGGAGCTGAGCTTCAGGCAAGCTTGGGTCTTCTCATCTCGGGACTGGGGCTGAGGGGGGCTGAAGGGGGTTAAGGGGAGGGGGGGCAGCCCAGGATGCCAAGACTAGAGTGACTGGGCCTATCATTCTCCAAAGGCTCCCGAAGGGTGAGAGGATGAGTCACCCAAGGTCACTGACCTCTGGATCAAGATTTAGGGTTCACCTGACTCCCAGCCCTGTGCTCTACCCTGGTCTCCAAGTGTCAGAAGGAAGTTTTATTGCTTTGCTACTAAGGACTGAGCAAGATAACATGTCTCTAATCTACAGCAGTAAGGACTGAGGGTAGACATCAAGAAGATAAGCCACTGTCATCACCAGAAATGTGCTGGAAGAAAGTTAGGGGCCATTTATGTCCTGGGTCTGTCTGGCAGCATGGGCTTGAACTGGCCTATAAAATGCAGATAATAGCTTCTATCTCGTAGAATGATATGAGGACTAAATGAATGAATGTATGTAAAGCACTTAGTACAGTGCTTGGCCCATAGTAAATGCCCAGTGAATGTTTGCTATGATGGTTGCTGCTATTTTATTATTGCTGTTATTGTCATTATTAGGATAGTGATACTCTCCCGGGTTCCCATTTGCCTCTACTGCCTGAGGCTCTGCCTCAGGCTGGCAGTTGGGTGTAGGTACCAACTGGCTAAAGCCAGGTTTTTAAAAAATGGGCAGGCAATTTGGAGGAGTCTTATTGGCTTGGGACCCAGAATAACTGACTTAATCTCTCTGAAACTCTGTTTTCCCATCTGTAAAGTGGGGGATAACTTGTCTCTTGTTGTATTAAATAGAAAAAGAGTGTGGAAGGTTTGGCTCCTGGGTGTTCTGGGCCACACCTCACATCTGAATATATGTTTGTGAAGTGAATGAACCCTAGATGGGTGGACCCCAGGGACTGTTCTTTTAGGAGATGTGAAAGATTTGTGGGCATGAAGTGTGGCCCTGAATAATATATTAACCCCCACCTTTCCTTCATGAGCAGGACTGGCTCAGAGCTGTCCCCATGGTTTTATGCAGGTCCTTCCAAGCTCTGTGAGGGTGTGTGAAGCTGAGCTAAATGAGGGGGCTATGAAGCCAGATGGCATGGGGTTGCCTTCCCCTTACCTCCGTCCTTAAGTTCATACAGGGCATCCCAAAGGTCGTGGGTAGGGATTGGAGAGGGGAGTCAAGAGAGCTGGACTTCAGGCTTAACTCTGCCACCATGCAACTCTCATGAGTTTATTCAATATGTATTTAATGTCTGCCAGATGCTGCCACTGGGGACATGAGCAATGGTAGCAGTAAGAAGTGGCTGCGGGAGGTGTTAGTCCTCTCAGAATGGCCATCAGCACCCCGTCTCCAGGCCACTTCAGGCTGATGGTGTGACACCTTAATTTGTGGAGGAAAAAAACTAAGTAAAGGCTATAATTGCCAGTAGGGATAATTGGTCAACCGTTAGGAAATCCATGTAAAAATAGTGTGGTTGTTATGCAAATTCAGCTTCAAGAGGCAGTCTCAGCTGCCACACACCCACTGCTCACTCCTTTCTAAGTGGGCAGCTGACCCTAAACTTCTCCCAAATAGGAATTCTGGAGCTGCCCCAGGATGGAGGGGGGAGAGCAAAACAGACGTGGTGGCCTGGAGCGGAGCATCAAGCAATTATGTGCTCATGACCCAACACGATGAGTACCTTCATGGGGGAAGCCAGGGGATGGTGGGAGCACAGGAGCCCCCTAACCCAACTGGAGGTCAGGCGAGGCTTCCTTTGAAAACCATGTCACAGATGGTTCATATGTGCTAAAGAATTACATGAAGTGCCTACTAAGCCAAGACCTATAGTAGGAGGTGGAGTGAGGCAGGTTGGCCCAGGGGGAGAAAAGAATTCCAGGCAAGAGCCCAGGGCTGTTGAGAACATGGCTAGTTTGGGGAACTGATTGGTCTGGCTGGGTGAGTCAGCTTCCTGCTAGGATTAGTCTGGAAGAGACCTTGAAGACCTCCTAGTGTCTGTTGTCCACCTCCAAGCTAATGCCAGGCTGGGCAGCATTTCTTTCTGCCTCCCCCAGCCTCTTACATACAGATCCTGGCTCTTCATCCCTGAGAGGAAGCTGAGAACCCAGAAATCTGCATGACTTGACAGCCCGTGGAGGCCCTGGTGCGATCTCAGTCGTGGCAACCACCAGAGTGGTGCAGCCTTACACTGGATGTTGCAGAAAGTAGAGACCCATAGGCCAGCTGGCGTGGCTCAATTGGTTGAGCATCAACCTATGAACTAGGAGGTCAAGGTTTGATTCCTGGTCAGGGCATATGCCCAGGGTTGCAGGCTCGATCCCCAGTGTAGGGAGTGCAGGAGGCAGCCGATCTGTGATTCTCTCTCATCATCAATATTTCTATCTCTCTCCCTTTCTTTTCCTCTCTGAAATCAATAAAAATGTATTTAGTAGAGACACAGAGAGGACCCAGGCATGCCTGAGGTCACACAGAGAGCTTGGACTCTTAACCGTCTGGGCTGAGAGTTCCCTTCACTAAAGTAACCTCCACCTGTAAAGGCTCTTTTCCACAGTCTTTCTTGTTTGCTGGGTGGGGTGCCTTGCTCTGATAGTTCTGCCCAGGTGGGGGCGCAGCATCCTTGAGCTGAGCACAGCCTGGCAACTGGGCCTGAAAGGGCTTGGAGAGTTGGGGACAAGGAGGGTGGGAGGAGACTGGAGGGATTGGGCACGTAGGGCAGGGTGGGAGGAGGGGCTAAGGAAGCAGGCTTTCTGATATGCCCTCCACCGTTCAGGCAGCCATGGTGGGAGGGGTAGAGACGCTCTAATTAAGCCCAGTTTCTAATTAAGCCCAGCCCCTGTGTCTCTTCGATCCCCATTAGCTCCCCATGGTGTCCCCAAGGCATTTTAAGCTGCCACCCCGCTGAGGACGCTGGGACCGCTGCCAGGGCTTGCCAAGCCTGAAGAGCTTAGGCCTGTGAGGGGCAAAAAAATCAACCCATAATTCCCCTCCGTCCGTGGCAGTTTCTAGGTCCTCCAGTCTCCTCAGAAGCACAGGAGAGCCTCCTGCCCACCATGTCAACCTCTGGGGCTCTGTGTGGAAACTCGATTGGCTCCCATGCAGTCTTGTCGCCAGCACCCACTTTTTTGCCTCCAAAATGCCAGTCTGGGGGCCCGGGAGCAGGGCTGGTATTGGCTTTGGCTGCAGCCCCCCAGATTCAGGAATGTTCTTTCAGAACCCTGAGCCCAGCACGGAGTCTGCAGGAAGCAGCAATTACCATTTTAGGTTAAGGCAGCCCGGGTGTGTTAACCCTTGTGGTGCTGGATGCCAAGCCCTCTTCCTCCCCTTCTCTCTCCCCCTCCGTACATCATGCTCCAAGTTCTTGGCAGAGTGAGCAGCCCCTCCTTGTCGTCTCCTCCCTCCCTCTTTCCACCAGGCACTCAGAGTTCAGAGAGGTAGAGCATCCCTTTTAAGGTCACACAGCCACGGAGGCGGCCTCTGCCCCTGGAGACTCAACGACAGCCCTGTCTCTGCCACTACCACCTTGGCAATCTCCCCAGGCCACATTCACACATGCAGCGTCTAATTAACTTTATTGATATTCAAAAATTAGGAGAATGACTAAAGGTAATTACTCATTAAAAATCATGAAACTGACACAGCAGGCCCTGGCGCGGGCACCTGCACGGTGCTGCCCCTCCTGCACCGCTTTCCTCCTACTTGTGGCAGGATCTTCCGGGCCCTTCTCACAGGTTGGGAGTGTGACCAATAGCCCCTGACACCCTCCCGGCTGGGAACAATTAGCCCGGCAGCTTTGGCGTGGGGGTGGGGGAAGGTGTGGAATAGGGGACTGAATTGATCAGATTGAGCCAGGCCCGGAGACCTCTTTCCCTGCCCGCTCCACCTCCTGATTCTGGGCTGTTCCTGGCCGTATCCCAGGGTCAGCGTACCTTGGTCTCTGTGAGAGCAAAGCTCTAAGGGCCCTTCTTGAGGCCACGAGGCTGCGGATGCACCGCCTGGGCAGCAAAGGCTCACAAAGGCTCACAGCCCTTCAGCCTTCTCTTGACTGCAGCCCCAGGAGCTCAGAGACAGCCCAATACACTGACCCCAATGAGACGACTTATTATAGTAGCTCACCACCTGGGACCTCACACCTGCTGGGAGGGAAGAGGGCGCCAGGGCAGCCCAGGTGCAAGCCCTCTCTCCTCAGGCAGGGCACTGCAGGGCTGCTTCCTCGTCTCCCTTAAGGAGGGAAAATAAAGATGTGCCCCTACGTACATATCCCGTGGGCAGGTGGCCCCGCAGGTATTAGAAAGGTCAGGATGGGTCAGGGAGGGACACTGACCAGTGGTACACAGACCCTCAGCCACAGAGTGGACTCTCACCCCTCACTCCTCACCCTCAGGAGGGCTCCCTGGACTCCTGGCCACACCAGCCATTCTCCTGGAGACCCGCAGGCAATCTCACCCAGCCCTGCAGCGAGAGAGCTCCCTGGCAGAGGCTGCACTGCACACTGGCATTCTTACACACTCCTCACACCTGCTCACAGCCGAGCTCTCACCCAACATGCAGACCTCCTGGAGCACAGACACCCTTGGGCCCTCTACTCCAGACACGCTGGGCCTCGATTACATTCACACTCAGACTGACACACCCACACACAAGGCTCCGGACTACACGCAGGGGAGGGGGCACACACCGGCCCTGTGCCCCAGGAGAGCTGTCCAACGACAGTCCGGTGGGATCCCAAGACAGGTCCTAACTCCTGGGATAGCTGGGCTAGGATGCTGGCTTCCCCTCCCGGTCTGCCCCAGATGGGGTGGGGCTTAAGGGGCTACAACCCCCTTAATACGAACACACAGGTTCTGAATTCTGGGCACCAAGTATGCACCCTGCGAGGCCAGCTAAGGTGTGGGGTGAGGACACCCGCCCAATGCCAGGCAGAATGCAACTGGAGCCAGAGGCTCAGAGGAGGGTTTCTGTGCCCTGGGGCCGCAGAGTGAAGAAAATTGCCATCCAGGGGCTGACTCTGACCCCAGCCGGCTGCCCTGACCTCCAAAGTGGCTTGGAAAGACTGAGCATGGAGGTTTAGAAGCCTCTACGTTCTCCCTCGTCCTACAAACCATACCGGGAAAGGCAGCAGGTCCCAACTTCAAGCAAGGTCCCAGCCCACCCGGATGCAGTGGAAGAAAGACCTGGGCGTCGGTAGCTTTGGTGAGCGCTTGTGTAAGCCCAGGCAGCTGGTCCCCTGTAGATTCGGAACCCTTTCTTCCCAAAGGCACAGAACCCCCACCTCTCCCCAACACTCCCTCAACCCCGGACAGACCAAGTTGGAAATCGAACTGCACTGCTGGTGGGGCCTGGGGCGGTAGGGTGGGAGGCAGAGTCTTCCCACATAGGGTGGGAGGGAGCTGAGCCCGAGGGCTGGCCTGAAAGGAGGAAGAACTCTGGACGTGTGTGTGTGTGTGTGTGTGTGTGTGTGTGTGTGTGTGTGTGTGTTTTCACGTGCGCGCGCGTGCATGAGCGCGCGGGAAGGACCTGGGGAGGACAAAGTGTCTATCCCAGGACCTCAGCCGCCGCAGCCCAGGGCCCAGCGCGAAGCCGGTTGCCGGGCCCAGAGCCGCCGACTTTCCCTGGAATTGCACACGAGATTCCGACTCCGGCGTGGCAGCGGCGAGACCGAGGGAAGTGAGCGACGTCCCAACTCCGGGTCCGGCCGCCATCCCGTCCGGTCCCTCGACCATGAGGGGCGCGAGGGCCTATGGAACCGGCGGCAAAGAAGAGCGAAGTTTGGAGGGCGGCGGGAAAGGCGGGACCGCGGCCGCGAGCAGGACCGTCCAGCCCCAGCGCCCCGTGGCCTCCCTCCCCGGAGTGGCGAGGCAGCGCGCGGGTGAGCGCGAGAGTGAGTGCGGGGTGGGGGTGGCGTGATGAATTGCAGCAGAGAAATCCCATTAGATCCGGGAAGATGATTAAAGGCGAGGTCTCGGCCCGGCGCGAATGGCGGGAGCCGCGGCAGCTTCCCGCCCGCGGAGCCCGCTGAGCCCGCGCCCCGCCCGGCTTGGCCGGCGCGGGGGCAGCGCAGCCGGCGGAACAGCCAGAGGCGCGGAGCAGGGCGCCGGACAGTCCTCCCTTCCCACCCCGGGACCCGTCCTCGTCCCCGTCCTGCGGCCGGACGCCGGGGTCCCTTACCGTGAGCCAGAAGCGCCAGCAGCGAGGGCAGGAGCAGCAGGGCTGCCGGGAGCATGGTGTTGGTGGCAGCCGCGCCCGGGTCCGGGCCGCGGCGGGAGGGCGGGGGGCTCGGTGGGGCGCGGGGCGGCGCGGGGCACAGAGCGGGGTCCGGCGGGGAGAGGGAGCGGGGCCGCCGCCGTCGCTGCCGCCGCCAGCGCCTGACAGAATCAGCACCACGGCCAGCGCCTGGCGTCGGCGCCGGGGATCGCCGAGCGGGCCTGGGGGCGGGGGCGCGAGAGGAGCGGCTTACCGTAAAGTCTCAAGCAAAGGCGCAGAAGACCCAGCGGCGGGAGCACAGGGCACCGCTGCTTCCAGCTCCGGGGAAGCGCTGCCCTGCTAATGTGGGCACGCGGCCCCGCCCTTCCGCGCTGCCCACGCCCAGCCAAGCCCAGTCACCCTTTCCCTCATTAGCAGCCTGCCAAAGAGATGGGGTTCTAACTTGATTCTCCACAAGCGAGCATCCTCTTCCCCACACTCCCCACCTCTCCTCCTCCTGGTACCTGAGAGTACCGAGGGTGACCAGGGAAGAAGACCGCGAGTGAGGCAGCGTGGCGAGGCCCGCACGCCTTGTGACAGCTCAGTCCTGGGCCGATAATGAAGATGGCTTTGAACGTACAAAGGACAATAAATTATTACTTTGCGCTCAATAAATGCCAGGGCTCCAGGCAGCTGCATCAGCAGCAAACTGTGCTCACAGAAAAGCTTAATTATCCTGATATTATAGTTAAAAGCCAGTGGTACTTGTGTCCTGGGAAGACATTCTTCATTTGGCAGGAGGCGACCTGGGCCAAGCTGTGGGCAGCTGAAGGTAGTGTCCCTGAGTCCCCATGCAGCCCTGGATCTCCAGGACCCTGCCTTGACAACTCCCCACCCTGACAGGATCAGAGAAGACACGTTCCAGCACGTGAGAGCCAAACCTTTGTGCCTACGCCTGCCCAGGTTCCTAGGGCTATTTGACATAGAGACTTGAAGGAGGCTCAGGAGGGTAGCCAGAACACTGTACCATTCAAGGACATGGAGAAATACGCTTCCAGGGTGGAGGAACCCCCGAGAGTCACAAAACAGCAAAGAGGACCATCACAGTTGTGCCATCCCAGAGGCTGATGTTTAGATCCTGGGGATTTTGGCGCCATGGATGGGCTCACTTGAAGAGGCTCAATGGATGCAGTGTGACAGGATCCTGTGACTGGTGTTATTATTATTCCCTGTGGAGGAAGAGGAGGGCAAAACTCACCTAGGGAAGACGGCTTTCTGTTTAGATCCTTTCTTTTTTTTAAAAAATTATTATTATTATTATTATTATTATTATTATTTATCAATCTTTATTGTTCATATTATTACAAAGGTTCCTCATTTCTTCCCCCCTCCACCAGGTTCCCACCCCACCCTCCGCCCCCTCCCCATCCCCCATTGTCCTCATCCATAGGTGCACTGTTTATGTTCAGTCTTTCAACTGCACGAGGCTCCTCCCTACTCCAGACCCCAGTCATTGTCCAGGGCCCTTCCTGACTTCATCCTGCGAGCAGGTGGCAAGACTTCTGCTCTTAAGTCTCATTCCTCAGAGAGTCTTCTGGTCCTTAGCACCTCCACAGCCTTCCTGTTCTGCTCATCAGATTCTCTCTAGACCCTCTTTCTGTACCTCAACGGCTGTGAAGAATCCCGGGCAGCAGACAGGTGGTGTGGAATGATCTGAGGGAGCCACTGGGAGAGGATTTCTGCACAGTTGTTTCAAGAAGCTGTGAAAAAAAGGGCAGTAGCAGAAGGGTGGCAGAAGGGGGGACTCCACAGAAGGGTCAGTGGTAAGGAGAGGAAGCCAGGAAAGAATGTGCAGAGAGCTACCAACAGACGAGGGAGGTGGGAGGTTCTGTGGCTGAGGGGAGTATGGGGAAATACTGGCATCAGATTCCTCTTTCTTCCTTAAAGGGATTCTTGAACTCCTCCTTGATTCCTGGGCCTCTCGGACTAAGCAGCTTGAGCAGGGGCGGGTGAGTCATGACCCAGTGATGAACCTTATGTGCCAGGATGATTCATACGGGTTTGGAGGCTGGTGGCAGGCTTGTCTCCCGGCAGCTGGGCTCCTTGATGGGCTGGGCACTCGCAAGAAGGGTGAGAGGAGTCACCCAGGAACTTGCCACATTAGCCTCCTCATTGCCCCAACAAAGGAAAGCTTTTAGGAGGGGGTTCAATGGAGACTACAAGTCCCAGAATGCAGCACTCTGCCCTGAGCTCAGAGGATGGGTTTGTACTGCATAATGGGAAGAATAATGCACCTGGGCTGTCCCTTCCTCCTAAAGGTGTTCAATGTGGTTTCCATGGAATGGATTCCCAGTTAGGTTGAGGCAGAGCCTGGGTCAAACTGGGAAGCAGTAGCGTTTAAGCCAAGCACCCTGTCTTGTGACCTGCAAAGGGTCCATTGTGTCCAGATCTCAGCATCACCCACAAATTGAGGACAATAGATGCCCTAAAGGGATATTGCACTGTATGCTGCAGGCTTATTGTGTTCTCAAGTCATATGCACATTTGAAAGTGGCAGTCTGCAGAGACTTGCAAGACTCCCTTCACTGTTCTTATTTCTCCCATTCTCTCTGTGTCTCAGACCTAGCTCTTTGCCCTCAGAGGAGCCTGGGTTTCCCTGGTTTATGTGATTGTTGCTTAATTTCCTGCATTCTCTACTAATTGTCAAATCTGTGAAGGCACAGAGCATGTCTGTTTTCTCTGCTACCAACCTAGCTCACCACCCAGCACTTAGTAGATACTTAATAAATATTTGTGAATAAATGATGGCATGGGTGGGGTGTCTAAGGCCCAAGGCAAGGCATTGGTGCCAAATGAATGTTGTGAGATAATGGCGAAGGAGGCAGTTGCTTCTTTTTTTAAAAAAACAAAAATATTTTCATTGATTTTTAGAGAGAGGAAGGGAAAGGGAGCAAGCAAGAGATACAAACATCAATGACAGAGAAACACTGATCAACTGCCTCTGTCATGTCCCCTACTGGGACTGAGCCCACAACTCGGGAATTGAACCGATGACTCTTGGTGCATGGGTGGACACTCCACTACCAAGCCGCACTGGCTAGGCACACAGTTGCTTCCATGAATATAAGAAGAGGTCGTTGAAAGCTTTAAACAAAAGAAAGATGGATAAAATGAAGTCTTAACTATGTTTTAGGTTTCAGTCAGTGGAGAGGAAGAGGGAGGACACCCAAAGTTGAGGGAGTGGCTTATTCAAAGCAAAGTAGTGGAAAATGCAAGACAGTCTGGGGACAGTGAGAAGACCTGTTTTAGTGGAGCAGGGAGTCCCTGCAAGGCTGAAGGAGGAAGGGATGGAGTAGGCTGGGGTCAGGATTTGTGGTTATCTGAGATGTGTGGCATCCTTGTTGGCTATCATATAGGTATTTGTCCCAAATCAAGGGAGTCTGGAATATTAAGGTAAGTTTCCAAGCACCATGGCAAGTGGTAAGAGGGGTTCACTGCTGCCTCAGAAAGTGTGTGTGTGTGTGTGTGTGTGTGTGTGTGTGTGTGTGTGAGAGAGAGAGAGGGAGAGAGAGAGAGAGAGAGAGAGAGAGAGAGAGAGAGGGAGAGAGTGAGAGAGTTACAATGGTTGTTTTAGGACTGAGAGCCAGAGAGAGGAAAGAAGGGCTCTCCCACCCCAAGAATCCTCACAGCCTCTGCCCAGACAGTGTCAGACATCCAGCCCGTAACACTGGAGAAGCCAGCCTCACTTTCCCAGTCTGGATCACGGGCACATTGGTAACTTATTTTAAACCCTCTTATTGAGTGAGAGGAGAAAAAATTAGTCCTTTCTAAGATTTCAAACCAGAGCTATATCTTCTGGGGAGCCAGGGGGCTTTAGGGGCTTCAGGGAAGGCGGGGTAGGGGCTGCTTCACTCCAGAGACCCTTAGGGCACAGAGCTGTCTGCTCACCTCATTCCGCTCCTCTGAGGGGGCCCCCAGACCCTGAAGCATCTGGAACAGTCTGGGACTGTTCCCAAAGTCAAGCCTGAGTTTAGGGATGAGAGGATGGCCCTGCCCTGGTAACCGGGGAGTCCTGCGTCCTGGCTCCTGAGCATTTGCTCTCACTCCGGGAGCAGGACCAGATCAGCTAGCTGTAGCAGAGCCCAGGGTAGATGAAGACAGCATCAGAAAGTGGTTTGAGCTGCTTCGCATCTCCAAACAGGCCTCCATCCTGCCACCCCCCCCCCCCCCCAACCAAGGCCTTTGATCCTCCTCAGCTTCATAAATGTTTAATGCCACCAGCTGGGCAGGAATGAGGCGCTGGTGGAGGAGCAGAGAGACTGGGGATAGGACTTAAGATCCACGATGTTGGCTGGATTATTCTCACGCAGGAGCCCTGGCATGGTGGGAGGAGGCCTTCCCACTCCATGTGACGGGAGAGGAAGTCCCAGGGTTCAAGTTTGTGGCACTAACAAAAGGAAACTCTGAAAACCCACCAAGGGGCTGAAAAATAAAACAAATAATCAATTGTGGAAGCCCAATCCCCAGTTTGATTGAAGGAGAAAGATGAAAGTTAAATGACAATCAAATGCAAATACAGCTCAACAAACACCACAGCAATTACCCGGCGGGAGCCACATGGTGCTTGCAGGCAGCAGGGGTTGGCAGTTTGGAAGCCTGCGCCTGTGCAGAGGTGATGGGAGTGGGGCCATTTTAATGGATGGAAAAGGCAACCCCAAACCACTCTGCATCTACTTTGCATACACTGCTAATGAGTGGGGACCTGGAGTGCTGGCATCCAGAGGGAGGTCACGCCACCTTCTGCTGCTGCCTCTGCGTCATTTCAGAAGGGAAGAGGGCCTGAGTGCCTGGGAGGTGAGGCCAGAGTGGGCTCTTGGATCAGAGGACCTAAAAAGGTTCGCACCGGTGTCATTGGGTTCTTCATACCAGCCGGTGCTGAAGGGATGAGGGTTGAAATTGGAGGGAGTCTGTGGGTTCCTCTGGGAAAGGGCTCGAGGTTCTGGCCTTTCAATAGTCCAAAGGCCCAGGGAGAGCAGCCTTCTCCTTTAGATTTGCATAATTATTTGCATATCATTTGAATGCTATTAATTCCGTGTCAGGCTAGGTTGGCTCAGGGTAAAAAAGAACAGCTGGCCTTCTCCCTTCCCACTGTACACCCTGAGCATAGCCCTCCCTAACTTGGGGGGGGGGGAGGGACACGAGGCCACCGTTTCTACCACCCACTCAACGTTCCCTGGCACCTAGAGTCCCTTGGTGAAGCCAGCTCCCAAAAGCCAAGGCTGCCTGGGTAGTGGGGCCACCTGCAGAGTCACACAGAAGGAAGGAGAAAGGATCCCCCACAGTTGGTTGCTCTCACCTTTCCCAGAGGAGCCATGGGAGGATGCTGGCAGCCTTCTCCCCAAGCAATCAGGCCGCTTGGCTTGGACTGTGTCCAAAGATAATAACCCAGAGAGGGCGGGAACAAAGACAGGTGATAATCCCAGAGAAATATAGAGGGCTCTCGAAATAAAATTCTCTGAACTCAATATTTCCAGTGCTTGAACTTACATAAAACACATTTGTCCAGAGGCACTGGGTTTATGGTGGTGTGGCTCGGAGGCTGGGGACCTGGTAGCAGGAGGAGAGCCATGGGGTGAAACTGGGTCATCAGATGGGGTGAGCTCCTGAGAAAGGGGGAGGAGGCCCCAGGTGCACCGTGTGGGTTGCCCCTGGCAGATGGGACTCAAGGGGCTACAAGGAGGAAAGAGCAAAGCTTGCTAGGCTGGCTCAAATGCATCCTAATTCCTTCCTATATGGATCCGGCTAGGATGCCCCACTGACTTCTTGCCTGAAGTGGCCTGACCTGGAATCTTGGCCAGGAGATCTGAGGATATTTATGCATAGGACAAGCAAGGAGGAGGTGCCAGTGACCAAAAAGCTGGTCTCCTTTTGTCATGAAGAGCCTTTCCACCCTACAGAATTCCAAGGCCAACTTCCCCGAACTCTTGGGACTGGGGCAGGATGCGGAGGCATGAACAAATATCCCAGCCAGATTGACCTCATTCCTCTGTCCATGATGGTGCTCACCCTGAGTCAAGCTGTGGCTGGGGCAAAAGAAGGTTCCCCCTGCTTTTTAGGCCTAAGACAAGATTAGGGGTTTGCTTTGAATAATGTGAGAGGATATTGAGTTTTCCTTTGAGTAAACCCAGACATGAAGCTTTGGGACTGCAAAAGGATGGACTTATAGCTGGTTTACACTTGACAGAAGGGCTTTAAGTATTTCCTTTTTAAAAAGATTGTCACATACACTTAAAGCAGATTCATACAAATTTAGTATGTTCTCCATTTTTTTTTTTTTTTAAAGAATTTCGGCCCTGAATCCAGTGGGCTATTCCTGACTCTTAAAAATAAGAATAACGGCACCATTTATTATTTACTGTTACTGGACATTGAGCTGGGGGATGTAACTACACCCTCACAGTAGCTAGTTACTGGTAAAACCAAGATGTAAAACCAAGGCAGAGCAGAAAGGCCCAGGTGCCAGTGGATCATTGCAGGAGCAGATGTGGGAGGGGTCTCAGGTTCCGTGGACCTCTGGCCTCTGGCCTCTGGAGTCTGGCCTCTGCAGTGGGTTCACCTCCAGGAGGACTGTGCCTAGATGGTCTCCTCTGGTGCTGTCCATGGAGGATGGGCTGCTTAGGAAAGGCAGTGCAGCCTCAGATAATTATTACATGATTTATTAGAAAAATAGTAATTAAGTATTCACTGTGCTACGTGCTGGGGATACACAGGTGAGTGCAAGCAGCCACTGTGCCTATGTATTCGTAGCTCATGGTATAGAATGAGAGACCTTAGTCAACCACCTGGCTAAATGCAAAATTGCAGTATAGCAGGTGCTCGGGAGAGGTTCCCAAGGCTGTGGAGTCCTACACTGGAGATTTGACTAGTCAGGAAAGGCTTCCTGGAGAAGGCAGTGATTGAGTAGGAAGTCAGAGGATGAGTATGAGTTATGTGATTGAAGAGGGAAGGGACATGTATTCCATGAAGAGAGGACAGTATGTATTATACAAAGTCCTGTGGGAGGCAGGGCTTAGAGATAATTACTGTGGGCTGCTCACAAAGAATGAGGTGAGGGTTGGGCTGCAGCTAGAGAATTAGGCAGATGGATAGCTCTAAAGCTTAAGGGCTGTACAATGATTTCTAGGCTCCCTACCTGCCCATCTGTCCATCGGTTGATCTGTCCATGCATTTACCCAGCCTTCACCTGATCACCTACCCCGTTCATTCATCACCCTCCCATTTGTTTGCTGAACGAGGGAACATTTATTGAGCATTTAGTGTGTGCCAGGACCTGAGGGGGGCGCTGGAGTGGCAGAATCCTCGAGGAGCTCCCAGACCAGGGAGGGCAGCTAGAGCAGTACAGCATGTCTATCTCAGCAAGGCACTCAAACAGGGTGATGGAAGCCCTAGAGGCCAAGTGTCTTCCTGGTTCAAACTTCCTAGGCCAGTGGTCAGCAAACTGCGGCTCTGTTGACTAATGAGTTTGCCGACCACTGACCTAGACTCTCGATTCCAATAATTACAGGCTGTTGTTGTTCCTTGTGATTAAGCCCCTATCCCGGTGGTCGGCAAACTCATTAGTTAACAGAGCAGCAAACCGCGGCTCGAGAGCCGCAATTTGCTGACCACTGTCCTAAGCCAAGGTGACATCATCTCTTCCGGGGCATCTTCTAGCCACACAGTTCCTGCTGGTATCCAACCTCATTCCTTTCTACTACAGAAGTAGCCCACTTCTTACAGCCCCACAGTGGGGAGTGTTTCTGATATTCCTTTATATTTACCCTTCTTTGGGGTCTCCGAGGCATCTGAGTCCCAGGAGAACACGGCAATTTGGTCAGGTGTCCTTCAGATTTCAGAGTCCAGCGCCAGACATTTTCTTTTCTGGGCATGAAAGTAGGACATAAATGCCAAAAGTCCCTCAATTCCCTAGTCATGCATCCCCACTCTCCACTCCTCCTTGAACTACTTGTCCTCTGCTTGTGACATCACAATGGTCTCTATGGCAACCAAACATGAGGTCACCAATCCTTAAAGCAACAGAATCTACAGAACCAGACAATGGCCTGGAGGAAAGAGGGAGAATGAAAATGGGGGCCCAAGAAGGAAACCATATGCTACTGTGTGTGAGTTTGGCTACCCAAGACCTATGGGATCGAGGACTCTAATTTTAGCCCATCTTCAGAGAAGGGAAAAATAGCCTCTTGGTCTTGTCTTTCACTGAAAAGCTACATGGACACTGAACCCCTTTAAGACTGCCCATGAAGGGAGAACTTCCCATAATTTTTTTTTTTTTTTTTAACAAAAACATGTTTTTATTAACTGTTAGAGAGAGAGGATAGGAGAGGTATGGAGGGTTAGAAACATTGATGAGAGAGGAACATCATCGGTTAGCTGCCTGCTGCCCAGTCCCTACTGGGGATGGAGCCTGCAACCTGGTCATGTGCCATGACCGGGAATGGAACCTGGGACTTCTTAGTTCCTGGTTGACGCTCAAACACTGGGCAACACCGGCCAGTTGGAACTTTCTATAATTTGACTTAGATGAGCCATAGAGATGGATGGGATCTGCCGAACAGCTTCCTGGGATCACTGCCTTGGCCCCACGTACCATTGGGAAGGGGAGGTAGAAGCGTGGTTCTGGTCTCAGCCCCACTGAAAGGCAGGCCAAGATCTGGCCCCTGTTTGAGCCTTGATTTCCCCATCAGAGAAGGAGGGAGGGTGTGGAGGTGCTAAGGAGTCCTTTTTCTGACTTAAGATAAGAAACAGATTGACTTAATGCTGTGGGGCTTGCCCTACATCTTCTGTGAATCCGCAAGGGAAACTGCTGTGAGTGGAGCAGGGTGGAGCTGGGCACCTGCAGGTGTTCTTGGGCAGGGCTGGCTCCTCGGAGGCCATGCCAGTGGTTTGTGAGAGCGAGCTTGGCCTGTGGGAAATGCAGACTGCTCCCCAGGAAGCTGAGGGTTATTCTGAATATGACCCAGCTTTCAAATTCAGGCCTGGATTTAAGTCACCTCAGCCTCTAGCTTGCCTTAGGCAAGCTTCCCAGCCTCTCTGGGCTTCCACTTCTTTGCCTGTGAAAGGAAAATGGTGCCACTTGCCTTTCAGAGAAGTGTTCAGTAGAATAACCTGGAGGAGGGCTTGGCATATTGTCGGTGCTCAATAACTGCTTGTGATATTCATTTTCAATCTTCTCCATCCTTAGCCTTGAGCTTTGCATATTATATGTGCTTCATGAGTGCTTGTGACTGGAAGGGCTGTGAGAGAAGTAGGGGAGCAACAGGGGATACAGTTTAGAGCCGGGGAAGTCAGTGGACCTGAGTTCAAATCCTGGTCCTTAACAGTTGTACCTCTTTGTGCCTCAGTTTCCTTACGAGTGACATGGAAGATCATGATAGTATTGTCCTTAGAGGGTTGCTAAAGCCTAAATGAGGCAGGTAGAGAGCAGAGCTCAGCACATGTTCAGGGCACAGAGGATGGTGGCGAATGTGCTCTTGAGGAGGGCTGTGTCCACACACGCTGCAGGGTGTGTGTCCATCCTCAGCTTTAAGGAAATGTGAGTTCGTCTGTGGGATGTCCAGAACTGGAGAGTGGGTGACGGGCACAGGGTGGCAGTCCTCCCCTCCCCCAGGAAGGGGTCGCCACTCCTTCTCTGGATTCCCTCAGCATGGATACCAGCCGTGCTGCCCAGCTCATGCCCATCACAGGGGCTGGGTCTCCCGCTGGGCTGGGGTGCCTTGAAGTCAGGGCCCGGCTGTGTCTCATTCACCCTGCTAACGCCTGACACATGGCAGAGGCTCAGCAGCCGTTAAGATGAAGCAAATAGATGACATCTTAATAATCATATACTGGCCGGCATAGATCCTGCACATACCACATGCCCGGCTTTGTTCTAAGTACTTTGCATGTTGTTGATCCTCACAACAACCTATGAGGTAGCTATCATTATCCATTTTTATTTATTATTATTTTTTAAAAAAATCCTCATCTGAGGACATGCTTAGAGAGGGAGGAGGATGTGCCCCAACCGGGAATGGAACTGGCAACCTCTCAGTGCACAGATCCACGCTCAATCAACTGAACCACTCTGGCCAGGCTCATTACCCATTAAAACTTACTTCTGTTTTTGTTTTTATTGATTTCAGAGAGGAAGAGAGAGGGAGAGAGAGACAGAGACATCAATGATGAGAGAGAATCATTGATTGGCTGCCTCCTGCACGCCCCACACTGGGGGATTGAGCCTGAAACTGGGGCATTTGACCTGACTGGGAATAGAACCGTGACTTCCTGGTTCATAGATGACTCTCAACCACTGAGCCATGGTGACCCGGCTCATTATTTATTTATTTATCTATTTATCTATTTATCTATTTATTTATTTTATTTTTTATTAAAAAAAATATATTTTATTGATTTTTCTTACAGAGAGGAAAGGAGAGAGATAGAGAGCTAGAAACATCGATGAGAGAGAAACATCGACCAGCTGCCTCGGCTCATTATTTATTTTTAAAAGGAGGAAACAGAGAGACGAAGTGGCTTGCCCAAGGTCACCCCGCTAGGAAGCAATAATGTGGCTGGGATTTGAACCTAGGCCACCTGGCTTTAACTCCCACCGTACCCCCAGACGCATGGGCAGTGTCCATCCATTTTTGCCACATCGGCCACCACGAATTTCCTCTGCCAGGTCTGCCTCCTGCCCTCTCTTCTTCCAGCCGAGCCTGGACCCAATGCAGCCCAAAGAATGGAAATTCTTCCTGCCCTGCCTAGCCCTCCGCCTGCCTCTCTGCTGAAGTAAAGCTGCGGCTACCCCGGCTGCTCTGGCTGCCGCCGCCGCCGCCAGAGCCTCCACTGGATCCCTTGCTTATTTCAAGTCCTCCCAAAAGCTTGTTGAGTTCTTAACTTATTAAAGATAAGCACATGGAAATAGGGAGCAAATCTCTTTATTTATGACATAATCTCCAGCCCAGGAAAGCGGCAGGAACAGTGTCGCCTATATTAAGGAACCAATAGGAAAAAAAAATCAATTAGATCCACCAGAGCGTTTCCCCATTAGCTTTCTTCTGATGTTTCTCTTAAGGCTGGCCGTGGGGTCTCCGCCAGCCGCAGGGCTGGAGGAGAGAGGGGGGCTGATAGGAACAGAGGGAGGGATGCCACAGACCGGGGTCCAAGATGGATGAAAGCCCGTCCTTCCCTGGTCTCCTTCCCTGCTTCCCTCCAGCCAGGAAGTCCTCACGTTGGTTTAACGCCCATGTTTTTGCTGCAGTGTCAGCTGCTGTCTTTAGGGGCAGTGGCATCAGCTGCTTACAGGTTGCTCCTTGCAGACCTGAGCCCCGAGTCTGATCACGTTTCTGCTAGTTCCTTGGAGGGCAGGATCCTCTTCTTCCTGGAAGTATGGTATTCTGAAGGGGCTCTTGCTGGTGGATTTTCAGTATACAATAGATGCTTTCTGCTGGGTACCCCTGTGACCTGCAGCCTTCTCATTAGGTCATCACGTCTGCCTGCCTACCTTCAGGGGCACCTGCCAAGCCGTCTCCCGGAAATAGGATTCTCCCTGGTTCCAGAGCCTCCAGCAAAGGGGGATGCCCTGGCCCCCATAGAAACCCAGATTTCATCTCCTCAAAAGCGAGGGATCACAGCTTGTTCACTCGTGTTTCCTCAGGGCGAGGCATGTAGCAGGAGCTCAATAAATATCCAGTGAATCAGTAATTATTATAATAAAACGCCATTGATTGAGTGCTCACTTGGTGCTTTGTTACTCAAAGTAGGACCCCTCTGCTTCTCCCTGAACCAGAAGGCAGCCCAGGAGAGGCCTCTAGTTTTGTTTGGTCTTATTATTATTATTATTATTATTTTGGCCGGGAGCACAGCAGCAACAGCTCTGAGAAGTGTTATAATCATCACTTGATAGAGGCGGGAACAGGCTCAGAGAGACATACCTTGTCCAGTCTAATAAGTGAGTGAGGTGCTCTCCCCATCCACTTCTGTCGTTAGGAAGTCCTTCTTGAGGCCTAACCTAAACCTTTCATGTCTCAGCAGCACCAGATCCTTTCCTGTCCAGTGGGAGCAGGAAGCAGCACCCCCACTCATGCCCGCCAGCTCTCTGTACGGATTGACCTGCCATGAATATTAAACACCACACCTCGCAGGGGCCAGCCCCGCAGGGCAGGCAATGAACCAATCCTCCTCATGCCTGTTCATTATTATAATTAATATCGAGCCAGGGTTGGTGGCGACCTCGCCCTCGCCAGGTATTTGGGCTAGTTCAGAAGCTTATTCGGATCAATGACAGACAGCTCCAAATAGATAAACTCCCTGCCATCCAGACGAATCAATTGCAACACTGCCGTCACAACAAGCCCAAGAAATCAATCTGATTTCAGGCGACATGGTAACTCAGCGCTGGGCAAGCTGGTTTTAATTTCCGCCTGGCTGCGACCCAGCTTCCTCTGCTCGCGGAGCACCCCCTCTTTCCCAGCTGGGGTTCCATGCACGCAGTCGCCCGGGGCCCTCAGAGGGCTCAGGCCGAGACGCAGTCAGAGGGAGGACAAGGTGACGGGAGGCTGTGTGTGACTTTGAGGCTGGCTCGTGGACCCCAGACCCAGGAGGAGCTGACTCAGACCCGCTGCTGGGATCCTTGTTTTGCTGGCTTCAGCTTCCAGTTTTCCGCTGCCCTCTGCAAAAAAAACCCAACAAGCCTGGAGGCCTTTCTGGGCTGCCTCCCAAGTCAGGGAGCTGCAGAGGTAGTCTGCTACCTCAGGCACCAAGGCACCTGCCCTTCTGGGTCTGGGAGATGGACTTTGTCTAACAGGGCAGCAAAAAGCTCAGCAGGACAGATCTGGCCATGTACTGGGTGCCTTGCTGAGCAGGCACTATGCTAACTACTTGATACACCTCATATTCTTCTTCTTCTTCTTCTTCTTTTAAATATATTTTTATTGATCTCAGAGAGGGAGAGGAAGAGAGAGATAGGAACATCAAATGATGAGAGAATCATTGATTGGCTGCCTCTTTCACGCTCCCCACTGGGGACCGAGCCCACAACCCAGGCATGTGCTTTCTACTGGAATCAAACCCGGGACCCTTCAGTCCACAGGCTGGCACTCTGTTCACTGAGCCAAACCAGCCAGGGCACACCTCATACTCTTTTTTTCTTTTTAATTAAAAAAAAATTTTTTTTACAGTTCTTTTTATTTTTTATTTTATTGATTTTTTACAGAGAGGAAGAGAGAGGGATAGAGAGTTAGAAACATCGATGAGAGAGAAACATCGACCAGCTGCCTCCTGCACACCCCCCCCCCCCCCCCACTGGGGATGTGCCCGCAACCAGGGTACATGCCCTTGACCGGAATTGAACCTGGGACCCTTCAGTCCACAGGCCGATGCTCTATCCACTGAGCCAAACCGGTTTCGGCAACACATCTCATATTCTTAACACAACAATCCAGAGAGATAGGGAGCAATAATCTACATTTTGCAGAAGGTGAAACCAAAGCTCAGAGAGGGTAAGTAACTTGTCCCAAGTCGCAAAGCTTGCAAGTGATGGAGCCTGGATTCGAACCTAGGTTCCTAAGACTTTGCTACCACTCTGTCCTAAAGATGACATTGGAGATCTCCTCGGTCTCCCCTTGCCTGGATTCTGTCTGGTTAACATAAGTAATTCTTTTCCTCCAGTCTTCCAGGGAAAGGAATTCTCACAATCAGCAATCGTTCCCTGAATGTTCACTTGGATGCGTTAGGTACTGAGTTGAGGGTGGTCAGGAGGCTGAGCTGGCTACCTTCCCACCCCCAGTGTTTACTCCCCGCCCTCTTCCCCAGAGCTGTTAGTATGTCTAGGTGGTGACTGGAGGTGTTACTTTGGAATCAGCTGATCTGGGTCCAAATTCTAGCCCAATCACTTGGTTGAATACCTGAGGCAAGTTTCTTTATCCTCTTGAAACTTCCGTTATCAGCCTATATAGTGGGGATAGTATCACCCAAACCACAGGTGGGAGGATTAAAGTGAACCACTATAGGTAAAGTGCCTAGGACAGTGCCCAGCATGGGGTGTGTGTGTGTGTGTGTGTGTGTGTGTGTGGTGCTTAACGTGTTGGGTCCTTTCCCCCCCATTCTGTCCCTGCTCTTTCTGGACTCCATGCCTTGGGTGCCCAGTTCCAATTGGCCAAGATCAGGGCTTTTCAAATATTTTTTATCTAAGAAATTCTTCAATCAGGAGACACTGTATAAAGAAGGCAAGGCTGCACATAACAAGGGAGTTGGCCAGAAGGAGCTATCGTGTTTTCCCCAAAATAAGACATCCTCCGAAAATAAGACCTACTTACAGGTTTCCTTCTGAGTGAAATATAAGGCATCCCCCTGAAAATAAGGCCCCCCCTAGGCTAAACATGAGAGATTTGGCCCACTGATTCTGAAAGAAATGGAGTCACAAGAAATTTACCAGGAAATTCAGGAATTGGATTGTTATGATGATGTTCCAGAAGATGATGACATGATTGTCATTGAATAAATGAGTAAATTCTTGATACTGTAGGATTCACAGTTTGTGTGGTTTGTGTTGACAACTACTGTACTACCATACTGTATACAGGTAATAAATTTTCTTTGTTTTCATTTAACAATAAATGTGTACCGTATTCTTCTTCATGGAAAAATAAGACATCCCTTGAAAATAAGACCTAGCGCATCTTTGGGAGCAAAAATTAACATAAGACACTGTCTTATTTTCGGGGAAACAGTAGGTGGCTGAGAGCCCTCCTACTCCTCCTCTTCTCTCATCCCCAGGCCTGACACTGCCCCCAGGGCATTCACCCAGCCCTGGGCCCTTCTGGCTCTTGGTCAACTGTCAGCATCCTTGAGTCTGTTCTGGTTTCAATGAGAGACAATTTAGGTGCTAAGTGGGCAAACCTGCCCTTGGCCAGAGGGAGGCCACATACCCCTTCCCTCTGAGAAGTGGGGTTTAGGATGGTGGCTGGGGAGGCATAGGCCTGGGGCCCAGGTGGCCCTGGAGGGGAAGAGGGTCTTCTGTCTGTCCTGGGCTGGCTCCTGCGGGAGGCCATACCTGCTCATTAGGCTCAGAAGCGAACGTCCTCCCTGAGGGAGCAGGGACCTCTGGACCCTGAAGCCTAACCATGGAGAGCGACATACAATGTCACCCAGCCAGCAAGGGACAGAAGCCGATACAGACCGAGGCCTGAGTGGTTCTGGAGGCTGGATTGCCTCCTCTCTCTCTACTAGGTATAGTGGGCTGCCCTCCCCCCTACTCCACGTCCTATTCTGCAAAGAATTATCACCATCCTTTTCACCCACCAAATGACATGAAGAAAGAAATCAAAATTATAGCAGGAGGGAATGGGATTCGATCTTGGGAAGAACTGCCTGACTCATTAGCTCCTCTCTAGGCAGAGTGCTCTCTCTGGAGAGGTCTCAGATCAGCTGCCCCCCCCCCCCCCCCCCCACGTGGCTCCCACTTTCGGAAAGCTACTGAGAGACAAGATGACCTCTGATGAGTGTGTCTGTCTGTTATTTGTTGAATAGGTGATACCTGCTCACGGTTAAAAAATAAATAAATAGGGGTGTGGGGGAAGCCTCTTCAGCGAAAATCCTCCCCGTGATCCTCCCCAGAGGCAAGCAACGCGAGGCGTTCCCTGTCTAGACACACGCGGCACCCAGGGACACCTTCCCTTTCTCCGGCCCTATTTTTCACACACAAGACGCAGCACACCCTGCACACGGTTCTGTGCCTTGCTTTTGTCACCTGACAATATATCTCGGAGATTACTCCGAATCAGTGCATAAAGAGCCGCCTTACTCCTGGGTGTCTTTTTTATGGTCGCGGGCTTCGCGGAGCTCAGGAGTAATCACATCTGGTTTGATTAGCTTCACATTTCCATTTATGGCATCCCCGCCCAGAGAGGGCAGGGGAGCTCTCCAAGGTCACGCAGCGAGGACTAGGGACACATGGGCTCCCCCTCCCCCAACACCCCAACCCTCTCCCATGCTCCCATCCCCCCCTCTGTCCCCAGCTCCTGCCCCCAGCCACCTGGAGGATGGGCGCTGCCCGCAGAGGGGAGGAGGGGAGGGGGGCATCTCTGATGGACATGCGTGGTGCGCGGGCCCGGGTTGCGGGTGTGGAGGGGGCAGCGGTGGCCGCACCCACGCAGGAGCAGGGGTGGGGGGGGGGGGGCGGCTGCGGGTCCCGGGAAGCCCACGCGGCGCGCGTGGCGGTAACGAGCTCCCGGGCCGGGTGAGCGTCCCCGGCTGCTCACATGGCAGCCGCGTGCCACCCAAGAAAACGAGTCTTCTTTTTCTTCCGTGCCTGACAGCTCATTAGAAGAATTAATTTACTCCTGCGTTCGCAGTTTAAAGGACATTATTTACTGGTTAATTGTTGTTATTACAAAATGTTAAATATCATTATTTATTTCCCCGGCCCTGACAGCTCCTCTGACGGGAATTTATTAGGTGAGACGGAGGCACCGGTGGGTGTCCCTGCGCGGGGCCGTGTGAAGGTGGCTGCTTGGCCTTGGGCCCCGGTCTCTGGGCAGGGCAGGCGCTGTGAGGGGCAGAACGTGAGGGGCTGCACCCCTGCTCACCCCAGGACAAAGACCACTGGCTTCTCCTAGCCCCCATTTCTGCCTCCCTGTGTGGGTGTGGGTGTGGGTGTGGGTGTGGGTGGGGTGGTGGCAGATAGGGGGCAGCACTCGCCTAGACTGCATTGGGGGTTAGGGAGGCCGTTGCCAGAGGCCCTGCAGCCAGAATGAGGTCTGAACTTTGGGTCTTGCCCTGAAAGGTCACCCCAAGAACATAAGTCCTCAGGCCATTTTCTCGCACTCACAGATTTTAAGAGCCGGAAGGGGGGGTGAGTGGTCAGCTGGTGTTCAGATCACAAAGTGGAGGCCTCCAGGCGGTAAGTGGCCTATGGTCTGTTCAGGAGACTCACAGAAAACCTAGATTTCTGGCTTCTCTTAAAAAAAAAATAATCAGAAAACCTTGCCGCCATGCTTGGCGATGACCATCTCGGCCTGAAGCTCATGCCCGAACCACACTCCCCACCCTTTGCTCCCCTCTCTACCTTGTTTCCTCTGTAGACATTTGCGTTTTCAGCTCCTGATCTGGTCTGATGAAGAACCCGAGCCCAGAGCAGTTAAGTCCCCGATGGCCAGGACCACTTTTCACCGTGCCTGCTGTCCCCCGCCCCCCACCCCCATCTGCCAGCCTCTCTGCCTCCGCTGGGTCTGGTTTGCAGTGACTTTGGACAGGAAGCTCAGGACTAAGGGCAGCCTCTGGGCCAGGAAGGAGAGGCAGCCTGGTGAGAATTTACAAGGATCGTGGCTCCATCAATAGCATCCATTTCTTCATGGGGCAAATAGTTTCTGAGGACCTACTGTGTGGTAAACAAAAATGATTTGGAGACAAAGTCTGCTGTCAGGCAACTTGGTCTTGGGAGACTGTGTGTGTCAGACAAGCCTACAATTACAACTAATTACAATTACATCCAGGGAGATGCATGAGCGATAGATGCTTAGGGCAGCCCGGAGGAAGAAAGGGGTGTCAGGCAGGACTGGATGGGACCCAGGAGGAGGCTTTCCAGGGAGGAAATTAATAGTTTATGAAGCAGGTTCTAGGCTGGGCAGGCTGCCTTTGTCCTCATACACGCCCATACATCATCTCATTGCTATTGAAAATGCATGTCATCATTTGATAAATATCGGCGACTCCAGGCCTCACAGAGGCCTCTGCACCCAGTGGAGGTCCTCTTCCCAGGACAGATGTCTGAAAGCCACTCCAGCTTGGGGGGACCCTCTGTTCTTTTGTAGTTGTTAATCCTAACTCGAGGATATTTTTCCATTGATTTTTTAGAGAGAGTGGAAGACAGAGTGAAAGACAGAAATATTGATGTGAGAGAGACTCATTGATGGGTTGCCTCCCACACGTGCCCTGACCAGGGCTAGGATTGAGCCCGCAACCAAGGTACATGTCCTTGACCGGAGTCGAACCCGGGACCCTTCTGTCCATGGGCTGATGCTTTATCCACTGAGCCAAACCAGCTAGGGCAGCATCCCTTGCCATACAATCTATCAACCATCACCCACATCTCACAGCCAGCTTATGGGGCAAGGATGATTATACTCTCATTTTACAAGTTAGGAACCTGGGGCTCAGGGACAAGGCAGGGCTGGGTGCTGGCGGATGAGATGGGCCCGGGAAGGAGGGAGAAAGGACTGCTGTCTGAGACCCCACACCAGGCCTGGGAAACGTGGATCTCTCGGGCAGACTTCAAACAATGGCTCCTGAGACAAGGACTTGGGCCCAGTCTTTTCCTGCCCGGGAGCCTGACAGCAGCAGGTAGCCTCAAGGAAATTTTAGAAAACCAAAAGATGAAAAATACTTTGAAAAAGTATAAAAACCAGCTCAACTGAGCTGTTACTGTTGCTATGCTGTAAATTATTACAAAGTTATTTCTGGCTGGCAGCCTGGTTTATTTTAGACCCTGCCTCATTTCTTCTAGGTTAAGGGCCCCCACTCCTTGTCTGTTGCGACCGAAAGAGACTAGTGCTATTGGAGCAAGTCTTGAGCAATTCAGGGACTATAACCGCAGCATGAAGGATTTTACAGGCTCCCAGAATATCAGGGTTTGCCATCCTTTGGAGATCCTCCAGCCCCTCATTTGATTTTATGGCCATATTAAGTTTTTAAAGAAATTATGCATATTTTTGAATAGGTAATCATGCCCAAGGAACAAAATCAAAAGGCATGAAAGAGTACACGGTGCACAGTCTCTCTCACTCTTTGGAGGCAGCCAATGTTATCAACTCCTTATTTTACTGTATTTAAAAATAGCATGGTTTCTCTTCTCTGTTTATGTAGAGAATACAATAATTCCCTGCAGAAGGAAATACAAATCATAAACAATTCCACTATTTGGAGCCGAATACTGTTAACATTTTTTGTGCCTAATTACTGATAATCTATTTGGAGTTGCAAACTTGAATAAACCTGATTTTATTATTTGTTTATATTAACTATGATTCTTCAACAATAAAGGTCTGAGAGCATACATGCTAAACTGCTAAGAATGGGTACCTTTAGAGGAACTGGATTGGGTTATGATTAAGAGAGAACTTTGCTTTACTTATTTGAAGCATTATAGAATAAAAATATAATTGTATATGACTTCCCCCCAGCATTCCAGAACCTGATTTTATTTATTTATTTTTAAA
The DNA here is from genome assembly GCF_014108245.1 of Pipistrellus kuhlii. Taxonomy (NCBI): domain Eukaryota; kingdom Metazoa; phylum Chordata; class Mammalia; order Chiroptera; family Vespertilionidae; genus Pipistrellus; species Pipistrellus kuhlii. The sequence continues at coordinate 3,546,659 of NW_023425539.1, read as the reverse complement.
TATAGTTTATTGATTTTTTACAGAGAGGAATAGAGAGTTAGAAACATGGACAAGAGAGAATCATTGATCAGCTGCTTCTTGCACACCCTCTATTGGGGATGTGCCTGCAATCAAGGTACATGCCCTTGACCGGAATGGAACCTAGGACCTATCAGTCCGCAGGCCGATGCTCTATCTGTTTTGGCTCCAGAATCTGATTTTAAATGACTGTATCAGAAGGCTACTATTAAAAAAAATTTTTTTTTAGAGAGAGAGAAAGGAAGGAAGAGGGGATAGAGAGATAGAAACTTCATCAATTGGCTGCTTCCTGCATGGCCCCCACTGGGATTGAGCCCCCAACCAGGACATGTGCTATGACTGGGAATTGAACTGATGACATCCTGGGTGGATCATCAAGCATTAAGCCATACAGGCCAGACAGAAGGCTACTATTTAACCAATCTTTTAGTGTCATGGTTTTAAGATAGCTGCAAGTTTTGCTGTTATCAACAAGGCTAGGCTCGACATTTTGTACGTCTTTGAACCCTTGTCTAATGTTTTCTTGGAGCAGTTAGTAGAAAATGGAATTGCTAGGTCAAAGGATATGTTCACTTAAGGTCTTTTGATCCATCATGTCAAATTTCCTTCTTTCTGTACTGTTTCAATCTCTCATCCCACCAGCAGTGCCTGCGCCTCACCTCAACTTCCGATTGGTTCAGCACAAGTGTGAGGTTTGATGCGATAGTGGGGCAAACCATAGCAGGGTGATGCTGTTTCTTCTCTGGATGAGGTTTAAGAGGGGGACCGTGTCCAGTATGGGAGCCTGCACTGGTGCCTTAGCACCCTGAATGCTAGCAGGAGCCCAGAGGGGACCTGAGAGGCCAAAGGGAAGAAAAGGAGGAGGAGCAAAGAATGATTGCAGAGCCCTCAGGCGGGTGAGGCAGGGGCCTCCCCCAGTCCAGGCCACGAGGCTCCGGAGTCGTGCAGCAAGCAGCTGCTTCTGGATCCAGATCCTTCCACCAGGCGTCCACGTAGAGCATGGGAGCTGCTCCACCCTCTGCAGAGGGTCTGCAGAGCTAAAGGCATGGCTCCTCTTGGAGCTCTTCCAGCCCAGAGACTTACAGCCCTCAAGTTCACGTGGCACGCAGGGGACCTTCCAGGGCCAATGTCTCCGGCGCCTGCTTCCTCTAAGAATCTTCTTTTGTTTTATTTTATTGATTCTTTTTTTTCTTTTTCTTTTTTTTTTTTTTTTTTACAGAGAGAAAGAGAGAGGGATAGAGAGTTAGAAACATCGATGAGAGAGAGTCATCGATCAGCTGCCTCTTGCACACACCCCACCGGGGATGTGCCCACAACCAAGGTACATGCCCTTGATCGGAATCGAACCCGGAACCCTTCAGTTCTCAGGCCAATGCTCTATCCACTGAGCCAAACCGGTTTGGGCAGTATCTTCTTTTGGTACATGCCAAGTGCTTCTTGCAGCCCAGTTCTTGTGGGTCTCACTTGCAACCTTTGCATCCTTAGAATCTCTAGCAAGGTGACCCCACTCGTTTGGAAATCTTCACAAGGAACAAGAAGGACTCGAGACAGACTCATTGATTTAATATTGAAAAGACGGTGTCGTGACAACGCCCCTTCCTCCCGGGGCCCAGCATCCCACCGTAGCCGAAGCCTCCTCTTCGGGGGGTGAAAAGAGAAAGCCCACGATCGCATCTCACTGGTGCGATGAATAATACATTTGAAGCGTCTCCCCAACCGTGTTTGATCCGCCTAAAGCTTCAGCTGTTAGCGCATTTCTCTTTATCCCCAGCCAGGGAGGGCTGGGAACTGTCAACATTTTCCTTTCTGCCTAATTTGTGCCTCCTCCATCAAGAGGAGAGCAGAGGCTGGGGGAGGGAAGGAGGCAGGAAAGAAGGTGGCAACACACAGTCCCTGGAAGGATGCAGTGAGCAGGAGGACCAGGTGCTGTCTTGGCCTGGAAAGCCCTGGCTCACAGGTCAGAGCAGGGCGGCAGGCTCTGGGGAAAGAGGCCGAGCCCGGGTGCTGGAGCGCCTGTTCAAGGCCAGTTTGCAGGGCTGGGTGCCCCTAAGAAGTCCGTCCCCAGGAGGACCTATCTGCGGTGTTTCTGGTGGGAAACCAGAGGTGGGAAGTTGAAGCTTGCCAGCTGCCATGCACCGAAGATGCTCCCCTCTTCTCACGAGAAGCAGAGAATAACAACATGAAAAACTGCCACTGCCTGGCAGGCTAGGCTCAATGGTTGAGCGTCGACCCATGAACCAGGAGGTCAGGGTTTGATTCCCGGTCAGGGCACATGTCTGGGTTGCAGGCTCGATGCTCAGTGTGTGGTGTGCAGAAGGCAGCCCATCAATGATTCTCTCTCATCGTTGATGTTTCTATCTCTCTCTTTCCCTTCCTCTCTGAAATCAATAAAAGTATATAAAAAACAAAACAACAACAACAAATAAACACCCTGCCACTGATGGTACTTAGGGGCCAGTATTTTAACCTACATGCATTCAGTAACTGAGCATTGCTCTGAAGGGTGATCTTAAGTTCGAAGGATCTTATCCGAAGTCACACTGCTAGTCAGTATCTGGCTGTCTAGCCCACAAGTTCACCTTCTTAACCACTGAACTACTCTTCCTCTCGACTAGTCCCTGATACATTGTCAAACGGGTACCCTGTTCTGGAGGGGAGTAGAGAGAAGTGGGTAGGAGCACCGACGCTGGAGCTTGCAATCCTGGCCCCGCCCTCTCACTGTGCCTCAGTTTCCCCTTGTTTAAAATGGAGATGCTAACAGCCTCATAGGACTGTGGTTGAGGATTACACGAGTAAACAACATCAGGTTCTCAGAGCGGGTGGCATAGGAAGCGGGTATGTATAGTCACCCTTTTTTTCCAGTTTATTTTACTCCACAGTCAAGGTGCAGCCACCCACTCCCAACTAACCTCGAACCTATTCCATCTTCCCTCTCGGGGCTGCCCATGTCAGTCTCAATCCATCTTATTTCCCAGCCCCCTTCCCCTTCTACCCAGCCTGGCTCGGGGCTCCACTGTCAGACTCCCTCAGATCCTGGTGGCTCCCCAGTGCTCCCCAGAATTCTGTTGACATATATCGGATGCCACTTGGTCTTTTGCCTAATTCGAAGGTCCTCTCATCCCCCCGGGCCTCACCGGTGTGTGTGTGTGTGTGTTAGTCTCCTGCGGTGGCCGTACAGGAGATGCCCATTTGCTAGGTAGCCAGCAGCACACTTTTGCAGGAGGCAGAGCGCAGAGAGAGGACTTTCCAGGGAGGGAGCCGGAGCAGACCGCTCCCACCGGGAAGGAGCAAGGGTTGGAGGGTTGAGAGCGATTTTCCTAACGACTAACAGTGTGTTTCCACCCTGAGCCGTTCATTCCTCTACTTTACAAGCATTGTCCCTCCCCGCGGGGAAGCTAGCAGTTGTGTCCACTCTCAGCCCCTCCAACTGCCGCAGGGAGCTGGGACTTGGGCAGAGGCACAAACACCTAAGAATTCTCCAACGTGGGACGGGAGGAAGGAATCTGCCAAAGCAAGGACTGAATGTTAGATTTGAAGCTGGGTGGTGAAATTGAGGGCTGGGGGGAAACGGGGCAGGGCGGGCCCGTGGTCCCCAGCAGCCTGGCCTGCGTGCCCGCCCGGTGCCCCAGAGCCCTTCTGTGTCGGCTTGGCATCCCACGGAGGTGGCATTCCGCTCAGCAGCTCGGAGCGCAGATGGGAGGGCGGGCATTGCGGCAAATCGATTTGCAGGAGCAGCGGGGGCTTTCTCTTCCTCCTTACTTCCCTGGTCTTTGATCTCCTGTCCTTCCTCCAGAGCCCTCTTTCCCCGCTTCTTCCCTTGATCTCTCCCTCTTTCCCTCCCTTCAGCCAAACCTCGGCAGCTCTCTGGCAGGCCTGGTGTGTGTGTGTGGAGGTGGGGGTGTGGGAGGCAGTCCTTTGTCCTCTTCCTACCTGTGACCGGTGGCGCCTCACTGCCCCCGGCACCAGCCTCCTGCTCGAGTCCTGAGAGGCAGGGTTTGGCTATAGGGAAAGGACACACTCACTTGAAAAGCAAGAGCTGAACCAGAGAAACCAGGGAAGAGAGGGAGAGGTAGAAAGAGAGAAAGGCTGAGACAAGACCCAGAGCATCAGAAAGAGGGTGAAAGAGATGCAGAGAGTCAGGGACAACGAAAAAAAAAAAAAAAAAAGAGAGAGAATTCAGCAAATTAAAAATTTTACAACCATCCAGCAAGTCTGCAAAAATGATCTTCCCTGCGGTCTTTCATTTATCTCATTATCTGACTCCTAATGTGCTTTTCCCCCCTTTCTTTTCTCGCCACACTTGGTGCAAAATCTTATTAGCTTTTTTTCCCTTCTTCTTCTTCCTTTTTTTTTTTTTTTTAAATCTGGCAGGGGCTTCATATAGTCTTTTTCATTACATTTCCTAATAAAAGCAATCACTAGGACGGCACGGCTGGAGGATTAAAAAGCCACCTCAGCAGCCTCCTGGCCAGCAGAGCCGCTGCTCGCTGTGGCCTCATCCGGGCTGCCAGGAGAGCGGGTCAGGCGGGCCCCGCTGTGCTGTGCAATGCTCCAGGGCTGGGAGCAGCCTACGGCAGCAGCGGACCTGGATGGCATTCTGTAGCTGGGAGAACAGAAGCCCTTTCCTTTTCTCAGAGCAAGTGTGACAGCCAACTGCCTGACCCCGCGCTTGGTTTTACTCCAGACAGTGTGGTATTTGGGGCCTTTCTCTTTGGGCTTTGTCCCACCCATAGCACCTTCTTTTGAATAACATCAGGGATAGCAAGTCTTCACTTTAAAAAAAAATCTTTATTTTATTTATTTATTTAATATATTTTATTGATTTCTTACAGAGAGGAAGAGAGAGGGATAGAGAGCTAGAAACATCGATGAGAGAGAAACATCGAGCAGCTGCCTCCTGCACACCTCCTACTGGGGATGTGCCCGCAACCAAGGTACATGCCCTTGACCAGAATCGAACCTGGGACCATTCAGTCTGCAGGCCGACGCTCTATCCGTTGAGCCAAACTGGTTTCGGCAAGTCTTCCCTTTTTGAGAATTGATTTGATTGTGTTATCCATACGTTTATTTTACTGTGGTAAAATTCACATAATAGAACATGTACAATTTTAACCATGTTAAGTGTAGGTGCAGTGGCATGAAGTACATTCACACTGCTGTGCAACCACAACCACCACCATCTCCAGAACTTTTTCATTGTCCCAGACTGAACTCTGTACCCATTGAACAGTAACTGCCCCTCCACACCCCTCCCCCAGCCCCTGGCCACCACCATGCTAATTTCTGTTTCTATGAATTTGACTACCCTATGTACCTCCAATAAGTGGACTCAAACAGTATTTATCCTTTTGTGTCTGGCCTATTTTACTTACATAGTGTCTTTGAGGTTCATTCACATTGCATCATGCATTAGAATGTTATTAGTTTGTGTGTGCGTTTTATATATTTTATTGATTTTTTACGGAGAGGAAGGGAGAGGGATAGAGAGTTAGAAACATCAATGAGAGATAAACATCAATCAGCTGCCTCCTGCACACCTCCTACTGGGGATATGCCCGCAACCAAGATACATGCCCTTGACTGGAATCGAACCTGGGACCATTCAGTCTGCAGGCCAATGCTCTGGCCACTGAGCCAAACCGAATAGGGCTGTGTGTATTTGTTTGTTAATTCTCACTGGATGATATTTTCACATTGATTTTTTAAAAATATTTTTTTATTGATTTTTACAGAGAGGAAGGGAGAAGGATAGAGAGCTAGAAACATCGATGAGAGAGAAACATTGACCAGCCGCCTCTTGCACACCTCCTACTGGGGATGTGCCCGCAACTAACGTACATGCCCCTGACCGGAATCAAACCCGGGACCTTTCAGTCCGCAGACTGACGCTCTACCACTGAGCCAAACCGGTTTCGGCTTTCCATTGATTTTTAGAGAGAGTGGAAGGGAGGAGGAGAGACAGGGAGAGAGAAACATTGATGTGAGAGAGACACATTGATGTGAGAGAGAAACATTGATGTGAGAGAGACACATTGATCGGCTGCCTCCCACACGTGACTTGCCTGGAAATGAACCCAGGACCCTACAGTATGCGTACTGACACTCTGTCCCCTGAGCCAGCTGGCCAGGGCGCATTAATTTTTAAGGCTGAATAAAATTCCATTGCATGGATACATTGCATTTTCTTCATTGCACACTTTTTAAACAGAAACATTTCTGGCCACATAAGGAGACTGAAGAGAAAACTCACTCAGATTCGTATCACATTTAATATAACGACTCGCCTCTCTTTTGTGCGTTTCTCTCTCGTTAATAATTATACCTCCACCTGCCATTGAACAATCCTGTCCTCCCGAGGGCTGTTCCTGACCGCTCTGAGAAAGCAGCTTGGCAGAGCATTTGGTGTTTGGAAAGGGCCAGAAGTTGCCAGGAAACAGGTCCGATAAATCAAGTTAAGGGATAGGAAGGAGCCCCCTATAAAGTAACATGACACTTTATGGCCGAAGTTATAAACGGGTCCTGAGGCGTTTCAGCTTCCCGGATGGCGCGGGCCACACAGGGCGAGGGAGGCACGGGATTAACTGCACAGCCTCTCCCGGGGGTGCCTGCGAGGAGAACGATGCTTGTTGGGAACCATTTGGTGCGGCAGGGTTTAAAATAAAGGTGCAAAGAATCAAATTAAAAAAGTAAACGTCGTGTTGCTTTGGGAACCGTGGAGGCCAGGCCCGGTTAGCGGCTGCATCCTTCAGGTGCTCAGCTGGGCTGTTTGAGTTGGTCCCAACCGGCATGTCTCCGAGGCCGGAGACCAGCGAGGGAAGGCGTGATTGCAGAAGGGTCTCCCTCAGTCAGCACCGATGGGACCGCAGCTGCTCCCAGCCCAGGTGGGGGAAGGGCGGGGAGACGGTGCCCTGAGCTCAGCCACTGGTTTAGTTAATACCGTGCATCTGTGCGGTCCTTTGGGAGCCTTTTCTTTTCTCTCCTTCCTTTTCCCTCTCTCCCAGCACCCCTTTGCTCTAAGTCTCTGCCAGCCCCTGGCCCTGGCCAGGACCTCAGGAGAAAGCATGCTTAGGGAGAGCAGAACCCTGGACTCAACAAAGACAACCTCATCTTGTGTCTGAGCCTCTGAAAGGAACCACAGATTTTACAATGTTCCCACTCTGTACATAAGCAGAAGTGTGTATTTTTTCCCCACATGGCGTTAAAAACCGCCTCTTTTCCTTATAACACACACACACACACACACACACACACACACACACACACGCACGCACACACCCCCCCCTCTCTGTTCCATCAATATCAGCCTATTCTAGATCACTCCCTTTCTCTTCCTGAGGAGCTGCCCCTCCCTCCCATCAGGGCTCCAGGGGGCTTTTATTTTCAGCTCTCCATCAATCAGGGGGCGGGGGAAACACTAGCTCTGAACCCTTGGTGAGCCGTAGCAGCCACCAGCAGCTGCCAGGGCGGGTGGTGGTTGGGGGCACTTCATTTCCGGCTCTGACTTTTATAAATGTGGCACCGAATGCCAGGAGGAATTGGAATAAATCAAACAGCTTCTCCCAAGGTTCCCAGGGGCTGCTTTAGAATTTCTTCCCCTGGGGGGTTATGTTCCTTCTCTCTCTTTGCAGGGGTGGGGGTGGGGGATGCTGTTATTTGCAACGTGGCATGAACCACATTCTAGCCCGTGAAAGCACTGAGCGAGGGCCCAGGGTGCTCAGGAGGGAGAGCGTAAGGCCCGTCTCTGGCTGTGGACAAAGGCTAGGGCGGGACAGCCTGGGTGGGGGTTGGAATGTTGGCTCTGCCACTCACTGGCTCTCAGTTTTCTCATCGGCAAGATGGGGATAATAATGGCCGCCCTGTCCTCCCAGGGCTCTTGCGAAGGTGGAATGGAGGGTCTATAAATTGAGTGACCTGAAACCTTTGGTGAGCATATGCAGCATGGGGAGGGGTTGTTACGGAGCAATGCTAAGGACCAGGGTTGTCCAGAAACCATTTTGGAGGGACTTCAGGTAGACCTCCCTCCCCCACCCCTTTCAACCAAACCCAGCTTCTTCCTTTCCTTCAAGAATTCTGGGCAAGGAGCACTGACAATCTGTTCCAAAAATAACTGGACTCTTCCCAATGTCTTTTCTAAGCTTTTCTTCCCTTCTTCTGCCCCTCGAAATATTGAGAAAATAAAGATGGGCAAGTATGATAAATGGAGGTGGGGAGAGAGAGACAGAGAGAGAGAGAGCGCGAGAGCCAGCTGCCAAGGTTGAGGCAGGAAGCGGAGAGCCGTTGCCAAGTCTCCATGTTGCAAGTGTGGCCTGGCTGCTCTCACGGTTCCGTGCAAGAACCCTGCGTCGAGCTCGAGGTCCAGCACGGGCCCCGCCACCCCCTCCCTTTATGTTTCTTCAACTTCCAGATGCTGCACACCGCCGTCCCCCTGCTTTCTGTGGATTCCGTCCTGCTCAGGCCCAGCCCCAGCTGCGGTTGGGAGTGTAGGTGCGGGCAGGATGCCGGCGGGCCGAGTCTCCCCCTGAGCCCCCTCCGGATAGCAATTATCTGTACCGTGTTTTCTTCTAGGCCGTTTTCTATGCCTAACGAGATGCCACCCGGCGCCGCTCCCCAGAGGTGACTGTGTTGCCAGTTTCTTGGAGATCCTTACGGAGAGAAAACGGATTTTATTTACATATGTGTTCAGCACTTTACTTAAAGAGATTAGGCGTTGCCACCAGGAAGGACGCGCCGAAGACCACGTTCCTCTATTGTTCTAATAAGCACGTCAGCGTCGGCGGGCAATTGCATGCTCCCTCCTTCCAAGCAGAGGCTGAGCAGCTGGCCGGCCCACTCTCCGCGGAAGGCAGCTAACCTTGGTGGTGGTGGTGGCGGGGGTGTCAGAGCCTACACCTGCACCTTATCAAAACACTCATGCCTCCTTTTAAACAAATATAGTAATTCCCTAAAAAGCATCTCATCAGGAAAATTTCCTTCTGTCTTTTTGCAATTCATGAAGATGCTCTAGGGTCCTACCGGTGCATATCCTGGCCCTTTCGCGAAGACCTGGCTGGTCCGCCCCTAACTCTGGATCCCAAGGTGGCTGTTATGGGATTCCCGCTCCTACTGCCCTCTAGGGGAGGTGGTCACTCTTGTTGACAGTTGCCATTTCTGTCCCCTCCCCCCTTTGTATCTTAGGGGGATGGTTACAGGGGAGTGTAAGTGGAGGACGTACTGGAGAGCTGGTGGATGTGGGGTACGGATAATCTGATTGCAACTGAGGGAGGAAGCCTGGTAATGGCAGGTTGGATTATTTGGACCCACTATCTCAATGAAAACAACTGAAAGTGCTAGATCAGTGGTCGGCAAACTCATGAGTCAACAGAGCCAAATATCAACAGTACAACCATTGAAATTTCTTCTGAGAGCCACATTTTTTAATCTTAAACGTCTTCTAATGCCACTTCTTCAAAATAGACTCGCCCAGGCCGTGGTATTTTGTGGAAGAGCCACACACAAGGGGCCAAAGAGCCGCATATGGCTCGCGAGCCGCAGTTTGCCGAACGTGGTGCTAGACAGTATATAAAAAACATCGTAAAACCCCCCCAAAGAGTTGATAAATAGCGAGAAATTTCCAGGCCAACATGGAAGAGAAGACCGGAGCATGGAAGCCACTTAACAAATCTGAACTTTCATTTTGATCACCTGGGACAGCGAGGGCTTCGACTCCAAGCTCAGTCCCCGGACATGGCGGAGAGACGAAGGGAAGGTCCTTCCCTCCATACACTGAGACCCTAGAGGGCTACCCCGTCCGGGTAAGGGTGGGCTGGAGCACACCGGGGCAGGGGAATGCAGAGAGACCCTGCGGCTCCAGCAGCAAAGGTGTCTGGGAAATGTTGGACCTGCTGTTTTACCTTCTGCGACAGTTTAACTCTCTGCAGCCCCAGACGCGGCTGACTACCCAGAAAACTGGAATGCCCGCCAACGATAAACGTCCTGCCCCTCGGAAGGAGGTTAATGAATGTATAGGGTGTGATGACTGCCTGAATCTGCTAACTCAGGAATGCGTTGTTCTTTCTGGGGATCTATGTGACTACCCACCATATAATTTGACAATTAACCCCCTATTAAAAAGAGACCCTGGCCTGGGGGAGGTGTGGGTAATTCCCGGCCGGCCACCACTGGGAGTGCAGCTGCTTTGTCCATGTCCGTGAGTTTCTCCTATTAAAGCTCTTAGGAATTTGAATAAGGCTACGTGTCAGTTCTTCGGATTCGATCCTGAATTTAGGCTTTTGGGGCTTTTCCCCAACAGCCGGCCCAGGTCCACATTGCCTGGGTGAGCCAGGGAACTCAATTTAGATAGCTCGGGACTGCTGGTGCCCGAGTAAGCACAATCATCTCCAGATGGAGGCCCCTTTGTACTCAAATTACTCCTATCTATTTGTTCCAGTGCAGTTAGTTCCCAGAGAAGGGTGAGAGAGAGCCACGCACACGAGAAAATAAGGCCCTGTGAGTCCGAATGATAGAAACAAGAGACAGATGAAAAACAGCTGAGAAGATTTCACACATCAGAATGATCAGAACAGGCTATAAACAAACATGCTTGCTGTGGCCGAGGAAATAAAAGACAAGCTTGGAAATATTTGGAGGGACTGAGAAATGATGTAAGGTGACAAAATGGACTGGAAAAAAGGCAACGATCCTAAAAAATTAAAAAAAACAAAACAAAAAAAACACACAAAACCTCACTGAAGCTGCAATTAAAACTCAACTTATTCATTTAAAAGTAGCCGAGACGTGGTGGAATAGAGAATTAGCAAAGTAAAAGATAACAGTGAGAAATTACCCGGAATGCAGCACGGAGAGACATAAAAGGGGAGGACAATGGAGAAGATAGGAGATACACAGCGGATACAGGCCTAATACATGTTTAATGAACGTCCCAGGAAGAGAGGAAAGAACAAATAGGGCAGAGGCAACTATTTGAGGAGAGATAATGGCTGAGAGTTCTCCAGAACTCAGGGAAGACACTGGCCCACAGACTCATTCAAGAGGTTGGTAAATCCCAACCCTGAAAGTCCTGCCTAAGCCAGCAGCCAGCTGAGTGAGAGAGGAGGGAGGGATACCGCTGAGAGTTGCCCTCCCAGCCCCTGTAGGCTAAACTTCCCATAAAAATCCCTATTAGGAGAAAGAGCACTAAGCTTCTCACTGAGAAGCAGAGCCACGTGGCTTTGGTGCCTGAGACTCTCCGCTCCCTCTCCCTTCCTCCTCCTTCCACTGCCCAGAGGCCTCTCCCCCACTCAGGCCCCTGTTTCCTCCCACTTACTAGCACCTGCGAAGGCCTTCCCTCAAATCTCTCTTCCTCTGCGCCCAGGGAAGGAGGGGGCCCAAGGCAGAAACAGAAGAAACCACAGAAGAGTAAGAACCAGGGAGGAAGCAGAGGCAGAGCTAAGTCTTGCAGGCATGTGGCTCAGGAGACCGGCCAGGCCGGCTTCGGGGGCCAGCTTGCAGAGGATGGAACGGAAGATGACTTAGAGGTTGATATCCGGAATTCTGCTTCCCTTCCCTCTCTCCTTCCCCTCTGGCTTTCCTCGGATTCCCTGCCTCCGTGCCCCTGTGCCTGGCAGTACGGTGTGCAGCGTAGTGTCTGCACTCCCTAACCAGTAGCAGTATCCGTGGCCAGGCTGCGGACAGCGCAGGGGGAACCCCACACACACTCGGAAACTGGAGAGCACCAGAGAGCAAACCCCTGCAGTTCATCTCCCTGCACGCCACTGAATTTGGGTTGTCATTTGTCACCTGTCAAGCCAGCCCAATCCACACGAAAAGTACTTGACTTTTCCTGCCCCTAGGTCTCACTCCTCCCCACGTTTCCTCACCCCGGAGTGCCCTGAGATCCGGGCTGTGAGTCATGGAAAAGTCATGGAAGAGAAGGGAGGAGAGGCTCCGGACATATGTCGCCTCCATCCCAGACACACCGTCACCTGAGAATGGGGACACCAGTCCTCAGCACTCTGACTGCTCATCTCCCCCAATGGCTGCCAAGCTCTGATGGGTCCTTCTCAAAAGCCTAGTGGTGGGAATACACCCCCAGGATATACATATGAATAAAGACTTACTCATGAACAGCTGGGTATATGTTTAGGGCACCGCAATCAGGGGAGTGTGCAAACATGCACGCGTATTTGAAAAGAGCTGCGACGGAAGGACCTTGAGGTAAGAGGAAGAAGATGCCAGTGTTCATCTTAAGACAACGACAACACCTCTGCCCTCATTTTACCGCCTTTCCTCTTGTCCCAGAGGACATGGAGGTGCGTCCCTGGGCTAAAGTTTGACAATATTTTCTCACAGGTTTCAGTCCCCATTTCCAGGACTTGCCTTATTTTTCTCCCTCTCCTGGAGACAGAGTAGCAATTGAATTCTTGTATCTTCAGGGAGCAGAGCTGACCTTAATAGTGCCGTTTAACAAATGCAAAAACTAAGGCAGAAGCCCGAGTCTCTGCGTGTTCCAGCCCCAGCCCCTGCTGGCCTGAAGGTGGGGACTGCCCTCAGCCGCTCACGCAAGGCACCCTCAGCCTTTGATGTAACTCTGGGGCCAGCCCAGAGGGACCTCTCGCCTCCCTGAGCACCTAATACCAGAGAGCCCGAGAGCCACACGATGATAGGGCACCTGTGACAGCCACAGAGACCCTGCACCCACTCACAAACACATGTGGGTGCCTTCTGTGTCCCAAAGGCCTCCCCCGGCCCATGGAACACGATGCAGCCATCGGCAGAAGGTGCCAGCTCCCTATGATTCTCGGAGAAGACAAAATATAGGAAACGGAAACGTTTCTGAGATGAAAGGGGAATAAGAATACACCCTGTGAGTGAGTTTGTGTTCCCGTAGAGCACCTCAGGAAGGACACAAAGGAAAAGAGGAGCAGCATCGCAGGTGATGAGATGAATGAGTGGCCAGCTTCATTGTTGTTGCATGTGTGTGTATTAGCTCTGAAAAACGACAATCAGAAGGAGACCCCCCACCCCTTACGGAGCTGAGGGGCAAGGCAGACATGCAGTTACAACACACCATGCTCACTGCTAACGCTGAGACGAGGCAGAGTGGGAAGGGACGTGGGGGAGTTTGGTATCGTGACGGGAGCCTCTCAGCTCAGAGTAGCCAGGCCCAAGGAGCACGGGGAGAAGGGACCTGTGGCAGACAGACTGCGGAGTCGGTGGAGGCCAGGACGCCAACTGCCTTGTGTGCCAGACGAAGGAGCTGCGATTTTATCCTCAGAGAAAATGGGCGGCTGTCAGAGACCTTCCAGCAGGGGAGTGACCCATTCAGGTTTACGGTTCAGAGGGGGAGTCAGGCAGGTGGAAGGGTGGATGAAGAGGGGCGAGGATGGGACTGGGAGACTGTGAAGAGGTTAATGCAAGAATCTAGGTGAGGGAAGGCAGATGGATGGCCTGTGAGAAGGGAGCAGGGATGGAGGTGAGGGGATGGAACCTGACATTCAATGGCTCCTCAGTGTGTAGGGAGACCATGTAGGGATCCAGCTCTGCCCCTCTTCATTTTCTCACTCTGGAGTCTTCTGTATATTCAGCTCCTAATCCCCCTCCCCCACCCCCTACTCCCGCAGCTGGCAGGATGGGTCTGGAGGGGCCGTCTCCTCTGGCCTGTCTGCCTTCTTGCCCCAAGGCTCCCATTTCTTGGCAAAGAGTGGCAGAGGAAAGACAACAGAAGCCCCTTTCCCTCACCAGTCAACTCCTAGATCTCCCTCTCTCCCTCCCTCTCTCTCTCTCTCTCTCTCTCTCTCTCTCTCTCTCTCTCTCTCTCTCTCACTTCGGGGCCCCTAATTATTTCTGATCTGTACAGATTGCTGCTTCCCCGGCTGGGCTCTGCCACCCCCCATCTGTGAAGTGTCAGTCAGCCGTCAGATGAGCAGCTCAGCCTCACATCCTCCGTGGCTCTGCCCCAGGACAAGAGCCGCCATCGCTGACACACAGCAGCACGGTGCAGGGCTGCGGGCTCCCTTTCATGGTCCTCCAGCCCAGAGTGGGTGTTAAAATGGAATTTGAGGGGCTCCCTCCTCTCTCCCTCCCCTGCCAGGACAGCCACAAGGACGGGCGGCCCCGAGACAGAGGAGGAACCTTCAGAAGTCAATTTGCTTTTCATTTCAAGGTTGGGCCACGGCCAGTGTATGCTTTCGGAGGAGCCGTTTGAAATTCTTAACAAGCAGCCTAATGCTCGAAGCCAGGAATCCAGGGCGGGCTTGTGAAGTAGGGATGAGGAAATGGAATTGTCATTTTATCTCTGAAGGGTTATCGTATTAAACAAAGGGGGGGGGGGGGTGTGTGCCATTGGCTTTGTCGCTTTTCCGGGAGGACGAACAATAAGAAACGTTATGGGCAGCAGGCAAAACGGAGAGGAGAACAAAGGAAGAACTTGCCCGGACCCTGGAACGGGGGACTGGGAGATCTAAAGCATCTGCACTCCCCTCCCTCCCCCCCGGGGATTCCTCCTCCTTTCACAAACTGTCAATGGAAGCACAATTTTTACAGAATGTGGAAACTAATGAGCATTAAGCTCAATGACCTCGCCAAATTCTCTTTTAGATCTTTGCTAACACACACATACACACACACACACACACACACACACACACACACAACTAGGGGTTATGATCTGTGTGTCCATTTGTATCCTGCTTCTCCTCAGAGCAAATTCATACACATTTCTTCAGAGCCCACAGCCCTTGCCTCTGTCATTTAAAAAAATATATATTTTATTGATTTATTACAGAGAGGAAGGGAGAGAGACAGAGAGAGAGCTAGAAACCTCCATGAGAGAAAAACATCGATCAGCTGCCTCCTGCACAACCCCCACTGGGGATATGCCCGCAGCCAGGGAACATGCCCTTGACCAGAATCGAACCTGGGACCTTTCAGTCTGCAGACAGACACTCTATCCACTGAGCCAAATCGGTTTCGGTCATTTTGAATCGCTACATACTATTCCATTGTGTTAACGTGCCAGAGTTTGTTCAGCTACTCCCCGTGGCCGGCTGTTTCCAATCTTTTATACGGTAAGAGCACAGCTATAAACGTCTTCATACAAATGTCTTTTTCTCCCCTTGATATTTCCTTGGGGTATAGTTCCCCAAGTCGGATTTCTAGGTCAGAAGGTTTAAGCGATGCTACTGTCCATGCACACTGCCCCAGCACAGCTGCCACCCGCCTCTCCGTCCCCACAGCACTGCCACCCTCCAATGTTATCATTGTTATTTATTTTTGCTCATTTAATGGGCACATAATCGTGCCTGGGAGTTATTTAATTCCATTTCTTCTCATTGCTGGTGAGGCCGGGCACACTTCCATGCGAGGATTTACTATCTGCGTTTCCTTCTGTGTAAACCGTTTATCTCCTCTGACATCTTATCAAGAGAAATCTGGGGGCTGACCTTATATATTTATATCAAGCCTTTATATACTTAAATAGTACATTTTTCTCGGCGAGGCTTGCCATCTTTTACCCTATGGGAGCCGTCCAATTGTGGGGTGGATGTTATCTTGTGCCTGTGGGTTGGGGCGAGGTGGGGCTGAGATGACTTATGGATTCTAGAGCAATTTTTTTTCTTCAGAAGGAAAAAGAAAGCCAGTCCTATGGCACCTCCTCTCTGGGCCCCTGTATTCCCCGAAAAGGAAGGGCTGGGCCGAGGAAGACAGCTTGTGGCCAAGGTCACTCAGGGGCATTCTTCGCCGGGGGCGGCCACTGAACTGGGTCCACATGGATCTCCCCCACCAATGATGCTTTCTCCCGCTGACAGTGTGGCCACGGGAGAAACAGCAACGTATTCAAACTGGAATCATCGTCACAAGTTCTGACGATTCCCCGGTCCAGCACAGGGGTGAAGGGGACAGGTTCTGGAGCAGACACACCTGGGTTCACATCTCGGTGCCTGTGTTTAGCAGGCCTGTGGCATTGGGTGAGTTATAGCATCTGTAAGCCTTGATGTCCTTGGCTGAAAGTGGTATTTTGGCATGGCCGCGTAATCAATCACCCCAAAACTTAGCGGCTAAAAAGAGAGATCGGGTTTATGCTGCCTTATGGCTTTGCAGGTCAGGGAATTCAGACGCGGCGTGGTTGGGTGACTCTTTTGCTCCTTGGGACATGCCTTGGGTTCCTCCGTGGCATTTAGGTGGTGGCTGGGCGGGGCTGGTGTCCAAGATGGTTTCACTCTCACGTCTGGCGCTCCATGTCGCCTTGGGGCCTCCCCTGGGGTCCCTCCCACAGAGTGGCTGCACTTCTAACGCGGACGCTCAGGGCTCCAGCACTGAGCACTCCAAGACAAGAGGACGCTCCGTCTCTGAAGGCCTGGGCCAGAACGAGTCCCAGTGTCACTTCTGCAATAGTCTATTGGCCAAGCGATCGCAGAGCCTGTGACAGGAGGAGTGACAGGGAATTTGGGGTCATCGTTAACCTGCCAAAAGTGGAGATAAAAATACTTGCGCCTAGGGCTGTACGGATTAAACAGGACAAATGCATGCAGAGGCAGTTTTACCGGGAAGCTAATGAAACATCAACCGCGGGGCTCCTTAATTGCATGGTTTCTTCCAAGTCCCAGCACCTAATTTTGCATTCATCTTTTTTTTTCTTTTCCTCTTCTTAAAGAGGACCGCCAAATCGTATAAGAATTAGGCCCTACCCATCCTGGCTCCGTCCCAAATGCACGTGGGAGGACTTATTTAGCACCCTGCCTAGCCCAGAGGCAGCGCTACATTGGGCTCCTCCATGCCTGGGGCTGGCTGGTGCCTGGCCCCCTGTCTGTCCTCAGGAGAAGGCTCCTCCCCTCCCTCTGTCCTTTCCATTGGTTCAGGATCATTTCTTTTCCTTTTTTTTTAAAAATGAAGGTAAAACACGCTGAGAGTAATTTCATAATCACAAGACTGCCCTTTCAATTGGCCCAGCACCTACCCCCTGACCTCACCACCCTCAGGAGGGTGGACCTTATCCTGGGCATAGTGCCAAGCTCTTAGTTCAGCCCTCTAGAATCTTCAAAGGAAACCAGGCTCCAGAGAGGAAAGCCAGCAGGGGGAGGCAGCATTCCTGGTGCCCAGCTTGGTCTATAGGAGGCATTGAAATTCCAGGGCCGAGGTGCCAGAGACAAAGATCATAATGAGCCGGGAAGGTGGCATAGGAAGGAGCCCATTTGCATGACAATAATTGAGCCGAGAATAGAAAGCTGGAGAGATGAAAGGGCGAGGCTGGCAGCTGAGCTGGGCTAACCCTCACAGATCAGACTACCCAGCTCTGCTCTGCAGGGGAGGCCAGGCTGAGCCTTGGGCCAGGCTTTGGGGGAGGGGAAAAGGACACCGCCCCAGGGGATTGTGGGAATGCTGGCCAGGCTGGACTTTGCCCTCCTCCTCCTCCTTCAGCCCAGAGCCCCGCTTTGCTTGCCTTTTCCTTTGTGTGTGGGCTCTGTGGCTGCAGGGCTAAGTGGGCACCATGGCTGCTCAGAATGACCTCTGCGATGTCATTGTGATCGGGGCAGGCATCCAGGGCTGCTTCACTGCATACCACCTGGCCAAACACGGGAAGAGAGTTCTCCTGCTGGAGCAGGTACTGTGTCCCTCTGTGCTCCTGACCTTAGGCACTGTCCCTGTCTCTCCCCTAGAAAGAGGTTTCCAGAGCTCGCAGGCTATGGGGCCAGGCCAGAGGGCCTGATCACAAATTCTGTGCAATTTGTAGCTTAGCTGCCTTAGTGTGTATCATTACAACGCAAAGAAAGTCCACCCTCCTAAGACCCATATCGGGTTTCTAGGTGGATTTTCTCCTTTTAACACCACCATTCCCCCGCATCCCACCCGCCTTGTTCCTGCCCTTGATCAAGAAGTGCCCCAGGCCCTGTTCTCTTCCTTCTTGCTGTCCATTCTCTTCTGTGCCAAAATGGTTGATCTGGCCCAGAAAATAAATCCGTTCCGCTTTGAGGAACCTTAAGTAAAGCTAATTTTGTCTAGAGGCAAGGCTGGTTTGTCAGCCTCTTCCCTGCACAGTCCTGGTCTCTCACCCTGGCACCCAGTGGCGGCTTCTGTTTTTTCTGCCCCCTCCAGATAATAGCAGCTTCCTGTTCGATGCACAGGAAATAAGACTTTGGTCTTATTTTTCCTTATAGGAAAGGTGACCCCAGGCAGTGCTGTCCATGACCTTGCACATGTGGGTGGGCCTGCCTATCTACAGGGTCCTTCCCTGGACATGTCCACCCAGCTCACCTGCCACAGATTCCTCCCCTCCCCTCTGCCTAAAGCTATCCAGGCTGGTTTTGGTTTGGTTGATTCTTCTTGGTAATAAGCTGGATTGGTTGGAAACCTTTAAAAAAAAATATATATATATATATCCTATATAATAACCCTATATAATAAAGAGATAATATGCAAATTGACAATCACTCCAACACATAAGATGGCTGCCCCTATGTGGACACAAGATGGCTGCCACAAGATGGCTGGCAGGGGAGGGCAGTTAGGGGTGACTAGGCCTGCAGGGCAGGGGAGGACAGTTGGGGGGACCCAGGCCTGCAAGTGAGGGCAGCTGGGGGGACCAGACCTTCAGGGGAGGGCAGTTAGGGGCAATTGGGCCAACAAGGGAGCAATTAGGCATTTATCAGGCTGGCGGGGGAGTGGTTAGGGGGTGATCAGGCTGGCAGGCAGGCAGGCAGGCAGGCGAGTGGTTGAGAGCCAGCAGTCCTGGATTGTGAGAAGTTTGTCTGACTGCTAAATGGGATTGGGTCCCAGATTGGAGAGGGTGCAGGCTGGGCTGAGGGACACTCCCCCCCCCCCCCCCCCGCCCCCACACACACATATTTTGTGCATCGGGCCTCTAGTATATATATAATAGATTTCAGAGAGGAAGGGAGAGAGATAGAAACATCAATAATGAGAGAGAATCATTGATGAGTTGCCTCCTGAACACCCCCTACTGGGGACTGGGCTGCAACCTAGGCATGTGCCCTTGACTGGAATCGAACCCAGGACCTTCAGTCTGCAGGCCAATGCTCTAGCCACTGAGCAAAACTGGCTAGGGCTGAAAACCTTTTTTTATTTTTTTATTTCTCTGTCATTTTTTTTAAAAAGCCCGAGGGATTTTCAGTTCAACCTTGCAGGCAACTCTCCTTTTTTTTTTTTTTTTTTTTTTTTTTTTTTCTTTTTTTTTTTTTTCTAAATCCCAGGTGGTTTCCTTGTCCTGAGTGATCCGAAGCCACAGGGAAATAGTCAGCATCAGTTTCCTTGTCCATGAAATGAGGGGCTAGACTAGAATGATCTCAAAGGTCTCTCTAATTCTGCTTCTCTGTGCCTCTAAGTAGGATGGGGTAGCAGCAGGATGACTGAAGACACACTAAGGGGCTTTGGGGTGTGAATGATGTTAGCAAAAAGGAAGCTGAAGAACTTCTGTTCTGATAGCCAGGCCAGGAAGGGAGAATGTATGGAAATGTTTGGAGAGTAAGTGCTCCTGATTGACAGCTCCTGGTTGACTTGATGAGCTGGCTCTTAAAGAGGGGAGGAGAGCAGTGCAAGCGGTAGCAGCTTCAGTTGTCTCTCTTGTTCTCCACTTTCAGTTCTTTCTACCACACTCCCGAGGAAGCTCCCACGGGCAGAGCCGGATAATCCGGAGGGCATACCCTGAAGACTTTTACACCCGGATGATGGACGAGTGCTACCAGATGTGGGCCCAGCTGGAGCACGAAGCTGGGACCCAACTCTACAGGTTGGAGAATTCCTTGAATCGCGGGGCCTGGCACCTGGAGGTGCTTCTAGGATGTGAGGGATGAGTGCCGTGAACCCTTGAAGTGCCGCGGAGGGACACAGGGCAAAGGGGAGTGCCAGTCACACGGAAGCATTCTGCTCACCGTCACGATCACCCACCGGTCCAGATGGCTGCTGCCAGGGGCTGGGTTCCAGGGCTGGGTTCCGACCACGTGTCCAGGGCTAGCCCAGGTTGTATCTAGATTTCCACCTGAGATTCCTGTAGGGCAGGGATGGTTATAGAAAAGGAGGCTGCTGTCTTGATTCTTTATATTCCTACTAGGATCATAACTTTTCATGCCGGCTGCAGCTCCCAACTCTCAGTGACCCCTATAAATCCGCGTTACTCTCTCTGAACACCTCCTCCCGTTGAACAAGACAGGGACGCTCCTCAGACCCCAGTGCTTGCCAGGGAGCGAGCCTGAAGCTCTTTCCTTGTAGTCCCCAAGGCAACCCTCAAGGGCCCTCCTTACCGACCTTTCACACGCTCATGGGAAGGAAGCTTGTGATACAAAGTGAACTTTAACCACCCAACCACCTCCACTCCCATCTCTGTGGCTCTTCCCGCCCACCCCCTTCTTTTTTATTGTTGATCTCTATGGCTCTTAACTGAACTTCCTACAAAACTCTAGCTCTACCCTACAGAGTGGCAGTTATTTTTAATGGACAGAAACCAAGAGGTTACTGTTCTGTAGCAAAAACACCATTAAGAACAAACTGAAATCCATTATGCAAATACAGATAGGGCGGCTAATTACAGATTTATTCCAGAGGCTGCTAATGCACCCAGCACCCAAATAGAGGAGCATGTCCTGCTGAGGGGCGGCCTGGCAAAGGGACCCCTCTCCGCCAGCCATCTGTGAACACTGCTGAGTCTCTTGTGCTTAAGGAAATGCTGAGGCCTTGGAGGGCGAACTTCTTCCTAGCAGACAAGGAGGCGGCTAAAAGAGATGTTAGAAGAATGTCTGGCCCTGGCTGGTTTGGCTCAGTGGTAGAGTGTCAGCCTGCAGACTGAAGGGTCTTGGGTTCGATTCCAGTCAAGGGCACATGCCCATGTTGTAGGCTCAATCCCCATTGATTGGTGTGCAGGAGGCAGCCAATCAATGATTCTCTCTCATCATTGATGTTTCTATCTCTTTCTACCTCTCCCTTCCTCTCTGAAATAAATAATAATAATAATTATTATGTATATATTTACACTTTTCTTTTTAAAAATATATTTTATTGATTTTTTTACAGAGAGGAAGGGAGAGGAATAGAGATTTAGAAACATTGATGAGACAGAAACAGCCATCATTTGCCTCCTGCACACCCCCCACTGGGTATGTGCTTGAAACCAAGGTACATATCCTTAACCGAAATCGAACCTGGGACCCTTGAGTCTGCAGGTTGACGCTCTATCCACTGAGCCAAACCAGTCAGGGCTAAAACACACACACACACACACACACACACACACACACACACACGCGTGCGCACACACACATATTTAAAGAAGAGTGTCTGGAGTCAGAAGGCTTGAATTTGCCTTTCTGCTCTGCCTCTCACTGGCTATGTGACCTTGGGAAAGTTTCTGTACCTCTCTGTGTTTCATATTTTCTCACGGGGTTTTCTGAGGATTAAACGAGACTTGTGAAGTACTTGGCACAGTGCCTAGCACTTTTCAATAAATGGCAGTTCCTCCCACCTGTTTTGGGTCAGCCACAACCTATCTCAACTGAGCCAGGGAGGAAGTAGGGCAGGAGGAGACAGATGGGATGCAGCAACCAAGAACATCGAGGGAAAAGGCTGCTGGAAAGGGAGCGAGGGAAAGGCTCTCATATTTTCTTAATCTTCTTCTTTGGCAGGCGGACAGGACTTTGGAACGAGGCAGGCCTGGATTTAGATATCAGCTCTGACACATTTAGCTGTGTGGTTTGGAGGAAATTGTTTAATGTCTTTGAGACTCAGTTTTCTCATCTGTAAAGTAGGAATAATAATGTCTGTTTCAGGGGCCTTTGTGAGGATAAGTATGAAAAGAGCTTAGACAAAGCACCACCACCATCATCATCATCATCATCATCATCATCATCACATATTTAGTGCTTATAGTAAGAAGGTAAAGTTGTTCTAAAACTACCTGATATAATATTAACCCTCTTAGTTCTCACTAAATCTCATTAGAGAGTTGCTACTGAGTAGTCACAGAATTCTTGTAGTCTAGAGCAGGGTTCGGAACACTTTTTCTGTTATGGCCAAATAGTATTTTAGGTCTTGCAGGCCATATGGTCTCTGTTGCAGCTATTGAATGTTGCCCATTACTCAACTCTCCCTCTGCAGTGTGAAAGCAGCCACAGAGAATATGTAAACAGATGAGCGTGGCTGTGTCCCAACAAAACTGTATTTATGGACACAAACATTTCATATAATTTTCATGTCATGAAACATTCTTCTTTTTGCTTTTTATCAACCATTAAAAAAATACAAGCACCATCTTGGCTTGTGACGAGAACAAGTGTCAGGCCTGACTTGGCCCCTGGGTTGCAGTTTGCTGGCCCCCTGGTTTAGAAGATACCACACATTGGTTCCTTTGTCTACCCCCTGTCTCCAAACAAGTTTATTGCTAAATCATCCCAGATCAGAGGACTGCTGATGTACATTTAAAGACAGAGACATACATAGCCCTCCTTAAAAGACCATTCTGATGTCTCCCAGCCTCAGTTATGAAAAAGGAAGAGTAAAGGGAATATGCTCTGAAAACCTTAAAAGAGGTTTTTAGAGGTCATATAGAGTGTTAGGTGTTCTGTATTATTATTATTTTTAAAATATATTTTATTGATTTTTTTTACAGAAAGGAAGAGAGAGGGAGAGTTAGAAACATCGATGAGAGAGAAAAACATCAATCAGCTGCCTCCTGCACACTCCCTACTGGGGATGTGCCCGCAACCAAGGTACATGCCCTTGACTGGAATCGAACTTGGGACCCTTGAGTCTGTAGGCCAACGCTATATCCACTGAGCCAAACCAGTTAGGGCTACTATTATTAATATTCACAAGTCCTTTCTATTGCTAACCCAATTGACCCAGGCACAGTAATTTATTTGTGTTTTTTTTTTTTTTTTTAACTTAGTAAGGGACACAGAACAGATATTTCCCATTCCAATTCCTTTAGCTTTTGTTCTTAATTCAGATTTTCTAAATAATCCATCATCTTCCTGGTGGATCATATTGTAACAGATTCTTCTGGAAGAACTAGCACAATATCATAATCTAACTGATGGATATGGGTGCATTTACTTAATGCCATTTGATGATGATTTAAAGAAAATAACACCTTCAGGAGTTGGTAGGCGAGGCGCTTGCTCCATTCTTTTTAGTCTGTCCTGTCGCTTCCTGTGACAGTGGCATACTAAACATGGGTGAGCTCGGGATATTTGCATATATTCTGGAAACAGGCTCTGACACATGTGTCAGATCACAAGGTCTGAGCCTTTGTGATGTGTACAGCCAGCACGCTGATAGCAACAGCAAATCCCAGCTCCGTGGCCCCTCTCTTCGCGCCCCGCCTTTTCCCTTTGAGGCCTACCATCCAGCTCCTGACCCCGGCTGCCCCTGCTTAGCTGACAATATCAGACAAGATCACAGCCGCAGGCAGTACAGCTGCTGGCAGAACCTGGTGGCCCCCTCCGCAGCTGCTGCTTCCTGTGCCTGCGAAGTGTCTGGCTTGTCAGCCACATCCCCTCCCCGGAGCGGTCTTTGTTAACCGATTCCACCTCGGCCGGCTGAGCAGAGGATGAAACGCAGAGAGCTCCTCCAGCACCAACAAAGACAGCAGCCATCGCACGTCCTTACTCGAATCCCTTCCCCGAGGTGACTCTGAGAGCTGGCTTGCCTGGCACTTTTAACCAGGAGATGGGGAAGCTGGAGACTGGGCTAGGAGCTGGCACATGGGGGGAGAGATGTCTGCCCTCCCTCCCTTACCCCCCAATTCCTCCCCACTCCACCTTGCCTCCGGTCCTGGTAGAATTCCCTAGTCACCAACTCCATGGCTTTAGTGGGGCCATCGAGTCAACACGAGCCTTGGGAGGAATCTTTGATTCCCTCTTCCTCTTCCGGTCCCGGCGGGGGCTGGGAGGAAGGCACAGTTCATGCCCAATGCTTCGCACTCAGCTGAGGGCATCCGAGGAGTTGGGAGCTGCACTCTTCCCAGGGATTCCTGACCGCCCGGCCTGGCCTCGCTCCCGGTGCCTTCTTGCTAGGCCAGCCCCAACCAGTCATCTTCTGGGCATTTCCTGTGATGCCTCCCCAAATTTTGTATCTTAAGGTCAGAGCAAAAAAAAGAGGAGAGAGAGGCCCAGGGCACCGGGGCGAGAAATGGATGCAGAACGAGCAGTGTGTTTATTGGGATCTAGAAAAGCCATTAAAAAAAATAAGCACTTAACTGATTTTCAATCTGCCCGTGGAAGTCATCTTCATACGGCGGAAAAGCCCATTCTCCCGTCCCGGTTTTGATTGACTGATTTCCAATTCTCTAAGCATTTCCCACAGGAGCCTCTCACCTATCTCCCATAATGACAGGCCTCTGCATTGCCAGGCAGTGTTTTACATTTATTTCCGATTTGCTCATAATGGTCAGAAATCTCCCTCCGATCCGAGGCGCTTCTCCAGCAGGGCTCGGCTTCCCTCAGGCCAAATAGCTCAGCCGTGATCCACGGAAAATGAGAATTTCCCAGACAGCGTCTTCGGACGAAGGGAGGGTCCAGCATCACACATTCAGACGGAAAATTTCCCACTGTTAGATCAATATCTGGGCTAAGAAATAAATGCCACGGGGGCAGAGAGCGGGAGCGAAATGATTGCGATCGGCACAATTACATTCGCCGGCAGAGCCGGCTCGCTGATTGCTCCTCGGGACGGGGCTCTCCCGCTTCATCCACCGCAGGATGGCTTGGGAATGAGAGCGTCACTCAGCATTTCATAATTCAGCAGATTGGCCCGTTGTCTTGGCATGCGTTCATTTCCCTGTACTGTACATTCCTGCGCGAGAGGATCTTATTTCAAGGAAGGAAGGGGAGAAGGAGGGAAGGGAGAAAGAAAAGGAGGAATGGAGAAAGGAAGGGAGGAGGGAGAAAGGGAAAGGAGCAAAATCTGAGAGCATATGAGAGACCAAGGCTGATTGATACATTGCCGGCAGGGTTAGAATATGCCGTTCTACTTCCAGGCCAAACGATCTGATGCTCTCGTGAGCAGTTAAGCCAGGTCTTTCCCAGAATTCTACCTGGCTGCCACCTCATCGGGTAAAAAGGGCTCAAGAACATACACTTGGGTGACTTCTTTTAAAAAAAATATATATTCCATTGATTTTTTACAGAGAGGAAGAGAGAGAGATAGAGAGATAGAAATATCGATGAGAGAGAATCATCGATCAGCTGCCTTTTGCACACCCCCTACTGGGGATGTGTCTGCAACCAAGGTACATGCCCATGACCGGAATCGAACCTGGAACCTTTCAGTCCGCAGGCTGACGCTCTATCCACTGAGCCAAACCGGTTTTGGCTTGGGTGACTTCTTAATTATCCTGTTGACCATGATGTTTATTTACTAGGCACGTTTCCGTTAGCTGAGCACCCATCTGAGGTTCTTTTTGGGGGCCACAGGAAAAAGATGGTCTGCCGCTAGTGGGGATTTCTCTAGCATCCTTCCTCTGCCGAGCTTTGAAGAGGCAGTTACTTATGGCTTTCTCACCAGTGGTGAATGCTGGGTAGGCAGGGGCCATGGCAAATGAATTGGGCACGCTGCGTGGTTCTGTGTACTGACACCAGCCCCGGGGCCCGCGGCGTCTCTAACCCCTCCCAATCTCCTCTTTAATCCCCCCAACCAGATAATGTGGGATTTGGAAGCATGTAATATCCATGAGACTCCATTATAGACTATTACGAGCTTTATATGTGGTACCCGGAGGATGTACCAGGCTGATGCCGGTCACCACGGCTGCTGAAACTGAGAGAGATGACAGGAATGGTTCCAAGGCCCAACGTGACCTTTCCATTGTTTAGATCATTTTCCACAAAAAAAGGAATCTCTGGTTTCTTGTGACCGGGAGACAGAAAGCAGTCCAGAGAAACAGCTTTTACTCCCTGAGTGAGTAGGAGACACAAAGGGAAGTATAAAGAGAAACAAAGCTGTAGAATCATTAAATTAAATTTGCTGGAGCCTTAAGAGATCTTCTGGCATTTTTGCACGAAGGTGCTATTGGCATTTGGGCGGGATCTTCCTGAGCATTGCAGGTTTAGCATCCCTGGTCCCTGTCCACTAAATGTGAATGGCAACCCCCACGCATTGTGACAATAAAAAAAGAAAAGGCCCATGACATTTCCACATGCCCCTGGGCTGGAGATGGTGCACATTGATGTGGAACCACCAATAGTCCAACAGACATTGTCACAGAGGAGGAATCTGGGGCTTGGAGGAATCATAGCAAGGTCACAGGGGATGCTGGGATTGGCCCCAGAGCCAGACCTCCCAATTTAGGTCCCTTTCCACCAAATGGGCAGCCTCTAAGAAGGAGCAGAGAGATAGACAAACAAAGGAAGGCACAAAACATTACATGACAAGAAAAGGGACAGGGGAAAGAAACAGCAGGGGTGGGGGAAGAGGACAGAGTCAAGATGAAAATAGTGAATAGGGTCAGGGGATGGGAGGAAGGGAAGAGGTCACATCAAACTCATGGAACACCTACCACTTTCTAGGTGTGGAAATAAAAGAGGACTTAGGGTCTTTGGCCTCAAAGACAGAATGGATTCTGAGAGGGATGAGGGAGAAACAAGCAAACCTATAGGAGTGAGAGACAGGGCAGACTTGGGAATGGCCTGGAAACCAGCTCAGTAACACTGTGGTTCTTGCTACAGAGTTGAGAAAACTTCACTTGTGTGTTGCTTTTAAAAATATATATTTGATTTTTACAGAGAGGAAGAGGGAGGGAGAGACAGTTAGAAACATCGATGAGAGAGAAACATCAATCAGCTGCCTGGGGATGTGCCTGCAACCAAGGTACATGCCCTTGACTGGAATTGAACCTGGGACTCTTCAGTCCGAAGGCCGACGCTCTATCCACTGAGCCAAACTGGTCAGGGCCACATGTGTGAGTGTGTGTGTGTGTGTGTGTGTGTGTGTGTGTGTGTTTTAATGGAAGGCCGGGACTCTCCTTGAAGCCTGGCCCTCGGTCCCTTGCTGAAGAATGAGAGAGAATGGCCCAGGATCCTGATGCATACCTTCACCCAGGTGTGTCTTATTTTATTTTTTTACAGGCAGACTGGACTACTACTGCTGGGAGTGAAGGAGAATCAAGAATTAAAGACAACCCAGGCTACTTTGTCGAGGCTGGGGGTGCAACACCAGTGTCTCTCACCTGAAGAACTGAAGCAGCGTTTCCCCAGCATTCGGCTGACCAAGGGAGAAATGGGGCTCTTGGAGGAGTCTGGAGGAGTTCTCTATGCGGCCAAGGCCCTCCGGGTCCTTCAGGTGATGCTGTGCAGTGTTAGGGGCAATGCGACTCCTGATCTGGGCACCCTGGGTCCCAATCAGTCATTTCCCCTCCCCCTCCCCCCACTGGATGAGAGCCTCTGCCATGCTGGCTTTAGTCTTGACCTTTGGGTAGGGCAGTTTTATATACCCTGCTCGGTCTTGCCAGTGTGGGGAGGAGTTCTAGGATCTGCACTCTTTCCTGCCCTAAGCAAAGGACTCTGTCCTCCAGGGTGAACTGCATATGTATCACCATTTGCCCTTCTCTGATCCTGTCCTTTCAGGATGCAATTCGACAGCTCGGAGGCAAAGTGTGCGATGGCGAGAAGGTGATGGAGATAAAACCAGGGCTGCCGGTCATGGTGAAAACCACCTGCAAGAGTTACCGAGCCCACAGCGTGGTCATCACAGCAGGTCCTTGGAGCAACAGGCTCCTCCGTCCCCTGGGACTTGAGCTGCCTCTGCAGGTAAGGGGCGCCGGGAGCCCGAGAGTTGGTGCTTAGGAGAAGAAGCCTTGGAGCCAGGCGGCCACTTCCTGGTGGACAGCTTCGGGCAAATTGCTTTCCCTCACTGAGCCTCGGTTGTATAGCCTGTAAGATTGGGGACAGGGCTGCTGGAGGATTAAATTAAAAGATACACATAAAGCTCTTGGGAGATGGTCTGGCCACTTGTAAGCACTCCTCGGCAAATATAAGGCATTGTTCATTCCTGGAGGGAAAGAAGGAAGGCAGGGTGCAGTTATAGGAGAAGACTGAGCATGGGAGAAGAGACAGAGACTCAGAGATTTCTGTGCATCATGATATAATGTAATACGCAAATGGCATGACAGCTGGATGGAAAAGGGACAGATGAGTGGAGTGGGGCATCTGGGCTATGTGGCAGGGCCAGGAGATCCCAGAAGAAACGGTTTTGTGATCTTTAGCGTGCCCAGGCTTTCCCTTCTCATCTCCCACCTCCTCTCCCTGCTTCAAGGCCCTGCGGATCAACGTGTGCTACTGGCGCGAGAAGGTTCCCGGACGCTACGGTGCGTCCCAGGCCTTCCCCTGCTTCCTGGGCCTGGACCTCAGGCTGGCTCCGCACCACATCTATGGGCTGCCCTCTGACGAGTACCCCGGGCTGATGAAGGTGAGTGAAAGGCAGAGAGGAGGCACGGAGGGGTGCACACAGAATTGGGGCAACTGCTCTTCCGTTCCCAGACGACGCCCTCAGATGCCCATGGGCAGCAGCAGGAGTCCACCTCCCTGCTCACGACTTGCCTTTCGAGACATCCAGCTGCCCGAGGCCCAACAAAGGGAGCCCAGCCCTTCCTTTGCAAACAGAGGGTTGGCGGGGAAGGAACAGCTAGGCAACCTTGCGTGGCAACCAGCAGCATCTGTCAGGGGACTGGGGGAGGCTGGGATGATGGATGGGGGCACCGTGTGCGCACAAGCCTGTCCCCTGGGCTGGGTGGGTGTGCGGGAATGCCGGCCCTCGCAGCTCCCTCACTCACCCTGCTCTGATTGGGAGCCAGGTCTGCTATCACCACGGCAACAACGCAGATCCAGAGGAGCGGGACTGCCCCGCAGCCTTTGCAGACATTCAGGACGTGCAGATCCTGAGCCGCTTTGTCAGAGATCACTTACCGGACCTGGAGCCCGAGCCTGCCATTGTGGAGCGTTGCATGTACACGGTGAGGGGGTGGGCAGCCCCGGAGGACAGGGGAAGGAGACAGATGGGCCTGGCGCTGCTCGGGCTCGACGCCGCCCGACTCCTGACGTAGTATGTGACTTGAAACAAATGAGTTAATTTCTGTGGTTCGGCTCACCTCCGCCAGCGAGGGCCCATTAGAGGTTATTCATATGCCTTTTCATTAGGAAACTAGACTTGGGCCTGGCAGTCCCTCACGATGCTTCCCAGAAGGGCTCTAAGAGATTTTTTGGCAAGATGTTCCAGTTGAGCGGGCCTTAGGGACAAAGAGAAGGGACAGATGTCACCGGAGCCCGAGGCATCTTGGCTAAGTTCGTTTTGCGCGCATTAACTGAGCACCTACTGGGTTCACAGCTCTGCGGAGGAGAGAGGCAGA
Organism: Pipistrellus kuhlii; assembly: GCF_014108245.1. Taxonomy (NCBI): domain Eukaryota; kingdom Metazoa; phylum Chordata; class Mammalia; order Chiroptera; family Vespertilionidae; genus Pipistrellus; species Pipistrellus kuhlii. The sequence goes on along the minus strand of NW_023425539.1, from coordinate 3,517,321 downwards.
TGGACGAGAGAGAAAGGCTGACGTGCCCAAAGGGGGCGCGGGCACGCAGGGAGCGTTCCTGTGCCGCGTTCCCATTCTTCCTGGAAGGAAACCCAGCCTAACCTTCTCCCTCCCGAGCCCGCAGTTCTTCCTCCTTCTGCCCTCAGAGGACACGGGTGTGATTGTTTCTTTACAGAACACCCCCGATAAACACTTCATTCTTGACCGACACCCCAAGTACGACAACATTATCATTGGTGCTGGATTCTCGGGTGAGTCTGAGAAGGGGGAGGTGGGGTGCCCTAAAGCTGAGAGTCAGTGCTCTCTGCCAGGCAGAATGGTGTTAACTGGCCATTAGGGGCCAATGCCTACACACCGAGTGTTTAAGGGGCTGGGCAGGGAAATCGGGGCGGTGGGGGGGGGGGGGGGAGTGCCATAGTGGCAGGCTCTATCTCAGGACGGTGTAGGGGACCTCCAGAGAGCCCGGCCCCCGTCTCTGAGGACGCCCACAACCTGCTCTTCTCCCTCTAGGGCATGGATTCAAGCTGGCCCCTGTTGTGGGCAAGATCCTGTACGAATTAAGCATGAAGCTGACACCATCCTATGACTTGTCCCCTTTTCGAATCAGCCGCTTCCCTGGCCTGGGCAAAGCTCACCTTTGACCCAGACATCCAAGACGTCCAGCAGCCTTTGTTTTGAATAAAGCCCTCTGTTGGGAAGGCTTCTTTGGGGGGTGGGGGGGAGAAGAGAGAAGGGAGTGGCTGTGGGATGCCATCCTCTTCTGCGTTGAGAGTCCCCCCTAAACACCAGATGGTTGGATGTACCTTCTTCCCTGGCCAGCTCCTCAATCCCATTACTTTCTTGCTTCTAGAAGGTCAATCAAATATTCTATCATCATGGAGTAGCAAGGACCTTGGAGAGGATATCTGTCGATGCAACGAGGGGCATAAGGGTCGGGGCAGGAGACCAAAGCGGCTGTTAAAATTCTCTTGGCCGGGACATCTGATGAATTGGAGATGGGTTTGACTAGGGCTGCCCAGGGGAGGGTAAACAAGATGACTCCTGTCCTTGAAGTTCCTTTTCCTTAAAACTAGAGCCAACCTCCATCACAAGCTCTGCTAAAACCTGGCTCATGCCGAAACCGGTTTGGCTCAGTGGATAGAGCGTCGGCCTGTGGACTGAAGGGTCCTAGGCTCGATTCCGGTCAAGGGCATGTACCTTGGTTGCGGGCATATCCCCCGTGGGGGGTATGCAGGAGGCAACTGATCGATGTTTCTCTCTTATTGATGTTTCTAACTTTCTATCCCTCTTCCTTCCTCCCTGTAAAATACCAATAAACACACACACACACAGACACACACAAAAAACAAACAAATAAACAAACAAACAAAAAAAACACACAAAAAAAACTGACTCATTGTGGGTGCACCATAAATGTTCGTTGAAAATAAAACACACATGTTGAATCAACAAATAAGTAACGGCATTGCCTTAAAGCCTGTGGTGGGCTTCATTTTCCGCGTGACCTCCTTTCCTACAGACTCAGCGCCACAGAATCCATTACCCCAGGATTACCCTTTGATGCCCTGCACCCCTTTCCTCTGGATTCTTTGTCTGGTTCTCTTCCTCTCTCTGGTTCTGGAAAGATTCTCAGCCCCCAGCCGCCCATTAAGGTGTATTGTCAGGTCCTTATGAAGATGGAACTGTTATACCAGAAAGAAAGAGAGACACACTCGCTTAGAAACCCTGCTCAATGTTTGAATGTTAAATGTGCCATTTTATTATCATTAGGATTGCTCCCACTTAATGAAACGGCATTAGCACCGAGTCGGCTGGCCTCCTTGCACTAATTGCTTTGAAAGGGAACAGGCTCATGACTACCCCAGGGTGGGAGGAGGGGTGAGGGGTGGGGACAGGGACTCACGCGAGGCTTCATGCCCTCAGATGGAACCCAAGCAGGAGGCTGGCTCTCCAGACCAGGCCAGTTGGACCCCAGAGAAAGGAGCTAAAGTGCACTGGGGAGGGGAAAACTGGGGCTGGTGGGAGGGGGGTGGCGGTAGTGAAAATATTAGGAGGAGTTACTGAGCGGGAAAGAGTGGGAAATGGGAATAAGAGCATAACTATTCCCAGAGGAAATACAACACAAAGGAAATTACTCTTCCACTGCCGTATAGGCCTAGGCACATGGCTTAGCCCTGATTTCTCCTGGGAATTATAAAAGGCAGGCGATCCCATCAGCCCCGTGACAAGTCAGCTTTTCGCCGCTCAGATTGGTCCCTGAACCTCCGCCTCCTTAAAGTGGTAATAATGACCACTATCCTCTCTGCAAAATGGGCAGAACACTACCACCTGGCTGAGCCTGGAAGATAAAATGCCAACTGAAGTAAGCCAGACACAAAAGGACCCCTATTGTATTCAGAGAAACAGGAAGTAGAAGGGTTGACGCCAGGGGCTGTGGGGAGGGAAGGATGAGGAATTAATATCTAATGGACAGAGTTTCAGTTTTGGAGCCCGGCCAGTGTGGCTCAGTGGTTGAGTGTCCACCCAGGACCCGGGAGGTCACCTGGTTCGATTGCTGGTTGGGGCACATGCTCGGGGTGCGGGCTCAGTCCCCAGTGGAGGGCGTGTTGGAGGCACGATGATTCTCTCTCCTCAAGGATGTTTCTGTCTCTCTATTCCTTTCTCTTCCTCTCTCTCTAAAAATCAGTAAAGGGGGGAACATTTTTTTTTTTTAAAAGTTCTGGCGATGGATGTTGATGATGCTTTCACATCCTAATTTAACACATCACAAACACAATCATGGTTTAATTGCGTGTACTTACTGCCACAAAACTGCACATATAAAATGGTTAAAATGGTACATTTTATGTTACATATATTTTACCACAATAAAAAACAAACGATAATAATACCAACCAACTCTGCAGGAGTGTGTGAGGATTAAATGAGACCATTCATTCATTTATTCCTTCAACGCACAAATATTTATTGAGTTTCCGCTGTGTGCCAGGCACCGTGCTAGGCACTGTGGGTGTAACTGTGAACAAAACAGATGGAAATCTCTGCTCTTATGAAGTGTGCAGTCCAGGGAGGGGAAGAGACGTAAATGACACATATAAGTAAGTTACACTGTATGTTAGAAGGGGATACGTATGCTGAGGAAAAACAAAACAGAGTGAGGAAGACAGAGAAGGCGGGGGGAGGGACTCCCCTTTTCGATGGCGGTCAGGGTGGGACTCACTGAGGCGCAAACATTTAAGCAAGCTTGGAGGAACGGGAGCGTGCCAGGCAGGTATTGGGATGTATGTCAGAGAACGTGGTGAGTTGTAAAGCTGGGCATTGTGTGCGTGAGAGAAAAAAATGAGGTACAGAGAGGAATCCATCACGTTCTTGCCAGCTCCCAAGGCTGGCAGAGCTGGGTAGAAAGGGTGTTGGGAACCTCTCCCTCTCGTCGCATGGCTGCCCGCAGCTCCCTCTGCCTCTCTCTGTGCCACCCTTCTCCCCCCGGCCAGCTGCAGCTTCCCTTCCAAAATATCCCGTCTAATTCCGCTTGCTGGTGGCAGCGAAAGCAGGGGACCGAGGTCTAGAGGAGGCTGAGGAAGGACAAGTGGGGGATGCTGACAAGCCCTGCCTGAGCTGGCGGAGGCCCGTGACAAATGAGCCGGTGTGTGCGAGAAACAGGGTGCACGGAGGGGCAGGGACAAGGGCATGCAGGGTCGCACAGGTGTGTGTGTGGGAGTCAGGGCCGAGTGAAGAGCAGCAGGACTTGGGTGAGAAGAGACTGGCCATGTGTAGGCCCCAAAGGTAGGTAAGGGCGCCAGGGGTGCTGCCCACCTCCTCAGCCAGAGGAAACGGGTCCGGATGGGCCAAGCAATGCAACTGCCAAGGGAGCCTTTCTTATTGGGGGTGCTAGGGGGCCCTCGAGGGGAAGAAGAAACACAGAGATCAGCCTATGGGCATCGAGAGGAGGACGAGCCATTGCGGAGTGAGTCGGAGGATGCCGCGAGGTTTAATAACATGGAGGGATTTGCCCAGGCAGACTCACCAGCATTATCTCCCTGCTTTTCTTCCGCCTGAGCGTGGCCAGGCATCCCCTTTCAGGCAGGCCCGGCGTATCTTCAAGATGGAAGAGAATGGAAATAAATCGGGCGGGCAATGAGACCTGTAGAAGGGCAGCTGGGGTCCGCGCAGGCTGCAGGGGAGAGATAAGGGCAGCGGAGGGAAAGAGGCCCGAGTGGTTGCCAACCAGACGAAGGAAAACAGAGGCAGGCTAAAAATAGATGGGGGGGGGGGGGGGGGGAAGGGGAGGGAGAAAAGGGGGAGGGAGGAGAGCCAGTCCAGAAAAGGAGAGAAAGCAGAGGCAATCGATGCCACTGCGCCTCTGACCCAATTCTACATCCCTCAGCCTCACCAAACTGAAAAATTAGGGGGTAACAGGGGAGGGGGGGGGTATGATTGCTACAGATAGAGAGGAGCGTCAGAGGAAAGTAATTGGAGTCTTAAGACCGAGGCAGTTGTGGGGTACAAATCAGTCATCAGGATGTGGGCAAGAGGGGGTGTGTACTGGTAGTGCAGTTAGTGCCGGTCAAACCCTCTCCGGAGTTTGGCACCCAGAGTAGGTGGCAGAGCTTAGGGAGTGTGAGTGTAACTCGGAAGGGGGTTCACCGGTCCGGAAGGTACAAGGAGGCCACAGGATGGACTAATCTGGGGTCAGCAGGCTGGAGGGTGGCTTAATGCTCGCATTTGACCTCTCAGGAGAGGGACTAAAGAGAGTTTGGTGAGTGGGCATTCTATTGTATTTCAATGGTGGGCTTGCTTCCCTTGTAGCTAGAGGGGTTCAGGTTGGACCTCAGGATATCTATCGCACTGAGCAGATGTGTGAGATATTAAAACATGCATACGAGCACTCTTATGATAATCTTTCCTGGGAAATCTTTAAAAATGAGAAGCTCATTTATGTGGGCCTCTAGGCTTGCCTGAAGGCTGGGACCTCCCCCCTTCGACATCTCTGGAAGATTTCTGCCTAGAGATGAGGTGGAAGGTTTTTATTATCTCGGAGACAGGGTCTGGAACGGCCATGGGGCCAGGGCCTGTGGCAGCGTGAACGGAATCACCGATGCTGGGGGAGGAGGGGGCACACAAGGGCATCGGGCCTGTCGGGCTGGGAGAAGCCGGGATCCAGGGGGCAGGATTCTAACAGGAAGGACCCAAAGGCATTTACATAACTTTGAATAATGAATAAGCCCAGCTCTGGGGCTCTTAGTCAGCATGCTCATCTACATCTTTATTAAGCTTTATAAATGATTCAGCTCCCTACCCCTGCCCCCAGCCCTGCCCAGCCTGCCCCAAGCATCAGGGTAGTTGATTGCTCATTATTTGAGACTAGATTTGTTTCACCAACATTCAGTGAGGCATGGAGTGGGGCCCACAGGAGAGAGGGAGGCAGCCAAAGGCGGGCTGAGGGGAGAGGTAGGGGAGTGAACAGAAGCAGTGGCCATGGGGAGTCGGGCAGCTGGCTGTGAGCTAGGGATGCGGTCAGAATTCTCTACAACCCCGGGGCCAACATCCTCAGGAGAGAAAGGCGTCTTCGTTTCTCTGAAAGGTGCTGGGTTCGAGTCCTACTCAATCCCCAGCAGGCACATGGCTTGGCTCCATCACAGTCCAGAGCCCTTCGAGCAGCTAAATGAGTACCCCCCCAGGGAAGTTCTTGTTTTTTCCTGAGGTAGGAATTTTGCTATTTTCACACAAAAGGGGAAGAAAAAAAAAATTTCTGCTGCGCTTGCAAGGCAGGAACAGGCACCAGGCATATTAGGGGAGGAAGCTAGGGGAACGGGTGCACATGGCATGTAAATATGCAGGGAAAGGAATGCTTGTGTCCACAGAGAGCTGGAGCTCGCTCAGATGAGGAGCTGGAGAAGAGGGGCACCCAGGTAGGCATGCTAGTGCCAGCTGCTCTGGTATCTGCCTGGTCCACGGCAAGAGGCAGAGAGAGGCACTGAACAGCCCAGCCCCAGCCGAGGAGGAGCAGGCAGGAAGCTGGTAGGGGGAAGGTTGGGCATTTCTCAACCCTGGCAACACATTAAAGCCACTTGATTAGCTTTCAGAAATGCAGTGCTTGGGCCCCACCCAAGGCCAATGGCATCGAATCCCTGAGGGAGAAGGTCCTGGGCACAGTAGTTCTTAAAAAGTTCCTTGGTGTTGTTTGGATACAGCGAGGGCAGTGGTCGGCAAACTCGTTCGTCAACAGAGCCAAATAACAACAGGACAACGATTGAAATTTCTTTGGAAAGCCACATTTTTTTAAACTTAAACTTCTTCTAACGCCACTTCTTCAAAATAGACCCACTCGGGCCGTGGTATTTTGTGGAAGAGCCACACTCAAGGGGCCAAAGAGCCGCATGGGGCTTGAGAGCAGCAGTTTACCGACCATGGAGCTAAGGAACTAATAGATTTGAACTAACTTCATATATGTACTTGTTAACGTATTGATATGTAGTAAAATCAGGGTAATTTAAACATTGGCTAGATATTGGTATTAAGGAGTTTTTGATAAATTGTTTAGGTGTGATACGAGTTTTATGATAAAAGCAAGATTTGCTCTGTGTTGTCCTGGCCAGTGTGGCTCAGTTGGTTGGAGCATCGTCCCATATACCAGAAGGTGGCGGGTTCAGTTCTGGGGTCAGGGCACATACTATGGTGGCAGGTTTGACCCTCCAGTTGGCATACAGGAGGCAAGTGACTGATGTTTGTCTCGCACATCAATGCTCCTCTCTCTCTCTCTCCCTCTTCCTCTTCCTCTCTCTCAAATCAATTAAAAAACATATCCTTGGGTTAAAATTAAAAAAAAAAAGTGTTGATAATTGTTAAAGCTGCTTGATAAAGAAGTCCATTGTACTCTTATTTTCACCTTTTATCTATAACACAAAACAAAAACAGCAGCTCTTTGAGTGTTTCTGATACGCAGCCGGGGAGAAGCTCAGAGCCAGGCCCCCATCAGGACAGGGGCCACCCGGTACCTCTGCGAACACACCGCTCCAAGGACAAGAGCCAGCGGGTGGGACTGGCCTCCAAGGCCTGGGTCTCGGGCAGGACTGCATGGGCCGCCGTGGGGACACAGCACCTGGCCGTTAGAGGTGCAGCGCTGGGGGTTCAGCTGTCTTTCCTGACCGGCACAGCCGCTGGGGACTCAGGGCCCCATGCCCTGTGCACTTGGACCAGAGCAAGCTGCCTGCCTGAGGTACCCGGAGCAAGCGATCAGCCTGGCTCTTCCTTCTCAATTCCTGCTGTCTCCTGACTGACTCCACCGGGGCTGGACCCCATCTCAGCTGGCCACCCCTCCCCCACTGCTGTCACCACTGCTCCCAGCACTGTCACTCCCCAGACGTACAGGGTCATCTGCCTCTGCCAGGGAACATCAGCCCAGCTGACTTCATCAAGAAGGTGAGAAGGGAGGCTGCACTATTGTCCACGGAAGTCAGGGCACCCAGGCACCCAGGCACCCATGCCCAGTGGTTGCTGGCAGAGCCGTCTAAGCTGCCGAGAGAGGCACTGGTAGCTTGATCTTATTTGCATATCACTCCTGTAATGAACAAATTAAAATGAATCACAAATTCTCAGTTTTCTTCTATCCTTGACTGGTTGGGTCTCCTCATTCTTATCCCTGGCATGTACCAACCATTCCCATGTTTTCTGCCCTTCCAGGTGAATGGTCCCCCAGCCCCCATTCCTGCCCCCTGCCCCCAACACCCAACGGAACCCAGCCCCTCCCTCTCACCCCACCCCGGGCCACCACCAGCTTGGGCATCATGCGCAGTTTGAGGCCCTATCTGTCTTCTCCGCTCCATTACCTTCCCCTGATGGCCTCTCGGGGCCAGGGAGGGAGACAGTTAGAGGGGGTCTATCGAAGAGATTTTTGGGACCCGTGCCTGCGCATCACCCGCTGCCATGAGTTATTTCAGCGCCGATGTTTGTCTCGAGCTGATTATTCCAGCCCGAGAACAGGTGGAGCAGCCTGCGGTGGCTTATTCGTCAGCCAAGGCCATCTGTTCCCAACAAGCTGAGATTTGTAGCTGATTTCTACTGGGGAGCAAGGAGAGGGGGAGGGGAGGGGAGATGAAAATCACCTGCCCCCTCCCCCCCATCCTTAGGGGACTTACTCCTCCCAGACCTTCTGTGATGCCTGAACCCCAGGCGTTCCCTTCAAATACCCATACATTCTCGTTTTCTCAGAGAAGTCCCTGGTCACTTGCTCTCTGAAAGCGCAAAAACACTTTTTCCGTAAGGGGCTAACCCTTCTTAGATGAAGTCGGGTATGAGAGACACAAATCCATCAGCCAGACGCAAAGTCTGGTTATTGAGCCATGTCTACCCTTACAGATCTTCTTCTTCTTCTCCTTCTTCTTCTTCTTCTTCTTCTTCTCCTTCTTCTTCTTCTTCTTCTTCTTCTTCTTCTTCTTCCTCCTCCTCCTCCTCCTCCTCCTCCTCCTCCTCCTCCTCTTCTTCTTCTTCTTCTTTTTTTTTTCTTCTTCTTCTTCTCCTTCTTCTTCTTCTTCTTCTTCTTCTTCTTCTTCTTCTTCTTCTTCTTCTTCTTCTTCTTCTTCTTCTTCTTCTTCTTCTTCTTCTTCAAGTATATAACCATGACCCAAATATTCTAAGTGACCTTCTTGGCACTTGTCTTCTCCTGCCTCGGTCCATCCTCAGCCCCTTCACCAACACGAGTCTCCTCGCCTAAACCTGTCGCCGGCAGGGCCCCGCACGGGAGGGCACCGTCTAGATGCTTTTCTCCTCTCCCGGCTGCTTCTCTCCCCAAAATACCCTGTTCAAGTCCCACCCTCCAATCTGTTCCTCTTCCTGCTTCCACTCTCAGCCGTGCCAAGAGACGCCTGCTGCTTTAAGAACGGCATTCCCGGAGCACGGGATCTAAGCAGTTTCTAAGCAGCTTCGCCACATGGCCTTCCCCCACGGCTACTATTTCTATATATGAAATGCCAGGAAGAAGCTTCTCTTACAGTCACACTGATAGGACGATCTGGGGCCTTCTTCGGTGTTTGGCACAGACACACACCTACACTGGCTTAAAAAAAAAAAAAGTCTGAACGTTTTATAATATGAGCCCCCCCATGACAGAATGAAACTATAATAGTCAGAGGTCCCTTCTACTATTTCTCTGTCTTCCCGTGTACTTTTGTCCTGTGCGCCTCCCTTAAGAACCCATTCACAGAGCTGTAAGGCTGCCTCGCTTTCTAGCTGGTTCTCTATCCTTATTGTGCCAGTTCCTGGGAGCAGAAGCTCCATTTCGACGATGGCATCCTGCCCAGTGGCTGAGTCTGTGATCCACGAGGAAGAACAGCCCCCGCGATGAGCTCCAGGCCCCCCGAAGGCAGGCCATGAGCCCCGGGCCTCCAGCACAGGACGTTCTGGGGCAGTGCCCTCACTAAGGTCACTCTCCCTTGCTTTCCAGAGGAAGATATTCCCGAGGGGGCCAGACGCAGCCCTCGAGCAAGAATGCCGGCCTGCTGCCCTCGCCGGTTTGGCTCAGTGGATAGAGCGTCGGCCTGTAGATTGAAGGCTCCCAGATTTGATTCCAGCCAAGGGCACATGCCTGGGCTGTGGGCTCAATCCCCAGTAGGGGGCGTGCAGGAGGCAGCCAATCAATGATTCTTTCATCATAGATGTTTCTTTTTCTCTCCTCCACTCCCTCTCTGAAATCAGTAAAAGTACATTAAAAAGAAAAAAAAAAAAAAAAAAAAAAGAATGCCAACCTGCAACAGATGCCAGTCTTTTGAGAAATATGACCCATGAGGCTTATTTCACCTTAGACAATGTTACATTTGCCTGGTTACCGGCCATTGTTCTGTCCTTCAAAGACCTAATGTTTCTGAAACTAGTGGCCTCATCTTCCCTATTCAAGGATTTTTTTTTTTTAAACCTTTTCCCCTCTTTTGGTATTCTCTACTTTCAAATTCCTTAGCGTTCTCTCTTCCCCAAACCCATTTGCTTCCTTTCCTAACCTAGTTCAGATGATAGGTGGCACAAAACATATCAAAATTTATTAAATCGTGGAAACTCTTTGACTCTTAAGCCACCTCAAATATAATTTGCCTGAAGAGTGTCAAAACGTAATATCCTTTTTGAGGCTTTTGGGTAAAACTGTCATAGCTGACTTTTGATATCTAAAGCAAATTCCATCGGCACATTTAAGTATTCCCCTGGGAGATTTATGTCACAGACTTCAATCGCAAGGCATACATCCTTTCTGGAATCTCCCTTATGTGTAGGACCCATTACTGGGGCTTATGGTACAGAGGACTCCATTTCTCCGTGAAATGTCTCTTAAACAGATCTGGCATTCTTGTTAACTCCAACACGACTATTGCTCTGGAAACCGCTCCTCCCGGATCCAATCGCAGAGGATGGTCTGGATTGTTCCTTTGTACTGTAATGGAATCAGAATGAGGTGACTATAGCTTAAAATATGCATTCTGGGCCACGTGGAACGGTTATTCTTGTTGCTGGCCACAGTGTGCGTGAGGCACCAATGTGATAACGCGTGGGGGATGTTCTGAAATTGTTAAGGTGCAACGCAGATGTGGGGCTGGCATTTCCCCCTAAAATTGCCAGGAAATGTTTCCTTCCTAAGGCCAGGCCTCGGGGGGGGGGGGGGGGTTACCAGCTATTGGAGAGGAAGAGCATGGCAGGGATTATTGGTGCTCTCACCTCCCTCGTCATCCTCGGACAAGGCCAGAACAGCTCAAAGTCCCTGGCCATTGCTGGCACCGAGCTGAGGACCCCGAGAGGACGGGTGTTATTTCCTCAAGGGGATGAGGACACTTCGTAGAGCTGTGACGAAAGTTAAGCGAGATTAGGTAGGCAAAGTGCGTAAGGACTGGGGACATTGTAAGTGCTCAACAAATGGGAATTATTTTTATTTTTACTTTTAAATACATTTTATTGATTTTTTTACAGAGAGGAAGGGAGACAGAGGGATAGAGAGTTAGAAACATTGATGAGAGACAGAAACATCGACCAGCTGCCTCCTGCACACCCCCTACTGGGAATGTGCCCCCAACCAAGGCACATGCCCCTAACCGGAATCAAACCTGGGACCTCTCAGTCTGCAGGCAGATGCTCTATCCACTGAGTCAAACCGGTTTCGGCAACAAATGGGAATTACTGTTGGCTTTTATCATCCTCTTCATCGTACAAATCGCCACTGACAGGCCAGGAAGCCCCAGTCACTGCTCAGCCTCAGCTCCTGCCACAGACTCCCCCAGCTCTTAAAAGAGCGGGAAGTAGTATTGTCTTGCTGCTGAGCAAGACACGTGTCCTCACATCTCTGGAATCCTTAAAGGGCAACGAGACTGGGTTGGGCCTGGTTAACTGGTTAAGAATCTTTAAAGGGGTGTGGTTTCCTGGCAGAGCGGGAAGAACCCGAAGGTGGGGACCGAGCAGGGGGCCCAGGTCATGCCAATAAGATGTGACTATGCTCACATACCTCGGTTTCCCAATCCATGGGAGTGCACCTGACTGCACTAGCTGCAAGGGCTGCCCTCACCGGTTTGGCTCAGTGGATAGAGCATCGGCCTGCAGACTCAAGGGTCCCAGGATTGATTCTGGTCAAGGGCACGGTTGCAGGCACATACACAGTGGGTGTGCAAGAAGCAGCTGATTGATGTTTCTCTCTCATTGATGTTTCTAACTCTGTCCGTCTCTGTAAAAAAATCAATTAAAAAAAAAAAAAAAAAAAGGCAAGGGCTGTGAAGTCTAAAGCTGATGCAGAGGTGCAACTGGGCTTCTGGACCGAAGCAATCCCGAAAGACCTCGCGCTGGGAAAAGACGTACCTCCCCCCAGCACAGGGATCTCACGGCTCCCATAGCACCAACATCAGGGCCCTTGGCTCCTCACGGAGGGTGATGGAGGGTGGGATGTTCTCGGCATTGAGGGGCTCCTTCAGAACGCAGGAGCCAAGAGGTTCTTGCCAGCAATATGACCTTGTTTCCCTGATGGGAAACGGAGGCCCAACAGGTTAAGTCCCTCCACCAAGGACTTAGCGCTCAGTGAGCAGGTATTTGTCTGTTTTCTTTTGTTTTCACCAAGGCACGTGGACCCCACTCTGTAGGTGAAAAAGCAACAATCCCAAAGGCGGCAGAACCTGGAACCTTACCAAGCGAGCCCAGGACTTAGGAAAGAACACTTCCTGGGGAAAGACGAGAGGAGCTGGGGTGGCAGCCAGGAGCAATAACAAGCAGGGACAAATGATCGTAGACTGGCCTGGCGTGTGTTGCCCTGTAAAGGTGACAAAGTGTCCCAGCTTCCCGGGAGCCCGCTCGGAGGAAATAAAAGGGGAGCGGGAAGGACTAGGGTTAGATTTAAGGCAGCACTTTCTCCCGGGGGTGATAATGGGGCCTTTTAGTCAGTGACCAGGGAAGGATGTGGATTCACCCAACTTCCCCCCACTTCTGAGGCCACTGCGAGTCCATCCAGCCTCCAGTCCCGCTGGCTCGGGCCTGAGTGGAGGACAGGAGGGACCATTGACTTTGCCAAGTCCCCACCGTTCAGATAGGATACCCTTTTCCTGGGTCGCCCTCCTGGGGTCTCTGGGGAGGGTGAGGACACGCCGGCTCCAGAGCCCTGGGGGGAGAAGCAGTAGTCGTGGCATCTCTTGCAACACACTCCCTGCCAAATTGATTCAAATTGGCTTGGATATGAACATATGATTAAAGGAGCGGCGTGATTCATTTATCAGGAGAGATTAAAGAGCAGCATCTGCGCAGCCTAGCTGGGGGACAATTAAGGAGCAAATCGCTAAGTGTCTGTGCCACCAGGCATAGGGGCGGGGCATGGGGGGAAGGACAACTGGTATCATTTGCCAAGAGGACACAGGACAGAAGGGGGTAGTCGGTGGGGGAGGGGGAGGGTCACTTCATGCTGCTGTTGTCTCCATGCAGCGTGGGGGGCCTCACCGAGCTTTGGTCCTCGCCCAAGGCCTCTTGTCCAAGAGTCAGAGCGATCCTGAGGGGCTGAGATTAGAGGGGAGGATCTATTGAGATGGCTTTGAACTTGGCCCAGGGACAGATTTGTGATCAGTTTGTGGGAATCACAACTTAGGGACCAGAGTTACTTCGAGGAGCAGGTGAGGGCAGGAGCTTGCGGGGTGCTGAAGGCGCACCCACAATGCAGCAGGGCCTTGATGCTCCTGCAGGCCCCTGGGCTCCCCCAGGGAACTGGTGCTCAGGGGATCGCCTCCGTCCCAGCCCGGAGCCCAGCACCCTGGCCAAGAAGCTTTGCTAGAGCTCGGAGAAGCACTGGTCATGTGTTTCCCCCCACGTCTCTATCCTTGCCTCAGTCTTTGCTCGAGTTCTTTCTTCTGCGCATACTTGTCCCAGCAATAAATATCTACCTGTGGAGATGCTATTCTTGCTTCCCACCCCAGCTCAAATACCAGCTCCTTTTGCTTTTTAAAATATATTTTTACCGATTTCAGAGAGGAAGGGAGAGGGAGATAGAAACACCGATGGTGAGAAAGAATCATTGATCACCTTCCCCCTGCACACCCCGCACTGGGGATTGAGTCGGCAACCCGGGCATGTGCCCTGACGGGAATGGAATGGTGACCTCCAGGTTCATAGGTAGATGTTCAACCTCTGAGCCATGCTAGCTGGGCAAATACCACCTCCTTTTATTTTTTAAAATACATTTTATTGATTTTTTATAGAGAGGAAGGGAGTGGGATAGAGAGTCAGAAACATCGATGAGAGAGAAACATCGATCAGCTGCCTCTGCACACTCCCCACTGGGGATGTGCCCACAACCAGCGTACATGCCCTTGACTGGAATCGAACCTGGGACCCTTTAGTCCGCAGGCCAATGCTCTACCCACTGAGCCAAACCAGTTAGAGCTACCACCTCCTTTTAGAAACCTTCCTAATGCTTCCACCTCCTCAGTGAGTGTCTCTGCTCATAATATGCTCAAAGCAACTCTTTGTCCTATTACATCTAGCCCTAATTCATGAGCCCCTAGAGGACAAACACCATGACTTGCTCCTCTCTATTCACCCAGAGCTTGCACATATTGGCAAGTGCAGTACATACTAGTATTTTGGGTCTAACTTCTCAGTTAGAATATCTGCTTTCAGAAAGAGTATCATCCATCGCCAGCACTTACAATAGTGCCTAGACCCATGGTTGGCAAACAGCGGCTCTCGTGCCACATGCGGCTCTTTGGCCCCTTGAGTGTGGCTCTTCCACAAAATACCATGGCCTGGGCGAGTCTATGTTGAAGAAGTGGTGTTAGAAGAAGTTTAAGTTTAAAACATTTGGCTCCCAAAAGAAATTTCGATCGTTGTACTGTTGATATTTGGCTCTAATGAGTTTGCCAACCACTGACCTAGACTACAGCAAGCAGTTATGAAATATTTGTTGAGTGGATGGATAATATAATTGACTGTTAGAGTCAATTAATAAATGAATAATGTCCTGAAACTGGTTTGGCTCAATGGATAGAGCGTCGGCTTGGTTACTGAAAGGTCCCGGGTTCGATTCCGGTCACGGGCATGTACCTTGGTTGCGGGCATATCCCCAGTAGGGGGTGTGCAAGAGGCAGCTGATCGATGACTCTCTCTCATCGATGTTTCTCTCTCTCTCCCTTCCTCTCTGTAAAAATCAATAAAATATATTAAAAAAAAATAAAATAAATGAATAATGTAAGTTTTCTGACTCAAATGAAGCCCTCTGTCCCAGGCCAGGCTATTGAAGATTGATGCTGGACTTCCCAGTTAACCAGAGACTGGGTCCATGAGTGAGAACAGAATTGGGATCTTGTCTGTAGGTGGCAGGGTCTTTGTCATACTAGTTCCTGAGAACAAAAAATGTACCAAGGTCTATGCAAACAGGAGTAAGAGATGTGATGGAACTGAACATGAGGAACCAGTCGTTTAAGAAAAAAGCATATAAAAAATAACTTTTACTACCTTCTCTGTTCAACCCTGGGGGGAAGTGCAGAGAGGCAGTCTCAAGTTTGAGAGGGATCCATTTTACAGTTCTCTCCCACTGGTTTTGGGGGAGACTTTTCTCCCCCCTTCTCTTTCTTGACCCTTTCTAGGTAGCTCATGTCACTGGAACCTCAGCATTAGAGAGAGCTGTCTGATACTCTTTCCTGCTTACCTGTCCAGACCAGGGGAGCCAGATCAACCAGCTGTACAAACCTGTCATGGGTGCAGGGATTATAACCGGTCACATTACAGAAGGTAGAGGAGGAGGAGGAGGATTATAACTGGTCGCATTTCAGAAGGTATAAAAGGAGGAGGCTCATAAGTGGTCACATTACAGAAAGTAGAGGAGGAGGAGTAATCCATTTTCTTCTAGTCCTTCTGCAGGAACTGCTTCTTGGCTTCAGTGAGGAGACCACATGTCAACCAGGGCAGAAGGCAGAGACACTGGAAGCCCCAGCCTGCTCAGACTGCCCTGTGGTCCACGGGGCTGGACAGAGTTCTGCCAAGTTTTGAGCAAAAAGTCTTCTTTGGAATGACCGACATGAAATTTTAAAAATTCTAATACAAAGGGTTTGTATTCCTTAACAACAACAAAGCGTTAGAGCAGGCAGGATCTCTGCACTTGGTGAGGCTTAACAGAGGGACCTCAGCATGTCCAAGCAGAGGCCAGAGGAGGAGGCGGCCTAGGAGCTGTGCCAACCTCAATCACAACGCACAGGCTCTTCAAATGACAGGTGGGCTTGCATCTCCGTGGACCGATCCTCTCTGCCCTGCCTGCCCCAAAGGACCTGCCAAGCTCTCCGAGCGGCCCTGGTCTGAATGGTCTGAGGTGGGAGACGCCCCCAGGTCCCCACCAGAATCCCGACTCCGCTACCCCATGGAACAGGCAGAAAAACGGGCAGAGCCAGGAGGAAAAGGACGTTTATTTCCATACATCAGGTAATCAGGGAAGAGAGAGAGCACAGCCCAAATGAATACAAACCAATTGCAGGAGAGGAGAGGGGATAGCAGATGGCAGCGGCGCCGGGCGCTGCCCTTGGGCCCCCGAGTTTGGTGATGTCGGAGGGATGACCTTTCGGGCCGGGGCTAGGACTGTCAGGCCGCATGTTGTCAAGTCTAGGAGAAGTGTGTGTGTGTTTCGGGGTGAGGTGGGGGGACAGGGTGATTGGGAGAAAAATGACGTAGGCTCAGGACACAGGGTGAGGACCCGTGTCTAATACGTATCAGGACTGACCAACACTTGCAGCTTTAGTTTTTCTGATCACAAGTCCTCGACCCAAAGGCCTTCCCTCTCAGGTTGAGCTTCTGGCCCAGGCAGCTTGGACAGAGCGGGAGGGAGACGGTGCTTGGTTAGGCCCCAAACTGGCGTAGGCGGAATGGGTTTTCTTTTAAATAGGTCATCATTGCACTTAACACACTGACGAGCTCACGGGGAGGAGGGGCTGGATGTCCCAGATGGTACAAATGCACCCCTGTCTATGTGGGTTTGCCCAGTCCAAACCCAAAGCACCTGGAGGCTCTGCTCAGCCGTCTCTCCAGCTGCGCAGAGAAAGGGCTGCTCTCCGAACTGAACACGGAGACGGGATTCCCCCAGTCTTCCCGGGGCCCCAGCTGTCGCGCTCGGGGATGCAGCTGTGATGGAGAGGTTGGGTATTTAAATTAAAAAGTAAAAAGACAGCAGGCACTGAGAAGGGAAAGCCCTCGCCCCAAGCCAGGGGGAAGGAATCGCTGTTCCAGCCCCCAACTCCGCCCCACGGACCCAGCAACCGAGAATTGTCCCCGTAGGCGAGCTGTCCACCGTCCCTGAGCAGAGAGGGCTGAGATGGAGGTCGACTTGCTGGCTCCGTGCAGTGCTAAGCCACCTGCCACTGCCCACCGTGGCCCAAGGTCGAAGCCAAGAGGGTGGCATGTTGGAGGCGGAAGGAGCAAAAAGTTCTCTTATCAGAAACTCCTCTTCCCCCACCTCTTCCATGTGGAGACATCAGACCCCACAGCCTGACCCCAGAGGGTCAGGTGCGTCTCCTGCAGATCAGCAGTCGGGTGGGGAGACCTGCGCCCCGCTCTTCCTGGGAGAGGCGCCGTGGCGGCAGCAGCCCACGGGGTGGGGGGCTACGCGTCGGTCTCCGCTGGCTTGGCCTCTGTGTCGCTGTCACTCGGGTAGCTGTGGGAGTGTCGGGGCCTGGAGGTGCTGTCAACAGGGTCGTGCTCTTCATCTGACCGGTCAGGGGGAAGGGACTTCCAGTAGCTGGTGGGGCTGCAGGGAGAGAGGAATGAGGTCACAGAGGAATGATATTCCTAATCTCCAGCACCACAGCCTTTAGTCCTGGGGAGAACCCCCCAACCCCACCCCAAAGCTGTCACAGCCCTCCCCGAAAGCCACACATGGATTCCCTGGCTTCCCCAGGTCTTCAAGAGTAGCAAGAGAAAGGAGCACATGGTCTTGACTCTTAAAACTTGGAAAACTCCAAGGAGACCGTTGCCGTAGAGCAGTGGGTCTCACTCAGACTTGATGCCTAAGAACCAGCTGCTGATTCCTGGGCCCTTCCCCTGAGAAATTCTGATTTGCTAGCTCTTGGGTGGGACCTAGGAATTCTGCATTTCCAACTCCCTTTCCAGAAGACTCTGGTGCTGGCAGTCCATGGACCACACGGATGTGGAGGCTAAAGGTCTGGCGATCACATGACTACAGCTTGTCTCAGGTAGAGTTAACCCTGAAAAGATTCCAAGAAGGAGGGCCTTTACCCACTGAACACACCCAGATCCGAGCCCTTTCTGCTATCAGGTTTTCCTGAGGCCTGTGAGGATGTCTGCCCTTGACCATGGCATCATCGACCTATTATACCATAAGGAATGGAGACTCAGGATGTAGAAGCTGGCAAGACCTCTGTCTCAGGGTGGCACAGATGTCCCTCTCTTGGTACCATAACCCAACCCCAGAGAGCTTTCATCGGGCCACTGAGAGCCTCCCCCTATATCCGCCCCCACCAAGATGTGGACAGCATCACCCTGGATGGAGCAGGCTCAGGGCACCCAGCAAGGATGGAACCCCATCTTCCAGGTCCAGTATCCTTTTCTTTCTTTCCCAAAGCCTTCCCCTACCCCACCCCCCACCTCCACTGCCTCTGCCAGTGCAAGGGCACTATAATTTCAACCTTCTTGGAGAAAATGCAGCTCAGCATGGCTTCACCCCTACCAGTGCCCTGCACCCAGCGGGTCCCTGCCCTGCCTCCAGGTCCTGGAGAGCTGCCACTGGGCTGAACCGGACTTGTGATCTCGCTGCCTAAGACTCTCAGAATCTGAGGAGGGGCCTGGTTTACCAGTCCTTGCAAAGCTCTACCCCCAAACCAAAGGAGCAAGCAGCAGCTCTGCATGGATGAACTGCATTCGGTGGCGAAGAACGGATTTGGCCACGGAGGACTTCCTGTGAGTGAGACGCTCTCCTGGGCGCTCTGGATATGCTATGCTATCGTCACAACAACCCCTGCAAAGCCACGAGGAAGCTGGTTCAAAGACATGGAGCCTCTAGCCCAAGGTCACACAGCCAGTGTGTGAATCTCAGCCTGGGACGCTGAGGACGACCTCAAAGCCTTGCCACTAGATCGGGTGACCCACGGAGAAAACAAGACCAAACCGACTTCTCCCGCTGGGGGGGTGAGAGCCCGGGGGTTGTGTAAAGCCAGGGCTCGCGCTCTCTCTCTCTCTCTCTCTCTCTCTCTCTCTCTCTCTCTCTCTCTCTCTATCCCTCCCTGGGGAGAAGGAACAGCCTGATAAAATACATGTTCAATTATGCAAAGTGGCTCAGGAATGGGGCAGTCCGCTTAATAGTTATCGTATTTCTCATGAATGAATTACCATTTTTAACGGAATCACAATAGCACAAAACACATTTAATACAAACTAGCCTGCACACAAATGAGTCTTACGGTGATGGGCCACAGGCACTTAAGGACTCTGGGGTGTCTCAGGGACAAAATGATAAAGGCCAATGATGACTACGCAACGTAGAAAAAAAAATAAAAATAACCCCCTGGGGTTATTTTAGTGTTTGGGTTGCTTGAATTCTAAATTAGTGGGTTTTATTTTCATTTTTTTTTAAAGACACAATTTCTGGGCATCCAATGCTAAGGTCTGCTGCTAGGCAAAGGAAGGACCGGCTTTGTGAAAAGGCAGTGGGGTTATTTGTGGGCAGAGGTGGGGGCTGACATCCGGATGCTCACTGGGTGCTGCTGGAGAGCCTGGGGTGCTCCTTCCCACTCTCACCTCTTCTCAGAGGGTGCTGCAGCCCCCACCCCCACACTGCCGTGCGGGCCAGGCAGACCCTGGCAAAATGACAGCCAGGTTTCAACACTGTTCCACCCGATTGCTGGTGTGTGTGTTTGTGTGTGTGTGTGTGTGTGTGTGTGTGTGTGTGTGTAAACTCCACGCCTCTCATCCCTGCTCTGTGGGGCCACAAGACCCCCTGGCTCCTACCCTGGGTGCCCTTTAGCCAGTCTCCTCCGTGGCTTGTGGGGCCACAGCTGCCAGAGAGCCTACAGCAGGCAGCCAGCCCCCTCCCCGGGGCAAGAGTCAGGGCTGGCAATTTGAACATTTTAACCAAATTGTTTAAAAAGCTTTCCTCCTCACAAGCCACTGTCTCCTGCTCAACGCTGTCACAAACAATTTGGTACATAAGCTAATTCCTGCTGGGCGAGCCCGGGCGGCAGCCTCCTCCCCTCGCCTTTGGATGCATTCGTGTTCTGAATCCTCGCTGGTCCCCGTCACCGCCAGATGGAAGCTAAGCCCCCACCCTGCCCCGCTCCCACTCTTGGCAGTTTATCCACCCAAAGCCAGGACATGCCGAGTCCGACCAGGTCCTCCCTCGCCTGGCCCTGGCCTCGCGGCTCTGTATTGGTTGGCGGGCTGGTGGCTCGGTGCCCGCTCTCCTGCAGCGAACACAGTCCTCCGTAGAGGTGGTGGCGGGTAGGGTTTCAGAACGACTCCTGTGTTCCCGACGGACACGAGGAGCCGCGCTGGCGGCTGGGGGGAAGGAGCAGGTTTTCTGTGCTTTTGTTCTGGGGAGTCGGGTGTTTTGGCTGTGGAGTCGAGGGCGACGATGGGCTGAGAGCACCCACCAGAGTCTGAAATCCACGCTGTTGGCCAGTGTGGGACGGCCTCCCTCTTCAGGGGCAGTGCTCAGAGGGGCCTGGCCTTCGCTGCTTTCCTCACCTCTCTCCCCACAGGGCGGCTGAGGGGGCAGGCCTATTAGGACTCCTGTCCTTCCTGGATATGGAGCTGTCATGGCTCCTCCCTGCAACCGAGACACTCAGAGCACCTACAACCGCCTGCCACTGGGGGACGCGACAGCAGTGCTGAGCCCAACGGCTTGGTTTCAGAGCAGTCCAGGGCCCAAGGAATCTGAGTTGGCTACGAGCCTGGTTGGGTTCAAGTTCCATCTTTCCCATCCCATCCCTCCCAATCCCATCCCATCGCCCATCTCCATTCACTTCCACTTGCTCCGTTCCTTAAAACCAAGCTTGGTCCCTCCGACATACAAGGGACAAAGTCAGCGTGCTCGTCAGCTGCTCCCCTGCATGAGCCCACACGCATGCGCCGGTGTGTGTTAGTCCGTGCACCCAGGAAACAAACGCCGGGCCTCAGGGGGCCGCGCTCTGGGGCCAGGCCTCCCGGGAAGCAGCAAGCTCGCCCTGGGAGGGAGCCATGCCGGAACCGGCTTCACGCAGGCAGGGTGATCCGAATGTCACCACCCGCCAGGGGAACGAAGGGGCAACAATGGGATTCCAATGAGTCAGCCTCTGCCTTCCTTCCGAGGGGGGGGGTGTGTGTGGGCAGAGAGGGCCTGACTGCCGGCTCTCCCTCCCCACAGGGAGAGGACAGGGGAGGCGGGAAAGCCGGGAAGGGGCTGTCACTCAGCAGCTGCTAATTTTTACTCATTAAAACTTCACACAAGGAGAGCGGAGATGAGGTGACGCCCATGCGTGGGCTTCGGGTGGGGGGAGAGCCAGGCATCTCCGGGTCTGCCGCAGGGTGCAGAACCATGGGGGTGGGAGTGCGCCTTGCACTCCTCGGCTTGAGATCCAGGATCTCAATGCCAGGGAGGAAGGTGGCATTGCAGGGCAGGGGATAGCTGAGCAAAAGGCCCCATGAGAGCTGGTGGCCACGAATGCACCCATCCAGACCAGGGGTCAGCCAGGGTGGGCCTAGCCTGTGGGGGCCACAGACGAGAGGCGTGCTGCCCAGTAAACACATGGCCCATGTGCCCTGCCTTGGGCTGTTAAAAGACACGTTGAATAGCCTCCATTCAGATCCTGGCACTATCACCTCCTGGCTGCGTGACCTTGGCAAGCGACTGAACTTCCCTGAGCCCCGGCTTCCTCGTCTATAACATAGGGCTAATCAGACCTTTACTATGGGGTTAGTGGGAGGATTAAGTGAATAAAACGTGCAAGGTGCCTGGGAGGGTGCCTGACCAGGGAAGGAAGGACACGGTAAGCGGGAGCTGTGATTGGCATCGTCTGCACGATCCGCCGATGGGCTCAGGGCTCCCAATGAGTAACCAGCTGAGCGGGCCTCTGCTCTCCGGGCGGCCGGGAGGCCCTCCAAGGCCAGGCCTGCCGGCGGGGAACGCAGGGGGGCCTGGGTGGCGGCGGGAGCACGTTAGTTCACACCGAGGGGCACACGCCATGCTGCACTCCACGCCAGGTGCCACCTACTGCTCTAGTCGCTCTCGGGCCGGTACAGGTACCGCATCATCAGGCTGTCCACCTCCTTCTTACGCTTCTTCTCCTCCTTCCGAGACGGCGGGGGCGCCTGCCCCGCCTCCTCGCTGTCCGCGGCGGGCCCCTTCTTCACGCTGGAGCGGCTGTGGCCCGAGACCGTGGAGCCACTGGACGATGAGGACTCCGACTCGGACTCCTCCGCTCTCTTTCTCCTCGACTTGGACTTCTTCTTGCTCTTTCTCGAGCGCCCCTTCTTCCGCCGCCGCCTGTGCTCCGAGGAGTCCTCGGAGCTGGAGCTGGAGCTGGCGCTGGAGCTGGAGCGGCTCCTTCTCTTGCTCCGGCTCTTGCGGCGGCTGCGGGACCGGGACCGGGAGACATCGGCCGCGGAGGCGGAGCGGCGGATGCTGGCGGCCGGCTCGGGGGACCCCAGCTGGGCGCTCCGGGCGCTCCGGATGCTCTTGCGGTCCTCCTCCGAGTCGGGCTCCAGGCTGGTCCGCTGGAACGGGACGGGCTTGTAGCTCAGCACCTCGTTGATGGCGGCCTCCAGGTCCGGGTCCAGGTAGGAGTGCCGGCTGGCGGAGCGGATGCCGGAGCCCAGAGGCTCCTCCGCGGCGGCGGTGGAGGAGGCGCGTGGCGGCGGCACCGACAGGCTGCGGGCCAGCGACGGCGGGCCGTACTGGGAGGGCGCCTCGCTCAGGGCCACGCTGGCCCCGTCGTCCCACTCCTCCAGGCAGCCCCGGCCCAGGGACAGGCGGGAGTCGGGGCTGTCCCGGCCGAGGCCCGAGGCCCGGCTCCAGGAAGGGCTGAAGGCCCCGGGCAGGCCGTCCAGCCGGGAGGCGCTGCGGCGGGAGCTGGGCGAGCCCGACAGGGAGACGCTCACGGAGGAGCGGGCGCCGTCCTCGCCCGCGCCGCCCCGCGTGGCCGAGGAGGCCCGGCTGACGGGCGCGGAGACGGTGGAGGCCCCGTCGAAGTCGGAGCCCCACCGCTTCTCCAGCCCCCGGCTGGCACGGCCCCCGACCTCGGAGAAGACGGAGCCGCGCGCCTCCGGCTGCCCCCGGGGGCCCGGGCGGGCCTTCCGCGGGGGCCGCTCGGGGGAGGCGGGCCGCTCGCTCAGGGTGCTGAAGAGGGACTCCGCGTCCCCCGTGCCCCCGATGGAGTCCTTCAGGGCGAGCCTCTTCCGGTAGCTCAGGGAGCTCAGGGCCGAGGCCGGCCGCTCCTCCGCCCCCTTGCCCTCCTTCCCCTCCTTCCCGGGGGCGCAGAGGGCCGTTCTGAGGGAGGAGGTGCGGCCAGGGAAGAGAGAACCCATAGTGGATTAGGGGCACAAGGGGAGAATGAGAGAGAGAGAGAGAGAGAGAGAGAGAGAGAGAGAGAGAGAGAGAGAGAGAGAGAGAGAGAGGCATTAAACCCAGCGAATGCAGACACGAGGGGAGGGAGGAGGGAGGAGGAGGAGGAGAGAAACCGGCAGCAGCCCTGGCAAAGTGGCGGCGGGAGCGTCGGGAGGAAATGAAGCAAAATAATTTGCGTCAGTGAAAATAGCTTCATGGAGAATGTCATGTAAATTAGACTATTGTTCTATTTCATCACTTTTCCCCCTCTAAAACGTTTAGTTCAATTTATTTCATTGTCAACTACCTGGAGCCTCGTGCCACGCCGAGGTGAATGGCAGCGGGGCGGGGAAGGCGGTGTTATCTGCAATAACAAAATGCTGCTCGGCCTCATCAATTAAATCAATTAGAGGGGGCCGCGGGGCGCTGGTGGCCAGGGGCCGGGCTTGGGAAGGGGCCTCCGGAGAGAGCCGGAGGAGAAGAGGGATTCCTTTCTCTGCCCAGCCCACCTGCTGTCTCGGAAGCAGGTGGGATGAGCCGGCTCTGAGTTGGGGAGGAGGGGGGAAGTGGGCACAGGGAGGGCGGGAGCAGAGGGCGGCTCTCCCTGCTGCCATGCTGGCTGGCAGGTGAGGGACGGGGAAGGCAGACCCCCTGGACACCAGAAGTAGTTGTCTGACCAGGAGACTGTGAATGGGCTAGAAAATAGGGGAGCAAGCCTCCTGCCCCCCACCATGGGCGTGAACAGAAGCATGGGGTGGGGGTGGGGGCAGTAAAAAGGCCAGAGGAAGGAGAGAATGCACAGAGAAAGAGGGCCCTGTGTAGCTATGGCAGGGGAGGCAGGACCGGTGTCTTTGCTGCAGCTGCTCCTGTTAAGCCCTCTGCCGGCCCCCAGACTATCGGGCAGTTCCGTCCACATTTGTTGGAAGAGTAAGTGGGGATGAAGTTAAACCTACACTAACAATTTTTAACAATTTGTTACATCGCGGGACAAATCGTTAAAAATAGGGATTGTCCCGCCAAAAGCGGGACGTCTGGTCGCCTTAACCTACACCAAAACAAAGCCCGGGTAGGAAAGGACTGCCTGGGAGTAATAAGGGCACCACAGACCCTGACTACGAAGACGCCCAGCCTCCTGTGCTCATTCCAGCCGCGGGGGCCGCCGAGGCCCCTCGCCCTCATGCCACGCTGGGGAGGCGTGAGGCCAGCCTCTCGGGGGCGGACGAAGGCATGCTGCTCACCCGGCCCGGGGCACGGCTGGCGTTTCCTCCCCGCCCGGGGCCCCTTGCTCACCTGGAGCTCTTCAAGCTGCCGTCCTCGGAAGTTGCCTTGGAGGAGGGCCCCTTGTTTTTCGACAACCACGACTTGACCCCGTCGACCCGGTCCTCCAGCTCCGAGTCCACATCCGAGTCGCCCTCGCTATGGGAGGAGCAGCAGAGGGGTAGGTGAGGCTGGGGGGGCAGCGGGTGTGTCTTGGGGGGGTGGGGGGGCGGTGGGATGCAGGCTGGCATGCGCATCGGTGAGTCAGAGAGAACAGAGAGGTTAGCCAGAGCGCGCCGATCATCAGAACCCTGGCCCCTCGCGGCGGCCACCACGACCCTCAGAGCTCGGGGGCACCTCCGTTCCCCTCCGTGTGACGGCTCAGCAAACCAGCCCAGGAAAGAGACCATCCATCCGTCAGTCACACCGGAAGGGCTGCTCTTGGTTGTGAAGAGGAGTCCTGGGCCCGTCAGTTACTCCTGGAGGCCTATGCTGCTATTTCTTATCTGCCCACTCCCCAAAATGCGGCGTAGGCTGCTGTAATGTTCCACGCCTTCATTGCAAGAGCTGGGCTGCTGGCCATGAGGCAGGAAAGAGAAGGGATTCTTTGTGACTGTAAGCTGCCTTGAACCTGGGGTCTCCTGAGCTGATGGCAATGCTACATGGGGCCCTCGAGGCCATATCCCAGACTCATCCGAGACTGCCTTAGGAAACAAAGGAAAAAGAGGGGACAGCAGCATTTCCCAAGGAGCTGGCGGCAACTCCAGGATTTAAGTTGCACCCTGGTGGTCCAGGTGGGCCCAGAAAGTCCCAGGCCAGGGCCCTGTCTCCCCACATCTCCTCTCCCGCCCCTCAAACAGCCTCTAGCGCGTGCCCCTCAGCGCTTCTGCTGGCCAAGCTGGCCGGGGCCCTCTCTGTTTGCAGGAAAGCCCAGACGAGTCGAATTCTGAGGCTGGAGTCACGGTGACCCCTCACAGAGCAGCAGGGGCTTAGAGACCGCCTCTGAGTGGGAACGCTTCTAGGATTCTGCGAAATGCCTGCCTGTCACGTTCCCCTGCTAGGGATATGCCAGGATTTCTCCTTGATATAAATTTCCTTTCATCTGTGTCAACAGGAGCAGCCCTGTTCCTGAATTATGTTCCTGAATAAATAGCCACACAGGCAGGCATGTGTGCGTGTGCATGCATGCGTGTACACATACACGTATACACTCTCTCTCTCTCTCTCTCTCTCTCTCTCTCTCTCACACACACACACACACACACACACACACGAAACCACCAGATTCTATTCTGGGGACTGTGAGACAGCATGACCCGTGGGGAGGGAAATAAAAAGGCCTATTTTATGGGCTCCCGTCAAATACAGAATTATAACAAAGACGAGGCTGGCAGATGCCCCGGGTAAACAGGAGTTTAGCAGACAGCCCCGAAACCGCTAATGCAAGCCCCGTGCCCGTCCGAGCCCAGCAGATTTACTGTTGGTGCAGGGGCCCCACGGAATGCCAATACCGCCTGATTTATACGCCCGCGCGGAAAGCCTCCTCCTCCGGCCTCGCAGCCGGTAATTTATCACCGCCGTTCATAACCATATTGATTGCCTTTAGAAAGGAGGTGCTGTATGCATCGCAAAATCTATGTCTACATGTTAAAAGCGTTTCTGTATAAATCTCCCTTAATACCGCGCTGTTTACTGCTTTCATTAAGGTTATGGCAATAACAACTGTATCTCTAAGTAAATCGAAACATTATTTTTCTGCCCGCCTTAGCACGCTCGCTCGATACCGTGGAGCTGAGGCCCAGAGCTGCTGGAGGAAGGAGCCACATCACCTTGCGGCCATCAGCGGGAACCCAGCCCGGACTGCGTGCCCTTGTGTGCCTGCGTGAGTGCCCGCTGGGGTGTGTGTGTGTGTGTGGGTGTGTGTGTGTGTGTAAGCAGGTGTGTGTGTGTGTGTGTAAGCACCCATGTGTTGTGCTGTGCCTGGCCATGATTTAGAATATGATCTTAAATGCTCATTTTATCAGTCCTTGAAGCTCCTACAGCCCAAGGATGGCGGGGCTGCTACCCACAGGGGCCAGACGCCATGGGCCCAGAATATGAATGTTCCTCCTCGCATTCGGAGGACGCGACGGTGGAGACGCTGGCCTGCCTGCCCGCCCTCGCCTTCCCTGTAGTTTCCAGCATATAGATGATGTTTGGGCTCTTTTCCTTAAATAATCAAGCCCGTAAACAAACTCCGGGGGCAGGCAGGCTCAGGGGGCAGCTGAAATTTTAAATGGTTGGAATTAAACCTCGTGTCAAATACAATTTATGTCCGGGCTCATGTGCTATTAGTTAACTGGGAGCCGAATCGCGGGGGAACAAACAAACGGAGACAGAACGGCGGGGGATATTAATTGTGTGTGACAACCGGGCTCCAGCGGCCCTCTATCACTGTTACACACTATTACATTTATCATTAGCTCACGGAGCCCTCTGCGCTGCCGCCAGCCCGCCCTGGCTGGGGCAGGAGGCCTGCCAGGCGAGAGGGAGTGGGGGAGCAGACCCAACGCCTCGCTCAAAGAACCGTCTCCTCCATAACAGCCCGGCTCAACTCGGCGGAGGGTCCCCCGGGCCCGCCCAGAGGCCTGCGCATCTGCACCTGCCGTGCGGCTCCCGCCCGGAGCGAAGGGAAGGACGAGCGGGTGGACTTGCTGGGCTTCCTGCCACCAGCCCCAAGGCTCAGGGCCTCCCTCTGCCCCGTGAGCCCGCAGGGACTAAAGCAAACACATCTGGCCACGCTCCCTCCCCAGCACAGCAGAGTGGCCGTGATTAGCTGCCTGAATGCTTTCTCCAAACAAGCGGCTGCCAGACACCCCTCACCTCCTGCCCTTGTCTGCCAACGGAGGTGCCAGACCTTTCAAAACGAAACACACCCGCTCCTCTCAGGCGGCCCAGGCTCCACAGGAGCCCGAGGATGTGGACAAGTCCATCCCAAACAGACTTTCTCCCAGAGAGATCGGCTTGGTTTCCGAGAGGGGAGAGGGCTGGAGCTCAGGAAGGCGGAACTGTGGGTACCACCTCCCGAGGCTGAGCTCTCCTCGCTGATGGAGCCCCCATCCTGCCCGCCAGGGCGGGCGGGCGAGCGGGCGAGCCTTCCTGGGGGAGCGCACCTCATTGCCACCCCAGCCTGCCGCCCTGCCCTCCCCCCCAGGTCAGAGTCAGCAGTGTTAGCGTGAGAGCCTAGCTCAGAGGAGAGGCGAGAGGCTGTGTGTCCCCATGCGTCATGCAGCAGGCCAATGGGGGGCCCGTGTTAGGGCGGTTAGACACCACGCCGGGAGAGGCAGAGAGCGCATGCGCTCCAGTCCTCACGGTTTATTTTTTCTTTTCTGATATTTTGTCACCATGTCCTGCAAACTGGAAACAGAAAGAAGGTGGTGGGCAGGGGACCAGAAGAAGACCAAAAAAAAATCAAAAAAAAAAAAAAATCAGCAGACAAACCAAGGTGGTCCCCTCAGCCGAGGACCCCCTCTTTCCTCAGCAAGAGGCGGCCTTGGCTGGCCGAGCCCTGAGGGCAGGAGGAGTGACAGAGCTGCCCTCGGCGGGCGGTCTGGGCACCTTCCCCCTGACACAGAGGAGCAGGCCCCCCGCGGCCGGCCGGCCGGCAGGATGCGGCCCGGGCCCTCGGGCAGGGAGGGGGCAGCGTTGGGGACTCTGCCCGGGCAGCCTCCGGAGCCTCCCCAGGGCCTGACCACGCCACACCCTGGACTGCCGGTCCGCCTGCCTCATGACTTCCTCCCCGGCCTGAGACCACAAATCTCTCTGTCTCTCTAAACCGTTCCTCGGGTGGGTTTTATGAGAGAAAACCTCTGGCACGGTAACAAGGCACCGCGGCCCTTAAATCTCCGCGCTCCCCAGAGCCGGGCAGGCGCCATCGGAAATGCAGCTAAACGGGGAAATAACTCATCCCAAACAGGCCGCGCCGGACAGCCAGGTCCGGGGGGCCTGGGGAGGGAGCACTGCGAGGATGAGGGGAGGAGTCTCACCCAGGCAGCACCCGTTCTGCCCTCGGCTGCTGCAGGGCAGGCCCGTGCTGGGGTCCGGCAGTGAGGGGAGGGAGGCCGGTGGCCTGGCCCAGAGGCGGTCGGGAGGGCCTCCCTCCGTGCCGCCTGCAGCTGCCCCAGGGGCCCCTCTCACCTGTTGATGAGGTCCTCGTTCTCGTCGCTCTCCATCTCATCCTCAATGGCGGCCTGCAGGTCCCCGATGCGCTTGAATGCCAGCTTTAGATCGGCCTGCAGGCTCTGGTTAGCAGCCTCCAGGCTCTGCAGGTCCATTTCCTGGGAGGGAACGCGGGGAGTCCCGTCCTCAGGAGGGCTGGTCTCTCGTCCAGCGGCCCCACAGAAAGCCTACTTCCAGGCTCGCCCGGCCAAGCAGGAGCCACATGGGTGCAAGTCTACAGGGCTTTTTATTTGTTTTGTTTTGGCTTTGGTATTGCTGGGCTGTTGCACCTAGTCTCGCCCGATGGAGACTCCAGGACCACCCTTGGCCTCTGGCCTGCCCTCGGGTCGTCCTGGACTGTCCTCTTTCCTCCTCCAATTCTCTAAACCACGGTTTCTTTGGCCAAAACCGGTTTGGCTCAGTGGTAGAGCATCGGTCTGCGGACTGAGGGGTCCCGGGTTCGATTCCGGTCAGGGGCATGTACATTGGTTGCAGGCACATCCCCGGTGAGGGGTGTGCAGGAGGCAGCTGGTCGATGTTTCTCTCTCATCAATGTTTCTAGCTCTCTGTCTCTCTCCCTTCCTCTCTGTAAAAATCAATAAAATATATTTTAAAAAATAAAAAAAATAAAAATAAACGACGGTTTCTTTGGATCCCTCCCCACCCCACGGGAGCTGCCGGCTTGGGGCCGCGGGTGGGGCGCCTCACCAGTTCGTGCTTCTTGCGGCTCGCCTCGGCCTCCTTCCGCGCCAGCTCGCCCATCTCCTCCTTGGTGTCCCGGAGCTGCCGCTGCAGCCGCTTGTTCTGCTCTTTCTCCCGGTTCTCGGCTGCTGCGCGCTGGTCCCGCTCCTCCGTCAGCTTCTCCATGTTCTCCTTGAGCCGGCTGGCCAGGCTCTGGACAGGGAGGCGGGGAGAGGGGCCCGTCAGCCAGGCAGAGAGAGGGCCGTGGCGGACGGAACTCCGGAGTCGGGAGGCCTGGCGTCCACTCCGGCTCCCAACACTCACTGGTGGGCAAGCAACTAACGCCCTGGGAGGCAGCCTCCTTTTCTGTAAAACGGGAGAATAACACCTAGTCCCTCTGGGTTGTTTGTTTCAGGACCGAGGAAGGTAAAGTAGGGGAAGGCACTCTGGAAGCTGACAGGTGCCAGCAGCATCATTCTCTCTCTCTCTCTTTTTAAAATTTCTTTATTGATTAAAGTATCACGTTTGTCCTCTCCCCCCATTCCTATTCCCCACCCCCTGTTGTCCTTGACCACTGGTTAGGCTCATATGTGTGCACACAAGTCCTCTGGTTGATCTCTCCCCTTTGTTCTCGCTACCAAGGGCTGCCTACCCTGCGCCCGTCCACACGGACACCACGTGTGGGGCCTCCGAGAGCAGCGGGCTTCCCTCAGAGACCCGGAACCCAGAAGCACCAGAAGCTGCCTCCTGAGCCCAGAGGTCAATGGCTTTGCTGAGAATCCCCAGCTTAGGAGGAGGCTTAGCAGTCATCAGGTTCCCAGCACAAAGCCATCCCTCCAAGCCCGATGCATCGCTTCCCCCAGGAACATGAACCCATGGACTCCTGCCGGGCCTCAGGGTGCTGAGCAAGAGCTGGCCGGAGATCGGGCAGCGGGTGGGAGAAGGACCCCGGTTGCACCCTGTCTGCCGCGGGGCCGCCGCCTCTCAGCCCTCCTCTCGGTCCGTGTCTGTAAAATAACGGCGTGAGGCTCCATGATCTCTAAGGGCCGTTTGTGTTCACTATTCTGTGCGTCCAAACCACAATACTGCCTTTCAGAGCAGGAGGGGAAATGGAAGAGAGCTGAGGAAAGGGGCTGGGGCCCCCTGGGAAAGGAGACAAATACAGCAGGTCTGTCCCATATCCCCCAGACCAGGGCCTCTCGTCTGCCCTTGACAGCTTTGTGACCTGAGGCAGCCCACCTAACTCTTCCTGTATGTGAAGGCAGAACGTGAACTATGATTACGTCGCTTCTAACTCTCTCTAGCTCTCCTGCGGGCTGTGACCCCATCGCGGGAGGTTCAGCCATAGTCTCCTTCCTAGGTCAAGGGCACCCTCCATGCCCACCGCCAGCCCCACGGCCACTGTTTCCATCCCCACCCTAGAGCCTGCTCCGTCGATGAGGGGTTGGTGGAAGGTGGAAGGGGTGCCCCGCAGCAGCCACACCGTGAACACGGTTCTCACGGAGAAATGCGGGTGCTCAGACATGTGTCTACAAGCTTGAGAAGGACGAGAAGGTAGACACAGGGCGAGAGGGGCGGAAACCCGGAGGGAGAATGCTGCCTGCCTCTTTCTTCCTACCCGCTCAGCCGGAAACGGAGGGAGCTGGAGCATGCTGCTCCGGGACATTGAACAGAAAGGATTGATGGAGATTACAGTTGAGAGGAAGGAGGGAGAGACAGAGAGAGAAAAGAAAAGAGGTGAACAGAAAAAGGAGTAGGGAAGAAAATGAAAAATAGAGAGAGGAGGAATGGGGGGGGGGGGGGGGAAAAAAAAAAAAACAACAGGAAGAGGGTAAGAAAGGGGAATGAGATTAGGGAGAAGAGAAATACAAGAGCAGAAGAATGGGGCCGAAACGGAGACGAATGATGCGAGGAGAAAAAGCAGCGGCGAGGAGTGGGAAGAAGTGAGGGGAAAAGGGAGTAAAAAAAAAAGGGAAGGGAGAGGAAGAGAGAGCCGCGAGAGGAGAGAACAGACTCCCGCCTCATAGAAGTGGCGCCGCTCGCTGCATATTTATGACCCTGCCGGAGAGCGAGCGAGCGCGGAGGGCCTGCGGGGGGAGCTCATGGTGGAGGAAAATATGAAGACGAAAAGCTAAGCTGCTCCGGTCCCTTGGCAGAAAGTAAGCACGGAAACAGAATGTAAAGCAGGCAGGCTGCGCGGTGCCCGGAGAACAGGCCGGGCGGGCAGGGGAGCAGGCGCCGCCCCTGTCAGCTGGCCTGGCAGCTTGGCAGCGGCCCTGAGGAGCATGCCCGGGTCTGCCCGGCCCTGCCCAGCACGTGTGGCTCCAGCCGCCTGGCCAGCGCCGCCTGGCCACTGCGGGCCGCGAGGAGTGGGCACCCACCTCCAGCCGCTTCACTTGGGTCCTTTCGAACTCCAGGCGCGTCTCCAGCTCTCGGATCTTCGCCTCCTGTCTGCTCACCAGGGACTTGTCCACCATGGACTGCTGTAGGAACTCCACTTGGCTCTGGAGGGCCTGGAGCTGGGGGTGGGAAGCAGGAGGAGAAGAAGGAACTGAGCCCACAAGGGAGGGGGGCAGAGTCTGGGGCTGGAAAGATCACCATGGTGACCAGAAGGCAGAGGGAGGAGGGAGGGAAAGGAGGGAGGGATGGCAGGGGAGGTGGAAGAATGGGGCTCTGAGCCAGAGGCATCCCCCACCTGGCCCAGCACTGGCACAGACTGAGCCCTTTGGAGGGCGAGGAGAACGCCGAGGACCAGGGAGGGAAGAGAAATGTGAAATGAGGCAGCTGAAGCCAAAGCGTCTGCTATGGCGACGTGGCTCCGAGCCTCGCTCTCTCTGCACTCGACACTGCTCCGTGGACGGCCGGTGGCAGAGAGACGTGCTTGCTGTCCCGTGGGCGCCCTCTCTCTCCCACGGCAGGGCCCCGATCCCCACCTTCTCCTGCAGCTCTTGCTTCTCCTTGTTGGCTTCTTCTAGCTGAGCTTGGAGGTCATTCATCTGAGCCAGGTCCCGGGAGGCCTGGGGAGGGAGTGAGTGCTGAAGCAGGACCCTCCACGACCCTCGAATGTACCCCACTCCACCGTCCTCTGCATGCCCCGGACCGCGGGCCCTGCAACCGCTCCCAAGATGCGCCTGGGACCTTGGGGGAGGTCAGTGCCCGGGCCGCGGGCTGTGGTGGGCGCTCCTGGGCAGGGTACCTGAGCCACAGCTGCCTTGTGCTTCTTCATCAGCTCATTCATGTCTTCCTGATCCTCCTCCAGCCGGTTCTGGATCTCGTTCTTCTCACGCTGAAGGCGGCTCAGCTGCTCCTCCAGCTGGACAGAAACAAAGACAGATGAGAGGGCCTCCGTCTGAGTGAGAGTCGGAAAGCTTCCCCATGCCACCTTTGAGGGGAGGGGCGTGGGGATGACAGGCCAGGGCTGCCTGCTGGAGTGGGTTCCAGGACCAGTCCCCTCAGGGAGCCGCCTGTCCGGCTCGGGGCCGGGGAGATGAGGGAAAGGGCTGTCTTTGCAGCTCAGGCTTACCCCGAGCTAAAAAAATGACAGCTGCTTCCTAGCAGCTCTTTGGAGGCTCATAAAAAAGGCAAAAAAGATCTGCCCAGAACAAGTGGCCCAGGACCCTAGCACTAGCCGTCTAGGCCCTACCCTTCCTGCCCTCTGCCCCCTTCAGGTCCCAGGAAGGACCCCTCAAATCCTGGAAGCTCTCATTTCCCTGGGGACCACCTGCTCCCTGGCCTCCCAGCCCCCACAGCCAGTCCACTCGTGGTGGGGGGAGGGGAAGCGACAGCCAACAGCAGCTTCAGGAAATGAATGAATCTATTAGCCTGTAATTCCAAACGAAAATGACTGCGTTGGCTCCTTCCCTGCCCCATCCATCTTGTTACCGGGCTGTGGGGAGCTGGGGAAGCCTCTGCCAAGAAATTTATTAACTCGGATTTAAATAAAATGGTAATTTTATAACAGCCTTTTTTAACACAATTAAGGAATTTGAATTACTCACCTGAAAACTGCTGAAAAGCACAAATGTCACGGGGATAAATCACGCCCGGAAGATTGGCACTGGTAGCCGGGTGGCTAGCTCTGGGGTCGTGGAGCCGAGCCCAGCTCCCCCCGCCCGCCCCGTTCCCTGCTGGAGATGGTGCCCTAGTGCTGGTGGCCTCATCCCAGCAATGAATTCCCGTCCAGCTTTGCATGGGCCGTGGGAGAGGTGGGGAGTTAAAAGGGAGGCATTAAATAAATAAGAGTGCTAATTAGCTGCCGCTTGGGCTTGCCAGTGGGCTGGCCGGGGGGAAGGGGAGGGAAACCAGCCATCCTGTCCCCTTATCGGTGCCTCTGCTAATCTCCAGGCACCTGCTTACATCCCTCAGCCACATTAGCGGCTATTATTAATGGCGTTGGGGCCTGTGGCCAAGCTCCCACAGGCAGGTGGTTGCACAGGGAGAGGGGCCCTGGCTGGCTCCCTTTCACCTCGCCCCCTGGCGGGCCTCTGCTGTTAGCGGGGAAGATGGGGGGGTCCGGGGGAAGGAAGGCCTGCTCTCTCCCTGCAGAACGTCCTGGCATGACGGGACCTGGCTGGGGAAGGGTCCCTGTTTGGAGTGGAGGCAGCGGCGGTCACAGCTCTGTTCTCCCTCAGCCCGGCCCGCGCCCCCCGGTTCCTCACCGCTGTCTTGGCTTTGGCGATGTCGTCAATCTGCAGGTGCAGGTCTTCGATCTCCACCTCCATTGCTTTGCGTGCTTTCACGGCGGCTGCACAGGTGAACTCGGATTCCTCCAGCTGGACACAGAGCCACCCCCGCCCCAGGGAGAGACGTCAGCCTTTCCCTGGGGCCAGGAGGGCCCTGCAGGGTGCTCCCGGGGGAGAGGGAGCCCGGGCGCGCTCCTTTCCTCCTCCGTGTGCACCTCAGGGCGCCGTGGTGTGGGCACAGGCACCTCCTTCCATGACAGGGTGGGTACCGGGCCCACGCCCAGCGGCCCGGGGCTTGGCGGTCACGCTGGGCGGCATGCAGAGACCCCGGGAGGACGGCTGTTACAAGCAGCTTCTCCCGCTTCCCTGTCACCTTCCTTCCCAAGGACTCAAGACCCACTGAGAGGGGCGCGAGGGAGAGGAGGAACACTGGGGCAAGCCCCGCTGCCCTGAGTGCGGGCCACGTCCTCGGCGCAGATACCTGGTTCTTCAGCTGGGCGATCTCCCTCTTGCTGGGCGCGTTGTTCTTCAGGTGGTCCAGCATGATCTGGGCGTCCGCCAGCAGGGCCTTGGTGCGCTTCAGGTCTTTCCGCAGCCGCTTCTCCGACTCGAAGTCCCGCTGGCTCACCTGGGTGGGCACCAGACGTCGAGGCTCCGGGCTCTACTACAGGGCCCCCTCCTGTCTTCCCTGAGCTCACGCTGCACCCCGGCTCTCATTCTGAGAGGGAGTGCCAGGGTCACGCCGGCCAGTGAGAAAAGCCTGGGTGGGCAATGTCTGACGATCACCCCCCTTCTGATGGCAGTGGGCTCCACAGATCCCAGCACCGCCTTTCACGTTCCCAGACCTCTGACCTCTGCCCATGGCACTCCGACCCCTGGCCAGAGTCCCATCCCTAAGTCTGGATGGGGCAGGCGGTTGGCCGCGCCCCAGCCGGCAGTCCCGCACTCACCTGGTCGCTGAGCGTGGTGAGCTTGCCCTCCAGTTCCCGCTTCTCTCGCAGCACCTTCTGCTTGTCCTCATATTCCTCCTCCAGCTGCACCTCCATTTGTTTTAACTGGAGAACCGCGGGAACAGGGCCCTGTCAGTCCCCAGTGTCTGGGGCCAGGCAGTCCCCTTTCCTCCTGACTCCTCCCACCCCCCGGGAAACAGTGGGCAGGGCTGAGCAGGAGTGACCCCAGAGGGGTCAGACCCTGCACGTGAGGTTCCTAGGGTCTCACAGCAGCCGAGGAGGGAGGGGGGTGTGTGGCAGCACATGATGGTGGCCCCAGGCGAGAGCGGGAGCCCTCGTTCCAGAGAGGGCAGGCCCCACAGAGCCAGGCGAGCTGGCCGCCCAGGGTGGCTCAGGGTGGGCTGCTGCTGAGCAGAGAAAGCAGAGAGCACTAGTCCCTCAGGGGCCCAAGTTTCCCCACAGACCCTGAGGACACGCATCCCAGCCAACGTCAGGAGCGGAGACTCCTGGCCCAGGAGGGCAGTGGAAGAAGGCGTGGCGAAGGCCGGGAAACAGTGATGGGGGAACCGGTGTTCATGCCGACTGCACAGGCCGGTACCCATCGCCTTACCTTCTTCTGACACGACTGCCGGGCCTCCTCCACCTCCTCGTCCCGACTCTCCATCTCCTTGGAGTGGGTCTGTCTCATCCGCTCCATCTCCATCTCGAGCCGCAGCTTGGCCTGGAGGTGGGCGGGCGTAGAGACTGGGTTCCTTTCCCAGCAGCTCGCTGACCTCTGCCCCAGGGCACTCTGACCCCTGCCCACTGCACCCTGATGGGCAGCTTTCTCCGGAATCAGGAGCAGGGAATACTGCTGCCAGCAGTTCGCTCTGCTCCCGCCTTGCTCCTGTGGCTTTACCGGGGAAGCTGAACTCCCTCCTAGGGGTCTAGCCCAGGCCCAGAGAAGGCTGCAGGGGTGGCGCCACCCTGAAGCTTTTCCACTGGCCTCCAGGCTTAGCTGATACGGTGGCTCAGTGGCAGCCAGCATGGGTGCCGTGCACCCTTCACCCCTTCCCACTGGAGCTCAACCAAGGCATGCTCTTGTGGAAAGCACTACGGAAGCTTAGTTATCTTCACACTATGGTCAGCTCACTCAACACTTGGTGGATCAGGGAACGAATGACTGAGTCTGAGATCTTGCCCTCCTCTGCCCAGGCCTCAGGCGAGCTGTGGGGACTGTGGTGCCTCCCTCCGCCAAGCCTCCCAGCACCTGTTCCAGCATCTGGATGGTCCCCGCCTGCTCATCCAGCTCCTCTTCCTGGTCCTTGACCTTGGCCTCCAGGTCCCGGAGCTGCTTCTTGACCTTGGCCAGAGAGGCTTCATCCTTGGACTCTTGGGAGGAGATGTCCTGGAGCTCAGCCTCCAGGGAGACGACCTTCTGTGTGAACCCTGCAATGTCCATGTCTTTTTCCTAGAGCAAAAGAGAAGCTGAGGCGGGTCCTGGGCCAACCCCAGGCCTGCGAAGGGGACGGGGTGAGGGTGGCAGGCGGCCCAACGCACCTCCAGCTGCTGCTTCAGGCTGAAAGCCTCGGCGAGGAGCATGTCCTTCTCCCGCTGCAGCTTCTCCCGCTGCAGCTTCTCCCGCTGAGCCTCCTCGTGTGCCTGCGAGAGCTCGCTGTCAAACCTGTGAGGGGGCACGGCAGAGCGGCCCCGTCAGACCAGGGAACGGTCTGGTCTCAGCACCCAGAGGCTGCCGGGAGAGGATGCCGCAGGGACAGACGGGATACAAGCGGAGGGGGTGCCCCTGCCGCCTGAACTACGGCGGGGGGAGGTGACATTTCGGGGGGCAGGCCGTCAAGGCCCTGCTCAGGGACCTGGTCTGGGATTGGTGGGGTGGGGAGCCATTTCATCCAGCTGGTCCAAGGAGCATTTCACCGGGGGTTCCTACGAGGACCCACGGACGGTTACAGGGCAGAGAACATCCCATTTCATTTCAACAGATAAGAGTGAGGGCCTGCCGAAACCGGTTTGGCTCAGTGGATCGAGTGTCGGCCTGAGGACTGGAAGGTCCCAGGTTCGATTCCGGTCAAGGGCATGTACCTTGGTTGCGGGCACATCCCCAGAGGGGGGTGTGCAGGAGGCAGCTGATTGGTGTTTCTCTCTCATTGATGTTTCTAACTCCCTATCCTTCTCTTTTCTCTGTAAAAAATCAATAAAATATATTAAAAAAAAAAAAAAAAAAAAAGAGTGAGGGCCCCGGGTGAGGGCAGAGAGGGGATCAAGGTGGGCAGAAATGGACATCCCGCTGCCTCGTCTAACTCTTTCTGCAGTTCAGTTTGGCTCCTGCCCCCACTTCTCTGCCACTAGCCTCTCGCCAGGCGCCCCCGCCCCAGCGGTGTGCCTGTCTCCACCAGGACACCCCACTCGGGGCTGGAGGCCAGCAGTGCCACTGGCCCCACCGGCCCCAGGCTTCGGTGGGTGAGCGCGCATCCACGGTTGGGGGCCTCTTTCCTCACACCTCCACGCCCCAGCCTTCCGTTTCCTGCCCAGTGACTTTAACTAAGAAGCAAATGACTAAAATTCCTCTTAGCACCTTCCCTGAATAGCTAATCAGGTTCCTGTCGAAAACGGAATAGCTCCTCCTACCCCAACAACTGTATCAAAAAAAAAAAAAAAAAAAAAAAAAAAAAGGAAGAAAACTCCAGGCAGCAGAAACCTAATAAGTTGCCCAGTGGGGAGTGCAGCAAGGCCCCACTGGCACTGCCATCGGGGGGCTCAGAGGGGGGTTCCCGCGAAGGGTGCCCGCCGCTAGGTAAAAGGGATAAGAACTAGGGAAGCAGAGTCAGGGTGCTGGGAGGGAGACGTGTAAGACCTTGTCTCCTCGCCCTCTCCACAAAGCAGCAGCCCAGCCAGGAGGACGAGGGAAACTGGGGTCCCTGGGGCTCTGTAGCTCTCACTTCCAGGGCAACTCGTGGTGCCCCGCTGTGCCCAGGGGGTGTGGGTTCCTCGGCATTGCTAGTAAAGGCGGCCCGTTCCCATCCCAGCCAGGGAAATTAATTTAGATTGGATTTTCTCCTGTGAGGGCTGCCCCCCTCCCTGGGCCATTACCATAATGAGATGGAAGTGGCACGGTCGTTTAATGACATTAGTCAGGGGAGTGTGATTGTGGAGCGGAGGCAAGGGAGAGCTGGGGAGCGGGGTGGTGGGCACGAGGGCAGGGCCCCGGAGGAGTGGTCCCTGCAGGGGGCCTGGCTGGTGCCCGTCCGTCTGTCCTTGCGGGGCCCGGGCAGGGCGACAGGACTCTGGGGGAGCATGTCCGAGAGCACAGGCCTGAGCAGGCCTTCGATGGGATGTGGGCTGAGGGCTTCTCAGAGGTCAGGGCGAGTGTGAGCATTCACGTTCCGGGCGAGTGTGACCATGCAGGCGAGGCCCCTGGCCAAACCCAGGCCCTTCTCTCTTCCCTCCCTGGAGGGAGAGGCAGCGAGGCCCGTCCAGGCTGGTCTGGAAGGTCCTCTGAGCCCGGTGCCGGGGACCCACCCACCTCCTCTGCTTCTTCTCCAGCTCGTGGTTGCGGACCTGCTGGCCCTCCAGGTGCAGCTTGGTGTCCTGCAGCTCGGCCGTCAGCCGCTGGCACTTCTTCTTGAGCTGCTGCAGGGCCCGCTGGCTCTCCTCACTGTCGGCCTGCAGATCCCCGAGCTGGGGCCCGGATGGTGCAGGGTCATCGGCCATGGAGAGGCCCGGACGGATGTGTTGGAGAAGGTGAGGAGGAGGAGGAGGAGACGGAGAAGTGAAGGGGAAACCAGAGAGAAGGGAAGGAGTCAGGGACGTTCAGGAAACGAAGACACTTGAACAACTTGGGTTTGCCCTTGGGGGGTCCCCGCCCTGAGAGGCGAGCACGCCAATCCTCTCCTGCTGCTCCCAGGGTTGGCCCGCCCCTGGCCCTTGCCTGGGCCAGCATGGGGGACCGAGCCCTCCCTGCCCTCCCAGGCCCAGGCCTCCACTGCCTCGGGCAGACTCACCCGCCTCTCCAGCTGCCTCTTGTTCTGCTGCTCCACCTCCAGCTTGTCCTCGAACTCCTGCTGGAGCCGCTTCTTGGTGAAGTCCACCTCCCGCACAGCCCGCTCATACTTCAGGCGCCACTCGCCTCCTGGGGGGCGGGGCCAGACAGGGAGGCCTGAGCTTCTGAGAGTCCCCAAGAAAGGGTACGGGGGAAGAAGAATGGGGCCGGGAGGGGCAGCAGGTGGAGTCAGCCAGAGGGACTCAGACATGTCTCTGGAGTGATGGCCTCGTCCCAAGGTGGAAGGAGCCAATCGCTGGGACGGCCAGACCCTGGCCCTCAAACGCGGTCATGACCATGGCTATCACGGCCCTCCACCATAATCCCCTGCACTGATTGGCACCTGTACTGCCCATTGACGTCACACAGCCTTATCCCAGCACTCTACAAAGGGACCTGCCTGGACAAGGGGTGTGGTTACCCAGGGGTGGGCATCAGAGCTGCCCCTCAGAGCCGCTGCAGCCCCAGACCCACCTGCATCGTCGTCGTCCACTTCCCCGTTGATCTCGGCCGCCCGGATAAGGCGGGCCTCCATCACCTCCACCTCCATCACCTCCATTTGCTTCTTCAGTGCATCGTACTGGGTCTGCGGGAGAGGGGGTGAGGAGGTGTGCTGTTCCGTCCCTCACTCAGTACCCCCCACGTCGCTGAACCACACAGGCCCCGGGCACACGCTTACCCAGGGCAGACAGAGGTGCCGGGCTAGTGGCAGCGATGCCACCCGTCCTTGGGGGGAGGCAGATGGGCACTAGAGTGCGGCAGCCGCCAGCATGGCTGTCTTCACCCCGGCCCTGCCCTCACCTGCAGCTCCTTCTTCTCCTTCTCCGCTCGGAGCCTCTCGGCGGTCTCCGCGTCCAGCAGCTGGGAGGCGGACTCTCCCGTGTTACGCTCATCTGTCAGCTCCGATGTCAGCTCTGAGATCTGGGGGCGGGGGGGAGATGCCACCAGTTACCAGTTGAACTGCCTGCCTCATTCAGCCGGAACGCTGGGGAGTGGGGGGGTGGGGGTGGGGTGGGAAGGGGAGGCCTCCTAGGCCCAGCCTCCCTGTGGCGGAGAGCCAGCTTGTCTGGTGCTGGGAGTCACTCACCCGGGTCTCCAGCCGGTCACTGTTGAGACGCAGCTCATTCCGCTCCTTCTCCACTTTCTCGAGCTTGCCCCGCAGCTGCTGGATCTCCTCCTAGGGGGCAGCGAGGAGTGCAAAGTGAGCCAGAGGCGCTGCGAGAGGTGAGGGCCCCGGATCCGCACCCCTGGGGTGAACAAAGCCGGTAAAGCTTGGGGCCAGGACACAAGGACACGGGAAGCCACTGCCCGAGGTTTTATCCTCAGCCAGCAGCCCAGGGGAGGCCTTCTGTGTGACGGGCAGACTGGAGGTCACCAGCTCTCGGGAAGAAGCACTTGGGAGCCCAAGAAAAGCTGGCCAGACTCTTGCCCGTGTGGACGAACAGGGCTTCCCCCGCCCCCCCCCCCCCCCCCGGGGCCATTACGTACGTCTTTGCTCCGGATCTGCTCCTCGGACAGCTGCACCTCGATGAGGGGCCGCACGGTGGTGAAGAGCTTCCACCAGGGCCAGTCCTTCACCCCTTTGTTCTTCTTGATGTTCTTCTGCACACAGCGGATGGCCAGGTCCTGGATCTAAGATGGGGCAGGGGTGGCGCGCAGTGGGGCTCTCAGCACCAGGCCCAGCGGGATCCTCCCCACGGCGCTGCTCCTCTGGCCACCTGCCCCGGCGTCCAAACTCCCTCTGCTGCCCGCCTCCCGTGTCCCTCAGAGACCGGCCCTGGGAGCACGGCCCTGGGCTCCGGCCCCTCCGCCATCATTAGGAACCGTTCCATTTGCTTTATTTGCCGCCTGATCATTTCCAGCACCCTGGCCTGCAAACGCTATAAAACCTAATCTTGCTGAAACACAGAGGAGGCGGCGCTGGCTGTTTTATGGACTTGCTAATAAGAAAAGGAGCCGCTGACACAGCTCCTTAATCTTCATGGAGGAGCCCGGGGTCCTCAGCCCACCTCTGTCTGGGCCCCGGGCCCCCACCCCACCCTGTAACTCGTGGGCCAGGCCACATGGTCTCAGCACGGAGCACACCAGCACTCTCGCCGGCACTGAGGGACGGCCCCGTTCCCCAGCCTGGCCCAGGGCATGGCGGCCCCCGGAGGCCCCTCCATCTTCTCCCCCAGGTACAACAGCTCACAGCCCCCAGACCAGCCTCCTGCCCCTCCACGTTCCCTGCAGCCCCCCACCCCACCCCATCCCAGGAACTCCGCTCTGCCCGCGGGGCTGGGCAGCGGCACCTTTTTCTTCTTGAAGTGCTGCCGGGCCAGGTAGCCCCTGCAGGCCGCCTGGAACAGGGTCAGGTTCCTGCTGGTCTGCTCGTCCCGTTGCTCCTCCAGCCGTGCCAAGGTGCCCGCCCGGAAGAACACCTGCGGAGAAGCAGGCGGGTGAAGGCAGGAGCCGGGTGGGGTGGCCCAGCGAGGAAACCGAGGAAACCGGGAGGAGCAGGCACAGGAAACCAGCCGGGGGGCCTCCCCGCGCGACCCCGGGCCTGGGAAGAGCCTGAGAACCCAAGTGTCCGAGACAGGAGGGGAGCGGAGAGGGGAGGGCCGGCGGGGGGGGGGGGGGGGAGGGGAGAGGGGCGGGAAGTTTTGGGAGGGGAGGCGTAGGTGGGAAATCTAACTTCAAAGAGAGATGAAACGAGGTGGAGTCGGAGGAAGGTGTAGGGATGAGAAG
Source organism: Pipistrellus kuhlii (assembly GCF_014108245.1). Taxonomy (NCBI): domain Eukaryota; kingdom Metazoa; phylum Chordata; class Mammalia; order Chiroptera; family Vespertilionidae; genus Pipistrellus; species Pipistrellus kuhlii. The sequence goes on along the minus strand of NW_023425539.1, from coordinate 3,475,780 downwards.
GAAAAGCAGCACCGCTGGTCAAATGGGGAGAGGACACCCCTCAGCCACATCGACAAGGGCGGCTCTCTCCCCAGCACTGCCAGCAACACTGCCCACGCCCCACGCCCCCTGTGCCCACCCACCGCCCACCGCAGGGCCCAACCGCACGCTCCAGCTGCCTTTGGCATCCAGCTGCCTGAGGCCGGGTGAAGCGGATGGTGGTGTCCTGGGGGGGGGGGGGGGGAAGAAGAAGGAGGAGGTCCAGAACGCAGTGTGCAGAGGAAGGGGGTGGGCAGGGGAGGGGGCCCCTTCTCTGGACCCTCCCAGCTCAGTTTCTTTCATGTGCCAACACCCCACCCCCACCCACACACCCAGGTTTCATCTCCCGAAGAAGCCGAAGAAGCCGGTGTGGTGGGCGGAGGTTGGCCCAGTCAAGGGACCTGTCCTACAGGTTTGGGGGCTGGAGGGCAGATGTGAGAGCACCCAGCTGGATGCCCCCACGCCCAGCCTTCCTTTCACTCCTGGGTGCCCTGAGCTGGAGCTGGGTACGTGCTTTCCTACTGAGAGAGGAAGAAGAGGGGGAGGTGGTCAGGCGAGAAAAGGCTCTAGTCTCCTTAGAGAGGGCAAAGGGACAGGGACATGCCACCTCCACCATGCCCAGGACGCACACGGTTCCCTTCTGAGGGGCAGAGAGGAGCCGTGAACTCCGTGGGGAAAGACTCAAAACCACGAGGCACAAGCCCCAGGCCTCCCTCCAGGGGGCCCGTGGGGAGAGGCCTCCGCTTGCTGCCGAGAGAGCTTTGCCTCTGGCGCCGCCGAGGAAACCTAGTCCCCGGAGGCCGCCCGGAGGAAGGCAGCTCAGGCTTCTGGAACATTCTCCCCAACCCCACATGTGGGGCCGAGCGCCCGGCATCTCCCAGGGACCCCGAGTCCCACCTGAGCCTCGATCTCCCACAGCGTGTGAGCCCCCGACCCGCCCAGGGGCTGGGGACTAGCCACGCCCCTGTGCCAGCGGCCCGCACGCACAGTTAGTTGTCTGACTGGGACGGAAGCAGTGAGGTGCCAGGTGGGGGACAGGCAATGGCCCAGAAACACACACGAGAAGAAAAAGGATGGTCTAGACCCGTGGTCGGCAAACTGCGGCTCGCCAGCCACAGGCGGCTCTTTGGCCCCTTCAGGGTGGCTCTCCCACAAAACACCACGGCCTGGGCGAGTCTATGTTGAAGAAGTGGCGTCAGGAGAAGTTTAAGTTTAAAAATTGTGGCTCTCAAAAGAAATGTCAGTCGTTGTCCTGTTGATATTTGGCTCTGTGGACGAATGATTTTGCCGACCACTGGGCTAGAGGCGAGGGCAGGAGCCTCGATCCTGTCGTGAACAGCTGTGTGTTTGTGGGGTGAGGAGTCCTTCTGAGTATTAGGGGAAGGCTCAGGCTGTCTCCTTCCCAACACAGCCATCCACACTCATTTCACACACAATAACCAGAGGTCTGAGACCCCCCCCAACTCCTTGTCTAAACCCTCAGGGCCCTGTGGGCTCAGACTGAGACACCTCCCCACCCCTTTGAAATGATATGACAAACGGGGGTCCTTGCTCTCCACCCAGTGTTAACCACAGGAGTCCTGAACTTCGCCGAAACCCGTTTGGCTCAGTGGATAGAGCGTCAGCCTGCGGACTGAAAGGTCCCAGGTTCGATTCCGGTCAAGGGCATGTACCTGGGTTGCGGGCACATCCCCAGTAGGGGGTGTGCAAGAGGCAGCTGATCGATGATTCTCTCTCATTGATGTTTCTAACTCTCTATCCCTCTCCTTTCCTCTCTGTAAAAAATCAATTAAAATAAAAAAAAAATATATATATATACATATAAAAAAGAAGTCCTGAACTTCTCTCCCAAACCAGATGTGAGCGGACATCTGCCGCTGCCCCTAATTCTGCCCCCCTGGGGTGCGACTGCCTCAGCTGGGCACGGGGACGATGTAGAGGGACTGAGGTGGCAGCCGGGAGGAGGACCAGCCTGGGCAGGCCCTGCCCTGCCCAAGACATGCCTTGGAGGAGGTGCCACCCCAGTGCCAGCCAGTAGCAGCTCAGCCTGCCAGAGGGGCCGGAGCCCACCCGGGGGAAGACCAGGAGGCTGACATGAAACCCAGGGAAGAAGCTGAGCCGGCAGCCCCAGCTGAGAGACAGCCGGGGATGAGGAGGGGGAGGAGGCAAGCCAGACAGCAGAAATCAAAGCCAGAAAAATGACACGGAACGAGGGCGGGATGCAGAAGACACAGAGGCCCAGGAAAGAACTAGAACAACAGAACCAGAAACGAAGGAATGGAGACCAGCAGGGACGGCAGGGCCCGAGGGGACGCCAAGGACAGCAGAGACGAAGACACAGCGAGGGGACTGGAGAGGGATTCCCAGGGAGGGAGGGGGCAGGAGGAACCAAGAGCGTGGCTCAGCGTGCAGAACGGAGAGAACAGCGTGGACAGACCACACGTAAGCTGTTTCTGGAGCATCCCCTTCCACCTCGCTCTCTCCGTGAGGCCCTGGGACCGGAGTTCCTCCCTGTGTGCTGACGAGTGCACAGGCCCAGAACCTTCCGTCTGGCTCCCAGCTGCTCTCCCTCCCGCCGCAGCCCTTGAGCACATACGTGGACGCTGCTGGTCAAGCCTCCCAGTCGCGGGAAAGAGTGGCCTGCAGGGCTCCCTGGCGCATGGGAGGAATGCTCAGCTGACCCTCTTGTGTGGCGATGCGGCAGACTGGCACCCAGGGCCGGGCGTGCCTGCCTTTTATGGGCCACGTTCCATTCAGGTGAGGAATCCGGCCCGTGGGCAGGTGGCGGCAGCACAGCTTTTCCATGTCCTGCTCGCCCTCCTGGGACCCTGGCAGCCCCCAAGGACCTGCCAAAGGGGGGTCTGCCCTCCGGAGTGCTCTGCCTGCTGCCTTCCTGATCCTTCTAGCCCTCCTCCCTCCGGCCTCCCCACTCCCCACACCGGGTCCCAGGGCGAGTTCAGGGCCACTCTCCAACCCACTCCCTGCTGACATCACGAGGTGTTCACGGCGCCAAACAAGCCAGTTACTCAGAGGGAGGAACATCAGGTTTGCTGCAGCTGGAATCTCGAAATTCCTGGCCCCTCGCCCTAACAAGGGCAGCTTGAGAGGAAGGGCGGCCCCAGAGTGGCTGGGGTGGTGGACAAGGGGTCTCGGGGGGGCAAGATGCAGAAGGGGAACTCGGGGGGGGGCAAGATGCAGAAGGGGCACCAGGAGGCTCCTGGAGTAAGACGGAGCAGGGAGGGCAGTGGGGGAGGGCCAGCCATGTGGACAGGGTTGACCAGAGAGTGAGGCCCGACTGCTTTCCTGTGGGGACAGCTCACCCGGCTCAGGCCCATGCAGCAGCTGCTCTTCTCCAGGTCCAAGGACTCCAGCAGCTCCTCCACCGCCTGCAGAGAGAGAGGTCTCTGTCATGAGCCCACCCAGGGACTCCCCATCCACAGAGGGCTCCGCCCAGTCACTCAGTCCTTCCCTGTCTTCCACTCAGTCCCTTATTTGTGCACCAACCACTTTCGGTGGCTTCCACAGGGTCAGGCATTTGGTAGATTCTGGGAATAGAAGGATATAAGCGATCTTTTGGGTGTTGTGAGACAAGTGAATTAGTGACGTACATAGAGGAGGAGGCATCAACGCCAGCCAAGGGGATCCTGGAAGGCTTCCTGGAGGAGGTGTGGATTGCACTGAGTCTTTAGATAAAAAGAATTAGCCAGACAAAATAGGGGGGAGGGCATTTCAGCCAGAGAGACTAGCATGAGCAAAGGCCCGGAGCAGAAGACAAGAGAATGTGCTGAGAAAAATAGTCTGGTTTGGAGTGAAGTGGGAGCAGTTAGGGTACAATCAGGGCAGTAGCCAAAATGCTTGGAATCTGTGTGATCTGAGAGGTCCTGGAGGGTTCTCTCAGTAAAGACATGATCTGATTTGCATTCTAAGGAGATATCACTGGTAAAAGGGCAGAGGATGAATGGAAACCCCCTTAGGCAGTTACTGCAATAATCTACAGGAGAGGAGGTTACAAAGAGCCTGACCTAAAGGGCCAGGGCGGGGGTGGGGGGTGGTGGTGCAGGGGTGGGGGGGGGGTTTGCAGGAGATGTTAAGGAGATAGAGCCTGCCAGGTATGGGGATGGGCAGAGGAGAGGAGGGAACCTAGGGACACACTGAAGTTTCTTTCTGACTTATGTAACTAAACAGACCACGGTGTCATTTTCTACGGGAGAGAATACAAGAGAAAGAGTGGGTTTTGGAGGCAGTCTCACCAGTTTGGTGTGAATAAGCTGAGTGTGAGGTGCTATAGGTCACACCTGTAGAGAAGTCCAGAAATAAGCTGAATAAAAACGCACGTCTGGAGTTGAGGAGAGAGGCCTGGGCTAGAACTATTGATTTGAGAGTCATCAATACATCTGTGGTCATCAAAGTGTGAATTAGGTTGCCCTGGAAGAGGATGCAGGAGAGAAAACACACAGGGCCAAGGAGAGAGTCTCAAAGAAGAGGGAGACCTTTATTTCGGGGGCAAGTGGAAGCAGGGAAGCTCATAAGTTCTGAGAAGGACAGAACAGAGAGACGAGGGCAAGCCAGGGGTGGGCTGAGCAGAGATCTTCAAAAAGAACAGAGTTGTCCACGGAGTCACGTGTTGTGGGGAAGCACAGAAAGGGGCCCGTGAGCTCTGGAAACATGAAGGGCAGGAGGAGACAAGGAGATGGGTCCCAGGGTGTCAGGGATGGGAACTGGCAGCTGTGGGTGGAGGAAGGAAGGGCGGTGGGGTGGGAGGACACACGAGGAGAGGAAGTGTTGAAGGAAGAGGGCAGGCAGGAGACAGACAACGGTCGGCATGAGAGAGTTAACAGAAGTCTCCTTTCTGACCACAATGTCTGTGGGAGGTTTCTCCATGGATGGAAGAGCCAGCAGAAGAAAGGCCGAAGGAACAGGCGAGGAGAGTTACCACCGAGGGGGCAGGTCTCCAGGGAGACCACAGGGAATGTTATTGGACGAGGGAGGGATGCTTCTCCCACCCAGACAGGAGGAAGGAGGCACCGGAAGAGCAGTGCACAGAAGACGGAGGAGGAAGTTGGAGCCTCGATTTTATTAGCATTGAGAGGCAAGGTCAACGGCTGGTCAGGAGACCTGGGCAAGCAGGGCCGGAGAGGATTAGTGGAGAAATGTGGAGGATGGAGTGTCAGGGAAGGAGCTTAGCATCGGGCCCAGGCCAGGATGGGGCACATGGAAAACTTGCCAGGCCACCCCAGGGCCCAGTCGGGGCTGGAGACCATGAAGCTGTAGGAATTCAAGTCCACATGGTTGTCTCCTTCTCTCCCACGGCAACTTGGCAGCGCTAAACGGAGGCGGGTGGATGCCACTGGCTGCCCCTTCGGGGTGGGGGTGGGCAGGGCAGGTGCCAGGGGAGGCTCAGAAGAGCTGAGGATGGGAATGAAGGCTGCGGCCAGAGGGTGTGAGGCTGAGCGGAAAAGGAAGTAAAGAGAGGCGGAACGGACGGAGTAGAGAAACCGCGGTGGGATCCAGACAGGAGAGGTCTCCATGGACAGAGCAGGGGGAGGCGCACAGGAGGGAGGCTGAAGCCAGAGAAGGCCACGCTGGGATTCCAGAGGCGAAGCAGTTCCAGGCCGGCCAGGCGTGGCCGTGGCCGTGGCCGTGGCCGTGAGTGGGAGGCTGGAATGAAGGCGAAGCGTTGGAGGGAAGGGGCTGTGGGGCAGGTCGCCTACATTCACACCAGGTCTGCGGAGGGCCCCTGGCCGGTCTTGGATGCGAGAAGGTTATGGGGTCTCCATGAATGTGGGTCTGTGTGTGACTCAGGATAAGGGGGAGGGGGCTTCCTGCCCCTTCTGTAGAGCACCCACCCTCTTAGGGAAGCCAGCCTGAGGGAGGATGCTCTCAGAGCCAGGCAGGGTGCCCCAGGGCAGAGCACAGGGAGGGAGGATTCCTCTGCTTGGGAGGAGCCCTTTGTCTCTCCCAGGAGCTGCCTCTGGGGTCAAGGCGACAGCTTAGAATGTCAGCTTAGAATGACATCCCCATTGGCGGAAATCACCAGCCCGGCAGGACAAGGGGCCCCAGAGGCCTGAGGCTCACCAGGGCACAGCTTCCCCTACAGGAACTAGTCCCACGTGGAGGTCAAGGCTGGGGGCCCAGGGACTACCAGCGGCACACCCAAGCATGAGCTCTCACCTGCACCCGGAGGTTCTTGAAGGACTGTCAGCAGACACCCCACCCAGGGCCTCCGGTTCCTGCAGTCCGTTCCCCAGGCTCCCTCCTCCCTCCTGACACAGTCTGGCTGCCCCCTGGCCCTGTCCTCCTCCTGGAGGGCCCAAACCAGGAGCCTGAGCAAGGGCCAGACCAGCTCTCTCCAGGGAAGGAAGGGCAGCTACTCAGAGGGCTCTGAGCTGAGGAAAGGGGGTTGGGGAGGAGGAGGGGAGCTTTGGGGCCCAGACCTACCCGTCTTTCGTCCACGACGATGTAGTTGCGCCCGTGTTTCTTGGTCAGGTGTGGGGCCAGGACGTCAAAGCGGCGGCGGAACTCAGAAAACACCATGTGGTCGGGGTAACCTGGAGGGAGAGCAGCCCGGGGCCAGGCCCATCAGCACCTCCCCTGCTCCCACACACTCCCACAGCCACGGCGCCGGGCACTGGCGGGAGGGTCCCCTGCAGGGAAGACACGGCAGGGGCAGGAGAGCCTGCGGTGAAGGCAGGCCAAGGGAAGGAGAGAGCGGAGAGGCAGAGGGCAGGGGCGAGGGACAGGAAGCCGAGAGGACCTCTCGGGCTGCCCTGCAGCGGCATTACAAGGTTTAGAAGGGGAACAGGTTCTTCTAGAAGGAAGCAAGTTCCCTGCCCGTGAGGGGTGCACATGGGGGGGGGGGGGTGGCTGACCACCTGGAGGGAATGCTACAAAAGCCAGATGGCCTCTGAAATGCTCTCCTGTCCTCCAGTCCACGGCTGTCCTAGCCCAGAGGACAATGTGTTGAGGACTTAATAATAAGAGAGAGAGAGAGAGCCGAGACCGGTTTGGCTCGGTGGACAGAGTGTCAGTCTGCGGACTGGAGGGTACCAGGTTCGATTCTGGTCAGGGGCATGTACATTGGTTGCGGGCACATCCCCGGAAGGGGTGTGTGCAAGAGGCAGCTGGTCGATGTCTCTCTTCCATCAATGTTCCTGGCTCTCTGTCTCTCTCCTCTCCCTTCCTCTCTGTGAAAAGTCAATGAAATATATTAAAAAAAAAAAAAAAAAAAAGGAGAGAGAGAAAAAAATAGGGCGTTAGAAAGTAGCTGAGAGAAACAGCCCATGAGCTTGGGGGTGGAACCCTGGCCCTAGCTCCTGGTATCATGTGACCTTAGATGGGTCAGGAGACCTCTCTGAGCCTCGGGTTCCTGATCTTTAAATGGGGGCCCGAGCACGTATCTAGCAGGGCAGCCATTTAATGAGAAACGGAGAGCAGCCCGGGGCCAGGCCCATCAGCACCTCCCCTGCTGGGTGACTCCTTTTCCTCAGTCTACTGAAACAGGACATGGGAAGGGCTCCCTCCCTAGCCCCATCTTGACCTTGAGTCCTGGGCTACGTGACCCAAAAGACTTGGAGGTGCTTTTTCCCTAAGGAGCCTGACTTCTCACAGAGGTGCCCATACTGGCTTGGGGTCAGGGCTTGAGGTCAGGACAAGGGTGAGATGGCTTCCAGTTTGGAGCAAGGTCAGGGTGGTGGCCAGCCGGAGGTTCCCCGGACTCACCGAAGGAGACCAGAGCCCATCATAGAGCCGTGGTCAGCAAACCGCGGCTCGCGAGCCACATGCGGCTCTTTGGCCCCTTGAGTGTGGCTCTTCCACCAAATACCACGTGCGGGCGCGCACATGCAGTGCGATTGAAATTTCCTGGCCCTTGCACAGAAGTCGGTTTTCGGCCTGGGCGAGTCTATTTTGAAGAAGTGGCCTTAGAACACTCAAGGGGCCAAAGAGCCGCATGCGGCTCGCGAGCCGCAGTTTGCCGACCCCTGCCATAGAGGACCCAGAGAACAACCTCTACAGAATCATGGAATTTCAAACTGAAAAGCGTGTGAAACCAGATACAGCTCATCTTCCGGACGTGGAAACTGAGGCGCGAGAGGTGGAGCAACTGATTGCCTGAGATCACAAAGGCAGTGGCTGGAGGCAGAACTGGACTCCGGGCCCGAACTCCAGCAGCCAGGCGGGGCCGCCTCCAAGGGGCCCGCTCTCCGGCTCTGGGAAAGCCTCCAACCGGGAGATGAGGCTGATGCATGTGCCTGATAATTGAAACAGGAGGCGGGGGCCGCGGAGGGGCCGAGACAAAGTGAGCTATTGATTGTATCTGAACTGCAATTAAATTGATGGGCCGGGATAGCAGGTCCGGACGCCTGGCGTCTTAATTAATCATCAGCGCTATCGATGGTGGCTGGGGGCTGAGGGAAGGGGGGGCCCCCCCGCGGCAGCTGGCCTCATCGATCTGCTTGTTTGAGTAAAGCACATTGATTTTTGTTCAGAGCGGTAACAATCTGGTTTTGAAATAATAAACACCAACTCCATATCAAGACGCAGGGACAGATCGATGATTTACTTAGAGCAGAGCAGGGCTGCCGGGAAAGCGGCGGCGCCCACGGGGATGCCTCCGGGGGACCTGGCTGTGGGTGGGGGGACCCTGGCTGTGGGTGGGGGGACCCTGCCTGCCCCTCTCGCTGAGGGAAACGGGCAGAAACCTGGCAATTCGTCACGTCTCCGACAAACGAAACCCTACTTGAGGGGCATGAAACTGGAAAGCCGGACTGCCTAGGTCAGATCCCACTCTGCCACTCACGAGCTGTGTGAGGTTGGGCAAGCTGCTGAACCTCTCTGAGCGTCAGGCTCCTCGTCTGGCACTGATGGCAACACCCACGTGTCAGGAGGCAGTCCCGTTCTGCCTCCACACGTTAAATGCGTTAATGTGTGTGCTGACTTTGGAATAGTGCCTGGCACTCGTAAACGCTCTGTGAATGTTGACTATGATCAGCACCTCATTTCTCACTGGGGGACTAACCCAGCGCCAGCCTGCTCTTGGAGGTGGGCACCTCCACTGAGCAGATGGTTCCATGAGGCATCTGCTGCTGTGGGCAGAGGTAGGTGACCATCTACACCACTGAGGGGGGAAAGGATGGAGATCTGGGTACAGGGCATGTGGGGAAGTTCAGGGGGGTGAAGACAGGGATATGGAAGGCAGAGGCAGAAGAGAGGAGCCAGCAGAATGGAAAGAAAGAGAAAGGAGCACGCTGGCTGGAAGATGAGACGAGGTCCCACAGAGGAGGCACGGGGGCAGAAGGAGATCAAGGGCTGGCTGGAGACAGGAGGGGAGCAGCACCCCCTTAGCCCATGGCCCCCCTTGGGGAGATGGGGAGGGACAGAGGCGGCTCCAGAAAAGGGAAGCTGAGCGCGCAGGAGGCCTTACCTTGGCGGTACATGCGCATGGCGTCAAGCAGGCGGGAACCACGGAGCTGGGCGCGAAGCAGGGGCACGTCCAGCTGCAGGAGCCCGGCCTCGCAGTGGTCTCCTGAGGGCAGGTCCAGCTCGCTGCTGCTGCTGACTCGGCGGGAGGAGGCGGACCGGGGCTCCCCGGCCCAGCCCTCGGCCACAGGCAGGAAGCAGTGCACGAAATGCAGCTTCGACTTCTTGATGGTGTCAATGAGGGCATCCTGCCAGAGGGGAAGGGACGGCCCTCAAGGACCTGGTACCAGCATCTCCGCTCCTTGCAGGTTGGCAGGTGCCCCACCACCGCCTAGGACCGTGGTTGGCAAACTGCGGCTCGTGAGCCACATGCGGCTCTTTGGCCCCTTGAGTGTGGCTCTTCCACAGAATACCACGGCCTGGGCAAGTCTATGTTGAAGACGTGGCATTTAGAAGAAGTTTAGGTTTAAAAAATGTGGCTCTCCAAAGAAATGTCAATCGATGTACTGTTGATATTTGGCTCGGTTGACGAATGCGTTTGCCGACCACTGGCCTAGGCTCTGCCAAGCCCGGGTAACTCTGCCTTTATAGATCTGAGTTACCGCCCTAGCAGGTTTGGCTCAGTGGATAGAGTGTCTGCCTGCAGACTGAAGGGTCTCGGGTTCAGTTCCGGTCAAGGGCATGTGCCCAGGTTGTGGGCTCAATTCCCAGGGTGGGGCGCACGCGCGCGAGGCAGCTGTTCCATGATTCTCTCTCATCATTGATGTTTCTCTCTCTCTCACTCCCTTCCTCTCTGAAATCAATAAAAATATTTAAACCAACAACAACAACAAAAACAAGTCTGAGTTGCCACTCAGGCAACAGCACTGAAAAAGGGGACCCCACCAGCATCAATCGAGTCCAGGTGGGACGCAGAGTGGGCCCTGGGTGACTGGAGTGTGTCCAGAAGGCCCGGCTACCTGCCAGGGGTGAGAAGGGGCACCGGGCCTGGGCTGGCACACTCACCACCTGCAGCTTGATCTGGATGCACAGGGACTTCTTCTTGACCGCCGCCATGCCCGTGGTGAAGGTCTTCCGCATGCTGGCCGCCCGGCGCAGCGCCAGCTGCGAGCCTCCCTCCAGGCCCGCGATGGAGCCCGAGAGCACCGTGGCGCCGCCCGCCCGGCCCAGGAACAGGTTGCTGATGATTTTCCTGCCGGAGGAGGGAAGGAAAGAAGTCACATTCACAGAGCAGTCGAGGCCATTCCTTCTCTGAGCTCCTAGGAAGCCAGACAACCCCCCGCCCCACCCCCCTGAGAGAAATCTCTAAATAGCGAGAAGACAAAACCAGGGTGGGCAGCAGCCGAGGGAGGGGTAGGCAGGGAGTGGACAGAGCGGGCAGTCTGTTCTCTGTCACTAGGCAGGATGGGGGGGGGGGGTACCCATGTAGCAGAAGACAGTGGAGCCCAACATCTCCTAACAGAAGACACAATCTATTACGTTTACTGTCTCCAGTCCCCCTGGAATGTAAACTCCATAAGGGCAGGGATTTGTGTGTTTTTGTTTGTTTGTTTGTTTTAAAATATATTTTATTGATTTTTTTTACAGAGAGGAAAAGAGAGGGAGAGAGAGTTAGAAACATCGATGAGAGAGAATCATCGATCAGCTGCCTCTTGCACACCCCCTACTGGGGATGTGCCCACAACCAAGGTACATGCCCTTGACCGGAATCGAACCCGGGACCTTCCAGTCTGCAGGCTGACACTCTTATCCACTGAGCCAAACCGGTTTAGGCAGGGATTTGTGTTTTACTCCGTTTCAGGTGTATAATCTCTGTCATCCATCCATTTATTTAACAGATAATTACTGCCTTTGCTCTTCCTATGGCCCCAGGAAGGTGACGGAAGAAGTAGGTGGCACCCCTGGAGGGCGGCTCCTGTACTTCCCCCAGGGGTGCCACCTACCTTTTTGCCACCTTCCTGGGGGCCATAGTAAGAGCAAAGGCAGTAATTATCTGTTAAATAAACGAAGGGATGACAGGAATTATACACCCGAGAGGTTTCTAAGGCTATGCCTGCCTTCTATGAAGAATGCGGGGGTATTAGTCAAATCTAAAATTATAGCTCCGCCCCAGAATAAATAAACAATAAATAAATAAGCCTGGCTGGCATGGCTCAGTGGCTGAACATCGACCCATGAACCGGGAGCTCACCTTCAATTCTCCCGGTCAGGGCACATGCCTGGGTTGTGGGCTCTCTCCCCGGTAGGGAGCATGCAGGAGGCGCTGATCAATGATTCTCTCATCATTGATGTTTCTCTCTCTCTCTCCCTCTCCCTTCCTCTCTGAAATCAATAAAAATATTTTTAAAATACACACAAAACCCCCAAAATACCTACGGGTCCTCCAACCTAGTCTGTCCCCGCTGCTACCCCAGCAGGAGGCCACCGCCAGGGCCTCAGCTAGCCTTGGCTCCTGCCTCTTAGGAAGCAGAGGGCGTCTACCCTGCTGGGGAAGGAAGCCTCCCACCAGGGGGCCCACGAACAGCCTTGGGGAGTGGGACGTGGGCGCTGTGAGTGGCATTCTTACTTCTGGGAGTCCTGCAGGAGCCGGGGGGCATTCTGGGTAGCCGGGTTCTGCTTGGTGTAGCTCAGCCAGCCAGCCACATTGTACTCCACCCAGTTGGTGCCGTGGCTGTGGCCCAGCAGGAAATGGCGCGGTTTGCTGCTGCGCAGGAGGGGCCTTTGGCCTGAGGGTGGGAGACGCAAGGTTCAGACCCTCAGGGCGCCGGCTCCACAGCGCCCAGGGACTCAGTGCCTCCTGGACCCAGATAGGTGGGTCCCCCGGAGAGGGGGGTGCCACCTACCTTTTTTGTCGCCTTCCTGGGGGCCGTAGTAGGAGAAAAGGCGTTCCAGGAGGGCCTCCTCCGTGGCCCCTGGCACCAGAGCCTCCTCCTCCAATAGCCACAGCAGGCCCCTGGCCTCGTCTGTGCCGGCCAAGGAGCGGACCTACGGGGAAGCGGAGAAATCCCACCGTCACACGGAGCTGTGGGAGAGGAGCCAGTGCCCGGTCCCTGCCCACACGCTATCCTCATGCTGCACGGGTACACACCTACACGCACACATAGCGGCTCCCGCCCCTCACTGCTGACACCTTGTGGAGCAGGTGGGCAGTGAGGAGAAGGAGGAGGCCAGACAGAGACCAGAGAGAGAAGCCCATGGCAAAATAGGACTCCGAGGACTCGTGGCCAACGTCGCCAAAGACGGAAGGCTTCTCACTAAGCCACACTCACAGCCAGAGGCTCTCGTCCACCCTCATCCTCTCGCAGGCCACGTGGGGTCCGCGAGGGCCTCCCGCTGCAGTCCCTCCCTGGGTGTCGCCTCGCAGCCCGCGAGGCTCTGAGCGCAGCACGTGGCCTACAGGAAGCTGTCCGTAGTGGCAGCTGTGGGGCTACCCTGAGCGGGGAGCACCCAGGGCGCTGCAGGGGGGGCCACTGCAGAGTCATAAACGCAAGTGTGAAAAGCGTAAGACAAGTGACTTCATGAACGGGAAGGCCCACGTGGGCAGATGGAGGCTGACTGGAGCCCAGTGTCCCCATCTAAAGGGAACGGCCACCACCCAGCGGCAGCCAACCGCTGTCCTGCAAGAACGCTGGCCTCGTATTGGCCAATCCTCCCGTTTTTCCAGGGAAGGTGGAAAGACCGAAGTCTGATTTCCAACACCCCATGGGAGCCAAACAAACTCCGTCTGTGGCCACCTCCGGTCTGAGGGTACCTTTCCAATGGAATTTCCAAGCCTTCCTCAAGCAAGAAGGACTGAGCTTTCCCCACACCCATGCTGGCCTGGCCTGGAGGGCCTGGGGGACAAGAGAACGAAGAGAGATGCCGTTTCCCTCTTTGACCCCAGCTGCCTCCCTCTCCTCCCCGAAGCTGCCCAAGGAGCCAGCGTGATTGCCAGGAGGTGACCCAGGACTGAAGAGCAACTACGGCCCCAGAGTGGCTAGAGCTGCCAGCAAGAACAAGCAATGACATCATCACATGGTGAGTGGCAGGCTGGGCACTGAGGGGCCCTCCTCCCCAGGGGTGCAACTGCCCGATGCCAAGGCCCATCAGATGGGAAGAGCAAAGAAGGGAAAGAATGGCCAACCGCCACCCAGATACACTGTCTGACCCACTGCCGCTCCGAAGCCACACAGACTGACTTCCTCATACTCGCGGGAATGGCAAAGGTACCGGAGGGAGGCCACCCCGAGCCCAGGTGCCCGGGAAACACCAGCTTCCCTGGGGAGATGTGAATCTTGGATACTTTATCATTTATCCTGGGGGGACATTCACTCTCTCTGAGCTCCACTCGCTTGCTAGGCAACGGGGCCTTCCCACAAGGAAGAAGGAGAGGGAGACAGGACTCGAAGGAGCGGGGAGATCAGCAAGCCTCGCAAAAACGTCGGTTCTCCAGTAAAACGCCTTAGGTGGCTTCGCTAATTGAAGGTCATCACCAAATGCCAAGCGCTCTTCAGGCCAGCCAGTGCACAGGCAATAAGGCGTCCAAGACACGGCTCCTAAGGGTGACAGAGCCCCTATCCACGTGGCCCTCAGTGGGCATCTACAGCTGGGCGCTATTTCCCTGTTCGGGCGCAATGCTGCCTCTTCACCCCACGCTGCCAGGCACATCAGTCTTCTTCGTGGGGACAAGGGGAGAGAATGACTATGTCCTCTGAGTCCAGCCAGGCCTTCGCCACCTGGGAGGATCTGAGGCTCAGCCAGTCACAGGACAGGGCCTCAGCCCTGCTGGTAAGAGAGGAGGCACGTCTTCCTGTCTGGCTCAGGCTCCCCATGACGCCAGGGCAGAAGGAAGTGCTACCTTCCTGGCTAAACCGGCTGAGGGGTGAGGGAGGGGCAGGGACCACCGCTCTAAAGTGCTTGGTGTCCGGGCCTGATTGCTGGCCCTCCCCTCAGCAGCCAGGGGCACACTGGCACCAGTTCCTACAGGGAGGGTCCCCCGGAGGAAGAGGAATGGGAAAGGAGAGAGAAGACCGGCCCAGGGCCTCGCTGGAATTCCTACCAGGGACTGATGGGAGGCCTGGTCCACGGCAGACACAGCATCGTCCGTGGCCGGCTCCGGGTCGTCAGACGCCAGCTCGATGTTCTCCTGGGAAGGAAGGCGGAGCGTGGTAAGCCCAGGGCCGTGTGCGGGCGCGGCTCTGCGAGCAGGCGAGGTCAGCAAACCTGACCTCCTGTCCCACGCGGGAGCGCCCTCTAGCAGCCCGAGTGACAGTGCTCACTGCCTCCCAAGGCACCCTGTGCCAGGGACAACTAAGACCCTTCTACCCTCCTTTCTCGCTGAGCTAAAGCCACCCACTTCTGTTAGTTACATCTGCTGAGTAGACGTTGAGGAATAAGCCTTTCAGTTTCACACTCAGCCTTACACTTGAAGACAACTGTCCTTTTCCTCCTGAATCTTCTCTGACCCCCAATAAATATCTTCCCCAGGATCAATACCCCTCACCTCCAGACCTGTGGTAGGATTTCTAGATCTCGCCTCATCCAGGACACCCTTTCGTGAAGGAGCCCCAATGATCAGCCACCATTTTAACAGGTCAGGAGACAGGGGTAGGCCAGGCCCAACACACAGTGGCTTAGGTGGCACCTTAAAGGAGGGCAAGAAAGGGCTCCCGGGACCCTGAACCCAGCTTTAGTTCTTGGGGAGCAAACTCCACTAATTTCTAACACCCCATGCAACGTAGCTTGGGCAGGAAGAGAGGCCTGGGCCAGAGAGCACAGGTGGACAGACATTACAAGAGCGTAAAAGCTGGGAAGGGGCAGCCAGCGGGGAAGGTGGTTCGTCCCCTCACCCACTGCTGCCCTCCCTGAGGGGCCAAGGCCAGAGGGGGAGGCTTGGGGGCAGGGGGTAGGCAGCGCCAAGGTCAAGTGCTACCTCCTTGTATCGCTCCAGCTCCTGCACAAAGGTGCGCTCGTGGAAGAGCTTCTGCAGCCGGTCCTGGGCGTAGTTGTGGCACAGCTCCTCGAAGGAGGCCCCGCGGACCGCCCCGCCCTGCTCGGGGTTCTGGAAGCCCGGAGTATCCACAATCATCATAGAGCAGAGCGAGTGCTGGCTGGACTTGAGAGCCCTTCACGGGGAGAGGCTGGGTCAGAGCTGGCTAGGGCAGTGCCACTGAACAAGCCCCACTGGCAGCCCAGCCCTGCCCCGAGCAAGCTCCCATCCATCCATCCCTGTGCGCGTGCCCGAGACCCTGCTGGGGAGGGTGTGCCTCCCGCGGCCTATGAGGACACGGGGCCCTCTGCTGGTGGAAGATGGCACTGCCTGGGCCATCTCACGGCACGGAGCCTTCTACCCCACCTTGGTCAAGGCAGGAGGCCCGTGAGCTCCTGGGCCCTCCTGCTTGGCACTCACCGGTTCACCAGAGAGACAAGCAGGGTGAAGAGCTCGCTGTAGAGGCCGGACGCCATGCCCTCTAAGCACTCCAGCGCACTCAGTTTGGGGCCTGCGGGGCAAGAGCATCAGCTGTGTCTCCTGCTCCCTGGGATTCCCGTCCCCACCCTCGTACGCTCCCTCCCTACCCAGGGCCACGTCAGCAGGGGTCTTGGGGCTTCCTCTCCGGCTGATGGAAGTTCTGTCACCCCAGCAGTCTCCCCGCGGCAGAGAGAGCAGCGAGCCCTGGATGGAGCCTCCCGGTGACGTTCACCAGCCCAGGGGCTCAGTACCTGTCCCGTCTCCCAGGCCGCTCTCCTCGGGGCCCTGGCGGAAGGAGGTGGAGCGCTGCAGGGTGCTCCCCTTGTGCTGGTGCTTGAAGATGGATGAGGAGAGCTCCTCCAGGCTGCAGCCCAGCAGGTACGCGGCCTTCTGGGCCCACTCGTGGCGGGCAAACTGCTTGCGCCCACCTACGGGGTAGAAAGAACCATCTGGTGTCTCGGGTCTTCCTCCTGGGGCCACTCGATGCCCTCTGGCTCCCTGTTCCCATGGGACTGGGGAGTAGGCATCTTCCAGAGGCAAATCCAGCCCAGAGGACACCAGAGGGCTTCAGGCAAGACAAGGACAGCCAGCAACCGCCAGCTTCCCTTGTCCCTGGGGGATGGAGAGAATGAGCAAGTCCTAAAAGAGGAGGTAATACACTCTGCAGACACCAGAGGGCACCCTGTCAGCTTCCAACATCCATTTAGGGCTTGGCTCCTGGGGAAATGCAGTCAGTGGATGAGCCTGCCCACCTATGATGAGCACTGAGATCCACCTGTGCCTCGGAGGACAGGTCATGAGGGAGCACCGTGCTTTCCCTTCCCTGAACACATCAGGACCCTCCCTCTTACCTCCAGGCATCTGCCAGGGAAGACCACGGACACCCACCCGGGGCCCAGCAGTGGGACTAGGAGGCAGCCTCAGAGGAAAAAAAGCAGCCCACGCAGACAGAAGTGCCTCAGCCAATCTGTGTCTAATCACGGCAATTAGGGAACGCTAACAAGGAACAAGGTTTTACCTTCAGCAGCTTCTGTAAGGCAAAGGACCAGCATGCAGCATGCAAAGAAAAACAGCATGTTAGCAAACAGTCATCAACTGAGCCCGCCAGGCCCACGGGGAGGGATGGTGGAGGGCGGGCTTTGTGAGGATGAGCAGGCAGGAAAACACAACCACGTTCGGGAACACAAACGCGCGCACTCACGATCTCAAAGGAGTATGTAATCGCACTGACACACATACACAAGGACCTCCGAAGACAATCCCTCCCCCCCCCCCCCTCTCTCTCTCTCTCTCTCTCTCTCTCTCTCTCTCACGCGCGCGCACACACACACACACACACACACACACACACACACACCTTTTCCCCCTCAGCCTCCAATCCCCCTGGAAGCTCTGAGGAGGTAACAGACCCTGCTCACAAGGCAGGTCCATGTGCTACACACCCAGAACTCTCCGCCTGCAGTGAGCACTGAGTAGGGCTGGTTATAGGAAACCTGGGTTTGTCACCTCCTCAGAATGAAGGAACTTCCTTAAAGGCACAGCCAGCCAGCCACCCGCCTGGCCGCCTACAGTTTGGAGGACAACTTCTTTAGGACAAGCCTGCTTCCCTTTTGGTGGAGATGCCACCTGCTGGGATCACAAGGAGTCTAACACCTCCCTCCCACCGGTGCTTCCCGCTCCTGCTGAGCGGCCTGCAGCCCCTCACACCCCCCAGGAAGGTGAAGCCAAAGCCCCAGGTGCTGGTCGGAGGCTCCCCTCCCCCTGAACTGGAGGAGAGAGAGGTGACGAGGTCTCAGCGTGCCGCCCATCAGTGTAACCTCAGAGGAAGGCAGCAGAGTTTCCAAGCCAGGCCGAGCTCTAGCCATTCACAAGCCCCCAAGCACAAGTCCGGAAAAATGCAGCCCATTTGTTACCGTGGTGCTTGCTGCCCCCTAGTGGCCTTCACCCTGACATGCAAGAGGAAGAAACCGGCTACCAAACCAGTGGGGAGAAGGGTAGACTGGGGGACAACTGGCCTTGGGAAACCCCAGGAAGCAGGCCCACGCTACCCCACCTGCGCCCCAAGGGGGCATCATGAGAGCTTCTAGGATCTGGATGCAAAACAGATAGAAGCAGGTATTTTGGGGGGGGGGAGGGGGGCTCTTAGAAGCCCACAGCCAGCAGGCGCCCTCGCCGCCTCAACCCAGAGGTTTCTCCCAGGCCAGTCCCCTCATTACAACAGAACAAGCCCAGCCCCCAGAGAGAGCCCAGGGCAAGCACCAAGAGGGGGCCAGGGGGCCCGACACCCCAGGGAGGGGCCAAGGTCAGTTACCCTCTTGTTCCTCAGGGGCCTCTGTCAGAAAGGGAACAAGAAGGAGAGTTATTCCAGGGGGCTGCTCTGAGTCTGGCAGGGCCCTTCTCTTCCCCCTCAGCCTCTCAGCCCCCGGACCCCCGCTTTCACAGCGCTCCCCGCACTGCCACCCAAATTCGGGCCTCTGGCCATCACTGGCAGAGACGCTTCTCCGGGTGTCAGGAGCCTTCTGCTCCGATGTGGGGGGCTGGAAGAGGCACAGCGAAAGAGGGGTGTCTGACAACAGAGGAGGCTGGGCTGGGCAAGGACAAACTGGGCGAGGGAAGGTCCCCCAAAGGTCTCTTGGGCGACAGGCCGGACGGGGGGGGGGGGGGGCCGCGGCAGGTTACCTTTGGTGGCCCCCGCGGCCCCCAGGTGGTAGATGGCGGCCAGGATGAGCCAGCAGGCTTTCTGCTCGTCCGGAGAGACACCCAGCACCTTCATGGCCGCCTGCAGCTTACTGAACTGCTGGGCCGCCTTCTGCTTCTCCTCCGGCTGCGGGGACAGAGGGGCACGCTGGCACCGGATCTCAGAGGGGCTGCCTGCCCCCTCCCCCCGCAGCAGACCCCATGCCCTCAGGGAGGGCCAGGCTAGGGGAGGGCCACCTGGAGCCGGGCTCCTGCTTCTTCCTGTCTTTTATCCTCACCCCAGGACATGCTAATTGATTTTTGAGAGGGGAAGAGAGAGAGAGAGAGGAACATCGACTGGTCGCCTTCCCATACACGCCCTGACCGGGAACTGAACCAGGAACCTTTCGGTGTAAGGGACAACACTCCAACCTGCTGAGCCACACCGGCTGGGCATTGGAGGCTTCTTTTTACCCCCAAGGCCCAGAGCTGCCAACCCAGTCCCCACTGGCCCCCTCACCTTGGCCAGGGGCACAATCCCGAACACGTTGTTCTCCGACAAGTGGTTCAAGTGGAGCTCTGTCCTAGGGGCACAAACCAGGCATCGGCATGGGGCCCGGTCCCCGGGCCAGGCCGTCTCCCTCCCCGTGTGGAGACAGACAGACTCGCCTTCCAGACTCCGTTCTGTCGGCCCATCATGCCCTCCTGTCAGGCCAGCGGCTACTGCCTTCCCTAATTGGCTGGATGCCTGGCCAGGGGGCCGGTCTCCCCGGACCGGTCACCAGAGATGCTGTGGTGCCGAGTGTCCAGCCAGACCCCTGGGAGGAGGCAGGACACCTGCCTGAAGGGCGAGTCCCGCAGGACGGACCCTGAGCCCTCGGTTGCAAGAAGAGCTGGAGAGGAAATGCCCAAAGGCTGTGCGCTCAGCCTCATCATTCATCCTCTCCTCCACGAACACTGACAGCGAGTCTGAAGGCCTCACGGGAAGAGCCTGGCAGAGGGGCCAACCTGGGGGCAGGAGGGCCAGCTTCGAGGGAGGGCCCTGGAAAGGGGTTAGGTTTGGGCGCCTGTGTGGACCAGCTCAGCCCCCTATCGCTGTGTGACCGCCGGCAGGTTCCTGTATGTCAGGGTGCTTTCTCTCTAGGTCTGGCTCAGCAGAGATCCTAGCTAAGCACAGGGAACTCTGCGGGGTTGGTTCACTGTGCCCCTCACACATAGCCAGACCCCCTGTGCCCGGGAAAAGGGAGCTCCTGCCGGGCAGGGCCTTGGCTCATCCATCTCGTCACCCTCAGGGCCTGGCGATAAGCAAAGGGCACGGAGGCCATGGAGCGGCAAGGTCTCGGAACTCCCAGGGGGCTGGAGCCCAAAGCTCCCTCCCTCCCCGCTCCCTCTGTCCCCTCACCTGAGGGTGCCATCCCCACAGGCCAGCAGGTAGTAGAAGACATTGAACGTGGCCTCGCCGGCCGGGCGCCGAGCCACACGCAGCTTCTCCAGGAGCATCGTCTGTGGGCAGCGGGGAGGGTGTGGGCAAAGGAGGGACGGGCCCGGAAAAGCTTCTCCCGCCCAGGCCGGAAGGACTGGGCCCAGGGAACAGGCGGCTGCTGGTTAACCTCCGGGGGCTTAACCAGAGTGTGTGTGTGTGTGTGTGTGTGTGTGTGTGGTGTGGGGGGGTAAGACACGGAGACAGGCCCAGCTCACGGAGGACATGCCCCTCTGCCTACTTCCTCGGCTCAGCCTTCATGGGAAGCTGGACACTTGGTGGGCAGAGATTCCGTTTTGCAAGGAAAGGAGTCGGCTCTGGCTGGGCCTTCCTTTACGGACAGGCCAGTCTTCCCCGGGTGAAACCCCACTGAGAGAAGCCCCTGAGCATGGGGCGGGGCCTGGGCAGGAAGCCGAGCTGGGCCCCAGCCAGGGCAGCGGGCACAGCAAACAGCCTGGGGAAGGGTTGGGCAGAGCCGGCCAGCCCCAGGGCCGGGGTCCGTTTTGTTGGGGTCGAGTCCCAGGAAAAGGGGACACAGGAGAGAGCCTGGTTTCTAGGGCGAGACACCAGGCGGCCGGTCTCCCGCCGCCCTGAGCGCCCCCGCACCTGAATGGAGGCCGAGGCCACCTGGCCAGCTTGGTCGAAGTCCAGGGAGAGGATCTGGGAGAAGCGGGTGGCGTTGCCGTTCATGACGGTGGGGCTGTTGCCGAAGGCCTCCAGCAGGGTGTACAGGGCCTGCCACTTGTCTGCTGGAGAGGAGAGGCTCAGGGCCGTCAGTCAGGAAAGCCGGGGCCTCCACCCCCGGCCGCTCCCCAGGCCCAGGCCCAGGCCCTCACCAGAAAACACCTTGTTCCCGCCGGTGCCCGCGATGGTGGCCAGGTACTGCACCAGGTGCTGGCAGCTGGTGGTCTTGCCGCTGCCGCTGCTGCCCAGGAGGACGATGGACTGGTCCTGGCGGCTCATCAGCATCGCCCGGTACGCCGTCTGGGCCACGGCGTAGATGTGGGGCGCCATGTCCTCCCGCCGACACCCCTTGAACATGTGCATCACCTTGGGCGGGGGAGGGGAGGGGAGGACGGGTAGGCCCTTAGCTGGTCCCCTCAGATGCCCCTCGCCCCCAGGGTCCACGTCTTTCTGGGCCTTGCGGTCCAGGGCGGCAGAGGGATTCCGAGGCTAAGGCCAGGCAGATCCTCGCCACTGTCGGAGGCTGCGGGGGGGAGGGCGGGAGAGGGAGGGGGCTTTCTGTCCTCCCGCCCTGGACATGACACCTCTTCCCAAGGTCAGCTGCCAGAGCGGACAGGAGCCCGGGGGATGCCGAGGGGCAGGGGCAGAGCCAGGGAAGGCGGGGTAGGGGGATGGTTGGGTCCAGGAGGCAGCACAGGGGTGCAGGGGCGCCCCACCTTCTCGGAGTACAGCGCGGGGGCCCCGCGGGGGCTGAGGACCAGCAGGCTGGGGCCGGCGTACGTGTGCAGCAGGCCGGCGCCGTAGCGCTGGCGCAGGGTGTGCACCACGCTGGACTCGTTGAGGTACACCAGCGAGGCCAGGTCTTCCAGGCGGTCGCAGGACGGGGCGTTGGCCTGTGCGAGGGGACGGGCGGGCGGGAGGGCGCTGAAGGAGCCGAAGCCGCCTGCACTGCCGGCGGGCAGGCCCGCCCCGCTCAGCCTGCCGCCCGCCCGCCCGCCCGCCCGCGCCCTCCACCGGCCTCCTGCCCACCTTCTCCACGTCGTCCTCGTCCACGTCCAGGATGGCGCCATCGTGGTCCAGCTTCACGCGCACCTTCCCCTCGGGCAGGCTGAGCTCCTGGGATTTGAGCTGGCTGGCTGCAGAGCGGCGGGACAGTCAGGCGTGGGCCCGGGAGGGCTCTGCTGCCCTCTTGGGGCTCTTGATGGTCCTGCCTCCTCCCCCACTGTATCACCGGCCTCTCCTTGCTCACCGCCCAGCCCTTCCCAGATGCAGAAAGCACCCCCGAGGCCCTGAGACCCCAGAGGCCCGGGCGTCTGCCCCTGGGCGGCCCCAGGCTCACCCAGGGAGAAGCCGTCCTTATGGACCAGCCACACCTTCTCTGTCTCATGCCAGGCCTCCTCCGCGGCAATCTGCTCCTCTGTCTTCACCTGTCGGAGGGAGGGGAAAGACACACAGTCAGACTCTGCGCTGGGAAATGGGCAGGGACCATGGGAGAGAGGAGATCCTGGAGGGGGAGAAGGGCTTCCAGAGGAGCCGCTGGGCGAGGGGGGCAGCTGGTTGGCAGACACAGAACAGGGACAGCAGCGGTGCCAGAGGGAGAAGGCGGGAGGGCCAGGAGGGAGGGCGGTCCTGGGGAGCCTGGAGGACGAGGACACTGAGCTAGTGTCCCCGAGCCCGTGGCACAGGGAGCACGGGTCCAGGAGAGAGCGATCCCTGGAAAACAAATCAGCAGGTTCTACCCGCAGCTGCCCCTCCCCCGCCTCCCTGGGCAGCCTGGGGGATGAGTCCCCCAAGCCCCCAGCCCTCCCTGGGCCACCGCTGCTGTGACCGCTCAGGCCCAGCATCTCCCTCATCCCAATGGGCCCCCCCTTTCCAAGCCGGGGAAGGGCATTTCCTCATCAGGACCCGGGGAGGGGCGTCCCCTGAGGACCTCACAGTGCAGAATGGGAAGCAGGGCCCGCGTTTCAGCCTGGGCCTGGCCTTCCCCTCCAGAGGATGCTCCTCTGGGCAGGGGCGATGCCCAGATGCCCACGCCAGCCTCCCTGCTCCTTCTCCATGCCTCCTCAGAAGGCAGTGGGTACACAGACCTAGGTCATACACTCCGTCCCATGACCTGGACATGCTAAGGCCATCCAAGGCATGACCAGAGATGGGAAGACACTTGCATGCCACACAGATGGACACCAGAATGGGTATAGAGGGGCTGGGAGCCCCTGGAGGCCCCACGTGGTCACCAATCAGAAAGAAGCATCTGCATGGTGTGAAGCTGCCAAGCTTGGGCTGGGCAGGAATGGTGCCCCGGGGGAGCTTGGCAAACAGGAGGCAGACCCATCGGCCTCTTTTCGTTGTGTGTGGGCAAAGGGGCAACAGGTCATCCAGGGCCCTGCTGGGGGGATGGTCACCCCCGTGGCATGAAGCAGCCTTTAGGCTGCACCCCGCTCTCTGAGGACCCTCAGCTCTGAGGTACAGTTCGCCTGCTCGCATCCGCCCCCCTCCTGAGACCCGGGGCACACCCACTGACTGCTCTGTGACACTGAGCCCTGGGGAGGGGAAGGAAGGAAGGAAGACATAACGAGAGGAAGCATTCTCTCTGCCACGTTTCCTAGAGCTGACAGAGATCTGGGTTCTGCTCCCCGGTTGGATTCCGGCCTCCGAGAACGCTCTCCCTCGCTCACTGCCCTTCCCAGCTACGGAGGGAGAAGGCGGGGCTACCCCAGTGAGTGGTCCCCAGACTGCAGCCATCATGGCAGTGAAACTACCCTTCAGTGAGGAGGGTCGCTATGGGGTACCTATAGCTTCAAAGAAGGGAAGACATTAAAAAAAATGGTTAGTTTGTTATATCTGAAGAAATGTAGCTTTATATAAAACAAAATTATGTTGTACGTGTTGTCTTTTTAAAATCACGTGAGACAGGCAGAACCTTTGTCTTGAATGGGCACGTTCTGCGGGCCCAGTGTTTGAAGACCCATGTAGGAGGTGACGTCATAGGGCCATGACCCATAACTACCGGTAACTCCTTTAGAGCTAATTCGGAGGTGTGTTTCCCACATTGCCCAGCAGGTGGAGACAGAGAACGCTGCATCTTCAGGCTTGGGATGGGGACTGGAGGGGTAGAGGTGGCGGGTGTGGGTAGGGATTGAGCCTTTTCAGCTACCCAGAGTGAGCAGAACTGAAACACCCAGAAACCAAAACCCTGGGTCTCCCCTGGCTAAGGACCATGGACCACAGAAGCCAAACTCAAGTGGTGACACTCAATCCAGACTCTCCCCGAAGGGCCTGGCCCCGAGCTGCCCCATCTCCAACTCTGAGCGCTGCCTCCCGGGAGGATCCCGCCAGACCACAGGTGGAGACCGGAAGGGGAAGGAGGCCTTACGCTCCAGCAGGAGGCCCGAGCACAGACGCCGGCCCAGGTACAGGCCGGGGGTGGCAGGTGGTCGCCGGAGGAAGTGGAGGGCTCCTGGGGGGGACAGGAACACCCTACCTGGCTGTGGGCAGGAGAGGCGGCCTCGGGGTCCAGCTACCAGCAGCAGCAAAGAAGAGAGAAGAAGAGGGGTGAAGACAAGCAGACCATCGACACTCCCCTTCAGCAAGCACCCAGGGCCAAGTAGGCGGGCACACCAGGCTGCCCGGTGTGGGGTATGCGTGGGAATTTGCTCAGCACCAGGAGGGGGTTGCTGGCCTGGGCAGGTGGACTGAGCCCAGGACAGGACAGTCTCTCCCAGGCTGGCCATCTAGTCCATTCTGAGTTAGGCTCCTCTTCTGGGTGTTGCCAGGCCAGGCCTCCTCACCATATCCAGGGCCTTGTTCCCCTGGAAGCCCCTTGCCTTATGTAGAGGGCATTTCCCAGCCCAGCTCCCCAGCAGCCCTCAGATGCCAGGACAGGGCTGGCCCTGGCCTCCATACACACCATTCCCTTCAGAACTGTCATCACTGCCCTTCTCAGACACCAAGACCACCATAGCCCCAAGCCCAGGACCGCCACGCCACTCCCAGGCGGGCACACTGCCCACGGCACATGGCGGCATCACCCTGTCCGGTCCACACGCCCACTGCCTGAGCCTACGGCTCCTTGACCTCCCTGCCTCTAGTTGGTCACTTACAGGCCTTTCTGGGCAGGAAGGGGAGTCGGCCAGGCCTTGGACCTGCCTCTTAGAAACAGACAAGGAGTTAACAGGCCCCCTGGGTCCGGAGAGCCAGGGCATCAAAAAAGGGGAGTGTCAGCTGCCAACTCGACGCCCACCAGACTTTGGCACCAAGACACGTCCTCACAGCAAGAGAAGAGGGCCAGGAAAGGGGGGGGACCCCCGGCCAAGAGGGGCCGCTCCCACAGGCGCTAGGCTCCTGGCAGGAGCAGTGTCACTGTGCTCACACCCACCCCAGAGCCCGTGTCTCCGTTCTTGAAGTGGGGAGCCCACGTGAGGCCCCCAGAACCCAGGGAGCACCCTTCCATAGGCAGGTGCTCCCTCACACACAGACACAGACACACACACACACACACACACACAGAGACACAGACACACACACACACAGACACAGACACACACGCACACAGAGACACAGACACACACACACACACACAGAGACACAGACACACACACACACAGACACAGACACACACGCACACAGAGACACAGACACACACACACACACACACAGACACACAGACACAGACACACACACACACAGACACACACGCACACAGAGACACAGACACACACACACACACAGACACAGACACACACACACACACACACGCACACAGAGACACAGACACACACACGCACACACAGACACACACACACAGACACAGACACACACACACACACACGCACACACAGACACACACACACAGACACAGACACACACACAGACACAGACACACACACACACACAGACACAGACACACACACACACAGACATACACACACAGAGACACACGCACACACAGACACACACACACAGACACACACACACACAGACACACACGCACACAGAGACACAGACACACACACACACACAGACACAGACACACACACACACACACACACACACAGACACACACGCACACACAGACACAGACACACACACACACACAGACACAGACACACACACACACAGACATACACACACAGAGACACACACACACAGACACAGACACACACACACACACACGCACACAGAGACACAGACACACACACGCACACACAGACACACACACAGACACAGACACACACACGCACACGCACACGCACACGCACACGCACACGCACACGCACACGCTGGCCGCCAGCCTCAGGGAGAGGGGCCGGGGCCGCACGCGGGAGGTGGCATTACAGAGGCGGTGAAGATCCTCTCCAGCCGCAGGTGGGCCTCCTCCGCGGGGCTCAGCCGGACCTCGGGGGCAGCTCCTGCCTGGAGGTTAAACCAGCGTTAGTCCCGGCCCCGGGAGTGGTGGGGGCACCGCATGCCACGCTGCTAGCCCGGGAAGCCACGAGCACCCGGTGGGTAAGCGGAGTAGGGTCACGAAGGCACGCCGGGCACCGGTCCGAAGTTTTAAACGACCAGACAGGAAAGAAACATCAGGTGCCTGAGAGCTCTGAGGCTATTTCTTCTCATCGTCTTAACCACGTCGGCACCGGGGCGGCCCTGCCCTGCACGCACCCCCGGCCTCCGCCACCAGCCGCAGCGGCTGCAGGCCAAGCAGAGCTCATCTCTGATCCCAACTCCGCTCTGCTGAGAGGCGGGGGACAGGGAGCCAGAGGGAGGGCGGCGGCAGCCCAGGAACAAGCACACGATGCTCCCGGCTCCTGGGTGGTTGTCCCAGGGATGGCTGGTCACCTCGTGCCCTGCCCATCCAGCCAAAATGCCCCTGCCAGCGCCTGCGTAACTAGGAGGTCGCCTTCCTGGCGCAGAGTGAGCGGGAGGGCTGGGGAGAGCCGCGGCCTGCTCCTCTCTGGGTTCTGAGAGCCCTGAGAAGAATGGGAGAGGCGTGAGACCGGTCCTGGGGCCTCAGGCATCCCAGGGGCTGGAGACAGGCCAGGCCTGCAGGCTGTGCCCTGCCCGCCCCTTCCAGCCAGGAGCATGCAAGAGCAAGGGGAAGCAGGGGTGAAACCCCACCCCCGCCCACACACACCCCTCACGAGGCCTCAGAGGGTCTATAAACACGGGGAAGGCTTAAAGAGAACTGTCCCCAAGCCCATCCTCTCTGCCTCCAGCATCCTGTCCCACCCAGAAGGCACTTTGTGGACGGACAGCGCCCAGATCCAAAGGGGACCGACCCACGGTGCCCATCAGCCACCCAGGCACAGGGCTCCTCGAGATCCTGACGCCAGGCCTGCAGGTGGTGATGGCAATGATGGCGTTCATCACTCCTGTGACCAGCTTTACCGTCAATACGACCGTTTATCCATGGAGCACCCACCACGCCCGGCACTGGGCGGGGAGCACTCACTGTCTGAGTCACCTCTCACCTTCTCAGGAACCCTTCAAAGCAACCCCAACATCCAAAAAGCCCCCCCCCCCCAAACCAGAAGATGCTTCTCAACTATTTTGTTGGCCAGTCCTGACTGTTTACATTCTATCCCTCGGCGGCGTGGACATTTATAGGTTCTGCTGCGGAAATACACATGTTTGGCTATGAGGGGCTGCTCATTGTGTGCACTGCACGGCATTCTGAAATATAATAATCACCCATTTCCCAAACCCTTCTGGCCCCAAGGGCTGCAGAGAAGAACTGAACCCCTGCACTCTCCCCATGCAACAGATGAAGACTCGGGGGAGGGACCGGGCGGGGACCCCTCTGGGGTGAGAGTCTGGGAGGTGAACGCACAGAGGCCTCCCGACTCCAGTTCTTCTCACGCCTAGCACTGATCGGCTAAGACTCCGGATCTTGGCGTAGGGTCCGGAGTCAAAGGCTGAGCCCACGTCGCCGAGGACCAGCCCTGCCTCCCACAGAACAGCGGCATGCTGGTTAGTGGTCCCATCCCAGGGCCCAGGCCACACCGCTCCAGCATTCCGTCCGGGAGGGCCATGCAGCCCCGCCTTCGGCAAAGGCGCAGCCTGTGGGGGAGCCTTCGGAAGCCGGCGGTGAGGGTGCCTGGCCCTCGAGCGAGCGCGGGAGGGCGGTTAGTGACACACTCGGGTACCTCCTGCGGCACGTCAGGGGCTGGTGACTTGCACGGCGGCAATCCCGTGAGGTTCGGCTTCGGGCGAGCGGAGCCTGCGTCGGCCGGCTCTTCTGGCGAGGCTGGGGAGCACGGCTTCTCTGGGGTTCCGGGCTGGGCTGGGGAGTCCACCACCTCCGGGGAGCCGGGCTTCCCCGGGGAGCCTGGCTCCTGGCTGGGGGGCGTCTCTCCCTTCCCAGGAGACTGCCTGCTGCGGGGCTTGTGGTCCTTGCCCCTGCCCCGGGACATCAGGCTGCGCAGGCCCACGGAGAGCTCATCCTTGGCTGCCTCCTTCTTTGCTTCAGGCTTCGGTGGAGCAGGGGGAGGGGGAGGAGCAGGAGGAGGGGGAGGAGGCGGCGGCTTGGGACCGGGGGCTGCCTTTTCTCCCTTCTTGCCTCGAGCTGGGTGCTCAGGGGACTTGACCCCTCTGCTCAGAGGCTCCTTGGCATTCCCAGGCTCCTCGCCAGGCAGCACCTTGCTCACCACCTTCCTCACTGCGTTTGCCACCTTCTTCCGAGACAGGCCCGGGGCCTCCTCGGTCGGGCCATCGGCTGAGGCGGCGCCCAGGCCGTTCATGGCCGGAGAGGGCTCGGGGCTCTTGGTTCTCTGGGCCGTCTCTGCAGCTGCGGGGCTGGCGGGAGGCTGCGGACTCTTGGAGGGGCCGCTGCCCTCGAGCTACAGCCGCACAGATACAGGTAGACGTTAGCATCGGCCCGCGTCCCTGCCCACCCCATGCACAGGAAGGAGGAGGTGTGGCCTCGTGCCCAGCCCCGAAACAGACCTTCCATTCATGCAGCAAACAAGGCATGGCTCCGAGAGTAAGGTGACCAGATGTCCCAATTTTTAACAGTTTGTCCCGCATCCCGCGGCGTTTTAAAAATCGGGACTTTTTTATTTTTTATTTATTTATTTATTTTTTAAATATATTTTTTACAGAGAGGAAGGGAGAGAGATAGAGAGCTAGAAACGTCGGTGAGAGAGAGAAACATTGACCAGCTGCCTCTCGCACACCCCCTACCGGGGATGTGCCCGCAACCAATGTACATGCCCTTGACCGGAATCGAACCTGGGACCTTTCAGTCCGAAGACCGACGCTCTACCACTGAGCCAAACCGGTTTCAGCGAAAAATCGGGACTTTTTTTAAAACGCTGCGGGACGCGGGACAAATTGTAATCGGGACTGTCCCGCCAACAGCGGGACGTCTGGTCGTATAGTGGTGAGCATAGCTGCCTTCCAAGAGGCTTTCCAGCCAGCCTCTGAGAGAGTGGTGTCTCTCCCCCACAAAGACAGGCAGGTCCTGCTGCCACCTGCCAGGCTTAGCATGGAGCTGTGAGATGCCAACCCAGAACTCCTGGAGGCCCATGAGGTGCCCAGAATTACTGCTATACATCGGGGGTGGGGGGTGGGGGGGAGTGACCAAGCCCCAATCCAGATGAGCCCCGTCCCTCACAGCCCAAACACAGCAGGGCTGGAGCACAGAGAGGGCAAGGCCTCCTGCCTTTGTGGTCCCTCAGTCCCCTGGTCCCCCGGTTTTCTGGGCAGTCAGACCCAGGTCTGCTCATCCTGGTGAGGACGACGGTCAGGGAGCAATTCCTGGCCCCAAGGTATGCCAAGCGTCCTCCCTCCCTGCTCCTCCGGTCTGCGGCCACTGTCTACTCCCCACCTGCCTACTCCGCACCCGCCATCTCAAGGCGGCAGACACCCAGGCTGGCCCGGGAAGCTCCCACCTCGGCCTGCTCTCCGTCCGTCTCCGCTGTGCCCCTTCCTGCCAGCCTCCCAGAGGCTGGGCGCCTGCTGGCTCCCAGAGTGCACGTGTGGGACAATGGGAGGAGGAGGAGGCTGCTGCGGCCCACAAAGGGTTAAGTACTCAAGCTCCCAGGGCTCCCCTCTGCCCTGGAGCTGGGGCCCTGGCTCAGCCAGCCTGGCAGCCTCTGGGCACCCGGGAACTGCATGGAGTGCGCTGCTGGCACACGCCACCTGCTGTTCCTCCCCTTCCCCCAACCCTGGAGGGGACTGTCTGCGGACCCACAGGACTGCCAGTGGGGAGGCCAGGCTGGCTAGCGGCAGGGCAGAGTTGCCTGCGGAGCTAGCCACATTGCCTGGGGGGAGCGAGGCCAACGGAGGGGCTCCTTGCTGGCCAGGCCCTGGCACTAATGAGCTGTGTTCATGCCCTTGTTCCCCAAAACCATGGCCTTGGTTCTGGGGTGTAGCTGAGCACTGGGCTCCACGAGGGGCCGCCTGCCACCTCTGCTTGGCAGGAAGATGCTCACACAGTGGGCAGGCCTCTGGCTGCCATGTGGAGAGGCCGCCCCACGTCCTGAGAAGAGCTGAGCCCAGCAGCCCCAGCCCAGCGGCACTGGCCCTGCTGCAGGGGTGGGGAGGGGAGGGCGGGAAGGTGCTCTTCCTCCCTGGCAAGCCAGAGACTGCGGCGCTGGCTGGTGGCCCTAACTGCTGGGTCCTCCTCCCGTCCCCCCCTCCCCTCTGGCTCTCCTCCCTTCCCTTCTGGCTCTCCTCCCGTCCCCTCTCCCGGCAGATGATGAGGACAATGGCAGTGACGATGATGACAGTAACTGCTAACACCCATGCGGTGCTGATTATACGCTGGGCCGTCTTCTACACACTTTACATGTAATTTTCACACACAAAAAAAAACGCCAAAAAAACCCCTGGCATTCTCCAAGACCCCTCCGCCTATATCTCAAACATATCCCTCGGAAATCACAGGCTGGCCTTGTAGGATTGTTTACAGATTAGGTAGAAGCCACAATGCCTGACTAATCAAATCTCCACCCAAGGAAGCGAGGGGGAGGGGGAAGACAGTCTGGGGTCATGGCGTAATGGCATAGGATCTGTTTGGTGAGCCAGCTCCGCTCCGAGCTCTGGGCACGCCCACCTCCCAGCCACACATCTCTCGCCCTGGCTCTTCTGGAACCATCTCCCTCCTCTTGCCTTAAAAAGGGTCCCGCTTTATTCAGGTCTCCATCCTGAGGCAGAATGACTGGGGTGGGGGTGGCTGGGGGCCCCGGGCAGCTGGAGCCGGCCTCTGGGTCACCCGCCCCAAGCAGCTGACGGGGTCTCGAAACGAGACAGCAGCAGCTGCAGTGACATGCCTCCCTGCCTGGCTGGTGCTGCCCGGAGCGGCGTGAAGAGTCCCAGCAGCTGCGAGGCTGGTGCTCCCCACCTAAGGGCTCGCCCATCTAAGTCTCTCCAGCCCCAGAGGCTCAGGAAAGCAGAACTAAAGGTAGGAATGAAAGGGGGCGGGGCCTCTGGGGGAGGTCTCCAGAGTGCCTGGGCGTTACCCTCTCCTTCACCGGCCCCAGGTTAGCTTTGCACAGGCCACACTGTCTACCCCTTCCCCGGCATTCCCTCCAGCCACCCACACAGACGGGGCACCCCCATGCCCACCCGCCGACCCGCCCGCTCCACGGAACTGCCTCCCTGGCTCGGCTGGGCGGGGCGCACCACACACAGGGTCTTGGAGAAGCACTTACAGCCCCTTCCTCCTTGGCAGGAGGGCCAGGCTTGGGCAG
The DNA here is from genome assembly GCF_014108245.1 of Pipistrellus kuhlii. Taxonomy (NCBI): domain Eukaryota; kingdom Metazoa; phylum Chordata; class Mammalia; order Chiroptera; family Vespertilionidae; genus Pipistrellus; species Pipistrellus kuhlii. The sequence goes on along the minus strand of NW_023425539.1, from coordinate 3,444,363 downwards.
AGTTCTGTCCTCCTCCTTCACCTGAGGGAGCAGACAGAGAAGTCACCAGCAGGGCAGGGCAGGGCAGGGCGGGGCGGGGCGGGGCGGGGGGACCCAGCACTCAAAGCCCAGAGGGCGAGCATCCTGCAGGCCTCTCTCTCCCTCAAGGGCAGGGCTCCTGGGCGCCCAGGGATCCTGGGGCCACGGAGCTGGACCACAGATACACTGGGGTCAACACTGCCCGGTGACCACTTCCAGAATGGAGAGTCTCTGTGGGAGCCGAGGCCAAGGACCCTTGCCCTCACCGACCGCCACGTGGCCGGCGGGCGCTGTGCAAAGAGGGCCACCGTGAACCTGGCGTCCCGGCCTGGGTTTCAGGGTGGAGAGGGAGATCCGGCTAATTCACCTCGGGCGACACCGCACCCGCCATTCCAGCTCAGACAAGGAGTGGTCTGACAAGGACCCCGGTGAGGGGCTGCAGGGCCACAGGACTCCGTGGAGGCGCCTCTGTCAGGCTGGTTCTGGCTGTTTGGTGGCTTCAGCACAGAGCCGAGGGCCTGCTCAAGCCGATGGCTGAGCTCTGACTGGAAGCGGGAAGTGGGGCAGAGGCAGACTCAGGAGGCCCGACATCTTCCCAACCTCAGACCCACCAACTGCCAACCAGGCAGGGGTGGGAGGGCACCCCGAGGCTGGGGGGGGGGTGGGTGTGGGGGAGGAACGTGCTGCCTGAGCCGGCCGCTCTGGCCGGGTTTTGTGGCTCTGGCCAGCTCGGAGGAGAGGAGCAGAGTCAGGGGCCAACTCGGATGCCATAATGAACCCGGGGGAAAAGGACAGACCATACGGACACTCTGAAGGTTCTTTCTGTTCAGAGACTGGCTCAGAACACACCCAGGGGGGCAGGCCCCCAGGCTGGGAGGGCCCCCTCCTTCCCCCTCCCCTAGCATCTCTCCCTCCACAAGCTCAGGCAGTCCGAGTGGATTTCATTTCTCGTCTTTCCTCAGGCACTTAGGACTGCAGAAAAGGAAGGTCTGTTATCGTCGCTGCCCGGCCCCGGCCCCGGCCCCGGCCCCCAGCACGCCTTTCTCTCCCGGCACAATGTGCTAAGAAGGAGCCTTTCATTCCGAACGGAGAGATCCTCGGAAACTCTCCCAGGGTCACGTTCGGCGTCCACCTGGGGGACTCGCGCTGGGAACCGGGGCCGTGGCTGATCCTGAGCTCTAATGAGCAGGCCCCGGGGCACTGACCAGCAGGACGGCCACTGCCCTGTGACAGCGGCATCTCGCCCACAGAACTGTTTTCAATGGGCTCAAGCTTCAAAGGTAGCTCATCCTGCCACAGACAGAGGGGGAACGGCCATTTCCACCTGCGTGGACTCCACTGCTTTAGAAACCGGGTCTGGAGCTGAGACAGGGAAGGGAGGGGCCGGTGGAGAGGGGATCAAGAGGAGTGGCAGAGTGTAGGTCTGCGCCTGCTGCCCCACCGACGCCCACCCCTCACCCGCCCCCACCCCCACCCCCAGGGACACACGGTGCTCATGCTCCGGGCACGCAGGTTAGAGGCAGGGCAAACACACACCTCGCAGACACACGCATGGCCGCACGCAGTGCTGTTAGCTCAGGCACGGGTTGGCCCAGACTCCCCGTCTGCTCCGCATCCTTCACCGGCACAAGTCTGCCCGTCTCCCTCCGGTGACGAGCCTGGGACCCCGAGCGTCTTACCCAAGTGGTGAGGCATTGGGGAAACACTGGCTCTCCCCCCAAATGTTTGGGACACCAGGCCCAGCGCTGAGCTCAGCTCTGGATTTAGCCTGAGGCTGACTCACCGCCCCTTCCCCCCGCCCGGAGGGCTCTGCCTGGTGTAGGTCACGGCCCAGCTGGGGACTGTGCACTGCTCGGAGGCACACCCAGCTCTGCAGCCTGAGCCGCCCTCTGGACCCGGGCAGCCCGGCTCTTTCTCCCGCCCTCCACAGCCCCCAGGCGCGGGGAGACCCAGCTCCGAGGCCTCGGAGCCAAGGCCATTCCCAGGGGCCCCTCCATAGCAGTCCACGCTCCCGGGGGTGGGTCAGAACAGCAGGGCTTGGGGGGCTGGAAAGGGGGTGGAAGGGTTAATGTGGAGGGGCACCCGAGGGACAAAAGGCAGCTCAGCTTACTCGAGGTGGAGCTCGGGAGAGGAGCATGACTCAGCGCAGGAGCCCATTCAGGCAGAAGTGCGTTCGCTGCCCCCCCCCCCCCCGTTACTCTCCCCAGCCCCCCAATACGCACACATGCCCCGTCCATCTCTGGTTTCCAAAGCTCCCTCTCTCACAAGCCGGTCTCCTCCTGCACACGCCATGCCAAGCACAGAGGAAAAGCCAAAAGGTTTTGAAATCCAACTTTCCTTTTGCTCCCAGAAGGCAAACCTCGATGAAAAGGCCATGGCGCCGAGGAGCCTGCACCCTGGGTCAGAGGAGAAACGGGGTGGGCAGGGTCTCTCAGGGACTCGGCGTCTTCCTGTAGGCCAGGGCCTGCCAGGGCGAACACTGTGGGCAACAGAGGGAGAAGGGGATGGAGCAGAGGAGGGAGGATTACAAAGCTCAAAAGGTCAGAGAGGAGTAAGGAGTAAAATATTAGAGGAGAGAGAAGGCAGCGTGGGGTATGGACGCAGACCTTCCTGCCCTTGAACGCTCGCTGTGTGCCCTCACATACGCTGCGTCACCTCTCGGAGCCTCTCTGTAGAAGCAGGGCCTGGGCCGGTCTAGACAATGGCTACAGTCCGTTCTAGGCCTGGAGCCCTCGGAGTCTGGGTGGGGAGAGGCCCTCAAGCCCTCACCAGGGAACCAAAGCTGCAGGCCTGTGCCCTGGGAGGGAACCCAGAGCCCTGGCCACTCTGCCTTCTACTTACAACACACCGTTCCCCGCCGGGAGCGAGAGGCCCCGGAACGGAAAGCCGCCCCGCTCCCAGGTTAGAAACCGGAGCTGCTCCTCTGGAGATCAACGGGCAGGATCCGCCTCAGTCCAAGGAGAGACTTCGTCCAAAGAAGCCACTCAACTCGGAGGGGTTTAAGCACCGGCTCACTCTGATGGCTGCTCATAACGAAGGGACAGCGGAAATGAAAGAACTGCTGTTTCTCACTTGCTTTGTTGACGTTTCTGTCTTACCGCGCAGTTCATCAGGAGACAAGTGTGCTGAACGAACAGCTCTGTTCTCGGACCTCCCGCTCGGGGTTTCCTCTCCGTGCGGAAGGGGCCCGTCCACCCCAGGCTGCAGGACCGCCAGGCGGCTCACACCGGGGCCGACTCCTCTGCATCAGCTGTTCTTAAGAATGCCACTCCGAGCACACATGTGGGGTTCTCCTCCAAGGGAAGCGCACTCTGTGGCTTTTGTGCAGAATCGCCTGGGCGATTTCTGTCTTACTGCGCAGTTCATCAGGAGACAAGTGTGCTGCCTTACCGCTGAGTCGATGTGCTTAGGATCAACACCAACCTGTTTTTATCTAATACAAGAGGCCCGATGCACGAAATTCATGCAAGAGGAGGCCTCCCTTCCCCCGGCTGCTGGCACTGGCTTCCCTCTGGCACCTGGGGCCTGGGCTTCTCTCGCGCGCCAGCTCCGTCCGGGAGGACGGAAGGACGTCCGGAAGAATGTCCAGTCTAATTAGCATATTACGCTTTTATTATTATAGATTATTATAGATAGGAACTCAGCCCCAAAGATGGTGGCGATGTCTCTGCTACCATCCCCGACCCAGAGCTGGGAACAAATGGCTCCCTGGAGCAAGGCCCCTCTTCCTGGCCTGGTCGCCCTGAGAGAGTTCGGCTGTTTCCAACAAGAGCAGTAATTACTGAATGTGAGACACCTGCCGTGAGATGGGCCCTGTCCATGCATTTAACGTGTATTTTCTAATCCACACTTTACAACAGTCTCGTGACATGGGAATTATTATTATTCCCATTTCACCGATGAGGGGGAAAACAACAACTCAGAAGGAGATTAAGTCACAAAGCTGATGGATAAGTGGTTGAGCCGGGATTTGAACCCAAGCCGCTCTGATTGCAAAGCCTGTGCTGCTCCCAGAGAGGTCACCTTTCTTGCTGTGCGAGGCCGGGTCAGGGGGGCGGAGTCATCCTTAGCAGCCAACTCCCGCTAACATTCCGCATCAGCCGCAAGGTTCCGGAGGGCCGGGCCAAGCCAGAAAGCATGGCTTGGAGGTGCGGTGTTTCCCGGTGTTCAATGCAGCCAAACGGAGTCTCTGGGCTTGCGAAGGGGGCTCCCACCGCGGCCCCACCGCTCACTGAGGCCTGGCCATCCCGTCCCCCTCCTCTCCGGCCTTCTGGCCTCTTCTTTTGAGGAAGGGAAGAGAAACCGATCCTCGCTGAATACTCACCGTCAGCCAGGTGGTCTCCACTTAATCCTCACAGCCACCCACTTTCTAGAGAAGGAACCTGAGAGGGTGAGCACTGTGCTGAGGCCCCGGAGCCGGAGAGTGGGCAGCACTGGGAGTCACCACCAGGCTGGGTCTTGGGGAGCGCGGAGTGTGTCCACAGGGTCCCCCGGACTCCGGTTTACTCCCGGGCAGCGCTCTCGTTTACCCATCCCGTGGGGTCACTTCCTCAATGCTTGTTGCACCGCAGTGCTGCCAGGGGGTCCCTGTGAACTGTGGACAATCACACCTGCCCGTCCCGAGTCCCAGGGAAGTGGGAAAAACTACTGAGCAACAATGAATAGACAGGAAACTCCATGCCACGGATAGCTCCTTGGGAGCCATGAAACGCATTATGCCTGGCCTGACCACCCATCTCCAGGAATGTGTGTGCAATAAGGCGGCTTAAGGAAAGGAAGAGAGGCCTTGGCAGGGCAGCTCAATGGTTAAGACTCACAGGCGTCTTCAAACTACGGCCCGTGGGCCACATGCGGCCCGCCAGGTTTTTTGGGCAGTGAGCGCAGCCGAGGTGTTACAGTAGGAATTAGTAGTTCATATAGTCCGGCCCTCCAGCTCTCTGAGGGACCGTGATCCTTAAAAAGTTTGAGGACGCCTGGTTAAGAGTGTGGTCCCGATACACCAAGGCTGTGGGTTAGATCTCTGGTCAGGGCACATACAAGGAACAAACAATGAATACATAAATAAGTGCAACAACAAATCCATGTTTCTCTCTCCCTTTCTCTCCCTCAAATCAATATATATATAAATAATAATATATATAAATAATATATATAAATTTTATATATATATTTATTACAGAGCGGAAGGGAGAAGAATAGAGCATTAGAAACGTCGATGAGAGAGAAACATCGATCAGCTGCCTCCTGCACACTCCCTACGGGGTATGTTCCCACAACCAAGGTACATGCCCTTGACCGGAATCGAACCTGAGACCCTTCAGTCCGCAGGCCGACACTCTATCCACTGAGCCAAACCGGTTTGGGCCCAATATATATATAGTACATATATTTTTTAATTTTAAAAATTAAAGGGCAAGAAAGAAAGAAATCTACAAATCCATGAGAAGACTTTAAAAGATGCACTCTATATAATAGCCCCCAATTGGAAGCAACCGGAATGCCTAGCATTAGGGGTTATTTAACCATGGTGCTTTGGTACAACATGCTAACAAATATGTGGACCACATGGAGCACTTCACCTAAAATAACATCCATCAGGAAAACTAGGAACTACATAAAACAGTGACCATGATGATCCTGTAAACCGTGTGAATTAGACACAATAGAGATGCTATTTTATGTATTGAGTACTTCCTGTTTATTTCTTCTGTAAACATGACTAGTCAATAAAAAAAAATGCTGAGAATACATAATAGCTAGAAGCATTTGCTCTCAAAGAGGAGGAAACCCAAGAAAGGTGCTGAGGGCCCCCCCCCCCCCCTCCGCGCAGCCCCAGATGGCTTCCACGGCTCAGGGGGCTGAGCCAGGCTGGGCCTGACCCTCTGCGTGGCCAGCGAGGACCGTCTGCCCTTCACTTACCGTCCTCTGAGCCCATCACAGGAGGGACTGGAGGCACGAATACGCCCAGGAGGGCCATTCCACCCACCAGATACCCGTAGGCATGGAATGCCCCACATGGACAAATGCATCGAGGCCTAAGGGCCCATGCAGGATGCCTACATCCTGCAGCTCCCAGGAGCAGCAGGTGCCCTGAGAGGGGGGGGGGGGGTCGTTTACCCGGAAGAAGAGAACTTGGCACCTCTCCTCTCTGCCAACATCCATGCACGCTGTGGGACGCACATTCTGAGGTGCAGAAGGTAGGTCCCAGGCGAGCCTCTCCCTGACAGGCCCCGCCCAGCACCAGCAGCTTACATAAATGTCGGGGTGCGGGGAGCAGGAAGTGACAGTAAGGAACGTTGCCCTGCACGGAGCAGGTACTATAAGTGCCAGGCACTGTGCTGACCCCTTTACATGCATCCTCTCACGTACTCCCCACGGCATCCCTCTGAAGTAGATACCGGTGTGATTCCTGCTTGACAAAGGAGCCAAAGGAGGCCCAGAAATGACGTGCCCACGCCTCACGGCAGCAAGTGCCACCTTGGGACTCAGGTGTGTCCTCCGGCCAGAACTTCCGGGGCTCCGGGTAAGGGACAGAAGCAAGCCCTGCCTCCACCTCCCTGTCACCTGCCCTGTGTCCTTCCATGGCATCCCCTGCCCAAGCCACAGCTGGGGGGACAGCGGGGTTTCCATAGACACCAGCTCCTCAACCAACTTCCGGCATGACCCAACCAGCTTCCCCCAGGGCGGCTGGGGAGGGGCAGGGGCGCTGCAGGGCGTGGCCTGAGGCACAGGAAGAGGAAGAAGAGCTGGGCAGGGACATGCTGGGCCCTCCCCGAGCTGGGGCGGAACAGAGAGCAGCCCAGTGCTCGCAGCTCCTGCCAGGCAGGCAGGCAGGAGGAAGCAGGTGCACGGGAATGGCTTCCTGCTGCCACCACAGTTGCAGAGGGCCTGGGTTTCCTCCTCTAACGGCCGGCCGGCCCTGCTGGAGGCCCCTCTTCCCTGGGGACACTCGCTGTCCCTCTGCAGGGCACGCTGCCATCTGCCCGGCCATCATCGTGCATGGCCCCAAAGCATAGACCTGGTGGCCCAGAGTGGGCTGGACCAGGAAACACCCACCTCTCAGGCCCCACCCCCACCTGCCCACACACCTCCACCCTGGTGCCAGAGTTATGGCCCGGGCAGGGCAGACCTTGGGCACGGACAGATGACAATGCTCAGGGGCACAGCTCAGGCTCCTGCTACACCTCCACGCCAGGCCAGGCCAGCCCACACTCTGCCAACTGCTGACACAACTGAAAGCCTCACCCTTGGCGGCCGGGAGGGGCGGCGTGGGGGGAACGCAGGCAGTCATGGCTCTCCTCACTCGCTTTTTAAAGGAACTTACTCCCCTGCTAAAAAACAGACCCAAAGGCCACCGGGGCATCCCCGGGAAGCCATCTGCACCCCTGCGAAGTGTCCGACCCACAGACACGGCGGAGGCAGTGCGGGAGGGAAGGCCGCACGCTACCCCAAGGAACCCCTCTCACACCGCCCTCTCCTGTCTGCCAGGAGGGACGGGGGGCAGAGGGCTGTCCTGGCCACACAAAGCAGGGGACAGGACTTCCAAAGCCCGGGGGGCCTGGGGTCCCGGACTCTGGAAGTAACCAGTGCCCGGAGGAGTGAAGGCCCCGGGCCCTGGTGGTTTGTGGGGAGGCGTGTCACCGCCTGCGGGGCGGCTGGCACGGCCCCAGGGCGCGGAGGCTCAGACGCAGCCTGGCCCCTCGCCGCGGAGGAGGGTGAGGCTGCCCGGGCTGAGGGACTCCCTGCCGCCCAGCGGCTCGGAGAGAAGACCCGAGGCTGCCTCTCCCTCCCTCCTCACCGCCTCCAGCCACGTCCCGGGAGATCACGGACCGGCCCCTCCTTTCCTCAAGGAGGAAACGGCCTGAGGAGCCGGGGACGTCCCCGGGGTGGGGGGTCAGAGGGACACTCACCCGCATGGCCTGGCCGGGAGCAGCCCAGAGCGAGGAGTCTCTTGTCCGATGCTGCTCCGTTAGCAGCTCAAAATAGCCCCGGCCGCAGCCCCGCCCCTGCGCCCCTCCCTCCCCGCCCCTCCCGCCCGGAGGGCCCGATGCCCGGCCTGGCCGGAGCCGGGAGGCAGGAGCGGCTGGAGGACTGCGGGCGCCAGGTGTGCCGCCTGGAGGAGGAGGGCGACAGCGGCGCGTGCGGAAGGGATGGCGGAGGCCCGCGGAGGAAAGGCACCGGGTGGGGGGCAGGCGGTGGTGGAGGGTTAGGGGCCAGGGGCAGGGAGAGGGGGACTTTCCTACCGACACACACCCCAGCCTCCAGACAGCTGAGCTGATATGGTCCCTAAAAATAGCAGAGGAATTTGAGACCTGCAGCCCCCGGCCCCACAGGCCAGGGTCAGGACAAGCACATGCGCCTTCATGCACACACACACACACACACACACACACACGCACATGCATGCCAGCACACACGAACACTATCACAGCAGTGTTCTCACGAACACACAAACCGCAGGCTCACCCCAGCCATCCAGTTACTGTGGCGGAGGCCACGTCGGCTTCTAATGTGGCTCCCAGCCTCTAATGTGGCTCCCGATACAACCCAGAGGGCACTGCACCCGGTGCCCGGACGGCAGCCGGCAGCCTGGGGCAGAGACCCGCACTGTGGGTCGAAGGCCCCCGGGGCTGCCTCGCTGTAATGAATGCACCGGGGCCACACGTGGAATCCACTGCCCTCTGTACACATCCCTCTCCCCACAGCCAGCGTCTGGGCAGGCAGAGGAGGGTGGGCCTTGGCGTTGAAGACAGAGGGAATTGTGGGTGTCCGGCCCATGAGCAAGGGCTGCTGGGGAAAAGCCAGGGCGCCTCAGGAAGAGACCCTGTGGCCCGGCTCTCCCATGACGCCCAGCCCCGGGTGGGGACACCAGAGAGGCCGACATGGGAGCCGGAGCCGGGGGGAAAGGAGTCAAAAGGCAGGTCTTTCGAAGCCGTCGCAGAAGCTCTCGGCTCTGCAGAGAAAAGGAGACAGGCATTGCCTCCTTCCTCTGAGGGGAAAAATGAAAAAGTTGGGGGGGGGGGTGCTAGGAAGGCCGGGAGCAGAGCTGTCTCCTCACCAGGGTGTGACCAGAGTGCTCGAGACCCCAGGCCTGTCACCCTGCCGGTCCCGGGAGCCCAGGGGGCAAACAGGATGCTTTCCTTGTAACAGGGCTGGGGAGCACCGCAGCCCAGCTCTGCCTCCTGCCTACCGCCGCTACAAGCACAACCACACGGGGCCCACAGGACACGGGGCTCCCGGCTCCGCTTTCCAGGGGCCGTGTGTCCTCCCGGGAGACGGCCTGGCCCTCCCGGGGCACGCACTGCGTCTCCGTCTTCCCATCCTCACTGCTTTCCGGACACAACGGTGCCAGCCTCACTGCATGCACTCTGAAATCCCCTGTGGGGCTTTAAAAATACTGAGGCCTGGGTCCTCCCACCACCACACACACGCTCCCTGTCTCTGATTTAATTAGCGTGGGCATTGGGTGTTTTTTTAAAGCGCCCCCAGGTGATTCTCACATGCAGCCATCATGAGCCTCCTGCCGAGGTGCCCATTTGTTCAGTCGATGAGTGAGTCAGCGTAGGAATGAGTGCCTTAGCTGTAAAGCCCGCTGTGGTGGTGGGCAGGTGACATAAATGTCCCTCATCTGTAAAAGGAGGATTATAGTGCGTGACTCGTACACGGTTAGTATGCCTCTGGTGAGGTCCCAGGGAGGGAAGGAGCTTTGGTTTCCACATCTGTAGCATCACATCACCTGGGAACTTACTAGACATGCAAACTCCAGGGCCCCTCCCAGACCCACTGAGTGCCAACCTCTGGTTACGGGGGCCAGTATCTGTGTTTATTTTATTTTATTTTATTTTATTTTATTTTATTTTGTATTGATTTAGAGAGAGAGAGAAAGAAAGGGAGAGAGAGAGAGAGTCCTGCACACCCCCTACCAGGGGTTGAGCCTGCAACCTGGGCATGTGCCCTGACCAGGAATTGAACCAGCAACCTTTTGGTGCATGGGACATCACCCAACCGACTGAGCCACACTGGCCAGGGCCAGGATCTGTGTTTTAGCCAGGCCTCTGGGGGGATTCTGAGAACCACTGTTTTGAAGGGATTATTCATGGTTGTTAGTGAGACCTCCAGAGGCAAACTGCCTGGTTCATTCTTTGGTCTTCCATTCAGTAAACTACACAAACTTAACCTTGTGCTGCACTTTCTTCACCTGGAAAACAGGAAACATAATAGCATCTACCACATAGGGTTACTGTGGGGCGTAAATGAATCAGTACTTGCAAAGCGCTAAGAACAGGATCCAGCACAATCGCTTTCAATAAATTTTAACTATTATCTACCTGTGATCATTAAAGGGGGGGGGATGTAAGTGGGGAAGGTGCGTCATAAGCAAAATTTCTAGGTAACTAACGCCTCCCCCCTTTAAGGAACAAAACATTTTCTATCTTGAGTCGTTTCCTAAATTCTAAATTCTATTACTACTTACGACCATAAAAAATAACATTTTATAGACTCTCTTTCCTGAGAAAAACACTCTGAGCTCATCTCAGACCTCTCAAAAACTCCCGTATTCCCCTCTTGAACCCAATCGTCTCCTGTCCCAAAGGGCATGTCGTCCCCACTGCGATGGCTCCGGCTCCCCAGCCCGGCTTCTGCCCCGCCACCCGCCAGCCACTCTCCCAGGACGCCAGCCCTCTCCAGACGCCCCGTCAGCGGGAGCCCTCGCTGCACGCCCGTGTGAGGCAGGCCAGACACCCCCTGCGTCTGGATATCTGCTTTTTCATTCTTTTGTCCCCTGCCCCTGTCACTCTGCCTGTCAGCAGGCCTGTCTCCAGCAGTCTCACTTCCTTATAATACGCTGTTTCTGCCAAAGGTTAGGAAACCAGATAGCCAAGCCCGGGGGAGCAGAGTCCAGAGCAGAACCAGGAGGGTGTCCGCGAGACGGCAGGCCCTCCCGTGAGCGAAGGGCCCGGGCGTGCACACGCAGACGTGGTGTCTGCTACTGTGGCAGTATCTGTGTTTATTTTATTTTATTTTATTTTATTTTATTTTATTTTATTTTATTTTATTTTATTTTGTATTGATTTAGAGGGTCTTCCTAGGCCCACCTGCCGTTCGGCAGTCCTCTCGATGCTAGAGTCTAGAAGAAGGCTTCTGGGTGAGGAGGTGTCCCTGTGTCCGCAGAATCTGGTTCTGGATGGCCATTAACCATGCGCCCACCCGCTCCTCTTTTCTATTCAGATGACCAGATCCTGTCAGTTCTGCCTCTGAGGTGATGGAGATCATCTCACACCAGGTTCACCTTCCTTAGTGGACCAGACCCTCTGCTGCTCAAAGGTCGGTGCTAGCTCAGGGCCTGGGCCAGGCCTTTAATAAGCTCAACCTGTGGTTCTCGGGGTCCCTCCCACAGCCGGCCAGACACGCTCAGGCCCCTCGGCTTGCCTCCAAGGCCAGCCACAACCCGGCCCCTCCTGGCACTTCACCGTCCCTTCTCCATCTCCTTCTTCCCGGCCCATCACACACTCCCGGCTCGCACTCTCCCAGATTGACCTTCCCACAGGCCCCTGCCCTCATCACCCCTGGAGCTTAGACGTATACGCTTAGACGTATATGTGCCTCTCCTCCAGCCCCTCTCCCTTCTCAACCCTCCCCACCTCTCCAACTCCATCTCGAGTCTCCCCTCCTTTCTGGAGCTTTCCCTGAACCCCAGGGCCTGCGTGGTAACGTAGTGCAAAAGCATGGACTCACAGTTAGACACACCTGGGTCTGAGTCCCAGCTCAGCCTCTTGGAGTTTCCTCTTTTTGAAGGGTGGGGCTACGAGAATTTTAAAAGAAAACACATGTACGCACCAGGCGAATTGTAGGTAAAGGCTAATTAAACACCACAGCACTCAGTGTCTATACCTAAACATCACCACTTACACCTGGTGGTTCTTGATTACACTCAATAGGGTGCTCCATTTACAGTGGAGTCACACACTACATGGGGTTAGATGCTAAAATCAGCGTCTTAGGCAAACATAGAACATAGTCAAAATTACCCTTAAAAATCCCTTAACTGCTCAAAAACACATGGTTCTGTAGATACTGTTCTACATATTCTGCATAAAGGCATAACGTATGCCATCAAGGACAGCTTATAATAAACACATGCAAAATACAATGTTTATAACTTTAGATTACAGTAATAGGGCTTATTATACAAACAGATCCTTGAATGTATTGGCGTGTAAGATGTACATGCCATGACTACACAGCATCAATGAATGCTTGGATAGTAATCTCTGTGTCGTACGTTTAAGCCTTCTCTCCCTGGACAGCAGGGACCATTTCCTGCCTCTGTTGGGTCTCACCCCACTCCCCAGTACTAGGCACAGGGTTGGTGTTCAATAAATAAATATCCCTTGGCCCTAACCGTTTTGGCTCAGTGGATAGAGCGTGGGCCTTCGGACTCAAGGGTCCCAGGTTCGATTCTGGTCAAGGGCACGTGCCTTTGTTGCGGGCACATCCCCAGTGGAGAGTGTGCAGGAGGCAGCTGGTTGATGTTTCTCTCTATCCCTCTCCCTTTCTCTCTGTAAAAAAAAAAAAAAAAAAAAAAAAAAAAAAAAAAAAATCAATTATATATATATATAATAAATATCCCTTGGATTTAACTAACTGATCGGGAAGGTACAGATCCAGTAAGCCAGATGGAACAGAACGGGGAACAAAGGGATATCCGGACAGACTTATAACGTCCACTCCTCTGCTGTCCCACGTTGGTGGGAGGGGGAGGGTGGGCTCGGTCAAAGGCCCTTGGATGTTTCAGGCACTGGGCTGGGCCCCGCGGTGGCTGAGCAGAGTTGGGGGCAGGCTAGACAAGGAGGTTCTGAGAAGTGAAAGAATCTTTCCCTTGTTCAGCTAGCAGTGCCCTGTAATACCTCAAGGTGAACACCGTGGGGCAGCACAGCGCCTGCTTCTTTTCCAGCCTCCTCTCCAGGAGACTGCGAGCTCCTGGAGGCTGATGTAGAGGGGCAGAGTCTAGAAAACATTGAGCCTGAGTTCCACATTAACATCCTAACAAAAGGACACTTCTCTGACCCCATTGGTCTCACTAGCTCCTCTCTAAATCAAAACCCTTAAAAAAAAAAAAAAAAGGCTATAAACACTGTCTCCGTACATGAACACTAACTGGTGCTTGTGTTACTACTAAGTTGCAATGTATAAAATGTCACGAATAGAGCTCTTTATCTGGGGAAGTTGGGGTGTCCGGTTTCAAGCACTCAGCTCCCAGGGCTGAGGAGGGCTGGGGCACTCCTGGGGGAGGAGGGCTCCCCACCACCGGGGTACAGATGCATGCTCTGGGTCCCCCAGCAGTGCCCTCCCTCTCTAGAGGAGGATTACTCTTTATCCCTTCTTTGTTTGGTGGTTGATGGGTAACATATATCTTCTTTTTTATGAAGTGCCCATTTTAAAGTTTTATTTATTTATTTTGAAATATATTTTTATTGATTTTTTTACAGAGAGGAAGGGAGAGAGAGAGATAGAGAGCTAGAAACGTCGATGAGAGAGAAACACCTACCAGCTGCCTCTTGCACACCCCCTACTGGGGATGTGCCCGCAACCAATGTACATGCCTCTGACCCGGAATCAAACCTGAGGCCTATCAGTCCGCAGACCGACCCTCTACCACTGAGCCTAACCGGTTTCGGCTGAAGTGCCCATTTTAGTAGAAGTGCCTGGTACCCTTGGAGGTATCAATTTTTTTTTTTAATTTTGAAATTTCACTGGGCACTGATGACCAGGTGACCAGTGGGTACCAAAGTGGAAGAGGACAGGGGACCCCTGGAAGAAGCCTAGGGGTGGCCCCAGGGAAGGGAAGGAGGGAGGAAAGCTGTCTGGGCGAAAGACGCATGCCCAGAGCCGGCCCCGGCACTCTGGACCTTGGGGCAGACGGGCCAAAGGCCAGAGCGCGCCAGCCGGCTCCAGGCCACAGGGCGCCGGTGCCACCCGGCCCGCCCGCCGGCCGGCGCAGGGGCGGAGCTGAGGGCAAGGCCTGGCGGCACATGCGCTGGAACCCCGGGCTGCACCCGCCCTGCAGCGCCGCCGGAGCCCAGCAGAGGGCAGGCCGCCCCTTCTCACCGGATTCCACCTCCGCGGGGCTGGCTCCGGGTCCCACCTCCTGAGCTCTTTCCGTGAGAAAGGACTACATTCCAAGATTGACTCCCAGGTCCTGAGGGTGTACAACTCCCAGCCAGGTCAGAACGTCCCCTCTTTAACCAACACAAGGCAGTCATGATTAACAGGGCATGATCAATATTTCCTACAACCATAGCCAGTCCCCAATATTCCTTTCTTGACCCTGGAGGGGCCACTGAGAGCTCCAGGCTGAGGGCCCCAGGGCCAGCTGCAAGATGGCCTCTGGCTTTACCCTGGAGGGTAGGGCCAGAAGAGGCAAAGATGAGCTCAGTGCTGACTTTGCTTTCATCACAGCTTCATCCCCAAAGCCCTTCCTATGCGGTAGGCACTCAGTAAATACGTGGGGATGGAATAAAATGAATGCATGGATGACTACGGGAATAAACAGAAGACTCCAGAGACGCTTTGAACCTGTGCGGTGGGCAGAGGTCTGGGACAAGCAGGAAGGTCAGTGGACTGGGGTGGCCAGCCCCAGAGGTGATTCCTGAGGCTTAGGGCTCCCCAGTCAACACAGCCCTGCCTGGGCACACCCAAAGGTCCGCTCAGAGCCTGGTGACACCCCACCATCTCATGGCACAGAGCCCATGCGGGGATGTCTGGGCTTGTATTCTCTGTGAAGACCAGGAGTCCGTCCCTTCAGAGTCAGGTGCTGGCAGCTCGTGTAGCCCTCAGGTCCCTGAGGATTCTTCAGCTGCTGGGGATTTCCTCATCGCCCTGGGGATTTCCAAGCTGCCTCTGCTTCCTCAAGCTCCCACAAGGCCCAAAGCCAAGGGCCGGCCCCGAGGACCGTTTCCCATAATCCTCCTTGGGTCAGTTCTGAGTCTACTGCAGGAGAGTCCCATCTCCACCCTCTCTGGCAGACAGGAGAGAATAAACATGACAAAGCGTTGTTCTCTTTTCCACATAAATGACAACGCTTCTCCATTTCCACAGGAGGAAACTAGGAAACCCAGTTTAAGGGTTAGCCACACCGATTTAAATAAAATATCGATAAGGTCTTTTAGGGGCAAGAAAGGAATATTGGGGACTGGCTATGGTTGTTGGAAATATTGACCATGCCCTGTTAACCATGGTTGCCTTGTGTTGGTTAAAGAGGGGAGGTTCTCACCTGGCTGGGAGTTGTATGCCCTGAGGACCTGGGAGTCAACCTTGGAATGCTCCTTTCTCACGGAAAGATTAACACGGTTGTTGCTCAAACATAGAAGTCCCACTCAGGCCTCCTACTTCCTCATGCCTATAATCCAATTTCCCTGTATAATCTGTGTCCTACCTGTACACTAAGTGGCCAGATTATTATGATCTCTGAGCATAATCTGGCCACTCAGCATATATCCTATCTAATAATCCTATATAATAAAAGGCTAATATGCAAATTGTTCCCTCAACCAGGAGTTTGACCAGCAGGCAGGCCGGCCAATCGACCATGTCCCCTTCCCCTGGCCAGGCTGGCTGGACCCCACCCATGCACAAATTCATGCACCAGGCCTCTAATACACACACACACACACACACACACACACACACACACATATATATATATATATATTATATATAAACCTAATAATAGACCAACATGTAAATTGACTGTACCTCCCATACACACACAGCCAGCCAGGAATATGCAAATTAACCAACAAAGATGGCTGTTAATTTGCATATGCAGATGCAGAGTGGCTAGGCGGGGCTGGGGGTGGGGGAGCTACAGGACTTGCCAGCTCCTGGGAGGTCCGGTGCAAAGCAGGGGAAGGAAGGCCTATTCTTGCACAGATATCATGCAATGGGCCTCTAGTGTATATATATATATATATATATATATATATATATACCCTGTTTCCCCGAAAATAAGACAGTGTCTTATATTAATTTTTGCTCCCAAAGATGTGCTAGTCTTATTTTCAGGGGAGGTCTTATTTTTCCATAAAGAAGAATACGGTACACATTTATTGTTAAATGAAAATAAAGGAAATTTATTACCTGTATACGGTACGGTAGTATGGTAGTTGTCAACACAAACCAGACAAACTGTGAATCCTACAGTATCAAGAACTTACTTATTTATTCAATGACAATCATGTCATCATCTTCTGGAACATCATCATTACAATCCAATTCCTGAATTTCCTGGTGAATTTCTTGTGACTCCATTTCTTTCAGAATCAGTGGACCAAATCTCTCATGTTTAGCCTGGGGGGGCCTTATTTTCGGGGGATGCCTTATATTTCACTCAGAAGGAAACCTGTAAGTAGGTCTTACTTTCGGAGGATGTCTTATTTTCGGGGAAACACACACAAACATATGTGTGTGTGTGTGTGTGTGTGTGTGTGTGTGTGTACTGAGTTGCCAGATTATTATGCATTCAGAGATCATAATAATCTGGTCACTCAGTGTATAAGCATCTGACTTATGGGGGGTGGCAGAGCAGATTTTTATGGATGACCTGCTGCTCTCCCTTTCTGCCGGCAGTATCAGAATAAACAGTCCTTTTCCGAACCTCCGAGTGCGTTCCATTTATCGCTTCCCTCCGACCTGCTTTCTGCCGTCACACCAGGAGGGTGAGAACTGCAGGCCTGTGGTGCTTATTCCCAAAGTCAGGGGCTTCCGGCCAGCCTCAGGCTCCTCCAGACGCTGGGCATTCACTAAGCGTGTGAGGATCTGTGTGTTCACTGCCGGAGGCCCCTTCTGGGCCTGTTTTGGGAACTCTTTGAGGTAAAAATACAGCACAAACCCAGTCTCCACAGAAGCAGGAAGGAAGAAGCAAACGCTTCTAACTTTTCCTACCAACCCGCCACCCCCGCAGTAACAGCCCGGCCAAATCCACGGGGGCATGTGCGCACCTGTGCCTCAGCGCTGGGCGGAAAACACGCCTGGCGAGCGGGGAGCGCTGCCCCAGTTGCGGTGGCTCGCAGCCAGGGCCCTGCTGGCTCTGGGGCATCAGGATGCCAGAGTTGGTGAAGTGGAGAAATTGCCAGAGAGGACAGACTTCCTCCAGGAAAGGAAGGGACAATGCCACCCTCCCAGACTCACCGGGGCGGCTGCAAGCGGCAAGCCTTCAAGAGCAGCTCGCCGCGTCTTTGCAGAGAGCTAGCTAGTTAATACGGTAGCCACAAGCCACGTGTGATTATTTTTTTTTAAAAATATATTTTATTGATTTTTTTTTACAGAGAGGAAGGGAGAGGGATAGAAAGTTAGAAACATCGATGAGAGAGAAACATCGATCAGCTGCCTCCTGCACACCCCCTACTGGGGATGTGCCTGCAACCAAGGTGCATGCCCTTGACTAGAATCGAACCCGGGACCCTTCAGTCCACAGGCTGACGCTCTATCCACTGAACCAAACCGGTTTCGGCCACATGTGGTTGTTTAAATTGAAGTTAAGCCCTAGCCCGGTTGTCGGCAAACTCATTCGTCAACAGAGCCAAATATCAACAGTACAACGAATGAAATTTCTTTTGAGAGCCGAAAACCGACTTCTGCGCGTGGGTCATGAAGGTTCAATCACCCTGTACGTGTGCGCCCGCACGTGGTATTTTGGGGAAGAGCCACACTCAAGGGGCCAGAGAGCATCATGTGGCTTAAGAGCTGCAGTTTGCTGTCCACTGCTCTAGCCGGTTTGGCTCAGTGGATAGAGCATTGACCTTCAGACTGAAAGGTCCCCGGTTTGATGCTGGGGTCAAGGGCCCATGCCCTGTTGCAGGCTCCATCCCCAGTAGGGGGCGTGCAGGAGGCAGCCAATCAATGATTCTCTCTCATCATTGATGTTTCTCTCTCTCCCCCTTTCCCTTCCTCTCTGAAATCAATAAAAATATATTTAAAAAAAATAAAAATACACATTGAAATTAAATAGAAGCAATGTTAATCTTCCTGATTTAATCAAAATCAAATAACGTTTAAAATTCAGTTCCTCAGGCACACTGGCCACCTTTCAAGGGCTTGATAGCCACATGTGGCTGATGGCTACCACGTTGGAAGTCACAGACTATGGGACACGTCCACCTTTGCAGAAGTCCATCCGGCCCAGAAGATCCCCTTCCAGCTGGTCCTGGCCATCCTGGCCAAAGACTCCTTCCGGTACTGCCCCTGACCCACCGTTCTTTCCCACCTCTGCCCCCGTGGGCCTGGCCTTGACCCTTAGGCTCCAGAAAGACATGGGGGAGGGGGCTGTAGCCACCGCAAGTGAACACCCAGCCTGGGAGCGGAAGCCCCATGCAGAGGGGCTGGAAAGGCGAGGCTGACTGGAAGCCAGCCCCCACCCCAGGCCTCCAGGCTGGGAAGAAAGCCTCTCAGAGCCACACAATCACTCCTGTTTCTGGAGCCTCTGGACCAGGCCTGGGTAAGGCATCTGGAATGCAGTGGCCTGAGGGCTTCCCCACATCGCCGCTCCCCACATCGCTGCTGCTAGGTCCTCTGACAGTAACGCTCAGGAGAGGGAGGTCGCAGCAGAACCCTGACGTTTCCAGGGCAAATAAGGCCAGTGAAGCCTCACCCTGAGCAGCGGGACTATAAACCAGCACCTTCCGTGTCGCCACTTGGATGAACCAAATGAGGAAGCAGGGAAGGAGGACAGGACGGAGAAAGGACACTGGGCATGCTTGCCGTGACAGAGAGACAGGCTCCCCCAGCCCTGAATCCATGGCGGGGAGGGAGGCAGAGGGGGATGAGGGAAAAGGGTGTGGATCTGTTACATTCTATCTGTTACAGGCACTTCATTTGGGAGGTTTTGTTAGAAAACCCAGTGGGAGTGCCTGGGCGAGCTGTGTGTGTGTGAAAGGAGCCGCGGCGATCAGACCCCGGGCCTGGCAGGCGGAGGCTGCCTCTGCTCCGTCACTCAGCTCTGCCCTCAGCACCCGCTCAGCCTTCACCCAGAAGGGCTGTCGTAGGCAGGACAGGTGTGAAGAGAGACCACAGGAAAGTCAAGTTTGTTCAACTGGAAAACAAGCAGGCAGAGAGAAGTCTGGCGTCCCAGAGGCACTGGCATCAGCCAAGAATCGGACTGGAGGGAGCAGCACCGTTTTAGAGACTGGCATCAACACAGACTGGAAGCTCAGGGCAACGCAACCCCACTCTGCGGCGACTGGCCTTGGGGGCCAGTCTGAGCCTAACTTCCCTAGGTCCGCCTGGAAGGCACGCCGATCAAAAGCAACATCTTAAGGACAGACCCCTCTCTCCCCCCCCACCCTGCCCAGCAGAGTGAGCCGCTAACCGGCCTGTGGGCAAAGGACTCATCAAACCCCCAAGCACTCGGAGACAGATTAACGATGATGATGATGATGATGATAATACTATTCTAAGTGATTTATATTATTGTTTCATTTAATCCTCAAAACAATCTTACAAGGAAAGTACTACTGTTATTATTATTTTACAGAGGAGGAATATGAGGCGCAGGGAAATTTAATGATTTGCCCAAGGTCGCCTGCTGGTGAGCAGCAGAGACAGGATCTGAACCCAGGCGGCCTCGCTCCGCAGTCCTTGTGTACCAAGGTGTTCATAAAGCACACACAGCCCTACGCAGCTGCCGCTCCGGGGGCCCTGTGCTGTCTTCCTCCTCTTTCCTGCCCCAAAACGAACTGCAGGCCATTCCTGCAGCCCCAACCAGCTCTTCTACCCAACTCCATATCCGCCGAGCATCTGTTTCCACAGCAGTGAGAGCTGCCATTTTTTATTTTTTGAAGAGAATGGGTGGAAGAGGAGGCTAGGGGACTCTTTATAGCAGAACTCCCTCTTCCAGAGGCACAGACGAGAGACCGCAAAGAAAACCACAGGGCGAGGCAGGGAGTCCAGGGCCCTGATGAAAGCTCGATGCTCCTACCTCCCGACTCCAAGCCCAGGTCCTCCCGTCTGAGGCCAGCTTTCCTCTAGACCACATGTGTCAAACACAAGGCCCGCGGGCCAAATCCGTCCCGCCAGGCCTTGCAATGTGGCCCGCACCGCGCTGTCATCACTGCACTCCGCTGCGTTTCCATCACAATGACAGTTTATGACTGTTCAGTAAACCATTCGGCCCGCGATTTAGGCTGGATTTTAGATTTTGGCCCCTTCTCTGATTGAGTTCGACACCCCTACTCTAGACAGAGAAGGGGAGGGCTGGTTGGACATGTTTTGGAAGAGTCTGGGAGAAAAGGACAACCCAGACTAAATTCTGTAGTGTGTGTGTGTGTGTGTGTGTGTGTGTCCGTGTCCCCATTTCCAAGCTGGATGTCCCTTCACAGAGGGGAGGGGAATTCTGTACTGCTCCCCAAGCTCAGACCCACGTCCTAATGGGTGGGGCTGGGGATGCTAAGGGCCCTGCAGGAAGAATGCAGGCTGTGTGCATCTATGTGCTGGTGTGTGTGGGGGGGGAGAGGGGGTCCACAGCCCAGCGGGAGGGCACGGTGGTCCGGCTGATACCCCTCACCTTCCCCAAGCCCAGGCCTGGTTCCTGCCTGCCACCCTCCACCTCACCTGATCAAGAAACTCCTGTCATTGTCCAGAAACCCCAAGACCAGCATCGGGCAAAGGGGGCTCTGCCAGGCAAGGCCAAGCTCTCGGGGGAATCAGGAGGATTGCAGGGAGGCAGCCCACAGCGGTCCCCAGGCCTCTCAGGCGGCGGGCCCCGTCGCCATCTTGTCTCCGTGACATTGTTGCATGGCTGAGGGAGTGGGGACCTTGTCCTGCGCCCGTGTGTCCTTTAGGTAACCTAGGCTGCCGGCCGCCAAGGGTGCCAGGCTGAGCCAGGCCCAGCACGGGCTGGGTCTTCTGTGCCTGAGGTGCCAGACACAAAGGCTCCTACCGCCTGCACAGCTCCGGGGAGAACCAGGCAGGAGACACCAGCCCACTCCGGAGGAACCCCTCACTGTCGGAAGCTGAGCCTCCGGGATCAGTTCAACCATCAAACCAGACCACAGAGGAGGGAGGCGGGGGAGGGGGGAGAGGGAGGAGCAGGCTGCAGGCCCCAGCAAGGAGAACCAGCGCAGGGAGATAGTATCAGGCCCTTCCCCTCCCTGTATCCCTGGAAAGCTCCCCTGGCATCCCCAGACGCCTTCCCCTTGTTGTGATGGGGCTGTTCGTGGAGCTGGGGGTCACAGGGTCATGCCTGCCTCGTGTGCCTGGCGGGGCCGTCACGGCTTGGCCTCCAGCCATGCCACTCTGGCGGAGCTCTCTCTCGCTGCAGATGTCTTCTGCTCTCGAGGGGGCAGGGGCCCCGGTCACGAGGATGGCATCTCCAGCCCCTCTCCTCCACAGGACCCAGCCCAGGGGGAGTGACAGGGAGCAGGTGCCCTTCGAGGCTGCCTGGCACCTGCCTTGAGTGGGCTAAGCCTTTCACGCTTGGCCTTGCCTCAAGTCCAGAGCTATTCAGTCCCCTTCCTGCTCCAACCCACCCCCAGCCTTCTTTCACCCAGAGCCAGGGGCAGCCCGTTCTGCCGCCAGAGGAGCGAGCTTGGGAAGTGAGAAAGCTGCCTCCCTGTGGGTACCCTGCCACCACAGGGCCTGGCAGGGAGAGGAGTCAGGGAGGGAGAGAGGAAGTGAGTCAGCTCCCTGCAAAAAAAAAAAAAAAAAAAAGAAAGAAAGAAAAAAAAAAACGGGAATGGGAGGGAGGAGCCGGCCAAACGGAGATCAGGGGACAAAGGGCACAGGAGAAAGGTCACTAGCAAAGGGAACCAGGCCCACGGGGTGGAGGACAGATACAGGTGGCACTCTCAGAGGCGCCACCTCCTTCCAAGGCTGGGTGCCCTCCACGGGCCAGAGAGCCTGGGCCTGGCAGGCACAGCCCCACCTGAGGGCGGAATCCGAGGCCGCTCCCTCCGTGACTCAGGCGTGGCTGGAGGAAGTGAGGCCTCGGCCATGTTCTCTCCTCACCGAGGTGGAGTCTCTGGTCCCCGCGGCCTCTCCCGACCTCTCCGGAGCCCCACAGCCCCAGGAGCCCAGGTTCCCCCGGGCCTGGCCCAGGGGGGAGACAGATAGACATCCCAAAGGGGTGGGAACTGAGCCGAGGCCTGAAGAGCAGAGGAGCCAGGGCTGCCCTGGCATCCGCCATGGCCCTCTCCGGTGGCTTCTGCCCATGCCCAGGCAGGAGCCGTCCCGGGCTCCAGCTGCAATCTGTGGCTCTGCCTGGGGAAAATCCTGGCCGTGAAAATTCCCAGCCTGTGGCATTCCAGCAGGAAGGCGGCCAGGGAAAGCAGCCGAAGGGAAGAGGAAGCCATGAACCCCGAGGGCCACATTCCGCCCCCTCGGAGACCTGCAGCCAGCCAGGCAGGCACATTCCTCCTGGGCCCCCTGGGGGATCTTAGGCAACAAACCTAAGGCAACTTACTTAACCTTAACCCCTCTGTAATCCATATCCCCGGGGCTGGGCCCTGTGACCCTGCCTGTGCTGCTGACCCAAGCCTGTGCCCTCCCGGGGCTCCAGGGCAGGGGCAGGGGGCAGGCCAGCCCCAGAAACCCCCTTCCCACAGCCCCTTCCCCAGGCGCCGGCTCCCAGACGCCTGAGCCCATTGCCCTCCAGGCCCGTGGGAGCTGCCGAGTGCCAGGGACACAGACACAGGGCCATGGTATTGTCTGCAGACAAGTCACAGCCCGCTGTGGTCCCCCAGGCTCCCTCTATGGAGGCCGGACATGCTAATGCACTGCAGACAGGTTACCCAGGCCTAGGAACCCAGCCTGAGCTAAACAATGACAACCAGACAGAGAACGGGGAGCCAGTTCCTGACGAGAGAACCATCCTCTTCAAAACCTAGCCCCTGTTCCCAGAAAGCGCCCAAGCCCTGGAGAGAGGAGGTGACTACTTCCCTGCCGCCTTGATGAGAGCTATGAAGGGGAAGGACCGGGTGCCGCCAGAGTGCGGGACTGACCTGGTCGGAGAGGAGCCGGGAGGGCTTCCCTGAGGAGGTGACAGGCACACGGAGCCCAGGAGCGTGCGTGCGGGAGGGCGGGCAGGGGAAAGCATTACACTCCAGACCCGTGGTCCGCAAACGCATTTGTCCACAGGTCCAAATGTCAGCAGGACAACGACTGACATTTCTCTTGAGAGCCAGATTTTTTAAACTTAAAAACTTCTTCTAACGCCACTTCTTCGACATAGACTCGCCCAGGCCGTGGTACTTTGTGGGAGAGCCACACTCCAGGGGCCAAAGAGCCACATGTGGCTCTCGAGCGAGCCATGGTTTCCCGACCCTGGCTCCAGAGGAAAGGGACAGCGGGAGCTCAGTGGTAGAAGCAAGAGGGAACTCTGCGCTGCACACCCACCACCTGCTGGGCACGCTGCCAGGCTGTGCGCCCGCCTTTCCCCCACGGCGCACACTAGGAAACAACAGCGGCCCGCCCTGGGCGGCAGAGAGGCCCTGCTCTTGGTCAGAGGTGACCGCGGCGGGAGGTACCAGTATGTCAGCAAGGGCCTAGGAGGCGAGGGGCCACTCCCCTGCCTTCCAGGAGGAGATGCAGAAGGGACATCCCTGCTGGGAGAGCCGCCCAAATGCTGCCCAGGCAGACGCTGCTTCTCGTCCTCGGCCACTCTTCCCCGGACCTCTCCCAGCTCCCACCAGGCTACCCCCTGCCTGCGTGCCCCTCGGCTCACGTGCTCTGGTTCATCTGCAGGGGGGCCTGAGAGCAACGGTCACGCCTTCCACGGCTCACTGTCCACAGAACAAGAGCAAGAGTGCGGTCACCTGGCGTCCCCTCCCTTCTGGAGAAGAGGCCTCCAGGGCAGCGGGACTCAGAAGGGCCAGGCCTGGGCGAGGCTGCCCAGACACTGCCGTCCCCTGCCCTGTGCAGCCAGCCCTCCACTAATGCCATCTCGTGCGGCGTCATTTCATTATAACCCTGGGGAGATGCCCTAGGGCACATGTGTCAAACACAAGGCCTGCGGGCCAAATCCGTCCCGCCAGGCCTTGCAATGTAGCCCGCACCTCGCTGTCATCACTTCACTCCGCTGCGTTTCCATCACAGTGACAGTTTATGACTGTTCAGTAAACCATTCGGCCCTCGATTTAGGCTGGATTTTAGATTTTGGCCCCTTCTCTGATTGAGTTCGACACCCCTACCCTAGGGCCTAGGCACTTCACTCTTTTTTTTTTTTTTTAATTGATTTTTTACAGAGAGGAAGAGAGAGGGATAGTTAGAAACATCCATGAGAAAGAATCATCGATCAGCTGCCTCTTGCACACCCCCTACTGGGGATGTGCCCGCAATCAAGGTTCATGCCCTTAATCGGAATCGAACCTGGGACCTTTCAGTCCACAGGCCGATGCTCTATCCCAGGGGTCTTCAAACTGCGGCCCGCAGAGGAGTCTGATCCGGCCCGCCAGGTTTTTTGGGCAGTGAGCGCAGCCGAGATGTTACAGTAGGAATTAGTAGTTCATATAGTCCGGCCCTCCAGCTCTCTGAGGGACCGTGATCTGGCCCCCACTTTAAAAAGTTTGAGGACCCCTGCTAGCTATCCACTGAGCCAAACTGGTTTCGGCGGCACTTCGCTCTTGCTTATGACAATCAGCCTCTGCTAAAATCGGTTTCCTTATCCGTCACTCCGTCACAGTGCTAAGAACCCCCTGATGGCATTAAGGGAGGAGGACTTACTAGAGAGCACGCTAGTGAGGAGCAAGGAGCCTGAGTTCAAATCCTGGCAAGTCATTTAGAAGCCTTGAAACCTTAGGTGGTTTATGTGGTCTTAACCTCTCTGTAATCCAGTTTCCACACCAATGAAGGAGAGATTCTTGTAATACCTCAAGGGTTGTTGGGGAAATTAAACGAGTTAATATGGACTAAACATCTAGAACAGCGCCTGATGGGCAGTGAGCGCTAGCATCGCCCTCATCCTTGCTGTTATTTTTCACGCCCTTTCCTCCCGGCCTTTCTGCTCAGCTGAATCTTTATCGATCAATTCAACACCACCGAGGCAGTCGTGTGCGCCGCACACTCCATTGCAGTGTCTCCCAAACTTTTGACATATGTGTACCCCTTCTTTAATTCTCATAACGCTGAGTACCCCTCATACTCATGAGAACGTAGAATTAGGCACAGCTAAGCACGGTGCAGTGCATATTCCCACCAAACTCCGGTGCAACGCGTACCCCCACCAAACTCTTCCCGTACCCCTGGGGGTCCGCGGACCACACTTTAGGAAACACTGCTCTATTGGATACGGGACAGAACCCCGGACAAACACCCGCCGTCCTGCAGAGAGGCTGGGCCCAGCCGCGGAGGGGAAGGAACGTGTGGCGGGAGATCCAGGGAGCCGGCGTGGTGGTGACCTGGGTCTAAGGAAACTATCTCCCAGCCAGACTGCAGCCAACAACTGAAAAAACAAGCAGCTTCGCCGACACTGTCCCCTGCATTTAACAGAACAGAAGCTGCTGCCAAACACCACGCGGATTCTAGGGTTGGCTGGGACCCCCCCTCCCCCCTAAACTGCTCAGCGGGAGGCCGGGAGCCATGAAGACTCCACTCCTCCGCAGTGCAGATCCGGCATGGGGGGTGCCCCCGGAGCTGGCTGCTGGGTGCCCGGGGCACAGCCGTACCACTGCCCGGGACTGACAATGGAGGTGCCAGGCCCCAGCTGGGTCACCGGTCCCCACCCCCCCGGATGCTGCTCTCACCCCAGGCCGCAGGGAGGAGAAGCCAGCAGCTTAGAGGAACGTGGTGGCGGGAGCCCTGCTGGCAGGCGGAGCGCGTGCTTGTGGTTTCTGGGAAACACTGGAGAGATCTGCAGCATTTTTAAAATACTTGTGTTCCCACCCGCCACACACACACCCCCCCCCCACTTCACCCCACTCCGCACCCCCCCCCCCAGTCTGGGTGTTTGCATATCTGGTATTTTCCAGAACCATTTCAATGTAAATAGGAGAGATTAGGAGGGAGCAGAGGGCAGGGTGGCCGAGGGGGTCAGGGTGGGCCAGAGCGGTTCTGGCCGGGGCGGAGGGGCCAGGACAGGCCACCTCAACCAAGGCCCTGCCCCCGCGCCAGGGCTCCGAGCCGTGCCTGCAAAAGCAACCAGTGGCCACGGCATGTACCCACCCCCAGTTCAATGTGGCCTGGGCACTGTGCCCACCACCCACGGCCGGTGGTCAGGGCACACAGGGGCTACAGTTTGACCAGCATCTCCCTGGGAAGAAGGCAGAATGGCGCCTCTGAGGACAGAGAAGGGAGACCTAGCAGAATAGAAATGACCTAGTCCACCACTCTGTCCTGCTGGTCCCATGTACCCCCCAATCCAGGATGGATAAACCCCCAACACGTCCCTAAAAACCTTTCACCCATCCGTTCTCATGCCCCTGAACCTACCCATGGGCCCCTCATTTCCACAAGAACTCCGTTCGAGTCCTGCTCTGAGCCCCCAAGCCAGGGCCCTCACGTGGGGAGACCGATGCCAGAAGCGCCTGCAGCTTTGGCACAAAATGAAGTAAAAATGTTCTGCTTTAAAAAAACAAAAACCCCTCCAAGGATCATTCAGAGCAGCATGAGGAACAGAAGCGTTCTAGAACTCTGAGCCCAGGCAGCACCCAGCCACACCAGAGCCCCTGGGAGAAGCTCACTGCCCGGCACAATTTCCAGGTTCCTTGGAATCTCAGTCCCCACTCCTGACAGCACCTGGTCAAGGCTGATGAGGCTCAAATAGATTCCACCAGGGATCTAGGGCTTCCGCTATGGCAAAGTGATCTGGCAGGCAACCCTGACTGGCCTGTCTCCTGTAGGGCCACTGGTGTCCATGCCTACAGGCCTGAGAAGCTGGGCTCTAAGAAGCTAGGAAAAGCTAGCGGACACCCAGGGGCCCACCTCACCCTTAAGCTGGCTACAAACAAACAAACAAACAAACAAACCAAAAACTACAGTGAAATAGTTTGGACAAAAGCATCAGGCGTCCCTGTTGGAAAGAAAACCTTACCAGGGGCCATGATGGGAGAACACTAGGATTGGTTAATTACGGAGGCTGCAAAATTACTTTCCCTGATGTCCTCAGAGACTGGACAGAGAGAAAGGTACTAATCTCCAGAAGCATTTACGACCTGCCAGAGTCTGCCTGTGACCTCACCAAATGCATACAGATAAATAAAGACCCGTAAGGTATAGCACACACAGTGAAAAACAAGGGTCCCTTTATCCTCCTTCTCAGAGGAGCTGCAGCGTGTGCATCCTTCTCTGATTCCATCATCTTCGATTCTGAGAGGCAAGAATAAGGCCCATTTACAGAGAAGAAGGGTGACGTTCTCTCCTAATCGCCACTTCCTCCCTCCCACCCCACTGTTTACCTGGACAGACATCTATGGCAGCAATGAAGGTGCTTAGTTGCCTTTCTTTAGTTAGGTCTGTGCTTCCTCAAGGGAAGATTCTACTTTATTTACGTAACCCCACAGTGCCCAGGGCCTGGGCCTGTTCGAGGGAATGAGAACACGGAGGCTCAGAAAAGTTTGGTGACTTCCGTCAAACTCAAACAGATCTCTCTTGTCCCAAAGTCCATGTTCTTTCCACTATACCATGCACTCTCCTAGGTTCTCCTGAACGTGGAGGTGGTTTGGATGGTTAGGATGACCTCTTAAGGAACCTCACAGCCCTGTAACGGTTGTGGACAAAC
Organism: Pipistrellus kuhlii; assembly: GCF_014108245.1. Taxonomy (NCBI): domain Eukaryota; kingdom Metazoa; phylum Chordata; class Mammalia; order Chiroptera; family Vespertilionidae; genus Pipistrellus; species Pipistrellus kuhlii. The sequence continues at coordinate 3,416,639 of NW_023425539.1, read as the reverse complement.
CCCAAGGTCCGATGGGAGGAAAAACTCTACCACGGATCTCTAGCCAATGCCTGATCACTCTGCGGGGCTCAGGAAACTAGGTCTGACTGGGAAGGGGTGGTAGGCCTCCCTTCAGGCACCTCCTTCCCCTCCAACCACAACCTCAAAAACTCCGGGAGCAGTGCCTTCTGGGTAGGGCTCCCTTGCAGGCCAGCTCCTCTGGCTCTTGGCAGCAGCAGAACAACCACACTGGCCAGGGGTCAGCCAGGTGGGCTTTTCCGAGCTCAGCAGAACCATCGCACGTTCTCAGACAACCCACCCGGGCCCCACGATGGGCTTCCTGAGGAGACAAATGGAAAGGACCAGCCCTCCCTACCCCCAGACCGCAGTCCCCACCCGGCCTCCTCGCCTTCTCAGTGGGCACTGGCTTTCCTGCCCAGACTCATGGAACTGGAGAGAAGAATTCTGATCCAACTGGGGTTTTGAGATCCTCCTCTTTACCAACGCCTTCCTTAATCTCATCAGACTCAGGGAACTCTTTGAAAAGTTAAGAATAATTTTCTCAAAACAGATGCCCCCGAAACACTCTTTCCGGAAGAACCACGGAAAGAATTCAGCATCCTCCCCCATACCTGGTAGTCACACTTACCCTCTCCTCTCCTCCTCCTCCTCCTCCCCTCACCCCAGCCGGTCACCAAGACTCTAAAGCAGTGGTTCTCAACCTTCCTAATGCCACGACCCTTTAATACAGTTCCTCATGTTGTGGTGACCCCAACCATAAAATTATTTCCGTTGCTACTTCATAACTGTAATTTTGCTACTGTTAATGAATCGTAATGTAAATATCTGTGTTTTCCGATGGCCTTAGGGGCCCCCTGTGAAAGAGTCGTTCGACCTCCAAAGGGGTTGCGACCCACAGGTTGAGAATCGCTGCTCCAGAGCCTACCTCCGTTGCTGACATCTGAAACCTCTTTCCATCCCCATCGCCTCTACCTAAGCTCAGGCCTCCATTCATTCTACGAGGTTTACTATAACAGCTCCCTCACAATCCTCCCCTAGCTTCACCCAAACGCATTCTCCATAAACAGCGGGAGATTTTCTAAAATCTGTGCCCATCGCTCCCTGATTAAATGGCTACATTGTCCTCAGGTTCAAGTTTACATTCCCTAGCCTGACTCTCAGGGGCCTTGCGACCTGACTGACCCCTGCTTGCCTCTCTTGCTGCTTCTCTCAATAGCGTCCCCATAGGCTGTCCCAAGCCTTATTCCCCAAATGTGTCAATCTCTCTCTGATTTGTGACTAATACAGTCTTGTCCTCCCGTTGGCCTCCCCTATATGTCAGCTCTCTCCCTCTGATTCATTCCAAAGACTGTACTTGAAGTTCCTCTTCTGTGCTCCCTTGCAGCCCGTACAGGTCTATCACTGAGCTTCTCAAATGGTAATGTCATCACCTACTACCTGACCATCTCCCACTAGGCTTTGAGTTCCTTGGGGCTGGGTGTACACCCTTCTTTGATTTCATCTTCGAGGCTGGGATTGTGTGCCGCACACTGCTGGGCCCCAGGACCTGCCACACAGTAAATGCTCAACCAATGTTTGTTTGGTAGACAGATGAGCGGAGGAATAGATGGCGGAAGAAAGGCTGCTTCTCTCAGGCTTGCTGAGTGATTTCTATCAGGCCCCAAGTCTATCCTACTCCTGTGGCTCACCCCTCCTTCCAGTGGAGCCTTGTCTGGCAGCTCCAGAGACATAGGGACAAGGTGTGAGCCAAGCGGTCTGGACACACACCATGTGAGAAGGAAACCCAAGGGGCTGTCTCTCCCCGGGGCCTTCTGAACAGGCCATGGACAGGAGCCACGGGGCCTGGCCCCTGTCTGTGCGCAGAAAGAGAACAGATGGCTAGCCAGCTCCTCCAGAGCTCTGGGGACAGGCAACGTGTGGACACGGTTGATGGATGGCCTGACGGGCAGGGTGGCCACCAGAGCTGTCCCTGTGGGGCTGGAGTTGTCAGGGTGCCCCGCCCGGGAGTATGGAGGAGGTGGGAAGGCCCTTTTCTTGGCATGGAACTAGGATTAGAACTGCCGCCAAGAAAAGGAGCAGGAGTAGGAGTGGGAGGAAGAGGAGATAGAGGATAAGAGCCTCAGTCGAGGCTACAGCACTCCCTCACCAGCTCCGGGCTCTGCCCGGAAAACCAGAATGCCACGCTCATTCTGCTCCTCTCTGTTGTGGCCTGAGGCGCCACCAACTACCCAGGTAAGAAAAGACATGGGGCTCCTTCCAGCCCTTTGCTCCTTGTTGTCCTGTCAGTCCTAGGAGACTCATGAGGATGGGACTCTCCATGGAGTCCCCTGCGAGATCCCCGCTGTGGGGGAGGAAGTCCTCGGGGCACCAGCTGGGCTTGCCCCCGGGGCCAGAGCGAGCCAGCCCTTCTGAGCTACCAGCTGGGAGACGGGATCCACCGGGGATTCCAAAGCTAAACCACCCGCTTCCCCAGGGAGGTGGCGGCAGCAGCTAGCTGGGAAGGAGAGCGGCTGGGAAACATGAGATGCCAGGACGATCCCTGAGCTACAGAGAGAACTGAGCAGCATCTGTGATGCCAGGCCCTGAGCCCCACGGCGGCCTGTGCTGTGGTTCGGCGGGGAGCTGGCAGCAATCCCCTGGGGGACTCATTCTTTAAGAGGAAGAATATTCTGTCTGTTGAAGGCAGGGTTAGCCTGGGAGAAAGGAGGCAGACATGGCAACGTGGTACGGTGTTAGGTGCCGAGATAAAGACAGCTCCCTCTAAGCTGTGGGAAGTTCCCTGGTGGCTAACACAGAGAAGGTGCTCAATGTATTTCTGGAATTAAAGCATCTGGGTCCTTCCTGGATTCCACGACAGGCGCCCTCCCACTCACTGCCCCTTCCTGACTAACAAAGCTGCCTGACCCCACCAGCCCCAGGGAAAAGGAAGGTCTGGAACCCAGCTCCAGTGCTTCCTGCCCGAGGCTGACCCTGCGGCTCCCAGGCCCTCCAGGCCCGATAGGCTTGCTGTTGGGCTGAGCAGCCATCTGAGCAGCCACTTCCCCTCCCCGGGAGAAAGCTAGGACCGGGACTCTGCCTGTTTCCTCAGCATTTCCTCCCTCTTCTGACTTAGACACATCTGGCTGGTCACTTAGTGCGGAAAGGTCCCGGCCAGGCCGTGTGCTGGTCAGGCTCCAGGGACCTGGACAGCCCTAAAAGCCACAGCTGGAGAGAGGGCTGCTCGGAGGCCAACCTGTCCTTCAGATGGTGCCTCCAGGCAGAACATTCTCGACCGGTAAGTAGCCAACCTATCGAAAGATCACTGGGGTTACAGATCTCCATCTCCCTAGAGACCATCTCTTCAGGAGTTAAACTGGGTAGGTCCTTGGGAAGTAAACAGGCTATTTGCTGAACTGATGGATACCTTTCACCTAAATCTCTTCGGGGCCTAGGTCACCCCCCCCTCCCACTTTTGCTTTGTGTGGACAGGGGTCTCAGGGATCATCAGGTCATACTATCTCTGTGGGCTTAACCCCTGTTACTGCTCCAGGTCCATGCATTTCCTTCTTCCAGGAAAAGTAATAGTAAAACTCTGGGAGCACAAGGGTTCTGTGTAAACCAGATCATCGCTCCTCCCCTGCTTCAAACACTACAGGGGTCTCATTTCAATAGGGTTCAACGGTTTAAGGTCTTTCATGATTTGGCCCCTGCTTATCTCTGCAACCTTACCTGGTATTCAGCTCCTCACTCACTCAGGGGCAAGAGGAGGCCTGAGGTCACCTTCCCAGGAGCTACCGAAGCAGCTGAACATCCTAGATGACTCAGGACAGCCCTGATTTGAAATAATTTATCTTTTTTTTTCCACCTCCAACATCTAAATAACGTGGAAATCCTATATTTTAATCCAGAATATAAGACTGTGTCTCACATCTGGAACTGGCACATTAGCCTCCATGGCTCAGTTTCTGGCTCAGGAAATACGGTGCCCAAACCCTAACGCACGCTTGTATCATGAAGCTTGTATGACCATGTATATAACCCCCACCTGAGGTGCCTTCTCCCCACCAGCCAAGGAGGTGGTCCCTGAAGCCCACAGAGTGGCCCGGCGTCACCACTCACACACCCGCTAGGCTCTGAGTACCCCAGTCGCCCGCCTCAGTACCACCACGGCAGCCATCAGCAACCCAGTCCCTGCCCACCCCTTGCGGCCCAGGCCCCACGGGAAACACTCACATCGGCCGGCTCCCTGCGGGGCCCCTCGCCGCTCCGCAGCCAGCTCCGGCTGAGCTCGCTGAGCTCCGGGATGGGCTGCACCTTGAGCCGCACGCTGTCCCCCGACTGCCGGATCATCTCCACGATCTCGTCCCGGGACTTGCTCTCCACGTTGTGCCCGTTAATCTCCACCAGGCGATCCCCCGGCACCAGCCCCAGGGCCAGGTCCTTGGTGCCCGCACCCGGCTCGGCGAAGTGGACCACCCTCCGGTAGACCTGGCCGTCGGGGCCGCGGTCCAGCATGGTGGTGCGCCGCAGGGAGAAGCCGAAGTCCCCGGTGGGCCTCCGCTGCAGCTCCAGCTCCCGGAGGGCAGGGGGCGGCGGGGGCACCACGGGGGGCAGGCGCAGGTCCGCCGGGAACCTCTTCGTCACCAGCTCAGGGACCTGGGGCCGGGGCCCCGGGCGAGGGTGGCCCGGGCCAAGGTGCTGCGCCAGCTGTCCCTCCAGAGTCCTCGCCTCCACCTGCGGGGACGGGGCCGCCGAGTGCTCCGAGGGGGTGGAGGTCTCGGAGGCGCTCTCGTCCCGGCTGCGCTGGGAGAAGGAGAAGCGCTTGACGGTCGTCTGGGAGTTCTGCTTGGCCAGGGAGCCGAACTTGGCGGCGCGCTGCAGCACGGAGCACCGGAAGCCGCCCTCCTCGCCCTTGAGGTCGTCGCTGGAGCTGGCTGTGCTGAGGTGGCCCGAGTCCAGGATGACGCTGCCCCTGTTGCTGTCGGAGTCGATGTCGGTGAGGTGCAGGTCGGAGCCGCTGGCCACCTTGATGGGGATGGGGTTGGAGATCTCCAGGCGCGCCTTGGACTCCCGCTTGGAGGAGCGGTTCAGGTTGAAGAAGCCTCGTCGCAGGCTCATCTCCTCCAGGCTCCTCAGCTCGGCCGCCGACATCCGCTCCTTCTCCTTCTTCTCCTTCTTCTCCTTGCGCCCCCCATCCCTGTCCTTGTCCTTCTTCATTAGGTTAAACATGGTGGGGGTGCTATGTTGGGGGGGGTACCCCCGGAGGGTTATGGGTGCTCAGCACAGGGCCTCTGGGTCCCACCTTGCTGCTGCAGACAGACACAGAGAGAAAGAGGAACGTTATCCCAGTGGAGCCTCTCGCCCCGTCCCCAGTCCAGACGGGGCCGATGACTGAGCTTGGCTACCCCCCATGGCGATCCCGGCGGTTCCCTGCCTCACACAATGCTGCCTCAGTTCAGCGAAGCGCCGTCACCCTGCTATGAGGAGGTCCATTGTTACCCCCATCTTACAAATAAGGAAACTGGAGGTTCAGATAAGGCTGTAAAAACCCAAACTCCGAAGTCTCTGGTTTCCTACGATCTCTGAGAGGCCCGGCTTAGGTGAGCATGGAGGAGGATTCCTCTAAGCCGAGCTGGGACTTGGCTGAAGATGCAAGCACAGGGGAAAAAGAAAAGAGAGACTGCACCATCGCCTCCCACAGCCGTGCCCCTTAAGGCAACAGACATCACGTGCCGCTGGGCCCTTCCCTGCGCCCGGCATCCCCAGAGCAGCAGCCTTCGCCACTGCCCGACGGAGATCCTCAAAGCACCAGCCCTTGTTTAATGACTACCGCTTGTCGGGCAGAATGCCAGGCGCTTTACGCACGCCACCTCGTTTGAACTTCACAGCATCTCTTGCAAGAAAAGCATCATTATCTCTACACGTGGAAAAATTACGTAGATGTTAGCTGTCAGCCAGCTAATAGATGGCTGTGTCAGGATTCAACGGCAACCATTGTCTTCTTTCTGGGTCCTGGGCACCCACGTCGGAGCCGGGAGGGAAGTGAGGGGAAGTTCCAGTCTGGACGGAGGACAGACAGCTGGGTGGTGGGGGAGGGGAGGGGAGGGGAGGAGGGGAGGGTCTGCTGGATAAACAGGATCCTGGAAAACTCACATCCTTTTCCCCAGACCAGCACCTAAATATAATCTCAGGAAGACAGTGGTGGCGGCGTCAGAGAAGCCCGGAGCTCCGGGGCCCGTGGGCCTGGGGCGCCGACCTATTCCCACCACAAGACACACCTGCCTGGGACGGAGCGGAAAAACCTGGGGTGGGGAGCTGAGAGAGCCTTTCTTGTCCTAACCAGCAGGCAACAAGACGCAGGAGTAGGCCGTACCACCTAATTAGAAACGGAATGTAATTTTTGTTCTCTCCCCATGAAGGCCTTCCCCCGGACTTCTAGACACGATGACCTATTGATGACCTATTGCAAGGCCCTGAGAGGCCTTCCTTTCTGTGTACTCCACCCCCACCACCAAGCAGGCTCCCCATTCTCCTGAGAGGGACCTCCAACCCAGATACAAAGCCTGGAAAGGCATGAAGGCCAGGGCTGCCCAAGGGCCCAGGTGCACCAGCTAATTGCCCAGCACTCCCTCCCGGTGGTTCCTGGGAGGCCAAGGCCTCCTCTCCAGAACAGCACTATCCAAAGGAAATAGAATTCAGGTCATATAGGTCATTTAAAATTCCCCAACAGCCACATTTTATTTTATTTTATTTTTTATATATTTTATTGATTTTTCACAGAGAGGAAGAGAAAGGGATAGAGAGCTAGAAACATCAATGAGAGAGAATCATTGATCAGCCGCCTCCTGCACACCCCCTACAGGGGATGTGCCCGTAACCAAGGTACATGCCCCTGACCAGAATCGAACCTGGGACCTTCCAGTCCGCAGGCCGACGCTCTATCCACTGAGCCAAACTGGTTTCGGCTGTGTTGCCATTGTTACCTGACAACTCACAAGGTACCATTCCCCACTGTCACCCCTACAATTGCCAGGCCTGGCTGAGGTCCGGGTTCTCTCTATGCCAAATGACCCTTGAGTCCCCAGGCCGACACTCTATCCACTGAGCCAAACCGGTTTCGGCGCCAGCAGCCACATTTTAAAAGGTAAAAAGAAACCGGTGACATCAACCTACATGATAGTCATTGTCATCTTCATATGTAATCTATATTAAAAACATTGAGACATCTTATATCCTCTTTTCCATACGAAGCCCTTGAAATCCAATGCTTATTTTACGCTTAGAGCACACTGCAATTCAGACACATTTTTAAGTATTCAGCAGCCCCAGTGGCTTGGCTATGGGATTAGGCAGCGCAGTTCTAGAGAAATCCTCAGATGCAGAAGAGGTGGGAAATCTGGCCTAGTCACTAGCTCCCTGGGAACCCCTCAGGCACCCCCTTTCTCCTCTCATCTCAGTTTCTGTCTGGTAAGACACAGTTCCCTCCAAACTTTCTGGTTCCAAATGCTCATGCACATTACCTGGGAGTAGGAAGACAAGGAATCTAGGGCCCAAGAGGCACAGACCCAGGGGCAACCAGATGGGTTGGCCAGTTAGTTCTGGCCAGATGGGTCTGGGCTGACTTGAGTTGGAGGAGTGCCTGACAGCAGACATCTTCTCTTTGGGGAGTCTCTCTGTTTCCTCCTGAAGCACTGAGGGGGTTGGGGGGTGGCATGGGCCTACCACATGCCAGGACATAAGATCTTCAGCTGGTTGCTACCCACCTTACCCACCACTACTGGCACTGTCTTAAAGGGCTGGTTTGGAAGATGGCTCCAGGGGCGCCTGTGGGGAAATGAATAAAGAGACCCACCTCGGGGACCTGGAGGGGACAAATGAGGACTATCTCAGCCTCAACTCAACCACAGGGAACCCAAATGCCTTCAATGCCATCCCACCAAACCACCTTTCGGTCTCTCATTCTCCCTCTTCAATCCTTACACAGTCCTGGCTCTTTGCTGGGGGCTAAACATTTGAGCAGTATTTACAGAAAAGAGGCCCCAAATTCTAGAGTCTTTGGGCTAGAAAGGTCCCTGGAAAGTAATTTCATGTAAGCCCTGTCTTGGCAAAAGCTGGCCCCTCGCTGTCACTGTGACAGGCAGGTGACAGTCACTGGAGCAGGCAGGGGACAGTGCGGGTGGAAATGTTAGGTTTGGTATCTAGGCCTGGATCTGTCAACAAGTCACCAGGGGGCCTGGAGCCTGTCACTTTGCTCAAGGTTGAACTAGATAATCTAGGTCTCTTCTAGCTCTAAAATCCCAAATATCTAAGTCTCTTGTGGACACAGGTTAGTTATTAACTTCCTGCTAACGTTACCCCTCTCATCCCAACCCGGGGCCTCTGGAGACCGAGCCCATTTCAGCCCTTCATTCGTCACCCCTGTGTTGCCACTGTTTTGTGTGTATATGTGTGTGTGTGTGTGTGTATATATAGTTGATTTTTCACAGAGAGGAAGAGAGAGGGATAGAGAGCTAGAAACATCCATGAGAGAGAATCATTGATCAGCCGCCTCCTGCACACCCCCCACTGGGAATGAGCCCGCAACCAAGGTACATGCCCCTGACTGGAATCGAACCCAAGACCTTCCAATCTGCAAGCCGACGCTCTATCCACTGAGCCAAACCGGTTTCGGCTGTGTTGCCATTGTTACCTGACAGCTCACAAGGTACCATTCCCACTGTCACCCCTACAATTGCCAGGCCTGGCTGAGGTCCGGGTTCTCTCCATGCCAAATGCCTGAAGCTACCTATCACCTTCCCCTTCAAGGTCAGACCTGTAGTGCCGCTCTAGACTCCTCAGCACCCGATTCACTAGAGACTGGGGCTCTGTCATCTTTTTGTAGACCCTGCATCTTCCAGCATCCACTGTCCTCATGTCCAAGGTCTCCAGGAGCAATGATATCACCACCTCCCCATTCTCCATTCCAGGCTGCAGTTTCTACCAGGCCCTCTCCCACCTCATCTCTTACTCTCTCCAGTGCAGGAAACCTTACAGTTTTTCTGGCCTCCTTCTCTGTCTTTCTCCCCTCACCCTACTCCAGGAGGCCTTCCTAATTTTTCTTTTTTATGAAAATATATTTTAATTTATTCAATCTCCCCATGTATGTGCCTAGTAATTATTCAAAACTTTTTTTTAGAGATCACCCTTTTGATGATCCTCCCTTTGATTTAGAGATCACCCTTTTGTTGATATGTATAACACATCAACATTCAAATAATGATTCTTAATTTACTGTAGAGTATTCAATAGGTAATGATATAACTTATATGTCCTTAAGGGAAGTCAGTACTCAGGGAAGACTAATTATAAGTAATAAAATAAGAGTGTCTATATAAAGGCTGAATCAGAGATATGACTTTCTTTTTCTTTTTGAACCTTGAATGAATTATTTATTTATAGGTTTATTTTTTAAAATTTTTTTAAATTAAATTATTATCTGTGTACATATTTTAAGATTGCCCCCTACACACACACACATACCCTCCCTCCCAGAGTTTTGTGTCCATTGGTTGTACTTATATGCATGTATACAAGTCCTTCGGTTGATCTATTATCTCCCCCAGATCTCCCTACCCTCCCCACTGTAATTTGACTGCTTGTTGCTTTATTGTCTTTATATCTATCTTTTGGTTCATCAGTTTATACTGTTTTTTATTATCCATAAATGAGTGAGGTCATGTGGTGTTTCTCTTTCATTGACTGGCTTATTTCACTCAGCATGATGTCCTCCAATTCCATCCAGGTTGCTGCAAATGATGCGAATTCCTTCTTTTTTATGACAGCATAGTATTCCATTGTGTAGTTGTATCATAGTTTTTTTTTATCCAATCATCTGCTGACGGGCACCTAGGCTGTTTCCAAATTCTAGCTATTGTAGATTGTGCTGCTATGAACATAGGGGTGCATATATCCTTTCTGATTGGTGTTTCTAGTTTCTTGGGATATAATCCTAGGAGTGGGATTACTGGGTCAAATGGGAGTTCCATTTTCAGTTTTTTGAGGAAGCTCCATACTGTTCTCCACAGTGGTTGCACCAGTCTGCATTCCCACCAGCAGTGCACGAGGGTTCCTTTTTCTCCACAACCTCGCCAACACTTGTCGTTTGTTGATTTGTTGATTTTGGCCATTCTGACAGGTGTGAGATGGTACCGCATTGTTGTTTTGATTTGCATCTCTCGGACAATTAGTGACTTTGAGCATGTTTTCATGTGCCTTTTGGCCTTCCTTCTATCTTCTTTTGAAAATATTCTATTTAGGTCCATTGCCCATTTTTTAATTGGATCATTCATTTTCCTTTTATTTAGTTATATAAGCTATCTATAGATGTTGGAGATTAAACCTTTATCAGTGATAACATTTGCAAATATGTTCTCCCATACAGTGGGCTTTCTTGTTGTTTTATTGATGGTTTCTTTTGCTGTAAAAAAGCTTTTTATTTTGATGTAGTCCCATTTGTTTATTTTCTCTTTAGCTTCCATTGCCCTAGGGGCAGTATCAGTGAAGAAGTTCTTTTGGCATACGTCTGAGATTTTGCTGCCTGTGGATGCCTCTAGTATTTTTATGGTTTCCCGTCTTATGTTTAAGTCCTGTATTCATTTTGAGTTTATTTTTCTGTATGTTGTAAGTTGGTGATCTAGATTCATTCTTTTGCATGTATCTGTCCAATTTTCCCAACACCATTTATTGAAGAAACTGTCTTGACTCCACTGTATATTCGTGCCTCCTTTGTCAAATATTAATTGAGCATAGAGATTTGGGTTGATAACTGGGTTCTCAATTCTATTCCATTGATCTATATGTCTGTTCTTGTGCCAGTACCAGGCTGTTTTGAGAACGAGGCCTTCCTAATTTTAAGTGAAGAAAAAGTATGCATGTAAACTAGAGTCTGTATGTAAATTAGGGAATGTGCCTAAATCATTGTGATCCTACTACTATCTTCAAAATCAAAGCAAGGTACCATCAACTCAGTCAATTCAGTGCTTTATCACTTTAAAACAGAAAGCATTCTGAGGGCAAGGACCATTCAACTCAAATATGCATCTATCAGTTCACCTACAGGCGAAACAATTTGCACATGCATATAACGGAATACTACTCAGCAATAGAAAGAAGCAGCTAGCCCTAGCCAGTTTGGCCCAGTGGATAGAGCACTGGGTCCCAGGTTTGATTTGTCAAGGGCACATACCTCGGTTGCAGGCTCCTCCCCTGCCTGAGCCCTGTCTGGGCTAGTGTAGGAGGGAACTAACAGATGTCTTTCTCTCACATCAATATTTCTCCGGTTTCCTTCTCTCTTTCACTCTCTAAATATCAATGGAAAGATATCCTCAAATGACGATTTAAAAAATAATAACAATTATACATATATATATATTTTTTTTTAATTTTTTTTTTTTTTTAAAGAAGCAACTACTGCTGAAACCGGTTTGGCTCAGTGGTAGAGCGTCGGTCTGCGGACTGAAAGGTCCCGGGTTCGATTCCGGTCAAGGGCATGTACGTTGGCTGCGGGCACATCCCCGGTAGGGGATGGGCAGGAGGTGGCTGGTCGATGTTTCTCTCTCATCGACGTTTCTGGCTCTCTGTCTCTCTCCCTTCCTCTCTGTAAAAAATCAATAAACTATATTTTTTTAAAAAAAGAAGCAACTACTGATACACACAACAGGGATGAATCTCAAAAACATTATGTCAAGTCACAGTAAAAGAAGGCTTTACCAAAAGAGTACATACTGGTATGGTACTGTTTTTAAAATATATTTTTATTGGTTTTTAGAGAGAGGAAGGGAGAGGGAGAAACATCGTTGTGAATCAAGCATTGATGTGCCCTGATTGGAAATCAAACTGGCAACTTCACCGTGCAGGGGACAATGTACAACCAATGGAGCCACACTGGCTGGTGTTGGCAGAGAACTATTTATGTGATGTTCTGGTACAAGCAAAACCAACGTAGGCTGGAAAAAAGCCAGAACAGTGATAGCTTTGGGAGGTGGGGGTGTGGATGGCGGTGGGGAGAGCCTGAGGAAGAGCATGAGGAGACTTTCCAGGGTGATGCTCATGTTATATATCTGGAGATATGTAACATGTCTCTTTAATGTATGTAACATAGGGGTTTGGGTCGACAGGTGTATATATTCAACAGCCATCAAATTGTGCACACAGATTTGTGTATTTCATTGTGTGAAATATTCACTCAAAAGAAAAAAGAATTGTACCTAAGTACTGAACACTAGGTAATGATGTGTATCCTAAAGTATTTGGCGCAAAGTATACTGATGTTTACAATTTACTTTGCGCTGCATAAAAAATGTAAGACAGCTTGAATAGATCAAGGGATAAATACGTGATAAAGCAAGGATAGTGTAATTGCAGAATCTAAGATATGCCAGTTGTTCACGATAAAATTCTTTAACTGTTCTAAATGCTTACAGAGCTTTCTAATAAAACTTGGGGGAATATGTATGTATCAAGCACCTATTAAAGGAGAGGGATAGGAGATAAAGAAAACTAATGTGAGAGCTTATGTTTCAGATGTCAGGTAACAAACCTAGGAACAAATTCAAGTGAACAGCCACACAATCTTGGACAAGTTATGTAAGGCCTCTGTGCCTCCATTTTTCCTTTTGTAAAAGGGAGATAATGGCCAAGACCGGTTTGGCTCAGTTTGATAGAGTGTCGGTCTGCGGACTGAGGGGTCCCAGGTTCAATTCCGGTCAAGGGCATGTACGTTGGTTGCGGGCACATCCCCGGTAGGGAGTGTGCAGGAGGCAGCTGGTTGATGTTTCTCTCTCATCAGTGTTTCTGGCTCTCTGTCCCTCTCCCTTCCTCTCTGTGAAAAATCAATTATATATATATATATATATATATATATTTTTTTTTTTTTTTAATGGAGATGATAGTACCTACCACATAAGGCATGGGAATTAAAAGAAATATGTACAGAAGCCCTGCATATAATGCCTAGGTCATAGTAAGCCCTCAAGAACGGTAACTAATAGAAGCAGGACATATTCTCACCATCTACTTGGGATCGAATTTTACTTAATGATACGTAGACGGTCATTAGAGTAGAGGGGGGACTTGATAGAGAGGAAAGTACACAAATAACTATCAGCACGAGTGTGTCTAAAGTAAGTCTAGGCATGAAGTCTCCATGCTGGATAGGACCTTTATATGTAGAAAGTAAGGCCCAAGAAGTGAAGGCAGTCCAGGGAGCACATGGCCAGTCTGGACCACCCGGGCTCAGGTCCTGAGGTCCCATACAGGTACCGCCAGGGATAAGGACAGGCAACTCAGAGATGGATGCAGAAACTCAAATGGCCCACAAGCATGAGCAGTCATATTCAGACACGTGAGATAAAAGAGGTGTATCATTGTTCACTTAGCAGTTTAGTAATAAACTATCAAAATTAATAACATCAATAAATTGATGGAAAGCATACATACTGGTAGGAGTATAAATTGGTATAAGGAGGGAAAGTTGCTACGTAGGAAAATATTTACATGTACATATTCTTTTTTGTAATATATTTTATTGATTTTTTTTTTACAGAGAGGAAGGGAGAGGGATAGAGAGTTAGAGAAACATCAATGAGAGAGAAACATCGATCAGCTGCCTCCTGCATATCCCTACTGGGGATGTGCCCTCAACCAAGGTACATGCCCTTGACTGGAATTGAACCTGGGACCTTTCAGTCTGCAGGCCGTCGCTCATCCACTGAGCCAAACCGGTTAGGGCACATGTACATTCTTTGGGCAATTCCTCTTCTAAGACATCTATAGATATATTCACGCAATTAACATGGCTTATCTTTGCAACACTGTTTATAATAGCAAAATGCTGTCAATACAAATGAACAGCTCTGGAAGAATAGCTAAATTATAGAACTGGCAGTTATTAAAAGAACGAGGTCGATTTGTATATGCTGACCTAGAAGGCTTTTATAGTATATTATTAAGTGAAAAAAGAAAGTTGCCAAATAGTATATAATTTTTACAAATTTTTTTTAAATTATGTATATGTGTGCATATGTATAAAATTTTCATTATGTATAATATTTGCATATTCATAGAAAAATGTATGCTCTGTGGAAGAGACAGGGGTTTCAGAAGAGTCAAAACAGACTCGTGTGTTATCTGTATTGTTTTAATTTTTTACAATAAGAACATTTAGCTGGTAGGTGTGTGTATTTAAATCTAAGACTTTAGATAGGAGTATATATGATTTTTCTTCTACTTTTGTGCATGTTCTTTTTTCTTACAGAAAAAAAATATTTTAAATATTTATATAAAATTACATTTTCTATAACATATAAGATCTTAACCTATAAATATATATAATATATAAAATATATATATATAATAAGCTTTTGAAATAGTCTGGAAAGATCCATGACAAAAATTCACCGGAGGTTTTGTCTGAGTAGTGGCAGAGAGGGTTAACACTGGCTGTCCTGCATTAAACCTTTTTTTTTTCCAGCATGATACTTTTGTGATTGTAACGATCTTTTTTTAATGACAAAAAAGAAAAAAGAAAGGTCTGACCAAGCAGTCAGCAACCAACTCAGCAGGAAAGCTGTAAACAAGATTTGCAATGGGTAAGTTTAAGAACTGCCCTCTCGTGCCTTGAAAAAAATGTCAGGGATGTGGAGGACTCGGTTAAAATAGATGGCCCTGGTGCCTTGTGGCTTTAAGTGGGGACAGACTTAAATGGGTCACCCCGCAGCTGGCCAAGCAGAAACCCCAGGAAGTGGAAACTACAGCGTTAGAATCCCAGGACCAGGGCCCCCGGGCTTGGCTGCTGGGGGTGGACCAGGGTCAGTCCCCCCTTCCCCTCTCCAGACCACACTCATAAATAAACACAAAGGAAATGCTTTCCCAAGAGAGCCGGCCTCTTTCGCGTGGCCTCTGACCTCCCTGAGTGGCCATTTCCTACAGCCCCAGGCCTGTCTCTCTGCGCTGGCCCACGGAGGGCCCAGGGCTGCGGAGGCGGCCAGTGGGGTCCAGAGGGGTCCGAGGGCACCTGGGCAGCCCTGCCCGGCGGCGCAGGAGGACGGAGGTTGTGCTGAGCTCCGCAGAGCCCGTGACTCACCGCCCGGTCACATGGAGCTCCCTGGCCCCAGGTGTGCTCCCTCAGCCGCCTGCACGCTTCTCACATGACATCAGCCGGCCCGCCCGCCGGCTCCCGGCTCCCGGCTCCCGGCTCCCGGCCCTGCCTGCTGCCCGCCGCTCCCTGCCCTGCTCCGGGCACCAGCAGCCCCTAAGCACTGGCAGGCAGCAGGGCCGGTG
Organism: Pipistrellus kuhlii; assembly: GCF_014108245.1. Lineage (NCBI taxonomy): Eukaryota > Metazoa > Chordata > Mammalia > Chiroptera > Vespertilionidae > Pipistrellus > Pipistrellus kuhlii. The sequence goes on along the minus strand of NW_023425539.1, from coordinate 3,401,342 downwards.
AGCGGGAGAGGTGCCAGCAGCGCCGGGTGCCAGGTCCTGGGCTGCTCCTGCAGGTGAAACTCCCCTGCTTCACGGGGAGCCTGCCGCAGCCTGCTGGGTGCTGAGCTCAGTAAACACAACCATCCCCACCCCACCTTCTGCGTGACCTTCAGCAAGTCCCATCCCCTCTCTGGGCCTCAGCTCTTTCAGCCATAAAATGTCCATGGCCTGGGAGGTCAGACCTGGCCCTTCGCTGGAGAGGTATTCTGCTCAGCCACCAATGGCAGGTTCTAGTCCTGGTCTGCCTCTGACTTGTCGTGTGACCTTGGGCCCTTCATCCAATATCTCTGAATATCAGAGAATAATAAAAAAAAATTTAAAATTAAAAAACAAAAACAATCCCTTGTAAGTGGCGATAAAAGGACTTGGCAAAGAGAAAAGGCCTCGGGCCCTGTAAAATCATCAGTCCGCAGCTTACACTGCCGCCTGAGTCTGAGCTTTTTGAAATGTCAAAGGAATGTGGGTAATTTATTAGCCAAACAATTCCTATCTCCAGAGAAAGGGCAGAAAAGTAGGAGGAGAGGGGCTTTCCAGGATTGCTCCCCACCCTCCCAATCCAGCTCCTACCACTGCACCTCTCTACCCTCTAATTCAGTCCACCTCAGAAAATGGGGGTGGGGGGAAGGGGGAGGGGGAAAGAAAGAAAAGAAAATGGTGATGAGGGATGAGGGGCAGTGAGCAGCTCTTAAAGCACCCGGGAGCCGGACCCAAAGCAGAACGTAAAAGCTCCATGAAGCCCCCAACCCAAGTCCTGAGGGAACCTGTCAATCACAGCCCAGAGCGGACTGGGCCTCTGATCCCCTCAAACCTTTCGACAACCTCAGCATTCCCCACCAACCCGGGAGAGGCCTGGGACCGCACCGGACTGGGGCCCCGGCCCCCGACAGGACCCTGCTCACATGGCTGCTCTGGCTCCGGCCTCTGGTGTCCATGCCGGAGAGGGAGGTCTGGCTGGGGACAGACCTTTGGTTTGAAGGGGCAGGAACAGCACGCGGCCCTGGAGACCTGTGACACACCAGGTGGGGATCGAGCCTCCCTCAGTTCCAACAACTCCCTGCTCCACCCGAGGAGGGTGGATTCTCCCTTTCCGAGGAACTCCGGCTCTGCCCCGCCCTCTCTGCCTCCAGGTAGCTGCCTGTGGGGGACCTCAGAGTTTTCAGGCCCAACTTCTGAAGGTACATACACCTCTCAGTGAGCTAGTGTCAAGCTGGGCCAGCGAAGGGGAGCTCCAGGCAGCAGGCTGGCCGCTCAGACTGCCAGGGGGTTTGCTGAGGGGCCAGGCAGGAGCCAGGAAAGGCACTCTCCGAGAGAGGGCGGCTGAGGAGAGCCGGGGGCATGGGAGGAAGCCCTCAGGCACACGCCCTGGCACCTGAGCCAGACTGGGAAAAAGTAAACAAACCAGATGATCGGAGCTGCCAGGCACCAGGTCATCCACTGTGCAAAGTTCAAAGCTCCCAAAGGAAGTGCCCACCAGCATGCTATCCCTCCCGCCCCCACCCGCAACCCTTCTCGGTCCCCGAAGCCCCCGACACAATAGCTTCCCCCTGCTGCCTTCCTGGAATTGAGGCCCCAACTCCACTGTCCCCCACCCCAAATGGCCAAGCGTACCTCCACCCAAGGCTATATATAACCAGTCATGTCCCGCAAACAGGAGGATGTTTCCTGGAAAGACCTCATCAGAGGGGAAGCTGGGGAGGTGGCAGGCCATTGACAAAGCGCCAGTGAGGTCTGCCAGGAAGCCGGAGACCTCGGGAGAGCAACTTTCAATATCCCCGTATAGAAAGCGGCCCCTGAACCAAAAGGGAGGAGAACCGTTAGGCCAGGCCGGGCCCATTGCCATGACAACAGGATACTTACTTGCTCCTTCCCGCATCACCCCCCCACCCCCCCCCCCCACCCCACAAAAAGGACTCCAGACCAGATCAGGACACAAAAAAGGGAGCTTGAACCTAGAGCCACTGAGTTGCTGAGGTGATCTTGCTCTTCATTGCCTGGATGTGTTTCCTCCCTCCCAGCATGGCCCAACGCAGATGTAAGAGCTCAGGGGGACGAGGCCTCCTCAACCACAGACATGCCAGGCACTCGAAAGATAAAACAAAACCTCGAAAGCCAGCCCAAACCATTGGCAAGGTGAATGGGGGTGAGGATCCAATTCCAGACGCCTGGGGGGCCCTCAGAGGGCAGGGAGGCCCTAAGCTGGGGGACCCTCAGAGGGCAGGGAGGCCCTAGGCAGGGAGCTCCTCCCAGGGAAGCATCATTCCTACACAAACACATCTCCCTACACAAACACAAACCATGAGGACCCTGTCAAACACAGGCTAAGCCAGGCAAAAGCAGCACCGCTAAACCTGGGTGCCTGCACCCCACCCCCCACCCCCCAGCTCATCCTGGCTGCAGTCTTTCCAACTAATCAGCAGGGCACATGTGCCTTGCCACAGGGTGACACCCCCACCCCCCACCCCCACCACAAAGCCCCCCCGTGCGTGGTGTGCCCCGGTAGGCCTTATCTCAGCCGGGAGCGTGCCCCACACTCCTTCGTCACCGGGCTTGGTACCCAGCAGCAACCCCCAGCGCGGGTGGGGGACAGCTAACCTCCCCACCACCCCTTCCCATTGTGGAGACAACTGGCGTGACAGGTTAGCAGGGCGGGGCGGCGGGCAGCCTCTCCCGGAGGCCTGGGGCAGGTTGTCCGACCTACCCCCACACACACACACCCCACCCCTACGCAGAAGAGCTGAGGTGAGCAGCCAGGCGCGGGGCACAGCCAGCACCGCCTGAACCCCCAAAGCCTCCCGTGCGCCCAGCCACCCCCATGCTCTGCCCCCGGAGGAGGGGGCCCGGGGAAGCAAGCGGGGTCTCCATTGTTTGGCCAGCTGTCTGGCAGCTGCTCCTCCGGGAGCGGCCCGGGCCGGCCCGGCAGGGAAAGGGTGCAGGCCGCGGGGAGGGATAAAGGGCTCGGCGGCGGAGGTGCTCGCCTTCCCGGCCGCCTCCCAGAGCCGCGCCGGGTCGGTCTGTCCGGGGGACCCGGGCCTGGGCTCCGAGGAGCCCCCATCCCCGAGCTGCAGCCTCCACCCCGCAGCTTAGGGCCACGGGGGCTCCTCCCCCCCACCCCCCCCCCGAGCCCCAGATCCCCCAAACTGAAAGCCACCCCCCTGCCCTGCCTCCCCGCCTCCGCCCCCCACCCCCACCCCCACCCCAGCAGGCGAGGGGGGCCGGAGCTCGCCCTCCCCGCCCCTCCCGATCGCCCCCACCCCCGGGCGCCCAGTTCCGCCGGCGGCGCGGCCGCAGAGCGAGGCCGGAGCCGGGAGTCCGGGCCGCCGCTTCCAGGGGACACGGGAGGGGGGAGCGGAGCCGGCGGGCCCCGCCGCCCGCCCGCCCGGCCGGCCCGAGCCCGCCCGCCGCCCCGCCGGGCCCCCCGAGCGGCCGCCCCGCCGCCCCGCACTCACCGGCCGCCGGAGCCGGCCCGGCGGGCAGCAGCAGCGGAGACGCGGCATCCAGCGGCCCGGCCCGGTCCGGGCTGGAGCGCAGCGCGGCGCAGCCCAGCGCCGCCCCCCGCGGCCGCGCGAGCCGAGCCGAGAGGGAGCTCCCTGCTGGCGGCTCCGGGGATAAATGCCCGGCCTTCCGGGCAGCGCCTGGGCGCGCCTCCAGAGCGGCCACGGAGCGCCCTCACCGCCTCCACGGAGCGCCCTCACCGCCCCGGGGACCTCTGTTTGTGCTGAGAGGCCTGGTCTGAGGTCCGGTCTGCACAGGGCACGTAGGCTGCTGGGCATCCATCCCCAGGGCAGGCACAGAGGCATACGGAATGCATAGGACCGGTTCCGGGCACTGGACTCCGCTGTGTCCGAGAAGGTGCTGCCCAGGAGCGTGCTGCATAGAGGACGCAGCAGAGTGTCTCTGGCTACATCCTCCCAGGGCCGCTCTGCAGAGGCAGACAGGGCGCTGCTCCATGGTGCCAGATGGCTCCGTTCAAAGCAGACACTGCCTGTCATGTCCAAGGTGGGACTGGCAGAATGTCCTCCCCGAGGTGGGCACAGGTGTCTGTCTGGTGGCTTGGTCTGAAAGAGCCTGCCTCAGAGGGAGCTGCGGGGGGGCGGAGGGGTGCTGAGGCCCAGGGGACACAGCCATAAGCGGCACTCACTCCCTCCTGCCAAGAGGAACCCCTTTCAGAAGCTCTGTGAGTGAGGTCTGTCCCTGAGTCTCCCCTGTTCTGTAAATGTCAGGAGAGCTGCTGTGCCCAGGGAGAAGGAACTTCAGGCTTCCTGGGAAAGGCCTCCTGGGCCGGGCCTCCAAGGCAGGTGCTGTCTTGAGTTTGGAAAGAGAGACGAGAGAGAAGAAAGGAGAAGAGATGAAGACACGTCTAGAGGACAGTGTCCATAGGAGAGTGGGGTACCCCAGAGTGTGAGAAGAGCAGTTCAAGAAAAAGGGTGTAGCAGACAAGGGCAGTTGCCTCCATAGACTGCCCAACCAGGAACTGCTCCAGACAGAGGCGACCCCACCTGACAGACCCAGGAAGGCCGGAGGGAGAGGGCTCAGGAGCAAGGAACTGAATAAGAGCTGGGAGATCCTGAGGAATAGATCACACCCGGGATATGTGCTGTAGATAAAAGAAGAACATGCAACCAAACTCAACAAGCATTGACTGAGAGCCGCTAAGTGCCAAGTGCCCCATCAGGTGCTTTGGAGGACACAGAGAAATAAGACATGGAGTCTCTCTCCAGGGGGCTCACATGGGATTGGGGGGGGGGGGGGGGGAAAGAAAGCTGCTTTGAAGACTTGACATTTGAGTGGGACCCTGAAGGCTAGGTAGAACAATGACTATCACTACTGAGCACCTACTATGTGCTAGACACCATCTCTATTCCTCACAACAAGCCTACGAGGGGGACATTATTGTTGTAGCTAGGGATCGAGTGCATGGACTCTGGGACCAGGTTGCTAGTTCAAATCCAAGCTCTGTCCAAGTCCTAGCTGTGTGTTCCCTGGGTGATTTATAAAACCTTTATATCTGAAAAAAATGGAGCTAAGAACAGTGCCTGCCTCAAAGTTTGTTTGGAAAATAAATGAGTTTAGTCTTTTCAACAATAACCAAAAAAAGGCCATTTGTTGAAATGGTCTTTTCAACAAATGATGCTAGAAAAACTAGACACCCACAGGCAAAAATATGAATCTAGATACACACCTTACGTTCTTCAAAATAAATAAATAAATAAATAAATAAATAAAATAGATCATAGATCTAAATGCAAAACACAAAACTAAAACTGCCACAAGGTAACATAGGAAGAAATCTGAATGACCTTGGGTATGGTGATGAATTTTTACATGCAATGCCAAAGGCGTGATTCTTAAAGAATTTATATAAGCAGGACTTCATTAAAATTAAACGCTTCTCTGCAAAAGATAATTTCGAAAGAATGAGAAGACAAGCCACAGATTGGGGGCAAATATTTGCAAAAGATACATCTGAAAAAAGGACTCAGCCAAAATACACAAAAAAAAACCTCTTAAAACTCAACCATCAGCCCTGGCTGGTGTAACTCAATTGGTTGGGCATTGTCCCATGCACCAGGAGGTTGCCATTTCAGTTCCGGTTTAAGAGCACATGCCTGCGCTGTGGTTCGAACCCTGGAGGGGTGTGTGCAGGAGGCACCCGATGGATGCTGTGCTCTCCCTCTCCCTTCCTCTTACTCTAAAAATCAATAAGCTTAAAAACAACAACAACTCCTCAACAATTTGAAAACAAACAATCTGGTTTTAAAATGGGCCAAAGACCTGAACAGACACTTCACCAAAGGAGATATGTAGATGGCAAATAAGCATTTGAAAAGATGCTCTACATTAGGGGTGTCGAACTCAATCAGAGAAGGGGCCAAAATCTGAAATCCAGCCTAAATCGTGGGCTGAATGGTTTACTGAACAGTCATAAACTGTCATTGTGATGGAAACGCAGCGGAGTGAAGTGATGACAGTGCGGTGCGGGCCACATTGCAAGGCCTGGCAGGACGGATTTGGCCCGCGGGCCTTGTGTTTGACACATGTGCTCTACATCATATCTCATAGGGGATTGCAAATTAAAACACAAAGGATACCACTACATGCCAATCAGAATGGCCCAAACCAGAACATTGACAACACTAAATGCTGGTGGGAATGTGGATCAACAGGAACTTCCATTCATTGTTGGTGGGAATGCAAAATGGTACCGCCGCTTTGGAAGACAGTTTGGCCGTTTCTTATAAAACTAAATATACCCTTATCATATGATTCAGCAATCCAGTCCTTGTTATTTACCCAAATGAACTGAAAACTTATATCCACACAAAAATCTGCACATGGATGTTTGCCAAAACTTATAAGCAGCCAAGATGTCCTTCAGTTGCTAAATGGATAAACTATAGATAAATATCCAGAAAATGGAATCTTATCATCACTAAAAAGAAATGCACTTATCAGGCCATGAAAAGACATGGAGAAACCTCAAATACATATTACTAAGTGAAAGAAGTCAATTTGGAAAGGCTATATCATTCCAACTCTATGACATTCTGGAAAAGCAAGACGACAGACAATCAAATGATCAGGGGTTGGGGGAAAGAGGGATGAATACCCACAGAGGGTTTTTTAGGCTGTGAAACAACTCTCTTTGATACTATAATGTCATATACTATACATTTGTCCAAATCCACAGACTGTACAACAACAAGAGTGAACCTCATAGACTTTGAGCATATGGGAACTCTACTTTCAGTTAGTTCAATTTTGGCTATGAACCTATAATTCTTTAAAAACAGTTTATTTTTTAAAAAATTGAATGAGTTAATATATAAAAGGAATAGTGCCTAGGGCATAGTAAGCATTCTGTAACTGTTAGCTTTATTACCATATCCTCCCCAACTCACAATTACAGAAACTAAGATAGGTTTGTGAGTAGCCGAGTCAGGATTCAAACTGAGGTCCCCAAGGACCCAAAACCCATGCTCTTTTCCCTACATCATGTCAGGGAATGGACAAGCATATAAATGATTTTTATTTATGCGTGTCCACACTTAGGACACTCTTGGGTTAGCACACAGTGTGCCTGAGAGCGTCGCTAACCAGGAACCAGTTTCAGAGACCAGGTAAAATGAATCCCTAGGACATCTGGTATTTAGTCTTTAACTTCCCAGAGGTCAGAAGAAACCCTGCCTTGTCTCTAAGTAAAAGTAAAAGTAATGCACCTCTTTCCCCTTCATAGGAAAATGTCAAAGCAGTGTCCACATAAAATAGCCCAGATGACTGTGGAAAGGCCAGCTTTCCCAGGAGATTTCTAAGCTTCTAAAGCAATCTGACTTCAATGGAGAAGTCCCCTCAGAAAGAAACCTGGAAATAATGAAAATCATCTGTATCAATGGAGCCCATACCATGGGCCAGGTGCTATGGCAGGCATCCTCTCATTTAGCCCTCAGAGCCATCCTGTTAGGAAGGTGCTGTTATTATCCTCATTTTGCAGATTAGAAGCTACCATGTTTCCCCAAAAATAAGACATCCTCTGAAAATAAGACCTACTTACAGGTTTCCTTCTGAGTGAAATATAAGGCATCCCCCGAAAATAAGGGCCCCCCTAGGCTGAACATGAGAGATTTGGTCCACTGATTCTGAAAGATATGGAGTCACAAGAAATTCACCAGGAAATTCAGGAATTGGATTGTTATGGTGATGTTCCAGAAGATGATGACATGATTGTCATTGAATAAATGAGTACATTCTTGATACTGTAGGATTCACAGTTTGTGTGGTTTGTGTTGACAACTACCGTACTACCGTATACAGGTAATACATTTCCTTTATTTTCATTTAACAATAAATGTGTACCGTATTCTTCTTCATGGAAAAATAAGACATCCCATGAAAATAAGACCTAGTGCATCTTTGGGAGCAAAAATTAATATAAGACACTGTCTTATTTTTGGGGAAACAGGGTAGGCTTAGGAAGGTGAAATAATTTGCCCAACATCTGAAACTAATAGAGGTTAATACTTAATGTAAACTGTAATTGTGGGGGGGGAAAACAACACCAAAATAAATTCACATAATGCCAGGATATTTTAGAAAGGAAGGAAGGAAAGAAGAAAGAAAGGAAGGAAGGAAGGAAGGAAAAAGGAAGAAGGAAAGAAAATTTGCCAGTGTAGTTTAGTGGTTGAGCATTGACCTATGAACCAGGAAGTCACAGTTTGATTCCGGTTAAGGCACATGCCTGAGGTTGCTGGCTCCATCCCTAGTGGGAGGTAAGCAGGAGGCAGCCAATCAATGATTCTCTCTCTCTCTCTCTCTCTCTCCCCTCTCCACCCCCGTTCCTCTCTGAAATCAATAAAAAATATATTTTAAAAAAAGAAAAAAGTAGAAAAATGTGCCCAAGTACATATGGTTAATAAATAGCACAACCTGAAACACTTGCACTGACCACTCCGCTGTCCTGTCCTGGGAGGAATGTAGTGTGTATAGACTTTGGGGCCCCACACTGAGAGGACACTTGAGCTAGCAGCTGCTAGCAAGTCCCTTCGCCTCTCTAAGCCTCAATTTCCTCCTCCATAAAATGGGTAAAATAAAGTGCCTCTCTCATAAAGGTGCAAGAGGATAAAACGAGCAAATTCATTTGAAGCAATTATTATCCTAGTACTGCCACCTACCCCACAGGGTTGTTGTAGGGGTTGAATTAGGTAATATCATGGCACCTGTACAAGCAGAGGGCTTTGTTTTGTTAGTATGTTTGGAGTGATTCAAAGAGAATATCACTAGGACATAAGCAACTCATTGGGATGTCTCCAGAAGTCTGTCACTTTGCAAGCTAGACTTTTCTTGTCATCATTCTTGGCAAATGAGCAGGAGAGTGCCCACTTGTCCTGGTTTGCCACAGCTGAGGGCGTCTCGGGATGTGAGATTTCAGTGCGAAAACAGAAAGTCCCAGGCAAGCCGAAACCGGTTTGGCTCAGTGGATAGAGCATCGGTCTTCGGACTGAAAGGTCCTGGATTCGATTCCGGTCCAGGGCATGTACCTTGGTTGCGGGCACATCCCCAGCAGGGAGTGTGCAAGAGGCAGCTGATCGATGCTTCTCTCTCATCGATGTTTCTAACCCTATCCCTCTCTCTTCTTCTCTGTTAAAAAAATCAATTAAAAAAAAAAAAAAAAAAGTCCCAGGCAAAAGAGGACACATTGGTCACCCAACCAGGGATCCCTCACGTGCTAATTCAAGTACCTGCCTCTCAGGCTTGCTGGCTGCTGCCCAGCTGACCTGGCTTCCTTCTAGAAACTCAGCTTGGCCTCCAGAACCTCTCCCGGATCTCCTCGCTGAATATACGCCTCTGTTTGGCCCTCAGTGCTAGCACTTCCCAGGATTTCTGCCTCTGCCTTCTGCTACTACGATCCTCCAGTCCCTCCTTGGAGATTCGTGCTCATTCCCAGGACTCCCAACCACCACCCACTGCAGAAATCACTCAGAGGCTAGCCTGAATCTATTACCACTTCTTGCAAATACCCCAAATGAATTCTGTCCAAAGCCAAATGTACAACCTTCCTCACCAACTTCTTCTTGTTTGGTTTATGACCCTAACCCTCAGTCCATGAAATCAGAAGTCTACTCTCCCTGCCTCTTCCCTCTCCCTCAGCCCCCATCCACTCAAGTATCTAGTCCTATTGGTTCTGCTCCATAAATATCTCTCCAATTGGTATCATTTGCTCATCCCCACTGCCATTGCCTCAGTTCAGGCCTTACTGGCTCTCAGCTGGACAATTGCCACAGCCTCTTCCCAGTCATCTGCTTCCACCTCATCCCCTCCCCCTCCCCCCCATGTGGCTCCTAGAATGACTATCCTAGAAGACAGATATGATCATGCCTCTCCCTGGCTTAGACTTCTCCGACGCCTCCCAATGACCTCGCACGAGGGTCAGCAAACTTTTCCAGTAATGAACTGATAGTACATTTTTAGGCTTTCCGGGCCAGAAGTACTCTGTCTCAACTATTCAACTCTACCATTGTAGCACAAAAGCAGCCGTAAACTACGCGAACAGGAACAGGCATGTCTGTGTTCCAATAAGAATGTATTTACAAAAACAGGTGGAGGACCAGATCTGGCCTGAGGACTATAATTTGCTGACTGGGAAATAGAATCCAAGCCTCCTAGCATAGCCCAAAGGCAACTGGCCCCCTCGCCTCCCAGGACCTAGACGTCAACAGCCTGAGGCCCAGGGAAAACAGCTTCTGCCATGGTAAGCAGGACTCCAATTAGAGCTTGGAAAGAACTTTCTCAGCTGTTAGAGGATTGTTATAATTGGCCAAGTTGTGGAAGGAGGTAAAGGAATGTCTGTCTCTTCCGGTTTGCTGATAGGCCTCAGGTGTAGCCCAGTCTGGATCTCCTCCTAATTCTGGCCTAAAGATATCAAAGCTAAGTAAACTGGTATATAAGAACCTCTGTTCCATGCAGAGCACTGAGCTGAGAGCAGGACGACTGGGCGTCTTCTTCTTGCAAAGCACACCATCTCCACCCCGCCTGCCACTGAGGCCCAAAGACCAGTCAGAGCGCAGTTACCAGGCAGGTTGGGTTTAAATAACTGCTCAAGGCGCAGAAAAGGGGAAGTCACAAATCAGTGCGTGACTAAGTATCCAGTGGAATCGTCATGGAGGCTCAGAGGAGAAAAAGACCAGAGGAAGGGTCAAGGAAGGCTTTGGAGAAAGAGTAGCATTTGTGCCCATAATCGTAGAATTTAGATGATGATAATAGCGCCTACTGTGTGCTAAGAAACCTTGTTTACCGTAACTTTAGTCCTCACAACAACCCTGTGAAGTCGTATTACTAGTTTCTTTATATAGAGAAGGAAATTGAGCCACAAATCACCAAGCAGTTTGCCCAAGATCACGTGGCCAAAGAGTGACTGAGCAGGATTTGAACCCAGTTAGTCGGGCCCTGAGGCTGCTGAGGCAGAACACCCCAGGAGAGTGCACAAGCACAGGGTGGGAGGAAGCCTATGATGGTCCGGGCTCGGCTCCTGGTGAGTCTAGAACGGGAAAAAGTGGGTGATCTGGCTAGAAAGGGAGATCCGAGCTGGTTCCCGGAGATGCTGGCTGCCGGGCTAAGGAGCTTCCAGGAGAGCTGACCAGGAGGCAAGTGCAGGCTGCACTGAAGGGAGAGGACCAGTGCAGGCAGGGAGGTGCTCGGTGGCTCCAGGGGAGTGAGAATGCCAGTCTGAGCCAGGGAGATGATGTGGAAGCGGGAAGGAGGGGACAGGTATAGGAGAGAATAGGAAGGAAGATTAGTGGGGACTGGGCTACCAATTGCTAGAGGATCCAGGGAGGGAGGAGTTGACAATTGCTTCCACTTTCCTGAGTAGACTGGACAGCAAGGCCGAAAGCAACACCCTATGCAGCGAAAGTTAATACAATGGCTATTGTTTATCGCAACCAGCTTCTGTTGGTAAGCACCTCATATATATCAGCTCAGTTCATCCTCCTAACATTCTCGTGAAGTAGATCTGTTACTATTATCCCTGCTCTTCAGGTAAAGGAACTGAGGCACAGAGAGGGCCAGCAATTTGTCCAAGGTCACACAGCGGGTAAGGGGCCGTGCTGGGATTTTAACTCAGACCAGCTCCAGAGGCGTCCGCTCCAGCACTTCCCTGTGCTGTGTCCGTTGAAATGATGCTTTCAGGAGGAAGCAGGGTTCCTCACTCCCACTCCACGTTCCTCACCTTCCAGGATCAAGCAGGAGAGTGATGGCAATGGCAGGATTTTTTTTTTTTTTAATTGGCCAGGTGGTTGCCCAGTCCAATCTCAGGTCTCTGCGGCTACACTGAGTGGCCTCTCACCACCAAGCTGGGTGGTGCACACCCTGTGCCGGGCCTATAGCACTGACTGGCAAGAGGGCACCTGCAGGCCAGTCCTGTCCTCATCTGAGCAGGACGGGGGCTGATGGACTGGCCACCCCTGAAGTGGCAGCAGCTGGGGCAGGCTGCAAAGACAGACTGACTGGAACATGACGTTCAGGAAGACCATTTCCTCTGTGGCCCTGGACACGAAGCAGTGGGTACTAGTGGGACAGGGGTAGGGTGGTGGTGAAACAAGTATGGAACATCAAACCCGAACAGATAGCACTGTCCCACCGGGAAGGCCAGTCCATAAAGGCCCATAGCACCACGTGAGCAATGTAGATGGCCAAGCCCCTGAGTGACGTAGGCTGGGCTTCCTGTCTTCAGCTTCAAGACCTTTGGGGAGAATTCTCTCTCCCACCAGAAGCTGGCCCTTTAAGAATTGAGAAGACCCCAGGCACCCCAGGCTAGGTCTCTGCAGGGCTCCCCGAGATGCCAGCTTTTGAAATCTGCCCAGCAGATACTCCCTCTCCACAGCTACTCTTTCCTCCCTTGCGATCTGGTGCAGGACATGGAAGAGAGAAAAGACAGAGGGCAGCCGAAAACCGGTTTGGCTCAGTGGATAGAGCATCGGCCTGCGGACTGAAAGATCACAGGTTCGATTCCTGTCAAGGGCATATACATTGGTTGTTGGCACATCCCTAGTAGGGGGTGTACAGGAGGCAGCTGATCGGTGTTTCTCTCTCATCGATGTTTCTAACTCTCTACCCCTCTCCCTTCCTCTCTGTAAAAAATCAATAAAATATATTTAAAAAAAAAAAAAAAAAAGGAAGAAGAAGACAGAGGGCATGGCCACCAGCATAACCTGGAAATAACAGAAGTGGACGTGGGAGAGGTAGTCGGAGCAGACATTTGTGCAGCCAGGCTGGCAGGGTGTTGCAGGTGAACTTGGACCTGTCAGCCCCGTAGACTGCATCTCCCACCAGGTGACCAGTAGAATGCGGACCACCAGGGGGACAGGGAGCTCCCCCTGGCGGAAGGGCTCTGCACGTGGGTCAGGAGCCCGCCCAGGAATGGCCAGGCACTCTTCTGTGGACACAGAAATCACCAGCCCTAAGGAAGGAATCGAGGTGGGGGTGGGCGTAGGAAGGGAAAGGGGGTGAAAATGTAAAGCCTCGGCAGCTAGGTGATTTGCATCCCTATTTCTGGCCCCTAGCGAGCGCTCCAGGTCCATCTGTGCCTGCCACCCAGGCAGGCGCACAGCTCGCTACCTGCGAGGACCGGAGGAACAATCTGGCAGAGAAAAGGCTATGGAAGAATATAGGAAAGACGCAGGGACGCCCAGAAGGAGCCCCAGGCAATCCCAGATTAACCCGTGCTGCAATGAGGCTTCCGCCGGCCTGTTCCTCACCAAACGGGCTTTCGAAACTCCCAACTGTCCTGGGCACTTTTTCAGTCCTCCCTAGCGCCAGGCATCTTTCCCCCAAGACGCCACGGCAGACTATTCATGGCTTAGACCCGTGGTTGGCAAACTGTGGCTCGCGAGCCACATGCGGCTCTTTGGCCCCTTGAGTGTGGCTCTTCCACAAAACACCACGGCCTGGGCGAGTCTATGTTGAAGAAGTGGAGTTAGAAGAAGTTGAAGTTGAAAAAATGCGGCTCTCCGAAGACATTTCAATCGTTGTGCTGTTGATATTTGGCTCTGCAGACGAATGAGTTTCCCGACCACTGGCTTAGATGTCTTTCCCCCAGGTTCCAGGGGCACACATGACGGGTGGCCACCGCGCCAGGATTGGGAAGAGAAGGCCTCACAGCCCCATACTTCCCCAGCGGGTGCCTCTTTAAGGTCTCCCATTGCAAATGATCTCCTCTTACTTTTGCTTTCTGCAGTTTCTGATTCTGGGAATTGCAGAAAGCATTTCCAAGGCATAGATGGGAGGAGGGAGAGGGGTCACTGACACCCTTTATCTCCAGCAGCATCCTCTTTCTGTCTCCCCAACACACACGCAATCTAAGTATAGCAGCAGCAGTGTGCTTACTGTGCAAACTCGGGGTCAAGACAGGACCCAGGCTTCCCCTGCTGACTGATTGCCTTTCCTAATCGGCTCCTAAACAGAATCCTGGAGCTGCCAAGGGAACCCCGTTCCTGCCCTTAACTTTCCAAAAAGCCAAGTTCTCTTGATTCTTATCTCAGCGGCTGCTCCATGTTCGTCGATGTGCTGTTCTTCCACTCTGCAAGACGGAAGCGTTCAGTGTTCCTCCCGTGCCTCCCGCCTCTTGCTGATCCTGGAGGATGTGGTCCCTTAGGCGGCCACAGGCTTCTCCGTCTCAGCATGTCTAGATGAAACTTATTCCTCCAGAAGGAGTGGCATAATGACTACCATCACAAGCTTTAGACTTAGATGCCCAGAGCTGTGTGACCTTGAGCAAGTTGCTTAACCTCTCTCTGCTTCTTTTTCTTCGTCTGGGCAATGGAGACTATAACGCTGTTTACCTCATCACGTTATAAGCGTTATCTGAGAGAACAGGTGAAGGATTTAGAAAGGTATTTGGCACACAGTAAAGTGCTTCGTTAATGTTAGGTCTTATTATCTTTCCCCAAAACCTGCTCCTGTACCAATGTACATGCCTCTGACCGGAATCGAACCCGGGACCTTTCAGTCCGCAGGCTGATGCTCTATCCACTGAGCCAAGCCGGTTTTGGCATCCTCTTCCTCTCTTGGTGAGTAGCACCAAGTCAGAATCCTGATGGTGACCCATAGTTCTTCCCTTTCACTTCTTCCCCACTTCTAATTGCTGGCTGAGTCCTAATATCCCTCACAGCCATTGCTTTCCCATCAGTCCATGGCGTAGCCTTGGTCCAGCCTGTAATCTTCTCTCACAGGATTATCACAATCCTAGCAAGTTGCTCTGCCTCCAGTTTTGCTCCTCTGGTCTACCTCCCTCAATGGCTGCACACCTAAAAATGCGTATCTCTGGTCATTTCTTTTCCAGCTTCAAAACCCCCCAATGGCTACCCATGGCCTTCAGGATGAAGTCAAACTCCCAGAGATGACCTATAAGACCCTCCCTGATCTGGCCCCTGGCTCTTTAGCACTCAGAATTCCTGAAAGTCCTACACATTCGGGCAGTTCCACACTCCTGAGCAGCTGCTCACATAACTCCCTGTGCCTCTCCAGCCCCACTGTCCTGCCAGCTGATTCTTATCTTACCTATCTCCCAGCTTCAGCGCAGGCAGCACCTTCTCTAAGAAATTCTCCTGACCCCATTTCAGAAAGCACTGACCACCCTCACGGAGGTCTCCTGCTTCGTGCATTATCTGTTGTACGTGGTGACTGTCCTTTCCATGTATGTACAGACTAGGGGGAGGGAGGCATGGGCTTATTGTCTAATGGGTATGGCGTTTCTGCTGGAGATGAAGAAACCAGTCTGGAAATGGATAGTGGTCATCATTGCCCAATGTTGTGAATATACGTCACTAAATGGTAAACGTAAAAACTATCAAAATAGTAAATTGTATACTATATATTTTACCACACACACAAAATCTAGATAACCAGAGGAGGTTAAACACCCTTGCCTAGATTTTTTATTTATTTGTTTTTGTTTTTGTTTTTAATATACTTTATTGATTTTTTTACAGAGAGGAAGGGAGAGGGATAGAGAGTTAGAAACATCGATGAGAGTGAAGCATCGATCAGATGCCTCCTGCACACCCCCAACCAAAGTACATGCCCTTGACCGGAATCGAACCTGGGACCCTCCACTCCGCAGGCCGATGCTCTGTCCACTGAGCCAAACCAGTTTTAGCCCTTGGAAGTTTTTGACAGCTAGTAGGTGCTCGTCAGTAAATGAAAGAAGATACTGAAGACTCCCAGTCTGACTGTTCACACTTCCCCAGGAAGTAGGAGCTGCCACAGAGCTGGCATGCCGTGTCTGCCTCCTCGGTCGGGGGGAGGCACCTAGGAGATGGAGGCCTGTGAAAACTGTCTCCTCTTCTTGCCCAGCAAGGACAGGAGTCAGTAGCAAAAGGAAACTGCCTGTCCCCCATTGTTCCAATAGTTATTAGCCTTCAGGCGGCCCCCGCTCATCCTCATCAGTCCTTGGCCCCCAACCGACGCTAAACCTCATCTCCCAGTCCCTGGCCTCCCTCTCCTCAGAGCAGAGGCTCGGCTCTTTCTCAAACCCCAGAAACCAGAGGGAGCCCTCCTCCTCTTGCTCTGGGTCCCAGCTATGAGAAGGGAGCAGGGGGCAAAAACCACCAAAGCATAGTAATGATGGGGGGAAACGCCAGCTAGCCCAAGGAGAGTGTGGGGATTGAGAAACTTATTCTCTATCTCCCTTGAAGGCTAAAGGGAGGGGTGGTGTGTGTGTGTGTAGTAGGGGGGGGGGGGGGAGGACGAGGATAGTGAGGTTGGGGGGGAGCATTCTAAAAGAACAATATGAGTGAATGAGGTTACATGTTTCTGGCTGTCGGGCTTTAAGGCTGTGGAGAGAACATCGTCTCTCTGGAGAATGTTGAAAATGGGACAGAGATTTCTCTGTGGAGGCCAGGGTTTCTTAGCCTCAGCTTCAGCCTCAGCTCACTGACAGTTTAGACAGGATAATCCACATTACAGGGGACTGTCCTGCACATTGTACCCTGTTTTCCCCAAAATAAGACAGTGTCTTATATTAATTTTTGCTCCCAAAGATGCGCTAGGTCTTATTTTCACGGGATGTCTTATTTTTCCATGAAGAAGAATACGGTACACATTTATTGTTAAATGAAAATAAAGGAAATTTATTACCTGTATATGGTACAGTAGTACGGTAGTTGTCACCACAAACCAGACAAACTGTGAATCCTACAGTATCAAGAATGTACTCATTTATTCAATGACAATCATGTCATCATCTTCTGGAACATCATCATAACAATCCAATTCCTGAATTTCCTGGTGAATTCTTGTGACTCCATTTCTTTCAGAATCAGTGGACCAAATCTCTCATGTTCAGCCTAGGGGGGGACCTTATTTTCGGGGGGATGCCTTATATTTCACTCAGAAGGAAACCTGTAAGTAGGTCTTATTTTCGGAGGATGTCTTATTTTCGGGGAAACACGGTAGAAGGTTGGGCAGAATCACTGGCCTTTGTTCGCCGGATGTCAACAGCATCCCCGCCCGCAAGTCACTTCAATCAGAAATCTCTCTATCGCCAAACGTACCTGGGGAACAAAGTCACCCCCATTGGAAGCCTGGTCTAGGCTGAGCAGTTCTGTTTATCTGCCTAGAGGCAGGGGATGAAGGAGTTGAACTTCAGATTCTGGGATCCAAAAGGGAAAAAACTACAAAAGGGGTCAATGAAAGGTGATGACTGGCTAGAAATCCCAACCCGTATCATGTGACCTTGTGATGTTCCTGGCAGCCATGTGAGGCCAAGTAGCAAGGACCTTGCAGAGTCCGGAGCAGTGAATCCCCAGGTTTGCAGTAGCGACAGGCCTCATCACACAAACCAGCCCCACAGCTGGAGGATCCTGGGGCTGGGAGAGGCTCCGGGCAGACTTCTCCGGGCCTTCCTCTGAGAAACACAACTCATAGAAGCCTCCAGGAAAAGCCCAGGCCTTCCTGATGTCCAGCCCCAAGTTTCAGAGTGTTCTCGCCCTCCCCAAGCCCTAGGACCCTGGGCCAGAGAGTGGCACTGGTTGGAAGGGTCCGTAAGCTCTTTTAGTCCCAGATCATTGTTATGGGCTTTTCCTCTTGCCTCTGGCTTCACTGTGGCCTGGAACCATATGACATGTGGTTATACTGACATTGTCTTTATAGGGGACATTGTTATTTTGGTCAACATGAGGGTTTTTTTGCATTAGTTTTAATTTTTAAAAACATTTGCATTTAAGTATTATTTACCTTGATTATTGAGTTTTTTGGCACCCCTTAAATTTTGTGCCTGAGGCTTGCCTCACTCCCCTCGCTCTCATCCTGGCCAGTCTCACTAGGTCCCCAACAGTACAGCTCATGAGGCACATGTGAAGACAGAGGTCATGAATGGAAGATGGCAGGCTGCATTCTGCACATAAATGTGTTTTGTTTGGCTAACACTGTGTTTTCAAAAATGTCTTGATTGGTTGCCAAAATTTTTAAGGCAAGAGAATCACATAAAAATTCACATTACTGGCTTCTTTTGGGAAAAAAAAAAATTGGGTGATCCAGCACTTTTTTTTCTTTTTTCTTTTTTGTAATCCTAACCCGAGAATATTTTTCCATTGATTTTTAGGGAGAGTAGAAGAGAGAGGGAAAGACAGAGAGAAATATTGATGTGAGACAAACATGTGGATTGAGTTGCCTCCTGCACGCCCCTGACCAGGGACTGGGCTGGGGAGGAGCCAACAACCAAAGCACGTGCCCTTGACCAGAATCGAATCTGGGACCCTTCGATTCTGCAGGCTGACACTCTATCCACTGAGCCAAGCCAGTGAGGGCGATCTAGCCCAGTACTTAGTGATTTAGCCCTCCATCCCAGGGACAATCGCGGTTGGGATTGTAGCCGCCTACAACTGGGTGAGTAGCCGCCTGTGGAGGGTGGAGGGTGCCATCCAGTTTCCCTCAGCCACACTTCTCCCGCTCATAAGACCCACCCGACCTCCTGGGGAGAGGTTAGGTCACTCTGCCGAAGTTCAAGCCCAAGCCTAGGGGCTCCAACGCCACAGCTTCCTGTCATAAGCTGTAAAGTACATGACGCGAGCACAGCAGGAATGACTCTCCTCTACCGGAGGGTCTAAGATACAGATAGGAACGTTCTATGGTTGCTAAACTGTAACTCAGCTTAATCCCCGCCTGTTTTAGGACCCCCTTCCTTTGCAAACACCAGGCGAAGGTGAAGCACTCGCCCTCTATGACCTTGTCCCCTGATTGGTCCAGCTGGGCCATAGACCTGCACAGGGGTTACTGCTGAGATGCCCTTTATTTCTCATCTGTTGGCTTTCTTTGATGCACCCACGCCAGGTCTGAGGGCTTAGAACTCCTAGGGGCTGAGTTACCATCTGCCAGCCTCCCCATGCCGCCATTCCCTTCAGCTGCCCCTGCTCCAGCTCCAATACACTCATGGCTGCCTCCAGGCATCTCTTCCCCTCTGCTCCTTCTCCCTCAGCCTGGAGGAAGCTTCTCTAGTTTCTGCAGGGATTCCCCACTCCCCTCAGATTTATCCCACCCAGCTTTCACCGCCTGGAGAGGTAGGCCAGAAAGCAACTCTATTGCTGAGACATTATCTCCTGAAGCAATGAGCACAAAACAACCCAGCTCCTTGAAAAAGGGCAGTGCTGGGGATGGTATTAAGATATCAGTAAGGCCCTGGCTGGTTTGGCTCAGTGGATAGAGCGTCAGCCTGCGGACTGAGGTTCAATTCCAGTCAAGGACACATGTCCGGTTGGGGTTTGGTCCCCAGTGGGAGGCGTGCAGAAGGCAGCGGATCAATGATTCTTTCTCATCATTGATGCTTCTCTCTCTCTCTCTCTCCCTTCCTCTCTGAAATCAATTAAATATATTTTAAAAATAAAGGTATCAGTAAGGATGACCAGCTGGTGTAGGTAAGTGGTTGAGCTTTGACCTATGAATCCGGAGGTCAGGATTTGATTCCCAGTCAGGGAACATGACTGGGTGGTGGGCTTGATCCTCAGTAGGGTGGGTGTGCAGGAGGCAGCCGGTTTATAACTCTCTCTCATCATTAATGTTTCTCTCTGTCTCTCTCTCCCTTCCTGTCTGAAATCAATATACAATAAAAATACTTTTAAAAAGATATCAGTAAGGCCCTAGGCAGTTTGGCTCAGCAGATAGGGCATTAGCCTGAGAACTGAAGGGTCCTGGTTCAATTCTGGTCAAAGGCACGTGCCTGGGTTGCAGGCTCGATCCCTAGTACAGGAGGCAGCCAATCAATGATTCTCCCTCATCGTCGATGTTTCTCTCTCCCTCTCCCTTCCTCTCTGAAATCAATAAAAAGGTATTTTTTTAAAGATATCAGTAAGGAAAAATTGGTAATATTTCAAAACTTTTATATCAATAATTATATATAAACTTACTATAATTATTATTCTTTTTCCAAATTTCTCTATCCTTGGAGGTAGAAATGTTATAGCCTTGCAGGGCTTAGCAGTAGTAGTAGTAATAGTAATAATAATAATAGTAATAATAATAACAATAATAATAATAAATGTTGAGTACTTATGGGCTAGGCACTATGTTAAGTGCTATATCTATGTTATTTATTTAATTCTCAGAAAAATCTTTTTTTTAATATATTTTATTGATTTTTTTTTTTTTTTTTTACAGAGAGGGAGAGGGATAGAGAGAGTTAGAAACATCGATGAGAGAGAGTCATCGATCAGCTGCCTCTTGCACACCCCCTACCGGGGATGTGCCCGCAACCAAGGTACATGCCCTTGACCGGAATTTAACCCGGGACCTCTCAGTCCGCAGACCGACGCTCTACCACTGAGCCAAACCTGTTTCGGCATTAATTCTCAGAAAAATCTTGAGGCAGTTCTTATTATCCCCATTTTACATACGAGGAACCTGATTCTCAAAGAGCCTTGTCCCGAAGATGACACAACCTGTAGGTAGAGCCTGGTTCTTACCCAGTTTTCTGTCTCCAACCACATCAGTTTTGGTTAGCCAGCCGTGTAGCAACCACCCGCCATACTCTCCAGACGCCCCACGAAGACTCACTAGTTGGCGGTCAATGTCACTCAGGCGCCCACTCACCAGCGTTGAGAAATTCTGTCTCTGAGCAAGTTAGACAGGAGCCTCCCCAGGTGCAGATGTGATGGAACGCTGGTGTGAACTGGTTTCACCATGAAGGCACAGGAAGTTGGCTAGAAAGGAGGTTACTCCCAAGGACCAGAAGACCAGACTACAGGTCCTTGGCCCGCCTGGCAATGGGCTCCCCAGGCCAAGCTCAGAAGCACTGCCCAGTGTTTCTGCATCCTCCTTCCTGCCTGAGGGATGCTGGGAAACCAGGATCCCCCCCCCCACCCCCGCCCCCCAGAACTGAATTAGGCAGAAAGTAGGTGTCAGGTGAAGCAGGTGCCAATAGTCTGACCCTCATGGGTTGATGGAGGGTCAGGCAGGACCAGAAGTGAACATTCCAAGTCCAGCTGCTCCCTGGATGAGTGCACGCACACACGCAACACACACACACACACACACACACACACACACACACACTGACAGTTTGCTAACCTCTGTCCAATTCTGTATGTCCAGCCGCCTCCTGCATTTCAAATGCCCGGGGGACATCCAGGTGGAGGCAGGCAGGAGGCGGCTGGACACACAGAGTTGGACAGACCGGAAGACCCGTGAAGACATGACCACGAGTTCAGAAACAGTCTCACGAGTGTGCATTCATTGTTCATTGTTCACCTAAAAGGGCCCCGGGTGGCGGGGGAAGCTCACAGCCCCACACTGCCCTCTCCACTGCGACCGAATGTGTCATCTTGAGCAAGAGACTGCCCTTCTGCCTCATCGTTTCCTGCTTTGTTGTGAAAACGATAGGACCGCCTCCAGCCTGTTTCCTCCCAGCTCTCACATGCCACGATTCCCAGTTAAAGGTCGGAAGGTCTACCACGTGCAGGTGACTGTGCTAGACACTGACCTCCTTTCTGCTTCCCACAGAAAGCCACATCGACAATGACAGCAACAGAAGGAGGTCAGCTGCAGGAGGAGCCTGGTAGGTGAGCCACATTGTAAGCTTCCCACTCCCGCCTGTTCTTCCGTCTACCCGTGCCCTCCGCCCAACTCTCCAGCACGTCCACCTCAGGTCTCCAGGCTCCTCCTGCCTCGCCTGGCCTAACCCTCTTCCCTCTCCGCAGAGCAACCAGGAATAAAAATTATTCTAATTCCTCACATTTGTGTTACACTTTATATTTCTATTTTTCCAATATAAAGGGTATTGATTGCACAGGAACCTTGTGGTAGGCAGTAGGCCAGGCTCTGAGGCCCCGCCTGGGATAAAGAAGACATGGGTCCTGTCCTCTTCACATAGAAGAGAATTAGCAATGTAAAGCTATGCCATACAATCACCCAGAGACTGGAGGAACCACATAAGAATCACACAGGGCTTAGAGGTAGTGTGTGTGTGTGTGTGTGTGTGTGTGTGTGTGTGTGTGTGTTTAGGAGGATCTTCAAACCCTGTTAAGTTTTCATAAAACACCAACATAGAAAGGGATCTCACACACCAGTTAGTCCCTCATTTTAGATGTGTAGAAACTGAGGCTCAGAGAAGTTAAGTGACTTGTCTAAGGACACACAGCTGGTGAGGGTAGCAAAGCCTGGAATCATATTTCCTAATCTTCTTCCAGTTCTCATACATTGTACTCTTGCCCCTCATCACACTAACCTTCTAAGATTATTTAATCATCATCATCATCATCTAAGCTTTATAAGCTCTAAACTGTCCACATGGATTCCACATGTATAAAGTACAATATGTAAAAAAATGAATCTAATGTTAGCTTTTCATTTATTGCTGATGGCAACCCTACGAGTTAGGTGTGTTTTTATGCTCCCATATTATGGTTACACTGAGTCTTAGGCTGATTGACTTGCTCAAGGTCACCCAGTTAACGTGAAAAAGTCAATATTTGAATTCAGGTAGTCTTATTACAGAGTCATGTGCATAAGAAGAAAATCACCTTGCAACTTTGTTTAACAAGCAGGAGGTCCTTTCCTCCAAAAGCCTGATTCTGTAGGTCTGGGGTGAACAAGCTGGAGCCTTCTTCTTTTTTTTAATATATTTGATTGATTTTTTTTAAGAAAGAAAGGGAAAGGGATAGAGAGTTAGAAACATCGACCAGCTGCCTCCTGCACACTTTCCACCGGGGATGTGCCTGCAACCAAGGTTCATGCCATTGACTGGAATCGAACCTGGGACCCTTCAGTCCACAGGCCAAGGCTCTATCCACTGAGCCAAACCAGTTAGGGCTGGAGCCTTCATTTTAACCACGAATTCAAAGAGATTATAATTTGGTTGATTTGGTTGTTCTTAGGCCACACCCTAAAAATCCCGGTTCTCTTGTATCATTTTTCTAAAGACAGAATTTCCCAGCAGAAAATTCCCTCTCTCCCCTGTGGGACCCACAGAACTGTCCCCACAGAACTGCCTTTGGGAGACTGGGAATCAGGGTGCTCTAGGGACCGACGTGTGCCCCCTGGTGGTCTGAGATGAGAGGCCAGGAGCTGCTGCTCCAAACGTCCCCCGGTCAACAGTACAAATGTGAATTTTTCTTTAATTCTGCTCAGCCAATGCCACTGAGACGCCACTGTGTGCCAGCACTGAGCCAGTGTGTCCGGGCACACCCAACAGAGACTGGGCTTTTGGGAGCGACTTCTTCAAGGAGGCTGCTCATTTGTTTTTATCCATCATACAAAGGCACACATGTCAGCTGGTCCAGGCAGGCATTCCCAGCAATCTGTGGCTGTGTCTTTTAGATCTTTAGGAAGGCTGCAAAAGAGGTTTTTGACAAAGGCTGAGCATACCCTCTGGAACGGGGTTCCAGGAGCGCATTTGCAGGGCGGCGTGAAGAGCCAGGCTTCCGAGTCAGGCTGCTGCCTCAGCCTGTGGGGCCGGGCCAGTTACTCCCTCTGTCTGGGTTGCAGCTGCCTCACCTGAAACAATAATAACACCCGCCTCAGAGGGCTGTAGTGAGGGTGGCATGGCCTCTTAGGACAGCACCTGGCACATGATAAAAGCTTCAAAACACTTCAGTGATGTTTAAATACTTGGTTGTTATGCATCATGAAGTATAGAAGACACAAATCAAGAGACATGGCATCCATCTTGATTTATTCTCCTTGAAAAAGAACAGTAATAATTCTCAAGCTCATGAGGCTGAGGGGCAAGCACTGCTCTGGATCCTCTGATAGATGTCCATGGACATGCAAAGGGCTCCACGCCGCTGGGGGGGGGGGGGGGTGCGTAAACTAGGACTGCTTTGGAAAATGGTTTGACAGTGTCTGCTAACACTGAGCGTACGGAGGACCCCGCAGGTCCTCCCCTGGGTATATCCCCTCAAAATGCCTACCTAGCATAACCAAAAGCATATATAGGTTTGTAACGATACTATTTTTAATAGCTCCAGAGTGGGAACTACCTGAGTGCCTATCAACACAAGAATGAAGTAAACATCTATGGTATTATCAGAGAATAGAAGGCCATGCCGCAATGAGAAATGAGAATGAACGAGCTACACACACACACACACACACACACACACACACACACTGACCTGGGAAAATCTCGCAAACAAAATGATGAAAGAAAGAAGCCAGGCGCTGAAGAATACATGCTGCTGAAACTGGTTTGGCTCCGTGGATAGAGCGTCCGTCTGTGGACTGGAGGGTCCCAGGTTTGATTCCCGTCAAGGGCATGTATTTTTGTTGCAGGCACGTCCCAGGTGGGGGGGGGGGGTGCAGGAGGGAGCTGATCAATGTTTCTAGCTCTCTATCCCTCTATCCCTTCCTCTCTGTAGAAAATCAATAATATATATATATATTTTTTTTTAAATACATACCGTACCACATGATTCCATGTAAAGCACAATATGGTAAAATGAGTCTAATGCTGCTAGACACTGGGATAGTCGAGGCTGCGAGGAAGCTCCTAGGGGCTGCCGGTACGTTCTGTATGGCAATCCGCGTGGCAGTTATACAAGTACGTGCCCATTCACTCGTGATCTGTGCACTTTCCGACAAGTATGTAAGATTCCAATAAAAAGATTTTTTTAAAACTCCTGATAGGTCCCTCACGATGAGTCACAGAACACACTCAGACCTCATGTATCACAAACGGAAGCCCAGAGTCCTTCAGGGTATCAGAATCAGGAATTTAATGCCCCTCTGGGGATGGGAGATGTGACCGCAGGCCAATGATCTCGGACCAGATTTCCTGCTGCAAGCCAAGAACAAATAGGCTGCCTTGTAGATAAAACAGGTTCTAGAAAAGCTGCACCATTAGGCTATGGGGCAGAGCTAGAGAGCTCAGCGTCTGCCTGGAGTCTGTGGGAAGGAAAATCAGAACTCTAACACTGTGCTAATCAGAGCGCTAGACTTGCTGTTTGAGAACCTTAGTCCAAGAAATTAGCAAAAATTGTCTGGAAGTAGTGAAATTCATAGAGTACTAGCATAGAGAAACACAAAAGCCCCTATAAGAATTCCTCCAAAACCTGGAAAATGAGCAAGACCCTGCTGCCTGAAGAAACAAATAAAGAAGCAAAGTTTGTGATAGAGAGAGATGGCAGACGCAATGAATTCGAAAACTTATACCCAAGATTTACAGAAAAAAGGACAGTATGAAAAATGTTTCAATTCATGAAATGTAAAAACGAACTTAAGATAAATATGTTTAAAGTGTTCAAACATAAAGGAAGAAATAGAACCTATATGGTAAGTGATATAATATGGGAGGGAAGATAGGTTTGTAAAACAATCAAATAGAAATTCTAGAAATTAAAAACTTGTAGACACTTAGATTTTTAAAACAGAATGTAATACATTGATTAAACAATTAACTAGATCCTGCTATAGAGTGAATTCATTAAGTGGAAGACAAATATGAGAAAATAATTTAAAATGTGATAGATAAGAAGATAGAAATAAGAGAGAATAAAAGACATGATACATAGAATGAGAAGCTCCAAATAGAAGTTCAGAGGGGTAAAAATAACAATAGTGGAAAAGAGAGGCAGTACAAAAACAGGTAGTGGTGAAGAAGTTCCTGAACTGAAGAAAAATATGTGTTTGCCAACTAATGAAGTATATGGCCTGAATAGAATTTAAAAAGCAAAGTCCATGCTTAACATATCCTGTGACATTGCAGAGCATCACAGATAAGTAGAAAATCTTAAGGGCTACTAAAAAGAACAGACTACCTATATAGGAACAATAATCAGAATAATGGATTTCTATTATTGAAAAAGTTTCCACAGAAGAAAATAACATAGTATTATCAAAGTGTTGAGAGAAATAACTGTCAATCAAGAATTTTATTTCTAGCTATACTTCATACAAAAGTAAGGGTATGTAAGGCATACAAAGATTTAGAAAGTTTATTACTTATAGAAATTTGCTGAAAGAACTATTTAAAGATTATTTTAGTAACAAGGAAGATAAATCCAGAAGGAAGGAGTGAAATGCAAGAAGGAATCATAAATAAATAAATTAGTAAATCTAAATAAATATTGATTACTAAAAATGTAAAATAAGCCAAAATCGGTTTGGCTCAGTGGTATAGCGTCGGTCTGCGGACTGAAAGGTCCCAGGTTCGATTCCGGTCAAGGGCATGTACATTGGTTGCGGGCACATCCCCGGCAGGGGGTGTGCAGGAGGCAGCTGGTCGATGTTTCTCTCTCATTCTACATTTCTGGCTCTCTATCTATTTCCCTTCCTCTCTGTAAAAAAATCAATAAAATATATTTTTTAAAAATGTAAAATAAAATAATAAGGAATCAAACAGCAATGTAGAAGATGAGAATGAATGTTCAGAATTAAGATCTTTATCTTACTAGGAAGGATTGAGAAACAGATGCATTTAAGATTAAAGTGTAATTCTTAAAATACTAGAAATAGAATGTATATTTTTCAATCTAGTAAGGGGGGGGAATGATAATTTAAAAATTTAGTCAGAAGTGAAAGGAGAAAAATCACAGAAAATAATGATAAAGAGAAGACATAAAGATCATAAATTGTAGCCGGCCAGCATGGCTCAGTGGTTGACCTATGAACCAGTAGATGATGGTTAATTCCCAGTTAGGGCACATGCCCTGGTTGAAAGCTTAATCTCCAGGATGGGGCATCAAGAGGCAGCTGATCAATGATTCTCTCTCATTATTGTTGTTTCTCTCTTCTTCTCCCTTCCTCTCTGAAATCAATAAAAGAAAAAGAGCCCTAACTGGTTTGGCCCAGTGGATAGAGCATCAGCCTGTGGACTGAAAGGTCCCAGGTTCAATTACAGTTAAGGGCCTGTACCTTGATTGCAGGCACATCCTCAGTAGGAGGTATGCAGGAGGCAGCTGATTGGTGTGCCTCTGTCACTGATGTTTTTAACTCTCTGTCCCTCTCCTTTCCTCTCGGTAAAAAAATCAATAAAATATATCTAAATAAATAAATAAATAAATAAAAGGGAAAAATTTTTTTTTAAAGATTACTAATTGTAGCATATTCTATATTCTATATTCACAAAACAAGTGAACAAAATCTACATGTAGCAACATGGAAATATTTCAAAAATATAATGTTGAAGGAATAAAGTAAGTTACAAAATTTATATGTCATGTACACATACATTTATACAATTTCCATGTAGATTATTTATGTACTTTTTTACAAAGAGACTATCCACATATTTATATAAGTATGTAGTAAACTATGCAAACATAGATGGGAAGCTTATATACCAACTTCATGATACTGGCTGCTTCTGAGGAGCAGGAGAGGGGAATAAACTAGCAGGAAGCACAAAGGAATCTTCCATTTTATCTGCAAGGTTGTGTGTTTTGTGTGTGTGTGTGTGTGTGTGTGTTTAATATTTGAAGCTAATATGACAAAATGTTAGTTCTTAATGGATCTGGCCAGTAAGGCATAAAGTTTGGCTATTGGAGGCTACTGGGAAAGTTCTTTCTTGTTCTTTAGAAAGCCACAGGAAGCCACGCTCTCTCTTTCACTCCCGATAGATTGAACGATGAATCACACAGCCCCAGTTGCTACTGGAAAACATCCAACAATCATGAAAGCAACCAGGCTTAACATGAAGCCAGTACCGAAGTCAGTAGAATAGAGACAGGAAAAAACCCAGCTCATTGAAACGCCACTGAACCAACTAAGCCTGAGCTTACCTTACTGCATTATTGTCTGATAGTGAACCAAATAATTTTCTTATTGTCTCAGCCAGCTTACATGAGGTTTCCTAGTACTGGTAGACATGCTTATGATAACTGATAACAACGAGGTGGAGACGTGTGCACATGTAGAACTTATTAGGGAGGCAGCATTAGCAAGATTCAGTCAAAGGTCGGACATGGCGGTGAGAAAGAGAGAGGACTCGAGATTGATTCCCAGATTTCTGACGTGGATAACCAGATGTACGATGGTGCAATTTCTATCTTTTTTTTTTTTTTTAGGTTCTTTGGTACTTTTATTTATTTATTTATTTATTTTTTAATCAATCTTTATTGTTCATATTATTACAAAGGTTCCTCATTTCTTCCCCCCTCCTGAGACAGGAAAAATCAGAGAAAGGTCAAGTTGAGGGTAGAAGTGACAGTGAAGGGAACCTGCACAGCTTGGCTCTGTTGGGGAATCTTTGGAAGCCATCTAACTATAGTTGAATAATGAATAGTGTCTCCCCAAAATTCATGTCCACCTGGAACCTTAGCATGTGACCTTATTTGGAAATAGGGTCATTGCAAAGGAAGTGAGGTAAATTATGGTGAGGTCACACCGAATTACAATGAGTGGTGTTCTTATCAGAGAAGGCCAGGTGAAGACACAGACACACATGGAGGAGAACTCCACGTGAAGACAGAGGCAGAGACTGCAGTGGTGCGTCTACCAGCCAAGGAGTGCAAGAATGGCTGACAAGTGGCAGAAGCTAAGAAACAGGCATGGACGGTTTCTGCCTTAGAGCCTTCGGAAGGAATCAATCCTGCTGACACCAGGATAAGGACTTCGGGC
Organism: Pipistrellus kuhlii; assembly: GCF_014108245.1. Lineage (NCBI taxonomy): Eukaryota > Metazoa > Chordata > Mammalia > Chiroptera > Vespertilionidae > Pipistrellus > Pipistrellus kuhlii. The sequence goes on along the minus strand of NW_023425539.1, from coordinate 3,372,770 downwards.
CCAATGAGAATACATTTTTGCTGTTTTAAGTCAGTTTTGTGGTAATTTGTACAATAGGTCTAGGGGAATAAATACAAAGACTGATGCCTGAACCTGAAGTATGGATTTAGGAGCCATCAGCATCAAGTGGCTGTCGAAGTCTTAGGAGTAGGTGAGATTACCTAAGGAGAGTATAGAATGAGAAGAGGAAAGCGGTCAAGGACACATCCCTGGGAAGACTGGCGTGGAAGGAGCAGAAAGAGGAAAAGGAACATACTGAGATTGTGGAGGAGCAGTGCAGGCTCATGGGCAGAAGGAAAAGTCAGTAGGAGTAAGGTTAAAAATGACAGGAACAGCCCCGGCCGGTTTTTCTCAGTGGTTAGAAAGTTGGCCCTCAGATGGAAGGGTCACTGGTTCAATTCCCGGTCAAGGGCACATACCTTGGTTGCAGGTTGGATCCTGATCCTGGTCAGGGAGACTGCCAGGGGCAGCCAGTCAATGTGTCTCTTTCACACCTCTTTCTCTCTTTCTCTCTCTCTCTCTCTCTCTCTCTCTCTCTCTCTCTCTCTCTCTCCCTCTCTCCCCCCTTTCTCCCTCTCTCTTTCTCTTTTTGCCTGCCTTCATTTCTCTCTCTCAAGATCAATGGGAAAAAATATCCTCAGATGATAATTTAAAAATATTATAAAAACATAACCTGAAAACCAAAAATCAGAAATACAAATTTCATCATTGATGAAACCAGCAGACTCTATGTAACTTGTAATCAGGTCTTTAAGACAAAAAGTGAATGGGAGCCATTCACTGACTAAGGAGATGAAGCATAGCTCACCACTGGGCTTGGCACCGTGACTTCCTTCCAAAGATTACAGTAAGGAAAGGAAGGGGAGGGAAGTAACTTTTCAAGTGGAGATATCTGACAAACACTACCTTAAGCCATGTGCTCAGGATGAATATCTAAAGAGCCATGAGCCATCTGATAGTATGTAACCCTTGACATGATATGAAAATGGCCCTTTGCCTCTGGGGATCTCCTTCCCAAAAGACATTACCCAAGTCTCATGAGGAAAACATCAGTTAAATCCATATTGAGGGGCATTCTACATAAATACCTACCTGACCTTTCTCCTCAAAACCATCAAGGTCATCAAAAACCAAGGAATGTCTGAGAAACTGTCTCAAACAAATATTACCTAAGGAGAAACGTAAACTAAATGGAATATGGTATTCGTGCTGGAATCTTGGAACAGAAAGAGGACACTAGGAGAAAACTGAGGCTATATAAAGCATAGACTTTTATTAATAATAATGTACTAATATTGATTCATTAATTGTAAACTAATTTAATGTAAAATATTAATAATAGAAAAACTAGGTGTGAGGTATATAGAACTCTATATTATCTTCACAATATTTCTGTAAGTCTAAAACTAATCTGACTTTTTTGTGGTTTTTAAAAATATATTTTTATTGATTTCATAGAGGAAGGGAGAGGGAGAGGGAGAGGGAGAGAAACATCAGTGATGAGAGGGAGTCATTGACTGGCTGCCTCCTGCACACCCCAAACTGGGGATCGAGCCCACAGTACCCTGACTGGGAATTGAACCATGACCTCCTGATTCATAGGTCAAAGCCCAACCATTGAGCAGCCACACCAGCGGGGCAAAAATGGGCTCTTGAATATTAAAAATGTGATTGTTAAAATAACAAATTTGGCAAAAGAGTTTGTGGTAGATAGAATACTGGTCCTCCGAAGGCGTCCACGTTCTACTTCCCAGAACCTGTGGAGATGATCTGACATGGCAAGGGACTTGGTAGACATGACTAAGGGATTTGAGATGGGGCGATTATGCTGGATTATCTAGGTGTGTAATCATATAGGTCCTCATGAGAGAGGCAGGCAGGAGGATAGGAATCAGAGAGAGAGAGAGGGAGATCTGAAGGTGCTTAACTGCTACCTTTGAATCTGGAGGCTGGGGACAAGAGCCAAGAAATGCAGGCAGCCTCTGCAAGCTGAGAAGGCACAGAAGCACATGGTCCCTGGAGCCTCCGGAGGGAATGCAGTCCTGCCTCATGAACCGTCAGATCATAAATTCATGGTGGGTAAGCCAGTATGTTGCGGTAATTTTTTTTTTTTCTCTAGCAGCAATAGGGCACTAATATAGAATTAAAAGCTAAACTCAAGGAAATCCCTTAAATGTCAGAACAAAAAGACAAAGAGACATAAAAATAGAATACAAACATAAGACACTAGCGTATCAGCAGAGGGGGTGGAGCTCAGGGGTAGGGCATTTGACTGAAGAACACTAGAGCAGTGGTTCTCAACCTTTCTAAGGCCAAGACCCTTTAATGCAGTTCCTCGTGTTGTGGTGACCCCCAACCATAAAATTATTTCCGTTGCTATTTCATAACTGTAATTTTGCTACTGTTATGAATCGTAATTCTGTAAATATCTGTGTTTTCCGATGGTCTTAGGTGACCCACAGGTTGAGAACCGCTGCTGTAGAGCCGAAGGCCATCGGAAAACACAGATGTTCACATTACAATTCATTAACAGTAGCAAAATTACAGTTATGCAGTAACAACAAAAGTAATTTTATGGTTGGGGGTCACCACAACATGAGGAACTATATTAAAGGGTTGTGGCATTAGAAAGGTTGAGAACCACTGCCCTGTATCCATTCAGGAGGTCCAACCTCCAATCAATAAAAGACATTAAACTGAGGTGAGAAAAGGGTCAAAGAAATAGCAGGAACATTTCCAAGAACCGGAGAACACACCTTTCCTGAGGTTGAAAGAGTGAATCAAATGCCCAGGGAAATAAAGGAAAAAAAGATTTTCACCAAGGCACAGCTTCAGGAAACTCAGATCACTGGAGATATATAGATATAAAAGATTTAAAAAAAAAACAAAACCTTCTAGAAAGAAAAAAATGTCTCATACAAAGGATCAGGAATCAAAACGGCATTGCCCTTCTCAGCAGCAACATTGCACAGAGAAGACAAAGGAGAGAGGCCTTCCTAATTTGTAGGCATCTGGTACTCTAGACCCAGCCACACCTTTATCAGATGTGACTGCACAAAAATACATTTTTACACAGTTTGACCTTTAAAAAAATGTATTTCCATGTGTAATTTCCAGGATACTATTACAGAATGTGCTTTACCGAAACGATGAAAGAGAAAGACAGAGTCAACTAAACCCAGCAAAGGGCATTCCTAGGATGTCAGCAAGAGAAGGTGCCGGAAGCACGGGTGCAGCCGCTTAGAGAGAAAGTTCTTCCGCCCGGAGCAGAACAGGCTTTCTGAGGGAAGTCTGCAGGGGAAAGACAGAGCCGATAGGTGATGTGATAGGTATGAGCATGTAGAATACGGTCTTCAGAGGTATTTAATGAAGGTGCTGGAAAACTGAACTTATAGAAGAAAAAAAAAAGGCAATTTTTAACTCCGGGAAAAGCAAAATGTGGTTCAAGAAAGGAAATGTTATGATATCTAGCAATAAACAATATTTACAAAGTCACAGAAGCAGGTTCAGTATGGGTTTAGGCAAAAGTTGTAATATACCTACAGGAGGGTAAGGAAGGAAAGAGCTGGAATCCTGTCTGCCGAGATAGGAAATCAGCACATAATGTCTAAAATCAATGAAAAGCAGAAAACAGAGCTCAAAGAGTTGAATACAGTAACCTCTAGGTAGCAGGGCTGCTGGGTTTGTAAAAAAAAAACAAAAACAAACAAAAAAAAAACCAACATTGATTATACATATTTTATGAACATATGAGTTCTTCATAAGTTATACGTACTTTTCTAATAAAATAGGGAGGTTACCTTTTTAAGTGCTATAGACAAGAGGGGGCTGGTTGGTTAGGAAGTCCTAGGAGGGTGGCAGCATATGGTGTTAGCCAGGACAGGAAGCGGTGGACAGCGGAGCCGGGAGGGGGGGAGGGGAGATGGTGTGGAAACAGATGGCGCGGCAGGTACCGCAGGTTCCAGGGGCAGGAAGTTGCGGGAACAGTGCCTGATGAAACAGGATGTGAGGTCTCCTGCTGTGAGTAAAGGGTGGATGGGTGGGCGAGCACCAGGAAGGCAGCCCTGAAGTAATACACGTATGTAACAGGGCGAGAACATGGACTTTTGGCTGAGACATGCAAGTGGTAGATATCAGAAACCAAGGCGAGTCCTGCCCCAGCCACGAGGCAGGCGTCTCAGAGGAGGTGTGTGAGACCCTCCCTTCTCACCCCCAGAAGACTGAACCTGCATTGAAATGCCCTCAGGCCAGTTACACTCAGAGGAATGGGGGAGGCTGGTCTCTTAGCACAACAGCGCCCCAAGCAGGCGGGCACCGCCTTTGGCTGGAGGCAGAGGAGTGGGTGATCAGAGAGAGCCGGGGCTCAGCGTGCCTCCCAAGTTCTCTCCCGATGCTTGTGCCTTGTCAGGAGCCCAACCCTGGTTCTCCTGCTTGTTTAAAAGGGCAGCAAGGGACAGGGCCATAAAGGTCCCCCAGAAGCAGCCCCTCCAGGGGGAGGGCGGTGCGGCTGAATGCTGACAAGGCCCTTTGCTTTGTACCCACCCTGCTTATCCCCAAACAACAGAAGTGCTGCTCAGCCGCCTGGCCAGCCTCTTTAGGCCACAAAGTGCTGAGGCCAGCGGCTGTCCTGGCCCCATGACCTCACCCTCCCACTCGGAGCCTCATCCTGCGAGGCTCCCTGGGCCCAGGGGCAAGGCCAGGGCATCCCATGCATCCATAGCTTCACCAGGCTTCTGAAGATCCACCAGGCTTCACAGGGAGCCCTAGTGTCGAGGAGCCCAAGGTTCAAACCGGTCGTGTTACATTTCTTTTTTTTTCTTTTCTTTTTTCTTGTTTAAATATATTTTATTGATTCTTCACAGAGAGGAAGAGAGAGGGACAGAGAGTCAGAAATGTCGATGAGAGAGAATCATCGACCAGCTGCCTCCTGCACACCCCCCACTGGGGATGTGCCCGCAACCAAGGCACATGCCCTCGACCGGAATCGAACCCGGGACCCCCAGTTCACAGGCCGATGCTCTATCCACTGAGCCAAACCGGTGCCTGCCGATCGTGTTACATTTCAAAAGTCATCCCGTTCATCTCCAAGTCTAACAGCTCGTCCCAGTGGACACCCAGCTGCCGGCCCTGTGAGTGCGCACACTGAGAACAGGGTTCCAAGCTCCACGTCCCCGATGCGCTTTGGAGAATTACCCGGACAGAATGCACTGCTAAAACTTAATGAAGAAAAATACTGGAAACAAAGAAAAACGGAACGAATGTGGTCTTTTCCAAATTCAAAGAAAACACTTTTCAATCTGATCATGTTCCTGAAGTTTCTTGCCGCTTGCTCCCACTTGTGTCTATGAAAGCCTGGAAGAAGAGATCTGATTTGGACAATTACTAATGTACAATAGTTACCATTTCCTGAGCTCTTCCTGAGCGCCTCATGCTGCCCTAGGTGCCTTCCTCTCCCTTCACCTGATGTCAGTGGGCCAGGTAGGTATCATCCTCCTCCTTTATGTCAGAGGGACAGGGTTGCCCAGAGGAAAGAATATGGGCTTTGACTCACATGTACATGCATTCAAGTCCCCACTGGGTTTCCTGGCCCAGAATGTGGCCCCTCAGAACCTCAGTTTACTCATCCGTAAAATGGGTGTGATAATGACCTACTTTGTGGAGTGGTTGTGAAGATAAGAGAGGCACCTTCCGGTTCATAGTCAATGTTCAGTGAGCTGTAGTCATTGTTATTATGGATACACAGGAGAGATGCAAACCCAGCTGGGGAGAAGGGATTACAAGGTGGTGGCTCCCTTCATTCCCACCCTGGGGGTGGCTGTGTCCTGACCTTCCTGGGAAGAGATGGTAGGGAGGGGGGCTGGAGGTAACCAACATGGGCAGGTGAGGCAACAGTTCCAGGCAATGTCAGAGGGGGGATCCTCTAGATCTTGGTTTAAAACCATATTGAGATAATATTTGAAAAGCATCATGGTTAGCGCGGTAGGTCTGGTCATCCTTTCCCATCCTCCACGCACCTAAGGTAATTGAGGAAAGTGGAGGGAAGATAGGCTGGGGCTGTGGATGACTTCAGCAATGTTTGATGGATATTGGCAAATCGTTTGCACAGTAACTCCAACCCCCTGCCCTCCCCATACACACACACAATAGTTTTGTGCATGTGTGTTTGGCCTTTTCAGTCAAACATTAAAAAGCTCCACTGTTCTGTTGGCTTAAACAGTCTTCACTGGACTAACTCTTCAGTAGGGTGTAAAGCTCCCAAATTAGCCCTAGCTGGTTTGGCTCAGTGGATAGAGTGTCTGCCTGTGAACTGAAGGGCCCCATGTTTGATTCCGGTCAAGGGCATGTACCTTGTTTGCAGGCACATCCCCAGCAGGACGCAGCTGATTGATGTTTCTAACTCTCTAGCCCTCTCACTTCCTCTCTGTAAAAAAAATCAATAAAATATATTTTTTAAAAATAAAATAAAATAAAGCTCCCAAATTAAAATATTGAAGCACAAACACAACACAAGCAAGTCGGTGTGGCCAGGGCCCAGCCACAGTGGCTCAGTGACTGAGCGTTGACCTATGAACTAGGAGGTCAGGGTTCAATTCCCAGTCAGGGCACATGCCTGGTTGCGGAATCGATCCCAATGATAGACGTGCAGGAGGCAGCCAGTCAATGATTCTCTCTCATCATTGATATTTCTCTCTCTCTCCCTCCCGCTTCCTCTCTGAAATAGGTTAAAAAATATATTTATTTTTTAACAGTGTGACCATGTCATGGTTACCTCTGTGTCTATAGAGTCACAAAACCCACCATAGGATTAATTTATTCAAGTATTGATTGTCCGGGTTGGGTGGCTCAGTTGATTGGAGTGTCATCTGGTGCACCAAGGCAGGTTTAATTCCTGCTCAGGGCACATACTTAGGTTGCAGGTTCAATCCCCAGTCGGGGCACATCCAGGAGGCAACCTATCGATGTTTCTCTCTCATCTCTCTCTCTCTCCCTCCCTCCTTCCCTTCCTCTCTCTCTAAAATTAATAAAAACGTATCCTCAAGTAAGGTTTAATTGAGCTAGGGGTCATGCCCAGAGCTGTAGATGTTGATGAACGAGACAGATGAAGCCCCTGCTTGAAGTCTCGTGAAAGAAGCAGGAACTGAGCAATCACTTTCTTTATTTTCAAGAATACCTTTAATCATTTTTGCTAGAAAATACGTTCACATTGTTCAAAACTCATAAAGTACAGAAAGATACATAGTGAAGAGTTCTGTTCTACCCCTGAGCCCCAAGTGCCTCAGTTCCCCTCCTTGGGGCCAATATTTCTAGCTTCTGAAGGAATTTCTACAGCACGATCAATGCAGTAATTGGAGGAGTGCAGAGTTCCGAGAGAGCACATGGTGGGAGTGCCTACGCCAGTCCAGGTTTAGGGAATGAATGAATGACCAAACAAGTGTTTCTCGAAGACCCCAATTCTGTGGAGGAAGAGAAGAAAAGGTGAGAAAGAACCACCAGCCATGGACCCTGATGCCTTAAGCCCTGTGCAGCCCCCAGTCGGCCAGAGACTGGGGTTCTGGCTGTGATCGCCCCTGAATGCGACTCTGCCCCTGGCCAGCCACTGATCCATTCATCACCAACTCATTTAGCAGCAAAGATATCCTGGCGCAGTGCATCATGCTTAGCACCAGGCCTGTCCCCTTGGAATACTCTGCCCAAATCTGCAAACGCTTGTGAACCTACCAGAACTTGCCCCCCGAGTTTTGGTTCTGAGAACAGGGGACTCTGCTGAACCTTGGCTGACGTGCTGGCAGAGGGATTAGGAAAACTATGCTGGGAAGGGTTTCTTTTCCCCAAACTGGTTTTCTACAGTATCTGTCACCAGGAAGAGGGCAGGGTAATAAGTAATAAACCAGCAATGTATCGGGCACATAGCATCTTCTTTTTTGGAGTTGAGAGAGGCTGAGTGACTTGCCCGGAGTCACCCAGACAGGAGCTGGGATATGAACCTACATCTGCTGGGCTCCACTCCACTCCACTCCACTCCACCCCTACTTCTCACAGTAGCTGAGATGCTTAAACAATACATCTCCCCGTCAGGGCTCCTGGGGAAGCCCATGAATCCCCTACATTACCCTTCTCAATTGTGCTGACCTTCCTGAGCGAAATCTTTCTACCCATTAGGGTATTTATTATAGTACCTTGGGCCTGTGAGACTGCCAAGGGCCTAAACCAGTATATTAAAAACCTAAGAAGATGCCCTAACTGGTTTGGCTCAGTGAATAAGAGGCCTGCGGACTGAAAGGTCCCAGGTTCGATTCCAGTCAAGGGCATGTACCTGGAATGCGGGCACATATACCCAGTGAGGTGTGTGCAGGAGGCAGCTAATGGATGTTTCTCTCTCATCGATGTTTCTAACTCTCTCTCCCTTTCCCTTCCTCTCTGTAAAAAAAAATCAATAAAATATATCTTTTTAAAATACCTAAAAAGATGTATAGGCTCCAAATTTTTAAAAGAAGATTGCAAAACTGAAATGAATGTTTAATAAAATAGCTACAGTAGGCATGTCTACTAGTCAACCATAACTGAATTTACTAGTAACTCTTACATATTTACATATAAATATATAGTATACAAAAGATTTCCAAGAACAGAGCGAATATTATTTTTTCTTAATAAAGTTCAGAATTAAAATAATCCTTCACATTTTTTAACTATAAAGACTAAAACTGTATTTCATAACTGGGAAGTGAGGTGCATTTAAAAACACACACACATATATTTGTATTGATTTCAGAGAAGAAGGGAGAGGGAGAGAGATAGAAACATCAATGATGAGAGAGAATCGCACCCCCACTGGGGATGGAGCATGCAATCCGGGCATGTGCCCCTACAGGGAATCGAACTGTGACCTCCTGGTTCATAGACTGATGCTCAACCACGGAGCCACGCCACCTTGTGAGGTGCATTTTGATGTGTTGGAAAGGACACGTGGTCTTAGGAAGGGCCTGGGGTGGCGGGAGGAGTCTGGAGAAGGGCAGGGGACAAGCACTGGCCTCCCAGCTGCTTTGAGATGGAGACCACAGCAGCCACCGCCGCCAGCCTCACCCACAGCAGCGGGGCCTCTCTGGATTTCTGGTTCCTGAGTTTTAACAGAGGCCTGAGGGATGCCTGCCCGGCAGGCTGAGCCACCAAAGCTCTGGGGATCAGGGCGAACAAAGCAGAGGGAAAGCAGAGTGCTGACGGGGCAGAGGCCGCCCGCCTGCAGGCCTATAAGAGCAGGGCCCCGGAGCAGGTGGCACCACATGGAGCCCCAGGCTGTGCAGCGAGCGCTGGGTGAGTAAAGGCCTGAGGGCTGCTCTGGCCCTTCCTTCCTTTCTCCTGCAGACACGTGCCCAGGAGGGGCCCCAGTGTTAATGCGGCCAGAGCCTCCGAAGATGGCTGGAGAAGAGTGGGAGCTCTGCAGGGAGACAGCCTTCTCTGGCCACCCCGAAAGGAGTCACTAATAAGGCGAAAATCACTCTCCTAGCCATCACCACTGGGAGGGGGCATGAGGCTGTGATAAATGCTCCTAGGGCATAGGGAGAACGTATAGGGGGCAGGAGCTTGGAAATGCTTATTCAGAAGTTCAGAACGGGAAGATATGCCACATTGGCACGCATCAGTCCCTGGGCCAGATCCTAGACAGAGGGAAGGGCCATGAACGGCTGTTCTGAGTCAAGAACCTGGACGCACAGATGCCTGTCTTCTTTCTTCTTTCCCTCCCTCCCTCCCTTCCTCCCCCTTTTCTTCCTCTTATCCTTCCCTTCTTTATTCTTCCTACCATCTTTTCTGTCTACCTAACCTCTGTGAGACTCAGTATCCTCATCTGTAAAATGGGGATCCTGATAGTATTTACCTCACAGGCTGGTTGTGAAGATTGCATGTTTTAATGCATGTAGATTGTAGAGGCTATAGGACAGGGTCTGGTGCAGTGAGCCACTGTTAGGTGTTAGCTATTATTGTCCCCTTCGCTTCCCCACTTTCCTTCAATAAGCTGTTTTCAACGGCGCCCTTGCCCCCATACCAACCTCCCAATGCCCCAACGTGGACTCCGCTCGGTGCTGCAACGTTCTCTCAGGAGACCCAGGCCCTGCCCTGAGATGTTCTCCAGGACATAGTCAGTGGGAACACAGATCAGCACTGTGACGAGTGCTAGAAATCAGGGAAGAAAACAAGCTGCTGCAGGCCCGGGGAAAGCAGCCAAGTCTCTCTGAGGGGCTGGGCAGGTTGAGAGGCAGAGAAGTAGGAGGGAATAGGAGCATGGCCATGCACAGCCCGTCAGTTGGAGGGCCGTGAAGAGCTAGGTGAGGGGAGACCACACACTGGTAAGATGAGGGATTGGACTAGATGGTTGCCAAGTTTACATTAGGGTGTGAGACTGAGGCAATGCTGCCACCTGTAGGGGCTACCTGGAGGCTGGCGAGTGAACAAGAGCTACACTTTAAAAAAACACACAGACAGTATTTTATTAATCTCCCACGGAGAGGAAGGGAGAGGGACAGAGAGTAGAAACATCGATCCGCTGCCTCCTGCACACTCCCTACTGAGGATGTGCCAGCAACCAAGGTACACGCCCTTGGCCAGAATCGAACCTAAGACCCTTAAGTCCGAAGGCCGATGCTCTATCCACTGAGCCAAACCAGTTAGGGCACAAGAGCTACATTTATCAAGAGGTCACAATGCCTGTGCCATGCTTTACCTGCATTATTGCTTCCTGTCCTTCAATAACTCTGCATGGAGGCTCTGCTGATGGAAGACAACAGACTCCACTAGCGAGAGGCAGAGCCAGAAGCCCAACCAACATCTCCCGGCTGGACTCCAAGCCTCCTTTACTCTCCCTCTGCTCCAGCACCTCGTCTCCATCCCACAGGCCATGTCATTGGTGTGTGTTCTGTCTTCCAGGAACCCTTCCACCCGCCAAAATGGCTCAAACCAATCCCATGCCAGGGTCCGTGGGGCCATGGAAGGTAAGCCCTCCCCCACCACATGGCAAAGTTCACAGGGGAAGGTCCATCCAAGGTCCAGATGTTTTTTTTCAGGGAGGATCTTTTAGGATGTCCCATTTGGACAGAAGGATGACCCTGGAAGCCCATGATGAGTGGGAGATAATATCTAGTTTTCTAGTTGAGCTCCTCTCTGTGCCGCTAATATCATCTTAAAGTTGAGCAGCCCAGAGTAAATTAGGCCATGGAGAAACTGAGAGCCCGGAAAAGAGAGATTTGCCACCTGGTCAAAAATAAGTAATAGGACCCAGGTCTTCTGACTCTCAGCCTGAACTTGGTTGTAACTATTGCCTGAAGCAGCTGATTCTCAGTCTGACCCTCTACCCTCTTCACTGGATCAACTTGAAGGCCAGTTCACAGCTTTGGGAGTTAGCTGTCCTCTAGCCAGATTTAAGAATTCTCATTCAAGGCATGGAAAGGGTTCATTACAACTCTTTCTCTATACCTTAGGTTTCTATAGCATGTTTGGCTGGAGAACCTAAGTAATAATCCCCAGGGAGCCTCTGGACCTCCCAGAATCCTGGCCCCTAAGCCACAATTATGCAGGAAGCTTAGTGAATAAGAATCCTTGAGTCCTTGATCTGTCTACTGGGCCAACTATTGTTCCTAAGAGACCATCCTATACAATAAAAGGCTAACATGCAAACAGTGGAACGACCAGTCGCTACGACGTGCACTGACCACCAGGGGACAGATGCTCAACGCAGGAGCTGCCCCGTGGTGGTCAGTGCACTCCCACAGGGGGAGTGCTGCTCAGCCAGAAGCTGGGTTCACAGCTGGCAAGCGCAGTGGCGGTGGCGGGAGTCTTTCCCGCATCCACGGCAGTGCTAAGGATGTCTGACTGCCGGCTTAAGCCACCAGTTGGACATCCCCCGAACACTCCCAGACTGCAAGAGGGTGCAGGCTGGGCTGAAGGACTCCCCCCACCCTATTTCCTATCATAAACCAATCCCCCACACCTTATCCTTATCCTGGGCATGTGAACACCACCAACTAGTGGCATTAACTCAAACATCTTCCTATCCGTCTATAGTGAAAGAGACCTCATCAGGCATCCTGGGCTAAGCTTAGTGAGAGAAGACACAGGGTCACACATAAGCTACACAGTTGACCAGTGACTCTGTTTTTCCTGATGTATCACATTTTCTCTTTTCCATTCAATCTCATTTCAGATTACCATCTATGACCAGGAGAACTTTCAGGGCAAGAGAATGGAATGCACCAGCTCCTGCCCAAATGTCTCTGAGCGCAGTTTTGATAATATCCGATCTCTCAAGGTGGAATGTGGCGCGTGAGTATGGACCTCAGCAGAACCTCAGGCCCCTTACTGCCAGTCCCCTTAGACTTGGGGCCATAAAGGTGGGAATTGGGGAGGAAAATGTTCCCCAGACTCTACATGTGTAATTTAGTGACTCAAAGCTAGAAGGTACATGAGGTTTTAGTGGCTTGGTACTAGATTTGTGGGGTATTAAAGAAATATATAGCCCTAGCTGGTTTGGCTCAGTGGATTGAGCGTCAGCCAATGGACTGAAGGGAGGGTTTGTTCCAGTCAAGGGCACATATCTGGGTGGCAGGCTCCATCCCTGGTGGGGAGTGCACGCGGAAGGCAACCATCGATATGTCTCTCGCACATCAATGTTTCTCTCTCTGTCTCTCCCTCTCCCTTCAAATCTCTCTAAAAATTAGTGGAAAGATATCGTTGAGTGAGGATTAACAAAACAGAAAGAAGAAAGAAAGAAAGAAAGAAAGAAAGAAAGAAAGAAAGAAAGAAAGAAAGAAAGAAAGAAGGAAGGAGAAGGAAGGAAGGAAGGAAGGAAGGAAGGAAGGAAGGAAGGAAGGAAGGAAGAAGGAAGGAAGAAGAAAGAAGAAAGAAAGAAAGAAAGAAAGAAAGAAAGAAAGAAAGAAAGAAAGAAAGAAAGAAAGAAAAAAAGAAAGAGAGAGATATCCTGGGTTGGGGCAGTGACAGTAATCAGATCTATGCTTCTGGACCCCATAGGCTGCTACCTAGGATTCCTTTACAACAGCCCCAGGACCCTTGAGGTTTTCTTGCCTTCAGAAAATAGAGAGAAAACAGCCAAGTTGCAGCCTCTTTACAACCAACTCCCCTCCTATATGGCTCAGAGAAAGAGCAGACATCACCAATGTCTCTGTGTAAAAAGGAACTCAACTACAGCACTAGAGAGTCATGTTGGTTTATATTTAGCTGTCCAGGGGTTTCTGGTTGATGGTTAATCTCTTCAGTGAGGAAGACCTTGTTTTGTCTTCTGACTCTTGGCAGGATAGCTGAGGCTTTATCATCAGCTTGAAAACCTAAGGAAAGGACTCTCATTTGGCCTTGGCCAGCAGTTAGCAAACTGAGGCTCGCAAGCCACATGCAGCTCTTTGGCCCCTTGAGTGCGGCTCTTCCACAAAATAATCTGTGCGATTGAAACGTACAGTGTGATTGAAACTTGGTGGCCCATGTGTAGAAGTTGGTTTTTGGCTCTCAAAAGAAATTTCAAATGTTGTACTGTTGATATTTGGCTCTGTTGACTGAGATTGCCAACCACTAGCCTAGGCAGGTGCTCACTACCAAAATTGAGCTTTTTAACTTCTTAAAAAGAATTATACTTTAAGGTATTGTCAGTAACTGAAGCCTGGTTGTGAAAATATGATCTGAGCAGTCTTATAAATAAGGTATAGGTATGCAACAGCAGGAGAAAGAACCCACAAAGTGACAAGGAAACAAGAGACTGTAATCCATCAGTTGCCTATTCAACCCTTTGACGCCTTAGGAAGAAGCCAATAGGTTTAGCTGGAGCCAAAGCAATAGTCAGTCACGTTATCCTGAACCTGGAGCCCCAAGTAGAGAACAAGGCAACTAGGAGAGAAAGGAAATATACCTTCAGACTGACTTTGCTAATACACATTACTCAGGCTAGTGAAGTAGACCCTTTCAGTGGATGATCCCAAAATAAACGCTATTTATAAACCTGCTTAGTGTGGCTGCCAGCTCATGTCCCACCTTACTAGTATGTGTGATGAATGTATTCTTTTGTATGGCTTGGTTAGAATTGGCTTGATATTTTATCCCACTATTAACACCTAAAGCAAAAATGCTTCTCCCCCGAGGCCAAGTAGAACTCTGAACATGAGGAGCAAACGCCACTAATTATCTTTGGCAGCTGGATTGGTTATGAGCATACCAGCTTCTGTGGACAACAGTTTATCCTGGAGAGAGGAGAATACCCTCGCTGGGACGCCTGGAGCGGGAGTAATGCCTACCACACTGAGCGCCTCATGTCCTTCCGGCCCATCTGTTCAGCTGTGAGTCTCTGCAATTTTTACTTCTGTGCCTGTGGGGAATGGAGCAAGAGAGAGTGCATATGGACTGACAAACCTGTTACTTCTCATCAGTTATGCTGAAATGTGGCAGGAAGAAAGAGAAAAGTAAAAAAGGGAAGAAAAACACTGGTCTCTCTATTCTAAGTTGGCCATTTGATTTTTATTTACTAGATAATAATTTCAGTAAGCTAAAAGTAAATGCCTTCCTATTTATAGGTGGCAGGAAGTGGATACTCAAGAGCCCAGATCTCCAAAAAGTGCAATGGGGTACTAAGTGAGAGCCTTATAATAAAAAAGTAAATCCTTAGCCAGTTAAAATTCAATCCGTGTAACATTTTACCCAGAAACAGGGAAATACTGAAGTAACCTTTCAATAAGTGGGATAACTGAAGAAACAGGTAAGTTTCCCAGTGTCTTTTATCTTTGATTCATAACCTTCTGGTTTCTAATACTAAGCATTACTCAATGCTGCATCAGTCTAGGATACTTCCTAGTCTTTGGAAGTTCAAGTAGACACAGGATAATCAACAGTTTATTGAAAATGATTCTTTATTGGGAAGAGTGAGGCTGGGCTACAACCTTTCCAAACATTTGTCTATATCATGTGGTTTTTTTCCTCATGATTTTAACGATTTCAACTTAGTTTAAAATCCTACTGAAGCCCTGGCTGGTTTGGCTCAGTGAATGGAGCGTCAACCTGCAGACTGAGGGGTCCCAGGTTCGATTCCCATTGAGGGCACATGCCCAGGTTGTGGGCTTGATCTCCAGTAGGAGGCAGCGGATCAGTGATTCTCTCATTATTGATGTTTCTCTCCCTCTCCCTTCCTCTTTGAATTCAATGTGTGTGTGTGTGTGTGTGTGTGTGTGTGTGCGCGCATGCGTGTGTGTGTGTGTGTGTGTGTGTATACACACATAAATGATTTTATATATATATAAAATACTACTGAAATTCAAGTAGTAAAGAAGGTAACCTAAAGTTATAGATCTAAAATATACTGCCTTATCTGGATGTTTGCATCTCACTTTAACTCTGCGTTTTTCCTAAGTATATACTCTGATGAGTTTTTAAAAAAATATGTACACCCAAGTAACCAATATTCTACTCAAATATAAAACAATTCCATCATCCCATAAAGTTCCCAGTGTCCCTTTCCAATCAATTGCTCCTCCTCACGTTGTATCACCAGAGCTAATTTTGGCTGTTTTTGTATTTCATACAGGTTAGTCTTTGCATTAAGAAATACTTGTATAAAAATAAAAAATAAAAAATAAAATTTAAAAATTTTAAAAAAAGAAATACTTGTATAGCCGGGACCGGTTTGGCTCAGTGGATAGAGCATCGGCCTGCGGAGTTAAAGGTCCTGGGTTCGATTCCGGTCAAGGGCATGTACCTTGGTTGAGGGCACATCCCCAATAGGGGGTGCAAGAGGCAGCTGGTTGATGTTTCTCTCTCATCAACGTTTCTCTCTGTCCCTCTCAATTCCTCTCTGTGTAAAATCAATAAAATATATTTTAAAAAATACTTGTATAGTATTCACATCCCTACTGGACTTTTAGATTATTTCCAATGCCACAGACACACACTTACTTTCCCTGTTAATTTGTGGGGCATTTTTCCACATTAGTGAATATTAATCCCTTGGCTGTGTGTTACAAGTACTTTTTTCCCCCTGCTGTTATATTTTTATTAGTCTTTTGTTGTTTCAAAGTATAGTACCAGTTGTGTGTACATTTCAAATGTTAGGGTATTAAATAGGATTATGGGTAAACTTTTTCTTATAAAAAATTGCCTTAAGTATTTTTACCTTAATGATCATGTAAACCAGGAGTGTTTTGATTTTGAAAAATATGGTAATCACAGAATTAAGATAGCCATAACACTGGTACTAACTTAAAAAAAAATTCTGGATTATAGAATCATAAGGAGTCCAAAATTACCATCTTTGAGAAAGAAAACTTTATTGGACGCCAATGGGAGATCTTTGATGATTACCCTTCCTTGCAAGCCATGGGTTGGTTCAACAACGAAGTTGGTTCCATGAAGATACAATGTGGGGCGTAAGTGCAGAAACTGTTGGAGCACATTTCAAAGTAACTCTTGTAGCTATCAAGTTTGAGACTATTAATATAGCAATGTTCATGTCTTATCAAATTTCATATATTAGCATCATATTGTATGGCTGTACCAGTCTAGTTATTTGTAATTTTGAACCTTAAAATCTTGGTACCAATCTTGGTCAGTTTTTCTCTTTCCCAAGACTCCCCTAGAGTCTATGGAATCAATTGTGTTGACTACTCATACCTTTTTTTCATGATCAAGGTTAATTTTAATATATATTTGTTTTATTGATTTTTTTACAGAGAGGGAGAGGGATAGAAAGCTAGAAACATCGATGAGAGAGAAACATCCATCAGCTGCCTCCTGCACAGCCCCCACTGGGGTTGTGCCCACAACCAAGGTACATGTCCTTGACCGGAATCGAACCTGGGACCTTTCAGTCCGCAGGCTGACGCTCTATCCACTGAGCCAAACTGGTTTCGGCAAGGTTAATTTTTAACCAAGTATAGCCATTACTTACAAGTGGTGCCCAACACATTTTCTAAGTCTAAAAGCATTTCATACAATGTGCTGAAGAAAGAGGTTGTTTTGGAGTATTGACCAGTTCCTAACTAGGTTTTAATAGGCCAATGTGCTTTTGAATTTTCTAGTTGGGTTTGCTATCAGTATCCTGGATACCGTGGCTACCAGTATATCTTGGAATGTGACCATCTTGGAGGAGACTATAAACACTGGAAAGAGTGGGGTTCTCATGCCCAGACTTCCCAGATTCAATCGATTCGCCGTATCCAACAGTAGTGGATTAAAAGCTCCAAGAGAATTAATTCCTCAAGCGCGAGACCTTGTTAAGCAATCTAGAATGAGCTTTATGTTCTGCTCAGACACTGCTTACAAATGTTAGCTGCTGAAATACATAATAAATGTCATTTGAAAGAGACTGAATTAACTAGTATGCTTTATACAAACCACATTTAAATGGCTGCAAACTTTTAGAAACAAGTTTCAATAAAAACCCTGATTTCCGTGTCCTTGGAAGTCACTTACCAGCCCAACCACAATTATTCCCCATTTCAAATAACATTAAAGCATATAATCCAAATGTACCAGTCTGCAGTGACAGATACACTTTTGGCAAATGTTTCTGCATATTTCCCCCTACCTTAATAATGTTGTCAGCATTTCAACTTAGTGACAAATCAATGCTAAACAAACTTAGAAAATTTCTTAAATATGCATTAGCATATATTTCTACATGAGGTTATGAATAAATCCAGTCTTGGCAACTTATTTTGCTTTCTTAATTGCTTAGCTCAATTTTGGTTTTGTACTTTAAGGCTCAATGTCATGTAAAAAGGCAGGACAGCTGTCCTCACAGCTGATTTTTTCAATAAACATAACATTTTAAAGCACCTTTTTTAAAAATGCCATGACATATGACCACAGTACATTTAAAACTTAAATTTGTACATTTCACCCTTTGGAAATGTATCATCAATGTCAGAATATTAACTTGGTTTCAGTAATTTTTATTAAAGCACAGAACATAACACAAACACCTCAGAAAAGTTTAAAATTTTTTTATTCAACCATGTACACTTATTGTCTCTTAATTGGATCTACAAAGTTCTCAAGTTTTCTTTTCTGGTAAAATAAGTAAATCTTGGTATGGATGTAGAGTGTTTGTAATTTATATTTTTAAAACACTGAACATGAAGTAAGACATCAATAAAGGAAGATCATTACGTAACTGATACTTCTTCAGAATCCATATCAGAAACAACTATGGCAAATACCTAAGCATTTAGCAAAAGGATAAATTTCTGGCCACTATTCTTTTATCTAGACAAGGCCTATCTTTTTGATGGGGCAAAACAAACAGTGGGGGGAAAAATGTCTTGACTTGGGAGAAGGAAAATACCCTCGTAATTGTAGTTCACTAATTATCCTTTCCCCCAGATTGAGGTAACTCAGCTCCTAAATGATGACGCACACAAGACTGAACATAAGTGAACTACTGACAGATGCTGAGAAGCCAGAGTCATCTAAGATGATGCTACACTCCTGTATTTATGCCTTTTGAGGCCATGCATTATTGGCCACCTTTTGAGTCTTGACTAGTAGACTTAGTTTCTGTCACTTTCAGCGAAGATACAGAAGGGTTCTGCTGTGTTTTCAAAGTCAACAATAATACATCAAGAGCACACTTGATGACAGAGAATTAACACTCTTCTATACATAATTAAAAACTATAAAACAAGGATTTCTTTTATATGTAGAAGCATGGGGGAAATACCATTAGTATTATCTTCTACTTAAACTTATTAGCCTCTTCTACAAAGGTCCTGGAGAGATTACAAAACAATCTTTTAAAAGATGATTGACAAAACCTGGCCAGTAAATCTACACAATCTTTTAAGTACACATACATGTGAAATAAAGCTATTTATTTAGTACATGCAGACTGCAGCAATTGAACCAAATTCTAAACTTGTTCTAATCAGCTTGGGTAATTTTAAAAAGATACACAGTATCTTTAAAACAACCTGTGCTTAGATATGTAAGCAAGATAATGATTCTAATTTCAAGTCAATCATTCATTAAGCCAAATTTATGCTAAAGTTATAAAGGTAAATAGGTCATCTTACACCTTTAAACTAGGTTTAAGTCATAAAATTATCACAGAATTCCATGTGGCATAAGGTCCTTCCTTCATTTCAGTTTGAATTACTTCCCATGATAAAAATGCCCTGTTTCAAGAAAAGCCCTTTAGTAGATACAAGTCAAGCTCTCATTTAAACTGAAGTTTACTAAAACAGGTGCCAGTTTTCGCTCTTCTGCTTCCACTGATAGCCAAAACTATAATTTTGAGCCATGTTTCAAAAGATGGTGAAGGTAAGAACAACAGAGTAATAAGGATAAGTCACTTTGGGTAATGACACACAAATTAAAATTCAAAACATGTGCATAGCTTTATTCATCTAATTAGATCTAACCTTTTCATGGAGCTTCGGCAAAATTCGAGTGTGCAAAATGCATTTCTAAAATGTAATGCAAGCAAAGCTTTTCACATTTACACTGGCAAGAAATACAGAGAAACTAACAAGTCACATTAGGGAGAGTTTTTTTAATGACAAGAATTGCACAGTTCATCATTTTGAGACAATTGTTGCAGACATAAGTATTTAAATTTTTCTAAGCAAGGTGCTTTAACAATAAAAAATTTTAAAGTTGGAAAGAGCCAATAACTTGGATCGTAGCTCACATAGAATTCAAAATTAAAGCGGACTGTTATCTCCCTAGATTTTTTAAACAATGCTTTTTATAACACTTTTTTTTTTTTTAAATAACACTAAAGGAAACAGCAAGCTGAAACTTTTCAAAGCACACAAGAAATGGTGTCATCACATTACTCGAAGAAGGTGCTAAGGAAGGAGGGAAAGGGAGTGAAGAGTCCTTTTACTATTTTCCACTACAGAACAGCCACTAACAGACTGAAAGCAAACAAAAGAAACAATAAAAGTAAATTAAATCACTTCCCCAGTTTATAAAATAGTTCCAGTTTGTGACAAGATCTATAACTTTAAACAGAGAGCACCAGTTGAGCAATTAGAATGAGCATTTCATACCGCAGAAAAATTAGTGAGGCGGTAAGAACCATCAACCATCTCAGGCATTACTACATGGCCTTTCCAATCAATTTATTTTTAATACACATGCAAGGCACATTGATATAAAAATAGATCTCTGGCCAAGAAATATATTAAATAAGCAAATTAAAATTTTGGCTTTGCAATATTGGCAACATCAAAATATAACCAGATAGCTTTGGACCACATCTTTCTCATATTCCTTCACCCCATTTGGTGTTTTTTCCTCCTATTTTGGGTTCAATCTTCAAGTTTGGGTATGTGCTTGAGAAATGACTTTTCTCTTGTCAAGTAGCATCCCTACTATACTTGTTTATCTTTGCCAAGTAAAAATATACTAGAGAAGCAGAATCGTTGGAGTTCTAGTTTTATTTAATTAAACTAAAATCGACTGGCACGGGACAGCATTATTTCTCCTCTGTATACAAACAAAAAATTTAAGTCCTCAGCTTATATAGTAGACATTTTCTTTCTAAAAGAGAAATCAGCAACAAACCACTACTCCCCCTTTAAGCCATTCTTCCCAAATCCTCCTTTTGAGGCAGAGAGAAAATAATAGAAACAAAACTAAGTTTAAAGGATTTTTTTCAGTAGTAGAAGACATTTTAAGGCCAAAAAGTGTAATACTAACAGAATTTTTATTTTCCTACGTTATTGTCCTTCATAGTCCAATACCACAAAGTTAATTGTACTGATTCCCTCCCAAAGAGAATTTCAAAACTCATTCACTTTTGTTACTGGCTGTGCTACAGGAACGGTATCAAAACAACCTATAAAGATATGGTATATTGTAATGTAAAAAGTGCATCACATTTTTGATTTTCAGTTTCTCATAGCAGCAGCAGGATTAATCTGAGACAGATAAACAGCTGTATTTTAATTCTAAAAATGCATCATACCTAATGAAATGTATTCAAGATCATGAAAGGATCCTCCTCTATAAAGGATAAATGAAAAACTAATAATAGACAAACAGGGGCAAACTAGAGGCATTCATTCATATTTACATATTAAAATCATTTTGTTAACACCAAATCTTTATATCTAGCAAAAGAAATATTTTAAAAATAAAGCAGACATTACTAAAGCAGTATCCATTTTTGGAGCCTTTGTTTAGCACCTGAGGAAAAAAGGGAATATGGAAAGCTATATAATTTACCTCAAGTTGGGTTTATTGGTCTGTGGAGTAAAACTGATATACAATGAAAGGGATACTGCATAGGGGAAAAAACACATTTGTAGCTATTTTAATAAGGCTGTAGAAAAGGGATACTGCAGTATTATAAAATGGCTTTAAAACTCTGGACATACACAGTTGTATGGATAAATAGGGAAGTCTGAATCAGCAACCCCATCACATGTGAGGATGGCTGTTCCATAGGCTTCTAGCCAATAACTGCTGACACTCCCAGTAATGCAAAATCAACATACCACTCATGCTTCACTGGGTGTTTTTATTATGCATACAATTTGAAACACTATTTATTCATAAGACTCTTGAGTAGCAAAACTGAGTTTAATTTAAAACACATTAAAGCACTGCTTTTGAGTGGAGCCAATGATTCATCATTTAAAAAACCAACATAGAGTGGTCCTGTTTCTCACATCTGAATAGATGTAAGTATATTTAACAAAACAAAACATTTTATGATGCTTAAAGCAAAAACCCATTTTTCTCACCATAAAAGGTCCTGGTGCCTGTTAATTACATTAACAAAAATAACATATTAAGATCTGATAACCTATGCGTCTCTGCAAAATTAGAGCAGCTATATTTCTAGTCTTGCCCTTTGCCCATCCCCTTTAAACAAATATGTATTCTTTGGGAAGTTAAGCAAATCCTACCCTCTCTTAAATTCAGCAGAACTACCTAGGACTTAAGAGACAATGCCTGATTAGAATCTAATTCAACTGGTGCAGGACCAACAGACCTATCAGAAAAACTATTGTCCAAATGTGTTTTCCCCACTATATTGTCTGTTTTGCAGTTAGCATAGGTATACAAGAGGGATCATGTTATTTGAGAATATGGTCCAGTGGCATAACTACACTCATAATCTTTATAAATGAAACTTTTAATCTATTTCTCTAAAGAAAGCCTTGAAAGAATGATACATTATTTAGTGGGATTTTAGAATGTGCAGTCCTCTCACAGATTTCTTTGCCTGTGGCCTTTTGGTTTGTGACATACAATTTCACACTAAATAGCTTTTTCATGTTTGAAAAAGTGTACAGCAAAAGATAAACCATTAGATGCCTCTAATTAGGTTAGAACATACCGAATGACTAAGGATGAAACCACCACTGCTATGTACTGCTTTGTGAATAAACACATGTACTGTGGACAACATTCATAACTGAGGTTCGTCATACTTTCCCTAGAAACTGTTATTTGAAGAAAACAATGCAGCACTTCTCTCCTTTATAAAGTTTTTATAGATTGATGACTAGGTAAGCAGATGATTAACAACAAAATTCTAAAATGGAATCTTTCTAGCCATTTATTTTTAAAAAAAACTATCTGGCATTAACAAGTTCCTAGTTATTTTCTAAGGCCTCCTAGAAGGCAGAGAAGAAAGGGCTAAATACAGATGCTGTAAATACACTTTATGTGAAAGTTCATTACTAGGTCAGAGGAAAGGCTATGCAATTAACTTCAGTTCAGCAAACTGGGTGGGAGCGAATAAAGAGAAAGATAAATCACCCTGTCTTTTGTGGGGAGGGGGAATTATTCAAGACATCTACGAGAGTGGTATGTGACACAGAAGCCTACACTCAAGACAGATTTTAAAAGAACTCTCCACCCATAATTAGTATCTTCATAGCTATTAAAAAAATAGGTCATGATTTCATTCTTAGTGCCATTTTTCAAACACTACCCCTTAAAGGATTAAAACCACCTGACTTTATTCTGTAATGAAAACAAATGGCACAAAATAAATATAAGTTCATTCTCTGAATACTAATGTCTTACACACATTTGTTTACTACTTTTAATATCTCCTTTCCCTCACACACACACAAGCACTCAACACACATACACACACACACCCCATTTTCAGTCTTTATAATGGAGGGATGTTAAAAATCCCCTCTAGACTGTATTTGGTTTATGCTACAGTACTAATACTCTGAGTTGAAGGAAAATTCTTTATACCAAACAACACATTAATGTTATTTAAATGTGCTAAATTAATCACAGCTGAAGTTTTTTTTTTTAGAAGCTTACACAAAAATAATGAGAAAACAGATGAACTCTTAGGATTTTTTTTGTTTGTTTTTTTAATAAGTGCTCTGTAAGGAATTGTGTGAGGACCTAAGGAGAAAGATTGCGACAAGTAGAGAGTAAAGTGTTACAAACAGCACAAAGGATATTTGTCCCAAAGTCCTGCTTGTACCTAGGCAATTAAGTCCATTAACCCAATGCCCCCACAATACTGACAGTTAATATGATGGGGCACTAGGGTTACCAGAAGGTTAAGAGATATTTCTAACTATATTCCTCTAACCATATATTCAAGGAAATTTCAGTGAAATCAAAGTGAAATGTTGCATTGTCTCATTTAGAAGTGAGACTCTGAAAAACCTTTGGACAAACAGAGAAGGGATACATTCTCTTTTTGGCTTCTCTAAATATGGAGGCCTGAGGGATATGGAAGGGAAGTAGGAAAGCAACAACTTACAGATATTTTATAAGTGTTGGTTCTAAATTTAAAAGCCCAATTCAGATGGGGGCTGGTTTGGGATTTTTTTTTTTCCTTTTTAAAATGTATATTAATTCAACCTCTGTTTGTCACAAACCCAGAAAGTTTCTTGTGAGTTGTGACAGAAGAGCTTTAAAATTCCAGGCAAGCAAAATGGAAAGTTAAAAAAAAAAGGAAGGGGACATGGAAGGGTGGGGGTGAAATCTGGCCCTAAGGCGACAAGTGGTTACACAAGGAAATTGAACACACAGCAGAACTTTAAAACCTGTAAAACAAACTGGAGCCTTTTTTCCTTTAATCAACCTTATATAGTGTTTTTTTTAAAAACTTTTTGAAAATTTTTATTAAAAAAAAGAACACAAAAACACAGACTTCTTTCACTTCATTGCATTTCCAGTTTGTTCAATGCTTTAAAGCTCAAGGATGCTTCTGCTTTCAATTGTACATGGGCCTGAAGCATCCTAGCTTTTGGCAAGCAGGCAGGAGACTCAACAAAAATCAAAATGGAAACAAGGCAGACTAAATGCAGGGCACATCTGTAAACATATTATACATTTAAAAATTACAATATCAGTAAAAGTGATACAGTTTACAGGTGAAATGAAACTATCTGAAACTGGCCTACTACAAGTTTCTGAACCTGAACTGATACAATAAGTTATTTTATATATATATATATGTATATATGTACACACACACACATATATATATATACACACACACATACATATATATATATATTATGTATAAAAAGTTTTGTTTACATCAAGTGGAATTGGCAATCCATGCTTATACTTTTAAAATCTAAGCAGGGCAGAAATCCAGACTATAAAGATATTTATTCTATGTTGAGTCCAATAGATTCTTTCAAAAACTATTTGTTAAAAGCCTCAAATAGTCAACAAAACAAGAAAACTCATCCATACTACAGTCGCTCAAAACTGGACATTTCTTAAGCAAAGGGGTTGAGCAAAAGTAGTTGCTTTCTCCCTGAACACCCCAGGGTATCCAGTCTACTTTTATTAGAAGACTGTACCTCTCTATAGAATGCCCTGCTGTATTTGACATACATGGATATACTAATTTCTGTGTGTGTAATGTGATGCTATATCAGGCCAGAGAACTTGTTTTTATGCCACTAACATCACCCAATCTTAAATTGGACCCTTTGTTTCTGCACACACAAAAAAACTTATTTTAGCATGCTATATACAAGCTGCAGTGCAACAAGATGGCAATGTGATAAGACAGGGTCAATGCTCTTCTCTGCCCAAAAGAAAATTTCCAGAGTTTCACATTATTTTCCTTAAAAAAACCATTTTGCTCTAGTAATAAAATATATTTATTAAGATATAATTAGAAAGCTAATAAGCTCAGAAGTATATTTGCATGAAAACACATCTTCTATTGGCAGGGTTTATTATCTTCTCTCTGGCTAAAAACATTAAAAGTTTTAGTTTTCATGAAATTTTTTCTTCCCTTTAGGATTTTTGAGAAATTAAAAGAGAATTTACAAAAAGGTACAGAAGTTTCTCTTTAGATGTTTGATGAAAAACAAGAAAAACAGCACATTTAGTGTTAGTGACAGAGAGCAAGTCTGGAGCACCTACAGTTGAAAAGCAGAATATATTTTTGCTCCCACTTATATAATTAAAAGATGGGCACAGGAGTATTTTTTAATATTAAATATCTAAAGCCAATTGTTTGTTCTGTTACTTTTCTTTAAATGATACTCATGGATTCTTCACTTGTTGAAATCCATTAGGTTACTAAAGCCAAGTGAACTATGTACCACCAACTATTCCAGAACTGTAAAACTTCAATGCCCTCCCCTAACCCAACCCAACAAAAAAATAAAAGGAAAGAAAGAAAATATTTCCCCAACACCCCACAGAGGCTGCTTAACTCCTGGCAAGACATGCAAATCATACTCGCTAAAAAAATACACTCCTGCAAACTTCAAGGCATTTATCCAGCATTCTTGCAGGGCTCAAAGCATAACCAAAAAATTAAGGGAGGAGTGGGAGAAATGTTGACTCATTCTGGGTTCCCTGTGATTAGTGTATCACTTTAGTCACAGAACAAGATACAGAGATCTCTTAAGTGGATTTGCTTTTCCAGTGGGTCATTTGTTGCCCAATTGATGACAGCAGGAACTTTAGAACCACAAGTCTGTATTCATTAATCACTTGCATTCACACTTAAAAACAAAAACTAACATAAGAAAAAAAGAAGAAGAAGAAAAAAAAAACAACTATTCAGTACCGGAGATTAAATAACCATGTGTAGTCTCTTGAAATAAATTTGATTCCTTAAGAAGTCTAATTACTTTCAGTTGCCTTTTTTTAAATAACTATATATATATATATATATGTGTGTGTGTGTGTGTGTATATATATATATATATATATATTTGTATATATTATCCTGTGATTCTACTTATGGTTCCTCTGCTGCGTTGAAGATCTAGGAGCATAAAAGCCTTGTGTCTCCCATGAACAGTGGCTCTAATGCTGCAGAAAGGTTACAAATAGGCAGTCTGGTCCTTCATTGATCTGGACTATCCATGGCTTCATTGTAAGTGATTATCCTTTTGGGATCTGGAGGGAAGGTTAAAAAAGAAATACATAAATAAAAATAAAGTTTGGAATCCTGAAATGGCCATGTTCCAATAACAAATCCAAAATAACCATAATAATTTAAACTGTGCCTCCTTTTAATGAAAATACAATTTAAAGACCATTTCCTATTTGTATTAACACATGCATGATCCATTTTTCTCCACCCAATAGTTCAGCATCCTAATGATTCCCAGCAACAGAATTCTCAAGCCAACGAAAGCCTCATTCTTACATATGACAGTAGAGTTTACTAACAAGGGATTTCTTTATGTGTTTTTCCTGATTATAAAGGTAGTATACTAGAAAAAAAGCTGGCCAAAACAAACAAAATATCTTCAACTGTCAATAATCCAATACTAAAAAACACTTGGATTTCTTTTCTTTTGTTCACAGAATGATGAAGTCAAATTTTATTTTAACCAGGGTGGATTGTCTATAATTAGAAATTGTTCAAGTAACACCTACCACCAAAAACTTCAAAATAAGTTGGTTGTATCCTAATCATAACTTATTTCTTCCTTTTATTTCCCATAGCAAAACTGGCTTTTATTCTCAAAAACAGCAGAAGTCTATACATCTGCTGGGTTCAAAGTATAAAACCGTCAGAATATGCTTGGCCAAGATGCCAGTTTTATTTTAAATTCCTATTATATAGCTGTATGTCCCCCTCTTCTGAGAGACAAAGATTTTATTATAAATTATTTCTACCTATCACAAGAACTTTTAAAAGTATACATACTTTAATAAAAATAGGAAACCAATAAAACCTGTCACCTAATAGAAAAACATGAAGACCTGAAAATAATACTGAAATTCAAACTCAAGTTCCCCTCATTTTAAGAGCCAATCTAATAATTTTGTCAAGAGATAATATTCTTTCTAGGATTTCAAGGGCATCCTGCCCTGAAAATAATGCTCGCTCTTAATACCGAATTTTTCGGACCATAAGACGCACTTTCCCCCCCCCCCAGAAGTGGGGGGGAAAAGTCCCTGCGTCTTATGGTCCAAATATAGCCTACACATATACTTTTAAAAAAGTTTTTTTACTTGCCCAGCTCTGTGTGGTCTCTGTGTGCTTGCCCGGCTCTAAAATGGTTCTAAATGCTGCTGTTTACTTTACAGGGTTGATTACATGTGTTTATGACTGTGATGTTCGGTTTTAATGCACATAAAATATTTTAGGACACTATTTGTTTCAGAATCTTTTTTTCTTCATTTCCCTTCTCTAAAAACTGGTGCGTCTTATGGTCCGGAGCGTCTTATGGTCCGAAAAATACGGTAGTTAATAGTCACTTTTTTAATATACTTTCTAGTCTACCCTTTTTCATATGTCTTTGAATGAAAAGATACACAAAAAGTACTTCAAAATAGTTTAAGAGCTTGCTAGTTATCCTTAGGCTATAGCTGTGTTAAGACCAAAAAGACCTGGCCTAAGAACAAGATCAAGTTGGAAGAAGCAGCAGTGTTAGAAAATCAGAGAAACCTATATTCTAGTCCTGCCACTTTCTAGCTCTCTGGGCCTCAGTTTCTTAATCTGTCATAAGAGAATCTAACATCCTTCAAATTCTGAAATCCCAGGAATTTCACAGTCACCTGAAAGTGAGATACAATTCAGTTACAGGGTTCTGAAGGCCCAAACCTATTAATAACTATTTCTCTATATTTTACGTATTCCATAACTACTGTATCTTAATATATTTGGAAAGAAGGCACATACTAATGACAATAAAAATTCTAATTTTAAGAAAATTTTAAATAATCTAGATATGGATTATCTAGTCCTGTCCTCCTGCTATTAATATCTTGTTTATGGGGATGAAATAAGCTAATTTGCTATTCTCTTAATTTCTTGCCATCTTTTTCAGAGAATATACAGCCCAAATAAGGTTTCTAAAAGAGTGAATATTTTTTTGAACTATGAATTTCAGTTCTTAGGCTACTCCTTGTGAACAACACAAGTACAGATAAAGACTGACCATAAGTGGAAACACTTACTCATGTTGGTTTCCTAGATTAAAAATATTTATGGTCTGCCTTATTTTCATAATCAGGAACAAAAAAAAATATTTTGTTCTTTACCTAGCAAAGAGTACTTAATATATTCTTTTCCCTTAGTGTTACCCAATCCTTAGCAGTCTTGATAGGTTGCTTGTGCCTTTTGACTGCAGTTATTAAATAACTCAAAATACAAAATCTAATTATTTGGTAAGCAATTATTCATGTTATTCACATTCCAAAATATAGTTATTAGTGATTAGTACTAACATTTCTGATAACCTAAACATTCTTACCTTGCTTCTGTAAATTCCAAACAGATTCCATTTCTGCAAAGGAAAAACAAAATTACTTTATACACTAAGTTTTGCAGAGCACTTTAAAGTTATGCTGAACTCTAATAAAACAACTACACTGGTTATTGCTGGCTGGAAGTAGGGTTGAAATAGCACAGTTCTATGAAGCTCAAACAAAACAACTCATTTTTATATATTCTTTTTAAAAAAATATATTTTATTGATTTTTTACAGAGAGGAAGGAAGAAGAATAGAGAGCCAGAGACATCGATGAGAGAGAACCATCGACGAGCTGCCTCCTGCACAACCCCCACCAGGGATGTGCCTGCAACCAATGTACATGCCCCTGACCAGAATTGAACCTGGGACCTTTCAGTCCACAGACCGATGCTCTATCTATTGAGCCAACCTGGTTTCGGCTCTATATTCTTAAGAATATCATTCAGATTGCCTTAAGTATTGATTACAGAAAGTTAAATATCTAACATCAAGCTACCAAGAGAACTATTTCATCTACATAAATAGTGAAGATAGATTATCTACAATGTGATTACTTTTGTGTCTTACAATAAGGGAAATATACACATGATCAAACTATAGTTATATACATAAAGAAGGCAAAAGCTCTACCTCGGAAGCATACTAGAAAGCTTCACCTAGGGGATATTTTAAGTCTTGATGAATAAGAGTAGATGAGCCCTAGCTGGTTTGGCTCGGTGGATAGAGCATGGCCTGTGAACCAAAGGATCCTGGGTTTGGTTCCAGCCAAGGGCATGTACCTTGGTTGTAGGCTCCTTCCAGGCCCGGACCCTGGTCGGGGCTTGTGCAAGAGGCAACCAATCGATGTCACATCATTGTTCCTCTCTGTCTTTCCCTCTCTCTAAAAAAATCAATGGAAAAATATCCCCGGGTAAGGATTAACAACAAAAAAAGAGTAGATGACTATTACACCACAAGAATAAAAAAGAATCTGACCTTGAAAGGAAATACTATACTAGCAAATTAATAGAAACAAAAACGACTTAGAAATAAGAATGAGCTATAACTAATACTGGGAATAAGTGCTCTTCTTGTGTCCATACAACTACCATTTTTAAAAGATAAAAGGTGATTTTATGCTATATAATTGAATTCTATGTAATTGTTTATTTTTATCAGCAACCAATTATAATAAAGCAAAATGAAACTGGAGCTCACTAAGATTGAATATTTGGAGCAAGTAGGTTAATTATTCCAGTGATTAAATTATCCAGATAAAAGCCCATTAAAAGTATTACAACAATTCTTATTTAACAAAGACTGGGAAATAATGAACTGATCGTCATTTGGTTCAAGAGTTTAGCTGGATGCTATTGCCTTTAAACTGCTGGGCAGATGCCCATCCTCTCATTGGAGTACTAAGAAGGGGAGAGAATTGTAACCAATCTAATCTGGAAAAAAGATACATCACAAAGTGAATTCTGGTCATGCTATCATATTTATGACTC
Organism: Pipistrellus kuhlii; assembly: GCF_014108245.1. Lineage (NCBI taxonomy): Eukaryota > Metazoa > Chordata > Mammalia > Chiroptera > Vespertilionidae > Pipistrellus > Pipistrellus kuhlii. Next base: position 3,342,616 of record NW_023425539.1, on the reverse strand, counting down.
CAAAATAATTTATAATAACTTATAATTCAGACAATCAGGAATAGAATTATTATCCTACACATTTCTGTTTCAGAATGGCTTATTTTAAGAAACCCAAACACCTTTCTTTGGTTGATGTGACTACAAAAAGATTAATTAATCCAATATAACCAACATTTTTTCTTTTGGTGAAAGTAGAGAAATCTCACATTTTACAACAAATAAATTCCTGAGTTCTGTATACAGGTTATTTGATGCTCATTATTGTAAGTTTACTTAATGCAAAGATAAATCTATATTTAGTTACATATTGAGGAAGAAAAGTAACAAACTTTTCATTTTAGCCACCTATGCTATAACAACTTCAACCTGAAATTGCCCCTTTTTTGAGAAGTAGGAGCAAAGGTGGACTACACTCAGGTCATAGTAGCAACCATACTACTTTAAAGCAAAACAAACAAATTTTAGAATGAAAGTAACTACAGTTGACCCTTGGAACAAGGTGATTAGGGACGGCTTAGTTAAAGTAAAAATTGACTTGTGTTAGGGAAGATTCTAACCTAAGACATGACTACCGGCCATCAACTGCATTAGTTAAAAAGTTTTAATTTCAGCCGGGACCGGTTTAGCTCAGTGGATAGAGCGTCGGCTTGGGGACTGAAGGGACCCGGGTTCAATTCCAGTCAAGGGCATGTACCTTGGTTGCGGGCTTATCCCCGGTAGGGGGTGTGCAAGAGGCAACTGATCGATGGCTCTCTCTCATCGATGTTTCTGGCTCTCTATCTCTATCCCTTCCTCTCTGTACAAAATCAATAAAATATATTTTTTTAAAAAATAAGTTTTAATTTCATACCTTCCTTTGTGCTTACTTTAGGTCTCTATAATTTGTAAGGCCACCTGTGCAAAGGTCTGAGTATAACGTTTGACTCTCCCAAAACTTAAGTTGTCCCTTGGTTACTTCATAACTTAAGCTAATAAAATCTGAGGGTTAAATTTTAGCTTCTACAAATTCCTTAAAAGCTACCTTTCAGACTAATACCCAAGTAAACTTACTATTGCACTCATAAAGCAGATTTAATGAGAAATCAAGTGCCCAGTGTGGATGCTAAAATGACAACTGGGGAAAAAGGATCTTATGCCATCGTAATTACTTGTTACATTCCTAGGTCTCTAGAAGAAAAAGACACCCTTCTCCCAATCTAGGTAATATAACCAGGGCTGAAACCAAAGTCAAATCTGCAAGTAATTAAATTATTAGGGGGGGAAAGTTAGGTTATTAAAATATTAATAATCTCTAATATTAAAGGTATTTTCTAATAAGATTATTAGCTGTGAAGAAATCATGGCACAATTACTATAAAATGCAGTAAAGGTGAAAATACTTATTAAGTATTGTGCTAAAAGGAGAAAACTTAATATTCAGATCCTTCTGTACACAAATGTCTAAACTGTATACACAGTCATCCTGTAGATAATATTTATCAGTTGCTCCTGCCCTTATCCAACCTAAACACTTTATTTATTTTAGGATAAATAATACATTTACATGACTGCAAATACAAAGGGAAAACTGTTATTTCTTTGCCTGGACTATTCCAAGAGTCTAACTAACCTACTTCTAGTCAGAAAAGGTTTTCCAATCTACCCTACAAATTGGTGTCACATTAATCTCTCTGAAAATAGATCTACAAATCAGTTAACTGCTTAATACTAACTTACTTGAGTATAATGTATTAGGACCTGTGGACAAAAAGGGGCCACATGCTAACCAGACTAACTCAGGGAAGGCCTGTGTGGTGGCCTTACAAATTTTAGAGACCTAAAGCAAGCACAAAGGAAGGTATGAAATTAAAACTTTTTAACTAAAAGCAGTTGATGGCAGGTAGTCATGTCTTAGGTTAGAATCTTCCCTAACACAAGTCAATTTTTACTTTAAGCTGTCAGTTGTCTTTTCCACCTCTGATAACATACAATTGGAATGTCAGGGTAACTTGTAACCTCGTAACCTCCCTTTCTCTAGACCCCTCAGGGCAAGAGGGAGACCACAAATTCCTTTATTGTTATCATGTTAATAGTTGACTGTTAACTATCCTGTACCCACGTGTGTCTTACCATTTTCCTTTTTATCTAATCCCAGGTTTCCCAGCTTTGCTTTTCTCCCACCTCCCAAATCTACCACCAATGGATTTCTTGTAACCCACTTGTCTCCTCCTTTGATTGTAATGCATAAAACAAAGTGAAAACCACCATTCTCAAGGAATTCTTTCCAGATTTGAATGTTTGTTCCCCCCCCCCCCCCCATTAACAGACCAAACAAAATTCAGGAAACCCAAGCTTTAAAATGATAAATGATTTGCCCAAGTATACAGGAACTGGGAAGAGTCAAATTAAAATCTGTCTTCTGTCATTTAAATTACTTCCATTCCACCAGCCTATCTTCTCTGACATACAAATGAAAAACTTCCATGATCTGGCTCTCTTTTAGAGCCACTCAGCACATCCTAAATGGATGGATCCAGTCCAATATCTACATTTACTCATGATTATCCTCCAACTTTTGTATTCTTTATCTTCCTCTTTTCTGCATTTCCATATATCAAAAATGTACCCTATCAAAACCCAGTTTAAAGCCATTGCCTCCATGAAAACATATCATACATTTACTCTTTCTTTCGCTGCATTAAATTCTCTTCCTTCACTGAAATCTCCTAGCTATTAGTATACTCCTTATGACATTTAAAATCTTACCTTATAAACTTATTGTTTTCTCCTCTACTTGATTAAGTTCTTTAAAGGAAAATATCCTGTTAAAGACTTCCATAACTAAGCAATATACTTTGCCTAGGGTAGGTACATCATAAAGAACACACACACACAGACACACACACACAAAATTATTGCACAACTCCTTAGTAATAGAGAAGACAGTGACAAAGAGTAGTATAGAAAACTATGACAGAGAAAAGAAAAACAGCATTTTAAATGCTTGATACCCTTCAGTGCATTAGCCAGGTAAAAGAAATCAATCTGGTTTAAATTAACACTGACCAAACACACATCTCACATCATCTACCATATTTCAACAGACTTGGCTTCAACTGACTTAAGACCATTTCAAAACCAAAGATTTGCCTTAGGCCCAGCTGGCATAGCTCAATGGCTGGAGTATTGACCTATGAACCAGGAGATCTTGGTTCAATTTCCAGTCAGGGGTTATTGCCTGGGTTGCAGGCTCAAATCTTCAGTGTGGGTGTGCAGGAGGCAGCCAATCAAAGATTCTCTCTCAGAGAACTGATGTCTCTCCCTCCCTCTCTGAAATTAAAAGAAAAACATACATACACACACACACACACATATTAGAGGCCCGGTGCACAAAATTCATGCATGGGAGGTGGTAATAGGGGGGTGGTGTTGGTGTGTGTGTCCCTCAGCACAGCCTGCACACTTCTCCAATCTGGGACCCCTCAAGAGTTGCCCGACTGCCCATTTAGACCTGGATTGTGAGTCGGACATCCCTCACAATCCACGACTGTTGGCTCCCAAATGCTCACCTGCCTGCCTTCCTGATTGCTCCTAACCACTTCTGCCTGTCAGCCTGATCACCCCTTAACCATTTCCCTGACAGCCTGATTGATGCCCAACTGCTCCCCTGCCAGCCTGGTGGCCCCTAACTGCACTCCCCTGCTGGCCCCTAACTGTCCTCCCCTGCTGGCCATCTTGTGTCCACATGGGAGCAGGCAGCCATCTTGTGTTGGAATAATGGTCAATCTGCATATTACTCTTTTATTAGATAGGATAGAGGCCTGGTGCATGGTTGGGGGTTCCCTTGGGGCATGGGGTGCCTGAGCGAGGGGCCTGTGGTGGTTTGCAGGCTTGCCACGCCCCCTGATGAACAAGCACAGGCCCTAGTAACCAGGGTTTATCTTCTACAATTGAAACTTTGTAGCCTGGAGTTGAGCCAAGCCTTCTGCTGGCTCCCTGGAGGCAGGGGATTTATTTACCTTCTATAATTGAAACTTTGTAGCCTTAAGTGGAGGCCTGGGCTGGCCAGAGTGTGTGGAAAGCTTGCTTCTTCCATTGCCTGGGAAACCCAAGCTTCCCTCCTGCTTTCTCTGTGGCCACAGCCATCTTTGTTGGGTTAATTTGCATACTTACTCTGATTGGATGGTGGGATGGAGTGATGGCTAATTTGCATATTACTCTTTTATTATATAGTATATTAGAAGCCCAATGCATGAAAATTTGTGCAAGAATGGGCCTTCCTTCTCCTGGATGCCAGCACTACCTTCCTGCCTTCCCATGCTGCCCAGAGGGAGGGGGAGGTGCACCTCGGAACATAGGCGTTCCACACAGCCCCAGCCGCTCAGCACCTGTGTATGCAAATTAACCCACCATCTTTGTTTGCTCAGTGGTTAGAGGAATGGACATCAAAGGGCCAATTAAGAGAATGTTCCTCATTTTTTCAGTTGCAGACTCAGTCCCTACCTGGTGTGTGTGTGTGAGGCAACCAATGGAAGCATCAATGGTTCTCTCTTTCTCCCTCCTCACTTCCACTCTATCTAAAAGCAATAGAAAAATATTGGCAGGGATTCAAAGAATCTGCCACTTTGGGATCTAACTGAACAGAATATTGCTTATCATTATGGGGGGAAAACAGTCTTTACCAATTTAATCACAATAATGTCCAACTACAAAAATCAAAACTGCCTACTTTACTAAAGCAAATCTTTCAATAACACCAGCTAAACTAAATATAACTGCATCCATATAGGGACATTTAGTTTACCTAAATTCCATTAATTTCATATTCAGTTAGCCTATCCATAGGGAAAATACAGAATACCTAGAAATAAACAGGAGTTAAGACACCCATTTTAAAAGGCCTGCAGTTCTCCATAACAAAAATCACACAAACCCACCAACTAACCACCTAATAAAACAACTTATCCCAGAATCTTTTGCAAGTTGAGGGAGATAACATAACCAGATATCCTCTCAGCCTCGCACAATGACCACCAGTACAAAATACTTTGGTAGATTTTCCAAGTAATGGTCTCTAAAAAGGGCAGATGGCACAGAAAATAACACCAAAAAACAACTCCCCTGGCAGAATTTAACTTATAATTAATCATGTTTTAAGAAACTAAACATTTTTTTTGCCTTAACTTTCCTAAAAACATACAGCTCCTGGTTAACTTTTTAAATTGATTTGAGAGAGAGGGAAGAAGGGAAAGAGAAACATCGCTTTGTTGTTCCACTCATCCATGTACTGGTTGCTTCTTGTACGTGCCCTGAGCAGGAATCAAACCCACAACTTTGGTATATCAGGTCAGGTCAAGGATCTAATTAAATACTCTATCTAACCAGGGCTAGTTAACTTGTATTTACTTCCAAAGAGCAGTGCTGAAGAAAAGCGAAGAGAGATCATTTTACCTGTCAAGATTTCTACTTCTAAACTCTTATACGGCAATTCTACTTGCTCCCATTTTTAAAAAAAGAAAAACAGAAAAAGGACATCTGTTTTTGCCATTAAACGTCTTCCAGTTTGCAGATAAGGAAAGATATGCAGACTGAATAATTTGCTTAAAAATCATATAAATAGCTTTGTTATTCATCTCTCAGCCAGTGATTCTTCCAAGGGAGATCATGCTAATTACTACCTCCCCCTGTATATGCTGCCCAGACCCTGCAGTTGGTACATGGCTGCCTAAATGAGTCAGTCAAAAATGGAAATGTGCCCCGACCACTATGGCTCAGTGGTTAAGCATCAACCAATACACCAAGAGTTCAATTCCAAATCATGGCATGTCTGGATTGCTGGCTCAATCCCAAGTGAGGGGCATGCAGGAGGTAGCCTACTAATGTCTCTCATCAGTGTTCCTCTCTCTCTCTCCCTTTCTAAAATCAATAAAAACATTTTTTAAATATATATTTTATTGATTTTTTTTTTTTTTACAGAGAGGAAGGGAGAGGGATAGAGCTAGAAACATCGATGAGAGAGAAACTTAGATCAGCTGCCTCCTGCACACCTCCTACTGGGGGTGTGCCCGCAACCAAGGTGCATGCCCTTGACCGGAATCAAACCTGGCACCTTTCAGTCTGCAGGCTGCTGCTCTATTCACTGAGCCAAACCAGTCAGGACAATAAAAACATTTTTTTAAAAAGGAAATGTAGCCCTCGCTGGTTGGGCTTAGAGGATAGAGCGTCAGCCTGTGGACTGAAAGGTCCTGGGTTCAATTCCAGCCAAGGGCACGTGCAGAAGGCATCACTGATATTTCTCTTTCCCTCTCCCTTCCTGAAAGCAATTTTAAAAAAATACTTTTACAAAAGGAAATGTACATGAAACTAACATATGTTAACAACAACAAAAAATGTTTAATGGGAATGTGCAGTATATATTAGGTGTGTGCATGCACCCATGGGTAGCATTTGCTTGGGGGTGGGATGAGGGATGAAGGTGGAAGACTGAAACTTACTGATCTTAAAAGTATGGAGGTTGTAAATTTCATTAAATTTGTGGATTTAAATATATCCATTTATGCCATATAGCAAATTTTTCTTTAAGACACAAACCATATCCTAAGAAAAATTATTAGCATGATATTTGGAAGGTATCTGGTTCCTTTTTAACATGGGTTTTGAAAGTACAGCCTCTGAGGAGCCTGGTCCCTACAATGCTAACTGTGCTTACCATTGTAATTTGTCTAAATTATTTTCTAGTTACCATTCAGCAACCATTTTTCATACTAATTTCAAGCAAATTGTAACTATCAAGCTCACTAATAAAGAAGTATATGATGTAAAAAGCAAAGGAGTGGGAACATCTGTTCAAAAAAAATATTTAAAGAGCCAAAACCGATTTGGCTCAGTGGATAGAGCGTTGGCCTTTGGATTCAAGGGTCCCGGGTTCGATTCCAGTCAAAGGCATGTACCTTGATTGTTGGCACATCCCCAGTAGAGGGTGTGCAGGAGGCAGCTGATCGATGTTTCTAACTATCTCTCTCCCTTCCTCTCTGTAAAAAAATCAATATATATATTTTTTAATTATTTTAAAAACTTCAGTTGGAAAAGTGAACATTTCTTCTAAACTTAAACTGTACTATTTCCAAACACCCTGAATTAGTTTTTCAGCTGTTTATCCAAATTACTATCAGCTAAATTCTAAAATTCTTGAAGATCTCATAGCAACTTATAAAATTCACCCTTCATACAACAGCTAATAAATACATATTTCATTGACCAATAAGAATATTTATATAGAAACAAATGAGTTACCTTTAGTGTGATATACAATAGCAGCCCTCAGGTCAAATGAACCCCAGCTATCATTTCTTTCTAGGCCTCTCTGGTATCTCTGTTCTTTGGCGGAGCCTAACAAAGTGTTCGTAGGAGACGCCAGAGGATTTTGATTTTCTACCTCATAGTCCTTTGAAAGAAACACTAAAGCACCTTGACTACTGGTGTCTGCTTTTTGCAGGTCACCTATATGACTGGGCTCCAAGGATAAGGCTCCACTCTCATTAGTAGTCCCAGATTTTAGAATGCTGCCCAGAACTTGAGGACTAGTCCGTTTTTCCAGCTCATAAGCCTTGGGAAACACAGGATGCTCAGTTCCTGAGGGGATTATTTCAGCACCCTGTGAAACCAAAGTGGCAGGATATTCCCCTTGAAATGTCACCTCCATCACTTTATGATCTGATGACTTCCCAGTAACAGTCTCAGGGCCAGCACTGGGCTCATTTATAAATGATAAACCCCATTGATTCTGGAAGATATCCCCCAGGTTTTGCTGATCGGTCTGAGAAGGTAGATCCACTTGGGCTGCGCTCATCAGCACAGTTTGCATATTTGAAGGGTAGATAAAAAGGCTAGTTGTAATTTGTTCAACAGCTGCTGGAGTCAGACTCTTGTCCTGGAGAACTGGATCAATTGCAGCAGAGATGAGTGTCATACTATTAGCAGCAGTAGTTAGCAGTGGCTGACCCCCTGGAGAATACACACTTGCATCAGTTCCTGCTAAAACAGGCCCATTAGAAAAGTTGGCAGACGTAACAGATTTCAGCGCTGACATAGGAACCTGGGATAACCGACTTGAAGATTGGGTCTGATTTTCCCCAGTAGATGATGAAGAGGATGAAGATGAAGATGGTGACACAGAAGAGTTCTGTACAGTTTTGTTGAGGTTTTCCTTAACTTTACTTGCATAACTTATTTTAGGAACTATTTTAGCACTGCTATTGTCCACTGGAAAAACTGGGGGTGGTTTAAATAGGGTCCACGAGTCCTCTTTGGAGGTAACAGCAGAAGCATGCTTTCCTTTAGGCCGATCATCAAACTTTTTGCTGCTCAGACCAGGTTTAATATCAGAACTTTTCCGCAGCAGATCACCCACAGCAGGTTTTCCTCGACTTGTTCCTCCAGGCCCAGTTTCATACTTCCAAATGGGCTTACAACCATCTACTCGATTTCCCTTTTGTTCACTGTAGTCAGGCTTGAAAGTTTCAAGTCCCTGTTTTAAGGTTGGGACACTAGTCTCTTGTTGCATTATTTTGTCCTGCACTAAATTAAGGTTTTCACAACCCTTGGCACTGTTGCGCCTAGCTTTCCTTTTTTTAGGAGTGGTATATCCGCTCTCAGATCCACTACCATCGTTATCTGCTCCTTTGCCCATATAACCATTTGTAATATAGCCAGAATTATTTGTTACAACACCATTTGGAATTGTTATAGTATCACTCTTATCTACAGACTGGTTCTCTCCAGATTTACTTTCATATGACTTTCCATTCTTTTTGTCCATACTGTTTTTCTGAATGAAATTCCTAGTTTTAATTCCTGCTTTCCCAAAGGTGCTGGACTTTATAGTTGGCTTCAGGTTAGTGTCTACAATTTGTTGGTTGCCATTGAGGACCCTGGAAATAGGGTTGGTAGCTTCATCAGAACCCAGGTTCTTTAAAGGTATTTCTCTTTCTCCAGCATTACCATTTAGTTCACCATATCCTAAGGAGGGGGAAAAAAAGGTTTTTAAAAATTATAATATACAAATTACATATTACTTAACATTTAAGGAATGTTTATTGTGTGCTAGCTACTGTGTGTTAGCTATTACTATGCTAATAGCTTTAGTTTTATGTTATTTCACAGGTCTCTGAAAAGACACTTGTCAACCCCATTTTACAGATTAGGAAGTTGACTTAGAGACAGGACCAAGCAGGAATTCAAACCGAAGTCTGAGTTTAAAGAGAACATGATTCAGCAATTCTTCTATTAATACCTCTCATCTAACATAACTCAACCTCCTCATCATGCTCACGTTATAAAATGTTATAAAATTTCCTTTACAATTAAGAGCAGAACTACCCCTTGGGCAAAATCATTATACTCATACAGCAATTTTAAACATTATAGGGACATTGAATACTCTATTTCTATGAAACTACAAATGATTGGTGGTGACTATAAACAGTCTCTATTGCATTCTGCCAAACAAAAATCTAACACCTCTGAATTTTTTCTTAAATTCATTTTTACATTCCCCAGATATTAGATCATATTTTTAGTATAAAACCAAAGCCCTTATACTTTTCTTCTTTTTTACATTTGGGTAAACAGTCTTAGATAAATTAAGTAATTTGCCCAAGTCACAAAGTGGACTGAAAAACTGAATGAACTCATCTATCTGGAACATTTCTATCACTATGTCATACCGACGTACACAAATGAAGCAATAAGAAAATACTTACAAACAAAACTACAATGAAAGCTAACTAGTTTTTGAAAGAATGGTATTTAAGACCTCCAACTGCCATAAGCAATTTATTACTATAGGAGATTCAACTGAGTCCAACTTTTCCCATTTCCTTATTAGCAAAATAGTGATATTAGTTGTCTACCTTTCTATAAATGTTTCTAAAACATCTTCAAGTCATTAGAAACGGATACACAATAGGATACATATACACACATTTAAAGCAACTTTATAGGGAGCAAAGGGTAGGCCTCCAACAGGAATGAATACCAAATAATTTGCCTTTGTCACTTTCATTCATTCTTTTAAGCCTTTAGTCTTTGAAGGTTTAAGGGCACATGAGCTTGTATATTCTTAGGTTTTGAAATTTTGTTGTAATTTCTAATAAAGTATCAATAAATATAACCACATTAAAAGCTCTTTGCATATTTTAAGAGTACAGCCCTGTCAGTGTTGCTCAGTGAATTGAGCATCATCCCATGCACGAGTTCACAGTTCAATTCCTGGTCAGGACACTGCCTGGGTTGTGGGTTCCATCCCGAATAGGGAGGGGTGCATGCAGAAGGCAGATCAATGTTTCTCCCCCGCCCTCTACTTTCCCCTCTTTCTCGTTCTCTCTCTCAAAAAAAAAAAAAAAATACAGTGGAACCTCATTTTTTGAATTCATCCCGGAAGGCTGTTTGAGAAGCGATTTGTTAGAAAACCAAATCATTTTTTCCCATTAGAAATAATGTAAATTGAATTAATCTGTTCCAGACCCCCAAATGATTCCATTTTTAACCTTTCTTATATACATGTCTAATGTACTGTCTAATCTATAAACACTCCTTAAATTTACTGAACCATCCCCTAACTCAGTGGTCGGCAAACTCATAAGTCAACAGAGCCAAATATCAACAGTACAATTGAAATTTCTTTTGAGAGCCAAATTTTTTCAACTTAAACTATATAGGTAGGTACACTGTTATGAACTTAATTAAGGTACATGGTATTTTGTGGAAGAGCCACACTCAAGGGGCCAAGGAGCCGCATCTGACTCGAGAGCCGCAGTTTGCCAACCACTGCCCTAACTAGCCTTCCGAAATGCCATCACCAGTTTACCCAATCAACAAGTTTTCTACCTACTCAATTGCCTGTGATTATTTTGTGAGCACTTTCACACCCATAGCAACCTTAGCAGTCTTGATGGCCTCTTTGTTTTAAAATTGTGCTAATCTGTAGATTCTGCCAGCAACAAAAGCATTCTCTCCTTTGTTTGTTGCCTGAGAGATACTTTTTGTCATGCTGAGGTATCAGCAAGTAAGGGTAGTCCCGTAGAAAACTGAAGTTTGGTCCACAACAGGGACATTTTTTGTGACCATTGGTTGAGAACCAAATTGTTCAAGATGGGAGACTTTCAAGGACCGCAGTTGGACTATATAAGGAATACTAAGATTAAAAAAAAAATTGGGGAATCATTGTTTTAAAAGAACTTGATGTGGAATAGAACAGTCTTGGAAGATTCACAACAGGGATTACTTTTATAAGTTCTACATCAGAGAAAAAAGTGGGAATATTAAAATGAGCACATAAAGTTGTATTTTCTTTTAAGAAAACATACTTAAGACATAATCATTTCCTAAGAGTGGCACAAAACTTGTACAATGACAATATATTCTATAGAAGTTCTTAACTTCTGTAGTTATATTTTATTTCTTGGCTCTTGGCTGCTGAAAAAGCTGTATTAGCCAATCAAGTCAAACTTGGTGTAAAAAAGTCTAATTATAAAACAGTAAAGAAGAGATCACTATTAGAATGCTTTTTTTAAAAAAAATTTTGTTTTGTGTTTTAGAAAAGCAGAAATTCTCAACATTTTTAACAGATGTTAAGTTTACCCATGCAGAACTCTAGACCAAAGGAAAACTACACATAGCATTTAATATTCTAACAGGCTAACGAAGACTTCTATCCTTGCCCTAACCAGTTTGACTCAGCGGATTAAGCATAGGCCTGCCGACTAAAAGGTCCCAGGTTTGATTCCAAAGGTCCCAGGTTACTTTCCAAAGGACATGTACTTTGGTTGTGGGCACATCCCCAGTAGGAGGTATGCAGGAGGCAGCAGATCAATGTTCCTAACTCTCTACCCCTCTCCCTTCCTCTCTGTAAAAAAAATCAATAAAATATACATTTTTTTAAAAAAGACTTCTACCTTTGGGTCCATTAATTATAACTTGTTAGATCTCAAAGGTAAGCAGTTTTAAACATCAAAAAAATCCAATGTCCAAACCAAGTTGGACCAAATCCAAGACTTTTAAGCAAACTAGATGACTAATATTTAGTGCCTCTGATATCAGAAATCACCAGTTCAATAGTTTCTATGCTTCCATCTCCAAGTTTTACTGACAGAAACATTTTTTTCTCATTTAACTATATAAAGTTTCCCGTGTTAACCTTGTTGGTATGCAAAAAGTTTGCCAGAGACTTTTTTTTAATTTAGGTATTAAAAAAAAAAAAGTAAACACAAAAATTATTGAGGAAAAACCCCCTCTCCTTCTAGTGCTTTTATTACTCACGGTTGCCATGCTAAAGCATCTAAATACTTCAAAGGGACTCAGCAAAATTTGAGTCCTAAAAATGAAGCTTTGAATTGGAAACTGAAATTAGTGGGCACATTTGGCCCTCTTTTGCGCCCTCTTCTGGATAAAGAAACACCATTCCCCTTTATAGGTTTGTGAGTCATAAAAAAGCCCATCTCAACATATTGCAGATACATTTCAAAAATCCTAACTTTTTTTATTAGATCAGCATTTTATGCATGTTGAAGCAACAGTACTGTGACCAGGCCGCACATGAAAAACTGCTCATCCCAAATAGTTTATGTTCTCTCAAAACTGCTAAGCCTATTTTCCCCTCTGTATCCTCTCCTGGAATAAGACATACTAATTTGAAGGATGCCATTTGAATGGTTCAGGGGCTGCTTCTATGTGGAGAGAAGAGTCCTGCAGGGGTATATATATATCTGACTGACAAAACACTGTTCAGTAATACTACCTTCTATTCCAAGCAACTATATAAAGGCAAGATTTTCTCACCTTTAAGTTGACTGTAACGTTAAAATGATTTAGTGTGGTACAGTTTCTTAGTTTTTAAACTGTTTCAAATCCTTAAGATTAAACCCATTTTTAAATGCCCATTTCTACTGCACACCATCAGTCCCTACCACCCCCAAAAGGAAAAATGCCATTCCCATTTCAGTCTTCAAGTCACAGTAAGTCTGCAATACAAAAGCACTTTTTTCTTTGCTCTGATCAGTAAGTGCATGTATCACATTTGACACGCTGGGTTTAACGTTCATTTTCTTACCGTTCCCTTCGTTTCTCTTCAATTCATAAAGAAGCCTTATTTTTTTAAAAAAAAATCTGCATGGTCATAAACTTTTAAGTTCATTCCTTCTTATTTTCTAAAATAACTTTCACCCTCAACTTAACATTTGCTAAAAACAGTTTGGGGGTCCATATCGGTTTGAAAGTAGTGGGAAAACACCTTTCCTTTCGAGGTGGAAAAAAGCCTCATCCGAGGCAATATGGTAGTGAACCAACCTCACGGATGAGCCATCTCAGTTCAGAGAAACTTGCCCTCTGCCCCATACAACCAAACATTTTCCATTCTCTCTTCGAAAATACTATCCAAGCCCAAGAGATAAATGTAGGGGTCGGAGGAAGACAGAACGAGCCTTTTTTGTAAAGTAAAAAAAAAAAAAATGAGCGGCGAGAAGGAAAGGGCCCAAGCGAGAGCCTGCGAGGCGGAGTCGTGAGCGAACCTGGCAGGAGACGAGGTTCCTGTGGCAGAGAAACTCGTGACCAGGGAGCCGGGTTCCCGCCGGGTACCCCACCCGACCGACCTTCAGGCACCGCCTCTCCCCAAAGTGTATCCCCCACCCCAAGTCCTCCGGCCCGCGGAGCGCGCGGCCGCCGCCTGGCCGCGGCCTCCTCTCCCCTCAGCTCCCCGCCCGGCCGCCCGCCGCCGCCGCCCGCCTCCGCCTCACGCCGCGCCCGGGAGCGGGAAACGCGGCGGCCGGCGCGCGGGGCCCGGCACCAGGCCGCTCCCCTCGTGGCCGTTTCCCTCCCCCGCCCCTCACCCCGGGGACCCGCCCGGGGCCGCGAGGCCGCCACCGGGTTACACAACCCGGCCGGCGACGGGGGAGGGGCGGCCGCGGGCGGCGACGTCCCCTCAGGGCGAGGGGCGAAGCGATCGCGGGTGGGGGGACCCCGAGCCACCGGCTCCGCCGCGCCGGGCGCTCCTCGGCGCCCCCACCCCCACCCCCTCACTCCGCTCCTCATCGAGCCGGAGTCTCTGACAGGAATCGGCTTCCAACATGGCGGACAGGAAGCAGCCCCGCGAGGAGGAGAGAACATTCCAGCCGCGCCGGCTCCGGGGGGAGCGGGCCCGGCCGCCGGCCGCGGGAGCAGCCGCGGGGCCTGATGGCGGGCTCCGGTGCCCAAAAGGGGCGTCTTAGGGGCAGAAAGGACCCGAGAGACGAGGGGTCCCGACCGCCCCCCAACCTCAGACGGGGAACCCCAAGGCCACAGGTGGGCTTGGGGTGGCGGGTGAGGGAGGGCACTTCCTCAACTCTGCCCGTCTCCCCTGTGCAGGCCGTCCGCCCGCCACGGCGTCCCGCCCGCCACCACAGTCGGGATTCGCTAGGCCTTCCTGAGTTACACCCCGAAGGATTTGGGGGGGAGGGGGCTTAGGTTCGCCCCAACTCAGGGCCCCCCAATGAGGGTGCTGCCAGGGCCGCAGGAAGGTAAATGGGAAAGAAATAATGAGGCCGGATTCCCAGACCAGCCCTCCGGGCCCGGGCGGGGGCCGGGAAGGTCACGCCGGCCTAGTTGGGCCTCTCCCCTGCTGTGGGGAAGGAAAGGGCGCTGCGAATCCCCGGGCGCGAGCTCTGGGGGACACGAAAGGGGCTCCCCAAACCCGCAGGAGAGACGGACGGACACACACACACACACACACACACACACCGACCCGGTCCGCGCTTTCCAGCCCCAGCCCCACCCCCATCGCCCCGGCCTTCCCCCCCCCCCCATCCCATCCCCCTTCCCCCACTCGTCCTCCCTCACAGACCTGTTTTCTTCTTCGGCGTTTCCTGGTGCTGCTGGAGGGCGTGCTTCTGCTCATGTCTCAGCGGCTTTGGCTGGGCCCTGGGGCTGCCCTCCGTCCCATGCTGCAGGTATTGGTGAGGCTGCTGGTGGTGGTGGTGGTGATGGTGGTTGTGGCTGTGGCTGTGGTTGTAGAAATAGTAATGGTGGTGGTGGTGCGGCGGCGGCTGCTGCTGCTGCTGCTGCTGGGGGTGGGGGTGATGGTGCGGATGGTGGTGGCTGTGATGGTGCTGAGGCTGTGGCTGGCCGGGCTTCTCCTCCATTGAAAGCGACTGGGACTCCCGGGCTGAGGCTGCGGGCTGCTGCACCGTCAGGATCTGAGGCTGCTCCGCCGGGCTCGCTCCGTATATCTGAGCCCGTCGCGCCAGCGCACTGGCTCCCCCAGCGATTCTGCGAGATTGGCAGCCGCCCTCCAGCAATCAGGAGGCGCGCTGCGCCGCAAGCCCCGCCCCCTCCGAATCCCCCTTTCCTTCCTCTCGGCCCCAGCGCCGCTTACCCGGTTAAACCTCACAGGGCCGGGCCTTCAACGTCAGCACTATGGCTTTCTCCCCGCTCGCTTTCTCTCCTCCACCGCGCAGTCTGCGAGCGGCACTTTCCACACTCCTCGCCGGCAAGCAAGCCCGCGTCCGATATAGCAGATTCCACTGACTCTGAGAGCCATCCGTTGGTTTTGCAACTCCTTAGAATCTGTTGGCTTTTTTTTTTTTTTTAATCCTTTTTCCAGGTAACCAGAGGGGAAAGCTCAGTTCCCTTAACCCTGAGACCACGGACGGGACCCTACAAAAAAAAGAGGAAACAAGTACATTTTTAAGATTACAAGAGCTTCACAATCTGTCAATCGTTTTGTATTCTGGATTAATTTTGCTTTATATTCTTATGCTAATCTCTTCCTTTCCACAGAGGGATTATAAGGTTCCACAATGGGGTATCTGTGTAATTTTCTAAAAGGGCACAAAGGGTTTAAAAATCACTGTTTCTTTGTAGTTGGAGGCAATAGAGAGCGGGAGGAATAAAAATCTAAAATCTACACAGAATGAGTTGTGGTGTGTGTTTTTTAACTCGGCAGGTGAGGTCCACTGTGGAACCAAGATAGGTTTTGGAATATAAAATTTCAAGACTAAAAGAAGGAAAAGAGTACTTTAAAAGTTACTAAGTTTTGAAAATAAATTTTGCATTTATGGAAAGTATTGGAATTTAAATACTCTCATTGCATTTTGTAGGGTTGATTTAACTTACCCAGCATTATCACAGCACAGCCTAATTTTGAATCAGGATAGTGGTTACTCAGTAAGGAAGAAAGGGTTAGGGTGGAGAGGGACATAGGGATACCCTGTGGTAGTATTTTATTTTTTGACCTAAGTGGTGATTATACAGGGATTGGCAAAAGTAGGTTTACAGTTTGAATATGGTGAAAACAAATTTTATTCTTTTTTTAAATATATATTTTATTGATTTTTTTTACAAGAGGAAGGGAAAGAGAGAGTTAGAAACAATGATGAGAGAGAAACATCCATCAGCTGCCTCCTGCACACCTCCTATTGCGGATGTGTCTGCAATCAAGATACATGCCCTGGACCAGAATCGAACCTGGGACCTTTCAGTCCGCAGGCCGACGCTCTATCCACTGAGCCAAACCAGTTAGGGCCAAAGTTTATTCTTGTATTATTTATTTGTTATTGTATTTATTATTAACCTAATTTTACCACCCCTGTATATACTTCTTAAACTGAATATGTATGTGTATAATATATATTATACTTCAAAGTATATGTTATATTGAGGTATTTAATTACCATTGTAACCATTTTTTAGTATACAGTTCAATAGCAGAAAGTACATTCACATTGTTGTGCAACTATCACCACTGCCCATCTCCAAAAGTGTCTCATCATTCAAATTGAAACTCTGTGCCCTTTAAACAACAGCTCCCTTTCCTCCTACCTCAGTACCCTGGTATCCTCTATTCTTTTTTCTGTCTCCGTGATACTTCATACATGTAGAATCTTGCAATATTTGTCCTTTTGTGTCTGCCTTATTTCACTTAGTATAATGTCTTAACTTCCTTCCTTTGCAAGGCTGAATAATATTCCATTGCATGCTACATTTTGTGTATACATTCATTCAGAACTGACACATGAATTGCTTCCTCAATGTCTACTTAATAATTTTAAAATACATTTTATTGGTTTATTTACAGAGAGGAAGAAAGAGGTAGAGGGATAGAAAGTTAGAAACATCGATTAGAAAGGAACATTGATCAGCTGCCTCCTGCACACCCCCCACCGGGGATGTGCCCGCAACCAAGATACATGCCCTTGACCGGAATCGAACCTGGGACCTTTCAATCCGCAGGCCAACGCTCTATCCACTGAGCCAAACCGGTTAGGGCTATAATTTTTTTAATGTGACCTGAATTCTTATAGCAGGACATCATTAAAGGAACAAAGATGCTTAAAGGAAGAGTTTGTGGACTAAAATCAGTGAAGGTCAACACAATAGTATAATTAAAATAGTATAAGTAAAAGCCTATTTCCAAAAGCAAATGTCATTGAATCCAGACAACCATGACTAGACTGTGACCTGTTCAGTATGTTGAGGATTCACATGGCTTTGCTAATTTTTAAAGAAAGATCCCTTTATAGTAAGAGTATGTTTACACAATTTTGAGAGCTAAAGCCCCAATAATAATATATTGTGACAAATAAGTCTTTGCCATTTAATAGTTTTCCATCTACTAAAGGAGAAATAAAAGTGTATATAGCATTAATAATGCTTTATATTCTTTTGCTGATTTATACATTTAGTTGGAAGGCAAGAATTCCTGAGTTCTAATTTCTCTTTCTACATTTTCTATATTATAATTTCAGGCAAACCAAGAGCACTCATTCTGAGTTTCTGACTTACCACACCTTAGTTTGCCTTAAGTTCTTCACATGCAGTTGTATGAAGTTTAGGAAACTAAGCCTTGTTTCCAGATGCTCTAGTTACTATGAATATTGTGTTAGTAGTAATGGAGTAGTATGAAGAAAGGCTTTATAATGTAAGAAAAAATTATATTAAATTCTATGTACACTAGGATCATAAGCTTGTAAAAATAAGAATTTTTAATAAATGTGGAAATACAACAGTAGAATGTGTACTGTTCCTTTCATCTGATTTTTCTAAAATAGTTTTATATAAAATATTTTTGAGATTTGCCATGTATTTGAAAATAATAATGCCATAATATCAAACATCTATGAAATGAGAATAATTGCGTCTACTTATTTTAAGCATATTATGATAAAATTAAATCTGCATAAAGGAAAAAATGCAACATGGAAATATAGCATGAGTCTGATGAAATTATGGGTGCTTTTTTCTTCTCTCTATTTGCCAAATGTTCTGTTCTAGGTAGATATTACCTTTCAGAATAACATTATTTTCTAAAAATTAAAAAATTGAATCTGCACAACCCTTTGAAAATCATTTTATACCACATGACATGTACAGTCAATATGGGAAGTTATAATGGAGAGAGAGGAGGTTCCTATATATGGTAGGTTTAACTATTGCTGTAATCATAATAATGAATATTTATTGAACATTT
The DNA here is from genome assembly GCF_014108245.1 of Pipistrellus kuhlii. Lineage (NCBI taxonomy): Eukaryota > Metazoa > Chordata > Mammalia > Chiroptera > Vespertilionidae > Pipistrellus > Pipistrellus kuhlii. The sequence continues at coordinate 3,324,159 of NW_023425539.1, read as the reverse complement.
ATTTACTATTTGTCCAGGATTATAGCAAGTATTTTATCTTTATCTTCATTTGTAATTCTTTGAGGTGGATATTAAGCCCATTCTACAGGTGAATAATTTGAGGCCTGAAGAAGTTAGGAGGCTTGCTTATAATTTAAAAAATACCAAGTTTATATGGGGCCTGAAAAAGATTCCATGTCAGTTGGATAGAAAGAATCTCTTAACACTGCCAAAACCTGTTTGGCATAGTGGATAGAGCGTCGGTCTGTGGACTGAAAGGTCCCAGGTTCGATTCCGGTCAAGGGCATGTACCTTGGTTGCGGGCACATCCCCAGAAGGGGGTGTGCATGAGGCAGCTGGTGGATGTTTCTAGCTCTCCCTTTCTCTCAGTAAAATATATATATTTTTTAATTTTTTGACACTATTGAAGTGTGATGTACTTTTCTAAAACTTTAGTAAACCTCTAAAAAACTCTAGCTATATCATAACCACCAGGAAGATGGTGTCCAGTTATTAACAGAGGCAGGTGGACTGTGAAGCTATGGAAGACCCAGGGCTCCTGCATGCACAGGACCCTCCAAGAACCTGGAGGGGCTCTAGAAATGGCCTTTTGAAACGCCTAGATATTTTTTCATTATTCTGCAATTTTTTTTCCATTTTTTTTTAAGTCTTTATTGTTGAAGGTATTTCATATGTCTCCCTTTTTCCTCCATTGACCTCTTCTTGCTCGTCCCCCACTCCAGGCCTTCACCACCCCATTGTCTATGCTCATGGATTATACATATATGTATACAAGTTCTTTGGTTGGTCCCTTCCTACCCAGCCACCCTCCCCCTCCTTCCCTCTGAGGTTCAACAGTTATTTCATGCTTCCATGTCTCTGGATCTATTTTGTTCATCAGTTAATTTTGTTCATTATAATCCACATATGAATGAAATTATGTGATACTTAATCTTTCTCTGACTGGCTTATTTTGCTTAGTATAATACTCTCCAGGTCCATCCATGCTGTTGCAAATGGTAAGAGTTTGTTGTTGTTGTTTTTTTAAGTTGCATAGTATTCCATTGTGTAAATGCACCACAGTTTTTTATCCACTCATCTGCTGATGAACACTTGGGCAGTTTCCAAATCTTAGCTATTGTAAATTGCACTGCTATGAACATAGGGGTGCATATGTTCTTTCTGATTAATATTTCCAATTTCTTAGGATATATTCCTAAAAATTTTTCAAGTAACATTTTTGTAATTTTTTTCCTCAATAAGAGCCCCCCAAACCTGGATTTACTCCTGTTAACAGTCATTTGTGATCTGACTTAGAAGTGTTGTAACTTCAATCGGTACTTTAAAAGATTATAGTCATATTTTACAACAACATGGAAAAATGTTGACACTGTAACTCAAGTGCCAAAAGCAAAGTAAATTATATGTATATATTATGATTGCTTATAAAATATGAATTCAAGGACTATGAGGCAATTTGAAGACTGAAAGCAATAAAATATTTTTATTCATTTTTTCATTCACAAATATTTATTAGGCACTTTTTATGTACCACATATTATGCTTTTGGTTACTTGAATTTTTTAAATATATTTTATTGATTTTTTACAGAGAGGAAGGGAGAGAGAGAGAGAGTTAGAAACATTGATGAGAGAGAAACAACAATCGCCTGCCTTCTGCACACCCCCCACAGGGGATGTGCCCATAACCAAGGTACATGACCTTGACTGGAATCGAACCAGAGACCCTTGAGTTCGCAGGCTGACGCTCCATCTACTAAACCAAACAGGCTAAGGTGGTTACTTGAATTTTTTAAAACCCCATTTCTCTTATTGATACAGTTTTGGAACTCAGTTAAATATATTTAAAATAAATATTTCTTTGGAACTCAGTTAAATATATTTGAAATAAATATATTTCACATGATCATATCTCTGCTCTTCATTCCCAGACTACTCCTTTATTTCATTATAATAAAACTATACACTAGCAAGAAATTTAGCTGTGAGAATCTAGTTTTTCAACTGCACTGATTAAATATAATTTTACAGAAATTATCATCAGAAACAGTACTATGTAGTTTTCTATAAATAAAAATCAGCTTTCTGATGATAATTCCAGTTTCAAAATGAGGCAAATCACTGGTAACATCCACTGTTTCATTTCAGCAAGGGAAGAATTTTATTCATATATATTTCATTCAGGTGTTAATATTTTTGCCTAGAGACACTAACTTCAAAAAACTTTCAAAGGAATTGAATAGAGGTAAAGTAGGTTAGTCTTCTAATAACTGGAGTATGATGACTTTTCTAAGTATAGAAGTTTTCAAAACTGACAATTTGCTTTTAAGAAAAGTATTGGGGGGCAGGGAGGATTGAAGCAGAAACTATAGCTGAGTGGTTAAGTTTGTCACCAGACAGAATCTGTACTGAAACTGCTTAGCTTTCTAACCTTGTTTGGGCACATTATTTAACCTCTCTAAGCCCTGCTTTACTCATTTGAAAAATGGAAGTAATATTAGTGCCTAACACACAAGGTGTAGTGAAATTTAAATAAGAGAATCTAAATAAAGTTGTAGATGATAGTGTTTATAACATCAGTAAGTGGTACTAAATATTAAATATTAGTGATACTACCCTGGCCAGATAGCTCAGTTGGTTAGAATGCTGTCCCAATACAACAAGGTTTGGGTTCGATCCTTGGTCAGGGTACATACAAGAATCAACCAATGAATGCATAAATAAATGGAACAACAAATTGATGTCTCTCTCTCTCTCTCTCTCTCTCTCTCTCTCTCTCTCTCTCTCTTTCTCTCTCTCTCAATTTTTTAAAATACTGTAAATATTAGTAATGCTAAATTTTAAAATATTAGATATACAAAACTAAACTTCTGATATAAAATTTCATTAAGGAAACCAAGTTTTAGAGAAGTCAGTTATCAAGTTAACCAAGAGTAGAGTGTTTTCCCAATTTTGAAAAGGATAGGTAAATAGCCTTTTGGCTCTCTGATCAGCACCATAGCAGTCGGCAAGAACAAGCATCTTATGAGAAATAGTGAAAAGGTTGCCAAGAAGAAAAGTGGTTAATCTAGTTATAAAAGATTGATATGATGTGAAAACACCAACTATGTCAAATATAAAAATATTGGGGAAACACTAGTCACAAAAATTCAAGGAATCAAAATTGCATGTGATGACCTCAAGGGTCGTGTTTGTGAAGTGAGTTTTGTTGACCGGCAGAATGAAGTTGCATTTAGAAAATTCAATTAAATACCAAGAATGTTCAGGGCAAAAACTGACTGATTAACTTTTCACAGCATGGGTCTTATCATAGAGACAAAATGTGCTCCATGGTCAAAAAATAGCAGACCATGATTGAAGCTCCTGTTGTCAAGACTATTGATGGTTATTTGCTTTGTTTATTCTGTGTTGGTTTTACTAAAAAAAAACAAAAAAAAAACAAAACCATCACAATAATCAGATTCAGAAGCGCTCTTCAGCACCAACAGGTTCACCAAATACTGAAGAAAATGGAAACCATGACCTAAGAGGTGCAGACAAATGACTTGAAAAAAGTGGACATTAAATTAATTGCAAATAAGTAAAGTTATTATAGAAAGCATTAGAAACCATTGCCAGTTTGGGACAGCGGATGGAGCATCGGCCTATGGACTGAAGGGTCCCAGGTTCGATTCAGGTCAAAGGCACATGCCCAGGTTGTGGACTCAATCCCCAGTGTAGGGCGGGTAGGAGTCAGCTCAATGCTTCTCTCTCATCACTGGTGTTTCTATCTCTTTCTCTTCCTTTCTCTCTGAAATCAATAAAAATATTTTTTTTAAAAAAGAAATCGTTAGAAGACACATAAAAAAGGCTTATCAATCTACTTTATCTGTTCCATGATGTCTTCATTAGGAAAAATATGCTGAGAAAGCCTAAGTGTGAATTGGGAACACTCAGCTTTATGGTGAAGATAGTAGTTCTGGAAAAGCTATTGGGGGTGAGATAGGTGCTAAATTTGAATGAGCTGATGAATATGAGCTTCCAGTTCAAGAATCTGTTTAAAATTCAGACTTTTAATGGTGGCAAGTAAAAAGTCTTTATTTGTAATCTTTAAAAAATAAAAATAGCCCTGGCTGGTGTGGCAAAGTTCCAGCCTCGCTCTGTGCACTGAAGGGTCTTGGGTTCTATTCTGGGTCAGGGCACATACCCAGATTGTGGATTTGATCCCCAGGAGGTACTTGACTGATGTTTCTCTCTCACATCGATGTTTTTCTCCCTCTCTCTCTCAAATCAATAAAAATAAGTAAAATAAAAACAATAAGTAAATAAATAAAAATAAAAACAATAGTAAATTCTGTCTCAAATAGCAGTTCTTTCTGAGTAGCAAGTTCAAACTTGATTTTTAGTTTTTTTCTTTTTGGCTTTTCTATTTTCTCTAAATGTTGTACATTGAATAATTTATTCCTTTTTTTAAACGTTTTTTATTTTTTTAACAAAGGATTTGTTTCTCATAATTTTATTTTTTTATTTTTTATTTTTTTAAAATATATTTTATTGATTTTTCACAGAGAGGAAGAGAGAGGGATAGAGAGTTAGAAACATCGATGAGAGAGAATCATCCATCAGCTGCCTCTTGCACATCCCCTACTGGGGATGTGCCCGCAACCAAGGTACATGCCCTTGACCGGAATTGAACCTGGGACCTAAAAAGTTTTTTTTTTAATGAAATAATTTGGGCGGCAGGGGCGGGGGGGTGGAGGGGAAGGGCTGGAGCGGGGTACATCCGTATTTCTTTCAACAATAAAGATAATTTTTTACAACAATGAATAAATCCAACATCCAACTATCCTGTAAACATTAATGCGAAGAAAAAAAACCAAGAAAATTAATATGCCATTATGGATTCATTTTTGAGTATTCAGTTGACAAAATGAATTTGTGTATGAATTAATCAATAAATACTTAGTTGTCAGTATGTATATGCAGGTATATTGGAGTCCATAGTTAGATGCAGCCAGAAGTTGGATAAAAGATCACTCCCTGCCGAAACCGGTTTGGCTCAGTGGTAGAGTGTCCGCCTGCGGACTGAAAGGTCCCAGGTTCGAGTCCGGTCAAGGGCATGTACCTTGGTTGCGGGCACATCCCCAGTGAGGGATGTGCAAGAGGCAGCTGATCGATGATTCTCTCTCATTGATGTTTCTAACTCTCTATCCCTCTCTCTTCCTCTCTGTAAAAAATCAATAAAATATATTTATAAAAAAAAAAAGACCACTCCCTGAGAATCAAACCAGTAAGATTCAACATAAGCTGGATAAAATTAACTAAAGAGAATCTAGTCAGTGTGATTAAAATGCCTAAGTGATAAGAAAATAAATAGTGTAAACATGAAAACTACAACATATTAATTTTATTTCCCTTCCTATTTTCATTTATTGTTTTTAAATTAGTATTTTAAAAGTTATGTGATTGGTATTATATTATTGATTGCTGTGCAGCAATTTACCCCCAAAATTCAAGGCCTTAAAACAACAAACTTCTTTTTCAATTACAGTGGACATTCAATATATTATATAATAAAGAGGTAATATGCAAATTGACCATCACTACAACATACAAGATGGCTGCCACAAGATGGCCAGCAGAGGAGGGCAGTTGGGGGCAACTAGGCCTGCAGGAGAGGGCAATTAGGGGCAATCAGGCTGGCAGGGGAACAGTTAGGCATCAATTAGGCTGGCAGAGAAGTGGTTAGAGAGTGATCAGGCTGGCAGGCAAGCAAGTGGTTGGGAGCCAGCAGTCCTGGATTGTGAGAGGGATCACAGATTGTTGGGAGAGGGTGCAGGCTGGGCTGAGAGACACCACCCTCCCCACCCCCTGGTGCTCAAATTTCATGCACCAGGCCTCTAGTTATTTTATATTAGTTTCAGATGTACAGCAACAAACATTTATTATATCACAGTATCTGAAGGTCAGAAATCCTGATGTTGCTTAGCTGGATGCCTCTGGTTCAAGGTGTCTCATGAGATTGCTGGGGGCATCTGTTTTCAAGCTCACTCATGTGGTTGTTGGAAGGATCAGTTCCTTGTGAGGTGTTGGACTGAGGGTCTCAGTTTCTCACTGAATAGAGGCCTCTCCATAGGACAGTCCACAACATAGCAATTACTTTCCCTCAGAGTGAGCAACAGAGCAAGAGAGCACTGAAGATGAAGCCACAGTCCTTTTGTAACCTAATCTCAGAAGCAACACCCCATACTATAGTTAGAAGTGAGTCCAACCTACACACAATTGGGAGAGGATCACAGGAAGATATGAATACTATACACTCACAGAAGGAATCATTAAAGCTTATTTCAGAGGCTGCCTAGTATAAAACATTCATCAAACTTATTCTGATTGCTCTGATGTCATCACCTAGCTCCATGGTTGACAAACGGCAGCTCACAAGCCACATGCAGTTCTTTGACCTCTTGTCAGCTGCAAGAAGGCATGCAGAAATGTAAAAAACATTTCTCCCAGTTGACAAACTGTGCCTCACAAGCCACATGCAGCTCTTTGGCCCACAAAGTACCATGGCCTGGGCGAGTTTATTTTGAAGAAGTGGCATTAGAAGAAGTTTAAGTTTAAAAAATTTGGCTCTCAAAAGAAATTTCAATCATTGTACTGTTGATATTCGGCTCTGTTGACTAATGAGTTTGCCGACCACTGACCTACCTATCATCTGAATAAAACCTTGCATTATATATAACTTCTTTATAAGGAGAGAAAGTACACATAAATTCTAAATATGTATTTTATTAAACTACTAGGGGGACAAGAGCGGTGTTCCTCAGCCTGGCCTGTGCCCTCTCACAATCCAGGATCCCTCAGGGGATATCTGACTTCCGGTTTAGGCCTGATCCCTGGCCTGTGGGGATCAGGCCTAAACTAGCGGTTGGACATCCCCTGAGGGATGTAGCAGTGCACCAAAGGGCAGGCAGCCAGGGAGGAGCCAGAACTGGGCCGGGTGCCATGCCACCACTGCTTGGTAGCATTGCCACGGAGTTGGGAGAGGCTCCTGCCACTGCAACTGTGCTTGCCAGCCGTGAGCTTGGCTTCTGGCTGAGCAGCACTCCCCCTATGGGAGCATATTGACCACCAGGGGCAGCTCCTGCATTGAGCTTCTGCCCCCAGTGGTCAGTGCACATCATAGCAACTGGTCAACCAGTCGTTCTAGCCATTGGGTTGTAACAGTCACTTAGGGTGATATAGATATAGATATAGATATAGATATAGATATAGATATAGATATAGATATAGGTATAGGTATAGGTATAGGTATAGGTATAGATATAGATATAGATATAGGTATAGGTATAGGTATAGGTATAGGTATAGGTATAGGTATAGGTATAGGTATAGATATAGATATAGGTATAGGTATAGGTATAGGTATAGGTATAGGTATAGGTATAGGTATAGGTATAGGTATAGAATATTTTAAACACTTGAATTTTGTCACTTGCCAAACTTGTGAGTCTGGTTAGTAAGATTCGGTGTTTCTAATGCTGGCCAGTGACTGAACCTACACTTGTGACCAGGTTCAGGGCTGTAGTCTCAGCTCAAAGGGCCCACTTGAACCGCCAGGAGGCCTCCTTTTACAATAAAATGGCTCTATAAAATGTGCACATGGGCCAGACAGGTAACTTAATTTGGGTGAATTTACGTGGGTGTCAGCAAACTTGGATGTAAAAAAAACATTTCTCCCAACACAGCATCAAATTCTACACTAATAGCACTATTAAAATATATCTTAAGAACTGGGTAATTTAATTTCTCAGCCTAATATCAGCATTCAGCTTACTTAAAGATAATATGATACACACTCTCAAAATCCTTAATCAAATCTTTTCACATCGGTAATGTTTACTCTTTTACCATGTGAGGTAATATTCATAGGTTTCAGGGATTAATATGTGAACATCTTTTGAGGGGGGACACTATTTAGTCCTTGATGGGGCTTTGTCTACAAAAAAGTTTAAAATAACAGTAAAATTGACGAAATGTCACTCTGCCTTTTTTTTTTTTTTTTATCACCATGTGTGGGCAATTTTAAACAATTCCAGTAATAGTTCTAGCTGGTATGGCTTGGTGGATAAAGCATTGGCCTTCGTACTGAAGGGTCCCGGGTTCGATTCTGGTCAAGGGCACATGTCTAGGTTGTAGGCTCTATCCCTTGAAGAAAGAATGCAAGAGGCAGCTGATCAATGAATCTTTCTCATTATTGATGTTTTTATCTCTCTCTCTCCTTCTCCCTTCCTCTCTGAAATCAATAAAAATATATTTAAAAAACAAACAATGCCAGTGATAAAATACTCCCATGAGACAGACCACTCCCAAAACCTCCCTCCTCACTGTGCCACTTCTAAATATCCCAATATGAGCTGTTCTGCCTGCCTTAACTTTTCAAGGCCAAATACCACATAAAACAATTTGGTGGTTCATCGATGGCCAGCCACCCCCCTTAATTTTGTTATGACGGATTCCTCATCCTTTAGAAATCAGCTTAAGTAAATGTCACCTACTCAAGGAAGATTTCCCTAAATACTCAATCTAGTGTCACCCCCTCCTCCCACTTATTTCCTGTATTTGTTTCTTTTATAGAACTTGCTACTGTTTGCAGTTATTTTATTTGTACGTTAAATTTTCTCATTTACCTTATTAGTCTGTAAGCTCCAAGTCTTGACTGTTTTTTTCTCTGAGTTATTCCTGAGCCCAGTACAGTGCCTGCCACATGGTAGATGCTCAATGAATGTGAGTATCATTGCATTCTCCTCAGCTTGTGTGCTGCCAGCAAAGATTGTTCGTCATTGGACAAATTATTCTTTCTTCATCTCATGCCCATTACAAAAAAGAAATAGCCACTTGTCTAAGACTGGTGACATAGAGAACCATTTATTTCCATAATTCAGAAACAGATGCAGTGTTACAGATTTTAGTAGAGTTTTCTCTTATTCCAAACTCCAACTCAGGCATGAGTATTCTGAAAATTCAAAAATATCATAAGCCGAGACCGGTTTGGCTCAATGGATAGAGCGTCGGCTTGGGGACTGAAGGGTCCCGGGTTCGATTCCCTTCCTCTCTGTACAAAATCAATAAAATATATTTTAAAAATATATATATCATAAGACTGAATAATATAATAAAGTATAAATAAGGTGTTAACATTACAAAGGGGGCCTATACATTCTGCCCAGTCACCACTAGAAATAATAAGAATTTAATCAGTACTCCAAATGTAACAAGTTTTAAAGATAAATTACCAATTTCCTCTTCAAACCACATACAAACTCCTCTTAATTTTCTTCAGCATTTGTTTCTTTAATCCTCACCTGAAAACATTTTTCTATTGATTTTTAGAGAAAGAGAAAGACAGAAACATCGATGTGAGAGAAACACGTCGATTGGTTGCCTCCTGCTCGCACCAAGACCAGGATCCAGGCCGAGAAGGAGCCTACGACCGAGGTATGTGCCCTTGACCAGAATTAAACCCGGGACCCCTTGATCCACAGGCCAACACTATCCACTGAGCAAAACCGGCTAGGGCCAGCATTTCTTTTAGTAGCACAACTATTCACCTGCCTAATACCTTATCACATTCTGTTTCTTCTGCTGTAATTATTCTAGCTCTTCCTGTAGCAGGTTCCTTCTCATTCTAAAATTTAATGTAAATGTCACTTCCAAGACTTTGTTCCTTCCTGCCATATATAAATAGATCTCTTCTACATGCATGCATATAAGCCTAACCAATGGACACAGACAACAGGGGGGTGGGGGGCATAAATGGGGGAAGGGAGTAATGGGGGAATAAGGACACATATGTAATACCTTAATCAATAAAGAAATTAAAAAAAAGAATAAATAAACAGTTCTCTTCTACTCTTACATGCCTTTATTATATCTTATCATTTCCTTCATAACACCTTATCCTAATTAATATATTTAATTAGTCTTCCCACTAGATTTGAAGCTACATGGAAGCAGGTATTATGTTTTGTTTACTGATATATATCTCGCTCCTAAAGCAATGTGTGTGATAACCAGTTGTAGAACAAATTAAGGTGCCCCTTTCTGTTTTGGCCTATTGTTACAAATGTGATGCATTTGCACAACATTGTGCAGAAGGAGGAGATTCTTATTCCTCTATTTCATGTCTGTTACTTTAAAAAAGTCACTTGACAGCCATTTATCTCCATAGTGCAGAAACAGCTGCAGTGTCATGGATCTTAGTAAAGAGATTGTTTTTCCCCACCATTAGGCAAATTTCATATTGAGTCTTACAGGAATTTCATAAAGAAATTGAATTGTAAAATACAGGACAGATTAAGAGTATGAAGGGGGAGGACCTGGAAGTTTTGCCTAGGGCATCAAGATATTTTCTATAAGCTTCTGAGATAAACATACAGATTATTTTCTTTGCACACTTTTAGGACATCTCACAAAGATACACAACATCTGTTGCCCATCTTGGCCAGAAGTACAAAAGGTTTTCATTTTCATGAATAAGAGAGGACAACTAATTTCAGATAAGTCTGGCATAGTATATTACAAAAATTTGACCTAACAAAAATGTGGGTCCACATTACCACTCTCTTGGACTTTACACCATATGAGTGTCCAAAGCTATGTCCCTTCAAGGCTACATTCAGGACTGATTTGCATATCTGAGCTTCCCAGCAACTAGACCTCATTTGCTATATGCCTTCAGGGGTCACACTTTGGCCTAGCTTGAAAGTGCTCATGGCTATAATAACATTCAAACAATAACAAAAAGCCTTCAGATTTCCTTAGTGTCTATCTTTGAACAGTTCAAAGAGTTTCCACGTAAGAAGATCTGAGATTAGAGAACCTGAAGTTCAAATAGTTTTGTTCAAAGCTACAGTGAAATTATGTATCATAATCAGCCTTCATTCTGATTCCCACAAGGCCACATAGCTTCCCAAGGGTTTGAGACCCTTTATGAAAAATTTCAAAACTACATATAATTATGAGTCTTGAGCATTTTTCTAACCCTCTTAACATAGAAAAAATATTATTTTGTGGCTTTTAAATAAAATGGTTTTGTGAGAACAGGCTTATAAATTCACATAGAAGAGATCAAAGGAATAAACAGAGAGGAACAAACTTCCACAAGCCAGAAACGTTGAGGAGTTTCTGCTGGTTCATGTGTAGAGGGGCTCAATTAGAAGGAAGGGCCAGCTCAAGATTCTACTTCAGGAAAATATATTATCACTCTGAGGGAATTCTGTGACCATTCTTGGGGTTGGAAGTGAGGCTAGGGCAGCTGGACAGATAGTCAGGACATACAATTATACCCTGTTTCCCTGAAAATAAGACAGTGTCTTATATTAATTTTTGCTCCCAAAGATGCGCTAGGTCTTATTTTCATGGGATGTCTTATTTTTCCATGAAGAAGAATACGGTACACATTTATTGTTAAATGAAAATAAAGGAAATTTATTACCTGTATACGGTACGGTAGTACAGTAGTTGTCAACACAAACCAGACAAACTGTGAATCCCACAGTATCAAGAATTTACTCATTTATTCAATGACAATCATGTCATCATCTTCTGGAACATCATCATAACAATCCAATTCCTGAATTTCCTGATGAATTTCTTGTGACTCCATTTCTTTCAGAATCAGTGGACCAAATCTCTCATGTTCAGCCTAGGGGGGCCTTATTTTCGGGGGGGTGCCTTATATTTCACTCAGAAGGAAACCTGTAAGTACTAGATCTTATTTTCGGAGGATGTTTTATTTTTGGGGAAACACGGTATCATTTTCAATCTTTTAATCTCTAATAGAATTCACTATAATCCCTACTTAAGTATTACACAAAGCTGGACATGCACATATCCCTCTGTTAAGATGAACAAAGGAAGAAAACCATGGACTGTTTCTCAAAGGATGAGCTCCCCTTGAAAAATCAGAACAAAAGTGAATGATATATATAACAGACTCAGAAAATCCAATCAATAAAAATGTAAACATTTATTCTCCCTATTGATATATCCCCAATACCTAAAATAGTGCCCAGCATAGAATAGAAAAATGTCACTTGGCTAGTCTAGATGTTGGTTTCTTTTCATTCATTATGTCAGAAGGCTTAAGTGTTATGATAATTATTTAATTATTACTTCTACTCCTGCCCTGTTTTCCCCTTCTGAGATTCTACTGTATTCTGTCAATTTATGAGACTAGGTCTGACACTAGGAGATTAAATGTACTAGACAAATGCTGCTCTATGGTAAGGGTAGAGATTGGGGTGGGGGTGAGGATGAGGGAGTAGAGGATGATGAAACCAAACACCAATCGTTAAAATACTGTCAGTAACATCCATTTTCATCCCAAGTTATCCTTCACCAGAGTAGTGTGTGATAGACAACTTTTCATTCATTCATTTATTCTTGCAATGAACGGGCCCTGGTCGGGTAATTCATTTGGTTAGAGCATTGTCCTGATACACCAAGGCTATGGGTTTGATTCCCAGTCAGGGCACATATTAACAACCAACGAATACATAAATAAATGGAGCAAGTAGATCTTTCTCTTTCTCTCCTCCTCCTCCTTCTCCCCCCTTTTCACTCTCTCTCTCTAAAAAAAAAAAAAAAAAAAAAAAAAAAAAAAAAAAAAAAAAAAAAAAACAAGAAACAAACAAACAAACAAATAAATAAATAACTCAGACAGGGAAAAACAACAAAACAGAGTAGTATCTCCAAAGGAACTAAACTCAAGCTGGACTCAAGTTTATGCAACCCTGTAAAACATAAGGCAATAAAATATAGCCTACGAATTCTACACTCAGCCAAGTTATCATGCGGTTGTGAAGGCCCCATAAATAAGTACTAGGATATAAAGGAGACTAAAAATGACACCATTCAGGTTATCTGTTCTGAAATAACTGCTTATACATATAATGCTGAATAAGAACTTAGGAATAAAGAAGAAAGTCATGGCATAAAAGTATATGCAGCAGTGCTTGACTATATTCTGCACGATGAGAAAATCTGAAGTCATTTTCAAGGTCCATTATTTCTTACTTCTTTTCAGTCGGGTCAAGTTTCTAAACTTTCTAAATCTCTGTTTTTCAGCTAATGAAAAGAAAATAGAATTACACTGTATCTTCTATCTACCTACTCCAGGATTCTGTGAAGATCAAATGAGAGGAGGCACGGGAAAATGCTTCACAGACATTTGGTTAAAGTGTGAAATGTTTCCACCTGGCTATAAAGCAAGTCATGTTCCTAGGCTAAAGAAACTGCAAGGAGGTTAGTCATTGCTAGGGAGAGGAAGCCAGGCATTGCTACATGATGTCATTCATTACCCGAATGGACACTTAGGACAGTATATATATATATATATATATATATATATATATATATATACACACACACACACACACACACACACACACACACACACATATATATACATATTTTGTATACATACAAATATACATGTTATATATGTTATATACATTATATATGAGTGTGTGTGCCTAGGGGATGAGAAAAATTATGCCAAAGTATTAACAATGGTTATCTCCAGGTGGTGAAATTTTGACTATTTGACTGCTTTTTCTTTTGTTTCTCTATATTTCTTGATTCTCCTTCATGCTTTTCTTTATTTTCTAAAATCTCTACAAAGAATATGTTTATTTTTACAATTAGGAGCAATTATTAATTAAAATTAAAATATATAGTAAAAAGTTTGTAGTATACCAATACAAGTAAAGAAATATGTATACTATAAATATATAAAAACAATATTCATTCTTAGATACCTAAAATGCCCAAAATTATTTATAAATTCAGCAGTGTCTTTCTTATAGCTGGAGTTCAGTTTTAGCAAAACAAAACAAATGTCTTTTCCTCTGAATGGTGATTACCTTGGACTTATTCCAGAATAATATTGAAGTATTCACATTGAATGGTGAATGCCTGGAGTTATTCCAAAAGTATATGAAATAAACTTTATTTCAGTAAGAATTTTTAAGCCCAAAATCCTACGAATTGAATGAGTCCTGGTAAGTGTATCTATTCCAAAAGCCAGTCTCCAAATTCATAGAGACTAGGTCTGACACTAGGAGATTAAATGTACTAGACAAATGCTGCTCTATGGTAAGGGTAGAGATTGGGGTGGGGGTGGGGATGAGGGAGTAGAGGATGATGAAACCAAACACCAATCGTTAAAATACTGTCAGTAACATCCATTTTCATCCCAAGTTATCCTTCACCAGAGTAGTGTGTGATAGACAACTTTTCATTCATTCATTTATTCTTGCAATGAACATTTATTTAAGGGCCTATATTGCATATGGTACTGTGCTAAGCAATGGATTTACAGTAGAAAACAAAGTAGATTGGGTCCTGGCTTACATAGGATCAAGAACCTAATGGAGAAGACAAATGCACACACAAATGGACATCTAACTGAAAATTGTGATGCGTGCTATGGAGGAAAGTACAGAATGTTATGGAAGAATTGGGGAAGGGATGTTTTAGGGGAAGGCAAAGGGAGTGGTCAGACATGACATCTCTGAGTAAGTGACGTAGCTAGAACCCAAAAGATGAGTAAGAATTAGAGAAGAGATGAAGAAGAGTATTCCAGGAATGGGGGAGAGGAGGGAAGCATGGAGCTTTGGGCTAATAGAAAGAACAGTGCAATCTCTTATGGAAAAGTCTGTCTAGACTCTACTGTTACTCATCCAAGTCAAATCGGAGAACAATGCAGTAATACAATGCACAGGTGGGAGCAGACAGGTCTCACTCAGGTCTGTCCCTTAGCTGTTTAACTTGATCGCTGGATCTTGTTTCAGTATCTTTGAAATGAAAATTACGGATTTTCTTTTTGAACTTCTTGTGACATACTTGCCCTTTTTTATGATGTTACATAAGGATAGATGTATAATGTAATAATCAACAAAATGTGGCATTTTTACTATCAAAATGCCCATGAGGAGGAAAAGGAGTAGGAACTCCCTGCTAGTTTAGAAAAGTGAAAAATGAGAACAATATCACTCATTTGCCATTGTCATTTCATTCCAGAAGGTTAATGATGACCATGAGCTAGGTCATCTAATTTTTGCAAAAGTAATCTGTTATTTGCAAGAAAATGGCTTATCGGAGGCTTTCTGGGAGAGAATCCTGTGGCTTAGCCTGAGCGTTTTGTTGTGAAGTTTCTAGGTCTCCATGGCTTTCAGTAAAATATACTCCTGCTTTGAATTGTGTGGTACTTAGATAGGTGTCAGAATCAAACTGTCAAGAATATCTAGAGCCGAAACCGGTTTGGCTCAGTGGATAGAGCGTCGGTCTGCGGACTGAAAGGTCCCGGGTTCGATTCCGGTCAAGGGCAAATCCCCGGTGGGAGGTGTGCAGGAGGCAGCTGGTCGATGTATCTCTCTCATCGATGTTTCTAGCTCTCTATCCCTCTCCCTTCCTCTCTGTGAAAAATCAATAAAATATATATTTTAAAAAAAAAAGAATATCTAGAGTTTCATCCCATTCCCACCCTGCACTGGCCCTCACTCCCAGGTGCAAGGCACAAGGCTGAACACCTGCCTGCAACAGTTTAGCTGAGCCCCGCTACAACAACCTTCTGCGATACAGTCAGTATTCATTGTTTATGGTAGTTATATGCAAAACATGGTACTGAATGCTGAAATAATGAATCACTGACAACTGCTCCTATGGGAAACACAGGGTTAGGCTCCTGTGAACTTCCGGTCATGATATTTCTATAAACTAACCAATACATAACTGATTTATGTGTTTTTGTTTAAAGACACCATATGTAATATATATTGGTTTTGTAAAAAAAAAAAAAAAAGTATATTTTATCGATTTTTACAGACAGGAAGGGAGAGGGATAGAAAGTTAGAAACATCGATGAGAGACAGACATCGACCAGCTGCCTCCTGCACAATCCCTATTGGGGATGTGCCCGCAACCAAAGTACATGCCCTTGACCGGAACCGAACCTAGGACCCTTCAGTCCACAGGCGACGCTCTATCCATTGAGCCAAACCAGCTAGAGCTGTAATATATATTATATTGTTGATTCCTAAATATTGGACTCATCATGGTCAGCAGCACCACTGGTATAACGCATGCCTGCTTGAAGCTTATCTAGCACGTGGATTTTCTCCCTCTTTTCTCCACAGCAGCCTTCTCGCACTCATGAACAGTACACAGCTCTTCAGCAAGATGCTCGGTAGCTATTTTAAATAGTACAATCACCAACAGAAAGCACAAAATTGCTAAAAAAAAAAAAAAAAAAAAAAAGTGCTACTAAATAGACCACAAAAAGAGCTCTTGTTTACAGTATGAGGGCTGAAACAAAAAGGCAAAGTGTTGCTTTGTTCAACCTCAACTGGGAAAGTACAAACTGGGCAACTCCAATTTTTCACTGTCCTGCACGTGCCAGTGGACGTGTACAAAAGCATCGTGAATATCAACTTGGGGATTACAAAGAAATTTCAGCAAGCAGGCAAATTCATCAAACCAGGATCTGTAAGTAATGGAGATTAACTATAGGCTTATGATTTCCGTTATGTAGATGAAGAAACTGAAGATCAGAGAGGTACATCACTTTCCCAAGGCCATTCCAATAAGAAGTGGTAGACATGGGATTCCAACCCAGTTTTGCTCAACTCCAAAGTCAAATACACTTAATCGTGATTATCTCTGGATGTTCATTACTAGAGAAAAAGTTAAATAAATTATAATAATAAAATTCTACAGCAAGTTCCATAAGGGGATACTTTAGTATTGCATTCTATTAGTTAACAAGAGCTACAAAATGAGGTGTTGGGTGCTGTTTGAGGACATTTCTATTCATTTTCTCCCTTGTTCTCGCAATTACTCAGTGAGGAAGGTGCTGTCCAAATCCCCGTTTGATTGATTAGAAAATTGAGGCCCAGAGAAGTTATGTAAGTTGTTTAAGACCTCATGGAAAAAGCCTGCACCACCTCCAGCTCGCTGAGCTCCAACCAAGGAGAAGCGGGGTGGGTAAAGAGGTCTCTGTACCATGGCTCATACAAAGCAGACTGCCCACACACAGATCAATCGGTGGTACAGCACTGAGGAAGAAACTGGCTACCAAAGCCGCTCCAAAGAGTGCGCCCTCTACTGGAAGGGTGAAGAAAACTCATTGGGCCAGGTACCGTGGCACTTCGTGACCTTAGGCCAGGGGTCTGCAACCTTTAAGACATAAAGAGCCACTTGGACCCGTTTCCGAAGGAAAAAAAAACCTGGGAGCCGCAAAACCATTGCGACATTTAAAACAAATATAACACTGCATATATTGTTTCTTACCTTAATGCTATATACCGGATCGTGCAGTTAGCTGTCAATCTGAAGAAAAAAAGGACTTTTTCACTTAACAATGTAAAATATATTTTTGCAAATTAATAGCTACTGCTCCTATGGGAAACACAGGGTTAGGCTCCTGTGAACTTCCGGTCATGATATTTCTATAAACTAACCAATACATAACAGATTTATGTGTTTTTGTTTAAAGACACCATATGTAATATATATTGGTTTTGTAAAAAAAAAAAGTATATTTTATCGATTTAACCAGGTAAAATATTTAATTTACCTGGTTAATGGGATTGTTGCTCCTGAACCTCAGTGCACAGTGTCAGCACATCAGGGCTGTAAGACGTTACCTTCATTTTCACACGGGCTTGCAAGTTGTCGGAGCCGCGGTGAAGCTTCAAGAGAGCCGTGTGCGGCTCTGGAGCCATAGGTTGCCAACACCTGCCTTAGGCGTTCTCAAAAGTCCGCTGTGATTCACAAACTTTCCTTCCTGCGTCTGGTGCGAGAAATTGCTCAGGATCTGCGCTTCCAAAGCGCAGCTATTGGTGCTTTGCAGGACGCAAGTGAGGTCTATCTGGTTGGCCTTTTTGAAGATACCAACCTGTGTGCTATCCATGCCAATCGTGTAACAATTACACCAAAAGACATCCAACTAGCACGCTGCATACGTGGAGAATGTGCTTAAGAATCCACTATGATGGAAAACATTTCATTCTTTAAAAAAAAAACACGAAGTGAAGTAAAAGACATAGGCATTGTGACCTAGCATTAAGGTATTATTGACTTTCTGACAATATGCAGAAGGAGGATCATCTGCTTCAGGTGATCTTGGGTCATCAAGCCAAGACGAGCTACTAAGAAATTAAGGAGTGGATAGCGGTTATAGTATGAATACGCTGGACAAAGGGACAATTCACATCCCGAGTGGAATGGAACAGAATGGTCTGTGCTCTGATCAGGGATTGAACCCATAACTTGGTGTATGAGCACTCTAACCAACTGAGCTACCAGCCAGGGCTCTATTTCTTTTGATTCCTATCTCTATATCTTATTTATTTACTGGAGGCCCAGTGCATGAAATTCATGCAAGGATAGGGTCCTTAGGCCTGGCCGGTAATCAGGGCCAATTGGGGCTTTCCGGCTGCCAGCCGGGGCCTTCCTTCATTCCACACCGTCCCCTGGTGGTCATCACACGTCATAGCAAGCAATTGAACTCCTGGTCTCCCAGTCGAACTCCTGAGGAGTTCCTGCATATTAGCCTTTTATATATATCACTAGGGAGAGGAAGCCAGGCATTGCTACATGATGTCATCACCCGAAAGGACACTTAGCATGCTAGCCTGTTATATATATATTTACTTATTTGTTTATTTTACATGTTACCTTATTTATTCTCACAACATGCCTGTGATGTTATGAGGAGCAAGTTGAGGCACACAGAAATCAAGGGATTTGCCCAAAGTCACAGACAGCAAACAAGCTGGAATGGGGTCCCAGAGCAGGCTCTCAGTTCACCCAGGGCTCCCTGCAGTAAGTGCTAGACACCAGGACATCCCAGTGCGTAGTCCATACACATTGTAGAGAACAGCTTTCTTGCACTGAGCTCCTTGCAGGCTGGCCTTACCCTCCCCCTGTCCTCCCCACCCTGTCCTATAAGCCTGAGCCATTGCAGCTCAAAGCTCAAGACACCCTGGGAATGGGGTTGGGGAGTAGGGGAGAGAGAAAGATGAGTGAAAAAAAGTAGAACAGAACAGAAGAAAACTCAGAAGCTGAACATACAGGCCCATGTCTGGAAGTGCAGGTGTTGGGAGATCTTCCCCCAAAAGGGCAGTTTACACACAAGGTATTTTTATTTTTTTACACACACTTATACACATACCTAGATATAGTACATATTAAATATAGGATATTCACACCCTGCCAGGTGCCCTGAGAGCCAGCGGTGGTGCTGGTGGGCATGGGTGAGCAGTGGGAGTTTGTTCAATATGCATTCCAAGGTCTATGTGCATATCTACATATACTAAAGACAGCCGCCCAGTTTGGCTCAGTGGATAGAGCATCAGCCTGCAGACTGAAAGGTCCCAGGTTCGATTCCGGTCAAGGGCATGTATCTTGGTTGCGGGCAGATCCCCAATGGGGAGTGTGCAGGAGGCAGCTGATCGATGATTCTCTCTCATTGATGTTTCTGATTCTCTGTCCTTCTCTCTTCCTCTCTGTAAAAAATCAATAAAATATATTATAAGTAAGTAAGTAAGTAAGTAAATAAATAAATAAATAAAGACAGCCGCCCACCCCTCCGGTACTGTACACAGGCTCAGCCAGGAATAGACAAAAGAAGTCCCTCTCTTGAATGTCCCCTGCAAATCACTCAGAGTCATACATTTTGCTGAAGGAAGAAGGGGCTGGAGAAAAGAAAAAGGTGGGAGTCTGGAGTGTGATAACTCTAAATTTCATCTCATTTTCTCCCCCTTACAAACTTACACCCTTATCTTCTCAGGGGGATGTGTCACCTGCCTAGGCCTGGCGGGTCCCAGAGGGAGGGCGGCTCCTGCTGGAAGGAGCCTGTCCCGGTGTGTGCACACCTGTCTGTGCGCACTGGGCAGGGGAGGGAATGCACTTCCATCTCTCTGTCCTCCAGGCTCTCAGACACGAAGCAGACGGGGAATCAGAAAGTTGCCATCCAGGGGCGTGACCCCTGTGTGAGCTCTGAAGGGGAAAGAGAACCGTGAAAATGAAAACTCTGAGGTCAGAGTGGGGTGGAGGGGGGGAATGGGGGGAGAGTTAGTTGAGAAAAGAAGGAAGGACAAAGCAGGTGCCCAAGGCTGCCCTTGGACTATCATTGTCATGTAAATAAGCTAGTTTAAGTTCTCATTCTATAGGACAAGAAAAAAGGTTGGAGGCTGAGCTGAGGAGTTGCTTAAGTTCATCTACATCACCCACAATTGCCAGCAAGAGGGGAAAAAGGTTTTGTTGACTTTTTGGGGGTTGAAGTCTTCATAAAACTGGAAGGGACCAAAAAAAAACAAAAAAACAAAAACAAATTGTGAGCTTGTGCATGTATTATTTTGAAAGTCAGTTCAGGGTCTCTAGATAGAAAACCATACTAAAGGTTGAGAAAATTTTGCTCCATTCACATTTAGTTTGTGTGATTGATTTTTTCCCTTTTATTTATTTACTTTTTAATCCTCACCCAAAGATGTGGGGCTTTTGTTGTTTTTGTTTGTTTGTTTTTTATTGATTTTTAAAACATGCAATACCTAACTATTTAGTCAGGCACTGAACTCTTTTCCCTAAGATGGTTGAATTACAAAATAACAACAGCAAACACAATGACTGACCAGTGTGAATGAATCAAAATTAAACCTTTTTTTTTTTTGTCAGATTGGCAAAAAATATGTATTTTTTGGTAAGCTGCAGAATTTTAGTATTTAGTTTATGAGTGCCATGAGATAGCAAAGGTTGAAAATCCTGCTGTAGATGCGACAGTTTCCTTTCGGGGAGGGCCTCAGGGTGAGCTCTGGAGTTGGTCAGCGTCCAGTGCTCACTCTTTAGAACTGAGTGCTTTGGGGGTGCTTCTGGAGCCTTGGGGGCTGGGCTGAGTCCACCGCATTGGGTGGTCGGGTACTGCTGACCAGGCTGTCCAACGAGTTGCTCAGGCCCAAATGGCTCCTCGCTCCTGTCCCCCTAGGTACCCAGGCATGTGTGCTGGGCAGACTCAGTACTGCTCTGGACAGTGACTGAGATGAACAGCGTTGATGTGGTGTGGGGAGAGGACAGTAGTGGGGTCTCCTTACACACCACTAGGCATGAGGAACTAAGAAGCTTGCTACTGTTGCTCCGACTACTGGTGCTGGGCAGTGGGGAGTGCTATCTCTCTCTCTCTATTTTTTATATATTTTATTGACTTTTCACAGAGAGAAAGGGAGAGGGATAGAGAGTCAGAAACATTGATGAGAGAGAATCATCGACCAGCTGCCTCCTGCACACCCCCTACTGGGGATGTGCCTGCAACCAAGGTACATGCCCTTGACTGAAATTGAACCTGGGACCCTTGAGTTTGCAGGTCGTCACTCTATCCACTGAGCCAAACTGGTTAGGGCATGTCTCTATATATTTTAAACCATGGGTTCACATTGATAAGTACAATTTTAATGTAACATTAAAAGGCCATTCTAAGTGTTCTCCCTTTCCATACTTGTAACACCCACAGTGAAATATCCTCAATATTTACTTATTAAATTTATTCTCCCATAGTCTCCAAAGTGATTAATTGCCTATATCCGTGATGCCCCCTTCCCACATAAACACTCTCTTCACCCCACTCACACTCCATCAGCCTGCACCCCGTTGACTCTGCCCTCATCCCTCTTCCCTGTGGTCACCTGCCTTGCTCAGCCCCACCTAATGGCTTTGGACTGAATTATTCAGGAAGAGAGGGAGTCAAGAGGACAGGAAGGCAAGGAAGAAGGCAGTCAGGCAGGCCCATATATGTACCTTTTTAAAAAATATATATTTTATTGGTTTTTCACAGAGAGGAAGAGAGAGGGATAGAGAGTTAGAAACATCGATGAGAAAGAATCATCGATTAACTGCCTCTTGCATATCCCCTACTGGGGATGTGCCCGCAACCAAGGTATATGCCCTTGACCAGAATTGAAACTGGGACCTTTCAGTCCGCAGGCTGACTCTCTATCCATTGAGCTAAACCGGTTTTGGCCATATATTTTATCTTTAAATAAAACTTATAGCCAGGCTGGTGTAGCTCAGTGGTTGAGCATTGACCCATGAACCAGGAGGTCATGGTTGGATTCCCCTTCTGAGTATGTGCCCAGGTTTTGGGCTCAATCCCCAGCAGAAGGGATGCAGGAAAGCAGCCAATCAATGATTCTCTCTCCCTCTTCCTTCCTCTCTGAAATCAATAAAAATGTATTAAAGAAAAACAACAACTTTCAGGTAAGAAAAGTTTATCCAAAAAGAGAACTATAAGATTGAAAAATGTTGGATGCTATTACAAGCCAGTGGCTATTATAGTTTGGAGGAAACAAACCCTCATGCTAATTTTTAAATAATAAGGTAAATATAATTACCTTAATGTGTTAGGCTTTTTCTTCTAAATATTTATGTCCATAATTTGTAAATTAAAATAAACCAGAGCTTTACTATTCAAGATATGACCCACCAGCTACATGAGCCCTTTCCGGGACCCTGACAGAAATACAGGTTCAGGCCCCACCCTAGACATACTGAATCAAAATCTGCATTTAACAAGATCCCACAGGTCAGTGGTCAGCAAACTCATTAGTCAACAGAGCCAAATATCAACAGTACAATGATTGAAATTTCTTTTGAGAGCCAAAAACTGACTTCTGTGCATCGGTCACGAAGTTTCAGTCGCTCTGTACATGTGCGCCCGCATGTGGTTTTTTGTGGAAAAGCCACACTCAAGGGGCCAAAGAGTCCCATGTGGCTCTTGCTGACCACTGCCCCAGGTGATTCATCCGCGCCTGAAAGTTTGAAAAGCACTGAGTTCCAACATTCATCATTTAGTAGCAAAATCCATCTTGGTCTCACCTTCAAAATGTAGGAAGTAAAAGTCCATCTTTTCTAGGTAGCCACAGAAGTTGGAGATAGAAGTAAATACTACATCCATTTCACCTCATAAACTATTTTTTTAAAAAGGTCAAAGAAAGTGGCTATTTTTATTTTTTTAATTTTTAAAAAATATATATTTTATTGATTTTGTACAGAGAGGAAGGGAGCGAGATAGAGAGTTAGAAACATCGATGAGAGAGAGTCATCGATCAGCTGCCTCTTGCACACCCCCTACCGGGGATGTGCCCGCAACCAAGGTACATGCCCTTGACCTGAATCGAACCCGGGACCCTTCAGTCCCCAAGCCGACGCTCTATCCATTGAGCCAAACCGGTTTCGGCAGAAGTGGCTATTTTTAAAAAAAATATTTTCTTTCTTTCTCTCCTTCCTTTCTTTCTTTCTTCCTTTCTTTCCTCCTTCCTTCCTTCCTTCCTTCCTTCCTTCCTTCCTTCCTTCCTTCCTTCCTTCCTTTCTTCCTTTCTTCCTTCCTTCCTTCCTTTGGAGTGAGGAAGAGAGAGGAAGAGATAGACAGATTAGTTGCCTCCCATATGCACTCAAACTGCAACCAGGGACCAAACCTGTAACCTGGACATGTGCCTGACAGGGAATCTAACCAGCAATCTTTCGGTGCACAGGGCAAAGCTCAACCAATTGAGCCATACTGTCCAGGGCCATGTACTATTTTTATTCATTCATTTCCTTCTTCCCTTCCCACCTGCCTCTCTCCCCCCTTCCTTTCTTCTCTCATTTTTAAACATCTACTTTCCCTAAATAGGTGATAAACACCTGTAGAATAGTAATTATTTGCCCCATACGTTTACAGTTTAATAGCCAGATACCAAAAAGTTTGGCTAGTGATTTACTAACTCACTTCTGAGAGAACTATATTTAAAAAGTACCATGAAATAAAACCCAGTTAGATTGCTGTCCTTTAATAATTGACTTCAAATGAGAGAACTGAAATTTTCCCTTGTTTTTCTTATTGCAAAATGTCAACTTTTCAGTCCTGAAATCAAAGAACGTTGTTAAAATTGGCCTGCAACTTGGCTGTGTGAACTTGGGGAAGTCTCTTAAACTCTCTGCACTTCCATTTCAACTTTTGGAGTGCTTAAGCTCATCAGCTTTGAAATAAGAAAGCCTGGAATAAGAAAGCTTGGAATCTTGCTTCTTCCTCTTCTTAGCTATGTAGACTTGAGCAAGCTGTTTAACTTTTGATCCGAAGTGAAATATAGGCCAAGTTTCCATGGGAAAATGCATGTCAAGTACTTAGCACAGTGCCTTGGCACGTGGTACGTGTTAAGTAATTATTAACTCAACGTTCTTGTCTCCGTTTTGAAATAAGGACAATTATATGCAGTAAAGGTTGTTGTGAAAGCTGAGGTAACACAGGGTCTGAAGTGTGTCTGGCACAAAGTAAGTGCTCAGTAAATATTAGCTATGGTTGGCTCATAGGGTTGTTGTGAGGACCCAGCGGAATAAAATAGTGTTATACTCATGACCATGATTGTTCCCTCAAGTTAGGGGCTAAGTCTCACCTCAGGTTTCAAAGAATTTTAACTATACTGCAACCTGCAATTTTTAAGCCATTCTACATTATAGTTAATTCCTATACTTATATGCTAGGATGCTACAGAAGGCAACAGCTGAGCGTTGCAACTTGGATCTGGCTTGGTAATGCTCTTCTGATCCCAAGATCCCACTCAGGAAATGACCAGCGCTATCCCACAGGAGCGGCTGGATTTGAATTACAAAAGGTGAAAAGAGATGTTGCAAAATCTTCAAGATAAACAAGGACGACATCTGCCTCAGAAGTAACTTCTTTAAAGACCCTGCAAAGGATAAAAAGGAGGAACAGTGGAGATGGCAGCCTCCAATTGCTATGGTAACTGGAATTTTGCAAATGAATACTTCAGCATAGCTTGTTTTTCAAACAAACTGGCCTATTCTTTCCATTATTTGGTCCCTCTTTTGCTTCCGCATCCTCATTTGTATACACCCATTCCTATCATACTTTGGAATGAGAGGAAAAGTACTCCTTTCTAAGCCATTTTATCCCCCCCCCCCCCCCCCCCCGCAAGAAAAAAAAATGAAATCTGGCGATGCATTGTTTGTTCTTACACAGAGGCAGGAAGTGTCCCTATTCTATATCAGGAGCTCTGTCCCTTCATGAGAGTCATCATACTGTGCTCCTGAGAAGCATGGTAAGCCAGGAGCCTCTCTAAAATCCTGACAGTTAAAGCAATAAAGTTTTTGTGAGCCACCAGATTTCCCTAAGCTTTCCTTCCCCAGTGCGCAGGAGGGAAATGCTGCTCTAAGTCATAGGAAATACGGGCAAGATTTGAGTCATTTGTATTATATTCAACTGACCCAGTTTGGACCCAGTGTCCCCTTCCAGCCTAACCTCTCACTGTTCTCCTGTGCTACAGCCAAACACGTCTGCTTGTTCCTGGCACACACACTTTTTTGCCTTGGCTCTTGCCATTCTCTCTGCCTGGAATGTCCCCTCCCCTTCTCTCCATTTCCTCCTACTTTATCAAACTCTCATATGTCTTTTTAAAAATATATATATATTATATATTTCATTGATATTTTACAGAGAGGAAGGGAAAGGGTTAAAGAGTTAGAAACATCGATGAGAGAGAAACATCGTTCAGCTGCCTCCTGCACACTCCCTACCGGGGATGTGCCCGCAACCAAGGTACGTGCCCTTGACCGGAATCAAACCTGGACCCTTGAGTCCACAGGCTGACGCTCCATCCACTGAGCCAAACCGGTTAGGGCTCATATGTCTTCATATATGTCTCAAATCAAATAACACCCCTTCCACAAAGCCTTCTCTGATTTCCATAGCTAGTAAAGATTTTGCTTTTCTTATTTGTGTTCTTTTTGGGTATTTGGAGTTATCTGTGTGTATCCTTCATTCCCCAATATCCCCGAGGAAGAGATTAAGCACTTTGTATGTTCTCCTTGATTTCCCATGGCATTCCAAACTTTTTATTTATACGTATCCCTCCCCAACCAACCGTCAACTTATAAGCTTTTTTAAGAGCCATGTTTTGTACATACCCTGTTCATGGCACATAGCTTTCAAGAAATACTGGTTGAAGCGATGAATAAAAGTAGATGCTTTGTTAGAAATGAATTCGATTAATTTGTATTATGAAACTTTAAATTAGTGGGAAAAGTATAGTATTGAGTAGTTAGTTACAAGTGCATGGAATTTATTCATTCATTAATCAGCAGTGAACCAGGCAAATAAAAATCTCGACTTCAGCCCTAGCTCGTTTTCCTCAGTGGATAGAGCACTGGCCTTCAGACCAAAGGGTTCTGGGTTCAATTCCAGTCAAGGGCATGTACCTTAATTGCAGGCTTCTCCCCGGCCTGGGCCCTGGTTGAGGCTTATGCAAGAGGCAACCAGTCAGCAATGTTTCTCTATGTCTTTCCTTTTCTCTTCCACTCTTCCTAAAAATCAGTGGGTGGGGAAATGCACCCTTGGGCGAGGATTAACAACAACAACAAATCCTGACTTCATGGAGTTGATGTTTTAATAGGACATGCAGAGAATTAACAAACAAACAAATAAAATAGATTCGGATTATGATGGATACTGTCAGGGAAATAAATAGGGCAATAAAATAGAACCACTTAAAATAGGTGCTAATTATAGCATTTCTCCGTCTCTGCACTCTGGTCCTTTTGGACTAGATAACTGTTCTTGCAGGAGGCTGCCCTCTGCATTGTAGGATATTTAGCAGCATCCTTGGCCTCTACCCACTAGATATCAGTGACATAGAGCCCCTCTTGTTATGATAACCAAAAATGTCTAAAGATATTTCCAAATATTTCTGGGGGGAGGAATTATCCCCAATTGAGAGCCACTGTGTTAAAGTAACGCCTCTCTGAGTTGTGGCATGAGCTGAGATCGAAAGACAATACAAAATAAACCTTCTAAACAAAGAAAGTGTATTCCAGGTGGGAAAGCAGACGACAGCACCAAAAACAAATGAACAAAAAACCCAAACCAACAAACAAAAATACCACATAAACTATAATAGTTAAGATAATGCGTGAAGAAGGGAATCAGAAAAATGTGATTGGAGAGGAAGTCAGGGCTCAATATGGAGTTGTCCTGTAAGGAAGCTTAGATTTCACTTTAAAGCAATCGAGGCCATTAAGGATATTAAACAGATGTAATAGAATCTGATTCATGTTTCTAAAGATCACTTTGACTATAATGTGGCAAATGGATTGGGCAAGAGTAGCGGCAAGGAGACCAATGAGCAGGCTGTTGGAACAATCCAGGTCAAGGAAGATGAGTCTTCCGTTTGAGCTAATAGCAAAGGTAATGGAGATAAGTGAACGGATTCATGATATCAAAGAAGTGGAATACAAATACTGTCTCATAAAATTAAATGCTACCAGCTCAGAACAGAACAACCTATGAAGCAGTAAACCAGGCTTCTTTTTTTGTTTTTAATATATATTTTTATTGATTTCAGAGAGGAAGGGAGAGGGACAGAGAGAGATAATAGAAACATCAATGATGAGAATCACTGGTCAGCTGTCTCTTGCACACCCCTCCCCACCCCCCACTCGCACTGGGGATTCAGCCCCAAACCTGGACATGTGCCTGAACTGGAATCGAACCATGACCTCTTGGTTCAACCACTGAGCAACACTGGCTGGGCTAAACTAGGCTTCTTTCTCTACCTCTCTTAGGTCTTTGTGATCTACTGGTATTGTCTCCATTTTCTATTCAGATGAATTTCTGGGCATCCACAAAAGTTTAGCTTGCACATGGTTTTCATTTGCTGTGTCCCAGCCTTTTGTTCAAGAACGCACCATTTACCAATTGCTTCATTCTTTCAGCTTCTCAATTCCTAATTGCTGGGAGAAGGAATCTCACTGGTCTAGTTTGCAGCAGGTTGCCCTCCTTTCTAGGGGACATGGAAAGAATAAGTTCACTAAAAAATGGAATATGAGTGAGACGACAATTGATACACCTACTGGAAATGGCAGGGTTTTTTGTTTTTTTTTTAATCTGTGCTCATCACCAATATCCATTTGCAGAACTTTCATATTTTGAATCCTCACCCAAGGACATGCTTAGAGAGATGGAAGGAAAGAGAGAGAGAGAGAGAGAGAGAGAGAGAGAGAGAGAGAGAGAGAGAGAGAGAGAGAGAGAGAGAGAGAGAGAGAGAGAATCAATTGGCTGCCTTTTTCACACTTCCTATCAGGGATCATACCTGCAACTCAGGCCGAAACTGGTTTGGCTCAGTGGATAGAGCATCGGTCTGTGGACTGAAAGGTCCCAGGTTCGATTCTGGTCAAGGGAATGTACATTGGTTGTGGACACATCCCCAATAGGGGGTGTGCAGGAGGCAGCTGGTCGATGTTTCTCTCTCATTGATGTTTCTGACTCTCTATCTCTCTCCCTTCCTCTCTGTAAAAAATCAATAAAATATACTAAAAACAAACAAACAAACAAAAAAACACCCCTGCAACTCAGGCATGTGTCGGAACCAGGAGTCAAACCAGCCATCTTTTGATGCATGAAATAATGCTCAACCAACTAAGCCACTTCAGTGGGCTCCAGAACTTACTTTTTCATCATCTGAAACTGAAACTCTGTACCCATTAAAGGATAATTCCTCTTCCTGCCTTTCCCCTAGACCCTATATTATACTTTCTGTCTCTATGAAAGTACCTACTCTAGGTACCTAATATAAGTAGAATCATACAGTAACTGTCCTAGCTGATTTATTTTACTTAGCATAATGTCCTCAAATTCATCCATGATGTAGCACGTTTCAGAATTTTATTTTTTATTTTGTTCTTTGAATCCTCACCCAAAGCTGGGTTCTATTGATTTTCTTTCTTTCTTTTTTTTTTTTTTTGGGGGGGGGGGATGAGAGAGAGAGAGAGAGAGAGAGAGAGAGAGAGAGAGAGAGAGAGAGAGAAATATTGATATGAGAAACATTAATTGGTTGCCTCCCTTACTTGCCCCAATGAGGGATGGAACCTGAAACCTAGGAAAGTGCCTGACGGGGAATCGAACCTGTGACCTTTTGGTGTAAGTACAGTGTTCCAACCACTGAGCAACCCGGCCAGGGCTCATTCTTGTTAAAAGCTGAATGTTCCATAGTATGTCATATTTCACTTTGTCCATTCATCTGTTAGTGGGATTTGGGTTGTTTCTACTTTTGTGAATAATGCTCCTATTAACGTTGTGTACAAATATCTGTTCGAGTCCTTGCTTTCAATTCTTTTGGGTACATACCTAAAAGTAAGTTGCTGTATCACATGATAATTCTAAGTTTAAATTTTTGAGGACCTGCCAAACTGTTTTCACAGTAGCTATCCTATTTTTCTTCCTCACAATGCACCAACACTTGTTTTCTTTCTTTCTTTTTTATAATAGCCATTCTGGGTGTGAAATGGTATATTATGGTTTACATTTGCATTTCCCATATGGTCAATTATGTTGAGCATCTTTTCGAGGTTTTGTGGACATTTGTGCATCTTTTTTGAAGACAGACATTTCTGCAAAAATATAGAATTCCTTGGCTCATTTTTTTAATTGGGTTGTTTTTTGTTGTTGTCTAGTTGTAGGAGTGCTTTATATATTCAGCACATTAATCCCTCATCAGATGATTTGCTAATGTCATTCTGTGGATAAGATTAAAATTTTTAAATGTAGTGCCTGCCACGGCAATAAATTCTAGTCTTGTACTAACTTGCTCCAGAGATCTGGGTCAAAGTGAGACTTGGGGATTGAGCTAGCAACCCAGGCATGTGCCTGACCGGGAATTGAACCATGACCTTCTGGTTCCTACATCGACATTTAACCACTGAGCCATGCCGGCTGGGCACTGCGTGTTTTTTCTTAAGAGAGAGAGGAAGGAAGAGGGAGAGAGTTAAAACTTTTATGAGGAAGAAACATGGATGTGCGAGAGATACATCAATTGGTTGCCTCCTGCACACTCCCTACTGGGGATCAAGCCCACAACCTGGGCATATGCCCTGACTGGGAATTGAACCTGTGACCTCTTGGTGCATGGAACAAAGCTCAGTCCTCTGAGTTACACTGGCCAGGTCTAACTGAGTATTTGATGTCAAATAAAATTTAAAAATATTTTACTAACCACATATGACAGGAAAGATGAAATTAAAAAGCATATTAGGGAAAGCTTTATATATATATACATATATATACACAGCATAATACATATATAATGCACAATGTATATATTATACCCGTATTTTCCGGCGTATAAGACGACCCTCCTGATTTTACAGTGAAAACATAGGTTTAGGCCTATATTCGCTGTATAAGACTACCCCCCACTTCAAAGAAAAAACTTACTTTGCCATCAAGATCTGCAGGTAATTTTTGTGCAATTTTGGTCTTTTGCCCTCGATTTTCGGTTGACTTTTTTTCGTTTCAAAAGTCGTCTTATACGCCGGGAAATACAGTATATCAGTGGTTGCCAACCAGTGGTTTCATCAATGATGAGAAAGAACCAGGCCTGGCCTGGCTGCCTCCTGCACACCCCCTATGGGGTATCAGCCTGCAACCCTTGACTGGAATCAAACCTGCAAAACTCTTCAGTCTGCAGGCCAATGCTCTATCCACTGAGCCAAACTGACTAGGGCCCTCTAATCTTTTTCTGTTGTTGTTATATTGTCTTGTTATTTTTTTTCTTTATTTTTTACTTTAACATAACACCCAAGGTCCATCTATGTTGTTACAGATGGTAAGATTTTCTTCTTTTTTTATAGCTGAAAAATATTTCATTAATTATAAATATAAATATAAATATAAATATAAATATAAATATAAATATAAATATAAATATAAATATAAATATAAATATAAATATAAATATAAATATAAATATAAATATAAATATAAATATAAATATATTACACAATGTATATATTATGTATCAGTGGTTGCCAACCAGTGATCCATGGATCACTGATGGTCTGTAAGGTCCAAAAGGTTGATGATTGCTGTATATATATATATATATATATATATATATATATATGTGTGTGTGTGTGTGTGTGTGTGTGTGTGTGTGTGTGTAAGGGAGCAACTAATTATAAATTAACTAGAGGCCTTATGCATGAAATTCATGCATGGGTATGTCCCTAGGCCTGGCCAGCGATCAGGGCTGATCTGTGGGGCGACTGTTGGGGCAATGGCGGGGGGCCCTACTGGCACCCACCTTGACTGCCCTGGCACCGCCTACTCGCTGGCCCTGCCCTCTGCCACTGCTGCCAGCTGCCTCCTTCTGCGGGATGACCAGCTAGGCGATCAGGGGATGGGGGGACCCACTGGCACCCACTTTGGCCTGCATTGAGCATCTTCCCCCTGGTAGTCAGTGCACATCATAGCAACTGGTCGTTCTGCCGGTCATTCTGCCATTTGGTAGATTTGCATATTAGGCTTTTATTATATAGGATTACATCTTCTTTATCCATTCATCCATCAGTGAACATTTAGTTTTTTTCCATGTCTTGACTATTGTAAATACTGCTGAAATAAATATGAGGGGAAGGGGTGCAGATAACTTTCTATTTGGTGTTTTTGTTTCCTTCTGACAAATACTCAGAATGGAATTAATAAATCATACGGTAGTTCTATTTTTAATTTCTTGGAGAACCTCCATACTGTTTTCCACAATGGTGGCACAAGTTTATATTCCTACCAACAGTACACGAGAGCTCCCTTTCCTTCACATCCTCATCAACACTTGTTATTTCTATTCTTTTTTATAATAACCATTCTAACAGGTGTGAGTTGCTATCTCATTGTGGTTTAGATTTTCATTTTCCTGATGATTAGTCATAGTGAGCCCTTTTTTATGTACTTGTTGGCCTTCTGTATGTCTTCTTCAGAAAAATGTCTATTCAGATCCTCCAGCCATTTTAAAATTGGATTGTTGATATACGATTTATAAATATTCTCTCCTACTCCTTAGGTAGTCTTTTGATTTTGTTGATTGTTGCCTTTGCTGTTCAAAGATTTATTTAGTTTGATGTAGTCCTACTTATTTATTTTTACTTTTGTTGCCTTTACTTTTGGTGTCAAGTCCAAAAAACCATTGCCAAAACTGATGTTAAGAAGCTTACCACCTGAATTTTCTTTTAGGAGTTTTACGGTCTTAGGTCTTACATTCAAATATTTCATCTATCTTGAGTTAATTTTTTGTGTATAGTGTAAAAAGATAGTAGTCCAGTTTTATTCTTTTGTATGTGGTTGTCCAGTTTCCCCAAGTTTGTTGATCAGATTGTCCTTTCTCCATTGTGTATTCTTGGTTCCTTTTTCATAAATTAATTAACCATCTATACAGGGATTTGTTTCTGGGCTCTCTATTCTGTCCCATTGACTGATGTGTCTGTTTTTAAGCCAATGCCATATGAGTTTTATAACTAAAACTATAAATATAGTTTGAAATCAGGAAGTGTGATGTCTCCAACTTTGTTCCTTTTATGTTTCTCAAGATTGCTTTGGCTCTTTGTGATTCCATACAGATTTTAGGATTATTTGTTCTAGTTCTGTGAAAAAAATATAATTGGTATTTTGATAGGGATTGCATTGAATCTGTAGATCATTTTGGGTAGTATGGGATTTTAATGATATTAATTCTTCTAATACAATAGCATGGAATATCTTTCCATTTACTTGTGTTTTATTAAATTTCTTTCATAGGTATCTTATAGTTTTCAATGTACAGGTCTTTCCCTTTCTTGATTAAATTTATTCATGGGTATTTTATTCTTTTTTTATATATATATATATATATATTATTGATTTTGTACAGAGAGGAAGGGAGAGAGATAGAAAGCTAGAAACATAGATGAGAGAGAGTCATCGATCAGCTGCCTCTTGCACACCCCCCACTGGGGATATGCCCGCAACCAAGGTACATGCCCTTGACCGGAATCGAACCTGGGTCCCCTCAGTCCCCAAGCTGACGCTCTATCCATTGAGCCAAACCGGTCTCGGCAGGTATTTTATTCTTTTTGATGTAATTATAAGTGGGATTATTTTTTAAATTTCTCTTTTTGATAGTTTGTTATTAGTGTATAGAAATGCAA
Organism: Pipistrellus kuhlii; assembly: GCF_014108245.1. Classification (NCBI taxonomy): domain Eukaryota; kingdom Metazoa; phylum Chordata; class Mammalia; order Chiroptera; family Vespertilionidae; genus Pipistrellus; species Pipistrellus kuhlii. Next base: position 3,291,118 of record NW_023425539.1, on the reverse strand, counting down.
CTGATATTTGTATATTGATTTTGTATTCTGCAACTTACCTAAATTTGTTTATTTGTTCTAACAATTCTTTGTTGTAGTATTTAGGGTTTTCTATATATAAATTATATTTATTGAGGTATAATTTGACACCAACTGACTGATAAAAGTAGAAAATCCAAAGACTTTGGATTTATGAGAAAATACATGTGACAATTTGAAAATGTCCAGAAATCCACAGAAAGAATGAGTGGAAAAGTCCATAATGGGAATTAAGTTTATGTTGATACATCATAGAACAAAGTAGACAGACAATCTGAATTAAAACACAAATTTGAGCAAACAAAACAGTGTAAGCTTCAAGGGTGCTACTCTTTTTTAATTTTTTTTTTTTTTTTTTAATTTCAGAGAGGAAGGGAGAAAGAGAACCAGGGAGAGGGAGAGAGAATCATTTATTGTCTGCATCCTGCATGCCCCCTACTGAGGACTGAGCCTGCAACCCAGGCACGTGCCCTTGGCTGGAATTGAACCAGGGAACCCTTTAGTCCACAGGCCAATGCTCTATCAACCGAGCCAAACCAACTAGGGTGAGGGTACTACTCTTTATGTGAAAAATCTTGAGGATGGTTTTGATGATAAATGACTGAGGAGAGAATTCTACCTCTTTGCACAGTCACTAGTGTCAGGGTCATGATAGAGGCTAGCCACAGCAAAGGCTTTGCCTTTGCTTGTCTTACATCTCCTGAGAAAGCTAATAAAGCTGTCATGGCAGTCAAAGGAAGAATTATGGTCAGCAAACCACCATATGTGGTTACTGCACAAAGCAAGATGGAGCGTCAGGCTCTTCTCACCAAGAATTACATGAAGAGAATGGCAACTAGGAGAGTTGGAGGCAATCCTGTACTCAACTCTCAAAAAGTGGCAGCAACACTTTAGCTGGTTTGGCTCAGTGGATAAAGCATAGGCCTCTTGACTGAAGAGTCTCGGTTCCGATTCCAATCAAGGGCAAATACCTCCATTGCAGGCTTTTTCCCAGCTCAGGCCCTGGTCATGCAGGAGGCAACCAATTGATATGTTTTTCTCATATCAATATTTCTCTCTGTTTTTCCCTTTCTCTCCCCATCTCTCTCTAAAAAATCAATGAAAAAATATCCTCGAGAGAGGATTAAAAAAAAATAGTAATCATTAACAACAACAAAAAACACCTCTTTTTTATTTTTTTCAAAATATATATTTTATTGACTTTTCACAGAGAGGAAGAGAGAGGGATAGAGAGCCAGAAACATCGATGAGAGAGAATCATCTACCAGCTGCCCCCTGCACACCCCGCTCTGGGGATGTGCTCGCAACATGCCCCTGACCGGAATCGAACCTGGGACCTGTCAGTCTGCAGGCCAATGCTCCATCCACTGAGCCAAACCGGTTTCGGCAAAAAACACCTCTTTTTAAAGAGCTGTGCTCAGTGGTGGGGATTTAAAGACAAAAAAAAAAAAAAAAATTCCTTATTCCTAAAGAATTCACCCTTCAGGATCAGAGACTCACACAAATAACACACACACACACACACACACACACACACACACACACACAAATGTGGGAACTTTTATATAAAAATATTGTGGAAGGCTTTGAGAATGCTTATAAGGGAGCAATTAATTATAAATTAACGAGAGGCCTGATGCACTAAATTCATGCAAGAGTAGGCCTTCCTTCCCCCAGCTGCCCACACCAGCTTCCCTCTGCCACCCAGAACCCGGGCTTCCCTCACAGCCCCGGCTTCATCTGGAAGGTCGCTGGGAAGGACCTCTGGTCTAATTAGTATGTTACGCTTTTATTATCATAGATACGGAAAACTGATGAGGAAATGTACCATTTGCACTGGGCTTTAAGGACATGATGGTAACAAGGAGCGAGAGGTATATGGGCAGAGAAATAGTGTGAACAATGGGCTGGAAGTTTGATGAAATGTTGAGTGCTGCAGTGACAGTCAAATGTAGGGCATTTAAGGAATTACAGAAAATGAGGATAGATGGTCATTTCTGGTCAGATTTTTAAGGAAGTCGAGATTAGAGGAGGTAGTTTAAAGAGAGTGCTAAAGCTCTGAAACAGTCATTTCACAGAATGAGAAAGGGAGTGCTGGGAACAAAGATTCCAGCTGCCATGTATGAGCACTTACCATGTGCCAGGCACTCTACTAAGTGCAGGATATGCATTAACACACTAAGCAGACATGGTTAGCCTTCATGGAGCCTCCAGTCTAGTAGGGGAGATAGACAATAGGTATATTCTAAAAATATATAACATAATTGGGATAAAAGCTATGAAGAAACAAACGATACCATGAGAAAAAATAATACTTAGGAATAAAGGCTAATTGGAAAAGAGGGATAGCCTAGGATCAAGACTCAAAAGATGAGGAGACCATGACAAAAGCAGAGAGAAGAGCTTTTGCTGAAGCCTTACGTCAGGAGAGAGTTATTGCAAGGAGGCCCGTGTGGCTGGAGCACAGCAGGAGAGTGACGTAAGATGAGAGTACTGGTAGGCGTGGGTAGCAGCCAGATCATTCAGGGTTTCTTCTAGGCCTCAATTAAGAATTTGAATGATCTTAGAAAGATGGGAAGTTGTGGGCTGGTTTTAAGTAGGGGAATAACATGACTGGATTGTATTTTAACATGGCTTTACCAAATGGGGAGTAGATTGTGTCAGGTTGATCAGGGGGCCTAGGGAATTTTTTTTAGAGGAATAGTGTGCTTCTTTCAAATGAAATATTAAAGGAAATTAAGAGTATAGTGTGGTTTGGTGAAGAAAGTGATGAGGTATGGTTAGGTTTTGTTGTTTTGAGAAGCTAACATTGGTTATTTTTCCCATGGCTCCAAGTTGGATTGAGGTAAGGAGATTTGTAGAGTCCGTATAGAGAAGTCCAGGGACTGAATAGCCAATGTAAGGATAAGGAAGGTCAGAGATGTACTGCCAAGACCAGAGTACAGAGAAACCGAGATATTTTCTTTCCCAGAGCTGTTCTTACAAGGGGTATCAGGTATGTCACATCATCCTGTCAAAGATATTCCACAAACATTAGGACAGATGCCTGACTGGACCACTGCGATTCAGTTTGTAGTACATAGCAAGGAGTTAATTAATGTTTACTGAATAAGATTGATGTGGTAGTTCTCTATCTAGCAGGGAGAGTTGAAAGTATGGGAATAGATAAAATCACTGAGGGAGAAAATAAAGAGAGAAAGAAAAGGGAACCGCCAGAAACAACTAAGTTCTGATTGAAATTGATCTGATAGAAACTGAATGATATGACCACAAGAGAAATTTGGGTCAGACTCTGGGTGATCCTAAAACTGGTATTTTTCATAAGAATGAAATAACATATATTAAAGAAATGCCTCATCTCTGTGTCAGAAGAGATTTTAAAGAATAGATAGCCTGCTCTGGTCAGTGTTGCTCAGTGGTTGCAGCATTGGCCTGCTCACCAAAGAGTCTTTGGTTCAATTCCTGGTCGAGGCCATGCACTTGGATTGCAGCCTTTTTCTCCCGGGCCCCAATGAGGTGCATGCAGGTGGCAACCAATCAATGTGTCTCTCGCACACTGATATTTCTCTCTCTCTCTTTTCCCATCCCTTCCTCCCTTATACTCTCTCTAAAAATCAATGGAAAAAATATCCTCAGGTGAGGGTTAACAGCAACAACAAAAGAATAGAGAGCCTACTAGGTAAATAGGATCCCAAGCATTTGGCACCATAATTTCAATTAGATCAGTGATCGTAGCAGGACCAACTAGGAGTTTTTAAACAATAGGATATTGAATAAAATGGCATTCAGTCATTAGGAAGTTGTCTCTTGTACAAAGTGGCTAACTAGCATCTCTAGAAAAGAACTGTAATTAAAGGGAAGTAAAAACAAATTCTTTGCTTATAGTTTCAGTGGGTTTAATTAAAACATCTTTATATGGATGAGCCAGCCCTTTCCATGTGCAATATGTATCTTATGCATTTAAATTCAGAGTTCTAAACAAATTCTGCCTTTCTATAGGAGAGGCAGTATAACCTAATTAAGATTGAGGGCATTAACATTAGGCAGACCTGGTTTTGTTTGATTCTTTCTCAGGCCCTTCCTAGCCTTGTGCAAGTTACCCCAGCTCTCTAGGCCTAGTTTTCTCACCAGCGCTATATAGAAAATGAAAGAACCTACTTTAGAGGATAATTGTGAAAATTAAATGAAAAATTTAAAGCGTTTAGTCTAGTGCCTTATAAGTAATCCCTGACACATTGCAGAAAGACATAATAAAAACAACATAACAGCCACTTATTACTTGCCAGCTACTGAGCTTAAGTACTTTAAATATATTCTCTCATCGAATCCTTTGAGATAGGTACTATTCTTATTAGAATGTAGCTCCTGAGGAAAATGAGGGTTAAGGAATTTCAGTAATCAAGAGCTACACAAATGCCTAATTAGCACAACCATCCACAGGTGTGCACGTGTGATTTGATGCAAACATATGCATGCGTACCAATGCAAGGATATTCACACACCCCTTGCTGTCATTTCCTAGCACTTCTATCTGGAGTAGCGGTGCTGGAATAGTGCATTGGAAATGGCTAGAGGAATAACGATTCAACCAGCGTGTGTGTGCCTGTATGTGTATGTGTTGTTTTTTAGTGAGGTTAAGGGAGAGAGAGTGAGAGAGAAACATCCATCTGCTGGTCCACTGATTCATGCGTGTGTTTTAAAGAAAAGAGTGATGTATTGCAAAGAGCACAACTCTCTCTAACCGGCTCCAGGACTTTGAATAAACCACCTAACTGAGTCTTTGGGCCTCCATTTCCTCATCAGTAAAATGAGGGGGGCTGGCAAAGTTCTAGAACCCTGTGAATCTAAGCAGCCCTCAAGCCTACGGCCTTGTATAAGCCGTTCTATACAAACACTCCCATGGCAACGGCCACTCAGCCTTCAGCAATACGGGTATGCTGCTCCACTCAAGCCAGCAGTGCATACTGTTTCAACCGCAAATTCCTGGGTGAATAGAGCGTTTGAATGGGGGAGGAAATCTGTCAGTCAGAAAGCCGAAAGCCTCTGGCTTTAAAAAAAGTTCTGGAATAAATTATCTGTGGGTGGTGTGTATATATATATATATGCTAAATCAGAAGAACAGTATCAGTTTAATTAAAAAAAAATCACCCGCTTAGCACATAGAAGAACTGTCTTGGCTGAGATGAGCTTTAAAGGGTCACTTTGCCACTAAGTGCTGAGTCAGTGAGGGGAGGGGACTGGAATGCCGCCAGAGGGTGTTTAAATCAACCTGCACTTTTGAGAAGCAAGTCCAGTATTTTCCCCCCAAGCTACATGACTAATAAGACTGTCTTATTATGATGGGTTTTATCAGAGCACCATCTTAGAAGCAGCACAGGGACTCTGGGGAAAAGGGACCCGGATAAAGGTGTGAGAGGAAGAGGGCATTTCTTTTCAAGGAAAGCAGGAGACGTCCTTGAAAAGACTACTGTCTATGCCCTACTCTCAGGATAGTAGTCAAGCCTTGGAAAAGTTGTTTTTTTTGTGTGTGCGTGTGTGTTTTGTTTTGTTTTGTTTTTTTGCTAGTAGTGGTTTGATGACAATGCTGAATTCATGGAGAGGAAAAAGCTCCTGCACTTTTCCCTGTGTGTTGCTTCCTTTTATTTGAGCCAGGCAGTAAGAAGGAGCACTATCCTCTATGACTCAGATGTAAATAAAGAGGATGCTCAATAAGATAGTACCAAGTTTAAGGAACTGACTTTCTCAGAGGAAGTGGATCCAGAAGAAACGCAATGCGCTCTTCCCTAGGTTCCCACCGGAGGGCAGCAGTGCTAGCTGCTCTACGGAGAGCTCTGCATTGCAAGGGCGCCGGGGAGAGGAAGAGGTGGCGATGGGAGAAGGGGATCCAGGCTGGTGAGCGCTCTCAGAAGAGGGCTCTCTAGAGTTAGAGACAGAGCTGTGTCCTTGGAGCTGAGGGAATCTCAGAGTGAATGGATGGTCTCTGCCGAAGACTAAACAACAGAACTAGCTGAGAGATCTAGGAGCTGTAACATTCAGGGCGAATCAAAGCCTTGCAAACCCGTGGAACTTGCTGTTTTTCCTCCTGCCACTAGAGGGTAGAATATGAAAAGAAAATGTGAGCATTGTCATCCTCTCAAAGTGGCTATTCAGCCCTGGAGGAATTCTACCGTGTTTCCCCGAAAATAAAACATCCTTCGAAAATAAGACCTACTTACAGGTTTCCTTCTGAGTGAAATATAAGGCACCCCCCGAAAATAAGGGCCCCCTAGGCTGAACAGGAGAGATTTGGTCCACTGATTCTGAAAGAAATGGAGTCACAAGAAATTCACCAGGAAATTCAGGAATGGATTGTTATGATGATGTTCCAGAAGATGATGACATGATTGTCATTGAGTAAATGAGTAAATTCTTGATACTGTGGGATTCACAGTTTGTCTGGTTTGTGTTGACAACTACTGTACTACCGTACCGTATACAGGTAATAAATTTCCTTTATTTTCATTTAACAATAAATGTGTACCGTATTCTTCTTTATGGAAAAATAAGACATCCCTTGAAAATAAGACCTAGCGCATCTTTGGGAGCAAAAATTAATATAAGACACTGTCTTCTTTTCGGGGAAACAGGGTAAGTTTTAGAGGTTTAAATCTTGTTCTTGCAAACAAGTATATCTGATCAAGCCATTTCCCTGCTTATCCATTTTCTCTCTTTTTTAAAGTTTTTACTTTTTAAAATATATTTTTTATTGATTTCAAAGAGGAAGGGAGAAGGAGATAGAAACATCAATGATGAGAGAGAACCATTCATTGATCAGCTGCCTCCTTCACGCCCCACAGTGGGGATTGAGCACACAACCCAGGCATGTGCCCTTGCCTGGAATCAAACCCAGGACCCTCCAGTCCTCAAGCTGACACTCTATCCACTCTGCCAAACCAGCGAGGACCCTACTTACACATTTTTCAATGGCTCCCTAAAGTTTCCAAAACAATGTCTGAGCTGATGAGAAGGGCATACAAAGTTCTTCCAGATTTGTCCTTGATTCTTCCTTCACTCTGCTCCCTACCTGAACATACACAACCTCAGGGGAAGTAGTGAGGTGGAAAGGGCGAGGGTATTAGAATCAATCGCAAGCCAACAAATCATCCCACACTCCTTTTTCATCACTTCCACATTCAACTCCACTAATTCCTGTCTATTCTGCCTCTTAGGAGAACTCTGTGATGGCAGTCCCACATCCACTCTGTTCATCTATATACCCTTAGTGCCTAACACTCTTAGTAGGAGCTAATTAAATGCTTATTGATCAAAGCAATGAATAAATGACTACATCAACGTCACTGTTATCAGCCTAGTCCACCTTAATACCATCTCTCAACTGGCCTTCAATGGGGACTCAGGGAATCTCCGATGACCCCTCTTTACTCCGTTTTTTACTCTGCAGCATGAGTGATCTTTTTGAGATGCAACTCTGCATAAAACCCTTCAATTACTTCCCAGCTCTTAAGCCATCTTTAATATGACACATAAAGTAAATATTACTTAGCCATTTGGTCACTTGCTAGTTATGTAATCATAAGGAAGTTATTAAATCTCACTGAGTCTTGGTTTGCTCATCTAAAAAAAAAAAACGTGAACAATAAGTATTCCTACTTCACAGGGTTGTTGGAAGGATTAAATAAGGTAATTCATATAATATGCTTAGCATAGCATTCAGTTCTCTGTTAAGTAAACCGTAACTGTCTGATTATTAGGACCTGAATGATGTAGTCCCTGTTACCTTGTGCTATCCCCTCTCATTTTCTGGCATCCTCATTAGGCTATTTTTAGATCCTGAAAGGAGCCAGGCTCTTTATTAATTGTATTGCTCTCTCTGGTCCCAATGTAGAGTTTACATCCTTTTTTGACACTCCATGTCTGGCTCAGAGGGCTGTGCAATGGATTTCCATAGCAGCCTATATAACATCATGACATTGGTTATCCGCTCCTGGCATAGTGACTGGCATTCAGCAATGCAGCAAAAAGCACCTATTGAAATACAATATGATTTCACTTATATGTGGAATCCAAAGAGCAAAACAAACAAACAAAATAGAAATGGGCTCATAGATACAGAGACCAGACTGATGCTTGCCAGAGGGGTGAGGGTTAGGAGACTGGTGAAAAAGGTGAGGGATTAAGAATTACAAGCTGGTAACCACAAAATAGTCACAGAGATATAAGCTATACCATTGGGAATATAGTCATTAATATAAGAGTAACTATGTACTGCGCTAGGTGGGTACACAAAATATTGGGGGGGGCCCTTTTTGGCTCTCTGAGCAGCACCATGGTGGTTGGCAGGAATAAGTACCTAATGAAAAGCGGCAAAAAGGGAGGTAAGAAGGAAGTGGTTGATCTATTTTCTAAGAAGATTGTATGAGGAGAAAGCACCAATTATATTTAATATAAGAAATATTGGAAAGCCCTGGCCCATGTGGCTCAGTTGGTTGAACGTTGTCCCTTGCACCGAAAGATGACTGGTTTGATTCCTGGCCAGGGCACATGCCTAGGTTTTGAGTTCAACAGGAGGCATCAGCACGATGTATCTCTGACATCAATGTTTCTCTTTCTCCATCTCCCTTTCTCTCTCTCAAATCAATAAAAAACATTTTTAAAAAGAAAGAAAGAAATATTGGAAAAACACTAGGCATGAGAACTCAAGGAACCAAATCTCATTGATGGTCTCAAAGATGGTGGTTTTGAAATAAGCCTAGCTGATCTACAGAATGATGAAGTTGCATTTAGAAAATTTAAGCTAATTACTAAGAATATTCTGGGCAAAAACTGACTGACTAATATCCATGGCATAGATCTTACCCATGACAAAATGTGCTCCATGTTAAAAAAAAAAAATTTTTTTTTTAAATGGCAGACCATGATTGAAGCTCATGTTGATGTCAAGACTACCAATGGGAGGCAGAGAAAGATAAATATCACATGATTCACTCATATGTGGAATATAATGAGCAAAACAGATCCAGAGACATAGAACCATGGAACAGACTGATAGGTTTCAGAGGGAAGATAGGGGTGGGTGGGCCTGGGTAAAGGGGGAGAATAATGAGGGAACATATATGTATAGCCTATGGACACAGACAAAAGTGTAGTGAAGGCTTGAGAGGGGCCGATACGGGTTGGAGGGGGTCATCGGGGGAAAAAACAACAACAAAAAGGGACATCTGTAATATTTTCAACAATAAAGCCAAAAATTTTAAAAAGCACTACTAATGGTTATTTGTTTTGCATATTTTATGTTGGTTTGGCTAAAAAAATGCAATAACGGATTCGGAAGGCCTCTTGTGCTCAGCATCAACAGGTCCATCAAATCCGGAAGGTGATGATGGAAATCATGACTTGAAAGGTGCTGACAACGACTTGAAAGAAGTGATCAATAAATTGATTCTAGACAGCATTGGAAAAGACATAGACACGGCTTGCCAATCTATTGTATTTATCCACTCCATAATGTCTTTGTTAGAAAAGTCAAAATGCTGAAGCAGCCCAAGTCTGAACTGGGAGAATATGGAGCTTCACGGTGACGGTAGCAGTTCTGGAAAAGCTAGTGGGATGAGACAGGTGCTAAAGTTGAACTGGCTGATGGATTTGAAACCCCAGTTCAAAAATCTGCTTAAAATTCAGACTAAATAGTGACAAATAAAAAATCCTATTTGTAAAAAAAAAAAATAGAAAGAAATATAAAGGGGACCATTTCATAAAGTATATGATTGTCTAACCATGATGTACACATGGTTTTAATGTAAAATAATATTGAATATAAACTGTACTTGAAAAATAAAATTAAAATAAGTAAATAAATATCTGTTGAATCATCTTTAGACCCAATGCACTTCCTTTTCCACGCTCTTTGTATGTGATTTCTTCTTTCTGTTCTAAACAGAACATCGTGACCACTACATCCATATTTCCTTTCTAAGGGAAACTTCCCCACCCACAGCATCTATTGAGGAGGCAGGCCTAGGTAGCCACAGTTCATGTACAGTTCATGGAGGAACTTTGGCCTTAGCTGACTGGACAGGAATTGGCATCTGATGCAATGGTGGACAATCCAGAACCTGGCCAGCAACTTATAACATACCTGCCACCAAAAGAGGAGTAGGTCAATCACATTCCCTCTCACTCTCTAAAATTTGAGTTATAAAAAGGAGAAAATGTGGCTATAAGTGACAAGAACAAGAGCTAAATGATATAGAAAGATGAGCTGCAAGTCATGAGGGGTCCAGCCAAACTATACATATAAAGAAATAGAAACTATGAGGTAGAGACCATCAATACAAAGTGAAGACTTTGTGAGTTATAAAAATGTCTAACCACTATGCTGTATACCTGAAATTAATATAATATTGAATGTCAACTTTAATTGAAAAAAATATACAAATCAAAGAATAAGGAGACAGCTGGTAATGGTAAAAGAGGCCCTGTCAGGAGAATAGATAAGTCATGTTAATGATTGAGCATCAGGATGAAAATACCTAACATGCTGTCACTAGCTCTTCTGGGCTATTATTTTCCTGGGTTTCTGTGACATGTATCTTTTTTTATTAATATATTTTTATTGATTTCAGAGAGGAAGGGAGAAGGAGAGAGAGATAGAAACATCAATGATGACAGAGAATCATTGATCAGCTGCCTCCTGCACACTACACACTGGGGATTGAGCATGCAACCCAGAATTGAACGTGGGATCCTTCAATCTGCAGGCCAACGCTCTATCCACTGAGCCAAACTTGCTAGGGCTTTATGACATATATCTTTCAAATAAAATTGTTGAGTTAAATGGAGTGAGTTGTCCTTTGCAATCCAAAATGCCTGATTGATAAACCTTTCTCTATTTTGGGAAAACCCAGGCATCCTTCAAATTAGAATTTCTGATCCCCTTCTCTGTTCTCTCTTAATTTAGAGAAGTTCCTGTCACATTTCCTATAATTATTGGTTTGTCTAGCTCACTATGTGGATATCAGACTGTGAACTCTTTGAGAACAGGTTATCTTGCTTGCATTCCTCAGCAGCGTACTCTGTCTAGAGACATACTTAATATATAAAACCAGGTATTGTTCTAAGTACTTTACATGGTTTAATGTATTTCATCCTCATGGAACTACTCTGAAGTTATCACTATTATCCTCCCCATTTCACAGTTGAAGAAAGTGCAGCACAGAGACAGTGTTTGCTAAAGTGCAGCATGAAGAGTAGAGAAGGGATTCAAACCAGGAAATTTGGCACCAGAGTCCATGACCTTAAATCCGATGCAATATGGCCTTGACCTAAAGGGGAATGTAGCCAGGGGATAGTAGTCAATATGAATATTTAACACTCTTATATAAAGTACAAAGTTTTTCACACATATATGAAGACATTAGGAAACTCCTCACCCTTTGTGGGAAACCAGCCAGAAGCTCTAGCTCTGAAATACCGAATACCCAGATTTCCCCTACATGCATAGAAAAATGAAGTATTAGTAGAGGGAGGGCACATACAGACATATTTTTAAACCCCATGAACTCTTAGAGATGCTAATACCTGGTACTTGGTCAGATTTCTAGGCTAGTTTCTAAAGAATCCTTAGAAAATAATTCTAATTTCATCTGGGCAAGACAACCCCATTCTCAGCTATTCCAAGAACTGAGTCTTTCCATAAAACTGACAATTGAGGTTGTGTATGTGGTATGGCAGAGAGGGTGGGTAGAGTGAGTGGTGATTCCACTTTGTACTATTGTTTTGAAAGGAGTCTGGGTTTAGGGAGCTCTTGCAGATGCCTTTATTGGCAGCTTCAACTGGTTCTTTTGAGTTGCCATGGCAACGGGAAGCCAAACTCTGGGGGCTTTTTATTAGTGAATGATAAGAAGCCAACAGAAAGGAAAGCTCTTTGAGGGAGCTCAGGGTTACGGGGAGGAGAATCATGGTGGAACAGAATTTTTTGTTTGTTTGTTTTTTAATATATTTTATTGATTTTTTTACAGAGAGGAAGAGAGAGGGATAGAGAGTTAGAAACATCGATGAGAGAGAATCATCGATCAGCTGCCTCTTGCACAGCCCCTTGACCAGAATTGAAACTGGGACTTTTTAGTCCACAGGCTGACGCTCTATCCACTGAGCCAAACCGGTTTCAGCAGAACAGGGTTTTTATGTATACATATAAGGTAAATCCAGATGTCTTCTGGCACAATATACAAGTAGCTTCCTTCTGATTGCCTATATCTTATTTTTTTAAATATATTTTTTATTGATTTCAGAGAGGAAAGGATGAGATAGAAACATCAAGGATAAGAATCATTGATCAGCTGTCTCCTGCACACCCCCTACTGGGGATCAAGCTTGCAACCCAGCATGGGCCCCTGCTGGTCGAAATCAAACTATGACCTCCTAGTCCAAGGTCAACACTCAGCCACACCATCTGGGCTGCCTATATCTTAGAGATCTGAGTGAGTAACCCGGAGAGCGGTATGAAGGTAGCAACTGTTAAGCATGAGAATGTTCTTAGGTACAATGGTGCTATGTAAGGACAGGAAGTCTTTGTGTTCCTCAGAAAATGAGAGGACAGTGGGGAGGTGCCTTAACCTGAGTAAAATTTACCAGGGAAGTGAGTGAGATTTGGGCTGAACTCCTGTTGACATAGCCATATGACTCTTGCAGGCTGCCATCCTCCAGACGGTATATCCTTTTTGTGGAGTGCTAACGTGTATGAAGGATTGTGCTTTCCTCACTGTCCCCTTTACACCCTCCCCCCATCAGGAGCAGAACTCTTAAGTGTAGACTCAAGATGCCCTTACACATCCTTCCAGCTCGAATTCCTGCCCAACATCAAGGATTTTGATCCTTTCCCCAAGTCCCTTCCCACATCTCTGATTTTCTCCCTTGGAGTGGGAGGCTCCAGGGGACCACAGCTGACTCTGCCAGGCACAGAGGGTTGAGTCATCCCGCAGGCGTCAGAGCTGTTAGCAACAGCTCTGCTGATCTGTATGCAGCTCCAACTCTCTCTCCAGTTCAGAGTTTTGGAGCCGTCTTGTTCAAAAGTAAAGAACAGAACACAGATGGCTGGTAACAGGATCCCACTGAGCCCATCCTGCTAAATCTTTTATAGGAGAATCGGAAATAAAGGGTGAACGGAGCGAAAAAGGAGGATCAGCTTTTGCACTGTTCTTTGGGTCTTGGTGAGAGGCTTCCGAGAACTTTTGGCTACCCCTTACATTCTCCAGGCATATTCCCCTCCTGGTCCTTCTTTCTTCTCGTTTACATCTTTTTCTCACTCCCCCTCCCCCATTTTCCATTCCAGTTCCCTATTCTCTGTAGTATCTTTGTAGTATCTTTGAATCCGATTAAGTATTATGTTGAAAGCTGCCTGTGTAACCAGGCAATTCTAATTCATACATGTATAAGAAAATCTAATCACTAGAAGTTCAGGGTGGCTGATTTTATCAGTCGTCTCTTGAGAGTCCCTTTAGTTTCTTCTGTTCTTCAGAGGCAGCAGCATAATACATTACAAAAAAAAAAAAAAAAAAAAGACTTTGGAGCAGGAAAGAAGTGGGTTACAAGCCCTGTTCTAAAAAAAGTAAATAGCTGAAACTGGTTTGGCTCAGTGGATAGAGCGTCAGCCTGGGGACTGAAAGGCCCCGGGTTCGGTTCCGGACAAGGGCATGTACCTTGGTTGTGGGCACATCCCCAGTAGGTGTGGTGCAAGAGGCAGCTGATTGATGATTTTCTCTCATTATGTTTCTAACTTTCTATCCCTCTCTCTTCCTCTCTGTAAAAAATCAATAAAATGTATATATATTTTTAAAAAAAGTAAATAAACAGATACATAATAAAAAACTTTGCTCTGCTCTGTCATCTTGGGCAATTTACCTAACCTCTCTGAGCTTCAGGTCTGGCATATGAAGATGTATATATTATAATTGTATCTACTTTTCCAGTTGGTTTATAGAATACATTAGACAGAGGTAAAACATAGTATCTGGAACATAGTACCTGGAATACATGTTCAGTAAATATTAACTCTTTCTCTTTCCTCCCCACTCCTGCTGCTCTAAGTGCCAGGTCCCTGATTTTTCAAGAATCCATGAAAATTTTTTCCTATTGGGAAAGTTATCATCCATGCTCAGGAGCTGCTGGTGTAACTGGAGAAAGTAAGGTGAGTGAGAACTGTATGGGAATGTTTTGCAAGACTAGATGATCAAGTCTTCATAAAAACTAGCATGTGAATTTGCTAATGCTGCTTTTCACCAATTTAGGGATTCTTGGCGAAGATTGCTGGTCTCCTCACGTTGCTGCTGAGCATGACTATTACTAATCTATTTTCCTTGGAAGATAAGATGCTGATTAACTGTATGACTTTAGGTACGTTATTATTCCTCTCTGGGCGTCACTAGAAGACAGGATCGTTGCTCCTCTTCACTCCAGGAAAGGAGGATTGGTTGAAGTTTGTGTAAACTCCAGGAAGTAAGTTCAGTATGATATCATCCTTGGCACTAAGAATCCCGGAAGTGTTTGTACAATCAGGTCAAATGCCACTGTTCAATTTAAGTGATTACTAAAGACTCAGCTGACACAGGGCTAGGGTTTGACATGGTACCTTTGCTCCAGATAATAAACATGTGTAATGGCAATTACACTAATGTGTTTTGCTCTCTGCCTTCTTAAACAAGAAGGAGGATGATGACAAGGCCAGGACACTGTACATCATTCTCTCTGACCAGGCTCTCTCTGACAACACGTTTTTCCTGTCTCTTTTTGTAAGTGGTAATTAGGTTCTCAGCTGAGCTGTCAGGAATCTTGACAGGTTTCACAGGCAGTCATCATCTGACAATTTACAACTTCGGGCTTCTTACAGCTGGCATGTTCCCTCCCAGAAAACCAAATTTTCTCAATCCTAAACTCCTCCTACTACTCAGAGTCTGATCTGAGGAGGAAGCTAGCTTTCTCGGTACATCATCCAATTCCAAAGCAGAGTGTTGGGTTCAGTGTTGGTGATGGGGAAACCTCTGTATTCAAGTATGTCTTCAGCACTAAGGGTTGACTTTATGGAGTGGGAGTCATCGAAGGCAGAAGTAGCATGGGAGTATGGGAATTTAACATAGCCTTTCAAAAAGAGAAGAAAACAATAGTTTAACAAAGTTGCTTTTTCTTTTGTTCTTAAAAAGCTCAACTCTATGCTGAAACTGGTTTGGCTCAGTGGTAGAGTGGTCTGCAGACTGAAAGGTCCCAGGTTCTATTCTGGTCAAGGGCATGTACATTGGTTGTGGGCACATCCCCGGTGGGGGGTGTGCAGGAGGCAGCTGGTCGATGTTTCTCTCTCATCAACGTTTCTAGCTCTCTATCTCTCTCCCTTTCTCTCTGTTAAAAATAAATAAAATATATATATTTTTAAAAATCCTCAACTCCTGTACACATCAAAAAATTGAAAGCAGGGTCTCAAACAGGTATTTGCATATCCGTGTTCATAGCAGCATTATTCACAATGGTCAAAAGGTGGAAGCAACTGCAGTGTCCATTGACAGATGAATGGATAAATAAAATGTGATAGGAATGAAATTGGCCCTGTCTGTGTGGCTCAGTGGTTGAGCATTGACCCATGAATCAGGAGGTCATGGTTCGATTCCTGGGCAGGACACATGCTTGGGTTGCAGTTGTTGGCTTGATCCCTAGTGGGAGCATGCAAGAGGCATTCGATCAATGATTCTCTCTCATCATTGATGTTTCCTTCCCTCTTTCCCTTTCCCTGCCTCTCACTGAAATTAATAAAAGCATATTAAATGTTTAAAATTTTTTTAAAGGAATGAAATCGTGGTACATGTTACAACACAGATCAACCTTGAAGACTCTATGTTAAGTGAAATAAGCCAATCATAAAATGACAAATACTGTGGGACTCCACTTGTATGAGGTACTTACAGTCATCAAATTTATAGAGATGGAAGTATAATAGTGGTTACCAGGAATTATGGGGAGGGACAGAGGGAGAAATGGGAAGTTCAACAGGTACAGAGCTTTGGTTTTGGGAGATGAAAAGGGTCTGGTTATCTGTTATTGCACTCCTAAGTGACTTAGAATTGTTTATTTGTTGCCCTTTCCCACTAAGCTGTGATTTCAAGAATAGGAATGGTATTATATTTTTTCTATCCATAGAGCCTAGCGTAATGCACATATTTGACATTCAATAAATTTTTGCTATCAACTTAATTATCCCATAAACATTTATTTGAATTGCCCACATGACATAAACTGGGTTAGAAATGGGAGATGGAAATAAGGATGTGAAAATAAAAGTTGTTAACCTGGCCCTGGCTGGTGTGGCTCAGTGGTAGAGCATTGGCCCTCACACCAAAGGGTCTCCAGTCAAGGTCATATACCTGGGTTGCAGGTTCACTTCCAACCCCGATCTGGGGCATGTGGGGTGTGGAAGGCCACCGTTGACATGTCTCTCTCACTCTCCTTCTCCCTCCACCCGCTTCCCTCTCTCCCTTCTACTCTCTCCAAAAAGCAATGGAAAAAATATCCTCAGGTTAGGATTAAAAACGAAAATAAAAATTGTCATTAGCCTTCCCTGGTCGGCATGGTTCAGTTGGTTGAAGCATCCTACTGTGCACCAAAAGATTGCCAGTTCAATCCCTAGTGGGGGCACATGCGTGCTGGAGGTGGCCATCAGTATTTCTCTCATACATCCATGTCTCTTTCTCTCTCTCTCCCCCACTCCCCTCTAAAATCAGGTAGAACATATCCTCAAGTGAGAATTAAAAACAAAAGTGTTGCCGAAACCGGTTTGGCTCAGTGGATAGAGCGTTGGCCTGCGGACTGAAAAGGTCCCAGGTTTGATTCCGGTCAAGGGCATGTACCTTGGTTACGGGAGGCAGCTGATCAATGTCTCTCTCATCGATGTTTCTAACTATCTCTCTCTTCCTCTCTGTAAAAAATCAATAAAATATTTTTTAAAAAGTGTTAGCCTGAGACTTATGGAAGAATAGCAACTACAAAGTTTAGTCTGGTAGAGAACTCCAGGAAAAGATGCACAAACTTGCTAGAGTTCCCAGGAAGTTGCCATCACTGTGGCCCTATGTGCCTTGCTGATGGGCATTTTCTGTGTCCCTGCACATGCCAGAAATGGCTCAGAGGTGTTTAAAGTTCTAAGAATGTCTGGAAGGTATCTGCTTCTCAAACTGATGTACATATCAGAGTTACACCTGGCCCTGTCATATGAACCACGTGTTTCCTGCTGTGCCTCTCTATGTTGCTTGAATCTCAAAAGTATATTTTGTGAAAGGAGTACACGCTGCCCATTTCTCAGAGTTATGGTGAAAATCAAAAGAGGTCATAGATATGTAAGTTCTATTGTAACCAGTTGATAGTTGCTTATTTTTGTTGTTGTTGTTTGTTTGTTTTTTAACTGACCACAGCAAGTGCTAATATATTCTACTCTAGCTAGCATCCCCACAAAACCACAAAACCATATTATTTGGCCTCACCAGCAATTCTGTTCTACTTGTAGTGAACATCTGTTGTTTTTGTCTGTCCAGAATCTCTCCCTCTTCTTCTGGCAAAAACGGACCCTAAATTCCTTTGGGGAATTCCTCTCTGCCACTCTCTGTTGTTCTTGTGAGCTGTGACTCTAAGCTTCTTGCCACAGAGTGAACACACAATCCAAGCCAGAACAATCAAAATGTCTCACCCCTTGATGAAGCCCAGCCGAGGGCATACGACACAGGGCCCAAGCAGGGCCACTCAGAGCTGTTCTTTTGGATTTTATATATTGTTATGTGAGAGTGAGAAACATTGCTTTGCTTTTGGGGTTACTAAAGGCAATGTGTAAATCTGGACATCTGTGGCCATTCTTCTCACTCACATTGTCCTCCCAACCCCAGTCTAGCCTCCCTCTCCTGCGTGAGGAAATAAACTACGAAGATGAAAGTTCTCAGCATTTCCTATGTGAAACCTGCTTAAACCTCCATGGAAATTCTGCCTGTAGTCCATAGCCCCAAATTCTGCTCATCCTCACAAAGTCCCAAATGCCTTACATTTCTATGCTTATAATATTGTAACATTTCTGTGTTGAGACTTTGTGAAGAGGAGAAAGGATGAGTTTCACATTGACCATTTATATGGTGCCATTTGATAACTAGAAAAGACCTCTGTCCCCTGCTCATAAAGCTGGATATAGAGGAAAGGTCACATGGTAGACAAGCTTAAGTGGTTAAATAAACCTGAACTTTGGAACAAGTGCTCCTGTCACTTGTGGTCATAATACAACGTATCAGTAAAGCAAGTATCAGTTAAAAGCAATATTAAAAACCTTCTTGACTTATTTCTTGTGTGTAGACCAGTTAGTGTTGGGGTATATTAAATTAGATGGCAGCAGTGAGAAGCACCTAAGCCCTCTAGTTGCACCCCTCAACAGGCAACTGTATAATAAAACCTAATCCACAGAGAAAAATATTCAAGCAATTGGGAGCTGGGTGTGGTGTGTAGAGAAACAGAAAGATTCAAGCACCTAACAAATTTCTTCTGTCCGCAGGCCGAAGCTCTATCCACGGAGCAAAACCAGCTAGGGCCCCTAATAAATTTCTTTTTAACTCCTAACACACTAGACTTTTCAGTTACAGGATCTAATAACTTTCTTTTCTTTTTTTTTCTTCTTTAAGTTGATGTGAATGGTCATTTTTAACCAAAAGACTTCTTACTAGTATAGCATTACTACCTAGTAAAGAAGAGGCCCAAAGTCAATCCCAGGCCAATAAAATATTAACTTATTTTATGCTTTGATTGTCAGTTGTTTCTGTTTCATATCCTTTGTGGCATAACTGTAGTAGGAATTTGTGTAGTGTTTTGTTTTGTTTTGGTTTGGTTTGGTTAATACTGGCAGATGCCAGCCAAAGAGAAGGGCATGACAAAATCACCAATTGGTCCCGAAGACACATTCCAAAGACCTCTCAGGCCACAAACATGCTGCCCAACCCTTCCCACATTCACAGAAGTCCCAGACAGTCACGATGCATTTGGATCATGGGGTGCTTGCCAGAGGCTAGTGTCAGAGCAATGGGATGAATATTTACCTTCTCACACATACAAAATAAGGGTGAGCTCTTTAAAACGTTTTCCATGGGCTAGGCCCTTTGCATGTTACTTATCCCTCACACAATCATCTTGAAGAAGGTAATGGTTATCCCATTTTACAGATAAGGAAAGAAACCCTCAGTCTGGTTATGAAACTGACACAAAGTAATTTAGTCACTGACGCTAGTACATAAGTGATGGAGATGGGACTCCACAGCCAATGATTTTAACTACTGCTCTCCTACCGTCACATCCACTGCTTGGCATCTTCAGGGTAGAATGTCTTTTAGACTGTGGTGTAGCTGCTCTAACTTATTCATGGCTTACTGCAGGTGCTTATCTGATAGATACCTGAGACTGAAGGGTTTTTAGGTCAGGACTTTCTTGAACTGAATTGCATTCTACAACCCTTAGGGTACCTTGGCCCAACATTGATCTATTCCTGTTGGTTAAAATGGAAGAATATGCTGCCTCCACAGGCAGGGCATTTTAAAAAATGGATCCGATTATATGGGAATGCAGAGCTCAAGAAACAACTCTACATTATGAGTTTTTATTTTCCAGCCTGT
Source organism: Pipistrellus kuhlii (assembly GCF_014108245.1). Classification (NCBI taxonomy): domain Eukaryota; kingdom Metazoa; phylum Chordata; class Mammalia; order Chiroptera; family Vespertilionidae; genus Pipistrellus; species Pipistrellus kuhlii. The sequence goes on along the minus strand of NW_023425539.1, from coordinate 3,271,433 downwards.
AAAGCCATGCTTATATATCAAGCAGCCTCTGTGGACATGCTTGTGTAAGGTTTGACAGTCAGACTATAACCTATCTTAGTTGGTCCTGAGATCTAAAGATGAAGTCTATGGATACACTGATAACAGCGCAGAATGCACTGAATGTGTTTCCAATAATGTATTTATTTATTTACTTGATGGTTATCCATTCCACGGAGTGTCTCGCCCCTGGTTTATAAACTGGAAGTTCTAAATGCATCCTTCTCGTTAGCTACCCTCTCACACACACAGCTTTATTGGGGTTTTTCTTGTACAAGGAAATAGAGATTTTCATATGTGATCACAATATTATTGGGGGGGGGGAAGTATACACTAGCTAATTCTGGATGAAGATATCACCATGACTAATGAAAGTTTTAGTAAAAGTCTGGTAGAATACCCAAATAAAAATATTTTCTTTCTGTTTTTAACTATGCACACGCGTGCGCGTGAACACACACTCACACACACACACACACACACACACACAAACTTCGGAATTCAAGTTATCTTTCCATCTTATTTGCATCATTCCTGTAATTATAGATATTTGAACTAAGGGGATGCTAGAGATGATTTAGTCTATTGTAGTTAGACAGGAAACAGAGGTTCAGAAAAGTAAAATTAAAGTCTGGTTCAGTGCATCATTTGTTCATAGGTTGTTCTACATTGTTATTTAAATGTTTTGTGCATGCAGATTTTATATTTCTAAGAGGATTTTGAGCCCCTAGTATGGGGAGCCACTTGAGGAAGGGGACTGGGAGGTAATGATAAAAACAGGGGCTTAAAGTCTGATCGACCCTGTACTCTAATAGCTCTCTATTTACTAGCTATGTGATTTGCACAGTTATTTAACATTACGAGTACTTTGTAATGAGAGTCATCATCACCATCCTTCTTTCAGGGTTTTTGGGAAGATCAAGAAGATGATGAATATAAAGCACTTCATAAAGTTCTTGGTTTAGGGTAACTCTATAAACATTAGTTTCTTTTGCCCTCTTCTATATTTTATGTAAGCCTAACACACAGTAGAAATTCAATAAGTATTTGTTACATAGAGTTGAACATGACTTGATCTTTTACTGAGTGACAATACTGAAAAGATAGTCTCATTGGATAGATACCATATCAGTCAGAGCACCCACCCACCCTTTGACAAGCTATCCCACAGATACATGTGCAACAACAAATACAATGACATTACATGTGGTCATGCATCTCTCTCACACACTGGAAATATGTATATGGTATCAAGCTTGTCCTTAGTTGGTCATGCCAGGATTACAATATGGTGGAGAGAATGTGCTTTGGATTCATTGACAACTAGTTTAAAATTCTAGTTCACCATTTACTTACTAGATGATGATCTTGGGCAAGTGACATAAGCTCTTTGAACTCTGGTCTCCTTACCTATAAAATGCAGGTAATAATAATAGTACCTACCTCACAAGTTTGTTGTGAGGATTAAATAAGACGATGTAGAGAAAGAGCTTATCCTTGATTTTTGTCTCTGCTTGAGTAACTTTTCTATCAAGGTCAAAACATAGTTGGTACCGCCCGGTGGGAGAGGCTCAGTGGTTAAGTGTCGACCTATGAACCAGGAGGTCATAGTTCAATTTCCAGTGTATGCTTGAAATTTTCCATGAAAAATTAAGAATGAATACTATGGGAAAACTTGAATCTCTTTCCATTCCCCAATGTTTGAAATAACTAGAAGTGAACATTTTGTTGTTGTTAGTCCTCATCCGAGGATATTTTTCCATAGTATTTTAGAGAGCATGGAGGAGATGGGGAGAGAGAGAGAAACATCCATCAGTTGCCTCCTGTATGTACTCTATAGAGCCTGCAACAGAGGTACAAGATACATACCCTTGGCCAGAATTGAGCCCTTCAATCTGACTCTACTCTGTCCACCGAGGGCTGACTCTATCCACTGAGCCAACCCGGCTAGGGCTAGACGTGAACATTCTTGCTGGAACACTTTCAGAAGGATAAAGATTGGCGGGGCATCATTTAAGAGGTGGGTGGAGGAAGAGAAATCCTGGGGACAGGAAGGTAGAAAGAAAACTGGTTTTGAGTGGTGTTGAAAAAGCCAAAGAGGAAAGAGTATAACTATGTCAAACATTGCAGATGTCAAGAAGGAAAGGATTAAAATGATTCCGCTAGACATAGTAACTGGGAAGTTACTCTTGCCCTTCGTAAGATCAGTTCTGGTGGAGGTGAGAAAATAGATAACTTTTCTAAAAGTTTGGCTGTGGCCGAGACCAGTTTGGCTCAGTGGATAGAGCGTCGGCCTGCGGACTGAAAAGTCCTGGGTTCGATTCCAGTCAAGGGCATGTACGTTGGTTGGGGGCACATCCCCGGTGGGGTCGTGAAAGAGGCAGCTGATCGATGATTCTCTCTCATCGATGTTTTTAACTCTCTATCCCTCTCTCTTCCTCTCTGTGAAAAATCAATAAAATATATTAAAATAAATAAATAAAAATAAATAAAAGTTTGGCTGTGAAGGAAGAGATGTGAAGATGGTAATGTTTCTTTACCCTCAAAGAAGGAGGAACTAGGGTGTGTGTGTGTGTGTGTGTGTGTGTGTGTGTGCGCGCGCGCGCGCGCGCGCTTTGGATTCATTGACAACTAGAGGGGCAGTTGCCATTTGAGAGTGTCAATACAGGTGAAAAGAGAAATGACTAACAGACAAACAGAAGGACCCTTACCTTGTGAGAGAATCTTTGGAACAAATTATATGTATATCCCATCGAAGCAGATAGCTTGTTTTTCTGATCAAAGCCAGTTTATTGTCTCTCCTAATAACTGTTTTGGAGTACATTTTTACTCATAAGTCTCACACAACAAATCTTTATCAGTTGTTTAATTGGTTGAAAAGAACCGATTTTTTATGACTGCATTTTAGGCACCTCTTTCAGTTCTTGAATAAAATTGCTCCCTTTATAGTCCACGAAAGGGTTTTTTCCCCTGGGAAAAAAGTTTTTACCACACACACAAAAAATGAGAAGCTCTAACTTTTCCCTGAATTAGGATCGTTAGGACTGTTTACTACTCTTGTTTCAAAACTTCTCATCACTCAACCTACTAAAAAATAAAATCCACAAAAACTTTTCAAGAATTTGTCTATTTCCTACCATCAGCATACAGGGTGGTTTAGATTAGTATTTCTCTTATTACCATCCCAAAAACTGTTATAAACTATTAGAACCTTACAACTCAACTACATACCGATTACACTGACCGGTTTACCTCTAAATCCCACGGGGGGGGGGGGGGGGGGCGGGGTTGAACTAAGGATGTAAGAATGGGATAGTCTACATGCCGAGGCAAACTTCTCCATCGCAGGGTGAGTGGCGGGCGGATGGTGTGGGGAATGGGAAGAGGGAAGGAGAGCAGATAAGCTCCTCTTTCTCAGATTTCAGGGGAAAATGAATGCATCGGACGCTGGCGTGGCACAAGAGTTGCCAGCCGAACGAGGCCAGGCTGGACAGAGGCTGGGGATCTGGGGCACTCGCGAGACTCCGCCCCGAGCTGGTCCTCGCGCGCTCCCGCGAGGGCGCTCCCGCGCACGCGCACGCAGCCGTGTCTGTCTCGCGCAGGGTTGGGCCTGTCAGGCGGGAAGTCTCGCGAGATCGGAGCCCTGGGATGACTCTCGGGAGGAGGGGAGTGGTGTCGGGGAAGGGGGGGGAACCTGGGCAGCGGCCGGGCTCTCTGGCTTCAGGGCGGCTCGGAGGGCGAGAGGGAGGGTGGTAAAGAGAGTGCCTTGGTGCCGCCGCCTGCCTGAGGAGAGAGGAGGGGTCCCGCCTGCCTGCGCCCTTCGCGGGCCGAGAGCGCTAGGCACCCACGAACCTCGGAGGCCTCCCGGCCCCTGGGGACCCCGCCCCGCCGCCGCCGGCCGGCCGGCCCGCGGCCTCTCTTCCCTTTGTGAGCGCCCCCTTCCCAGGGCTGCTGCTGCTGCTGGTGGTGGTGGTGGTGGTGGTGGCGGCCGAGGGCTGTGCGTGGGCCTGCCCGCCGAGGGGCCGCGGCGGGGGACCGACAGGGCCTCGGCTGTGAGAGGACGAGAGGCGGCCGAGGCCCGGGCCGGTTCCCCCGGAGCGGCGGCCGCGGCTCCCGGCACTTCCCCGCGCCATCTTAGCTGAGCCCAAGCGCTGAGGGCGCCTCCTCGACCCCGGGCGTCCCCTCGCTCCCCCCCACCCCCCGCCCCTTGTCGCAGAGCTTGGGCTGGGCGGCTCGCTGGGGCTCCGGGGGGGCGGGGGGGCAGCGGTGTGTCGCCAGGCCCCCTCCTCCTCCTCCTCACTCCTCGCCTTCCAGCGAAGCGGCTGCCCCAGCGCCGTAGGGGGCTGCGCCTGCCCGCTCCGCCCCGGACCTGTCGGCGAAAGGGTAAGGGCACCTCTGCTTTGGGTGAGGGAGACTCGGAGGGGGCGGGGAGATTCGGCCCACCGTGGCCTCTGGGCGGAAGCAGGGCTGTGGGAGTGGGGTGGGTGGGGGAGGGAGACAAGGAGGGTCTGTGATTCAGTGGGTGGGGTGAAGGAGGTGGTGAGGTGGACGCCCTCCTTGTTTTGAGGGGCGAGAGAGCAATTACATGCCTCTTTCCTGAGGGTCACCGGAAGGGGTGGAGGAAGGGGATGCCTCCTAGGAAGGTGTGGTCCTTCCAGTGGGAGAGGGGGGTGGTGGATGGTCACCCCGATTTAAAAGGCGCCAGGCCCCTTTCCCTTCTGGTCCCTCTGCTCCTCCCTCTCCTTTGTAGTGTCTGTATTCTCGGGAAGGGAGACTGTTCTGGGTAGTCTGCTGGGTGGATTCCTAGGCCTCTCCCCACCCCAGCCCCCAAACCCCAGGAAAACTACCCCTCTTCTGTAGGGGGTGATGGAAGCGATTTTTCTCCCCTTACCCTTCCCTCTACCCCATCGTTAGTCTGCTGCAGTGCTGCAGAAGTCCAAGGCAATCTTCATACACAGGCCCGGGCATACCCTGAAGGGAGGGGGAGCAGGACCGGGAAGTAATGGCGCTTCCCTTGGAAAGGTTACTCTTTTCCTTTGGTTTTAAATCGATAACAGTACCGGTTTAACACTCCTCCCCTGAGATCTGCCCCCGGGAAGTGTATCTGTTTCTGTTGTTATTGTCTGGGGTGGGGTGGGGGTGGGGGGAGGATAGGCCTCTCGAGAAGGGACCCTGCCATGTTAGAACAGTTTTAATGTCTCTCTTTAAACACCGGATTGACATTTTTGTATGAGCATATTGGGTTTTCATTAGGATTCAAATAAGATAACTTGGTGTCCCCCGACCCCCTTGTTTCGTTTTATTTTCTTCCTATGACTTTTGTAGTTCTTGAAGAATTGCTAAAGATCATTGCATACAGACAGGCAGTCTGATTGACATTCCTCTCTGGGCTCTGAAATTTTAGAGTTAATGCTGTTTTGTAGAACACTGAAATTGGAAAACTTTGAAAATAATTAGGTTACAAGTCTTTCTGAAGCAAATGCTTTGTTAAAGGAAATGAAAAAAAATAAATGCTGTAATTTGCTTAATTATGCTATGATAGCATCTATATTTGTAGTCAATAAGTTGTTTTTCCACTTCTTTTGCTTCATGTCATATTTGTTTAAGACAAATTTTCTTGAGGGTTTACAGTAGTCCTTGTTGGTTGCGTCCTTTAGTAGAGTAGAAATAAGAAAAATAAATATTTTGACATTCTGGAAGTGTGTTGCCACGTGTATTTTGTTACCAAAGAGTAGTCTTGAAGTTACTGTTGATACTTTTTTCTTTAGCATATAAATTTAGTGATGAAGTGATTTCAAAATGTTCCATATTAAATATTCACAGAATTAATTATTTCACAAAGCAACGAAGAAAACTAAAATGCCCGCCTCATATAATAAAAGCCTAATATGCAAATTGTCCCCTCCATTAGGAGTTCCACTAGGGAGTTCGACCAGGGGGCAGGGCTGGCCAGCCAACCGCCAGGGGTCCATTCCCCTGACAGCCCTGCCCCTGCTGGTGGCAGGAAGGGGGGGGGCCCAGCAGGCAGCCACTAGGGACCCTACCCATGCACCAGTTTCATGCACTGGGCCTCTAGTGTATATATAGACATGAATTATCTTGATATTTTACTATTTGGTTTTTAAGCTTCACTTAGTGGGTGACTTATTTTTAGACGAATTTCAAATGCCATCTAAATTTAATGTCCATAAGAGTTTTTGTTTTGTTTTTTTTGTTTTTGAATTTTGAAACCTGTTGAAAGACAGGGATTTAAAGATGTTAGTAGTAAAAGGGTTAGACACCAATTTAGTTTCTGTCATCTTATTTTATGATTTCAATATGGGGAGACACATTAATGGTCTGTTAAATTAGATTTATTATTTTTCCTCAGAAAATGGAATTTTGCTTTCTTTATTTTTTAATTTTTATCAGGGTTTATTTTAACTTTCTTCGTTGTTTTGTCCACACCTGAGGATATTTTTCCCCATTACTTATTAGAGAGAGTGGGGAGTGAGTTAGAAAGGTGAGCAGGAGAGAGAGAAACATCAGTGTGAGAGAGACACATTGACTGTTTGCCTCCCAGATGAGGGTGATGAGCAGGGAGCGAACCAGGTTACGTGTTCTGGACCTGGGATGGAACCCAAGACTGCATAGGCCAATGCTCTAACCACTCATCAACACCAGCCAGGGCTAGAGTTATTTTAACAGCACTGCCTATAAATCTTTATTTCATGACACAAAGCTACATGTTGTGGTGTGTAGAGTTTTCCCCTATACGGTAAATTATTCCATAAAGTTTAATTCTCTGTTATGGTTTGTTGTCGATAATTCATATAATATATACTAGCATGAATAAATGCAAACATACTGCTTAGTAAAGAGTGACTTTTTATCTTGGAAAGATGCAAGCAGAGAAGGTTTATTAATAAAGACTATAAAATGTAAGTATGTACACAGGATATAGGTAAACTACTTGCTATAGTTCAGCATGTTAGAACTAAAGAGGTACTTTTTAGGACAACTAAAAAGAAATCCTGTTTTCTGTGGCTGGTGGGAATTGTGCTAAAAGTGGTAAAAGTCTGTTTACGATCAGTTTGATAAATTCATTATTAAGGAGAAACTGCCGGAGGGTTATTTCAGCCGACTTCTGATGCCACTGTCAGAAAGAATACTGAGAGCTCTTAGTCTGGGTAGGTTGATTTCAGATTAGTATGGTACTTCTGTTACTAAATAGTTCATCCACAAAATGGCAGTGTACATCACTTCCTGTTCTTTCACAACTGGCCCTTTCTCTAGATTCCCTTTTAATGACTTAATTTTTGGCATTCTGATTCTGATTTGTTAATTTGGTTATAATTTATCATGTTTTATAGATGGAAGAATTTCTTAGAATCAGCTGGGTTTAAAGGCTTTGAATAGTCTAAGATTATTTTGGCAATAACTAAATTTCCTTACAAATTAAGGAAAGTTCCTCAAACAAATTTAAACTCTGAAAGGTTTTTAAGAAATACAGTAGTGTACATTAGGACTCAAAGTATGAGTGAGTTGAATAGAAAATAATTATTATATGTATATAATACATATTTTGGGAGAGCTGTGGATACAGCAATTGAATGTACATTAAATATAAAACAAACTTTCTGTACAGCAAGGCATATACATGATATTTGGCCTGGTGGTATGATGCCATCTCACTAATAAAAAAGAAACTGATTTGTTACAGAATACTAGAAATACTGGATGCTCTTCACTAACCATGAAGAATATAATTTGTTTTAAGAATTAGCTGGTACTTAGGTATGAATGAATACTTAGTAAATCGAAAAGTTAGGCCAACTACTGATATTGAAATTAGAGTTGAGATCAATTCTAATTACCTGGAGATAAATTCTGGTGTGTCCCGTGTCTCTCCCCCCCACCCCCCCTGACTGATTTGTATATTAAAGTCAGTTAATTTTTCACCTGGGCAGAGTGGCTCAGTTGGTTGAGCATCATTCTGTGCACCAAAAGGTTGCCAGTTTGATTCCCAGTCAGGGCACATACCTGGGGTTGCTGGTTTGATCCCCAGTTAGGTACCTTATGGAAGGCAAATTACTGGATGTTTCTCCCCCTCTGCCCTCTCCCCTCCAAGCATGCCCTTGGTGAGGATTTGAAACAAAAGTTAAGTTTTCCATTGTATCTGTTTTTGACTTTCAATGGTCTCTACTACTTAAAATAATTATACTCATACTATTCAATAATTTAATCTTTTTGAAATTAAGAGCTTTTTTTGTATATATTAAAGGCTGCTGTTCAGTATAGGATCATAGTTGAATGAATCTCTTCCAAAGTGTTATTTCTGTAATCAAGTCTTAAATAAAATTGGGATTGTTTCATTAAACAGAGTGCCAGTGTATGTTCATCTGCCTTTAGGTTTCTATATTTGTTTATGGCTGGATTATTTTTTAATTTCAAATTCTCAAATATAAGTGAAAAAGTTACAAAAATTCCATTGTTGAATCAAAGTATTATAGTTTTTAGTAATAAAAATTAATGTTTAGTTTCATTAAAGATGTCTAATTTCTTCTAAATGTCAACATGAATTAAAAAGTTGGGTGGATGGACTAGAAATAATTTTCAGTTGGGATGTAATCTGTCAACATTTGATAACAATTATTTCTATGTCAGTCTCTTCCATTTGTACTAGAAACAGACTTTTTGTTCTGAAAAACAGTCTAAGGCCACATTTTCTTACCTAGTAGGAAAATAAGTGGCCTATATAAGGTGGAAAGGTTTTTAAAAATATAAGTACCTGTGAATATAAGTACATGTAAATAAGGTAAGTAAAAGTACAAGTTACTGAGTACTTTGCATAATATATATATTAAAAATGCCAGTGTCAGCCAAAACCGGTTTGGCTCAGTGGATAGAGTGTCGGCCTGCGGACTGGAGGGTCCCGGGTTCGATTCCAGTCAAGGGCATGTACCTTGGTTGCGGGCTCATCCCCAGTAGGGGGTGTGCAAGAGGCAGCTGATCGATGATTCTCTCTCATCGATGTTTCTAACTCTCTATCCCTCTCTCTTCCTCTCTGTAAAATATCAATAAAATATATATATAAAAAAAATAAAATAAAAATAAAAATGCCAGTGTCAGATAATTATATTTAATTGGCCTCTAACTTATCTTTAAAACAGAGAAGGGGCTAATTTTTCCTTTTGATAAAATTATTCAGTACTAGAGACCTCGGGCAAAAAATTGATGCATTCAGGAGGGGGGGGTCCCTCATCCTGGCCTGTGACCTTGGAGTCCAGGAGTCCTCGGGGGATGTCCTTAGCGCTGCCATGGAGGCGGGAGAGGCTCTGCTCGTCAGCCATGAGCCTGGCTTCTGGCTGAGCCGTGCTCCCCCCGTGGGAGTGCACTGGCTACCTGGGCGCAGCTCCTGCATTGGGCGACTGTTCCCTGAGGGTCAGTGTGCATCATAGTGACTGGTGGTTCCTCCATTCGGTCAATTCGCATATTAGCCTTTTATTATATAGGATGATAGTGTATGATACATATTTAGAAGTAGATGAATCACTTAATTCAGAAATATATGCAGTTTAGTTTCTGAGAAAAACATCCTTCCCATATACTGTAATAAAAGCCTAATATGCAAATTGTCCTCTCGGGTGGTCGTTCAACTGGAATACTGGGGGTTTGACCGCTCGCTATGATATGCGCTGACCACCAGTGGCGTGGAACATGGTGGGTGTCAGCTATATGGCCCTGACAGTGAGCAGCAGTGGAGGCGCTGCCTGCCCTGATGGGCCCTGATGAGAGCAGGACTGTCTCGGGATTGTGGAGCAGGGGAGTGGGTGGCACCAGGCCAAGGCGGGTGCGAATGGTTAGAGCCCTGCCCCTGACTGATTGCTCCACTGATGGTGACCAGCGATGGGGGGTGAGGCCGCTGCCTGGCTCCCAGGTGCTGAGGGAGTCTGGCGGAGGGCCTGGCCCCAATCGATCGCTCTGCAGGTGGGATGGTGGAGCAGGTGAGGGGGTGGTGCCAGGCCATGGTGAGGTGCCAGACAGAGCTGCCAGGCTGAGGGCCCAAGCTGGGGCTGAGCCTGGGAGTGTGAGCTGGGGCCTGATCCCTGCAGGCCACCCTGAGGGGTCCCACGGTTGAATGAATTGGTGCACTGGGCCTCTAGTTAACAAATAATAGAATGGAACAAAATAATTCTGATTTTCAGCCACCAATAATAAAACTGGCACTTAATCTTAATTTCATTTATTAGCTGTGTAACTTGTTTGTGTAACTTTTTAAGTCTTACTTTCCCCATCTATAAAATGAAGGTAGTATTCACTTTACAAGGTTGTTAGGTTTAAATGGGATAACCCTTGCTAAGTACTTAACATATTAAGCACTTATTAAGCACTTAATATTCCCTTTTCACACACTAGCTGCTTATGAAATGCTTACAATTGAATACAGAGGATTTTATATTTCAGAATGAATTGCATTCCATAATTTTGATTTGAAGTTGGATTTAGACATTTGGAGTTCAACATATATATTTGAAAAGAAATGGTTAGAATTCCTACCAAGGATAGCTTACAAACTTTTTGAGCCTGTAATGGACTATTATGTAGTTCCCCAAGTGATTTTCTTTTTCCTGTACTGTATCTAAAGCTTGTCCTAAAGAATAAATTTTCTTTTTTTTCTTTTTTTTTCTTTTTTTTTTAATATATTTTACTGATTTTGTACAGAGAGGAAGGGAGAGAGATAGAGAGTTAGAAACATCGATGAGAGAGAGTCATCGATCAGCTGCCTCTTGCACACCCCCTACTGGGGATATGCCCGCAACCAAGGAACATGATCTTGACCGGAATCGAACTCAGGACCTTTCAGTCCCCAAGCCGACGCTCTATCCATTTTTTTTTTTAATTACTTTTTTTTCGCTCTATCCATTGATCCAAACTGGTTTCGGCTAAATTTTCTTTTCTTTTGGCACTTCATTTGTTTATTTAAGGCTCAGTTGGTATATCACTCTTTTACTGCCTGGAGCTTTTCACCATCCCTAGTTTTGAAAGCATGCAAAGTACTCATGCTTTCCTAAACATTTATTTATTTTTTTAAAGGTATCCTTTGTAGGTATATCTTCACCTTGAAAGTGCTTTATATTCCACAATTTATTAATTCAACACATATTAACTGATGATTATGTGCTGGAAATATACAGTGAGTGGCCAGATGATTATGATCTGGCCACTCGGGGGGTGTGTGTGTGTGTGTGTGTGTGTGTGTGTGTGTGTGTGATGATTATGATCTGGCCACTCAGTGGTGTGTGTGTGTGTGTGCGCGTGGGGAGGGTTGTCCTTCAGCCTAATCTGGGACCCCTTGGGGGATGTCCCACTGCTGGTTTAGGCCTGATTCCTCTCGCAATTCGGGATCGCTGGCTCCTATCTACTCGCCTGCCTGCCTAATCACCTAACCACTCTGCCTGCCAGCCTGCTCACCTCCGACTGTCCCCCACTGCCAGCCTGCTTGCCTCCAACTTCCCCCCACTGCCAGCCTGCTCACCTCCAACTGCCCTCCCCTCCTGGCTTGATTACCCTTAACTGCCTCTTCCTTAGCCCCATCACATGGCTCTGTCCGGAAGGATGTCTCCCAGAAGATCTCCTGGTCTAATTAGCATATTACCCTTTTATTAGTATAGATAGAGCCTGGCCCATGGGTGGGCCCTGGCTGGTCTGCCCTGAAGGGTGTCCCAGATCAGGGTGGGGGTCCCCTTGGGAGGTGGGGCCAGCCTGGACGAGAGGCCTGGGATGCGTGGTTTGTAGCAAGGCCATGCCCCCATTAGAAGGGAGGTCCCCACTGGGGGCATGGCCAGCCTGGACGAGGGGCTGAGGGCCATTTGCAGGCTGGCCATGCCCCCATCAGGATGAGGGGGTGGGGTGGGCCTGGGCAAGGAGCTGAGGGCTGTTTGCAGGCTGGCCATGGCCCCTTGGGGTGAGGGTCCCTGCTGGGGGGCATGGCTGGCCTGGGAGAGGAGCTGAGGGCCATTTGGGGGCACTTTGCAGGTCGGCCAAGCCCCCAAATTTGTCCGGAAGGTCTCCAGAAGGTCTCCCAGTCTAATTATATAGCATATTATTCTTTTATTCGTATGTATATGTATGGTTATGTGTGTGTGTATATATATATATTAGAAGTCCAGTGTATCAATTCATGCATGGATAGGGTCCAGCCAGCCTGGCAAAGGGGAGGGGACATGGTCGGTTGGTTGGCCAGCCTTCATGCTGGTTGAACTCCTGGTCAAAGGGACAATTTGCTTATTAGCCTTTTATTATATAGGATATACACTGAGTGGGCAGATTATTATGCATTTAGAGATCATAGTAATCTGACCACTCAGTGTATAGTCCCTGCTCTGGAGGAATTGTCTACTTGTTCTTTCCACCTCCTGATTAGTTTTCTCAAACCAGGTATTCATAAGAGAGGAAGGACCTTCCTATCATTGTCAGTTTCTATAAGCCAGTGCTTTTCAAACTTTTGGTTGTGACCCATTAGTGGCTTGTGAATTCCATTTACTGAGTCACAGTAACAGTTGTTAAAAATGAAAAATAATCTATATATTTAAAAAACCAGTGACCATAACAACTGTACTGACTGGTCGCTATGACACCCACTGTGGTCAGTGAACCGGCCAACCTTGCGGCCCCAGCCCCTGCTGGCCTGTCCCTGATTGGACTCTTCCACCCTGATCAAGAGCAGGCCACTGGCCAAACACTCCTTCCCTCCCCCTGGCCAGCCTGCCCCATCAGCCTGCCCCGCTGCAATAGGCCCGCAGCCCCTCCCCCGGCTGGCCTGCCCCTGATTCCACTCCCCCACCCCAATAGGGGAAGGAACTCCTGTAGCCCCTCCCCTTGGCCAGCCCACCCCTGAGCGCACCCCTCTACCCTGATTGCACCCCCACCCTAATAGGGGGCAGGGCTGGCCAGCCAACCTCCTGCAGTCCCTCCTCCCAGCTGGCCCCACCCCAGATCAGCCCCCTCACCCCATCAGGAGCCCTCCCCCAGGCTGCTGAACCCTGATCAGTACCTCTCACCCTCTGTTTGCCCCCCACCCCCCAAGCTGGCCAACCTCCCACCATCTCCTCCTCCCTACAGGCCGAGCCAGGATGGCCAGACCCCACCTGTGCATGAATTCATGCCCTGGGCCTCTAGTGGGAAATATCAGAATGTGGTGTGCACATAAGGATAAGCATTTTATGGGAAACTTATAGTGTATAGTCCCCTATATAAAATGGTGTAGATCAATGCATACAGTTGGCCTTCTGCATCCGTGGACACTCCCAACAACAGATCCAAAACAGAAGAGGTACTTATTGAAAAAGTTTATGTATAAATGGACCCTTGCAGTTCAAACCTGTGTTGTTCAAGGGTGAACTGTATTTTTTAAATTTCAGTGTGTTATAGTTATGAGTCTCTAGTTTGTATTTTGGATTGATTTCTAATTTATTCTTACTGAGACTGAGAAAGATTTCAGAAAAAGTGGATGAACAGTATTACTAAACAAGGTCAGGGTTTTCCTTTTTTTATACTTGGGAATTTAGTGTTTCTCAGAATTGGAAAAGCTTTGTCTCTTTGCCAAAAGCATACATATCCTTGATTATAAAAATTGTAAAGTTACTAATTAACCTATATTGAACTTTATGAGGAAACTACTCTTCATTGTGGCACAGAGACTGTATGTTATGAGTTATAGTATTTATTGTACTAGAGGGAGATCAGATTCCCCGCCTCCTCCTTCCCTCGCTCCCTCAGTGCCCATCACCACCACTGGTTGCCCATCATGGTCTGTGCTGCCCCCTTGTGGTCAGTGCACATCATAGCAAGCGATCGAACTCCTGGTTGAACTTGCTAGGGGACAATTTGCATATTAGCCTTTTATTATATAGGATTAGAGGCCTGGTATACGAAATTCGTGCATGGAGTGGGGTGGGGGTCCCTCAGCCCAGCCTGCACACTCTCCAATCTGGGACCCCTCGAGGGATGTCCCACTGCCCATTTAGGGCAGTCAGACATCCTTCTCACAACTCAGGACTGCTGGCTCCCAACTGCTCACCTGCCTGCCTTCCTAATTGCCCCTAACCACTTCTGCCTACCAGCCTGATCAACCCCTAACCACTGTCCTGCCAGCCTGATTGATGTCTAACTGCTCCCATGCCAGCCTATTTGCCCCCAGCTTCCCTCCTCTGCCAGCTTGGTCACCCCTAACTGCCCTCCCCTGCAGGCTTGATTGCCCCCAACTGCCCTCCCTTGCAGGCCTGGTCCCCCACAACTGCCCTCCCCTGTTGGCCATCTTGTGTCCACATAAGGGCAGGATCTTTGACCACATGGGGGCAGCTATCTTGATCTTATGTGTTAGAGTGATGGCCAATCTGCATATTACTCTTCTATTAGATAGGATAGAGACCTGGTCCATGGGTGGGGGCCAGCTGGTTTGCCCTGAAAGATGTCCTGGATTAGGGTGGGGGTTCCCTTGGGGTGTGGGGTGGCCTGGGCGAGGGGCCTGTGGTGTTTTGCAGGCCAGCCATGTCCCCATCCCCCCAACCCCCCCAGACCCAAGCAGAGGCCCTGGTATCGGATTTATGTATTTTTTAAAATATTATTTTATTGATTTTTTACAGAGAGGAAGAGAGAGGGATAGAGAGTTAGAAACATCAATGAGAGAGAAATATCGATCAGCTGCCTCCTGCACACCCCCCACTGGGGATGTGCCTGCAACCAAGGTACATGCCCTTGGACCGGAATCGAACCCGTGACCTTCAAGTCCGCAGGCCGACACTCTATCCTAGGGGTGTCAAACTCAATCAGAGAAGGGGCCAAAATCTAAAATCCAGCCTAAATCGCGGGCCGAATGGTTTACTGAACAGTCATAAACTGTCATTGTGAAGGAAACGCAGCGGAATGCAGTGATGACAGCGCGGTGCGGGCCACATTGCAAGGCCTGGCGGGACGGATTTGGCCCGCGGGCCTTGTGTTTGACACATGTGCTCTATCCACTGAGCCAAACGGTTTTGGCAGGGATTTATGTATCTTCTACAATTGAAACTTTGTAGCCTAGAGCGAAGCCAAGCCTTCTGCTTGCTCTGAGATGGCAGCCATTTCTGTTGGTGTTTATTCACCTTCTATAATTGCAACTTTGTAGCCTGCAGTAGAGGCCTAGGCCAGTCAGGGCAGGTGGAAAGCTTGGCTTCCTCTGTAACTGGGGGCAACCCTAGCCTGCTTTCTCCAGCTCTGTGGCTGCTGCCATTTTTCTTGGGATTTATCTTCTATAATGAAACTTTGTATTCTTTTTTTTTATTTTTTTTTTATTTTATTGATTTTTTACAGAGAGGGACAGAGAGTTAGAAACATCGATGAGAGAGAATCATCAATCAGCTGCCTCTTGCACATCCCCTATTGGGGATGTGCCTGCAACCAAGGTACATGCCCTTGACCGGAATCGAACCTGGGACCTTTCAGTCTGCAGGCAGATGCTCTATCCACTGAGCCAAACCGGTTTTGGCAAAACTTTGTATTCTTGAGTGGAGGCCTGGGACGGCCAGGGCAGGTGGAAAGATTGACTTCCTCCATTGCCAGGGAAACCCAAGTCTCCCTCCTGTACTCCGTGGCAGCAGCCATATTGGTTGGGGTTGATTTGTATACTCACTCTGATTGGCTGATGTGCGTGGCTGGTTGGTGTAGTGGAGTGATGGTTAATTTGCATACTATTCTTTTATTAGGTAAAATAGTGTTAAACCTCATGCTGAGTACATAGTTGATGTTGATTGTGATGTTTTATTAGGACCATCACATTTTAAGAGTTCTGTATTTCAATTGGTTTGTTTCAAAAGGGTTCTAAGTCCCAGACTTACAATAAAATATACCTTACTTTCAGATTCTTTACTTTGATATATATAGTTGTTAGAGCTTAAATTTTTTTGTTATCTAGAAAATCACAAATAATTTGAAAAAAGTAATGAAAAGATCCTTTTATTTTCAGTTTAGGTACAAACATAAAATAGTTTTGTATATTATGTGTGAATAATTCTCTAAGTAATGCCATAAAAATTTAATCAATAGCAAAAGGATTTTAAGAAGAAAAAGATGTGAAATTTTCTAGTTAGGAAAGAAATGTTCTATAATAGAGGAACTTGATTGCTAGCAATAGAAAGTACAATAAACCTTTGATTTTTTTGAACCTTGATTTTAATGGACAAAATTTCGAGTCTGTATGTCATTCAGTTAACACCCTGTGAATTTTAAAATGCTTTTAACCAAGATTTGCTTATGATTAAGTTAGCAGGTTATTTTTTGTTATTCATTTTTCAAAACTGTGTCAAATATGCATACCTATACTAATAAAAGGGTAATATGCAAATGGATCACGACACCCTCACAGTAATGACCAAAAAGCAGGCTGCGTGGGGCTACTGGGTCGGCAGGAGGGTTAGTGAGAGATGACCAAACGATTGAACAGCGGCCAGCCGGGGGTTAGTGAGAGATGACCAAACGATTGAACAGCAGGCTGCGTGGGGCGACCAGGCCGGCAGGAGGAGAGGGCAGTGAGTTGTGACCAGGCCAGCAGCGGGGGGCACTGAGGGGCGACCAGGCCAGGGGGGGGCACTTGGGACAACCAGGCTGGCATGGGAGGCAGTGAGGGATGATCAGTTCAGCAGAGGAGGGCGGTTGGGAGCAACCAGGCTGGCAGGGATGACCAGGCTGATAGGCAGAAGAGATTAGGGGTGATCAGGCTGGCGGGGAAGGGGGTGGGGTGGCAGTTAGGGGCAACCAGGCAGTCAGGCAGATGAGCAGTTAGGAATTAGTGGTTCTGGATTGTGAGAGGGATGTTTGACTGCTGGTTTAGGCCTGATCCCTGGGATTGGGCCTAGACTGTCATTCGTACATCCCCCAAGGGGTCCCAGACTGGAGAGGATGCAGGCTGGGCTGAGGGGACCTCCCTCCCCATGCATGAATTTTGTGCACGGGGCCTTTAGTAGCATAAATAAAATATCATTTTAACCATTTTAAGTATATAATATAGTAGTGTTAAATACAGTCAGTGTTGTACAACAATTGCCACTATTCATATCCAGAACTTTAAATATATATACATTTTTATTGATTTAAAAGAGGAAAGGAGAGGGAGGGAGAGATAGAAACATCAGTGATGAAAAAGAATCGTGCATTGATCGGATCGGCTGCCTCCTGCATGCCACCCTCTGGGGATCGAGCCTGAAACCTGGGTGTATGCCTTGATCAAGAATTGAACCATGACCCTCCTGGTTTATAGGTCAAAGCTCAACCACTAAGCCAGGCTGGCCAGGCTCTAGAACTTTTTTTATCATCCCAAACAGAAACTATACATGCACCAAACAATAACTGTCATTTCTCCTCTCTTCCCAAGCTCCTGGTAACCTCTATTCTACTTTCTGTCTCTGAATTCATCTATTCAAGTTCCTCACATAAGTGGAATCATATAGTACAGGGCTTGGCAAAAGTAGGTTTATAGTTGTGAGTGCACAAAACAGTTTATTCTTGCATTATTATTTATTAATTTTGAATTATTTTTCATACAAAAAAACTGTAAATTTACTTTTCCACCACCGTGTATTTGTCCTTTTATGACTGGCTTATCTCACTTAGCATCCTGTTTTCATGTCTTAGTCATGTTATTACATGTCTCAAGAATTTCATTCCTTTTTAAAAGCTGAATAATACTCCATTGTTTGTAAATATATCACATGTTTATCCATTCATCTTTTGGTAGACATTTGAGTTGTTTATACCTTTTGGCTATTGTGAATAGTGCTGCTATGGACATTGGTGTATAAGTATCTTTGAGCCCTGCATTCAATTCTTTTGGCTATATTCTGAGGGCTACTACAGTATTCTTAACCTTAGTATTTGCATGATATATCTTTCTTACTATTAATTTATTTTTGTCTTTATATTTAAAGTTTCTTATTGACAGCTTTTCAAAATTGTCTTTTTTAAAAGGGTCTTTATTTTTCTGTTGTTTTTAAAAAAAATATATTTTATTGATTTTTTTACAGAGAGGAAGGGAGAGAGATAGTTAGAAACATCGATGAGAGAGAGTCATCTATCAGCTGCCTCTTGCACGCCCTCCACTGGGAATGTGCCAGCAACCAAGGCACATGCCCTTGACCAGAATCGAACCCGAGGCTCTTCAGTCCGCAGGCTGACGCTCTATCCACTGAGCCAAACCAGTTTCACCTTGTTTTTCTGTTTTTTAATACATTCTCTTTGTATTTTATTTGGAGTCTTCTTAAACCACATGGTTGGGTTTAAATGTTCCTTTTTGCTATTCATTTTCTATTTGTCCTATCTTTTGGCAGTTCCTGTGTCTTTCCCTATCTTTGTTTGGATGGAGTATACTTATTTATTCATTTTATCTCCATTGTTGGCTGACTAGGCCATAGTTTTTTATAATAAGCCTCTTTAACTTGTCACATTTCACCTTCAAATAATATAATACCACTTCACAGATATTATAAGATGCTTCCAGTGGCCTTCTTCTGTTTTTCACTCTAATCCTTTGTACTGCTAGTGTTGTCAGACATTGTCCTTGTATATATATTAAAAACTCTAGATTACATTGTTGTCATTTTTGCTTTAAATAATTTGTTATATTTTAAAAATAATTATTCTGCCGGGACCGGTTTGGCTCAATGGATAGAGCGTCGGCTTGGGGACTGAAGGGTCCCGGGTTCGATTCCGGTCAAGGGCATGTGCCTTGGTTGCGGGCATATCCCCAGTGGGGGTGTGCAAGAGGCAGCTGATCGATGACTCTCTCTCTCGTCGATGTTTCTAACTCTCTATCTCTCTCCCTTCCTCTCTGTACAAAATCAATAAAATATATTAAAAAATAAATAAATAAATAAATAAATAAAAATAATTATTCTTAAAGTTTTTAATATTTATAACGTAATTTGTTATTTCTACTATTCTTCATTCCTTTGTGAAGATCCCAGTTTCTATTTAGTAACTTTTTCTTTGTGATTAAGGATATTGCTTTGGGAGGGGGGGGGGGCAATGTTAAAATATGTACACAGATAATAATTTAATAAAATAAAAAAATGTTAAAAAATAAATTAAAAAAAGGATATTGCTTTAACATTGCTTGTTATCTATATTTAGTTCTATGCAGTTTTATCACGTGTAGATTAGTATGACAACTATCACAGTCAAGATATAGAATAGTTCCATTATAAGGATCACTTCTATCTTTTGTCATAGCCACCTCTTTCTCTTACCCACCCAACTCTTGGAAACCATGCATTCATCTGTTCTTTTTTTTTTTTTTTTTTTTTTTTAGAGAGTAGGGTACTCTACAGAGCAGCCTTTCTTTTTTGCGATTTGCTTTTTCTTTTTTTTAAATGTATTTTTATTGATTTCAGAGAGGGAGAGATAGAAACATCAGTGATGAGAGAGAATCATTTATCAGTTGTCTCCTGTGTGCCCCTTACTTGAGGTCAAGCCTGCAATGCAGGCATGTTTTCTTGACCAGAATCAAACCTGGGACCCTTCAGTCTGCAGGCCGAAGCTATATCCACTGAGCCAAACTGGCAAGAGCTATTCATTTTTAACACTAATTGCCCTAGTACAGTGGTCGGCAAACTCATAAGTCAACAGCCAAATATCAACAGTACAACGATTGAAATTTCTTTTGAGAGCTAAATTTTTAAAACTTAAACTTCTTCTAATGCCAATTCTTCAAAATATATTTGCCCACGCCATGATATTTTGTAGAAGAGCCACACTCAAGGGGCCAAACAGCTGCATGTGGCTTGCGAGCCGCAGTTTGCCAAGCACGGCCATAGAATGACTTATGAAATGTATATAATTATGCAGTGTATAACTTTTTGAAATAGGATTTTTTTCATTTAGCATGATTCATGTGAGATTCATCCAAGTTGCTGTATATAATTCAATAATTTGTTCTTTTTTATTGCCGAGTAGTAGCCCATGTATAGGATTTACTGCATTTTGTATTTTATTGCTGAATAATATGCCATGTATAGGATGTACCACATTTTGTTTAATCACTCACCTATTGAAGAATATTTGCGTATTTCCCAGCTTTTTGCTCTTACAAAGAAAGTACACTAAGTCCTTGAATAATGTCATTTCATTCAGTGTTGTTTTGTTATAATGTTGATGAGAAAAAAGAATTGATTCCTGGACAGGGCCACTGTGTGGAGTTGGCATGTTCTTCCCACATCTACGTGGGCTTTTTTAAATTAATTTTTTAAATCCTCACCCAAGGATATTTTTCCATTGATTTTTAGAGAGAGTGAAAAAGAGAGGAAAAGGCAGAGAAATATCTATGTGAGAGAGAGAAGCGCATCGATTGGTTGCCTCCTGCACGCGCCCCGCCAGGGTTCGGGCCTGGGAGGAGCCTGAAACCAAGTAGATGCTCTTGACCGGAATCGAACCCGGGACCCTTCTGTCCATAGGTCAACACTCTTTCCACTGAGCCAAACCGGCAAGGGCTTTTTCTGGGTATTCCAATTCCCTCTCATGTCCCAAAGATGTGCATATCCAGTTAATTGATACATCTAAATTGTAGTAGTATGACTTGAGTGTGTACCCTGCATTGGAATGGCATCTTTTCCAGGATTGGTTTCTGCCTTGCATGCCAGATAGGATCTGGCCACCCATGACCCTGAACTGGAATAAGTGGGTTGGAAAATAATTTCCATACTTGTTTATATTAATCTTTCTTAAACATATACTACCGTGTTTCCCCGAAAATAAGACCTAGCGCATGGAAAAATAGACATCCCCTGAAAATAAGACCTAGCGCAACTTTGGGAGAAAAAATTAATATAAGACACTGTCTTATTTTCAGGGAAATAGGGTAGTATAAATCTCACATTTATTTCAAAATTTGACATTAGAAATATTTTAGGTCTTTATTTAGAAGTTTGGTAAAGATTTTGTGACCAGAAATATGCCCTAGAAACTTAACTCTTGTTTATATTAATTTAGTCTATGGTAAATTGGTTTCATTATACATCTTTTTATGCTTAAAGTTGCAGTTTTCAAAAACCTGTTGAAAATATTAAATGAGGACTCAATTGTGTACCTGTTTTTGTGTGAATGTAAGTTTTGTTTGTTTGTGATAAATAACCTAGAGTGCAATTGTTGGGTCATTATAGTAAGCACATATGTAAGAAACTGCCTTCTAGAGTGTTTTATAACTTTATATTTTTTCACATCTTCAGCATTTTCTTAATTGAGGGAAATATGCGTAATAACAATAAGATATGATGGAATAGGTCATTGTGGTCACATCCTCTCACAACCACATAAAAATTATAACTAAACTACAGAACCACCATCAATCAGAACCACCTGAAATTTAGGTGAACTAAAGTCCTATAACTTAAAATATAAAGAAGCAACATTGAGACTGCAATAACATAAAAAGGACCTGATTAACTTGGAAAATCCATTTTTGTCGTCCTGCTGTTTCTTCATCCAGGACATACAGCTGTAGCCCTAGCAGTTTTTTTGTTTTTTGTTTTTTAAATATATTTTATTGATTTTTTACAGAGAGGAAGGGAGAGAGAGAGAGAGCCAGAAACATCGATGAGAGAGAAGCATTGACCAGCTGCCTCCTGCACACCCCCTGCCGGGGATGTGCCCCCAACCAATGTACATGCCCCTGACTGGAATCGAACCCAGGACCCTTCAGTCCGCAGAATGACGCTCTACCGCTGAGCCAAACGGGTTTCGGCCCCAGCAGTTTTTTTTTAACTATAGGTGACTTTGAGGAGGCCATACTCTAAAGATTGCAAAGCAGAAAGATAGGAGTCTGAGTTCCTGATACCAAGGAGCCATTGTATCACCCTTGGACTACTGAACCTCTGACTTATATGTGGAAGTGAAATAAAGGCCTATCTTGTTTAAACTAAAACAAACAAACCACCATACTTTTATAAAAGATACCATTTTAGCTATTTTTAAGCATAGAGTTCTATAGTATTAGTACAATCACATTAATGTGCATCCCTCACCACCATCCATTTACAGAATTTTTTATTTTCTGTAACTGAAATTCTCATTCCTCCTCTGCCAGCACCTGGCTACCACCATTCTACTTTCTGTCTCTGGATTTATTATTATAGGAACCTCATATGAAAGGAGTCATAACAATATTTAGCCTTTTGTGACTTCTTTAGCATTTGGTTTTATAATTATTTTTTATTTTAGCCATTCTGACATGTATCACTTTATTTTTAAAGTATATTTTTACCCTATATAATATACTAGATTGACTTTTTAAAGTTTTATTATTTGAAAGATACAGTGCCATTGTTTTGACTTGCATAGTTTCAGATGAGTAATCTATAATCATTCTTAACTTTGGTTCTCTGTAGAAAATGTTTTTTTTCCTCTGGTTACTCTTTTTTTTTTTTTAATAATTTATTGAGTTTTTACAGAGAGTAAGAGAGAGGGATAGAAATCTAGAAACATCGATGAGAGAGAAACATCTATCAGCTGCCTCTTGCACACTAATATAAATGTATGTAATACTAATGGTGAGAAATACATTTAAAAATGTAGATTTGACTCAAATGGGGAGAACCCTGAGAAGTCAACTTGAAAAGTTTGTAATAGTGGGAAGTTTTGGGTCATTTAATGTTTTTTGAGCAGGAGGGTTGAGTGATGCTTTAAAGATTTAGATGAGTCAGGGATGCTATATCCATTAGGGTCTTAGTTTGCAAGCAGAAAAATGACAGTATCTTAAGGAGAAAAGACAGTTATTGTAAGGCTTTTGTTCAGTGACTCAAAGGGAAGGCTGGAGAACCAGTCCAGGGCAGTTCCTGGGGTCTTGATATTAGGAATAAATTGACAGTCTAATCAGAATACCATCAGAATGAATGTGTGTCACCCATTTACTTTCCCCCCCCAAACTTGTGTTATTTACTTAAGATTCAGAATTCCTGAAAACAGAGTGTCATTGGTTTATCTTGGTTCATGTTCATTTATCTAAGACAGAAAAACCGGGCAGCTTTATACATAGTCCTGTCTAAGCAGAGGAGAGGTGATTCACAAAAGGAAATACAGTACCATTACTAGAAAGTGGGGATAGGTGCTGAGAATTTAGCAAACAATTAGAGTGGTACAATATAATGTATTAAAGAGGAAATACTAGAGCTCGGAATACTTGTTTGGGAGGCTTTCTTTGCTCTAGAACAGACAAGAGGTAACAGACCTGAACAAAAGGTAGAAGCTGTGTGATGGGCTGTGAGGGTTTTGATGTGAAAAACACTGTGGAGGTAAAATCTGTCCAAATTTATAAACAACTGTTTCTTACTCCTTCAAATACACAAGTGCCTAGGTGACTGGGAGAAAGTTAAAAGGTACTATGTAGTAGCCCATTGAATGCAGTAGGCTGCCTGCTGCTTCCACAGGAATGCAGACTTCCCCTGGAGGTGAGGGACCCTCGTTCATTCTGTGAAAGGCGGGAAGGAGCCGTGTTGCTTCTGGGGTAGCCAGGAGGGACCTGTGGAGGCTGCAGGTCAGAACCCCGTCCCTGTTCATGTCCGCTCTGGCTCCAGGGGGCCCAGCCCGAACCAAGCTTGGCAACGAAGCAAGCAGTCTGCCAGGCTGCTCACACTGCCCTCTCTCAGCGCCACCCTTCCCCCAGGGACTGGGGGACTCCGGCAGGCCTGAGAGGACTGGACACTGCCATCTTATGGCTATGAGTACCGCCATCTTTATGACAGAGTGATGGCTAATTTGCATATTACACTTTTATTAGATAGGATAGTAGAAACCTAGCCTGTTACTAGCTGTGTTATGGTGAGCGAATCGCTTAACTTATCTTAGCCTCAAATATGATTTTGAGTTGATAGTTATTTTAGAACAGTTGTGAGAATTAAATAAGCAAAATGCCTGCAGTATAACAAGAATTTAAAGAGTATTAATTCTCTGCATTATTAAACCGAAAAACAGGGATGATTTCTTTTGATTGTTTTTGGTAAGGAGGTGTTATATAGAGGAGCTGTATTTGTTACTTCTGAATACTTGGTACTAGAACTTAATGCCTTTCTGTTGGGAGATTTTAAGGAACCAGAAAGAAAGCATTTTGGTTTAGAAAATTTTAGATTAGAAATTAATTTTAGATTTAGGATTTTAAAAATAAGCCTCTTTATAATTTTAGAGTTAATAGAAAAATTACAAAGATAATGCATAGAATTTTCACATAACTTTCACTCAGCTTCCTCAAATGTTAACATTTTAAATAACTGTGTTGTATTTGTCAAAACTAGGATACAATATTATTAACTAAATTCGGGTCCCAGTGCACGAATTCATGCACCTTGAAAGGAACTGTGGGCCATGAGGCTGCTGTGGGAACAGGGGTGGGTATCGGCCCATCCTCTGCAACCTTGCCCTGACCTTCCTGCTGCGGCCCCTGGTCCCCTCTCTACTGGCAACCCTGCTCCCGCTGCTCCCATGTGCTGACAGCGTGGAGTGATTGGAGCTGAGCCAGCAGCAGGTGCGAGTGGGGCCGGTACCATCAGTGGGTGCAACCAGCGTCTGCTGCCCTGATTTCTCCTCAGGAGCAGGGGGAGGTGGAGAAGCCCTGAGGGATGATCAGGGCCAGCAACCACCACTTGCACCCACTGATGGTGCTGAGCGATAAGGATCAGTGCTGGGTGCCAGCAGCGGCCACTCTGGCATTGGTTGCAGGTGCAAGTGAGGCTGGTGCTGGCAATAGGTGTGAGCTGGGCTGGCACCTGCAGAAGGTGCAAGCACCAGGCAGGACCATAGCTCACTGGAGCAAAGAATTTTCAGTAACCACCAGAGGCTTGCCCCAATGACAGTGACTGGTGCTCCACCTCAGTCTGGGACCCCTGCTCACCTACTCCACCATTCCGCCGTGACTGACACCCTCCATGTTCTGCATACACACCCTGGTGGTCAGCGTATGTCATAGCGACTGGTTGGTTGTTCCGCCATTTGGTCTATTTGCATATTATCCTTATATTATATAGGATTACTGACTCTACTCAGATTTATTCAGATTTCCCACTGATATCCCTTTTTTCTGTTCTAGGGCCCATTTCAGGATAGTTCATTGCATTTGGTAAATTTAGATTTTTTAGTTTCAGTTCTGTTATTGATTGTAACCTTAGGCCAGCCACTCAACCCTTCAGGCCCTCATCCATGACATGGATGACTTAAAGGATATATAAGGTCCTTTTGATCTTTAATTATCTGAATCTGTTTATATATGTCAAACAATGTGCTCTTTTTTATTTTTGAAGTAAAGAAATCTATAAGATCAATTCAGTACACCAGATTTTGTTGACAGTAAAATAATTCAATTTTTACCTTGTATTTTTACTTCAGTGTTAAAGGAAAGCTATATTGAGATTTGGAAAACTCACAAGCTCTTATCTTCCATTTGAACAAAAAAATGACAGAGAGGCAGGATTTGTGTTTTGACTCATTCTGTCTCTAAATATTAGTTAATAAATTGTTCAGTTGTGTGATGATTGGAAGGAAAGCCATAAACCATGTATATTGCTAAACTGGGATATCTGCCGTTTCTTTTGATAATAGTAGGGAGGGCTGCTCTGGGGCTCATTTTCAGTTACATTTAGAAAAGTAACTGAAAAATGAATCCTCTCTAATAAAAGAGAAACAGGCAAATTGACCGTACCTTCACTACACCCACAAGCCACACCCACCAGCCAATCAGGGCAAATGTGCAAATTAACCAAACCAAGATGGCGGTTAATTTGCATATCCATTCCAGAACGAAGACTGAAGACAGCATATCCATTCCAGAGCATAGAAAGAAGCCAAGCACTACAGAAGGGAGCGAAGCTGTGGAGAAGCAAGCAAGCAGGGCAGTGGAGAAGGGAGGGAAGCAGCCAGGCCAGGGGAGAAGGGCGGGAAGCAGGTGGGGTGGCGACCTCAGCAGGAAGCCCTGTTGCAGGAATCTTCCTGCAACGGGCCTCTAGTCTTTATATAAAGTGGAATTTATAATGGGGAGAATTGAGAGCAGGTTGTGTCTTAAAGAATCCAAAGTAGATCATATTTTGCTTATTAGTTCTTGGCTTTGGGCATGATTTGGTATAGGCTAATTTGTGATATTTTAAATTATTGCCTCTTTCACTTTTAAGCTAGGTCTAGGGAGAATATCATATTTGAAATAATCTTAAGACAGCTGTATTTTATCTCTCAGATTCTCCTGTCCAGAAATTACTGAACAAAACCTGCCAGTAATCTCAGTTTATAACCAACTTTGATTTAATAGTAAATTCTATTAAATAGCTGTTACTTTTTGGGGGAAAAATGCTTTTATTGATTTTAGAGAGAGAGGAAGGGGAAGAAAGAAGAAACAGAAACATAGATTGGCTGCTCCTCACATCCCCTACTGGGGACTGAGCCCACAATCTGGGCAGGTGCCCTGATGAAATCGGAACACATGACCTTTTTTTATTTTATTTATTTAATATATATTTTATTGATTTTTTACAGAGAGGAAGGGAGAGAGATAGATAGCTAGAAATGTCGATGAGAGAGACATCGACCAGCTGCCTCTTGCACACCCCCTACCGGGGATGTGCCCGCAACCAATGTATTGTACATGCCCTTGACTGGAATGGAACCTGGGACCTTTCAGTCCGCAGACCGACGGCTTGACCACTGAGCCAAACCGGCTTCGGCAAGAACACATGACCTTTTGGTGCATGGAATAATGCTCAATCAGCTGAACCATACAGCCAGTGTAGCTTTTTTACTTTTAAGGACATAGATGTGTTATATTTGATTGACCATTATATTACTCATTTTTTAAAACACACTCAATAATTGTGTTAGCTTTCATTATTCTACTCCAGTGACTCTCAACCCTTGGCTTACCAAAAGAGCTGCCTATTAAAATAAATTGCATATTTCTATACCATGCTTCGAGAAATTCTTATTTAGGTTTGATTAAGGGCCCAGGAATATGCATTTTAAACACACACACACACACACACACACACACACACACACACACAGAGTTAATTGTGCCTAGAAGAAGAGTTGGGTGGGGAAAATTAAGGTATACCGGTAATAGAAACCTGGCCCTCTTACTTACTAGCTGTGTTATAGTGAGCAAATTGCCTAATTTCTGTGAGCCTCAATATAATTTGAGTTTTCCACTAGAGATGATAACCAGAAATTTAAGAAAGGAGAGGAGTTTGGTATGAAGTGCTTACTGGTTATGTTCTGCGTTTTCAACATTTCATTTATAACCCTCCCCAAATCCCCGTGACAGGTATCATTTCCCTTGCTTTAGAGATGGGAAAGCTGAGGTCTGAGTGATTAAATTACTTGCTCAGCAAGTTAATTGCCAACAGTTAGCATGTTGGCAGATCCAGTTTGGGGACTTAGATAATATGATTCCAGAACTGTGCTATTAGTTACTGTGTGCGCTAGCCTCTGTGAAAAGAGAAGCATGATGATAAACTTGAGAGGTCTGTGTCTTCAGAGCACAGGAAATTGGAAGGAGATGAGGTTAACAAGGTGGGTAGGGTTAGACCATGTAATTCCTTGAACATTATGTTATGGATTTTTGTTTCAGCCAAAGTACAGTGTAAAGGCATGGAATGCTTAAATAGAGGGATGACATAATTGGGTTTGCATTTTGAAAGGTCATGGTTGTAGTAGACCAAATGGATTGGGGGGGGCGGGCAATAGTGGTAGATGCAGTGGCACTCTTTTGGAGGCTGTTATAGTAAGTAGCCTGAGTAAGATAAAGTGGTAGCCTGGAGAGACTAAGGAAGTGATTATGCAGATGGAGGAAAGTGGGACAATTTGAGAAAGATTTAGGACATCTACAAGAGTTGGTGATGGATTGCATTATGAATGAATAGAGGGTATCAAAAATAACTCTTTAGGTTCTGAATTGCTGAAGTGGATACACTTTATTTTATATAAAACATACAGAAAGATGAGGTTGAATGACTAGATAATGTTATTAGAAGTGCCTTTGAGATATCCAAGAGGAGATGTCAAATACATATAATTTTATAGTATCATTGATAAATAAATGGGCTGTCCATTCTTTTGTCCCTTTTAACAGCTGGTGAGTACTTTTCCAGAGCTTTATTACAGTTGTTATCTCTCAAGTTACTGGTGATAAAAAATAATATAGAGTTTGACTCTTAGTTATTATAGCTAGTAAAAAGAATGTGAAAAGATTCTTCAATATAGAAAGCAAATAAGGAAAAGTATGCTAAGACAGTTCTCCTTTGGAGAATGGCAGAACTGAGAATATATCCTAGGGAAAACACTAGTAGAAAGAGGACCAAAGGGCTAATCTAAATATAAAATAACAATTTAAAAGTCATTCAGCAAACACGTTTTGATTGTTTATGTGATACTCTCAGGTTTTATGAATGCTCTAGAACTTTACGATCTATACTAGAGGCCCGGTGCATGAATTCAAGGGTGGGGTCCCTTGGTCTGGCCAGTGATTAGGGCCGATCAAGGCAGAGGGGTCTGGCTAGCCAGGGGGAGGGATCATGGGAGGTTGGCCGGCCACAGGAGGTTGGCTGTGGGGGTGCACTGACTACCAGGAGGCCGCTCCTGCATTGAGTGTCTGCACCTTCATGGTCAGTGTGCATCATAGCAACTGGTTGACCCATCAGTTGCTTAGGCTTTTATATATATATAGACTAGAGGCCCAGAGTGCGATTAAATCGTGCAGGTAGGGTCCCTAGGCCTAGCCTGCTGCAATCAGAGCCATCTTCCCAGGCTGAATGCCACCCCTGCCGCCATGCTGTCGGGCCATTGGGATCACCAGCTCATTCCCGGCTCATCCCTCAGGCCTGTGGGAAAGTGGGCACAGGAGACTTCACCTCCATGTGCGTGCGCTGGGCTGGCCGCCTGCTGATGGAATGCACTGCCTGCTTGGGCCGCTCACGCAGGTGCCACTGCCCCTGGTACTGGGGCTTGACGTGCTGATGGAGGCTGCAGGGCGCGCCCGAGACCTACCCACCCCAGTGTGAGCATCCCCAAGCGGGCAGCGCACGTGCATGGAGGTGAAGGTGCCAGCACCTGCTTTCCCACAGGCCTGAGCCCCTGAGCAGCTGGGCATGAGCTGGTGATCTCAACGGCCTGACAGCCAGCCGGCCCTCCTACCATCCATCCTGACTACCCCATTCACTGCCGCTGATTCATTGGATCCTGTGGGCCTATGGGGAGGGACCAAGAGGTCAACAGTCCAGCCCACTCACCAGTTGCTAGTCCCCCTCTGCCCCTGCAGGTGGGGTGGGGGGAGAGGGATCAAGAAGTGGTCAATGCCATATCATGGCGACTGGTCGTTTGGTTGTTCTGGTCGTTAGGGACACTGGCTTTTTATATTTATAGACTAGAGGCTTTTATATTTATAGACTAGAGACCCAGTGCACGAAATTCATGCCCTTGGTGTGTGTGTGTGGGGGGGGTCCCCTCAACCTGGCCTGTGCTCCCTCACAATCCAGGAGCCCAATGATTGATTGCCTCGCAGAGGGAGGCCCCGCCCACCCACCACAGCATCACAGGCCGGGAAGCCTGGGCCTCCCTCAGTGTGGTGATCGTAGGATGATGGCGGGGTCCCCTGACCAATCGCATCGCACCTGCCTTGGCTGGCCTGGCTCCAGTGCGTGTCCATAGCATGGTTGTCTGGACGTCTGGATGGTTATTCTGCTATTCGGCCATTTGGTCTATTTGCATTTTATGCTTTTATTATTATAGATAGCCAAGGGGCATAAGACATGTAAACAACTACTATATATAGAAAAGTAAATATTAAAATAGAGCCTGGCCAGTGTGGTTGAGCATCAACCTATGAACCAGGAAGTCACGGTTTGAATCCCAGTTGGCGCACATGGCCAGATTGCCGGCTCTATCCCCAGTGTGGGACTTGCGGTGGGCAACTGAGTAGTGATTCTTGCTTATCATTGACTAGAGTCCCGATGCACGAAATTTGTGCAAGAGTAGGCCTTCCTTCCCCCTGCTGCTGGCACCAGCTTCCCTCTGCACCCAGAACCCTGCTTCCCTCTGGCACCCAAGACCTGGGCTTCCTTCTGGCTGCCAGCAGGCACCTGGGACCTGGGCTTCCCTCGCAGCCCCAGCTTTGTCCAGAAGGTTGTCTGGAAAGATGTTTGGTCTAATTAGCATATTACACTTTTATTATTATAGATATTTTTTTCTCTCCCTCTCCTTCCTCTCTGAAGTCAATAAAAATATATTGGGGGGGAAAGGAATTTCTTACCCTAATTTGTACTTAATAAATATTAATGGAAAAATGAGAAAAACAATATGAAAGATTAATTGGAGAGAATTAAACTAGAGACAGTCCAGGTGGGAGGTTAATTCATTAGTTTAGATAAGATATAATTAAAGCCTGAACTATAGATAAAGGAAGAGATTCTAGTCTGTTGGATTTACTATTTTATTAGATTGATGATAGAAGAGAAAAAGAGGAAGGGAAAAAATTGAAAAATCATTATGTAGTTTTCTCCTCAGAGACATAAAGAATAGTGGCGCCATTATCCAGGGTTGGAAATGCAGGATGGATTTGCTGAATAGAATTGCTGGGTCATATGGTAATTCTATGGTTAGCTTTTTGAGGAACTCCCAAACTTTTTTCCACAAAGGCTGTACCATTTTAAATCCTTATTAGTAATGCACAAGTGTTCCAATTTCTTCACATCTTTGCCAACACCTATTATTTGACTCTTTGATTATAGTCATTCTAGTGGGTATGAAGTAATAGCTCATTTTTGTTTTGATTTACATTTCCTTAATGAATAATGATTTTGAGAATTGTTTCATGTGCTTATTGACCATTTGTGTATTTTCTTTGGAGAAATGGCTATTCAAATTCCTTGCCATTTAAAGAAATTTTTTAAAAACGTTTTATTTATTTGCAATTACCTTTGCCCATATTTTATTGGGTTAACCCAATTAATAATTGATTATATATTCTAGATATTAGGCTCTTATCAAATACATGATTTGCAAATATTTGCTTCCAGCTTCTTGATGGAAATATTAATAGAAAAATTAGAGAAAAATGTTTAACTTTGATAAGTCCAATTTATCTTTTTTTTTTTTTAATTATATGTGCTTTTGATGTCATATCTTAAAAACTGTTGCCTAATCCAGGGTCATGCACTTTAATATATATATATATATATATATATATATATATATATATATTTTTTTTTTTTTTTATATAAATTATTATTATTATTATTTTTTTTTACAAAGAGGAAGGGAGAAGGAGAGGGATAGAGAGTTATAAACATAGATTCAGCTGCCTCCTGCACACTCCCCACTTGGGTTGCGCCTTTACTCTTTTATTAGATAGGATACTTATATGCTAGATATAGTAGGCAATTTTTTTTTT
Source organism: Pipistrellus kuhlii (assembly GCF_014108245.1). Lineage (NCBI taxonomy): Eukaryota > Metazoa > Chordata > Mammalia > Chiroptera > Vespertilionidae > Pipistrellus > Pipistrellus kuhlii. The sequence continues at coordinate 3,239,995 of NW_023425539.1, read as the reverse complement.
TTTTTAAGCATCATAGGTGATTCAGATAATGACCCAGATTTAGGAACTATAGTATTAGTAGGCCATTCTTCCTTCTTAGTGAATCTTCAGACCTGAGATAATTTTATATATAGGCTCTTAGAAAATGATCTTACACTAATTAATCTTAGCAACTTTTGTTTTGCCTGACTTTTTTCTTCTCTCATTTCTCTTCAATAGGTTATGCCAAAGTGGCTTCATTCATACAGATGAACCAAGGATTGGGATAGCAAGTATAAAATTAGCATCAAACAGCTGATTGCCCAGCAGGATGCCATCAACTAACAGAGCAGGCAGCCTGAAAGACCCTGAAATTGCAGAGCTCTTCTTCAAAGAAGATCCTGAAAAGCTCTTCACAGATCTCAGAGAAATTGGCCATGGAAGCTTTGGAGCAGTGTATTTTGTAAGTTTTAAAAACTTAATGTCAGTAACTAGCATTTACTTAATATCCAGTTCTGGCAGAGTAAAAATCAATAATATAAAGAGATATAGGCCATAGTACATTTTATAATCACTTGAATAGATGTGTGTGTGTGTGTGTGTGTGTGTGTGTGTGTGTATAATATAAGAATAGTTTTATTTATGGAGCGTGGATTATTGAGAAATGTGAAAGAATATTATTTTGCTTTACCTTACATGTTTAGAGGTGGTTTTTTTTAAAAAATATATTTTTATTGGTTTTAGAGAGGAAGGGAGACCGAGATAGAGATAGAAACATCATTGATAAGAGAGAGAATTATTGATCGACTACCTCCTGCACATTCCCCACTGGGAATCGAACCCGCAACCCAGAATTGACCCTTGATCTCCTGGTTCATAGGTTGACACTCAACCACTAAGCCACATTGGCTGAGCACATGTTTAAAATTTTTAGCTCATTGTTTTATCACTTGTATTGCTATAGAATTAAACATTGCAGAACACTTGACTTCTGTAAAGTCCCATAAAGAATCAATTTTAGTATTGTGAAAATGAAGGATTATTATTTGGCAGAAGGATATGAACCAATATCTTTTTCTTAGTGTGTATGTCTGTACTTTATGCTAAAAAGAAGTCAAATAACCATTTTTAAATATATATATATCTTATTGATTTTTTTACAGAGAGGAAGGGAAAGGGATAGAGAGTTAGAAACATCGATAAGAGAGAAACATCGATCAGCTGCCTCCTGTACACCCCCTACTGGGGGATGTGCCTTAACTGGGTTCGAACCTGGGACTCTTCAGTCCCCAAGCCGATGTTCTGTCCACTGAGCCAAACCAGTTAGGGCCAAATAACCATTTTTAAGTATATAGTTTGTGGCATTCATTATATTCACAATTTTGTACAACTATTATTACTATTGATTTTTAAATTTTTTCATCACCTCAAACAAAATCTCTATATCTATTAGCAATACAAATTTCCCCCTCCACTAAGCCCCTGGTAACCTCTAAACTGCTTTTTTCTCTGTAATTTGCCTATTCTAATATTTGATATAAATGGAATCATATGATACTTGTTACTTTAGCATCTCTTCACAGGTCATCCATGTTGTAACATCTATTGGTAGTTCATTCCTTTCTATGGTTGAATAATATTCCATTGTATGGATATACTATGGTTTGTTTATTTGTTCATCTATTGATGGACACCTTTTGGCTATTGTGAATAAATGCTACAGTGAATTTCAGCATACAAGTATTTATTTCATTCCCTGTTTTTGAATTTTGTTGTGTTTATAAGAGTGAAAATATCAGATTACATGAAATTCTATGTTTAAATTTTTGAGGGAATGCCAAACTACATCATAGAGTCTGCACTGTTTCCATTACCACCTGTATGTAGTGGAGTTTAATTACTCTATATCCTCACAAATGCCTCTTTTCTGTTATTTTGATTGTAGCCTTCCTAGTAGATGTGAAGAGGAATCTTGTGGTTTTGATTTGCATTTTCCAAATGACTAATAAAGTTGAGCATCTTTTCATGTGCTTATTGGCCATTTATATATCTTAGGAGAAATGTCTATTCAAGTCCTTTTCCCATTTTTTTAAAGTTAGGGTTTTGTCTTTGTTGTTGATGCCTCAGGGTTCTTTATGTATTCTTAATATTAAATTTTTATCAGATATAGGATTTTCAGGTATTTTCTCCCATTTTCTAGTTTTTTTTCACTTTCTTGAAAATGTGTTTGATATGCAAAAGTTTTAAATTTAGATGAAGAGCACTTTATCTGTTTTTTTCTTTTGTGTTTGTATTTTTGGTATCATATCTAAGAATTCATTGCCAAATCCAAGATTATGGAGATTTACCCCTGTGTTTCCTTCTTAGAGTTTTATGTTCTTAGTTTTTATATCCATTTTGAGTTAATTTTTGTATGTGTTGTGAGGTAGTGGTCTACCTTTATTTTCTTGCATGTGAAAATCCAGTTATCCTACTGCCATCTGTTGAAGAGATTATTTTCCCCTCGTTGCATTTTCTTAACTTTCTTGTCAAATCAATTAGCCATATTATATAGGTTTATTTCTGAACTCTCAGTTCTATTCTCTTTGTCTGTATAATCATCTCTGTACCAATATATCACTATTTTGATTAATGTGGCTTTGTAGTAAGTTTGCAGTCAGGAATAACTCTGTTCTTTTTAAGTATAGTTTTGGCTATTTTGGTCCCATTGTAATTCCTTATGATTTTCAGGATTGCTTTTCCATTTTTGTTAAAAAAATTTGTTGGAATTTTTATATGGATTGCTTAAATGTATATATATCATGTTTGGTAGTATCAACATCTGAATCAGTGTTAAATTTTTCAATCTATGAACACAGGATGTCTTTCTAAACATTTATTTAGAGATGCTTTAATTTTGTTCAGCAATGTTCAATGTATAGGTGTTAAACTTCATTGCTTAAATGTATTCATCAGTCTATTATTCTTTTAGATACTGTTGTAATTAGAATTACTTGCTTATTTGCCATTTAGATTATTCATTGTTGCTGTATAGAAATAGAGCTGATTTATGTGTATTGATCTTTTTTATTACTTATTTTTCAATTACAGTTGGCATACAATATTATATTAGTTTCAGGTATACAACATAGTGATTAGACATTTATATCCCTTACAAAGTGATCAATCTATTAAGTCTAGTACCCATCAAATACCATCGTTATTAAAATAGCTATATGTTAAATTAATAATTAATTAAAACATTATTAATTGTGCTGTACTTTATAATCTCTGTGACTATTTTTATAACTGGAAATTTGTAAATTTTAATCTCTTTCATCTTTTTCACCCATCCCTCCACCTCCACCCCCGTCTGGCAACTGTCAATTTGTTCTCTAACTATGAATTTGTTCTGGATCTTTTGTTTATTTTATTTTATTTTTTAGATTACACATATAAGTGAAATCATATGGTATTTGCCTTTCTCTGTCCAATTTATTTCACTTAGCATAATACCTCTAGGTCCATAGGTCCATCCATGTTGCAATGGCAAGATTTCTTTTTTTTTTTTAATGGCTAAGTAATATTTCATTGTTTATGTGTACTTCTATACCACATCTTCTTTATCCATTTGTCTATTGATGGACATTTAGGCTGCTTTTATATCTTGGCTATAAAATATATCTGCTTTTATATCTTGAACCTAGGGTGTGATCATATAGGTGTGTATTTATTTCTGGATCCTCTCTTCTGCTCATTGTTCTATATGTCTGTTTTTATGCCAGTATCATGCTGCTTTGAATCCTATAGCCTTGTAGTATAGTTTGATATCAGGTAACATGCTACCTTCAATTATGTTCTTTCTCAGGATTGCTCTGCTTTAGCTATTTGGAGTCTTTTGTCCCATATGTATTTTAGGGTTAGTTCTAGTTCCGTAAAAAATGCCATTGGTGCCCTGACTGATTTGGCTTGGTGAATAGAGCATTGGCCTGCGGACTGAAGGGTCCTGAGTTCGATTCCTGTCAAGGGCATGTACATTGGTTGCGGGCACATCCCTGGTGGGGGGTATGCAAGAGGCAGCTGGTCGATGTTTCTCTCTCATCGACGTTTCTAGCTCTTTATCCCTCTCCCTTCCTCTCTGTAAAAAATCAATAAAATATATTTTAAAAAATAATAATAATAATGTAATGATAACATTGTATATATTGAGATACAAAGTCTAAAAGTAAATGTGGCAAAATGTTAACCAAGGATTATTCTATGGTAAGAGCTGGAAACTACAGAGCCCTTGGGCCAAATCCAGCCTGTGAATTAATTTTGCTCAGCTTTCAAACTAAGAATGGTTTTTACGTTGGAAAAAGAATAAGAATATGCAAAAGAAAAAGACCATGTATTTGGCTTACAAAGCCTAAAATACTTAATATCTCTTTATATAAAAAGTTACTGACTTCTGACCTAGTGGCAGGCGTAAAGGTTCACCGTGCTGTACCAACTTAGCATCATGCTTGACAGATTTGTATAATAAAATGAGGGAGGGGAAAACAAACAAAACAAAAAAAAAACTGACTTAGGAAGTTAGGAAATTTAGGCTCAAGTTAGGACAACCACAGGTATACTGCATGAAAGCATAGAGGAGGACTCTATGGCAATTGCTCTGAGCAAGTGTTTTTTGTTAACTGTCTTGATGTCTGGGAAACAGTGCACTATGTAGATGAGTAATTTTTGAATGTAGCTCAGAATTGAATATTTTTGCTATAATTCCATTTCTAAATCACCAGCCTTTATATTTTGTAGTATCAGACTATCTCAGAAAAACCCGTGTGAGAGTTTATGTGTTTCATGTGTGAGTATATGTGCATGAATGTATGCTTCTGTTTTTATGTTTCTTTTTGACAGGGCTATATGTGTAGTGTCTTGTATATAGTGTATATGGAGGAAATAACCTCTTGTCATTTTTTTTAGATTAAAAATAGTTCTTATATCTCTGAATTTTCATTAATTGACAGTAGGGATTGCATTAAATTTAAAAATCCTCTTAAATGAGCCAGCTCTGGTGGCTGTCTCATCAACAAAGTTAATCAAGGACTTGTAGCTTAAGTATTTGAAACCAAAGAGTCAGATGTCTAAAAGAACCCCTATCTCTAGATTGCCAGGAAGATAAACATTCTCTCTTATTTTCCAATACCTTAAATAGAACCAACGTGATGTCAATAGATGGGCCACAGAACAGTGGCCTGGGAAACAGGTAGCTAGCCAGTAAATGTGGTGGATCTTGTATGATTATAGCTCTACACCATTTATTTATTTTACAAAAGTCTTTTCCTTCATTTATAAATTTTCTAAGATGCTACCAACCTGTATTCTTTTTTTTTTTAATGTATATTTTTATTGATTTCAGAGAGGAAAGGAGAGGGAGAGGTAGAAATATTAATTGATCAGCTACCTCCTGCATGCCCCCTACTGGAGATCGAGCCTGCAACCCACACATTTGCCCTTGACCAGAATTAAACCTGGGACCCTTCAGTCTGCAGGCTGATGGTCTAGCCACTGAGCCAAACCAGCTAGGGCCCAACCTGTATTCTTTGAAGGACTTGGCAAGTTTTATATTTTCGATGGTTATAGCAAATTGTTCAGTGTTAGTATTTTAAAAAGAAGTACCGTATTTTTCGGACCATAAGACGCTCCGGACCATAAGACGCACCAGTTTTTAGAGAAGGGAAATGAAGAAAAAAAGATTCTGAAACAAATAGTGTCCTAAAATATTTTATGTGCATTAAAACCCAACATCACAGTCATAAACACATGTTATCAACCCTGTAAAATAAACAGCAGCATTTAGAACCATTTTAGAGCCGGGCAAGCACACAGAGACCACACAGAGCCGGGCAAGTAAAAAAACTTTTTTTTTTAAAGTATATGTGTAGGCTATATTTGGACCATAAGACGCAGGGACTTTTTCCCCCCACTTCTGGGGGGAAAAAAGTGCGTCTTATGGTCCAAAAAATACCGTAATAAGTATACAAAAGAAATATAAAAAGACCATTTATACATAATTAATTGATATGGTGATATCAGATCATTTAAAAAATATTTTTGTTGATTTCAGAGTGGAAGGGATAGATAGAACCATTAATGATGAGAGTGAATCGTTGATTGACTGTCTCCTGCACACCCACACTGGGGATCGAGCCAGTAACCTGGGCCCAGGCGCCCTGACTGGGAGTTGAACTGTGATCTCCTGATTTATGGATAGATGCTCAGCCATTGAGCCATGCCGGGTGGACTCAGATCATTCTTACTAGTTATTAAAATAGTTCCCAAAGGATCTTCAAGGACAGTGTCCTGGTTTGAAACAAAATGATTATGTATGTTTTCTTTTTTCCTAGTCACTCCTTTCTTTTCTTTACAGCATCATTTGTCTTTAGGCCTACAGCCAATTTTGTCTTTACTCTTTTATTCTCAGGCAGTATATAGAAATGACATGTAATGTTGTGCTCTTCTTTAGTTACTTATAGCTCTTTTAATTCTGTTCTACGTTGTATTTTTTTCTGTATATACACACTTTTAAAAAAATTTTGTTTCCTGTTATTTTACTTATTCTTCTAGAATATCCCATTGTCTTCAGTTAGTTTATTAGTATTAATCACTTCAAGGAAAGTGTAGAAATCTTAGTTCTTCTCTATATTCTTTATGCTAGTCTTGTTTTATGTATTTCAGCTACATAATTATAAATCCAACATTTAGTTTCATAATTTTCACTTTAACCAGTCATGTATTTTAAAGAATCTTAAGAGCAAGAATAGTTTTTAAATTTATCCACATAGTCCCTATATTACACACAGCTTAATTGTTTACTTTGAAAAATCCCAAACAGTCTACAAAAGGACTCCCAGAACTAATAAATAAGTTTAACAAAGTTGCAGGATAAAAGATCAATATGCAAAAATCGATTGTATTTTTGTCATCAGTGAACAAGTAGAGTTTATGTTTTAAGCTGAAACCGGTTTGGCTCAGTGAATTGAGCGTCAGTCAGCAGACTGAAGAGTCCCAGGTTCGATTCCGGTCAAGGGCATGTACCTTGGTTGCGGGCACATCTCCGGTAGGGGGTGTGCAAGAGGCAGCTGGCTGATGTTTCTCTCTCATCGACATTTCTAACTCTCTGTCCCTCTCAATTTCTCTCTGTGTAAAATCAATAAAATGTATTTAAAAATTAAAAAAAAATGATAATAACTTTGGGCCCTGGCCAGTGTTAGACCAACATCCCATGCATCTAAGGGTAATGGACACAATTTCCTGTAAAGGCGCATGCCTGAGGCAACCAATCGGAGTTTCTTTCTTTCTCTCCCTCTCCCTTTCTCCCTCTCTTGAATCAATGAAGACCATATCCTCAGGTGAGGATAAAAAAATAACTTTTGCATTATCCATGTTTACATGTTTAAAATAAAATTGAGTGTAGTTTGCCGGGACCGGTTCGGCTCAGTGGATAGAGCGTCGCCTGCGGACTGAAAGGTCCCAGGTTCTATTCCGGTCAAGGGCATGTACCTTGGTTGCAGGCACATCCCCTATGGGGGGTGTGCAGGAGGCAGCTGGTCGATGTTTCTCTCTCATCGATGTTTCTAGCTCTATATCCCTTCTATCCCTCTCCCTTCCTCTCTGTAAAAAATCAATAAAATATATATATATTTTTTAATTAAAAAAAAGAATTTATGTTTTAAAAGTACTATGTATAGTATCCTCAAAGTGAAATGCTTGAGTATAAATTCAGCAGAAGATATAAGACTATATGCTGAAAGCCATAGAACATTAATAGAAAAATGAAAGACCCAAATAAGTGAAGATATATACACAGTATTGATGGATTGGAAGACTAAATGATGTCCTGCTGTCAGTTTTCTCCAAATTGATGTATAGATTCAATGTACTCCAATAAAAAATCCAGCAAGATTTTAAAGTAAATATTGCTAGCATATTTTAACATTTTGTAGTAAGGCAAAAGAACTAATGTAGCCAAAACAAATACTTTCCTGTATTTGTTTCTATGTATTTTGAGAAAGAATAGTTAAGGAACTCACTACCTGATTAAAACAGCTTACTATAAACCTGGAGCAATTAAGATAGTATGATGTTGTTGAAAGGATAAATACATAAATAAATTAAAATAAAGTAGACATATCCACACAAATAAAGTAAATGGATTTTTAAAAATAAATCTTTTGTTGAGAGTATTACAGATGTTTATTTGATACCACAATAATACTCCCTCCCCCATTGTCACCCTCTACCCGGTTCCTGCCCCACCTCAGGCCCATAGGTAATGCATATATGAATATAAGTTTGTTGTTTAATCCTCTTCCCAACTCCCCCTCCTTCCCTCTGAGGTTTTTCAGTTTGTTCCATGTTTCCATGCTTCTGATTCTATTTTATTCATTGGTTTATTTTGTTCATTAGATTCCTTGTTTGTTCATTTGGATTTTTAGATTCAATTGTTGATAGACGTATATTTGGGGCCATGTTATTGTTCATATTTTTTATCTCTTCTTCTTTTTCTTTTTCCTCTTTTTCTTCCTCTTCCTCTTCCACTTCTCAGAGAATATCCTTCAACATTTCATGTAATACTGGTTTGGTGGTGATGAACTTCTTTATCTTTTTCTTATCTGTGAAGCGCCTTATCTAACCTTCAATAATAAATGATAGCTTTGCTGGGTAGAGTAATCTTGGTTGTAGGTCCTTGTTATTCATAATTTTGAATATTTCTTGCTACTCCCTTCTGGCCATCAGAGTTTCTGTTGAGAAATCAGATGACAGTGGTATGGGTGCGCCCTTGTAGGCAAATAATTGTAATAGGTTTTCTTTTTTTTATTTTTAATATATTTTATTGATTTTTTTACAGAGAGGAAGGGAGAAGGACAGAGAGTTAGAAACATCGATGAGATGCCCTTGACTGGAGTCGAACCTGGGACCTTTCAGTTCTCAGACCGACGCTCTACCACTGAGTCAAACCGGTCTTGGCAAGGATTATTTTTTTATTATACCTTTTAATCCACATTAAAAAAACACAATACATAAAGCACATGATTTCACGATATCACTAAGATGAAAATTAAAGTACATGATGTTAAACTTAAGACAAACTGAAGAAAAATATGAAGTGGTACAGGAGGGCAATTTGGAAGTATCTATAAAAAGCCTATAACTCAATTCAACTTCTAGGCATCTGTCACAGGTAAATTTTCACACACAATGCTCCTTTTGTTAATATCAAAACCAGAAAATAGTCTTACTGTCACAAAGGTGTTGAAGAAAAGATGAGGACAAAGTGGCCTTAGCTTCCATAGAGTAATGAAAGAATGAGTGCATTTTTATTTCTTCCTTAAAGTCACAATTGAAATTACATACATGGATCAGCAACTGGGGTGGACTCAATTTCAAGACTGATTTACTGTTCATAAACTGCCAATTTATTTTTTGCTTGACTAAAGAATGCCAATCTTTTTTGGGAGTCTGATCTGCTTTTCATATAAGAAAATGCTTTTCACATTCCAAATTGTTTGAATTAAACTTTTTGAATAAAAAACAGACATGGAAAAAAAAAAAAAAAAAAAAAAAAAGAAACATCGATGAGAGAGAAACATCTATCAGCTGCCTCCTGCACCCCCCCCCCATAGGGGATGTGCCCACAACCAAGGTACATACCCTTGACCAGAATCAAACCTGGGACCTTTCAGTCCTCAGGCTGACACTCTATCCACTGAACCAAATCGGTTTCGGCTGCAATAGGTTTTCAATATCTTGATCTTTCTTCTTCTTCTGGCACCTCCATGATGTGAATGTTAGTACTCTTGAAGTTGTCCCAGAGGCTTCTTACATTATCTTCATATTTTTGGTTTCTTTTTTCTTTTTGCTCTTCTGATTGGATGCTTTTTGCTTCCTCATACTTCAAATCCCTGATTTGATTCTCAATTTAAAAATCCATTTACTTTATTTGTGTGGATATGTCTACTTTATTTTAATTTATTTATGTATTTATCCTTTCAACAACATCATACTATCTTAATTGCTCCAGGTTTATAGTAAGCCTTACTACTATTTGCCTTACTACTATCCTTTCCTCTACTGTTGAATCCCTATAAAGTACGTACTCTTTATTTCATTTAGTGAATGCTTTATTTTCTGACTGTCCTTGATGCCCTTGATGTTCTCACTAAGGTTCTTGAAATTCTCATTAAGCTCCTAAGAAACACTGTTTTGAACCTGTGTTTAATAGTTTGTTTGCTTCAGCCGAAGCCGGCTTGGCTCAGTGGTAGAGCGTCGGTCTGCGGACTGAAAGGTCCCAGGTTCGATTCCGGTCAGGGGCATGTACCTTGGTTGCAGGCACATCCCCGGTAGGGGGTGTGCAGGAGGCAGCTGGTCGATGTTTCTCTCTCATTGGCATTTCTAGCTCTCTATCCCCCTCTCCTCCTCTCTATAAAAAATCAATGCCCGCAACCAAGGTACATGCCCTTTACCGGAATCGAACCTGGGACCTTTCAGTCTGCAGACCGACGCTCTACCACTGAGCCAAGCCGGCTTCGGCCAATAAAATATATTTTTTTAAAAATAGTTTGTTTGCTTCTATTTCATTCAGTTCTTTTTCTGGAGATTTTTTCTGTTCTTTCATTTGTGACATGTTTGTGTCTACATTTTGGCTGCTTTCCTGTATTTGTTTCTCTGTATTAGGTAGAACTACTATGTCTCCTGGAATTGGTAGAGTGGCCTGTAGGGCCCAGTGGTTTGGCCTCTCCAGTCACCACTGTATGAGTTGTGTGCACAGTCTTGCTGTAGTTGAGCCTTGATTACTGTTGATATCACTGGGAGAAATTGACCTTCAGGCCAATTGGCCATAAGGACCAGCTGCAACAGCTTCTATGGAGCAGGACTTGCTTCAATGGGGCTTTAGTGTTCACTGAGTTTGCCCCTTGAGTGTGCTCTCGTGAATATGTAGAGTTGTAATCTGGTGTGGTCTGAAGTTGTCCACTAGGTGCACTGGCTTTGGGGCCTCCCAGAAGATGTAAAGTCAGCAACTACAGAGGAGCTACAGAGCGATCTGCAATTGCTGCTACTTATGTTGGGTTTGAAAGTGCCCAGGAGAGGCCAGGCTGTGAAGCAAAGGCAGGCTGCTACTAGTGCCAGGTCTTGGGTTTCTTATTAAGAGTTGGGGCACACTGATGCTGGCTGCTGCTTGTTAGAAGGATTTTAGGAAAGTCTGAAGCCTGTGCCAGAACAGGCCATTCATATGGAAAAGCCACTGCAAACAGCTTGGGTGGGGTTGCAAATTGGGTGGGGTGAGGTCCGGGAATCACCAGGGCAGAGTAAACAGTGTGACCCAGACTAATAAAAAACTTAGATATGGCTCCTGCCAGTCAGCTCTAAATGGGGGAAGGGCTTAGCATAGGAACAATGAACTCTGTGATCACCCCAGTCTGGGAGAAATCTGCCCCTGTGTCCTTGCTCCATGACAGACAATCCAGTTCTTCCTCATATATTCCTGGATGCCCCCAAGCTGCTGCCCTAGTGTTGGAGCTCAGAGGGAGCAATTCTAAGTATATTCATGTGCCAGCCTCTTAAGAGGAACTGCTGGGGCTCTGGCAGCCTCTGTGTCACTCAGCCACAATGCCTCATAGCTCATAGTTTTTACAGCCTGGTTATCTATCTGTAAGACCCTTCATCTTTTTTAAAAAAAGTTCTTTATTAGTCATTTAATATAAAATTTGCACAATCACTACAGATAAAGTCCCTAAATAATCTTTACTCCTTCTGTTGTCCAATCTAGATTACTCAAAGATAAACCTGCCTTTTACTTTCTAAAGCTAATTTGGTACATTTTTGTTACATAGTTATTATTTTTTAAATATTCTTTAAAAATAATGTTTATGTCCTTTTTGACATGATAGTTTATAAATGCTCTTGTCCACATTTAATCTGTTAATGTACAATGGTTCTTCTTTGTTTTCTTAGGCACGAGATGTGCGTACCAATGAAGTGGTGGCTATCAAAAAAATGTCTTATAGTGGAAAACAGTCTACTGAGGTAGGTGGTGAAATATATACATTTGTACTGGTATGTTAGAGAAAGGTATGCTATTTTTAATTGTGAATAGGTGGCAATTTCTTCCAAAAAGTATAACGTACATAAAGAAAAGTGTACAGATATTAAGTGTATATCTCAGTAAATTTTCTTTCATACACTGAATGTACCCATTTAACTTGGACCTAGAACCATAAATAGCATTACTGTCCTCCCAAAAGCCTCCCAATCTATGGCCCCTGCTTTCAGTTTTTTAAACTGTTACTTAATATATTATTTTATCTTTGTCATCGAGATTATCAATTTCTAAAATAGTAAACTAGAATAAGATATATTTCACAGTAAATATATTCGATACAATTTTTTAATAGTTTAGAGATTAACTGCAGCTTTAAACAAACTTTAAGTAACAGACTGTATAGATGTAGTCTGAAAAACAGGTGGTGTGTAATAATCTGAAAAACTAAAATATAAAATTATTGATACCACATTGACTATGTGTTAGTTCACTAATATTCTGATTAGTTCTTTTGACATTATATTTATTCTATTTAATTGCATAAATTTATTTTATAAAATGCAGGATGTGTCAGTATTTAAAAATTTTTTTACATTATGGCAAAATATACAAAATTTACCAGTAAGTCATTCTTAAGTGTTCAGTGTCATTAAAGATAGTCATATTGCTATCTAAATACCACCACCATTTATCTCCAGAAATCTTTTCATTTCATCTTGCAAAATTGAAGCTCTGTACTTATTACATAACTAGTGGCCCGGTGCACAAAATTCGTGCATGGGGTGGGGTGTCCTCAGCCCGGCCTGCACCCTCTCCAATCTGGAACCCCTCAGGGGATAACTGGCAGTCAGACATCCCTCTCACAATCCAGAATTGCTGGCTCCAGAGCTCCAGTGGCGCAGTCGGTTAGCGCACGGTACTTATACAGAATTGCTGGCTCCTAACTGCTCTCCTGCCTGCCTCATTGCCCCTAACAACTTCTGTATGCGAGCTTGATTGTCCCTAACTGCTCCCCTCTGGCTTGATTGCCCTTAACCACCTCTTCCTCTGCCCCTCCTCCAGCCAACCACAGGCATTGACCAGGCTTCCCTCCTTCTGGTCAGCCATAGGTGCCCAGGCTGGCTGCAGCCGCAGGGGATGGTGGGCAGGTGGCTTCTCCTGGGCTGCAGCTGCAAGTTCTGGTGCCCAGGACTGCAGGGTGGGTGGCTTCTCTGTCTACTAGGCTGTAGCCAGCCATGGGTGCTGATGCCTGAACCATAGGAGGGTGACTTCTCTGTCTTCCCTGGGATGCAGTGTGGGTGACTTATCTGGCTGGCTGCGGCCTGGAATCATGGGGCAGGCGGTTTTTTCGTCTCCCTGGCCACACTCAGCCTCAGGTGCTGGGGCCCAGTTTCTCCATCTTCCTCAGGAGTGGGGTAGGCAGACAGGAGGTTTCTGCTGCTATCTATGGCCTGGGATTAGGGGGAGGCCACTTCTTCATCTCCCAGGCTGCAGCCAGCCACAGGCGCTGGTGCCTGGCTTCTCTGACGCCCCATAGGTCTGGAGGAGTGGGGCATGTTTTCAGTTTAATTTGCATACTCACTCTGATTGGCTGGTAGCCGAAGTAGAGTGATGGTAATTTGCATGTTTCTCTTTTATTCCTGTTTTCTCCCCCCTCCAGTGCTTGAAAATCACCATTCTAGAATCTATATGAATTGGACTAGCTTAGGTTAACTCCTATAAGTGAATCCTTTTTACTTAACATAATGCCCTCAAAGCTTGTCCATGTTTTAGTGTATGTTAGAATTTCCTCCCTGTTTAAAGCTAAATATTCCTGTGGTGTGTGTGTGTTTGTATATAAAACATCACATTTTGTTTATCCATTCATCTGTTGATGGACATGGGTTCCTCCATCCCTTGGTTATTGTGAATGATGCTGCTCTGAACATGGGTATGCAAATATTTCTTTGAGTTTCTGCTTTTCAATACTTTTGGGTTTGTGCTCAGAGGTAGAATTTCTGAATCAGTCTTTAATTTTTAATGATTTTGGTTTTCTACCGTTTCTGAATCTCTTCATTTTATACTAAATCTTGTTTTTGTGACAATACTCTGGGTATAATGACACTATTATGATTATTTCAGTGTTCCATCATTTTGATTCCTAAAAATTCCTAAAACTCCAAAACAATCCCACTTCCATTGCTTACAAGTTTACTCTAACTTTATTTTTTCACACTTAAATATTTTTATTTATTTAATGTTCACTATTAGTGTCCTTTATAAAAGTATTTTTTTTTACATTGAAGAGTGCAGTTGTTTTGTTTTGAGAGGTTGCCTCCCAGAGCATTCAAATTTGAAAGTTGAAGCCCATGAAACTCTTTCTGAATTTTGCATCTTATATGTTAAAATATTGTGCTGCTATTTTGCTGTATTTTATTGAGGACTTGTTAAATAACATAGGAGATATATGACCTTAAATTCAGTACAAAATATTTCCTAAAGTTTTCTATTATATGAGTTTCTCTGACTTTAGAAATATGATCCAAGTTGGGGGTAAAGCTTTAAAAAAATTAAAACAAGAACAAGAAATAGATTCCTGCTTCCCAATCCTACACCTACTAAGTCTGTAGACCAAAGAACCTGGTTGGTCCTTAGAGTTCCCTGATTGCTTCTTAAGAGTTACTTTGTTTAAAATAAGGCCTAAGTATATTGTTATGGTCAATGGTTTATCTGTATTGCTGGGTAGGTGTTAATGAAGAAAGCTCTTAGTAAAATATGTAGGAAAATGTTTTCATACTGTTTGTTTTCTTCTGTGAACTTTTCTATGTAATAACTAATTGTTCATTAGCATTTTAGAAAGTAATGTGCATTTATGAATTTGTCTCAGAGTTATGACTTCATTTGAGTTTAAAAAAACAAACAAATCCAAAGCCAGTTTGGCTCAGTGGATAGAGCGTTGACCTGAGGACTGAAAGGTCCCAGGTTTGATTCCCGTCAAGGGCATGTTCCTTGGTTGTGGGCACATCCCCAGTAGGGGCTGTGCAGGAGGCAGCTGATCGATGTCTCTCTCATTGATGTTTCTAACTCTCTATTCCACTACCTTCCTCTTTGTAAAAAATCAATAAAAATATATATATATTTTAAAATATTAACATTCGTTAGAAGATATAAGCCAGAAACATGATAGGTGAACTTTATGGTATGTAGATTATGTCAGTAAAGCTGCAGATAAGAAAAGGGAAGTTGAATTTTGATGAAAAATAAATAATTATGGTACATAGATTTCACCACTTTGTGGTGTGTGGTGGTAAAATATTAATAAGACTCGATGATAAATTTTATCAAACATTTGTCCTACCTTGAATAAAATAATTTTATAAATTATTTAATTTATTATAAAGTATGAAATTAATTCCTCTTAAATGGATTATTTTGACATTTAATTTAAATATTACAAATATGGCAAAGCTATATGCTCTCATTAATCCTTAATCTAGTAATTACTTTTTTCTTATATACATTTCTAAGGAAAATCAGCTGTTCATAATTCTTTCCTTTATTCCCTTTTTTTCTCCCCATAGAAATGGCAGGATATTATTAAAGAAGTCAAGTTTCTACAAAGAATAAAACATCCCAACAGTATAGAATATAAAGGCTGCTATTTACGTGAGCACACAGCTTGGGTAGGTATCTGCTCTCCCTTTGCCTTAATTTTATTTGGTTTGCACATATAATTAATTAAATTAAGGATGTCTTGCCCTGGCTGGTGTCTTTTAGTGGATAGAGCCTCAGCCTGCATACCTAAGGGTCTTGGATTCCATTACTGGTCAAGGGCTGCACGTACCTGGGTTGCATTCCCTGTCCTGTTGGGTCATGTGCCGGAGGCAACCAATTGATGTGTCTCTCACTCCGTGTTTCTTTCCCAAACTCCTTCCCTCTCTCCCTTCTACTCTCTCTAAAAATCAATGGAAAAACATATCTTTGGGTGAGAATTAACCTAAAAAATTAAAAAATGTCTCAAAATTGTCCTGTGAAGCTTGCAAAAACACTTTGAAATGTTATTTCATACTGAGAAAGGAAGAGTAGCTTTTCCTAGAACTCCTTTCCCTAGGAAATAAGAACTTTTGCAAGTTCACTATAGAGATTTATTTATTTATTTATTTATTTATTTATTTATTTTTATTAAATTATTATCTGTGTACAAATTTTAACATTGCTCCCCCCTCCCATACCTACCCTCCCCCCCAGAGTTTTGTGTCCATTGGTTGTACTTATAATATATGCATGTATACAAGTCCTTCGGTTGATCTCTTATCTCTCCCAGCACTATAGAGATTTAGCTGGCCTTTATATGCATGGTAAAATGTTCTCTGAAAATTTTTTAGTAGTTTGTCAGACTACTAAATGGTTTCTCATTGTAAAAACAATTTTATTACTAAAGGATGAAAGTTATATCTTTTTGACATGATGTATTATAATCTATTTAATCACAAAGTACTTGGTGAAGTGTTGATGAATCCTGGTGAAATTTGAATTAATTGTGATTACTTGGCTGAGTACTATTAAAGATAGAGAATTGAGACACTTTATTACCTGAATTAGAGATTAATTTTACCCTTTTGTTACCACTGAGGCGATAATGCAGTAATCTCATAATGGTATAGGCATAATAACTATCTTTTAAGAAAAGGGCTAAATTTTCATTAAACAGGTATGATCCTTTATTTTGAATGATTAATAAGCTAGAGCTATTATCATTCTAGTGGATTGAAGTTAGATTTAGATTTGTAATGTTTGCTGCATTTTTATCCAGTTTTATTTTGGTGATGGATGTGGTAGTACTCCTAAACTTGAAGCTGTTGTTAAAGAAAAAGTAGTGACATTGGGCTGGTTACTTCTCTGTCTCTCAGATTTTTCCATCTGTAAAGCATGGAAATAATAAGGCCTACCTCATAAAGTGGTTGTGAGGATTAAATTAATTAATATGTATAAAATACCTGGCACATTAGGAGGTGCTCTGTGTTTGCTTTCAATGAAAAATTTAAACTGTAACCCTAAATCTGGCCGGTATGGCACAATAGTTGAACACTGACCCATCAGCCAGGATGTTATTGATTTGATTTCCAGTCATGTCTGGGCTCAATACCCATTGGGGGACATGCAGGAGGCCAGCCAATCAATGATTTTCTTTAATCATTGATACTTCCATATCTCCCTTCCTCTCTCTCTAAAATCAGTAAAAACATACATTCTTAAAAAGTTTAAAAATAAACTGTAATCTAAGCTTTGTACATATAGTCCCAGAGGACAGTTTTCTGTTACCTAACAATCATTATTACTACTCTAGGTTAATAGTAACAGAATATGTATCTTATAATTTTAGTTGGTAATTATGTATGAAATACATATCTTGTCATTTACTTAACCTTATAAATACATTTAACAAATTGCTAACTGCATAAATGTTTTTTAAGGTAAATAATGACTAGAGTTTGTTTTATTTCAAACTATCTTCTTGATCTCCTTGGTGAATTTATTTTATATAAAATAGTCTTTTTAATAATACATTTTAATATTTTTCTAATTTTTCTTCCCATATAGCTTGTAATGGAATATTGTTTAGGATCTGCTTCAGATTTACTGGAAGGTAGGTTTCCTTTAAATATTAAGAAAAAAAAGTATTAGCAAAATAAAATAAGAATTCAGTAAGAGACTTCTTAAAAAAAACTTTTCAAAACAGTGAAAACCTTAACCTTTTTCTAGAATCTCAGCATGGTATACACCATCCTCATTTAATGTTATCTATAATAATAAAAGCATAATATGCTAATTAGACTGAACGTCCTTTCAGATGAAACCGGGGTTGCAAGGGAAGCCTGGGTCCCAGGTGCCAGGGGAAGCCAGTGCTGGCAGCCAGGGGAAGGAAGACCTACTCTTATATGAATTTCATGCATCAGGCCTCTAGTATAGTATAAAATAGATGAATTTTCTCTCATTTTGCTTCAGTAAGCATTTTTCTGCATTCTTTGTCATTCAGCTTAATCTGTTCCTCTGTACAGAATAAAAATATCTGAGAATAGCTAAAACTGGTTTGGCTCAGTGAATAGAGCATCTGCCTGCAGACTGAAAGGTCCCAGGTTTGGTTCCGGTCAAGGGCATGTACCTTGGTTGTAGGCACATCCCCAGTGCGGGTTGTGCAGGAGGCAGCTGATCAATGTTTCTCTCTCATCCATGTTTCTACCTCTCTGTCCCTCTCTCTTCCTCTTGTAAAACATCAATAAAATAGCCAAAGCCGGTTTGGCTCAGCAGTAGAGCGTCGGTCTGCAGACTGAAGGGTCCCAAGTTCGAATCCGGTCAGGGGCATGTACATTGGTTGCGGGCACGTCCCCGGTAGGGGGTGTGCAAGAGGCAGCTGGTCGATGTTTCTCTCTCATTGATGTTTCTAGCTCTCTAGCTCTCTCCCTCTCTGTAAAAAATCAATAAAATATATAGATATATTTTAAAATCAATAAAATGTTGTTTTTTTTAAAAAGAAAATATTTGAGAATAAAAGAAAAACTTCTCTTTTGTTACTTTTGTTTTTATTATCCTATCTAATAAAGAGGGAATGTGCTAATTGACGGTCACACCCTCACAAAGATGGTAAGGAGGGAATATGCTAATTGACTGCCACACCCTCAAAGATGGCGGCACTCACAGCCACAATATTGCAGCGCCTAGTCCACTCAGCCCCATCAGGGTGGCAGGTGCATGGCATGGCCAGGCCTACACTCAGATAGGTCCAATCGCTCTGTGCGCCTGCCTCCAGAATCCTTCAGTCCCCGGGCCACCCAAGGCTCAGGTAAGCAGGGCCAGCCCAGGCTTGCACTGCTGGCAGTGGCAGCAACAGAGGTGTGATGAGGGCGTCACCTTGCCCTGATTGCTGAGTCGCCTCCTGCCCCTGAGGGCTCCCAGGCTGTGAGAGGGGGCAAGTAGGGCTGAGGGATGCCCCCTCCAGTTCATGAATTTTCAGACACCGTGCCTCTAGTCACCAAATAATCATTAAATGTTGTTAGCTTTGAGGAATGTTGGTTGTAACCTCTACTTTAACAGCAAGGCACGATTGGTACTAGTTAAAACATTCAGTAGCCTTGTATTACTAGTATATCTTGTATTAGTATCCCTTGTTGCTAAATGTTAAGTGTTTTTAAATTGCTCTCTCTATATCAGATATGTATATTTATTATTTTTAAATGTTCTATATATAATAATTATTTTTAAATTCTTACTTTAAGTTCACAAAAAGCCATTACAAGAAGTGGAAATAGCAGCAATTACACACGGTGCTCTCCAGGGACTAGCCTACTTGCATTCGCATACTATGATCCATAGGTAAGTACATTGAAAATTGTCGTGTATTAATCAGCAAATGGTTTGTTGCTTTTATCAACCCTGGAACTCATTAACCCTGAAATATTCATTGTTAAAGCACTTCAGTATCTTATAAACTCATAATTTTTAGATTGTCCGTACCTTAAAAAGAATGTACTAGTACACTTGATCTCTTTGTTTAGGATAATGTTATCTTTTCTGCACATGCTGCTGGGCTTTCTGAAGCATGTGTACTTGATAGATTTGAGGTAGCAATTTAATTACAGAATTATTTAATTTACAAAATGGAAAAGGCCATTAAGGATTATATAGTCCTTTTTAATTTTACAGATGAAGAAACTGATGCCCCAATTTGTTACTAATTTCTCCAAGTTTAAAAAGCTTGGGTAGCCGAAACCGGTTTGGCTCAGTGGATAGAGCATCAGCCTGTGGACTGAAGGGTCCCGGGTTCAATTCCAGTCAAGGGCATGTATATACATTGCTTGCAGGCACATCCCCAGTAGGGGGTGTGCAAGAGGCAGCTGATTGATGATTCTCTCTCAACAATGTTTCCAACTCTCTATCCCTCTCTCTTCCTCTCTATAAAAAATCAATAAAATATATTAAAAAAAAAAAAAAAAGCTTAGGTATTATAAAGTACTAGAACTAAACCTAGATATTTTTCTTCCTGATAACTGATAATGCCAGATTTGCTCCGTTAATTTTATAACAGAGATATATATAAGTTACTTAAGCCGGGCCAGTGTAGTTCAGTGGTTGAACGTGAATCTATGAACCAGGAGGTCATAGTTCGATTCTTGGTCAGGGCATATGCCCCGGTTTTGGGCTCGATCCCCAGTAGGGTCATGCAGGAGCCAGCCAATCAATTATTCTCTCCATCATTGATGTTTCTGTTTCTCTTTCCTCTCCTCTCCGAAATTAATAAAAGTATATATATATTTTTAAAGCTACTTAAGCCCTAGCTGGTTTTGCTCAATGGATAGAGCATCGGTCTGCAGACCAAAGGATCCTGGGTTCTATTCCTATCAAGGACCCTGGTCAGGACATGTGCAGGAGGCAACCAATTGATGTGTTTCTCTCTCATCAATGTTTCTGTCTTTCCCTCTCTCTTCCACTCTCTAAAAAAAAATCACTGGAAAAATATCATTGAGTGAGGATTAACAAAAATAAATAAATAAATAAATGGCTACTTAAGACTCTATGCTTTTGAGTATTAATCTGTAGCAATCCATGGTGATAGATAGTAACTTTAAACCATTTTATAATGCATATTTAGCATTGGTATTGACTTTGCCTGGTTTAGAAGAAAATTAACATTTTTTTAAATTTATATGTAAATTAGGCAATACATATTAAAGTAAGTAGTAGAGTCATTGTGAGTTAACGGGTTGTCATTTTTTTGATGAAAATAGTAGAGAAACACATGCTAGAAAGTATACGAAAAACGTAAAATTAGAACCTAAGATCTTCTCAATTTCAAAGCATCTCTCCTTTTTAATTTTTTAATACATGTTTATTGATTTCAGAAAGGCAGAGAGAGAGAGAGAGAAATAGGAAGAGAGGGAATCATTGATTGGCTGTTGCTTCCACGCCCCACACAGAATCGAGTCCGCAGCCTAGGCATGTGCCCTGATAGGGAATCAAACTAACCTGGTTCATAGGTTGCCGCTCAACCACTGAGCCACCACGGACGGACACCTCTCCATTTTAAAAAACAAGTGGGAGGACAATAGATTTAGTATTATATCCATCACAATACTATAGTAAGAATTGACAAGGGCTTAGAAATAAAGTTTTTCTTTTCTTGAATGGTTAAGTGTATATTATGGCACCCATTGAACATAAAATTCCATTATATAAATAACCTTCATTTTTTTAGTTTGTGTGGAGAGTTTGTTTGCTGATTTAGAAAAGTAAGCTTGAAAGTAAATTTGAAATCATTAGTCTAATAATCCTATTAGTCTATATTTTCCTTATACATCATTTTTAATTTCATATTGTTAGATGGATTATGCTAAGCTTTGTAAATGATATGAATAATCCTTTTGTAGAAATTGGGGGCATATTTGCAGCAACATGGATGGATCTAGAGCAGGGGTGGGGAATGTCTGGCCCATTGGCTATATAAGGTTCATGAAATCATTTGGTCTGGCCTTGCCAAGGCATTAAGGGTCAATTAAATGTTTGACCAAATTTAGCAGGCTAATTTTTAAGTTGATAATTTTGTATGGCCCTTGTTATAAATATCGAAATGGCCCTTGGCAGATAAAAGGGTTCCCTACCTCTGGTGTAGAGGCTACTATGCTAAGTGATATAAATTAAGCAGAGAAAGAAATACTGTATATTTTCACTTATATGTGGAATCTAAAACAGAAACCGTCATTGGGATGATTACCAGAAGGGAATGAGTGGAAGGATGGCTGAAAAGGGGGAAAAGGACTATAATCAATAACATTGTGATAAGTTTGCACAGTGGCAGATGATTACTACAGTTAGTCAGGTGATCACATTGTAAAGTATAAAAATGTCAAACCACTATATTGTACACCTGAAACTAATAAACCAATATAAGACTGTATACCACTATACTTAAATTTAAAAAATTTTAAGTTAAATAATGAAAAATTGGGCATGATATTTAATTGTTCATAATATTTTACATTAAGTGGGATACTCTGAAATCTTATATTTATGAAGAAATGGCCAGCTAATTAAATTCTACTTTTAAAACCATTATTTGTACAAGTAAATAGGAACTCAGATATAGTTTATATGCTCCAGTTGTTTGATTTTCTACCTTTTCTTTTTACTGCTATTTTGTCTTCTTTTAGAAAATTGTTCCTATATATTTATATTAATTTTATATTTTTTTGTTTTCTAATTTAGATCTTAATCCTTACTATTCCAATTGAAAGAGTATTCTAGAACTTATTTTTATTTTTTCTTCTTAACTTTACAAATTTTTGTTTGAATTTTATTGTTTTCAACACAATCTAATGAAAGAAGAAGAAATAATTTTCTGTGTTCCTTAAACCCAGAGATATCAAAGCAGGAAATATTCTCCTGACAGAACCAGGCCAGGTGAAACTTGCTGACTTTGGATCTGCTTCCATGGCATCTCCTGCCAATTCTTTTGTGGGAACGCCATATTGGTAAGACTAATCCTATCTGATATTGATTCTCGTAAATGAAATAAGTAATGTGTGGTTGTACTTTTTTCAGTTGTCTTTTTCCTGGAAATGTAATGCTATTTTGAATGTTTTAATTTTAAGCATTATAGGTAGTTTCAAATATAGATTTGGAGTGCTACCCTTGCATTTCCTATTTTTACTTGTGGTCCACATTTTCTTTCATATTATTATCTGCTTCCTATGTTGGTTGTGGAAGTGAAAAAATTTCAATAAAAATTGAAGTGGGGAGTAGATAGAAATGTTAAGAGGAAAATTGTGATTTCTTTAGGTTTATATTTAACTATATATCCATGATCTTCAGACTAAGATACCTCAAGACTGGTAGCTAATTTGGAGTTTTGGGTGTTGTTTTTTATATGTTATAGAGAATTTAAATTACACATAAAAGTCAACAAGAGTGCCTTAGCTGGGTAGCTCAGTTGGTTAGAGCATCGTCCCCATGTGCTAGGGTGTGGGTTCTGTCCTCAGGGCACCAATGAATGCATAAATGAGTCAACCAATGAATGCATAAACAAATGGAAAAATAAACTGATGTTTCCCTTTCCAATCAGTCACATAATAAAAGCAATTTAAAGTCAAGAGAGGTATAATAAATTCTCACATACCACTCACCCCAACAACATTATCCCATGGCCATTCCCAACTATGTATTCACTTCTCCCCCTTCTCCACCACTCAGTTATTTTGAAGCAAATTCTAGACAACATGTAATTTTAACCATAAATAATTCAGTATTAATGTCAGCAAGTTTGAAGGGAATAATTTTCACAGTCTGTCCATACATGTCCTATTTTTGGGTGTATGCAGACTATTTTCTTAGGTCCACTACATATTTTTTCCCATGGACCTTTCAAATCTCCTTTCTCCCACTTCATAAAAGAAAGGCTTCTTGCCCATTCTGAATATTATAATGATGCATTGCCCTGAGATATAAAAGCTTCAAAGCAACACCAGAGGGACAATTTCAGAATATAATCAAGAAACATTGAGGAATCAGGACACAAACTCTTGATAACGCCTGGTGCCTTTTTTATCATCTTATTTCTTTATTCCTTTTTTTTTTTCCCCTCCTCAGTTATCGTCTCTCCCTTCTTTTTTTCTTCTAGTTGTAGAATTCATAACCGAGATGGTTGTCATGGGGACACATTAACATGTTATTTGTATTGAAAAATGAAGTCAGATTTTTTTCTGACAGATGATTCTGATTCAACTGATTGATAGCATGAACACTGGCTTTGCTAATTAAGGTAGTGGTTTTGATAAATTGAATGAGCTAATTCTGCAGCTCCCAGTTTTAAAGACCTTTAAAACAGATATACAATGTACCTTATGTGTGTATGCTGCACATTATATCTTTTGAAAATATTAAATTATTAAAATTTAGGTATAAACTCAAATATGCAAGGGTATACTAGTTTTTATAATTTCACTGGAGGTAAATGAATAAAAAAATTTTGAAGACCACTGTTCCAGAAGACCAAAAATTTTTTGTGTGGACCCTAGTTTAGATAAGAGCCTCCCTCCCCTATATAAAACAAAGATTCTTTGAACAAATAATATTCCTTAATGGTTCTATTTAGAAATTAATGGTGAATATTAGATATTTTAAAAGCCCCGTAGTTCTCAATTTAAAAAAGATGTTTACTTTTGTTTAAACTTAGTAATTCCCCAAACTTACTTCAACATCTTAAAGAACACCTTGGAAACACCCAATTGTTGATAATTGAAAATTTACTTTATTTACATATTTGTTAATTTGAGGGTTTTTTTTGGGGGGGGGGGATTTTGTGTTGTTTTTTTTTAATATATTTTATTGATTTTTTTACAGAGAAGAAAGGAGAGGGATAGAGAGTCAGAAACATCGATGAGAGAGAGACATCGATCAGCTGCCTCCTGCACACCTCCTACTGGGGATGTGCCCGCAACCACGGTACATGCCCTTGACTGGAATCGAACCTGGGACCTTTAAGTCCACAGACCGACACTCTATCCACTGAGCCAAACCAGTCTTGGCAATTTGGTGTTTTTTTTTAAAGTTTTTCTTCATATTTGTTCATTTGTGTGTAGTGTATTTGGAAAACAGAAACTAGGCAATATTTACATGTCTTTGCGTGAGCATACACACAGGGGTTCCTGGTGACAAACACACTAAAGAAATTGGCAAGTGTTTTTAAGTGTCTGTCTGTGCTTAACTCCAAATGCAAGTAAAGTATAAGGTTAAAGTACCATAAAAAATGTTAGACTCAAAAAAAATGTTAGTCTCTAGTTGAAGATATAAATTAATATTTCATTTTATAACCAAGATACTTATAAGATTGATAATTGATTGTTTCAGTTGTGAGTCTCCCTAGACACTTTTTAAAATTTTTATTGATTTCAGAGGGAGGAAGGGAGAGGCAGAGATTAGAAACATCAATGATGAGAGAATCATTGATTGGCTGCCTCTTGCATGCTCCCTACTGGGTTTTGAGCATGCATTCCCAGATCTAACCAGAACCTCCTGTTTCCTGGGTCAACATTCAACCACTGAGCAACACCAGCCAGGCTAAGACATTTTATGACAGAACACTATTTTTATTTGAAAGAAAGAGTGACAGACTATAGTAATTAGTGTTGGTTATTTTGGCAAATATTTTCTTAAATAAATGGTGTGAGCTTGTAACTTCAAGAAAGATAATTGCCGGTATTTATTCCCTCTTTATAGCAAAAGTTAGATGTTTGTAATGGGATCTTGAGACCACCACTGGCCTAAAGGATATACAATATTAGAATCTGCGAGATTGAACAGATGCAGAATATAACCCCGCTCTATGGCATCCTTCCTTTAGGATGCTGTTATATATCATGACATATAGTAAAAATAAGTCTTAAACTATCTGTGCAATGGTAACTGTTTACCTCACAACCTGTAATGCATTCATTTCCCATTATAAAAATTCTTATATCTAAATATATTGCCTGCGCAGGTGTTCTCCATATAGATAGTCATTATATTTTAATGAATAGTATAAATTTTTTTAACTTTAAATGACATTTTCTATTTTAGGATGGCCCCGGAAGTCATTTTAGCCATGGACGAAGGACAGTATGATGGCAAAGTAGATGTATGGTCTCTTGGAATAACATGTATTGAACTAGGTAAGCATTCTTTTTTATAACTGTGCAGTAAGGTTTAATCAATGTCTTACCTCAATTTCTGTACCAAATTTTAGGTTTGGTTTTTATTTTGTCACTTACTAAAGGAAGCAATAAATTTATTAAAGTTTTCATTTTGATGATCAGTTATTTTTATATGTATTAGGTTAGGTATATCATATTTGCTTTGTTAAATTAGATCTAAAAAAATTTTCACTATGGGTCAAAGTATCTATGTCTAATATTAATGAGTATTTGTTAAACACTTGGACTATATCTATACTTAC
This sequence comes from Pipistrellus kuhlii, assembly GCF_014108245.1. Classification (NCBI taxonomy): domain Eukaryota; kingdom Metazoa; phylum Chordata; class Mammalia; order Chiroptera; family Vespertilionidae; genus Pipistrellus; species Pipistrellus kuhlii. The sequence goes on along the minus strand of NW_023425539.1, from coordinate 3,214,013 downwards.
TAGATTTACCATGTATAGCAGATCTCTAAAACATTTATGAATTACTTATCTCTACCTAAGATACTTTTGACTTTAAGTTAGGTATGATAATTAGAAGTCAGGCTGTATGTCATATTGTATGTAGTATTTTGATTTTGTGAACACTTTTTATTCTGTTGCCTATGAATGGAACTGTGCTTAAGGCAGTGGACTATCATAACTTTACTAACATTCCCACTGTAAGTGAAACAGGTGGGTAATTGAGCTGTCACTGTAATCAAAGATGATGAACATCCCCACGCTACCCACCCTCCCCCCACCCCACATTAGTCAAATATTCTTTCCTTTTTTTCTTCTTACAGGAGAATTCTATTAAACTTTATTTAAAAGTGTAAAATACTGGGAATATTTATTTCAGCACTTCTAGTAGTAATCAAGGATTGAAAAGAACATGTTAATAGTAAAATCGATATGTAATTTTGATAAATCATTATCAACCTGGGTTTGTTAGTAGTTTTCTAAAACAAGTAACAGGGAAATTGAGATAAAAATAAAAGATTGCTTATCATTACACAGTAGATGAATATTGTAATTTCCAATACAACCAGACTGTTTATACCTTGCAGTCTAATATTTTTCCAAAATACTATTTTTGCTTGTATTGGAATGCCTATATTAACCATTGCCTTCAGGCTTTATATCATTTTTAAGTTTGACAACATCAGTAAACTGAGGTTTGGAGACTATCATGTCATTTTCTTCTGATCTTTTGGTCTTAATTTGAGGTTTATAAAGTGTTTCTTCCATTTGAAATTATTATTATTATTATTATTATTTTAATATGTCAGTAGTGGAATGATCTACCCTTTTTACAAAGGGTGAAAAGAAAACTACTATATTTTTCAAGGACATTTACAAAGAGTTTTTTATACTTTAAGAAGAAACTGAATAAAAAGTAAATGTCCAGCCTGGCTGGTGTGAACGTCAACCAAGTAACCAAGGGGTCATGGCTTCCATTCCAGTCAGGTCACATGCCTGGGTTGCAGGCTCGATCCCCAGTAAGGGGACATGCAGGAGGCAGCCAATTAATGATTCTCTCTCATCTTTGATGTTTCTATCTAAAAATCAAACAAAAATTTTTTTTAAATGTTAGACCATTTAAAAATTTAAATACTCTAATAAGTTATCATAGAAACAAGTTATTTCATTCATTCAGAATTTCTTCAGTAACTATCCCCTTCCTAAACTATTTAGCTGGTGAGCATGATAACCTAGGAAGGGGTATCACGAGTCATCTGATTAAAGGGGAGAGATCCCACAGACCAATATCCTAGTTTGGGATAAAGGAACTTAATGAGGGTAACCATGCAAGTGGGTAGTCAGGGTTAGAGGATCAGACCCCTAGTGGGCATTCATACCATTCATAGAGGTGGCTCAGTTTGGTCTATCAGAGTCCCAGTAGGTTGAGGAGGTTACAGTATGGAGAGCAATATATTGTATGGTATTAGAGGACATCCATTTGACACACAGTGCCTCATCAAAAAGAACAGGGCTTTCCTCATGACGACTTCTGAGGAGGGCCTCACTGTAGTTTGGGTGGGATATCAGAAACTAAGTGGACTCAGTTGTTTGATCATCATCCTATGCACTAAAGGTTCGCCGGTTCCATTCCAGCTCAGGGCGCATACCCAGGCTGCGTGTTTGAGCCCCAGTTGGAGTGAGTGCATGCAGGAGGCAACCAATCAATGTTTCTCACATTGATGTCTCTCCCTCTCCTCACTCTCTTGCTTTCTCTCTCTATAATCAATAAAAAGAAAACATGTTTTAAAAAAGAAAAAGAAACTGAGTGGGTGAAAAGGACATTTACACTGAAGAGTGACTTGGAACGGGGTTTCAAAGCTTCAGCAGGGAAAGGGGGACATCTGTTCACAAGAAAGGGCAGTGGAATAAGAAACTGGTTACATACAGGGGGAATTTATCAAATAAGATATATTAAGAATAATTAGAGCAAGGTTTTTCATTGTCAGAGAAAATTATTACATATAATGGAGAAAAAGCTCGAATAAATACGGTATTGGATTGGATTTGAGATACTGTAGTGAACACAATTGTTTTCAATAGACATATAAGTGATTAATGTGCATGTATGTATATAATTATAGGGTGTCCCCAAAAAATGTACACACACTATTTGAATAATTATAAAGGCAGTGTTTGTTTTTTATTTTATTTTTAAAATATATTTTATTGATTTTTTTTACAGAGAGGAAGAGAGAGGGATAGAGAGAGTTAGAAACATCGATGAGAAAGAATCATCGATCAGCTGCCTCTTGCACATCCCCTAATGGGAATGTGCCTGCAACCAAGGTACATGCCCTTGACCGGAATCGAACCCAGGACCTTTCAGTCCGCAGGCTGACACTCTATCCACTGAGCCAAACCGGCTTTGGCTAAAGGCAGTGTTTATTAAAATACATTTCATTTTCAAAATTGAGCCATCAGCTGTTAAAACATATATGCATATTTTTGGGACACCCTGTATATTATCTACTGTAGTGACAACTCAGTAGCAGTGAGCACATTTATTGCCATAGCTCTTCAAGAGAAACAATTGATCCAATGTCTGAAATAGAGAAAGTACCAGATGAACCTAGAACTTAATTTTATTTTAAGACGTGACCTTAACAATTCTAAAAATACAAGACTTTTGAATGTCCCTCTATGAGTTTATCTTATGATTAAATTTAGGTTATACATCTTTGGCAGGAACAACACAGAACTAGATGTTAAAATTTAAGGCACATGTCTAGTGTCTTAAATTTTACTTTAAGGTTCTAGAGAAAGAAGAGCAAATTCAACCCAAAATAAGCAGAAGAAAGAATAAGAAAGGTCAAAATAAAAATCAATCAAATAGAAAACAAATACAATAGAAAAAGTAAATCAGAAACTAGTTCTTCAAGATAATTGATAAACCTCTAGCCAGATTTATCAGGCAAAAAAGAAAGAAGACACAAATTACCAGTATCAGGTGTGAGAAGTGACTTCACTACATATTTTATAGGCATTAAAAAGACTAAGGATATAGTATGAATAATCTTATGTTAATAAAGTTAACCACTTAGATAAAATAGGCAGTTTCCTTGAAGGACACAAGTGATTAAAGCTCACTTTTGGTACAGAGGACATTATTTGACATTAGATTGAAATTTGAATGGGGAATGAGGATTAAATGAAAGTCATGTATCAGCATTAATGGCCTGATTTAATGGAGGTATTATTGTTCTTTAGTAGAGTGTTCTTGTTTTAAAATATTTAGTAATGGTAGATGATCAGCAATTTAATCTAAATTGATTTACTTGAACATGTGTTTCTAACTCAATTTAGAATATTTTTGCTAAGTTTGAAATTATTTAAAAAAACAACAACTAATGATATTTGCAAGAACAATAACAAGTTTTCTTTCTCCTACAGCGGAAAGAAAGCCTCCTTTATTTAATATGAATGCAATGAGTGCCTTATATCATATAGCCCAAAATGAATCCCCTACACTACAGTCTAATGAATGGTGAGTATTGCTAAGAGATTTATTATTCAACATTTTATAAATTAAATGTGTTCTTGTAATGTTATCAAAATGATTTCATTTCAGTTAGGTAAAATGTATTTCTATCTGAAGAGAGATGAAAATAGGCTTATTTTTTAAACAGTAGTCTAATCTATCATTGCTTTGGAGTATATTATTTTTATTGGATTAAGAGACATTATCGTGTATGCTATTATCTTGTTTAATTCCCTCAGTGAACTTGTGTTAAATAAACTACACAATGATAAGTAAAATAGGTTTATTTTACCCCTATATCATGTTTATCCTTTAATATGTCTGCTTTTTATAGCATATGTATCTCAGTGATGCAAATGGAAGCAAAACATATTGCTTTTTATAAAAATTTATATTTTATATTTTCTTTGAACTTTAGGAATACATATTACCCTGATTATATAATAACACAATTTAAACATGAATATAAATATAACTTTGTGATCATTCTAGTTTTTATGTTATTTATTATTCAGAGTGCTCTGATGTTCCTTTTCTTAGTGCTTCCTTGATTTGATAAAATTAAGTTCATTTATGTAAAGACGTTTATGTAGAACAGATTGATATTTTAAAAACTAGAATTTTTATTAGTGGTAGAAAATTTTAATGGGAAATTGATTCTTCGGGTGTATCTAGCATTTGAAAAAATGTAGGAGATATAATAATATAAAGTATATAATCCTATATAATAAAGAGGTAACATGCTAATTAGACCAGTTGGCTGAATGACCTCTGGAACGACCTTCCTGACAATCCTCCAAAACGACCTTTCTGACGACCTTCTGGAACGACCAGTGGGCAGGGGGCAGGGCTGAGGCAGCAGCGTCTGTGCGGGCCTACTCTTGCACAATTTTCATGCATCGGACCTCTAGTATATTTAATAAATACTTTAAAATTCACAAGTAGATATATAAATTAGCGATACTTTATTTTTTAAAGATTACATAATTAAGGCACATAAATTAGAGACATGTATAAGGAATCTTTTGGCACAGAGTTTAGTACTATGGTACATATAAATAATAAATATATTGAACACAGACTTAGATTCTTTGGGGAGTCAAAAAAATCTTGCACAAGGAACATAAAATGTTATCTGATATTTTAAGACAAATGATGAATTATTACTTACTGCCTTGCTCACTGAACTCTTATCATCACATGCTATAGTAATATGTTGCAGACTTTTAATGTTTTTAAAAGTAACTTAATTGGTTTAATGGAAATTTTATCAATTTGTTCATGGATATCAAATAGGTATACAAAATGCTCCCTCCAAGCTAAGAGTGTGCTATATAGGAGATAATCCAAGAAGCAAACAAGGGAGAGATGACTTAGAGAAGAGAGAAAACAAATTGACAAGGATGTCATTTTAATTTGAATGCAAAGAAGAAGAAAATTGACTTCCCTAATTTTGCCTTAATTTAGAATGAGTTGTGTTATTATGTGAGAGCAGGATTTTTAAATCATCTGTGCAAGTTTATCTTTGAAAAATGGTAAAGATTCACTGGTTGCTTTAGATGGTTTTTATAGATTTATATGAAATACATGGTATGTATTGCGTCTGCTTTCTTTTAAAATTTTTCCATCCCCCCTCCCCCCAATAGGCATATACCTTGATTTGTGGATCTGTTTTTAAAGGAAATAGCAATGTGTTCACTTGATACTTTCCTTTACAATAGGTCTGATTATTTTCGCAACTTTGTAGATTCTTGCCTCCAGAAAATCCCTCAAGATCGCCCTACATCAGAGGAACTTTTAAAGGTCAGTTTATACTCTTAAATTGGTTTTCTATCCCTAAGAAATTATTTATTTAAATGTGCTTTATTCCTCTTTGATTCTGAATTAGTATTACCAGCCCTAGCCAGTTTGGCCCAATGGATAGAGTGCTGGCCTTCTGACCAAAGGTTCCCAGGTTCAATTCCTGTCCAGGGCACATACTTTGGTTGCAGGCTCCTCCTCAGCCTGGGCAGTGGTCGGGGCACCTACAGGAGGCAACCAATCAATGTGTTTCTCTCACATTGATATTTTTCTCTTTCCCTCTCTCTAACACTCTCTCTATAATTAATGGAAAAATACCCTCGGTTTAAAAAATAATAAAATATGTTAAAAAAAAAAAAAAAAAAAAGAAGGAAAGAAAGAAAGAACGAAAATGCCCTACCATTTTTACTAGAATATTGTTGGAAAGTTTTCTCAGATGCTAAGTTTTTCATTTGTTTTTGTTTTTTCCCAAAAAAATTTATTAACTGGTTTTACTGTCGCTAAATACAATATATAGTCAAATATTCAAAATAGAAACTTAAAAATGGTTATCGTTTTTGTTTCCTTTCTGGAAATATCTTTTTCTAACTTAATGAAAATATTTTTTAAATTATGTAAATTCTATTCAGTTTCAATAGATTTGTTGCTTAAACACATTACTGGTATCCTTTATATTCTCAAAAAATTATTATTTCATTTGTAGGCTTACCACCTTCTTAACAGTAGTAATATTGTTGAAATTAATGTACTTCCTAAAACATCTAGTTAAGACATTATTAGTAAATAGGATTTGTGTCTATCTCTTTGTGATCCTGAGGAATCTTGTTGATTTTCACTACAAGATGTAAGTAGACTTTCATTACATGAATGTTTTAGAGTTTCAAAGAGGTTCAGCTTATTTTCACTGAACAGCAGTTAAAGATACAAAGAAAATCTTCATATATGATATATATTCAGTAGTATTGTTTGCAACCATAGTATGTTGAAAAGCAATAAAGTTTCAGTAATGAAAGCCTGAATAAATAGGCACTCATTGCAGCAAGAAAATGTTCAGTATACCTAGGAATTATGTTAGTGAAAAATAAGCAAGATCTACATGTAGAAAGTTATTAAACTTAGAAATATATTATTTTTTTATAAGAAGACTGAATATTGGCCCCAGCACCTGACTCAGTTGGTTGGAGTATTCATTGCCCCATGTACCACAAGGGTTGCAGGTTCAGTTCCTAGTTGGGGCACATGCTGAGGTTGCAGTTTTGATCCCCAGTCAGGGTGTGTATGGGAGGCAACTGATCAATGTTTCTCCCATCCAAGTACTAACCAGGCCTGACCCTGCTTAGTTTCCGAGATCAGACGAGATCGGGCGCGTTCAGGGGGGTATGGCCGTAGACCTGATCAATGTTTCTATCTCCCTTCTTCTCTCTCTAAAATCAATAAATATGTCCTCAGGTGAGGAATAAATAATAATAATCCTATCTAATAAAAAGGGAATATGCTAATTGACATCACTCTTCACAAAGATGGCTGCACCCACAGCTGAGGCCAAGTTCCCATAAGGAGCCCTAATGAGCAATCAGCAGGGACCTGAGGCTACGACCTCCCCCACTCCCAAGGGGTTTGACGGGACCTCAGGCCATGTCCCCTACCCAGGCTTGACCGGACCTCAGGCTGCACCCCACCCGGCAGGGCTTGACAGGGAACCTCAGGCCGAGTCCCCCACCTGGTGGGACTAGACAGGGGACTTTAGGCCACGCCCCCACCCAGCAGAGCTTGATGGAGGACCTGAGGCTGTGTACCCCCGCCTGGCTCTCTTATCTCTCTTCCTTCTTCTCTGTAAAAAATCAATAAAAATTAGTAAAATATATATTTTTTAAAATAATAATAATAGCCGGCACTGGTTTGGCTCAATGGATAGAGCGTTGGCTTGGGGACTGAAGGTCACCTGGGACCTGCCCTTCCATGCCCGATTCTTACACTTCGATCACTGGCTAAGCCTAGGAACCACATCCCTGCACTAATTTTGTGCACCTAGCCTCTAGTAATAATAATCTTATATAATAAAAGCATAGTATGCAAATTGTCTCCTCTACTGGAGTTCTCCCGGGAGTTCTGGGGACAGGGTGGCCGGGGGAAAGGAGGGAGGCCCCAGCCAGCAGCCTCTAGGGACCCTATCAGTGCAAGAATTTTGTGCACTGGATCTCTAGTAAAATTATAATTATAATAATATAATAATAATAATAATAGAAGAAGAAGAAGACTTAATATTGTAGATAGTGGTACATACCAAGAAATTTAAGGCTCAGGAAAAAGGAAGAACGTTACTGCCTTCTTACACTTGCCCAAGGATAAACTCTTTTGACAAGTGCTTCTTTTTCCTTGGCCTAATTACATTTCTGTCACAGTCCATCATAAAGAGAAAAAAAGAAAAAAATTTTTTAAATGTATATAGAAAAATTTTTAAAAGAAATACACCATCACTGGAATATAAAGTACAGCATATAGAATGTAATCAATAATATTGTAGTAACTATGTATGGTGCCAGGTGGGTACTAGACTTAATTTGGGAGGATCACTTCATAAGTTTTTAAAACACTATGCTGTACACTTGAAACTAATATAATATTGAATATCAACTGTAATTGAAAAAATGAAAGAAAAGAAATATATCAAAATGTAACAGTGGTACTTCTAATGGTAGAGTCATTCTTTCTATTTTTCTGTATTTAATAAGGTTAAGCTTCATAAATGTTATTGGTAAAAATCACTAATAATGCCCAGCAAGTATGGATCAGTGTTTGAGGGGTGACCCAGGAACCAGGAGTCACAATTCAATTCTGATGAGGGCCTAGCTCAGTCCTCCTTAGGGGATGTGCAGGAGGCAGCTGATCAATGATTCTCTCATCATTGATGTTTCTATCTTTTTCTTGCTCTCCCTTCCTCTCTCTAAAATTAATAAAACCATATTTTAAAAAAGAAATAAAATATTACTAATATAATGGCTTTTAATCAGCTGCTAGTGTTTTATGAAGTGTTGCTTATGAAACATACAAAGGAGCCAATAATATCAAGGTTTTATGTAACATAAAACCACCATCAGTAAATACATTCCTGTTGAAACCTAACTAAGAACTAACATCCTTAACTATGAAATCAGCAGTTCTAGAATATGTAAACCTTTATTTAACAATTGAATTTAGGGCTCTAATTTTATAATTGAACTTAATTCTTAGACTTTAATTAGGCTTTTTGATTATTTTAACTCAGCATTTTCAGTTGTCCAACAAAAGTATCTTCAAAGTTTTTATAAAATTTGCAGGGGTAGTTATGTAGGCACAGAATATGTATGTGCAAATGACAACTTTGTAAATGAAAGAAGTCAGAAGTATAGTACAACTAGATAGCTTTAGATTATATTAAATATCTATCATAATTATTTAGGATAGTAATTCTAGGAGGGGTACATTTGTACTAATTAAAAAATACATAGAGCATAGGTTTTAACTTTTACTTTCTCTTATCCAGCACATGTTTGTTCTTCGGGAACGCCCTGAAACAGTGTTAATAGATCTCATTCAAAGGACAAAGGATGCAGTAAGAGAGCTGGACAATCTGCAATATAGAAAAATGAAGAAACTCCTTTTCCAGGAGGCACATAATGGACCAGCAGTAGAAGCACAGGAAGAAGAAGAGGTAATAACTTAGAAATGGCTGAAATATTGAGCTCTCTTCATTGGCTTCTTTCCTTATGTAATCTGTTTTGTCACAAATCTTTTAGATCAGTGGTTCCTAGGTTGTGTTTTCTTACCTGGATCCCAGATGTGAAATGATATTGCATTATTTAAACCCAACCCTTCTTAGTGTATATTGGGATAGTAAAGCCCTGCAAGTCCTTTATTAAGGAAACCTGTTCAATTTTATTTAATGTAGTTCCTCTCAAAGTTCTTGGCCACTGGGCCTTTTTTTTTTCTTTTTTACCATTCTCCAATTTCATGGGACATGCTTTTGGAAATATTTGAAATAAACTCTGGAAGTTGCCAAAACTCACTCAGAAAGTTACCAGGTGTTCTACTTTGTCACCGTAAACACTTTTTTCAGTTCTGTACAATTTTGTTCCGTCTACACAGTTCTGAAATACTCATTTTACAGATTAGTAAAGCAAGGCTCAAAATGGTTAATTCACTTTATCTTTTTCTTCTTTATACCTGTTAGAATGCCAAAGCTTTGATTTTTTTGTATTACTTTCCAGTGAAGGAGATCATTTTGCAGTCTGAAACCAGGAGCAGTAGTTAGTTACTTTTCTTTTTAACAGTGTTGCATAGTTAATGAACTATAAAATACAATACTTCCTTAACTTACAGTTTTGTTTTTATTTTATTCTTATAATAGTCATTAGAAAATTGTTTGGGGCTGTTTTAAGTATATGACTATTTTAGCAAAGTTGTGAAATTAATAAAATTCTAATGTAGTTAAATCTATAATTCTAAAATAGTAACTTTAATAGGCTAGGGATATAAGTTCATATATGTATGAGATATATAGTGAGATATATACAAGATGTGTCTATATCAGTGGTTCCCAATGTGGGGCCCAGGCCTCACAGGAGGGGCAGTTTGATTTTTAAGGGGGGCAATTCAAGAATGAGTTATTAATAGTGAATTTTTTGTATTTCTTATGGTTCTAGGGGCCTCATATACAGTATATAAATATATAGTGACATATTTATGCATTTTAGCTCTCTAATATATGTTTTAAAACTTCATTTGCTATTTTTTCATATCACTTAATATTAATATTATTTTTTAAACAATTTCTTAGTGCTTTCTTCCTCAGTACTTCAGTTGTCCTTTTGTTCTTTTGTTTTTCTCTCTCATGAGCCATGTTCTTTGGAAGCTTGTTTAAGACCAAATTAATGGCCTTTTAGGCTTCTTCTATGTGAATAGGAGTTCACTATTTATTTATTTATTTATTTATTTATTTATTTATTTATTTTTTACAGAGAGGAAGGGAGAGAGATAGAGAGCCAGAAACGTCGATGAGAGAGAAACATCGACCAGTTGCCTCTTGCACACCCCCTACCGGGGATGTGCCCGCAACCAAGGTACATGCCCTTGACCGGAATCAAACCCGGGACCTTTCAGTCCGCAGACCAATGCTCTGCCACTGAGCCAAACCGGTTTCGGTGGGAGTTCACTTTTTAAATAATAAGAATTATATGTCACAAGTGGGGCATGACCAAAAAAATATTGGGAACTACTGGTCTATATTAATTAAATTCTGCATATCTTTAAAAAATTCTACATCTCTATAGAATTTTGATATGGTAAGACAGCTATAATGTTATTGCCTAGATACCATTGCTTGCCTGGTTTCTTCAGAAAAACAGTCTTATGATTTTGATTAAATATATAAGTAATATGTCATTTTCAATTTACACGAAAATGGATAAGAATTAATGTTAATTATATGGTGGTAGAGGGTGGGCTAGAGATTATATTCTGAGGGAAAAAGGAACAATTTATAAATAATAAAAGCATAATATGCTAATTAGACTGGACAGCCAAACAACCTCCTGGACGAAGCCAGGGCTGTTAGGGCTGAGCACCTTGCACGAATTTCATGCATTGGGCCTCTAGTATACTTATACAGGGCTTCAATAAAAAATAACTAAAAGGGGTTGTTTAGCTGTAGCCTGTTTGACTCAGAAGATAGAGTATCAGCCAACAGACTGAAGGGTCCCAGGTTTGATTTCAGTCAAAGGCACATGCCCTGGTTGTGGGCTCCATCCCTAGTGGGGGATGTGCGGGAGTCAGCCAATCAGTGATTCTCTCTCATCATTGACGTTTCTGTCTCTCCTCCCTTCCTCTCTGAGATCAATAAAAATATTTAAAGGGGGAGGGGGAGTTGTTTACAAGATTAAAAAAAAAAAAAGTTGGGGCTTATTTTAACCGTGGGAATCATTGAAAAATGAGCATAATCTCTATATAGCCCATGAGTTGTGTGGTAGAAATAGATTTTAAAAATATCAGTTTAGAGAAAATGCTACACTTTAGAAATAATCCAAAGCTAGTTAACTGACTTTTTCACACATTTGGGTTTTTTAACTGTCAAGGAATAGTTGTTAAACTTACTGGTTTGACAATTAAAGGGGATTTCTCATAATAGACCTGTGACTTTCTGAAGACTGTATGCCAAGCAATGTGCAAGATACTTGTATTCAAGAATTCAAAAGAAATACCGATATTTGAACCTAATGTTTTTTTCCCTTAGGAACAAGATCATGGTGTTGGACGGACAGGAACAGTGAATAGTGTTGGAAGTAATCAGTCTATTCCCAGTATGTCCATTAGTGCCAGTAGCCAAAGCAGTAGTGTTAACAGTCTTCCAGATGCCTCGGATGACAAGAGTGAGCTGGACATGATGGAGGGAGATCATACAGTGATGTCTAATAGTTCTGTCATCCACTTAAAACCTGTGAGTATTTGGGTTTTAGTGAAAATTTTCAACTTTGGTAAATAATTTTCTTCATCTGATTAGTGTAAGAGAAATTTTTTTTAATGTTTCAGGAATTTGGAACAATAGGCTTGTTAATTCCCAATGTAATGTATGCATTTGGGAAACTAATGTTTTAAGAATATAAATTTTTTTTTAATTTTAGAAGAAAGAAATACAGAAATAAGATATGTATTATTTGAAATATTTGTATTATTTCATTATAAGATGAAAAGCAAAGTATTTTAAAATAGTAAGTATGAAATTAGTGATAATGGTTACTTTTGGGGAGTAGGAGAAAGAGTTAAGATGATCAAAAGTAACTTTGGGCCCTGGCCAGTGTTAGATCAGCGTCCCATGCATCTAAGGGTAATGGACACAATTTCCTGTAAAGGCGCATGCCTGCGGCAACCAATCGGAGTTTCTTTCTTTTTCTCCCTCTCCCTTTCTCCCTCTCTTGAATCAATGAAGACCATATCCTCAGGTGAGGATAAAAAAATAACTTTTGCATTATCCATGTTTACATGTTTAAAATAAAATTGAGTGTAGTTTATGTATAATCCACAGATACAGACAATAGTGCAGTGAAGGCCTGGGGAGGGGACAGGAGTGAGGAGGAAAGGGTGAATGGGGGTAAAAAGGGGGACATCTATAATAGTTTCAATAATAAAGATAAATTTTTTTAAAAATTGAGTGTAGTTACAGAAAAGTATAAATGCAGTATATAAGAAATAGATTTGTATGCTACCTTATTTTTTGCACTTTCAAGTACAAAAATTTTTAATTTTCTTAAAAATATTTGAGGTCAGGTAGTTTCTTTTAGCAATTATTAGGAATGTTTCCTTTTTAACTTAATAGCTTGTGGTATTACCTAAAATGTTAGTAGAAACCATTAGCTAAAAGGTGGAACCAACATAAGTATCCACCAATGAATAAATAAACAAAAGTGGTATATACATCTAATGGAATATTATTCAACTATAAAAAGGAATGAAATTCTGATATGCTACATGGAGTGAACCTTGAAAACATGCTAAGTGATACAAACCAGATGCAAAACAATAAATATTGTGTAATTCTATTTATATGAAATACCTAGAATAGGCAAATTCATAGAGATAGAAAGTAGATTAAAGGGTACCAGGGGCTGAGTAGAGGAGAGTTTTTGTTAATTGCTACAGAGTTTCCATTTGGGATGATAAATGTTTGGAAATAGTGGCAATGGTTGTACAGCATTAAGAATGTAATTAATGCCACTGACTTATATACTTAAAGATGGTTAAAATAGCAAATTTTATATTACATATATTTTATCACATACAAAAAAGTTATTAAGAATTATTAGATAAGTGGTAGTGTTATTCAGAGCAAAATCATGTTTAATTTTTATATTCTTACAATAGAATCAGCTATATAAAAGATTAGTCCCATAATTAGTTGGTTGCCCACTTAATTGACTTCTCTTTAGTTAATGAACTAAGGTAATTTATAAGGAAAGACATTAATTTACAACTATTTTTTGGTTACTTGGACAAATGGCAGACACATTATAAAGACATTTTTAACCTATATTATTGCTTCTAAAACCCAGGAGCCTTCGAAAAATCAATTTCATTGCTGCTGTTTAAAATATTGGCCGCATGTTTCATCATCATTATTTTCAAGTCATATTAAAGCTTTGCAATTTTACATATGAGTAGGATATAAATCTAGCCTTATACATTTTCTTATCCTGAATCTCTGTGCTATTTCATACACTGAAGAAATAACATCTCCTGATTTTACTTATGTTGGAAATATCTTAAAAGTTCAGATGAACTTTGTACACCTCAAAAGTGTTGTCTCTTTTTTTATTTAGGAGGAAGAAAATTATAGAGAAGAGGTAGATTCTAGAACAAGAGCATCAGATCCACAATCTCCACCCCAAGTATCTCGTCATAAACCACACTATCGTAATCGAGAACACTTTGCTACTATACGGACAGCATCACTGGTATGTGCTTCACCTGAATTTGAAGTATATTTTCCATGTTGGATCTTGTCATCTATACTCAAATATAATGATTTTTTTTTTTTTGTATTTGAGGTTTATTTGGAAAACATTTATTCAGAATTAAGTGCCTGTTAGAAGAAAGAATATATGAAACACTCAGACATTAAACTAATAATATCTTCAAGAAATGTACACAAATAACTAATATGTTAGAATACTAGTGGCCCATTGCACGAAAAATGTGTATGGGGAGAGGAGAAGGGGGTCTCTCAGCTCAGCCTGCACCCTTTTGCAATCTGGGATCCCTGGCTCCTAACCGCTTACCTGCCTGCCTGCCCGATCACCCCTAACCTCTCTGCCTGCCTGCCTGATCGCCCCTAACTGCCTTCCCCTGCCAGCCTGATCTCGCTTCCCAACTGCCTCTGTGTGCCAGACTAATCTTGCCCTCAACTGCCCTCCCCTGCTGGCCTGATCTCGCCCCCAACTACCTTCCCCTGCCAGACTAATCTCGCCCCACACTGCCCTCCTCTGCCAGTCTGATCTTGCCCTTGACTGCCTTAAAACTCCGTCTCTGCCCTCACCTTAGGTTCTGCCTTCGCAATTCTCCCAGATTAGGTTCTGATTGGTTGGTTTCTATACCATTCAGCATCAAAAGCTCCACCTCCTAGGCAGCCATTGGGTCCTCACAGTTCACCCAGATTTGGTTCTGATTGGTCAGTTTCTGTGCCAGTCAGTGTCAGAAGCTCCACCTTCTAGTCGAAACCAGTTTGGCTCAGTGGATAGAGCATCAGCCTGACTAAAAGGTTTGATTCTGGTCAAGGACACATTCCCAACGGCGTGTGTGCAGAAGGCAGGAGGATGTTTCTCTCTCATCGATGTTTCTAACTCCCTATCTCTCTCCCTTCCTCTCTGTAAAAAATCAATAAATATATATATATATATATATATATATATATATATATATATATATATTTTTTTTTTTTTTTTTTTTTTTTTTTTTTAAAGCTCTGCCTTCTAGGCAGCCCTTGGCTTCTCACAGCTCACCCAGATTTGGTTCTGATTGATCGGTTTCTATGCCATTTTTTTTTTTTAGTGGCAAAAGCTCTGCCTCCTAGGCAGTCATTGGCTCCTTACAGTTCACCCAGATTTGGTCCTGATTGGTCAGTTTCTTTGCCAGTCAGCATCTCCAGGCATGATCAGAGAGGCAGGGCTGATCAGTAGCCCCTGCAGAGGCCCGGAGAGCAAGAGAGGCATGCTTCTGGGCCTGATCTACAGTTCCCTAAGTCGTCATTGCTGGGTCACCAATGCAACTCAGCACTGACTGTAGGACTGACTTCTGGTGGTTAGTCGAGCCTTCAGTCGTTAAGGTCACTGCCTTTATATATATATAAATATTAAACACTTAAGAGTACTACAAGGTACTCGGCAGGAATTCAGATGACTTTTTAAAATATAATTTTTTGTTGTTGTTGATTTCAGAAAAGAAGGGTGAGGGGGAGAGAGAGATAGAAACATTGATGGTGAGAGAGAATCATTGATTGCCTGCCTCCTGCATGTCCCACACTGGGGATTGAGCCTGAAACCTGGGCATGTGCTCTGATCCAGAATCAAACCGTTACCTCCTGGTTCATTCATAGGTCAATATTCAATCACTGAGCCACTCTGGTTGGGCAATTCAGATTCCTTTTAATTCAGGGCATAAAGGAGTATTTATAAAATGAATTAAGCCTTAAATAATTAGTTTTAGGCTGGAGAAAGAGGAAAAATGTTATTTCCACATAAAATTGACAATAAGGAAATACTGAGGCTAAAAAAAAATGAGGGGAAATGTTGGGAAAATGTCAGGTGATCCAATTTGACATACAAAAAAATGTAGTTTTTCTGATTTCCCAAATAACAATAAAAAAGATTATTTGTTAATTAGAGGAACACTTTTGATGGGGTACTTATAATCTTGATCAAATAGTAGGACCAATACACAGTAAAGGATTCTAGGGATAGAAAGAAATTATAGAAAAAATCTAGAGGCTCAGTGCATGAAATTCGTACATGGATAGGGTCCCTAGTGGCTGCATGCTGGCCGGGCCTGCCTTCATTCAGTGCTGCCCCCTGGTGGTCAGTGCATGTCATAGTGAACAGTCGAATTCCCGGTCAGTCAAACTCTCAATGGGACACTTTGCATCTTAGTGTGTGTGTGTGTGTGTGTGTGTGTGTGTGTGTGTGTATGTGTGTGTGTATATATATATATATATATAGACTACTAGTTCAGTGCATGAAATTCATGCATGGGGAAGGGTGTCCCTCAGCCCGGCCTACACACCTTCTCCAATCTAGGACCCCTCAGGGTTGTCTGACTGCCGGCAATCGAACCTCCTTCTTGCATTCCGGAACCAGTAGCTCCTAACAACTCACCTGCCTTCCTGCCTGATCACCCTAATCCCTCTGCCTGCTGGCCTGATCAACCCTAACTGCCCTCCCTTCTGGCCTGATCACTCCTAACTGCCCGCCCCTGATCACACACACACACACACACCACTGGCCTGCTCGCTCCCAACTGACTGCCCCTCCTGCTGTCCTGATTGTCCCCAACTGCCCCCCTGCCCCTGCCAGCCTGATTGCCCCTAACCACCTCTGCCTCAGCCCAGCCCCATGGTTTTGTCGGGAAGGACATCTGAAAGGTCTCCTGGTCTAATTAGCATATTACTCTTTTCTTAGTTGAATAGGTCATTGGAGAAAATGACAGAAAGAAAAAAAGATAAGGGAGTTATCTAACTTGTTATGCAGATTTTATAAATCCCATGCTATATGACATGGGGCCAAGAACACCATCTCTCACCATAATTCAGGTCATTCTTACCATTCTGCAACATCTAAATAACTCTTTGAACAGAGCAAGAGGCAAATTTGCTTAATTTTTTTTCATAGCTATTTTAATAAATACGTAGAGAGGGGCCAGTTTGTGGGGAAACATCTTTGTGTCTTGGCATATATTATATGTTTCCCAAGCAAGTCTTTTGTCCCATAATTTGGCTCACTCAAATTAATTAAGAACATTTAAATTATAGATTTAGAAAACTTAAGATCCCTTTCCTTGAACTTAATACTGTAATTTCATTGATTTCAAATAAAAATTCAGAGTATGCAGATTTATGTGCAAAGATAAGCATAGTATAGTATTCAATATATTTACTATACGCAATAATTCAGTCTAACTTCTTTTGCCTTGAATTTTTTTCATACAGTCAAATGCACAGATCTTAGATATTCCGTTTGAAGAGTTTTTATAATGGTATATACATAGGCTAACCTACGTATATAGGAGGTGTTCACTTTAAAGTGTGATTGATTTGATTTTATGTGAATTTCACATCAATTTGAAAATCCAATTTATACATTTTCTTTCTTTATAGTCAGTATTGTGTGTACTGACCATGAAATATTTGCCTACCCCATGTTTGTGAAGATACTTTGTTTCCTTCTGCTATATGACTCTGGATCTCATGTTTAGGTTAAATAACTCTTTTCAAATTGATTTTTGTACTTAGATATAGGAGTTAAGGTTGGTTTGTTTGTTTATTTATTTATTTATTTATTTTCATGCAGAGAACCAGTTGTTTTAGCAGGATTGTTTAAAAAAAATAAATAACCACACTTTCCTCTTTGAATTTTTGACAGAAATCAATTGACTGAATATGTGTGGGTCTATTTCTATATTTTATTCTGTTCCTTTGATCTACTCAGCCTATCCTTAAAACCACACTATTTTGATTACTGAAGTATATGCTTCTAACTTTTACCCCCCTCAAGATTGTTTGCCTATTCCATTACATTCCCATATAAATTTTAGAACCAGCTTGTCTGTTTAAAAGACCTACTGGGAATTTAACTAGAAATTGCTAGCTGGGATCTCTTACATTAATTGCCTACTTAGTTATTACCAGAGTGGTCTAAAATGCTTTTGAAAAGAAAATGTTTGCTTTTTTTATTCTTTTCTTTTAGGTTACAAGGCAAATGCAAGAACATGAGCAGGACTCTGAACTTAGAGAGCAGATGTCTGGTTATAAGAGAATGAGGCGACAACATCAAAAGCAGCTGATGACACTAGAAAATAAGCTAAAGGCTGAGATGGATGAACATCGCCTCAGATTAGATAAAGATCTTGAAACTCAGCGTAACAATTTTGCTGCAGAAATGGAGAAACTTATCAAGAAACATCAGGCTGCTATGGAAAAAGAGGTGACTGATCCAGTATTACATTTTTTAAACTTTTTAATTTATTGATTAATTATTAGAGACAGGAAAAGAGAAACAAATGCTTTGTTGTTCCACTTATTTATGCATTCATTGGTTGGTTCTTGTATGTGCCCTCACTGAGGTTCGAACCCACAACCTTGGCACATCAGCACAATGCTCTAACCATCTAAGCTACCTGGCCAGTGCTCATTATTATTAATTTACTCATTCTAGCTTTTGATCATCTCAGAATTAATCAAGGTAGCATTTTGATGTTGGTGTATCTGTTCCCAGAACCAAGCAAATCAAGTGTGGAAAGGGATAAATATTTATATAACGTGCACAATATCAAGTACTGAGCCTGGGAACCAATGGACATGGGATCATCTCCTTATGTGATAGTTTTACAGTGTAACAGTAGTAAGTCATTTAACTATTTTAGGCCTTTGGATTCACTGGTAATTGAGGAGTTTGAGAAATCACTCATCAATAGGAGGTTCAGGTCTCAAAATATTCATGATTCTCTTCTCTCTGTATTTTTTTGTCAGTATTGGAGGCCCGGTGCATGAAAATTTGTGCACTGCGGGGCGGGGGGGGTCCCCCTCAGCCTAGCCTGCCCCCTCTCACAGTCCAGGAGCCCTCAAGGAATGTTCTATTGATGGCTTAGGGCTCAGGGAATGTTCTATTGATGGCAAACCACGGCTCTGGAGCCACATGTGTGCAGCTCTTTGGACTTTTAAGTGTGGTGTGGCATTAGAACCACTTCAAAATAGACTCGACCAGGCCGAAAACTGACTTCAGCACATGGGCCATGAAGTTACATTTGCACTTGTACATGCGTGCCCACATGTGGTATTTTGTGGAAGAGCCACATCCAAAGGGCCAAAGAGCCCCATGTGGCTCACAAGCCACGGTTTGCCGTCCAGTAGCTTAGGGGGAGTGGGTGTAAACCACAGTCTGGCCTCCCTCTATGGGAAGCAACCGGACTGATCAGAGAAAAGTGATGTCCCCATCACACCGCTGCTGCTGCTGCCACTGCCAGCCATAGCAGCAGCTGCCTGAGCCTTGGCCTGGCCCTCGCAACAGCATCTGCTGAAGCTTTATCTGGAAGAATATCCAGAAGACATTCAGTCTAATTAGCATATTACCTTTTTATTAGTATAGGTAATTGAAGATTATTATGCACACGTTAGAGATTATAAATTAAGAGATATTAAAATTTAGCCCATTTGTTTATACACATGACAATGGTGTATTTTTAAGCAGTCTTGTCATGAGAAACTTTTTCTTCTGTTTTTAGTGTCTCCTCTCTTTCATTTTGAGAGTCACATTTTTTCCAAGGAAAATGTAAGCTCAGTAAATTCACACAAAATCATTAAATATGTCTGGCCAGTTCACATTGAGGCATTGTCATTGTTACCCTGTTCGCCTCCCCCTCCCCCCAAAAAAAGAAGAACCACTCTGACAATGGTAGAGAAGTTGGCAAAATAACTTATGGTATAAATACATTATTGAAATAATTTGTGAAAAAAATGTACAGGTATTTAGAATCCTGTTAGGCTTTGGGTAGTGTTTTCAATAACTTGAGAAGAGGTAGAAATTAGCAAATTTGTAAAAGCAATTCATGAAATAAGATGTGTAATATAATTACAGATTTGTTTAAAATATATATGTATATATAAATATATGCATGAAAAAATTAGGAAGAGCATCACCAAAATGTTTATATTGGTTATTCTAAAATAAGTATGTATCTAGTATATAATCAGAAGTAAAACAGATGATATATATATATTACTTTAAATATGAATTTTATTTTTTTTGGTTCTCCTAAAATTCATATAATAAAAGATCTGAGTAATAATAATTTGGAAGTTCTTATTTTGGTAATGTTTATACTAATTTTATGTTCTTGGGGAATAAAGGTATCCTTGGTGATATGTATTAAACTACTGCTTTGAATCTGTTTAACTAATTTGATCCATTTTTTAAAATTTCTTACAGGCTAAAGTGATGGCCAATGAGGAGAAAAAATTCCAGCAACATATTCAGGCCCAACAGAAGAAAGAACTGAATAGCTTTTTGGAGTCCCAGAAGAGAGAATACAAACTTCGAAAAGAACAGCTTAAGGAGGTACTTGTTTTATAAAAATTGTCAAGGCAATTATCTGATTGTTAACTATATCCAATCTGATCAACTCATAGAAGCATTAGGATAAAGTTTTCTTTTAATTTTTTTCTTTAATTACAGTTGACATTCAAGATTATATTAGTTTCAGGTATATAGCATAGTGATTAGACATTTATATAAGTTACTGGAGCCCCAGTGCATGAAATCCGTGCACTTGGGGTGGGGCCCCTGCGCCCTCTAGCAGTCTGGGAGCCATGGGAGGATGTCCGACTGATGGCTTAGTGGGCCTAAGCCGTCAGCCAGACATCCTTAGCATTGTCACAGAGGCGGGAGAGGCTCCCACCACTGCCGCTGTGCATGCCAGCCGTGAGTCCGGCTTCTGGCTGAGTGGCGCTCCCCTTGTGGGAGCATACTTACCACTAGGGGGCAGCTCCTGCCTTGAGTGTCTGCCCCCTGGTGGTCAGCGCACATCATAGTGACCAGTCATTCTATCACTTGGTCATTTGCATCTTAGCCTTTAATTATGTAGGATATGCTGTAGATGAGGCCCCCCCCTACAACCATAAGATATGCAAAAAATTCACTGTTAACTCATTCTCGAATTGCCCCCCCTGTGGGGCATGAGCTGCACTTTAAGAACCACTGGACTTTACACTTTTCCTCTCTGAGCTTCATTTCTGAATACATATGCATATACCATGGGAATTGTAATATCTTCTCCACCTACCTCACTGGGTTGTCAAGTGGAGGTTTTGAGCTAATAAACCTAGAAATGTTTCATCAAGTAAATGATGTCTAAACAGGAAGGGATTGTTGGTACCCTGCAAGTAGCAGGTGCCGATTAGAGGAGGGGAGCATGATTGTTTCCCAGGACTGTAGCTTTGGAAGCTTTGCAAAGGGTTTCTGCAGGCCTCAGAGGGGCAGGTTCTGGCCAGCAACCCTGTAATGGTGGTCCACTCTGGAGATGCTGGCAGGGGGCAGGGAGTTAGGGGGTCCTAGGGGGGTAGAGAGGCCGAAGGGGGAGTAACGTCAAACCTTCTCACGTGGCTTATTCTTTAAATTTTACGTGGCTGTTTCGCAGCTGTACCTACTCAGGGTGGGGCTCCAATTTCCTGGAGCCAGGTGGGGGCCGGGCCAGAGTGGAGCCAGGTGGGTTAGGAGGGCAGGTGTAGCTGCGCCCTCAGTGAGGTTCAGCGTGCCGTGCTTCCGCTGTGGAGACAGCACTGCTGCTGTTGTGGGCAGGGAAGGGTCTGACCCTGGGGGGACGCTCAGGCCTGCCTCCACCCGGGTCTGGAGTTGTAGGCAGGAGAGGTGTGCCTGGCCCCAGTGGAGGGGGCCTGGCAGTGGTGGGCAGCGGGCCACGGGCCCCAGGTGCCTCAGGGGCGCTGATGAGTGGTTGCTGGCATGATATTGTTGTGGGTGCCCCTGGAGGGGGTGGCGGGGGAAGAGATCAGGAGTTGGAGGTGCGGGCTGCAGCTGCCCTCCAGCCCTCGAGGCTGGGTCTTCTCCCCATCTGGTCAGCCTTCCCATCCCCTGGGGGTGCAGAGGTTGGGATAGGGTGTCCGTCCGTCCGTCCCCCCGGGGGTGCAGGGGCTGGAGTAGGGTATCTGTGCAGGGGGATTGGAAGAGCTCCCCGTGGCCGCTTCTCTTCCTTCTTTGCAGTCCGGACTCCTGTCAGGCGCTCTCCTCAGAACCCTGGGAACTTGGCTCCAGCTGCCAGCCCCCTGCTGCACGCACATCAATATGCAAATTGGTTGTTATGTGACACTGTAACGACAGTTAGCATATTACCTCTTTATATGTATAGATTATATGTATCGATGAAGTAAGCTCCTTAAGAAATCTAATGTTCACCTGGCACCATACATAATTATAACAACATTATTGACTATATTCCCTATGCAGAATAAAGTTTTCTTTTGTTGCTTGTGTTCACTAAATGTCTATATCAGTTCAAATAAAGACATTGATTATTATAATCAATTACTCATCAATGAAATAAGTTGATTAGGATCTAAAAAGAAACATCTGAAAATATAATTATAATAGCTTTCCTATGCATTTATTAAGTAACTGACTTGTCCCATAGGTGCATACACATACACCCTTAAATTGAGAGCTACTAATTTATATGCTTTTTATTTTTATGTTGTTTGACTATTTTATGAACTAAAGTTGTAAAGAATTGGTCTCTTTCTTGATAATGGGAAAGACCATAAGCTTAGTAATCTCTGAAAAATCATTTTATACCTAGGAAAGGTGGCTGATTTATATATTTTTTTTAACCAAAAGGCATATGGTGGTGTCTTTTGGATTGAAAATACACTAGTGTTAATTAGCATTGTAGGGTTTGCTTCTTTGAGTATATTATCAATGCTCTCATCTTGCCCAATAAAATGCTTTTCCATTTATTAGTTTATGAGGTGTTACTTAAAATGCTGTAGAAAAACATTGGTTTTAGTTGTTCAGAGGTTATTAATACTAAATTAAATGCCATTCATGAGGAAGATCACTGTTCTTCCATGGTTTTGTTGATTTTTCTATTTAATTTTTAATTCTTTTATATTGAATCTATCCATAATTTTTTAGAAAAAACTTAATATTTAGACTGTCAAAAACCAAGAAGTGAAACATAACTGTATTTTAGCCCTAATTTTAATTCATGTATTATTTTTACCTGAAATCATTGCCTTCTGTCACAAAAAGATCTAAAGAAAGGTGTGTTTTACTTCATTTACCAGTCATTTTGTGTTTTTGAAGCTAGAAACCATCATAAATTTAGCTGTGCAGAGTTAAAAAGGTATACATGCTTTCTGGTGTACATTTCTCTTTCCTGTTCTACTTCATGGATAACTCAAGGAAAGGGAAAATATTACCTACCTCCTTAAGGTCATTGCCCTGCCTATATATTAGGACATAGATAAAATACTTTTATTTAAATACTAGAGCCCTGGTGCATGGATTCGGGCACTGGTAGGGTCCCATGGCCTGGCTTGTGCCCTCTCACACTCTGGGACCCCTTAGGGGATGTCAGCTGGTTTTGGCCTGATCCCCGCAGACCAAGCTGAGGGGACCCCACCAGTGCATAATCGGGGTCAGGGAAGAATCACTGGAGGGCTGTAGGTTGTATCTGGCCTGTCTGGCAGGACCCCAGCAGCAAGCTACCCTGCCAATCTGAGAGTCTGCCACCTGGTGGTCAGTGTTCATCATAGCGACTCGTCAAACCGTCCAACAACGGACACTTAGCATAATAGGCTTTTATTATATAGAATATCAGATACCAAAAGGTACATTCATGTAGTTAACTTTTATGTATTTTGAACTCAGTGGTTTTTTTATGTTATTAGGAGCTGAATGAAAACCAGAGCACTCCAAAAAAAGAAAAACAGGAATGGCTTTCAAAGCAGAAGGAGAATATACAGCATTTCCAAGCAGAAGAAGAGGCTAATCTTCTTCGACGTCAGAGACAATACCTAGAGCTGGAGTGCCGCCGCTTCAAGAGAAGAATGCTACTTGGACGCCATAACTTAGAGCAGGACCTTGTCAGGGAGGTACGTTTAAATGATGTGAAATTAGGATCAAAAAATGTATACACTTTTTGATTGATTATTAATTCCAATGACTTAAGTCTGAAAAGAAAAGAAAAACATTAATTGAGCTATTAGCTGTAAAGTATGTATACATTTTTTGGGACACCCTATATGTCACTCACATCCCTGCCTCAAGGCCTATGGACTTATACTTCCCTCTGCCTAAGTCCTTCTTTCCCTGATATCCATGTGACTTGCTTTCTCCCTTCCTTCATACCTCTCTTCAAATGTCTCTTCCTCAGAAATATTATACCTTCCTTGATTGCAAAAGCCTTCTCCCTTCTTTAAATGTTTTTCTTTGTACTTTTCTCTCTCACATACATGCACTTTTTTGGAGGAAGTCTCTTCCCCACTAGTATGGAAATTACATGAAGTCACAGGCCCTGACCAGGTATGCTAAGATTGAAGTTTCGATCCTTGGTCAGGGCACATAGAAGCATCAACCAATGAATGCATAAACAAGTGGAACAGCAAATCATTGTTTCTCCCTCTCGCTCACTTTCTCCCTCTCTCCCTTTCTCCCCTCTGTCCCCTTTCCTTTCTCTAAAATCATTAAGTTTTTTGTTTTTGTTTTTTGTTTTTCAAAAAGAAGTTATATTAAAGTCACAGATTCCATTTGGGTCTTTATATGCTTAGTATCTGACCCATAGTAGGCATTCAATAAATATTATATTTAATCAATACTAAATCCATGAATAAAAGAAATATTAGCTTTTAAATATGAGAAAATTAAAGTGTCTTAATAACTTTCTCTTAATCTTATTTCATAAAATAATATTAATGAATAGTAAATGACAAGGATAAAGACATTTGTGCTACTAATTGTCCGTTTACTACAGTAAAAGTCATAAAACTCTTAATATTTACTATGCAGCCATTATTCAACTTTGTTTTTACATTTCTTTTCTGATTATTCTGTTTCTTAAGATCTTTTTTCCTGCCATTATACAGCAATAAATTGTACCTTTTGTCTTGTTTTTTGGATTAGGAGTTAAATAAAAGGCAGACCCAAAAGGACTTAGAGCATGCCATGCTACTGCGACAGCATGAATCCATGCAAGAACTGGAGTTTCGTCACCTCAACACAATTCAGAAAATGCGCTGTGAGTTGATCAGATTGCAGCATCAAACTGAGCTCACTAACCAGCTGGAATATAATAAGCGAAGAGAACGGGAACTAAGGCGAAAGCATGTCATGGAGGTTCGACAGCAGCCCAAGAGCCTGAAGGTACCTTTAGCCTAAGCTTGACAGTGAAAAGAAAAAAAGGCATCCACGTAAACAGTAAAGGTCCAAGATATCTATCATAAAGAAATCGAATAAACTTTTTTCTTTTTATTTGAAGCATGTTTGGTTAGTTTTAATGTGCAGTGTTTGTAGCTACAAACTTTTGCTTATGTATTTCTCACCAACTACCAAAAACTAAGTGCCATCAATAAGAATCAAAATTCGTATTTTAAATGTACCCAAATGTTCAGTGCTATATTACATGTTAACTTGCTAACTAACCTGTTGGCTTTTTTCTCTGTTCCGGTTAATTCAGAATTGGAATCTTATTTGCTCTAAATGTGATTTGTACCCTAAAAAAGACGGTTCCTAATTAGTACAGAAGCCAGTGAATAAAATAGTAGGCCTTTTAAACTCCTCTCCCTTCATTGTCTGCACAGCTGAAGAAAAGTATTGGAATTATAACAGAACTTTAATTTTTATACTTGCTTTGAATAGAGGAATTCATTCACATGATATGAAATTTGGAAGATACCAAAGTGTACTATAAAGTTAAAGTTTTCCCTTTGTCCCTCCAGCTACCTGGTTCAACCCCCTTTACCAGAGTCAACCAGAGTTAACAATTCCAAGAAATTTTCAAGTTTTATAACATAATAAATATTTGAAGGAGTATAGTCACATGAATCTTAATAAACTAGGCTACGCAATATATAGGCTGTCATCTATATCAGTACCTCAATCTGTATATGTCTGCACACTTTAAACTTTTATTTATATCAAATAAGGCCCAGGTCCCACAGTATTTTCTTTTTTAACCCTTTCCTTTTTTTTTTTTATTTTTTTTTTAATATATTTTATTGATTTTTTACAGAGAGGAAGGGAGAGAGATAGAGAGCTAGAAACATCAATGAGAGAGAAACATCGACCAGCTGCCTCTTGCACACCCCCTACCAGGAATGTGCCCGCAACCAACGTACACGCCCTTGGCCGGATTCGAACCTGGGACTTTTCAGTCCGCAGACCGACACTCTACCACTGAGCCAAACCGGCTTCGCAACCCTTTCCTCTTTTTAAAACTACTTGATAATTAAATTGTAAAACTGTTCTTGGTCTTAACTGAATAACTGTCCTGGAGTGAAGTAAAATTCATTCACTGAGGTAATCTGTGTTAAAATCTTAAAGCTGCACCACATCCAGTGCTATCCCCAGTTCCCACCCAATTCCTTTCAAACAGGAAGGGAATCTGTCCATCCACATTACCTTCTTTGGTTGTTGCTTACAAAAATAGGAATTCATAATGATTTTTTAGATTTATTTTGTCTTTTTAATAGAAAGAAATATATTCCATTGGCAACAGAATAATTTCCCACAAAAGATTTTTTAAACAACATGTCTGTGAAATAATTAATCAGTTTTAAAGTTAGCAGCATCCAGAAATAAAACAAACTGAAAGCTTAGTTTTTATGGTCATTCCATATATCTGATATGACTGCATTTCTGTAGGGATAGTTGTTTGATGTTTGTTTTTTTCCTTTATTGATTAAAGTGTTACATGTGTGTCCTCATCTCCCGCCCCCCCTACTCATGCCCTCACCCTCCTATTGTCTGTATTCATTGGTTATGCTTATAACATGCATACAAGTCTCTCCCTCCTACCCCCACCTTCTCCTGCCTTCCCTCTGAGGTTTGATG
The DNA here is from genome assembly GCF_014108245.1 of Pipistrellus kuhlii. Classification (NCBI taxonomy): domain Eukaryota; kingdom Metazoa; phylum Chordata; class Mammalia; order Chiroptera; family Vespertilionidae; genus Pipistrellus; species Pipistrellus kuhlii. Next base: position 3,187,322 of record NW_023425539.1, on the reverse strand, counting down.
GTCTGATCAATGCTTCTCTGTCTCTGGATCTGTTTTTGTTCATCAGTTTATGTTCATTATCTTCCACAAATGAGTGAGATCATGTGATATTTATCTTTCTCTGACTGACTTATTTCACTTAGCATAATGCTTCCAGGTCCATCCATGCTGTTGCAAATGGTAGGAATTCTTTCCTTTTTATAGCAGCGTAGTATTCCATTGTGTAGATGTACCAGTTTTTTAATCCATTCATCTGCTGATGGGCATTTAGGCTATTTCCAAATCTTATCTATTGTAAATTGTGCTGCTATGAACATAGGGGTAGATAGATAGATAGATAGATAGATAGATAGATAGATATATAGATATAGATATATAGATATATAGATAGATAGATAGATAGATAGATATATAGATAGATAGATAGATATATCCTTTCTGATTGGTGTTTCTAGTTTCTTAGGATATATTCCTAGAAGTGGAATCACTGGGTCAAATTGGAGTTCCATATTTCTTAGTTTTTTTTTAGGAAACTCCATACTATTCTCCAAAGTTATCTCCTCCTTTGCTCCATAACTTTTGTTTGACCTTTGAAAGATTAGTTAACTCAGTTAATTTCAAGTAAACTGACTTGCAAGTTTTTACTTGTGGTGTTGTTAAAGAGTAAACTATTCTTAAGTGTGTTTCTACCTAATTTATTCCCTGAAGGAAAATTGTAATAACAATATTAGTTACTAATACCCTTTTTTATGGTGTCTGTCCCAGACCATGTAGTTGGAGTTCAGATTGTGATTAGAAGAAATTGGAACAAAGTATCTCATATAAGGAACAGAGTAAATGTGCATATTTTCTACCTGAGTGATCTGATATAATACTGTCTATGTTTTAATATTTACTATACTTATTGCTTGAGAAGAAATTTAATTTTCTGTCATCAATATACACAGTAATCAAAACTAATTTCAATATTTAAGTAACTAAAATTACTAGCAGAATATTGAGTATTGCTTGAAATACTGTCATAAATGATGTTGTTGGTATTCTAATTTAAATTAGAATTTTGTTATTAAAATATATAGAATTTAGTGATCTGGCCCAGTAACCAAGTGCAAAAGTATCTGTAACCTTATGATTTCATCTCTTTAGTTTTTCTTTCCCTTTTTCTTAGTAGCTTTTGTTTTTTATGTAAGCATAAGGTATGCCAAATGTTATATGTTAAAAATTAAATACATCTAATTTTTTCTTCCCAGTCTAAAGAACTCCAAATAAAAAAGCAGTTTCAGGACACCTGCAAAATCCAAACCAGACAGTACAAAGCATTAAGAAATCACCTACTGGAGACTACACCAAAGAGTGAGCACAAAGCTGTTCTGAAACGGCTCAAGGAGGAGCAGACCCGGAAGTTAGCCATCTTGGCTGAGCAGTATGACCACAGCATTAATGAAATGCTATCCACACAAGCCGTGAGTTTGTTTTATTGAGACAAAACAATTTAGTGCCCCCATCCTTCTACACCTGATTAAAATACTAGTTGGAAGTGATAGCTCTCCTGCAGTTTGGGCTCTCAGCATTACGTGGAAGCAGGTATGATATATATAGAATTTTCATTGATCTTTTTAGACACAAAGTTCTAAAGAGGCTTTTTGCCAGCACCTCTCAGGTCCTTAGTACATATTCCAAAAGCTCATCAGTATTAGAGCAGCAGAACCCTGGCCGGTGTGGCGTGGTTGGAACATTGTCCCATACACCAGTAGGTGGCGGGCTCGATTCTTACTCAGTAACATATCCAGATTGTAGTTTTGATCCCCAGTTGGAGTACGTATAAGAGGCAATTGACCTGTCTTTCACTTTCACATTGATGTTTCTTTCTCTCTCTCTCTTCCTCTCTATAAAAAAATCAATAAAATTAAAAAACTAAAAAAGATTAGAGCAGCAACTTTGCTAAGCAGTGGGCACAAAGTAGTACTATGTTGCCCAGCCAGTATGGTTCAGTGGTTGAGCATTGACCCATGCACCAGGAGGTCATTGGTCCGATTCCTGGTCTGGGCACATTTCCATATTGGAATCCAAATGGTCACATTTGAATGCATCTATAATAATAAAAGCATAATATGTTAATTAGACCGGACAACCCAACGACCTTCCGGACATCATTCGGATAAAGCACGGCGGTAGGGACCAAGGCAGAGGTGGTTAGGGGTGATCAGGCAGGCAAACGGTTAGGAGCTAGCAGTCCCAGTTGAGAGAGGTATGTCTGACTGCCATTTTAGGCTCAATTTCGCAGGAGCCCCTGAGGGATTGGGCCTAAACCGGCAGTTGGATGTCCCCCAAAGGGTCCCAGATTGCAAGAGATGCAGGCCCAGCTGAGGGACCTCCCCACCCTGTGCACAAGTTTTGTGCACTGGGCCTCTAGTATAAAATATTTCCTATATAAGTTTTGTAAACTTTTCTTAAAGGGCCAGATAGTAGATATTTTAGGCTTTGTGGGCCAGAAGGCAAGATTGAGGATATTGTGTGGATACTTAAATAGCCATTTAAAATGTAATCATTTCAGTCCTGCTAGTATGGCTCAGTGGTTGAGTGTTAACCCAGGAACCAGGAGTTCTTGGTTCAGTTCCCATTTAGGGCATATGCCTATATTGTGGGCTTGATCTCCAATAGGGGGCGTGCAGGAGGCAGCTGATCAATGATTCTCTCTCATCATTGATGTTTCTCTCTCCCTCTCCCTTCCTCTTTGAAATCAATAAAAATTTATTTAAAAAGGAAAAAATGTAACCATTTCAAAATGTAAATTAGTGGACTATTTTAAGTCCACCATTCTTAATTAGTGGACTATTTAAGCACACATGCAGTTTGGCTCATAGGTTATAGTTGGCTGGTCCCTGTTCTGTAGTTATTTCCATTTGAGATAAGAAATTCAGTCTTCTATTATCTAACCAGAGTCTAAATTTTTCTTTAAGAAAAATATGCTTATTTAGGATTCCTCCAAAATGGTTTATGACAGCTTTATCTTCATAATGCCATCATTAGTTACTGTACCTTTCTTTTTCAGAGATGTTTACTCTAAAATAGAAGAGAGGACAATTATTTATCTACAAAAGAGTAGTCTGTTTTCTCTGAGACTCCTTCTTTCCTTAAGTCATAAATAGATAGCTCACAGTAAGATACATGTTTTCTTTCCCTCTTTTAGCTGCGTTTAGATGAAGCACAGGAAGCAGAGTGCCAGGTTTTGAAGATGCAGCTGCAACAGGAACTGGAGCTGTTGAATGCATATCAGAGCAAAATCAAGATGCAAGCTGAGGCACAACACGATCGAGAGCTTCGCGAGCTTGAACAACGGGTCTCCCTACGAAGGGCACTATTAGAACAAAAGGTATATGCTTTCCTCAGAAACATTTTATAAAGATATTTTCACAAAACCATATTTTCTTAATTCTAGTTTTGGTAGTGTTTTTCTTTTTATTTAAAATATTTACTCAAAATTTGTGCAATGGGGGCGGGGGGAGTCCCTCAGCCTGGCCTGCACCCTCTCACAGTCTGGGAGCCCTTGGGAGTGTCCGATTGATGGCTTAGGCCCACTCCCCTTAGCCATCAGTAAGATATCCTTAGCGCTGCTGTGGAGGTGGGAGAGGCTCCTTGGCTCCGCTGTTGCACTCCCCCGCCATGAGCCCGGCTTCTGACTGAGCAGCACTCCCCCTGAGGGTGCACACTGACCACCAGGGTGCAGCTCCTGCGTTTTGTGTCTGCCCCCTGGTGGTCAGTGTGCATCACAGTGACCGTTGGTTCTGCCCTTCGGTCAATTTACATATTAGCCTTTTATTATATATGATGAGTTCTAAACGTTAAGGGACACCCTAACTGGTTTGGCTCAGTGGATAGAGTGTCAGCCTGTGGACTAAAGGGTCCCAGGTTCAATTCCATCAAGGGCACGTACCTGGTAAGGAATGTGCAAGAGGCAGCCGATCACTGATATTCTCATCATTGATGTTTCTATCTCTCTCTCCCTCCCCCTTCCTCTCGGAAATCAATAAAAACATATTTAAAGAAAAATAAGTAATTTGGAGGTACTAAACATCAAGGAGCCTATAGTTAATTAGTAATTGCTAGAAGAATTGTATGGGTTATGTGAAGACAGTTAAATTTGAGAGAGTAGCTATGGTTCTATGTTCTTCACTTTATTTTAACATTTATTGATTTATTTTTGTTACTCCTCACCTGAGGAAATTTTACCATTGATTTTTTTTTAGAGAAAGTGGAAAGGAGGGGGAATCAGATAGAGAACATCAATATGAGAGAGACACATCAATTGGTTGCCTACCACACACACTTTGACCAGGTCCAGGGATCAAGCCTGCAACTGAGGCACGTTCCCTTGGCCAGGATTGAACCCAGGACCCTTCAATCCAAGGGCCAACGCTCTATCCACTGAGCCAAACCAGATAGGGCTCTCACTTCTTTTTTGTACTTAAGAAGGTTGGAGAAAAACTTGAATAGTGAAGAAAAAGAACCTACAATTGCCTGGGAGAGGCAGGGACAAATGTTTAGGAATATTTACTTTTCTCATACATTCTGGGCCTAGATACAGACAGAAAGTAAAACCAATTCCAGGCAGGTGAAAACTCAAACTGAAAATGTTACTTCCACATGTACTTTTATTTATTTTTTTACTTCTTCTTTGTCAGATATATTAGAGAATAGCAGTAGAAACACAGTAAGGTATGTAGGCTGAGTGTATATGTGTTTTGGGGAAAGGGTGATGGGCAGAAGATTTTGATGATAAAGAGAGGAAAGATAATGTGTTGTAAGAAGTAGTAGAATATCAGCTGTACCCATGATTCAGAACTATGTTCCAGAATTCCTGAGCCATAATCCCAATAGCTGATATAGTTTTAGGTCCATTAAATTAATATTTGCCTAATGGTTTTGCCTGTTAAAAGTTGTCATTATTTCTGGACCATTGGCTCATAGATTTTCCTCTGTTTTGTGCAATTCTTGTGATAAAAATAGAATGCCTTAAGAAAACCACCTAAATAAGATGGCATAGCTATCTTTACTGGCTTCTTGAAAGGTACTTGCTTCTAAAAATTTTCTCAATTATGTTTCTCATTCAAAATGGAAAGATAGAAACATGAAAATTTTGAGAAAAATCTAATTTGTCTCATCTACATATTTCATAAATGTAATTCCAACTTTTATATTTAAAATTAAATCCAAAATTCTATCTTTTACGGTTCAAAATTATCGCTGAGAGGGAAATTCCTTAAGGTATTCAGATATAGTGATGTAATAAATGTTGGTACTGCCGAAAGGTCCCAGGTTCAGTTCCGGTCAAGGGCATGTACATTGGTTGCGGGCACATCCCCAGTAGGGGGTGTGCAGGAGGCAGCTGGTTGATGTTTCTCTCTCATCGACATTTCTAACTATCTCTCTCCCTTCCTCTCTGTAAAAAAATCAATAAAATAAATTTAAAAAAAAAAAAAAAAAATAAGAAGTAGGATTAAAAAAAAAATGTTGGTACTATTAAAGTACATATATTTGTATCTTTAGCTCCACCTAGTGGTTCAGAGTTAAACAGTGCTATTAATCATTTCAATATATGAACCAAAGCCTACATATGTTCCTAGTAAAATGTGAGCATAAAACTGATACCTTTTAATGTGGCATTCTAATGTATCATTAATGCATTTTGGAACGTAATTTGGAAGTACATATTGAACTTTGGAAATGTTAAATACTTAAGACTGAGAATTCCAAGGAAAAGAAATCCAAAATATAGTGGGAAATTAATGCATAAGTATGGTGATTATAGCATATTTTATATGTTTAATAGCCATTGATGATAATTGCGTTGATTTATTATTTTAATATGTTATTGCCTTTGCTTTTAAGAACTTGATTTTATGCATTTTATTTTTAAATTATTTATTTATTTATTTTAAATATATTTTATTGATTTTTTACAGAGAGGAAGAGAGAGGGATAGAGAGTTAGAAACATCCATGAGAGAGAATCATCATCGATCAGCTGCCTCTTGCACACCCCCCTACCAGAGATGTGCCCACAACCAAGGTACATGGCCTTGACCGGAATCGAACCTGGGACCCTTCAGTCCGCAGGCCGACACTCTATCCACTGAGCCAAACCTGTTTCGGCTATTTATTTATTTTTAATCCTCACCTGAGGATATTTTTATTCATTTCCAGAGAGAGTAGAAGGGAGGGAGAAAGGAAAGAAAAACATCAGCATGAGAGAAACACTTTGGTTGGCTACTTCCCACATGTACCCCCTACCCGGGCTGGGAACCTGCAACTGAGTTATATGCCCTTGGCCAGGAGTCAAACCTAAGACCTTTTGGTCTGCGGGCTAACACTAACCACTGAGAAAAATCAGCCAGAGCTTGATTTTACATATTTCAGAAATATAAATTATATATGATTGCTACATCTCTTTTATTTTTATTTTTTTTTTAAGATTTCTATTTTATAGCTGAGTGGCATTCATTGTATAAATGTGCCACAGCTGCCTTCTTTTTTCTTTTTAAAATATTTTTATATTATTAATTCCAGAGAGAAGAAGGGAGAGAGAGAGATAGAAACATCGGTGATAAAGGAGTATCATTGATCGACTGTCCTGCACGCCCCCTACTAGGGATCGAGCCCTCAACCAGGGCATGTGCCCTGACCGGGAATCAAACTGATCTCCTGGTTCAAAGGTTGACACTCAACCTCTGAGCACACCGGGTGGGCTGATTTTTAAATGTACATCCATAAAATAACAAAAGTGAATTTCTTTATGATTCACTTAAAAACTGAATAATTATTGCTCCCTTAGTTTTTAAATTTTTAAATCAGCTTTTTTTTTTTGCTTCCTTCCTCCAACTCCTAACAGATTGAAGAAGAGATGTTGGCTTTGCAGAATGAACGCACAGAACGAATACGAAGCCTGCTGGAGCGTCAAGCCAGAGAAATTGAAGCTTTTGACTCTGAAAGTATGAGACTGGGTTTTAGTAACATGGTCCTTTCTAATCTCTCCCCTGAGGCATTCAGCCACAGCTACCCAGGAGCTTCTGGTTGGTCTCACAACCCTACTGGGGGTCCAGGACCTCACTGGGGTCATCCCATGGGTGGCCCACCACAAGCTTGGGGCCATCCAATGCAAGGTGGACCTCAGCCATGGGGTCACCCCTCAGGGCCAATGCAAGGGGTGCCCCGAGGTAGCAGTATGGGGGTCCGCAATAGCCCTCAGGCTCTGAGGCGGACAGCTTCTGGGGGACGGACGGAGCAGGGCATGAGCAGAAGCACGAGTGTCACCTCACAGATCTCCAATGGGTCACATCTGTCTTATACATAACTTAATAGTTGAAAGTGGCAATTCTGCTGGAGCTGTCTGCCAAAAGAAACTGCCTACAGATATCGTCACTGCAGCCTCCTCACTTGGGTACTATAGTGTGGAAGCTGAATGCATATGGTATATTTTATTCATTTTTAAAGCGTTCTGTTTTGTGTTTACTAATTTGGATGTCATAGTATTTGGCTGCCAGGTTTTGTTTTTTTGTTTTTAACTTTTGGAGAAATTTAAAAAGAGGAATTGATATGTATGTGTGAGAGTGTGTGCGTGCGCATGCACACACACTCACACACACATCGTGTGTGGTAAAAATTGGCTAGATAGGGGGTATTTTTTGAAGACTGCAAATATATAATACAGCAAAATGGCTTAAGTCATCACTTTCGGGCTACTGTATCCTAAGAAGTTTGTGAGAAGATCAAAGCCTTTCTCCATACCCCACATTCTAATGAACCACTCACAGCAGGCAGCATATGCTAAAACAAGTTATTATGGAAGCACATTTGTATCCCCTCACCAGTATATTTTCTTTATTACATTGATCCGACTTCTCAGCCTCATTTGGAGTAAAAAAGTGGAAAGCCATGAACACTGAAGGGTTGCATTGACTTTTTCAGAGTGTAGAAAACAAATGAGTTCTTTTTCTGAATGCTGCATAGGCTTGTCAGTGATTTTTCCTCCCATTCATTTGTGCCTTCTTTGTGGCATGGTGAGATGGAGGTGCATCACAAGTTGTGTGGGAATTTCATCCAACAAACCTGTGAGCCTTCAAAGGGAAAGACCAGAAGGGTGAGAGAGGTCCCTGAAAGTTCATATAATAGGTGTGTTCAGCAGCAGAGTGAGAAGATGAAGCCTATATATCCTGATGTTTTGTTGCTCATACTGTGATATTTCATCCTAGCTAAGCTCTGTAACTCCCAAAACCCCAAACAGTACTTTTTACTTTGTTTGTTCAAAAACAAAGACGTATAGCCAATACACATCAAATGCCTGAGGTATTTGAATAATGCCATATTTGCAAACTGCCACCTTTTGGAATTCTCATCACACTACATAGACATTAATTTGATTACCCCCTTTTGGCTTATGGGATTTCCTGTTTACAAGTAGGATAGCCAATTATTTAAAGTTTAGTTGCCATAGTGAACCAGGAGTCACTGAGCCAATGACTTTACCAGCTGCTGACTAACCCTCACTACCACTGTAGATTTTGCTGCATATGCAGGTCCTCTTTTTTCTTTTTCTTTTTTTTCTTTTTAATTACTGTTTTTGTTGCTGCAATACCTTATAAACTTGTAGTTCCTTGAGACTTAGTGACCATTTGACATCATGTTAACATCATACAATAGGAAACCACTTCCTGAAGTCTCTAGCCTCTGCTAAATTACTACTGAAAAGGAACTAGCAGGTTTGGCAAATTAAGAAAAAAAGAAAAGTAAAATAAGTTATAGTGGTCAGGGAATCTCTAAACAAAAGCTAACCTTTTTTTTCCAGAGAGGGGCGTGTTTTGTTTGTTTGTTTTGTTTTTCAATGAAGGATCAACCCAGTGCTGAAAGTCAGATGTTACTTGGTATTCCATTGCCAGTGTGGAAATTTAGTTGAAGATGGATAGGGAGCTGTATTACTTGAAGAAAAAAAAATTTTCTTTCCAGTGACATATCAGAATTTCTACAAGCTATTGTTCTGCCTCCTCCCCAGTTGTCTTGAAGAACCCTTGCTGCTAACTCTGGGTCCTGCTTTTCATATAATCAGAGTTTCCAGTCCCTCTCAATGATACTTTTTACCCAGGCCAGACTGATGACCAAATGTAATCTGTCACTTTTGAAATCTTGGGTTTTTTTCAATGTAAGTCTTCCCCAAGTATGTCAGTCCAGTCTCCATGGATCATCCCCTTTAGGAGTTTCTGGGATCCGCTAAAGGTAACTGGAAGAAAAATTAATAGTTTAATGTAAATGTTTTAAAAGCCAGTATCACAGTAGAATTCACACAATTTTAGGCAGTGTTTCAGGTAGCACTCTGATACATCATCCTCTTGGCCATACTCAAGATCTCTAGCTGTTAGATGAACAGGACATGTACTTGTCATATCTAATGAAAGGGGCTTTTAATTTTCTCCATATATTTTTTGCATTCAAGTATATAATATTTCAAACAAGTTGAAATATCTACTAATTTGGAGGAAAATTATAGAATTAGAATTAATAAAATGCCCAAAAAATAAAATGGAATTTGATACTTAAAAGAAAATTTCTTATTAGCCCCTCTGTACTACTAGAGGTATAGAATAGAGAAGCAGATTCATTTTGCACACAAAACTCTAAAATCCACACTACTTCAGTGACTTAGTATTAGTCAAATTGAATTACTGAGTTTGTGTGCAGAGCATTTGTACTTGTAAACTTGTGATTGCTGACTCCAAAGGTCTACCCAATCGGGCTTTGTATCTGATGTATCTGTGGGGCAATCAGTTTTAACATGTAGGTCATGAGTATACCTGGATTATTCCATTACATTAATTTTATTTTAAAAATATATAGTTTGCAAAAATTCTAATTGGTGTGTTTATAAGATCTAACTTCTGAGGAATCTCATACATGGTAGGAATCAATAAAGAGTGAACTTTGTAGCAGGAAACTCTGAAAAGTTTAGAGATTCTTAAGAAAGAAACAAGCACTTTCTAAATCAGTGTGCAAATGTCAATATTTGATCAAATTACTACCTCCTCCAAGAGTTGGTGTTCACTCAGTACCTATGTGTTTAAGAAAGAAAGAAAAAAAGTGGGAAATTTGTCCAGCATATCAGAAAGTTATTAATGCTATTTCTGGTATCCAGAGCTTGGCAGTAAAAGTTTTCTTATGTTCACTGTATCTCCCTTTAGTTAACATTTTCAAAAGCAAAACCTCATATTTTTATAAATATTATTTCTAATTGGGTTCCCTTCCTTTTGCACATATTTTTCTCCTCTTATTAAAGTCAGATCTAATCCCAAATTATAGTTTCTTCATTATATAGTAATGTTAGCTGGAAAATGTTTATATTATTTTTATTCAGAGCTGCCCTTTTTTTAGTCAATTCTGTCCCTAGGGATGAATAGTTCTACATTTAATGCCATCCCCTTAGGTATAATATGCTTGATTACTATAGGCCAAGGATTTATAGGGAAATTTAACTATTTAGTATAGTCATGATTTTCAACTGCCCAGACACCAGGTAAACACTATTTAGTACACTAGTTGTCCTTGATCTTCCCTCCTACACCCACCTAATTTTCCTCATTCTCCTTTTGAAAATCAAAAACTCTATGAGTGTCTTTTTCAGACCGTAAGACAGACTTTAGTAACTTTCTACTTTCTTTAAGTGCTAAATGTCTGGCATTTTAAACTTTTATAAAATACATTGTGTTGGACACTGGAATAATACTGTTTATTTTCACCTGTGAAAAATGACTTTATTGTACTTGAAACACCTCCTTTGCATTTCTCCATTTGTGCCATTCACTAGTGGAAATAAATTGTATTATACCATGATCTACTGGCTTTTTAAGACTGTGTTAAATATGCACATTTTTGGTATAGCTATTATCATTTGTATGTATATATTGTATATACATATGAGTGTCTATGTGTGTTGTATAGGTAGATGGATGTAACTCATACTGTACATTTCCATCAGGGCACTTAAGGTTCTGTTACTTTGTTTTGTTATTTCAAATCCTCAGTTAAGGCAAGAATGCATGTGTTTAAGAATGAGTACTCTGGGGTGATATTTATGAGAAGGTGATCATTAGCTGCAGTCTTTTCTCTTTTAATCCCCTTAACATTTGTGTGAGTGGAAAGAAAGTTAAGTAAAATGTGGAACCATACGTTGCACAGACAGTAAAATAGTGCTGGAGCCATTTAGTGTTTCTATGAGTTTGTGTCACGAGGCAGTAAAGTCAGGTGATGCAGAGAGAAGTGAACCATGGAAATTAAAAACACTGTTGGTGATTCCTCTGCAAAGATGATAGAAGAACCAATAAATCACACGATCTTTATGTGCAGTCTACATATTTCTTAGTAGTGATGTCATTTATCCCCTTTTTACTTCACTAATATCAAAAATAATAAATTTTGCTAAGGACCAAAACAGCCAAAAAAAGAATTACTGCTGAAGCATCTAAGTTTCTCCTAAACCCGTGGTTGGCAAACTGTAGCTTGCGAGCCACATGCGGCTCTTTGGTCCCTTGAGTGTGGCTCTTCCACAAAATACCACAGCCTGGGCGAGTCTATTTTGAAGAAGTGGTGTTAGAAGAAGCTTAAGTTTAAAAAACTTCGCTCTCAAAAAATAAATTTCAATCGTAGTACTGTTGATATTTGGCTCTCTTGACTAATGAGTTTGCCGACCACTGTACTAAACTATAAAATCAGTAAGAAATGGCCATGGGGAGAGACGGATATAGCATTGGCATGGGGCTTTCTCCCTTTAGCTGCCTCTTCTTACTTGCCCATAGTAAGTTCTTTGTGTACCTTCCATCCCTTCTGAGCCACTATTCAAGCAGAGATTTGGCTCAACACAGCAACCCTTTCCTAGGAGGTGTATGGTCTTTTGTTTTGTCCCATGCTCACAATGTGAAGTGTCTAGTGTGTGTTCAAGTCAGAAAATAATACATTTAAGGTATATAAGTAGGAATCTTCTATAATGATGGAAGAAGAGGTTTTTATTTCTTAGATAGAAAACTGCCTTCTCTAAGGAACAAAGCCAAAACTTGGACTGTCATCTTTGAGCTGCTTATCAAAATACAGACCATCATTAAAGACAATTTCTCTATTTTGTTTTCCCTCATCTAATATGATAGATAGTGCCCCAACCAGGTTCTAGCATTGCCTTTGAAAAGGCATTCACTCTTAGTTGTTAACTGGAAAATTTCCATCCTCAGATCCTTAAAAGAAGGAAGAGTGTGCTGTACACTTAGCAGACTTGCCTCTTGTATGCAAGGACTACTGATTGAAGTCTATTTTGCTGTGTGTCTGGTTATGTTGTCTGCACTTTTATGAAATCACTACAGTAGACTACATTGGAAATGACTATTTGTAAAGAAGTAAGTTTTATTAATCACTGTCTAGAAAAAGAAAGTGAAGCTGAGAACTCTTCCTTTATTGTATATTTATATTTTCTACTGAACTCTGGGAGCCCTATTGAAAGTCACATTGACTAATTTTTCCCTAGTTTATATTCAGACTTCCAAACGTTCACTAAAACAAGGGAAGGGAGAACCCACTTGGCCTATTGGTAGCCTTCAGAGCATAAGAAATATATAAATTAGTATGCACCTTATCTGCCTGTTGTGGGTTTTTAAAACTTGCACTTCCCACCTACCCCCCAAAATAGATGTTCTTTAAAGAAGAAAAAAAATGAAGAGATTACCTCTGGGGAGCCATTTACTATGTCACCATCACTGTTAACTGTTTCCCAGCTATCCTAACTGAAGTTTCAGAGATTTTTTTTGTGTGTGAATGCATCTGTGTTGGATTTATTTTGTTTTTAAATATCAAGAGATTCTCCTTTAAGTAGAGAAAAAGGTTAATACTCTCTGAAACCAGATACCCATTGGATATACTAATCTGAACATCTGTAGGTAGTTTGCCATGAAAAAGTGGAGAGAAGATGAGACTTCTGAATGAATGAAAAGGGTATCTTGATGCCCAAGAATTCCCCCCAAAGTACGGGTAATTCAACCTGCACAGTTTCCTTTTCACTCATAGTTTGTAGTAATTGTGAGTAAAAAATCATGTAATTATCTGTAAATATGTAGCTAACAAATTGACCTAGTTTCTGTATTATTTTGTTTTTGTACTAAAGTTTATAAGTCTGTGCCAGCTAGAGAGAAGTTGCTGTGATTGCCGATTGTGGTCCTAGCATCTAACCCTGAAACCATCCTAGGTGGCGTTTTTAGAATTAATGCTTAAATGTTGTTAAACAGGGGGAAATGAAGCTTAATCATTGGTCAGGTTTAAAATCTTTTGAAGTGAAGTCATTTTATTTAATATAATGATTACATGTCCTCAATCATGAATGAGGTAGGGAGCCTCCCTCCCCCAGTGGCCATGTTTACAGAAGTGTGTATTTGTCTATAAAGTGGAGAGTTTTAATGTTTATGTAAATTATGCAGGTAACATTATTGGGCTCTTTAGGCTGAATTTTCAAATGAAATGAACTATTCTTATTGCTGGCACATTGATCCCACTGCTGGAGCATTTTTCCTCTTTCCAGAATTAATTTGTTCCTATGCCATCACCCCCACTTACCCTTCCTCTGATATACCTGTAGTCCTAGCCCTAAGGTATTTAAGTCTGGAAACCATAGGCAAGGAAAATGCATTTTAAAAAAATCCATGAACCCTCATTTGTATGCTTTCAGCACTCATATGTTTCTATGGCAACTCCGAGGTCAGTGGAGTTTAGAAATGAGATACGTGTATACTCTTTGCTTTTGCATGGCTTGCTTTAGCATCAGAGGCACATTAGGGTCACTTGAAAGCATGAAGACCAGTTGTATGAGAACAGGTTTCTCTTAGTGGCACATTTTGCTTTTTCTGAGCCCTCAAATACATGCCTCAGCATGAACATTGTTGTTACTATAAATTGTACATGGTCATGGAGTGAGTTGTGTGATTTAAAAAGATGTTACTGCTTAATGTTTGCAGATTCTGGCTGAACCATGTGACTATTTGATACATATCAGACAAATGAAGGAAGGGGTTTTGGAACCCTTCTCACCCCTTTTTGTCATAGACAGGTATATTCGGTTTCATGCGTTGGCTGCCCCAGGTGCATTGCTGGACAGCTTTTTTGGTGCCCATTCCACATGTGCTTCCTTGCATTTCATATTATCACTGAAACCACCACCCCTTCTCCTCGTAGCATTTTATGTTACACATTTTATTCCACATTAAATGGGAATTGTGCCTACTAAAAGTGCCCCTGTAATTAATGACATACACATGCCCTAAAATCTAAGCCAGAGTCACAAGGTAGGAATTTAAAAAAAAAAAAAAAAAAAAAAGTCCACTTGAGGCCAGTAATTTATCTGACAAAGTATTTTACCACATTATCTTGACACTTGATATATGAGCCTATTAGGAGTGGCAGGTGGTTTCATAGAGCAAAATCCGAGTGGAGAGGGATATGTAAGGTATCTATTAAGAGATAATTTTGTTCTTATTTTACCTTCCCTTTTATGCTCCTTCTCTACGAGGTTACAAAAAGTTAATTCTCCAAATTTATTTTATTTTTTATCTTTTAGGGAAATTTTTATAAAATCAATCGTCTGATGTAAATAACATTTTAAAATACAGTGCACAATTTCCCCAGACTATACCAAGCTGATAATTTGTAAATGCTTTAGAGTTTTTTAAATTAACACTTGTGTTGCTAAATCCTATTTATGTAAGTCTGCTAAAATTTTTAACCCATTTGAAATTTCAGGCATTTAAATAATGGATGGGTTACTCTGAGCAATTTAGCTTTCAGAACCCCCTTGTTTTAGTATATGAAAAAGATCGCCTAATGCGCATTAATGAGGTTGGAGAGACTATGAGAAATATGTATAGTGTATATTTTAAAACAGCTTTGCTTGTATTGTGAAGATTTAAAAACAAACTTGAGATTTTTAACATAACTATTAACACAGTTTTAACATAAGTTATCCCACTGGGTTTAAGAGCATCTTGAATGTATAATCCTTTTTGTAACCCAGGTTGGTTTCTGCTTTTACCATTCATCCAAACATATTATTTATGTTTTTAATTTTATATACTCATTTCCCTTTGTTTTCCTCAACCAGCATGATTTTTTTGCACATGTATTGTAGAAATTTTTAAGAAGAAAAATTAATACATCATTTTCTCTGGGTTTTCTTCACTTCTCTCTTCCTTTCTACTAACCCCTCATCTTAAAGGCCATATCGCTCCATTTGCATTGTTTGTGCAAATGCCAGGGTTGGTTTTTATTTTTATTTTTGCTATTTACCTAAAATAAAATAAAAAAGAAAAATGCTTCAGTCAATTGCTTTTTTATTTAAAAAATAAAAAAGAAAAGAAAAAAAGCTGTAACCTTATCATTTCTGAGTAGACCATTGAGAGATGAATGCACACCTGTAATAGCCTAGGACCAGCTTTGGAGGCTAAAGGGAATAATTTAAGCAAGAGGTTTTTTTCTAGAAGTGGTATATATTATTTACAATCTCTTTTAGTTATTCCCACAAGTCAGGGGTCCAGATAAAATGAGGGTTAACAGCAAACTGATGTTATCATTGAGGTTCATCAATGAATTTGTACATTTCTAGTTCCCTTTGGTGAAGGGAAAAACGATGATTTTGCAAGACCTAGATTTTGGCTTGGTTTCTTGCCTCCTTTTTTGGCAGCCTACATCTTCTCATCTCCTGAAGCCCTTGAGCCTGTAGGGTTTTTGTAGTGGACGAAGGACTCATGGTCTTCTAAAACTGGGACTGATTTTTGTGTGTGCGAGAGAGATTAGCATCTTGAAAGTGATGTTCTCCCACTTTACCGATGACTAATTTCAAATACACACAGTCCTCAAATTTTTCGGACCAAACAGATGCCCACAGTGGAGGCTTACCGAGGGTTGCAATGGGGAAGAAGCCTCTCCCTCACTGTCAGCACCAGCTGGTACAGGTGTGCATTTTCCTTTTGGTAGAAATGGTCCACAGCACTAACTGGTAAGGCTTATGTACAGTATATTGTCAGTATTCTTCTGGTTCAACATACCTTATAGCTCATATATAACCTGTATTAATTGTATAGATTGTGCATTTAAAGCTGTTACCAAGTTGTCAGAACTTAAGAGCGAAACAAGGTCATATGTAATATTTTGTTTGTAAGTATCCTTTGTATCATAGCAAAGGAAATGTTTAAAAAATGAACTGTAATAAAGTAATTTTAGTACACAGAGTGTCTGCGCAATTGTTTTAAAGTAATTTAATGCCCATAAAATAAAGTGTAATTACTGGATCTCGGGTACTATGCTGGATATTGAGGTTATAAAAATGAATAAGAAGCTGTCCGGTGTGACTCAGTGGTTGAGTGTCACCTATGAACCAGGAGGTCATAGATTTACAATCAGGGCACAAGCACAAGTTTCAGGCTTGACCCCCGGTAGGGGGCATGCAGGAGGCAACTGATTAATGATTCTCATCATTGATGTTTCTCTCCTCCTCCTCCTTCCTCCCTCCCTCCCTGAAGTCAATAAAAATACATTTTTTAAACGAGTAAGATATTGGAAAGAATAAAATCTCTGATACAGACATGAACTCTCTAATTGCTTGAAGTCTGTTTGTCCAGAGGGTGAAGCAGCCTATAATAGTTTGATGCAGGTCCTTAAGTTTTATATAGACCCATTTGTGGTCCACATAACTACAAGTCACAGGTCTTGGACGTTGTACAAAGCTTCAAAAGGAGGCTTCATCTGGACTTATCTTACCAGATTTGAAAATCATCCCATTTTAGCCCTATATGGAGTAGATTATCTAATCCAGTTCCTTAGGTTAAAACAGTGTTTAAGTGACATTTTTGTCAGAAGGCTAATGAATAATTAAGAGGGATTTCATGGACTTGGGTTTTTATATATATGTTTTTAAGTGTGTTCTTATTTTAGAGAGAAAGGGGAGAGAAACATAGATTAGAGAAACACTGATCAGTTGCCCCACACACTACTACTGGGCATTGAGCCCGAAATCTGGGCAAATGCCCTAACTGGGAATAGAACTGTGACTTCCTGGTTCATGGGTAGATGCTCAACCATTGATCCACACCACCAGGCTTAGTATAGTTTCTTAACTCCCAGAATGTTGATATTGAGCTATTTTGAGAATAACATTTATTTAGTGTTTCGTTTGCCTAGGTCAAACAACTATGTGGCAGAGCCAAGATTAGTTCCCAGGCCTATCTTCAGCATTTCCAGCATCCCATCTTGAATTTGGATTAATTCAAAAAAGATTTACAAAACAAGATTTCTTTCTGCTTAACCACCACCCCCCCAACCCCACCCCAATTGGGCTCTTCAGTGGAAGGAGAGCATTAGAAAACATCTGCTTCTAGCTTGTATGGATCCTGTGTCAACAACACAAAACAAATGTCATTGGCTAAACACACCAAAGATGTTCTGAGTTATGCTCAGGGTTTAGAGCCTATCCTACTGGACTAGAAGAAATGTGAACACAAAGTTACTACCGTGGTCAGCTTAGCTCCACAGCCCCAGTGGTTATAAGCCAGTGCTGTCACCTGCATCTCAGTGATGCCAGCTGCAGAGCCAGGGTTCTCTACACGTCGTCGGCAATTTGTGACTTTAATTGCTACTATATTTTCAGATACTTGTGTGTGTGGTTTTTTTATATTTTTATTTCAGAGAGGAAGAGAGAGAGAAAAATCAATGATGAGAGAGAATCATTGATTGGCTGCCTCCTGCACACCTCACACTGAGGATTGAGCCTGCAGTCTGGGCATGTGCCCTGACCAGGAATCAAACCGTGACTGTTTTATAGGTGGACACTCAACCACTGAGCCAGGCTGACTGGGCCAAATACTTGTTCTTAATGGATAGAGGGAGACAGAATTGCTAAGGGTATGCAACTATACAATTTCGGCCTGTCATTTATAATGTATATAGCTCTCCCATGGAATTGTACACTCCAGCAGCTATCCTTTTCCCTTTTGTTATCCTTTATATTATGAAGAATAAAATTAGCATTAATTACTGTCATCTCAGCCAGTGATTAAGAAAAGGCAAATAGCCGAAACCGGTTTGGCTCAATGGATAGAGCGTCAGCCTGCGGACTGAAGGGTCCCAGGTTCGATTCCGGTCAAGGGCATGTACCATGGTTGCAGGCACATCCCCAGTAGGGGGTGTGCAAGAGGCAGCTGATAGATGTTTCTATCCCTCTTCCTCTCTGTAAAATAAATAAATCAATAAAATATATATATTTTTTTTAAAAAGGCAAATAAGTATGACATAAAGAGCAGTGGTTTGGCTTCTGTCTTTATCCCCACCATACTAATTGTGAGATCTTGAAAGTCACATCATCTCTGAAACTTCATCTATGAAAAATAGGAAAACAGATGATGCTTGCCTGGAACAAATGTAGTGTGAAAACTATTAGCCACCATAACATGATTATCAGAGTGCATGCAGGTGTTTGGAATTGCAGATTTTGGCTTCAGTTGGGCAAACCAGGAGCTGGACTGTGAGCCTCAAAGTGTGCTGCTCTCCCAGGCTCTTTCCAACCTTGCAGTGGAATTAATAATGAACTTCTTGGCCTTATAAGAATTAGATAATTCCAATCTGAAAGCAAATGCCACCTCATCAGAGAGGTCTTTGAGCTCCATTGAGTTAAATAGACGTGGAGAATGGGATCTACCTGTTTCTACTATCTCATCCTAAAGACCTCCTAAATTAAGGCCTATTCGGTCTCTGTCTTTTCATACAGAACAACTCAAAGTAACGTTCCCAAGGACATAGGAGTCACTGGTGATGAAGTACAAACTGGAACCCACATCTCCAAACTCCTTCCTTTCTCATCAATACACAAATTGCTAATTGTCCACTGGAAAATCTCTCTACGTAGGTACCTTTGATGATCAGGGAATTTTGAGCCTGCTGGGAAATTATTAGCTCAGAACAGGAGGCCTGGTTGTTGATTAAACAGAGCTGCCACCGGTTAGCGTTAGGGGACACAAGGCTAGATCTACAGAAGTGAAGCAACAACCAGTGAAAAGAGAATGTTAGCTCCACAGGTAGGTAAGCATGCTCAGTACACAGAGGACTTAAAGAGATAAACCACGTTTGTTTCTGGAGATTTAAAAAATAATGACATTCCATTGTTGCAGGGAGACTGCAGTTTATTTACTATTCAGAAGCAAACAAGATGGAGAGATTTTTGTTCAACCATACTAGTGATGAACCCTACAATAAGGTATTTCCTTATTACATGTTTTGTGTTTGTGTCTTTTATTGGTTTAATGAAGTTCCACTTTTTCTTCAAGTTATTGCTCTTCCTGAACACTTTAGAGCATAATTATTGGGTATCTTAACATCCTCTGGTCACTTTGGCAGGGTTATTTTTATTAAGGTCTTTGTCATTTCCCAACTCCTAGGTCTGTGATCTCATGATCCTCAGACCCAAAATTCAACCAGAACTCTTTACAACCCACTCTGAGCACTATTTTAACTCACCAACTCTCAAATGAGAAGACAGCTTATATGTAACTTAGGCCACCTTATTTCTTGGCACATGTCCCCTCTATAATGCATGCCAAGTGGCAGTCTAGTTTGTTTATCCCACACCTGATGTGGAACTTACTGCTTCCTGAGGCATACATCCCATATCCGGGCATTCGGATGTTCTCCAGATACAACTCATCTCATCTCTACCAACCGTGGTAACTAGTGAGTACCATTTCTGATGCCATCCTTTGTGGTTTGGCTGACGGTTCACAAAAATACTTTTATTGGCATTGTATCCGGTCAGAACTGCCAAAGTGGCCAAGTGTGCCTGCTTGTTTAAGCAAGGAGAGGAATTCATGCTAAAGTTCATTTGTAAAGAAAGAGCTTGGCATTACTAAGAGCAACTGACACAAAGGATCTTGTGGTCTGCACGGAAGGTGAGGACCGAGGAGCTGCTGTGTCCGGGTGGTTTGAGGTTTTATATATAAAGGCAAGATAACACTTCCTGTCTCATGACCTCTTTTCTAACAATACTCAAGCCTCAAGTCTTAGAAAGGATATCTTCATTCAAAACAGAAATGATGTCTTCTCAGAATGACGTTTTTGTGCTTTGTTTTTTATACCTTTGACTCCAGCCAAGCCACCCCAGAAGCCTGTGCATAAATACATAAAATAAACACTAAGTCTTGAAGAGAGTTAAATTATAGTTTAGCAGTCTTCGGTATCAGGTCAGAACTTAGTAGAACTCAAACCTTCAGAGGCAGTTGTCTGCTTCCTGCATCTTGATACAATGAGCAGAGACAGAGGATTCCATCTCTACTTCTGAGATAATGCCTCATTTAAATCAGTGGGGTCTTCTTTCTTATCATTTGTGTTTTTAAATATATTTTATTGATTTTTTACAGGAGGAAGGGAGAGGGATAGAAAGTCAGAAACATCGATGAGAGAGAAACATCCATCAACTGCCTCCTGCACACTCCCTACTGGGGATGTGCCCGCAATCAAGGTACAGGCCCTTGAATCGGACCTGGTCCCTTCAGTCCGCAGGCCGAGGCTCTATCCACTGAGCCAAACCAGTTAGGGCTTTCTTATCATTTGAAGGTGTTCAAAAATAAAGAAAAGACCAGAAGGGTGTCAAGCAATTGAATGAGGCCTGAGAGGATTGCTAAAGCCTTGCTACCTGGAAAGCTTCAACTCGGCAGTCCTTTGGGTTTTGTATTGTTATGTTTGTTTCTTGCTTTCTCAAACTCATAAGTTGTCATTTTGTTCAAGGGCCACACATTCTGTCAAAATAATGTGTCTGGGGTTCCTCAAGCTGGTTTCATATAATTAGCCATTAACCAAAGCAGAGCCATTTGGGTGATTCCTTTATCATGAGACTGAAGGACAAGGTCACCCAAACCTGTTTGAACAGGAACTATACTTTCTTGGCAAAAGTGAGCTGAAAAGCAGTGATGTCGGCAAGCTGCAGAGGAGAGATAAGCAGCTTCCTGAGATAGGCTATGAGCACATCTAGCACAAGGGAATGGAGAAATACTTCAGGGTTTAGGTCAGTGATTTTTTAACCTCTGTGCCGCAAGAAATTTCTAAAATGTGCAATACCCTCCTCTTTAGTCAGAGGCACTGACCTCTATTCCCTTCAGCTGTCAAATTATTTTTAATTTAAACAAAATATTTTTGTATTGATTTTTTACAGAGAGGAAGGTAAAGGAATAGAGAGTTAGAAACATCGATGAGAGAGAGACATCGATCAGCTGCCTCCTGCACAACCCCTACTGGAGATGTGCCCGCAACCAATGTACATGCCCTTAATCGGAATCGAACCTGGGACCTTTCAGTCCGCAGGCCGATGCTCTATCCACTGAGCCAAACCAGTTTCGGCTCAGCTGTCAAATTAAAAAGTGACAACAACCAACACAACAATAGCTGTCTGGTGTGAATGTTGTGTCTTGAACCGTAAGTACAGAGGTCATAAAACAAAGTTGCATCTTATTGGTCATGTTGTATAATAAGTTTGCATCTGATTGGTTAATTCTTGGTACCAGAAATCTTTATATACAAGTATAGGCACCTGATTTTTTTTTTTTTAAATCACTTTGGAGCAAAAAGGGTAGATAATTAGTATTATTAGTTTTGTAAATCAATCAAAATCATACCAATTTTTTTTGATTCATCAAAAATATATTTTTGGTGTGCTGCAGAATTTTAATGATTAGTCTATGTGTGCTGTGAGATGAAAATTGAAAAATTGAAAATTGCTGATTTAGGTCATTAGGAATGTGGGTCTCAGGGAATTAACGGAGCCTGGACCAGAGCTGTCCTGCCTATCTGAGGGCTGAAGGCTTTAGACAGTGTCTGTCTGTCTCTCTCTCTCTCTCTCTCTCTCTCTCTCTCTCTCTCTCTCCATATATATATATATATATTTTTTTTTTTTTTCTTTCTCCCTGCAGACTTTCCTATAAAAGGAAAGGGAAATACCATGACTTCTCAAAAGGCTATTATTATCTTAAAGAACCAGAGTTCTGGGGTACCTGGCAATACAGATTTAGACCTTGGAGGCCATTTAAGCCAGAAACAGGGCTGTTTCAAACCAATGGGCTGCTTCCCATTTTGCAGTCAGTTTGGAGTGACTTCATATGGGACTGTGGGCCCCTAATTAACTGAAATTCCAATTGTACCCGATGTTGGGGGTGAGGGGGCTGATGTCAGCCGTTCTCCTGCACCCAGCCTCACAAGGTTGTTAATCAGCGGTGAACGGCCTCTTTAGATATCAGTTCCTTGTTATTCCTCCTGCTCAGAAACAGTGAAAGACTTTAGATGAGTGTGCAGAGGAGCAAGACATGGGAAAGGAGGGAGGGCATTTTTTTTTTTTCATGACAGGAGAATGTGCCTTAGACAATTGAATGTTGTTTAGATTCTTGGATAGTTCAGAGTTTCTTATTTGATCTAGAAGAATAAGGCTTAAGATTATCCAAACCTGCCCTGACCGGTTTGGCTCAGTGGATAGAGCATCGGCCTGCAGTCTCAAGGATCCCAGGTTCAATTACGGTCAAGGGCATGTACCTTGGCTGTGGGCACATTCCCAGTGGGGGGGTGCAGGAGGCAGCTGATTGATATTTCTCTCTCATCAATGTTTCTAACTCTATCCCTCTCCCTTCCTCTCTGTAAAAAAAAAAAAATCAATAAAATATATTAAGAAAATATTATTCAAACCTGAAATCATGGCCCCAGAAGTCATTGTCTTAGGACATGGCTTCAATAAATATCTCTTCTCTTTAAACTTGCTTTGCTGTTTATGAGGCAAAGATGAAGCTTCCAGTCAAAACAGATGCCCGCTTTCTCAATGACGAAGTTAAATAAAACTTCAGGACAAAGCTCTTAGCAGCACATGGAATCAGATGTCCTGCTGTATTGTTTAAGGGTCTAACAACCCAAAGCGGGACACGTGGGTCACTGTGTACAATACCTTACGTCACACCACTGGTCTTCAGCATTATTCCTCATACAACAAACACCCCACTCAGCTTCCTCTGCATCTACATGAATGGCCTTTGGAATAATTGAGCAGAAAAAGCATGGTAGTGTGAAATATTTATAAATTACTGATTCAGTTCTAGCCAACATCTTGGAACTTTTTGTTTTCCCTGGTCCCAGACGTTTCTTCAGGTTCTGGAGATGTAGAGGCTGATAGTAAAGAGGGCGGCTAACCAGACAACACCTAAGATTTGAGGTTTATACTTTTCACCACTTAGAGAAAGCCCACGTCCCAAGAGAAAAGCAGCTCTGGCCAGAGCTCTCTGGAGTGACAATCCCCAGAAATGGTACCGGAGGGAGCAGCTAACGTGCCTGAGAGTCTGGCTTCTTGAGCCATGGTCTAGTAGACTGTGTTCGAGGACTTCCTGTTCCTAAAATCATCCTTGGGGTCTGTCCAGTGGGCCTTGAGGTCCTAGGCTGAAGCCTCAGATCAGCTCCATTCCCCATGGAAACTTGCAGGAGACGGGCCTCAGTATTCCAGACTGGCATTCACAGTCTCTCCCTTGTGGCTCTTCCTGACCCCGGCTCAGCACTGCACTCGGGGCCTCTGCCACCTTTCTCAGCGGCTCTTCAAGGCCTCATCCACAACCTGCATGAAGTGAGCAGGGTGCCACAACCACAGAATGAAATGAGGGAAGTGGGACCGAGACTCAGACTTCCTGTCCTCGCTACAGAAGTGGCTTCAGCGTGAGCATCAGGGTCACAAAGCTGATTATTCATGTGGGACAGAGCTGCCCAACGACACAGAAACTCATCTCCTTGCAGTCATTGCTGGCGGGAGAGCGTTTTCCTCTGAATCTGTGGGTTTAAAAGGTGCTAGTGTTTGGCTTTCGTGGTCGGTGACAAGAGACAATGACCAGGAACGTCCAGTTGCTGACCGGGATGAGCGGGAACGTGCTGAGCAGAGCCTGGGCAGGAGCTGTGCTCAGGGTCAAGTAAGTAGCAGCTAGCTGCGAGCTTCTCTCTCTCCACAGACCGGGAGAGAAGGAAGGGCTGAATCAGTGGCAAATTGCTGCAGCTGCTGGCCCCACTCAGCCCTCTGCTCCCCGCGCAGGATGGCGTGTTCTGCCACCGGGTCTCACCTGGTGTACGATCGCTTCCAGCTGAAGATCTCATCCAGGCTGGAAGAGGAAGAGGCCTCCCGCTTCTGCAGGGTTCCCCAGCGACGCCGGCCGCCGAGGAACGAGCCCCGGTGCTTGCTCAGCCCTTTCATCCTCTCTTCTGTTCGGAAGAAGTCCGTCAAGGCCCGGAAGGACTCCAGGATGACCTCGTGGCTCCACGCGGGCAGGGAGTCCTGGCGCAGGAAGCCGCAGTGGCCGCCGTGGCGGCTGAGCAGGAGGAAGAAGTAGGGGTTGCTGCGGAAGAGTTCGGTGGGCAGGAAGTGGTCTAGGGGCCCACACACGGGGTCGTCGGCGCTGAGGATACACAGCACCGGTACGGCCGCCTCGTCCACGTCCCGGAGGGGGTCGTTGTGGTCCCAGTAGGCGTCCCAGCTGATGGGGAAGCTCTTGGTGTGGCAGAAGAGGGTCTCCTCAAACTCTCGCAGGGAGCGGCTCTTGAACAGCTTGTGGGTGTCCACTGTGTCCTCCAGGGCCGTGATGTACCTGGTGGCAAGAAGGTGGACAGGGAAGGTAGCAAAGAGAGGGGAGAATTAGAAAGCAAATCAACAAATTGGAAGCTCACAAGCCAGATTCTGACCACAGAGGCTTTCTTTGGCCATATAATGTTTTTAAAAATGTCCATTTCATTGTCATCATTTGAAATGCAGCTATCAGCCCGGTGGATGTGGTTCAGTGGTTGAGCATCAACCTATGAACCAGGAGGTAACCGTTCAATTCCCGGTCAGGGCACAGGTCCGGGTTGTGGGCTGGATCCCCAGTGTGGGGCGTGCAGGAGGCAGTCGATCAATGATTCTCATCATTGGTGTTTCTGTCTCTCTCCTCCCTTCCTCTCTGAAATCAGTAAAATATATTTTAAATAATAAATAAAAAGCAGCCAAAACCAGTTTGGCTCAGTGGTAGAGTGTTGGTCTGCGGACTGAAAGGTCCCAGGTTCGATTCCGGTCTAGGGCATGTACATTGGTTGCAGGCACATCCCCGGTAGGGGATGTGCAAGAGGCAGCTGGTCGATGTTTCTCTCTCATCGATGTTTCTAGCTCTCTATTTCTCTCTCCTCTCTGTAAAAAAATCAATAAAATATATATTTTTAAAAACAAAACAAAAATAAATAAAAAGCAGCTGTCAGGCTCCTTTAGACAAATGAGAAGATCTGGCGAGGTGGGCTGGCAGTCCTGAGGGCAACAATCGGTATTTCCTCCCTCCTGTGTCAGGTTCTTACCAAATCTGTCCCTCGTGGCATTGCCTGCCCAGCACAGGGGGAGGGGGGGCAGCATTTGACTGTATCCCTGCTGAGCTACAGGGACAATAGCTCTCCCCTCTGTGGGAACTGGTAATGAACTGCCACCTCCTGAACCCTCTTAGGATAACTCACTGGCTCGGACTATCTAAACCAGCAGGTTGCACCCCTATAATTAGCATTTTACTTTAGGGTGTATTGGTTTTTGTGTGTGTGTGTTAAAAGCCAATATGCTACCCAGATAATAATGACAGGTAAGGAGGGTGTGGAGGAGGTTTTCCTAGAGGGCTGGATGGCAGAGGCGTGACTGTAATTGATGGGAGCCTGAGAGCAACTTTTCTGGGGAAGAGGGACATCTCTGCTGCTGCCACCTCCCTGGGGAAGGCCTGGGGCCCCCGATGAGGAGGCCGGCATGGGCAGCTGAGACCTTTGAGGGTTCAATCCAGCAGTTGTCGGTTGAATTTGGATGTGTGTCTCCCGGAATCATTCAAAGATTTGCCCTGAGTCTTTCATCCCAAACTTCCAAGAGCAGGTTAGTTACTGAAGGCTCGGGTTTCCTCTCCACTTCACTCATTTTATCCTTCAGCTGGTGCTGGGGGGTGGGGGTGGGAAGGTGGGGGGTGGAAGCTGGCACTTAAGCCCCAGGAGAGCACCTTGCTCCTGGACTGCTCTGGAAGCTCTGGGTTGTCATGGCAGCCTGCTGTTACTCAGCTCAGGATTTGATTTCAGAACAGAAGGCAAAGCTCACTTCGATGGCCTCATTTCATGCATATGCGCACCTGGGGAGGGAGTTGTTATTAACTCCATTTAACTGACAGAACTGAGGCTCCAAGGAGATCGCTAATTTGCTGGAAATTCAGAGTTTGAACCCGTGACCTGCGCCCACATCTCGGGTCTTTCTGCCCCAGCACACTGTTATCCACATGTCTCTGACCTCATTCTGCCTCTCCTAGGGGAGCGATGGTGCAAGCCGCGGCCTGGTTAGTGCTGTGGGAATGTCACTTTCTCAGGGGAAAAGTCCCACCTATTTGCCTGATGATAGGGTAGAATGTTCTCTTTATGGAGTTTTTTTTTTAATTGTGTTTAAATATTTAAATTTTTGTCTTACGTATTGAGCACATAGGAATATGCAAAATATTTGTTGTGTCTAAAGATTTTAAACAAATACCTCCACATTGTTTTATTCCCGTCACCGCCACGCTCAAAGACTGTGAGGGAACATTGTGGACAGATAGCCAGCTGCAATCGCTTGCAGAGCCCTCTTTGCTGATTTGACAGGCTGCGGACTAAGCGGTACACGTCAGGCGCTGCCTGGGTCAGGGATGGGGCCCGCGCTCAGGTTGCTAGGACACGGCGAGGCTGTGTCGCGGCCCGGGGGGCCCAGGGCGGGAGGCCCTGCGGAGGATAAAGATGCTGACTGAGTCTTCCATGGCTTTTAACCCGGCTCCCGGCTCTCTCTAGCCTGGAGGGCTTGGGCAGCTGCAGTGTGTGAGGGCTTGGCCCACACTCAGGACCTGTCGAGTCCACACCGGGCAGAGCTGGGACTCGCTCTGCCCAAGACCCTGTTACCCCCGCCCTGTCTGCGGCCCGTTACACACCTGCTGAGGGCGATCTTCTGGTGGAGCAGGAAGCCCCGCTCGTAGGGCCAGGGCAGGCCGGCCTCAAACCACTCGCGGCAGCGCAGCACCGGGGAGATGCAGGCGGCCCCGGTCACGTAGCTGGAGGAGCCGCACTCGCCCAGGTAGGACAGCAGCAGCGCCGAGCCCGAGCCCTCGCTCACCGCGAACAGCGGCGCCGCGGGGTGTCGGAAGCGGATGTAGGTGACCGCCTCCTTGAGGTCGGAAGGGTCCCCGAAAGGCTGCAGCCGAGGGCTGGCCAGCGGGCAGCCGTGGTGGCCGCGGCGGTGGAAGATGACGGGGTAGTAGCCGCGCTCCAGGGCGAGCCGGCAGAGGCCCAGCACGTTGCGCGTGAGGCGCCCCCACGCGTTGGGGATCACCAGCAGCACCGCGGGGAGGCCCCCCGCGTGGGTGACCCGACGGCCCCGCGCGCACGGTCCCACCACCCAGTCCAGGGCCACCAGCCCGTTGTCCGCCAGCTGCAGGTACTCGCGGGCCAGCTCGGGGCCCGGCCCGGCGGGCAGCACGAAGTGGCGGAGGGTCTGCAGGTGGGGCCCCGAGAGCCAGGAGCGCGGGCCCGGCTCCAGCGCCGCCGAGCGCCGCAGGGCGCGCAGCAGGCACTGCGCCAGCGCCGACGGCTTGCAGAGGAGCCGGCAGCCGCCGGGCAGCGCCTCGCGCCCGGGGCCGAACCGGTCCGCGGGGCCTCCGCCGTCCGCCTCCTCCTCCTCGGCGTCCCGGACCCCGGTCCCCGGCGGGGTCCCGGCTCCGACGGCGCGCCTCCCTAGGCGCCGCAGCAGCCGGCGGGCCAGCAGGCCGAGCAGGGCGATCGCGGCCAGGAGCAGGGCGAGGGCGGCGCCCCACGGCGGCATGGCGAGGGGGAGAGGCCCCGCGGGCGGCGGCGGCGGCGGCGGGCGACCGGGCTGTCCCCTCTGTGGCTCCCCGCTCTGCCCGCGGCTCCGCCCGGCGGCGGCGGCGGCGCCCAGGGCCCTCCCGCGCGGGGGGGCGCGCTCCGGATTGGCCGCGGCCCCGGAGAGGCAGCCAGTTCGGGCCCGGCTCCCCTCGTCCGCCCCCCGCGCCCGCCCCCGGCCCTTTGTACAGCGATTGCGACAAGCGGAGCAGAGGGTGAAGGGAATCGAGGCCACGGAGAGGGACGGGGACGCGCCCGCCAGCCGGGAGGGAGCGGGGAGGGCAACGGGCCGAGGAATGGGGTGTTGGCGGCGGAGAAGTAGGGAGGCTCCGAGGCCAGGGCTTGGGGGACCGGGGTGAGCAGGAGTCCCTGTCCCGCGTCTCCGCGCCCCCGGGGGCCGCTGCTGGGAAGCAGCAAAGAGGAGCGAATGGACCGCGGCTCCCGGCTCCCGGCGCTGCCGCCGAAGGCACCCGCCGCGCCTCCCCCGGGCTCGGCCGCGCTCCCTGACCTTGGAGTTTCTCTCGGCCCCGTGGGCACCGGCCGCTGCGCAACACCCGCGCCCGCGGGGCCTGGCGCCGGGCCCGCGGGGACCGGGCGCGCGGTGTGCGCGGGCGCCCGGAGAGTCGTGGGCTGCGCGTCCGGCCTCAGCGGTGCGCGGTGCCTCTGCCCGCGGAGCGTGAGGCTCCCCCCAGGAGCCTGGCTTCAGATGGACCTTTAAAACCGCGCCCCAGGCCCTAGCCGGTTCGGCTCAGTGGATAGAGCCTCGGCTGCGAACGGAAGGTCCCTGGTTCCATTCCGGCCAAGGGCACGTGCCCGGTTCCGGGCTCAATCCCCAGTAGGGGGCGTGCAGGAGGCAACCGATCAATGATTCTCTCTGATTCTCTCTCATCGTGTTTCTCTCTCTTCCTCTCCGAAATCAATAAAGATATGTTTTTAAAACACCAAACCGCTCCCTAGGAAGAACTTCCCCAGAAGGAACAGCCCCTGCCTCCTGAGCTGGAGGAAGGACACACGGGTGCGGGGTGAGGGCTGTGGCAGGGCATAGGCTGGGGTCCCTTCATCTCCTCAATGGCTGGCAGTAACCGGGGGGACGGGGGGACGGGAAAGAGTCAGGAGCCCCTTTGTAAGCCGCAGGTGTGTGAGCGATGGCTGAAGTAACACCTTCCTCCTCCATCTGGAAGTTGGGGCCAGGCATCTCACCTCACCCTTCACCTTCACTCACGTTCCGTCTCCTCAAAACCCCGAGGGGCCGGGAAAGGGGGCCGGAGGGGCGGGGAGAGGCCTGCGGAAGCAGCGCCCGCGGCGGGGAGGTCCGGCCACCGCCGCCCGCCGGGGACGAGGCCGTGGCCCCCCGCACGGTGGCCGTGCCCCCGGGGCACACGCTGCCCACGGACGGAGGTGGAGGCGGAGTGGGGGGCAGCAGCTGCCGGCGGCCCGGCCTCCCCAGCGCCCGGGGGAGGTGTGTGTGTGGAGGGGGAGGCGGAGGTCTGAGACCCTCCAGGCCGGCCCGGGCCCTGTGGGCGAGGGCAGGAGCGGGACGGGCTGACGGCGAGGCTCTAGGGCGGGAAAGCTCTTCCTCCGTCCGCTCGGACTGGGTGATCCCGCCCTGGTTCACACGGACGGGTCTGGAGCCAGTTTGCCTGTCTCTCCTCCTGGGCCGCCCGGTCCACAGGGACCCGTCCCGCCCTCCGCCCGCTCCCCATCGCTCCCCGGATCGCAGCCGGGCGCTGGGCCGGTGCAGAGCGGAGGAGGCGGGCCCCGCCTGCCCTGCGGCCGCTGCGCTCGGCGGGATCGCGCACAAACTTTTCCGGCCCGGGGTCCCGGGCGCGCGCAGGCGGGGCTGGGGGCGGGCGCGGGGCGGGGCGGAGGCGGGGAGAGCGGCGCGCGCGCGGGCGGGGCGGGGCGGGGCGGGCGAGCAGGGGCGCCGGGCGCGCGGTCCGGGGCGGAGGGCGGGGCGGGTGAGCAGGGTGTCCGGGCGCGCGGTCCGGGGCGGGACGGGGCGGGCGGGTGAGCAGGGGCGCGGGCGCGCGGGACGGGGCGGGACGGGGTTGGCGGGCGGGTGAGCAGGGGCGCCGGGCGCGCGGGACGGGGCGGGACGGGGTGGGCGGGCGGGTGAGCAGGGGCGCCGGGCGCGCGGTCCGGGGCGGGACGGGGCGGGACGGGGCGCGCGCGGAGCGGGGGGTGGAGGGGGACTGAGAGGCCCTGCTCGAGCGCGGGGTCTACGTGGGCGCGCGGGGCGGGGGCGGGCGAGGAGGGGCGGGGCGGCGCGCGCTCCCTCCCTCCCTCCGTCCCTCCTTCCCGGGCGGGCGGCGGGCCGGATCTGGGATGGCGCCTCCTCCGCCTTCGCCCCAGCTGCTCCTCCTGGCCGCCCTGGCGGGGCTCCTGCGCGCCGTGGAGGTAAGGCGACCCGCTCCGGAGAAGCCTCCGAGCTCTTGGCCCAAAGTTGGTCCTGGAGGGCGGAGCGCGCGGAGCGGGGACTGAGTCCGCCCCCGGCGGCGGGGCCTGGGCTGGAGAGGGCAGGGCCCTCGCGGAGCCAGCGCCCCAGCCCCTCTGCGCCCTGGACCCACAGGTGATGGCTGAGCCGGCGGAGGAGGAGGCGGGAGCCGCCTGTCCGGAGGGCCTGTGGCCTCTGCCCCAACAGGTAGGAGCCCCGAGGGCGGCGTGAGAGAGGGCGTGAGGGGTGGCCCAGCCCCGCTCCGGCCCCTCTTCGCCTCCACAGTCCCTCTCGGAAGGACCTCTCTCTGCCGGTTCCTCCATCCTCAGTCTCTGATGTCTTCATCCCAGCCTGGAGGCCCGGGGCTTAGTGTCCCCTCCCCACGCCCCACACAGAGCCTCCCAGCCGCCTGAAGCTCTCTCTCTTCCCCCACCTGTAGGTGTCACCCAGAGTGACTGTCACACGGACGAGCCCACGGCAGGTGAGTCCTGGCAGGAGCCACACAGGTGTCTGCACTTGCAGGCTTCCTCTGCCTTTTCAGCTCAGCACCTCCGTGTGTTCCCACTTCCCTCGGGATGAGGCAAATGTTCTGAGTCCTCTGTGTGCGGGGCAGGGAATGCAGCCAGTTGATGGCTGCTGTGCGGGCAGGACGAGAGTAGAAAAGACAACAGCTCATGCTCCCGATCTGCTGTGACGGGAATTCTCTTCGCTTCTCTGGGCCCCCGTTTTCTGTAAGAGAGGGTATCAGTGATGCCCTCCCCAGAAGAGTAAATGCACAGTGTGTGACCGCACTGCGCAGAGTACGAAGCTGTGCTGTAAGGAGGTGCCTCAGAGTGCCAGGCCCCACACTGCATGGCTGCCTCTGTTTTTGCCAGTGGCCAGATAGCTTCCATATCCCTTTGGTTTTCCTTTTGAAAAATCTCACTTTTTTAAATTTTTTTATCCTGTTATAGTTCCAGGCCAAGAGCCCTCATTCCACCTACCTGATTCCTTTCCTCACACATCCCTTTCACGGGATCATGTTGCTATTCAGAAACCTTGGATGGCTCATTTCCCACCTTATCACCACCGCTCTCCCTTGCCTGGCTTTCAGGCCTGGCCTAGTTAATTAAGCCTTGTCTGACCTCCAAATCCGCGGCTCACCGACCGCACGTGTGAGGGCCCAGCACATCCCCATGGTGGCACCTTCGCTCCTGTCCTGAAGCTGAAGTAGGAAGCCCCCTGGCCACCTACCCTGTTTCCCCAAAAATAAGACAGTGTCTTATATTAATTTTTTCTCCCAAAGTTGCGCTAGGTCTTATTTTCAGGGGATGTCTTATCTTTCCATACGCTAGGTCTTATTTTCGGAGGATGTCTTATTTTCAGGGAAACCCAGGTACCATCCATACGCATCCATCTTCAAAGCCCAGTGCAGAGGTCAGCTCTCCCATGAGACCTTGCCTGATTACATCATCCCTTATTCATCACCTTCTCTAAATTTGCGTAATGCTTATAACTTACATCATATAATTTATTTATTTTTTATATAATAAATCTTTATTGTTCAGATTATTATTATTGTTCCTCTTTCTCCCCCTCCCCCATAGCTCCCCTCCACCTGATTCCCCATCCTACTCCATGCCCTTACCCCCTGCCACTGTCTTCATCCATAGGTGTAAGACTTTTGTCCAATCCTTCCCACACCCCGCAAACCCCCTGAGAACTGTCAGTCCACTCCCTTTCTGTGTCCTTGTTTCTATTCACCAGTTCATCCTGTTCTTCAGATTTTTTATTCACTTGATTTTTAGATTCACTTGTTGGTAGGTATTAGATATCTTTTTGTTGTTCATAGTTTTTACCTTTACCTTTTTCTTCTTTCTCCTCTTCTTAAAGAACACCCTTCAGCATTTCATGTAATCCTGATTTGGTGGTGATGAATTCCTTTAGCTTTTTTCTTGTCTGAGAAGCTCTTTATCTGACCTTCAATTCTGAATGATAGCTTTGCTGGGTAGAGTAATCTTGGTTGTAGGTTCTTGGTGTTCATAGCTTTGAATATTTCTTGCCACTCCCTTCTGGCCTGCATAGTTTCTGTTGAGAAATCAGCTGAAAGTCATATGGGTACTCCCTTGTATAACTGTTTTTCTCTTGCTGCTTTCAAGATTCTCTCTTTGTCTTTTGCCCTTGGCATTTTAATTATGATGTGTCTTGGTGTGGTCCTCTTTGGATTCCTCTTGTTTGGGGTTCTGTGTGCTTCCTCGACTATTTCTTTCACCAGGTAAGGAAAGTTTTCTGTCATTATTTCTTTCAATAGGCCTTCAAATATCCTGCTCTCTCTTTTTCTGGCACCCAAAAATCTGGATGTTGGTACACTTAAAGTCGTCCCAGAGGCTCCTTACATTATCCTTATACTTTTGGATTCTTCTTTCTTTCTACCTCTCTGGTTGGGTGTTTTTTTGTTTCCTCATATTCCAGATCTTTGGTTTGACTCTTGGGGTACGTTGATCTACAGTTGAGTTTCTGTATATTCTTTATTTCAGACAGTGTTTGCTTAATTTCTGACTGGTCCTTTTTTTTTCTTTTTCTTTTTTAATATTCTCATTAAGGCCCTTGAAGGTCTCTTCAAGTTTCTCAGCAGTTTTAGAAGATTCTTGAGTAACCCTATAAATGTGATTCTGAACTCTGTGTCATCCAGTAGTTTACTTTCCTCCATCTCTCCCATTTGTGACATGCTTCTGTGTCTCCCCATTTTGGCTTCCTCCCTGTGTTGATGGAGTGGCTTTGTGTGGTCGGTGACCTATAGGGGCCAGTAGCTCAGCTTCCCCAATCACCCGAGGTGGTCGCTCTTGGTACACCCCTTTGTGGGCTGAGTGCAAAGTCTTGGTGTAGTTAAGCCTTGATTGCTGTTGGTACACTGGGAGGAATTGACCTCCAGGCCCATTGGCTGTGAGGACCCGCTGTGTCTATAATGGAAGAACTGCTGTGCTGGAGACACACTTATGGTGCAGGCCTTGTTTCAATGGGGCTTTGATGCTCACTGAGTCTGCCTCCTAAAAGTGTCACTTATGGATGTGAGGAGTTGAAATCTGGTGTCTCACACTGACCATTAGATACACTGGCTTCTGGATCTCCAATGGGGTGCGTTCAGCTACTGTCTGAGGCCACCTTGCAGGAGCTACAGTGAGAACCACAGTCCTCTCCTCCCTGCTTGGAGCTTGGAGGCTTTGGAGCTGTCTGCACCGGGTTGCAAGTTTGCTGAGTTAAACTGTACTAGAGAAGGCCATTCATATGCAAAAGCCGCTGTTGGAGCTTGAGTGTGTTTGTATATCATGGGGGCGGAGTCTCAGGGTGTCACTAGGCTAGAATGTGGCAAACAGTGACAGCTGCCAGTCAGCTATCTTCCTCTCTGACCGTGTCCCCGAGTCTCACGCCCCAGCACAGCAAACAATAATTCTTGCGCACAGCTCTGCAAGCAAGCCACCCTCCCTCACTTTCCGACCTGATGGCAGACAGTCCAGCTTCTCCCCAGCTTCAGAGAAATTGGGAACTTGTCTCTTTTTGGGTTGAAGAAAGCAATGCCCTCTGCCAGCCGGGATCCGCTGCCAGCCCGTATCGCATGTGCCACCCGTCTCCCCCCCCTCAGTCTTTCAGAGCTTGTGCCCTGAATTCTCCTTTCTCTTTCAGTCGAGTTGTATAACTTCCACTCAGCCAGCTTTCTCGTGGTTCTGGTTGATAGACGTTTTGTCTTTTATTTTTTTTATTTTTTTTAAATAACCTTAGTAGTTCTTTTTTTTTTTCTTTTTAACATATATTTTATTGATTTTTTACGGAGAGGAAGAGGGATAGAGAGAAACATCGATCAGCTGCCTCTTGCACACCCCCTACGGGGGATGTGCCGCAACCAAGGTACATGCCTTTGACCGGAATCGAACCCGGGACCTTTCAGTCCGTAGGCCGACGCTCTATCCGCTGAGCCAAACCGGTTTCGGCGACGTTTCGTCTTTTAGTTGTCGTTTTGAACTTGTTGTGCACTGCAGCAGTTTAGGTGTGTTTACCTAAGCTGCCGTCTTGGATCTATTAAGTCTTGTAATTTAACAACTAACCAGTTTGAGTTTTATTAGCTTGCTCTTTCATTTGCATTAGTCTGTTTCCCTGAGTTTCCTTTACATTCCTTGCAAGTGGAGTCCATGAGTTCTCTTTAGGCATCTCCTACAGCATCTGGCACAGGTTAGCTCAATCAAAGAATATATATATATATATTTTAATTTTTTTATTAAATTATTATCTTTGTACATATATCATTGCCCCCCTTCCCATACATGCCCTCCCTCCCCAGAGTTTTGTGTCAATTGGTGGTACTTATATGCATGTATACAAGTCCTTCAATCAAAGAATATTAATAATTGATCAGGTGTTCCCATTCTGGGATTGTGCACCCGTGTGCCCTGTCTCTGGATGCGTTTGGGAGACTGATTATGTAGACAGGATCAGTGAGACGAAGACTTGGTCTCCAAAGAGGGGGTGCTTACAGTCTAGGCTGAGGACCTGAAGAACCATCGTGGCAGGTGCAGAGAAATACAGCTAACGAGTGTGGTCGGAGTCTGACTGGGATAACCAGGCGCACTGTCATGGAAGCTGTGAACTCTGAGGGGTGGCACTTGATGGAGGAGGGGTGAGAGGAATGATCAGAGGCGAGAGGGAGTGCATGCCACTACCCAGGATCCCTCTTCCTTTCCCGAGCCCGCCTGGTGGGAGGGTCGTGTTGCCATCCTGGGAGTCCCTTTAACCTGGCCCCAGGATGGGAGAACTTGGGATTATCAGAGAAGGGCCGGCCGGCCTGGCTTGACATCTCCATGCCTTTCCTCCAGGTGGAGGCTGTCCGCTTCCTCTACCATCCCTGCGCCCACCCCTGGCTGAAGCTCCAGCTCGTCCTCCTGGCCCACGTGCATATGGCCCAGCCCTCACTGGCTCCTGACTCCAGCCTCACTCAGGACCGGGTACGTGGTGGGTGCAAGTCAGCTGTCTGACACTGGCGGGCTGCCCCGGGTGCAGGAGGAGGGAAATTTGGGGGCTTCCTCTTGTCCCCCCCCACCTTCATGTTCGCTCTCCTAACAATTGCCTTCTTTCATAGCCCCTGGAGTTGGAAGCATGGGGCGTGGTGCTGGAGATGGCATGGGTGGAGCCAGCCTGGGCTGCCCACTTGCTGAAGAGGAGGCGGTGGAAGAGGCAGAGGAAGAAGGCGCAGTTCCTCTCCGGGCCCTCTCCCTCAGCGCCAAGGCCAGGCAGAGGGAGGCTGTGCCGCAGAGGGTGTGTGCAGGTGCGGCGTGGGACCCAGCGTGGTTGGTGGTGTGGTCGCTGGGTTACCTGGGAGAGAGGATGAGAGCTGTCTCTTCTCCCTCAGGCCCCGGCTTTGGCCTTTACCCTGCGGAGCTGGCGGCCCCCGGGCCCAGAGGCGGTGTCTAGAGGGCCCGGGCAGCACTCTCCCGGTGGCGCCAAGAGGCGTGGGCTGCGGGCTGCCCTGGGCCTCCAGCCTACCTCCTCAGCCCCGAGGCCCCCCTCTGCCTCCGCATGGAGCGTGGAGACCAGGAAGCCCAAGCTAGGAACCCCAGGTGAAGGGGGTGATGCTCCGTTTGTGCCCACTGCGCCCCTGCCACCTGGGGGGCCTCCAGGCAGTGCCAGCTCCAGGATGGAGGCCCAGGTGCCCAAAGGGCAAAGCAGCCCCGGAGGCTGTGCCTGTCCGAGCCAGGCTTCCCCAGCCCCGCGGGCGGCAGCAGCGGCCCCGCCGCGGGCCCGGGGCCCCACCCCGCGCACGGAGGAAGCTGCCTGGGCCGCCATGGCCCTGACCTTTCTGTTGGTGCTGCTCACCCTGGCCACCCTCTGCACGCGGCTGCACCGCAACTTCCGGCGCGGGGAGAGCATCTACTGGGGGCCCGTGGCGGACAGCCAGGACACCGTGGCCGGTGAGTTCCCTTCCTCACCACCCCGGCCCCGCCCCGGGGCTTCCCGCCCCTGACGGCTCCCCTCCCCCGCCCCCAGCTGTGCTGAAGAGGCGGCTGCTGATGGCGCCGCGGCGGGTCAAGCGCTCACGCCGGAGACCCCTCCTCCCGGCCACGCAGGGCAGCGGCCCCGACGGGGACAGCTCCGACTGACCGCCGGCCCGGCCCGCCGCGGCGGCAGCTCCGCCCTCCTCCCGAGGCCCGACCTCTGCCACGTGGACCGCACGGGGCCGCCCTCTGGTGGCTGGCGGAGCACCTGCAGGGGGTTGGTTCTCAATGTATTGTTTGTGGGGAAGGGAGGCCTAAGGAAGAAAAAGGAGCTGTTAGCCTCCTTTGCCAAAACTCTTCTGTATTTTTAACTAAATTATTTTGGTAGAATCTTGTATTGAGTTTGTACACTGTCCTAGGCCGTTTAGGTTGTGAGGCAGGGTTTTCGGAGGGAGGGAACCCTCCTACCACTAAGGGGGATGGTGGTAGTACTTGCTGCACCTGATTTCCCAGACAGCAGGCGGCTGCCCTCCCTCAGTGAGGAGCTGCATTCATTTGCTTCACACTCCTGACACATTCACCTTCTCCCTTTCATGTTTGCCACCTCCCCATCCCTTCCCCTCAATTCTCTAAGCATCAGAAACAGCACATGGTCACTTATTTATTTTTGATACAAATGTACAGGATACACAGCTTGACAGCAGCCCACCCACCACCATACAGGTAGAGCCTGGCCCCTGGGCAGAGGCAGGAGGGGAGAAGAGCTGGTGGGCGCTGCCATCTGCCTCCAGCCTTCCCAGCTGCAGCCCGGGCTCCAGGTGCCCGGACGCCGCAGGCACAGGTGCTAGCCTCTCAGAGGTTATAGGGGGGCTCTCGGCTGAGTCAGGGACCCCAGGGAGCCAGCCCCAGGCTCAGTGCTCAGTGCTCTGCCCCAGCCAGCACACCCCCCTCCACAGGGAGGGGAAGGGCAGACGGAGGGGAGTGGTTTTCGTTTAAGTTTATAGAGAAGGGGTACAGTGGTGGGAGTGATGAGGGAGGCAATGGGCAGTCCCTGGCCCCAGGATGGGTGAGGGGGGCTGACGCCCACACTGACCCTGCTGCTCTGGCCCCCTCACCCTCACAAAGTCCAAGCGGACCAGGCCTCTGGAACGGCACCGCCGCCCCATGCACTCACACTTAGTTACCACGATGTTAAAATTAAGGGTGGGGAGAGAGAAAAGAAAAAAGGTTTTCCAGTGTTTGCTGCTGGGGACCCCGGGCACAGGTTGGGGCCGTTTGGCATGGAAGGAGAGCAGCATGGGGGCTGGTGGCTACAGGATGGGGACATCCACGAGGTTATGTACAAAGGAGGGGTGCCCCCACTCAGCCCCAAGAGGGCTGAACTGGCTCATGGGGGTGGGATGCATGTAAGGGGAAGCGCCCCGCTTGGAGTGTCCCCACCAGGCCCTTTGCTGAGGGGGCTCTGGAGGGCATGGGGCTGGGAGTGGCGCCTTTCGGCCCCTGCACGCTGGGGGGGACGCTATGTACAGGGGAGGTGCCTGGAATGTGGGGGACAGGAGCCCCTGCCATCCCCCCCATCCTGGGGGCGGGAGGGGGCGGGCACCAGGGTGCCGGGCTGCCAGGGAGAGTGGCAGCACTAAGGGCACTTGGCGCCAGCGGCTGTCGGGGTGGGTGTAGTGTCTGGAGTGGCCCCTCTCCATGGCCAGTGAGGTCCCAGGGTGTGGGTGAGGGTGCGGGAGAGTGGTCACTGCTTCTTCTCCCGGGTGGTGATGGTGACCAGCTGCTTGGCGGCCTTGGCGATGTCGTAGGCGCACTGGATCACCTGCTGAGTGAGCAGCTGGAAGTCCACCGGGGCGCCCGGCTCCGGGGGCACCGTCTTCCGGCACTCGCTCTGCAGCCGGTAGGCGCTGGCGTTGAGCAGCCGCAGCGAGCTGCGCACGGGCTCCAGGGCGGGTCTCTGGAGGGAGAGGGAGAGGGAGAGAGGCCTCGGACTTGCAGCTGTGAGTACTGACCGGGCCTGGGGTGTCCGCCCCCGCCCCGGGGCCCTCCCCGTCCTCCTCCCTCTGGCCCCTTACCTTTGGGAAGAGAGAGGCCATCTCAGTCACAGCCAAATGGATCTTCTCTGAACAGGGCACAAAGCTGTGGGGAGGGCAGGCATTAGGGGGCCCTGGGGAAGGTTGCAGGGACAGTGGCACACCGGCCCCTCGCCCTCTGCGACGCCCCCAGCCCGGAGGAGTGGGCGCCCACCCCATACCTGTCGTGCTTGAACTCCTGGGCGGCCCGCAACAACTCCTGGATGTTCTTGGTGACCTGCTCCGTCTTCAGGATGACGTCCTCCGTGCTGGGCAGCCCGGGGTCCAGCTCTCCGTCCAGGCTCAGCTCGGGGTGGAAGTCCTCCTCCTTGCCCAGCTCCAGAAACCGCTTCCCCTCCAGCCTGGGCGCGGGCAGAGGGCCGTTCCACACGAGGCCCCCTGCCTGGCCCTCAGCCCCTCCAGGGCCCACCTGCCTCCCTCGGCGCCTCACCCGAGCAGGGCGTCCCCGCTCTGCGTGTTTTCGTAGTCGCTGTCGGCGCCGCTGCCGTGGCGGGAGAGTTTGCTCTGAGGACGCAGGAGGAGACGGGAGGTGAGACATTCCCCCCACCCCCTCCCGCCAGCTCCCTCAGGCCCGCGGAGCAGACGTACCGCGTGGCGGCTTCCTTCCTGGGAGCAGGACAGCAGTGGGGAGGGGGGAGTGAAGGGCACGGCTGAGGCTGAAACCCCCTTCCGGATCTGAAACCCAGGAGCGGAGTCAGGCTCTCCTCCCTGCGGCCCAGCCTCCGGCACGAAGCCTGGCACCCAGGGCTCAGAACCTGCTTCAGAAGCGGACCCATGCCCCGCCCTCTTACCCGGTAGAGGCTGGCCGGGACGTGCACCGAGTAGATGGCGTCATCCTCCAGCTCCTGGGGGTGGGCACAGAGGGTCACGGAGGCCCCTGGGGGCTCGGCCTGCTTCCCCGCCCTGAGCCGGCACTCACCGTGCTGTGGAAAGGCTGCAGCCGGGGGGCCAGCTCGTCCCCGGGCGGGCCCCCGAAGGGCTTCAGGGCCGAGCCCGGCTCGTACATGGAGAAGGCCTGGCGGTCCCTGCGGTGGGCGCTGCCGCCAGGCCCCGCGGACGCGTGTTCTGCCCGCTGGCTGGGGAGGGGCGGCGTGGGCCCCGGCCCCGGCGGCTGCCGGATCTGCAGGTTCTCCGCCTGCAGCTTGTGGATCTGGGGGTGCAGGCTGTCAGGGTCCGAGGGTCCAGGCAGCCCCGCCCCCCACGGCGCCCGGAAGCCCCGCCCTCACCTCCCTCTGCAGCCTCCGGAGCTCGTCGCTCAGGCTGCTGTTGACCTTCAGGAGCTGCTGCACCTTCGCCTCGGAGGTGGCCAGGGCCTTCTTGAGCTCCAGGTACTCCTGCAGCGTCACCGCCCCGTCAGACAGGTCTGAGGAGTCCATGCTCTGGAGGAGACAGCAGCGTCAGCCGCGGGACGGACGGAGAGCTGCTCCCCACGCTGTGACCGGCCCACTGGTCCCGGGGCCGGATGGGGGAGGGGCGGGGGCGGGGGCTGCGCGCAGACCCGAGCCCGGTTGTTCCGCGTGGCGCCGGCGCTGCGCAGAGGCTCCTGGTCGGTGTCCTCGTCCGAGGCCACGCTGTCGTAGTCGTGCTGGTCGTCGAGGTCGCTCTGGCTCCGCACAGACAGCTCGAGGTTGTCTGCGGGCACAGGCCTGTCACTCAGGGCTCAGCCACCCAACCCGCCTCACCACGCAGCCCCGACAGGGAGCCCCGAGAGGCTGTCCTGGGACAGTGCCCGCCCACCCGGCCCCTCGCCCTCCCCACCTGTGGGGCTGCTCAGGCTCTTGCCCTGCTGTCTCCGCTTGGCCTCGCTGAGGATGTCGATGATCAAGGTGGCAAACTCCCGGGCGTTAAAGCGGGCCAGCTTCTGCCGCCCCTGTGAGCGGAAGGGCCGCTGCGATCAGCTGTCGGCTTGAACCCCGGGAAACCTCCGGCCCCTCACTTGGCCAGGGCAGGGTGAGGCTGGCACAGACTCAGGTGCCGAGGAGAGTTCTCAGGAGGAGGCAGGAGCCCACCTCCCCAAGTGCTCACAGGAGCAGCTGCTTCCCCACGCCCAGTCGCAGTGCCAGCCGGGCCAAGGGAGGCCTGGGCAGGGGGGGGGGGAGAGCAGGCCCAGGCCCAGGCCCAGGCCCAGGCCGGCCCAGACAACAGCCGCTGAGGAAGGCAGGCCCGGAGCCGGCGGCCCCGGTGGGAGAAGAGCCCGGGCCCCGCCGGGCCGCCTACCTGGTTCCGGGTGGCCGAGTACTCGGGGTTCACGGGCAGGAAGGGCAGGGCACTGCGCTCTGTCACCAGGGTGCTGTGGTTCTGGGTAGCCAGCCACACTGCGGGGGAGGAGCGGGGAGCAGGCTGTCCAGGGTGGCCAGGCCCACGGCTGGGTGGGGGGGGGGGAGCGCTGAGCACAGCTTTCCTAGCTCCTCCTCAGGCCCACGGAGCTCCGTGATCAAAACGGGGGTGGTCTCCCGCCAGGCACTGGGCAAGGCCAGCGGCAGACGGACAGAGCCGGCCACTCCCT
Source organism: Pipistrellus kuhlii (assembly GCF_014108245.1). Lineage (NCBI taxonomy): Eukaryota > Metazoa > Chordata > Mammalia > Chiroptera > Vespertilionidae > Pipistrellus > Pipistrellus kuhlii. The sequence continues at coordinate 3,146,376 of NW_023425539.1, read as the reverse complement.
CTCGCCAGGCCCAGCCGAGTTTGGGCTGGAATCTGGCTGTGGCTAGGAAGGAGTGATTAAGGGGGCAGGACTGGGGAGAGAGCCAAAGTGGGAGGCAGCTAGAGCAGAGATGAGCCCAGCGGGAGGGGGGTAGGAGGAGCCTCCAGCTCAGCACTCTGCCCGGCTGGGGCCGCTGCCCAGGCCAGCTCACAGCTGGCAGAGGCTTGTACACAGGCCCGCCGAGCAGACCAACCCCAGGCACCCCTTCTCAGTTTCCATCAACGTACCCGAGAGCCACCCCAGGCCCTCGCCTTTCCTAGTGGGTGGCTCCTCGGTCCCACCTGCCCCGAGACCCCAATGCCCTCCCAGCTCACCAGCGTCATTTTCTCTTCGATCCACCTCATCGTACACGTCCATGGCGAGTTCCTCAAAAAGCCGGTTGCTGAGCTGGAGGCACAGAGGGGGGTCACGGGCTTGGTCAGATCCTCTGGCCCCGAGAGCCGACAGGGCCAGCTCACCAGGTGTCCCTTATGCCACCCAGCCCCACAGTCTCAGAACTGAAAACGGGGGTTGCGGGTCTGTCTGCAAGGCTCCAAGGTGGGAGAGGGCAAAAGGGAGCCAGACTGGGCCAGCTAATGCCAGTTAGGACGGAAGTGGGCCAGGGCCCTGGGAGCCTTTGCAGGCAGAGCCAGGGTCAAGACAAGGGGTGGGGAAGCAGCAAAGAGGAGACGGGAGGCTGGAGTGAGAGCAGCTCAAAGACTTGGAAAAGGACACCGGGTCAGAGGAAGGGGAGCGATCAGAGGGGCGGGGGGGATGGGGGGAGTGGGGGTTAGGAATGGCAGCAGACTCACCGCCTGCAGCTTCTTCTTGGCAGCTTTGGCCAACTCAGACAGGTCCAGGCTAAGGACAAGGAGGGAGCCAAGAAGGGGGAGGAAGGGAGAGACCAGCCATAAGACGTGGCCAGACCTTTGCCAATGACCCTCCAAACATGCAGAGAGCCCAGGGAGACAAGACCCCAGATGCCACACAACCAGAGCCACCTCGCCCCACCCAACCAGAGCCTGCTCCCGTGCAGACACAGATACCTCTGAGACATGCACTTTTGCCGGGATCTAAGTCCAGAGGAAGGCAGCAGAGGGAAGAACAGGACAGAGGCAGCAATTACCCAACAGAAGGGAGCACACACCTTCCCACATCAAGCTCACTCATCTCTGTGCACACGCCAGTCAGAACGCACAAAACGGACTCCTCTCCCCCAGCCTGCTCCTGACTGGCTCGCCCCTCCTCTCGGAGACCCATCTCCCGGCACATCAGCTCCTGGGAGAACCTGAAACCCCCCTCAGCCTCCCGCCTCCGCCATCATTGCCTCCCCCTGGGCTTTGGCCGCAGTTTACTAATCCACCTCCCCCTCCCACTCTCGCTCCTACAAAACTTTCCTACCTAGCACCACGGCGATCCTTTTGACACACCCGGTGGCACTATTCCTGGTCTTAAAAACACCTCAATAATAACAAAAAGCTCATTTAAAAAATATGCTAACTGCTTTGCATGCATTATCTTATTTAATCCTCTCAACAGCCCACAAAGACAGGTCCAGCTGCCCTCATTTCCAGGTGAGATAACCGAGGCTCTGAGAGGGTCAGCAGCCTGCCTGAGGCCCCACAGCCAGGAAAGCAGCAGGGCTGGCTCGGCACACCCCCATGCTGGGACCTCTCCCGCTCAGGAGGGTCACAGCCTTTCTCAGGACTCACAGGACTGGCCACTCTGTCTCTCCTCCAGTCCTGCTCCTGGGATCCCGCCTCTCACGTATGCTGCAGGCTCCCCATCTGCTTGCAGTTCCTGGCACAGCGTTCCTAGCGTCTGTGCCTCTCTCTCTCCTGCTGCACGTCCCACACTGAACTACAACTGTCTGACTGGGCTGCCTCCCTTTCTCGACTGTGAGCTCCTCAAAGGCAGGGATGCTGTCGGAGCCACCTGTGTCTCAGTGCCAAGAACAGCAGCTGGCGCCGCGAAGGTGCTCGGTTAACATTTCACTGAGTCTGTGCCCATGTGTTTACAACACCCCCTGCCACGCAGGCACGCACACCAGGCAGAGTCAGACCAAAGACGTAGGGGGAGTCTCGGGATTTCAGAACAGAGGAGGTCTGCGCTCAGGAATCCAGGGTGCCCAGACCTGACAGGCCCCGTCTGCCCACACTGCCCTCTGGAGGAGGCAGCCTCTCCAGACCCACGCCAGCAGGCACAGCGGGGCATAGCAATGGCCACCAGAGGCAGCCACCAGGTGGCGCCAGCACCCATCTTGTAAGCTGGGTAAGGATTGGAGGTGGTACCTCCCAGCCTGGCACCTGGGGCCTCTCAGATCAGAGGCAGAGACACCTGGATTGTGCCATGCCTTGCCCTCCAGCCTCTGCCCAGTTTATGAACACACCACACGGGCTGGCCAGTTACTCAGATCCCTGGAGCCCACCTGCTTTTCAGTGAGGAGCAGAGATTTACCTAAGATTTCAGTGGGGCCAGTGTCAGTGGGAATAGAACCCGGTGACCCACTGCTCTTGGGGTGCTGCCTGTACTGTGCCTCTGACAGAAGGAGCTCAGGCTATGCTGGCCATGTGCTAAGTTGACACTTATCTGCCCGGGGGCCCAGAATTAGGGAGTAAGGACCAGACTATGAAATGTTTGTGCTTCCAGCCCCTGGAGGAGTGGGGTGGGGAATGTGGGGGTCAGGCACCACCATGGCCTGTAACAGCCTCTGGGACAGGACACCAGGTGGGCACTTACCTGTCGGCCATCTGTGGGATGATATAATGCCCATTCTTGTGATCTGAACAAAAATAAAAATGCCAAGTCACTGGTGCCGAGTGGCCTGAGTAGCTGGACGCCCACCTCACTGCCAGGAGCAGGGACAGGCACCCAGAGGTATCAGGGGAAAGACTGGGAGCTGGCTAGAAGTTATGCCACCCCCACTCCCTGCCCCAATGTGCTGCAGCCCAGAGCCTGCAGCAATTTCACAGGAGCCAGTTGCCTAGCAACGCTGTTCCCCAGCCGGCTGTGTCACCATGGCACCTGCTGCTGAGGTGTGTCTGGGTCCCACCTGCCTGGCCCCGCCAGGCCCGCCCCGCACTCTGCTCACCAGGCTTTCGTCCGCAGAGGTAGAAGGCCAACCGGTCAGTGAGCTCATACTGGCACTCGACTAGCCTCTCTGCCAGCTCATGGTGCCCCGCCTGCCTGTGGGAGGGCGCCTGGCTCAGCCTGCAGCAGCAGCCCACTGGCCCACCCACCCGTGCCCACCCTTCAGCCAACCCTCACCTGGCATAGTCGATGGGCGTCCGGCCGTTGACGTCGGGAGAGCCGGGATCGGCCCCGTACACGACAAGCAGCTCGGCCTGCAGCGTCTGCCCGGCCTTGGCAGCCACGTGCAGAGGCGTGGTGCCCTTCTCCGGGTGGAAGAAGTTGGCCTGGGCACCCAGGGACAGCAGGCGCAGACACGTCTCCAAGTTGCCTGTCCGCACGCTTGAATGCAGTTGCTGCAAGGAGCGGGAGCAACACACGTGTGAGCCCTCCTCCCTCAGGCTGCACAGGGACCGGGAGCACCTGGGCCGCCCGCCGCAGCTCCCGGAGCCCAGCTGAGTGCGGGTGTCTGGAGGACAGAGGGCTTCGCGCTGGGCGTTAACGCCCACCAATAGCAGCTGCTGTCAGTCACTCTGCCCCGTGCTGTGTGCTCTGCTTGGAACAGACAGTATATAGGAGATGGTGCTGTTCTTCCCATTTCATAGATGAGAAAACGGAGGCTCTGAGAGGCTTAGGAACGACCCAGAGTTTTCCTGGCTTTTGGGTGGCAGTTGGGGGATGTCAGCCTGTGTGTCCTCCCGGGAGTCGAGGGGCTTTGACCACAGGCAGCCTAACCAAGCACGTTGGTTGCTCCACAGCCCGCGGTTCCTGCCTGACCTGCTGCCTCTGGGGCCTGGGGCTGAGCGGTGCCTGAGGAGGAGCCTGCAGGGCGTTGGGGTGGGGAGAGGCCCGCCCTCCGGCGTGGGGCCCCTCACACCTTGCTGAGGTCTTTGGCGGTGACCCCGTCGTCATCCCGGCAGGGAAGCTTGTGCACAAATGCCAGCATCTGGTACTTGGCCCTGATGAACTCGGACTTGATGGGGCTGCACGGGGCACAGAGGAAGAAATGGGGAGCAGAGCGAGAGAGGAGTCACCTGGCCACCTCCCGGGCCCCTGCCACCGCCCCTCCAGCCCGACTCACTGGACTTTGTCCTGGGGGTTGGCTTTGCGTCGGCCGCTCTGCACCTGTGCGGGGTCCAGCAGGGAGTGCTCCCAGATGGAGTTGGCCCCGTTGCTGGCGAGCGTGTGCACCATCTGCGGGGAGGAGATGCCAAGTGAGAGCCCACTGGGTGCCGGACACTGGGCACCGGCCACAGCCACTGTGGCTGCAAAAGCACCAAAGCGCCTACTGGGTGCCTGTTCCCTGTTGCATCTCTATCCCGTCAGGCCACCCGAGGATGTGGGTCCTGGTTAGAACCCCAGGTCACATGACCAGCATGCCAAGGCTGAGAGAGGTTAAGCGACCTGCTCAGTGCTACACGGCCCAGCTAGTAAGAGGCAGAGCAGAGATGAGCGCCCAGATCTGCCTGACCCCAGGCCTGGATGCCTCCTCTCGGGTGAGTGGATGGGTCTGGATTAGGGTTTGGATTAGGGTGCTCCCCAGGCAGGTGCTGCCCCCAGGAGCTACTGAGTGCAGGCGGGTGTGTGTGTTGTCTGAGGGAGACGTGCCTGCGGTGAGCACCCTGTGGGGCGGCGGAGGGCGGGCCAGCCCCGTACCTGCAGCAGCGTGGGGGGCCAGGCGCTGTGGCGAAGGTGCTTGACGATGGAGATGTGGCGTCCCAGGCTCCGGTGCACGCTGCAGCACTCGTCACACACCAGCACCCCCCTGCTGATGGAGGCCCAGCCGGGGTCTGCCGGGGAGGGGAAGCCAGGGTCAGCCACAGCCAGTGCAGGCAAGACCCCCTGCGCACCTGCTCCGGGCCGGCACTATGCTTAGTGCCCGCACATATTCACTCCCCTGGGCCCTCAGAGCCTGGAAACTGGGGCATCAGGAGGCACCGGCGACGGATGAGGAAGCTGAGCTGAGGCAGCGAGAGGGATTTCCACACGGCTCTCAGCGGGCGACAGACACAGCCGAGCCCTTTCCTACACGTATCTGGCTCTCTGGGAAGGTGTGGTCCCCAGGGCCTACTCAGCGGGCATGGCTTCCCGTCCTGCAGTTGCCACTATCATTCCCACAGCCTTCCCCAGGGAAGCAGGGATCCCCGAGGGGACGGAACCCCGATGTGTCCGCACCACTCATCCCTAGGCGCTCCTCCTGCGTCTGGGTCAGTGCCACACCTCTCCTCGCCCAGTGGCCCACCTGCGGACCCATCACAATCCCCAGGAACACCCGACTCTGCCCTTACCCTGCCGAGGCTCCTGTCGCCATCACTGATGGAATCCCTCCTAAGGCGGATGGGAGTGCAGAGGAACTACCGCTGACTGAGCACCCACTGTGCCCCACTGGGCGCTGCATGCATGCCTCTCCCAACTGCCAGGCAAGGTGGGGACGGCTACCCGCCTGACCAGTGAGCTCAGTGCGCGTGCACAAGGTCACACACGAGGGAGTGGCTGCCGGGACGCGCACCGGGCACTCAGGTGCCGGAGACCGCGCCGTGCCCAGAACCGCTGGGCCCTGTGCTCTGCCCGGAAGGGGACAGCCCCCGGGGACAGGGGGCCTGGGAACCTCTCCACTCCTGGAGAGTGAACTTTGGAAACCCAGGGTGGGTGGGAGCTCCCTCCCAGGCCCCCCGGGGGAGGAGGAGGGGGCCGCTGTGTACGGCTCAGGCTGTGGAAAGGTCACGGGGGAGAAAGCGGCCATTGTGTGCCTCTGAGAGTGGGGGCGGGGAGCCTGTCTCCCAGGACACTGTGCTCTGCCCGGCCCCCACCCTGTCAGGAAGCCCTGTCCGGGAGGGGTGCTGGCTCCCCGCCTTGCCCCGTGGTGCCTCTCCACCAGAAGGTGGTTCTCAGACCCTACCCTGAAAGGACTTCCCTCCGAGCCCCGGAGAACGGAGGAGACTGAGTCAGGGTGAGCCAGCAGCCCCTCACTGCCCGGGAACAGGAGGGACAGAGGGACTCAGCTTTCTGGTCAGGGACCCCACCTCCCCACAACGGGCACAGGAAAACACAGGGCGCACACTGCCCCTTCCTGGGGAGCTCATCCCAGGGGCCCAAGAGGAAGGAACCACAGCGCGTTAGTGTTGGCTTCACCGAGCAGGAGCGGCTCCAGGTGACACGCCCCTCCCCCACTCCCAACGCCACTGGGCCAGGGGGCCGCCCTCCGGCCATCGCCGCTGCCCAGGCAGGAAGCTGGAAATGACGCAGCCCGAATTCCTCTTGTTGAAATGGTGGGGTTTCCTGTAAGTGGGGAGCCGCCCAGGCCAGGATCACGAATGGACCGCCCTACCGGAGAAGCCCGGCCTGGAGGACCGGCCAGAACAGACACGGCAAGTCCCTGAATGCGCAGTGACCACACTGGGATCTGGGGACGGGGCCCAGGACTCGGCTTGCCACTCTCCTAGGCTGGGGGAGGGGTCCCCCTCTCTTCCCCAGGCCCAGTGACCTGAAATAGGAAATGTGGGCAGGGGACGCTGTCCTGGTCTGGGGCACACTGGTGCCAGTTCAGTTCTGATTGACAGACGAGAAAGCCCACCCTCACCCCACTCCCTGTTCTTTATGCCCAGGGACATGGGACGTACCCAAGCAAGAACCCCCGGGCCTCACCTAGGCCATTGCTAAGCAAATTGCTAAGCAGAAGGGCCAGGAAGGGTTCCTGAAAGGCAATGGCTATTGAAGTTTAAAGTTAAAGGAGGGAGTCTTGTCCCAAAGAGGCTCCTGGACAAACTTGGGGCAGAAGAGAGACAGGGAACGCAAAGCCCACGGGACGCGGTGACCAAGCTGGTATCTGCCAATCCTCGTCCTGGACGCCTGCCTCCGTCAGGGTGGGTCTGATAAGTGTGGGCAAGTGGCAGGAGGGGTCCTGAAGTAACATTAACCAATGCCAACCCCACTGGGGCCAGGAGGTCTGCTATCAGGGCTAGCCTCTCCTGAGCGAGGGACCGGATCCGCACTAGGAAGAGAGAGAAGCCGCCATGCTGAAAGCAGCCGAGAGTCATTACAGAAATGGAGGCCAGAACGGCAGTTACCTTTGGGGGGACACTGGCTGCTGGGCGAGGGCACAAGAAAACCCTGCAGCCGAAACCGGTTTGGCTCAGTGGATAAAGCGTTGGCCTGCGGACTGAAAGATCTCAGGTTCGATTCGAGTCAAGGGCATGTACCTTGGTTGCGGGCACATCCCCAGTGGAGGTTGTGCAGGAGGCAGCTGGTTGATGATTCTCCCTCATCGATGTTTCTAGCTCTCTATCCCTCTCCCTTTCTCTCTGTAAAAAATCAATAAAATATATTTTAAAAAATAAAAATATATATATTAAAAAGAAAAAAGAAAACCCTGCAGCGCGATGGGAATGCTCTTCTCTGGGTTGGGGTGACGGCTACAGCTATACCCACACGCACAAACTCATCAGCCAAACAGAAAGGTGCGTGCCGTTTGCCATTCATAAGTCACCCTATATAATAAAAGGCTAATATGCAAGTTGTCCCCTGGGAGTTTGCCCAGGGTGGGCTGTCCGGCCAACTGTCCAAAACCCCAAATACCCTTCCCACTCTGATCGGGGTGGGCCAGCTGGACCCCACCCGTGCACGAATTCATGCACCCAGCTTCTAGTATCTCAATAAAAGAGGAAGAGAGCCCACCACTCACCCCATCCCACAATAACTATGAGGAGACATGCGGGCCTGCAGGTTCCCAAATGGCCCTCGCAGGTGGCCAGCCCTGTTCCTCCAAGGTGCCAGAGGCTGCATGGAGGCCCGTAGGGTGAGGAACAAGACCTGAGAGCAGGGCCAGAGCTGTGTGCAGGGGGAGGATGGGGAAACACACATACTCTGCAGCTTCCCTGACCCCAGCCCCTCTCTTGGACTCCCAAGGCAGGCAGGGGCACAGATGGTGCCTGACCAGCAGCCAGAGCAGGCAGGCCATGCCCAGCTGCCTCACAACAGACTCACACTATCCCCTCATGCCCACGCCTGGGAGCAGAGGGAGGATGAGGAGGGGCCTTTGGGGTCAGGCTCCACTCACCTTTTACCTCCATCGCCTCCCCCCCTCCTAGGGCTGGGACTGCAGGGTTCCTGCCACAGCGAGGGAAGCCTATGCCTGGGTAGGAGGCACACACAGGGTGGCTCTGGGTCTGAGCTCCAGGCAGCTGCCTACTCTCAAGCCTTTCTCTTGGGCTGCGAGTAGTTCCCAGACAGAGAACACCATTCACACAGCACACAGCGGGGTCTGGAGCAGACCCAGCAGGCAGCAGGGTCCAGACAAGCATCCACACCCTCGGGCAGTGCCTGCTCTGTGCCAGACACCTCGCTAGGTGCTGGGGTGGCAAGACTGTCATCACCCGGCCCACCTCATCACCCTCACCTTCTCACCATTTGCCTCTTCCTGACCCGATCAAGGGGAACACGGCCCCGGGGCACAATGCCTCTGAGGGACAAGGGCCAGGGGTAAGAGGTGGCAGTACAAACACCTCAGATACACACCACTCTGCCCCCGAGCCCAATGGGCACCCAGAGACCACAGCCCAACAGGCGAATGGAATGGAAAGACAGCGGCCGTGCTGATGCTGCTCTCCATTCCTCAAACCCGGAATCAGGACCACAGATGTGGCGACGGGACACTCGCCCAAAACCATTTCTACTCCGACTTCCCTGCCTTGCAGGTGAGGAAACGGGACAGAGCGGGGAAGGTCTTGCCATGGGGAAGTGAGCTTGGCATCGCCCCAATGTGGGCAGATACCCCTCCTGGTGCCCTAGCCCTGACCAGAAATGGGCAGGGAGCAATGTTGAGGATTCTAGATTCCCCAGGAGCCCGCTGGTCCCTGGCCGGCCTCTTGGCTGTCACAGAGTAAGCTGGATACAAAGGCTAAAACCCAAGCTGCCCCCCCCCCCAACCCCCCAGCAGAGCACCACAACCGCCTGGGACAGACACCGAGAAGGCAAACTCTCCCTCCCCCCCACCCCCCTCTCCCCGGGCGGGGGCCAGTGGGTCACCGTTGCCAGCTAACCAAAGGTAAGCACACACAACCCCAGACAGCTTCTTGGGGAGCCTGCTAGACCGTGGCATGCCGAGAGGAGGCCTCAGGGTCATGACCAACCACAGAGCGCCAGGCCTGTGCCAGCATCCAGATCCCTCCAGGCTGGAGCCACCAGAGCATCTGTGAACCTCAACCTGTTGGGGTCCTGGGGCCGCCCAAGGAATGTCTGGGAGTTATGGGCCCACAAAACAGCACCCCACACTCTCACATCTCGTCTGTCCCCAGTCCCTCTGGAGTTCAGACCCCTGAGCCTGCTGAGGGAGACAGTTCCTTTTCTAAAGAGAACGGGCCAGGCCTGGGCTCCCCCCGCCCCCCCAGCTGCCCAGCCCATCACTGGCAGTGTCCTCCCACATCAGAAGGGAGCAGTGGGGGGGATCACTGCTTCTCACTTCCTCAGCAGGTCAGGGGTTGGCATCAGCCTGGAGCTGACTGCTGGGAAGAAGGGAAACACCACGGTAAACGCAGCCAAGAGGCCGGCCAGGGACCAGCGGGCTCCTGGGGAATCTAGAACCCTTAACCCTGCTCGCTACCCATTCCTGGTCAGGCTGGGCTAGGGCACCAGGAGAGGTATCTGCCCACATTGGGGCGATGCCAAGCTCACTTTCCCCAAGTGGGCCCGACTGAGGCACAAGAAAAGCCGGGTCCAGGTGGTCCCAGGCACCAGGTGGCCGGGGGCCGCCTCAGGAAGATGCTCAGGCTCACACGGGCCCGGTGCACCAGGCCTGCCTGCGAGGAGCCCCAGCCCGGGGAGCCAGGGCCCGGGAGCTCCAGGAGGAGCCACCCCTCCTCTGCTCCCGAGGAAACAGTATCCAAGCCTCCCCCTCCCCCCGGCCCATCTGCCCGGCTCCCGGCCCCTTGCCCTCCGCCACCCCGGCAGGCAGGCCGGCCGGCAGACCGTGCGAGCAGCAGGTGCAAGACGCGGGGGTGGGCGGCCCGGAGACGGCGCAAAACCACACTCGCCCCCACCCCCTGCACCTGGCCGGCCTCCGCCTCGGCCCTCGGCCACCCCGGGCCGGCGCTTCCGTTCGGGTACGGGGATGGAGGCGGGGGGCGGCCGGTTGCCCGCCTCCCTCGGCCTGAGGGGTGGGAGGCGGCGCCGAGAACGTCCTTCCCGGCTCGTCCGCGGGCACCAGGCCGCAGGGGCCCCCCGGCCGGCGCTCCAGACGAGGACCGGGCTCCGCAGCGGCCCTGGCGGGGGCCGAGGCCGCAGCCCCCAGCCCCACCCCGCCCGCCGGCCCGCACGGCGCTCCCGCCAGGCCCAGGCGCCCGCCCTCCCGGCGGCCGGGGCGCGCGGTCCCGGTGCCGCCCCCGCGGCCTGCTTACCGGGGGCGCTGCAGTCCGCACACACCTCCGCGCGCGGCCCCTTCCGGGACATCCTCCGCGGCGGCGCGGCCGCGGCCCGCTGGGCCAGCGTGGGGGGCGCGGGCGGCGGCCCCGGGCGGCGGCGGCGGCGGCCCTGCTGCCCGTCCCGGCTCCGGCGAGGCCCCGGCGAGGCTCCGCGCGCCCGGCCAACCGACCGCCCCTGGGCCGGCCCGGAACCCGCCGTGCCCGCCCGCCTGCCCGCTCGCCCTCGGGCGCCCTCCGCCCCGCCGCCGCCCCGCCGCCGCTCGCCGCTCGCTCTCCCCGCCCCTCGCGCGGCTACGGCCGCTCCTGCAGGAAGCGGCGTAGGCCCCGCCCACCGGGGAGGGGCGGCCCCGCCTCCCGGAGGAAGGAAGCCGGGAGCGCGGGCGGGGAGGGGCGGGGGCGCTTAAAGGGGCCGCACACCCCGCCGCGCTGGAGCAGGCGGCCCCGCCCGCGGCCGAGGCCCCACCTTCTCCTGCGAGTCTCTGGCCCGAGGGCGGTGTGACGTCAGCCCATCCCCTTCGCTTTCCAGAGGGGGGTTGGCCTGGAGTTCGGGCCCTGGGACAGTGGCCCCTGGGAATCAGAGACCCGATCAAGGAGCTGGAGGCCTAGGCTCTCCTTCCTGTGAGGGGCCGTGGCTTGGGGTACCCGCTTCTCGCTGGTTGGGGTGAGGTGTGCGACCTGGACTCCCAGGTGTCCACATGTGTGTGTCCAGGTGTGTGTGTGTGTGTGTGTGGTCACACTTGCTGACTATGCACCCCGCCAACAACATGGACGCTCAGGTGCCAAAGAGGTCTGTCCGCCCTACCCTTCGGGCTAAGACTGCATCTGGCCTTCCTCAGGGCTTGCCTCTAAAAAGTAAAGAATCTGGGCGGTTTTAAAAGGCCCTCTGATGGGTGACCACTGCGCCGGTGTGCAGGAATACCTGCTTGTCATCCGACTTGTATGCACCCACAATGGTTCTGGGCCACCAGAGGTATGTCCATATAACATACAGGGACTTAGTTTTGTGGCAGCCTTTCTTCCTGGAATTCACACGGAGACATGGGGGGGAGGCGAAGGGTTTCGGGGTGGGATGGGGGGGGGTAGGGAGCAAAGGTCAGACTGCACGTGGGTGAACCGGTGCACTGAGCATGCTCCCTCAAACACGTGTGCCTCCCTTGCACCAGCCCCCATCCCTGCAGCAGCAAAAGGCCAGAGCATCTTGCTTGTGGGGAGGGGTCCAGGGTGCCCAAGACCAGGCCTGGGGGTCAGGTCAGTAGTGACGCGATTAAGGGAGAGTTCCCAAGCGGCAGGGAACCAGGGTGAGGGGTGAGGGGTGGGGAGAGTCCCAGCGCGGGATACAGAGTTGAGCCATTTTATCCCAGCGGCGCCAGAGCAGCAGTGACTTGTGGGTGGACAGTCTGCTTCCCGGGGGGAGACAAAGTAATGCTCATGAGTCACACGGCCCGAAATATACGCAAAGCTGCCTCCATCGCCTTTTTGCTGCAGCCGCAGATTGACAAGTTTGTTTGAAATAGCGATCCGCGGGGATATTTTTATAATCACACCTTTAAAAAAAAATCCTTGCAGGCCTCCTTCCCCCCCACAGCCAGCGGCTGGCTGGCGGGGTTTCTGTAAGCAAGGATATATACCTCGAGGGTTAGAGGTGGGGGATGGAGCACCCACCACCTGCCATCCAGGGCCGCACCCTCACCCAGAAGCTAGTCCATGGGCTCGGTGACCCCAGCCCAATGGAAGCAGCAGCCTGGCCGCCCAAACCGGCACACAGCCCACCACCAACGGCCGTCTGTCCCTCCAACAGACCGCCCCCCCAGCTGTGGAATTTCATGTATTAAATGCCGAGGCGGCTGCTGGCAGCTCTGTCGGTTGGCTGTCTTTGTTTCTTTGCTCTGTGGGCGAGTCTCGAGCACGTGGCAGCCCAGCCGGAGCTCGCAGGTTGGAGGAAAAGCGACTTGGGCTTAGTGTCTGTGTATGGCTGCCTTTGCAAAGAGAGAGTCGGATGCCTGGGGGATAGTGCCCCCACGCCCCCGACCCCCCAACCCAGGCTGAGCTCTCTTCGAAGATTTTTCAGGGGGAAATTTACGATTCAGCAGGTTGCCCCAGGACTACCTGGGAGGGGCCCAGGCGCAGACCCACTCTGCAAACTTTGTTCCGGAAGCCTCCCACCGCCGGGACCCCGCCACAGCCCTGGGCCTGGGGCTAGGGATAAAGAGTTCAGGATTTTCTTCTGGAGATGTCGTCACCTCAGGAAAAAGAACAGTTAAAGAGAAATCACACACAAGGTTCCAAAAATAATTTAATAAGGAAAACGTACAGGCATTCTCCCGGCCACTCCTAGCGGTACCCCCCTCCCCCTCCAGCCCCCTCCTCAACTCAGGCTGCAGCCACGACGCTCTGCTGCCCCCTCGTGGCAGAGTTGGGCAGTGGTCCCCGGCAGCCAGAGACACCAGCGGCTGCTGGCTGCTCCCAGGCTGGAGAAAGGGGCGAGGCCGCCTGCTCTTCCCTCATCCTGCCCCGCCCCCCCCCCCCCCCCCCCCCCCGGGCCTGGCACCGCAGGGTGTGGAGGAGGGAGGGGAGAAGACCACAGAGTAACCTGAGCGAGGTGCGGAGAGTTTGCAAGCTTTCGCTAGCACCCTCCCACAGGAACACTTCCTGGAGTGTTCTAAGTAGGGCTGGTGTGGAATTCCTTCTTCCCATCTGGTTCTAAGGTGGCCTCCCCAAGGCATTGTGCCTGGTCCCTGCCACACCTGTCTCAGTTCCGCCTGGCTGGGAGAGGGATGCTCCGCTGGCAGACCCCCTCTTTAAGTCACCCCAGGAGGTAGTTTCCGGTCTTATGTTAGAGAGGAGTGGTTTGAGAAACCAGACTATCTAAGCAGGTTGCTTAAGGTCAGGCAGTTGGTAAGGAGGAATTCTAACTCGAGTCTCTAACATCCCAGTCCCTCTGCCCTCCAAGGACTGGACCAAGCCTCTAGGTTCTCCCCACAGAGGCCAAATTCACGTCTACCCCAGCACCTGCAGGACCCTTCTGGCAGGACCGCCCTGCCCTGGGGTTATTTAGGAAGGTGACCGGCTCTGGAATCAGCCACTTTCTCTCCTGAGGGGACACACAGGAGGGGTGGAGGTGGGGAGCTGCCACCTGCTGCTCTCTCTGCCCAGCCCCACTCTGGTCCTTGCAGAGGACGGCGTATGGGGAAGGGGGGGGGGGCTGTCCTCGCAGCCTGACTGGACATTCTCTTTCCAATGTCAAATGTGGAACATGGAGTTTAATTTTATAAAAGGGCAGGGAAGACTCCTATATAATAATGCAGGCGTCAGACCCCTGATTGCTCCAATGATCATTGGTACCAAAGTCCCTTACCTTTTCCGGAGTCCCAACCAGTCACTCTTCAGAGGATCTGGATCCTTTTTCACCTTCCACTGGGATCCAAACTCAATCCTGAAGGCCACACCTTCCCACACCTCCCAATGCTGAAGCGAGGCCTGTATCCCTTTCTCTCCCCATCAAAAGACAAAATGCCAGCGGCTGGGGCGCAACCTGGCGTCAGGACGCTGCCTGCGTTTCGGCCAGGCCTGCCTCCTTCCCCGCGCTTTTACGGGATGAGGGGGAGAGAGTGCGGGGCACTCCCCGGACACTCGCCACCCCCAGTTCCACAAGGCGGACTACAAGCCCCAGCATGCTGCGGGGCCGCGCTATAACCAGCCCTGTCTGGAGCACCCAGCTCCCCCTCCCTTCTCCCCCGCATCCCCGCATCCCTCGCAGCCGCTCCGGCAGAGGGCCGGGCTATGCGGCTGCGGGAGGCCGGGGGCTGTGGGCGCGCGTCCCGGCGGCGGCGGCGTCCCCGGGGCCCGGCGCCCTGTGCGCCCCCGCGCCCGCTCCCCTCGCCAAGCGGCGTCTTTGTGTGCGGGGGTGCGGGAGACAGGGCGCGAGTCCGCGCCGCCAGAGCCGCTCCCTCTCCCTCTCCCTCCCCCTCCTCCTCCCCGGACGGGGGGGCCTCTCCGCGCCGCCCGCCTCCACCCGCCGGCGCCGCTCGCACATGCCCGCGCCGCAGCCTCGCCCGCAGGCAGCGCCGGCCCCGCGCCCCGCGGCCCCGCGCCCCGGCCCCGGCGCCGTCCCTCCTCCCGGGCCGGGCGCCGCGGCCCCGGCATGAGGAGCGGGCGATGCTCCCCGCCGCCGCCGCCGCCGGGAAGGGGCCGGAGGGCAGGTACCCGCTGCACTACCTGGTGTGGCACAACCGCCACCGCGAGCTGGAGGGGGAGCTCCGCGCCGGCCAGGTGAGCCGCCGGCGGAGGGAGCGGCGGGGGCCCGCGGCCGGCACGCCCGCCGCCCGCCCGGCGTGGGGAGGGGGCGCGGCCGGCCCGCCTCCCGGCGAGTTCGCGGCGCCTCTTTGTTCCAGCCGCGGCGGCCGGGAGGCGGGGGCTGCCCGGCGCCCGCGCCCCTCCGCCGGGGACGGGCGCCCCGCACGTGTCCCGGACCTTCCCAGCTGGGGTGGGGGGCACCGTGCTCCTCCTTCGCCCAGGCAGGGAGGACTCCGGGAGGGGCTGCCGGCTCAGCCCATGTTCCATGTGGTGGAGAATCCGCCCCGCTCAGCTACCTCCCTCCGGGGGAGTATGCGGAGGTGGGCAAGGCGGGGAGGGGGGGGTTGTGTGTCCATAAGCCCAGGGTCAGAGAATAGGCTGTGTGACACTCCCTGGCACCAGCCCCACCCAGTGCCCTCTGCCCTCACGGGGAGTGCTTATCTTTTCTCGGGCTGGGCAGAGCCCCTGGATCCCTCAGACCCCAGGACCGGCTTGGTAATAGGGTGTTGGAGAAAGAGAGACCGTTTGGGGAAGCCCTGAGCTGAAAGGTGCTCTCCTGCCCTTTGGTGCTGGGCCTGGCTCCTAGGTTCGAAGGAAGCTGGGAGCCACGGGCCACCGGGAAGATCTGAGGTTCTGCACACACAGCAGGCTCCCTGGTTCTTGCAAGTCAGTGAGCACAGATGGGTCAGCCAGCTTTTGCTCCACAGTGGCTTCCAAGAATGTGGGGTCTCCTGGTCATTCTCCAGGAGGCAGGCAGGCAGGCAGGCAGGCACAGGTCACACGTGGTTCCCAACTCCCCCTCTGGCCCCCCAGGCTTCACGTAGGCACTGGGCAGGGCCGTCCCCCTTCGCAGGGGGAAGCAGGAGCCGGAGCTGGGCCCTGCCTGCCCCGGTGGCCTCCTCCGAGGCCTGCAGACTGGGCCGCAGCCCTGGGGCCGTGGGCTGGGAGTGGTTTGCCCAGGAGTTGACCCCTCTGGGTGCCGCTTCCTGAGTCACAGGGAGTTCAGTCTGCACAGCTGCCTGCTTCCTGAGGCAGGAGGAGGGCATCGCCAGACAGCGAAGCAGGCGGAGGTCCCAGGGCGCCTCCGAAGCTGACCGCCGAGCCCCCCAGCCAGCTCCGCATCATGGCTGCCGAGCCGTCCCGGGAGATGTTGGGGTGACCTGAGCCTCCAAGTGTCTGGGCTGGTTGGGGTGTCCGCTCACACTTGACCTCCGTTCACACAGGGGTGCTGGAGCTTGCTCCTCAGACCATGCCCATGTTTGTCCATCCTCGAGGAGGTGGTTTTCAGCACACGGGCCTGGCACAGGGGGGCCAGAGGTGGACCCCGCTCCGGGGATGTGTGAACGGGGACGGTCAGTGTGATGTGCCGGGTGCTGAGCCGAGGACTGTCCGGTCCCTCCCGGCTCTCCCCTGCTCTGTCCCCCGAGGACAGAAGAAGACCAGTTTCTGACAGAGGTCACAGCTGGAGGGACTTAAGGCTGGCCGGAGAGGAACTTGCTGACGGGATGGTTGAGGGATGGTGGGTGGAAGAGTTGGTACACAGAATGCCTCAGTCACACTCCTTGACTGCAGAGGTGGGTGGTCTCATTTTTGCAGAGACTGGGCAGAGGCAAGAGGCCCCCGGAGTCCAGGCTCTTTCACCCAGGCCCCTCCGAGGAGGGTGCCTGGTCCAGCAGCCATCTTCCCCGGGGAGGCTGGGGCGGTGAGCTCCGGAGCCCGCTGTAGGGAGGGGTGGTTCGGGGCTGCTGTGCCTGTTCCTCTTTTCCTCCCCTCAGGCTGCCACAGACACCGGGCACCAGCCTCACCATCCCCGCCCCCACCTGCCCGGGTGAGGTAGTGTCTCCTGGAAATGGACACCACCTGCTCCGATCCAGGCAGGGGGAATATAGGGCACTGGTTGAGGTTAACCCGTGTTCAGCCACCGGGGAATCAGGCCAGTCCTCTCCTTGGCTCTGCGCGTGCCTCGAAGGGGAGTGCCAGTCAGTCTGGGAGGGAGAGGCCCCTGGCTGTGTCTTATCTTCGGGCCTGACCCAGAATGACACTTGCGTCCACATGTGCCCTGCTCAGTCCCCGGGGCCTCCGGCTCCCAGGGAGAGGGGAAGGTGCCCAGCCTACCGTGTCCTGCAGAAGGTGGGCCTGGGGGCAGCCACCCACCATCCTAAAGCCACCGCCAACTCCTGGCATTCCGGCCGGGAGGCCCTGGCCTCTGGTCCTCCTGGCACAAACCGTCACAGAACACAGCATCTGGGCTTCCCCGGCTGTCACCTGGCACAGCAACCTCTGCTTCATGCCGAGAAGCCCCGGGCGCAGAGGCCCTCCCGTGGGCAGGCTTGGCAATGCTGTCTGCCGGAGAGGGGGATGGGATGGGACGGCAGGCTCCAGAGCAAGTTCATGTGCTGTGCTCAGTCCCCACCCCCAGCTCCTTTGGGGGCTGGAAGCAGGGAGTGGTCGGGAGACGGGAGGTGCTGAGAGGGTGTATTTTGGTGAAGGGAAGGGTCCATGACCACCCCTCGCTGGCGCCCAGCAGCACATGGTTGCTGGGTGCCCGGCTTCCTGCTTTGCCGGGTTGGGAGGGGGCCGGGATGTGCCAGTTCCTTCTTGGCTGGCAGTCCTGAGGACGGCACAGCCAGCTGGCCATGGCCCTGGCTCTGGAGTCACCAGTCTCTGGAGTTCCCTGGGGGTGTGAGGGGGAGGCTGGCGTGTACGGCTCCCTGTGGGAGGGCGGAGGGGGCAGCATTCCTCCCCTGGCAACAGGCCCTCTGGAGAGGGCCAGGCTGTGCTTCTAGGGAAACATCTTTCTTCCTGGGGCTGCCTCCACCACGGGCTTCCTTCCTGCTCTCCCAGTGCATCCCTCTGACCTGGAGGCGGGGAGATGGGATTGCGGGGCCCCCAGATGCTCAGACGCTGCCCCTCCCAAGGTACCTATTGTGTTCCTGAGCACCTATGCCCCCCGTTCACCCTCCTCCCAAAGTGAGCATTCAGGTGTGGGCCATTGCCACAGCTCAGGGGAGAGAGCCACAAACCCCAGAAACCAGAAATCAATGTGTCTGGGCTGAGGGCGGGGCTGCGTGGGGCAGGATGGCGGAGGCGGGGTGAAGCGAGAGTTAGCAGGGGCCACCCCCACCTGCTCAGCCCAGCTTGAGGGAGCATCCTGCCTCCCTCCCCCCTGAGTGACTCAGACATACCTGTCCCTTCACCTCAGGGGCCGGCGGGAGGACTGGGAAGCAGTGACCGCACCAGACCCCCCTGTCCCCCTGGGACCGGAGGAGGGAGGGGGCCAGGGAAGAGAGAGAAAGACTGAGCAGGCCAGGCCTCACCCACGGGGCCCCGCTCCCTTCCTCTCCGGCACCCGCGCTCAGTCTGTGCATTTGGTGTGTCCTTGTAAGATTTCACCTAACAAAAGGATCCTGCTAATGCTAAACGAGTTGGAAAATACACCCTGCACCTGCGTGTGGATGTGAGGGGTGTGCATGTGCTGGTATGCTGGCAGCCATCACGCGTGTTACACATGAGTAGACACCTGTAGAGCCAGAGGGCGGCTGGCTCGAACGTGCTTGCACCCTTTGGGTACACACATACGCTGAGGGTGGAGGCAGGGGTGTGAGTGTGCATCCTCAGGGTGCGTGCACGTGCGAGTGTGTGTGCCTGAGGGGGGACCTCCCGGGAGCCCTGGCTCTTAAGCTGGAGAGACCCCTGCGGATGGCTCCGGCTGAGGCCTGCTGGGTTTCAGGGTTTCCATTCTCTCGGAGAGGAGCACGGTGTTGGGTTTCACGGGAAACCTTTTCATTCCAGCAATTAAATAGCTCCAGGCTTTGCTGGGGAAATTAATGAATTCTCCCGCCTGGGGCCGCTTCCCCTGTGAGGCTCTGCTGGGGCAGGTGGGGGCGTCTGTGGGGCTCGGTTGGGTACAGGCAGGGCCCTTGGAAAACAGCTGTGCCCTGGGGACGCTGGGGAGGGTGTGGGTAGATCTCTGAAGGGGTGGGAGGGAGGAGGGGCACCCTGCCCTGCAGGCACTGCCAGCCTCTCTCTGGAGCCTGGAACGGAGGCACCTGAGGGAGCAGGGGGCGGGCAGCGTCTGAAGCCCCGGGGCCAGGCTGGGTGTCCTGCCAGCTCCCTGGGGCCTTGTTAGCAGCAGCCTCTGGGGCAGGGCTGGTGAGATGGCTCTGGGTCTGTGGCCCCCCCCCCCCCCCCCCACCCCAGGGCTCAGGACCCCACCCGGGGCGGGGCCTTGAGGGTCCCATGCTCTCCCTCCTCCGCGGGGAGCTGGAGTGGAGGCGCAGGGGAGCCACTCACATTTCTGAGTCACAGCTTCGCGGGCCACAGGGGTCAGCCAGGGACACTTTTTGGAGGCTCCTGGTATATTTGAAAATGAAGAAATGCCAACACAGGTTAGAAAAAATAACATAAATAACTTAAAGTGCTTTCTTTTTGACAAAGGAGCTCCTATCTGTGTTCTAAAATCTTTAACTGTCGGTAGGAGGCTTATAATGGAAAGCAGAGGCCCTCCCTCCGCCTCTCCCACCTCGCACCTCATTCCCCAGAGGCGACCACCTTGTGTTATTCACCTCCACGATTATCAGCAGCATACTTCCGCAACTATCCCGTGGCTTATCCATCTCACCCTTTCTTTTTTCTTTTTTTCTTTAAAAAAAAAATAATTTTATTGATTTTTCACAGAGAGGAAGGGAGAGCGATAGAGAGCTAGAAACATCGATGAGAGAGAAACATTGACCAGCTGCCTTCTGCACACAACCCCACCACCACCACCACCTGGGGATGTGCCCGCAACCAATGCACATGCCCCTGACCGGAATTGAACCCGGGACCCCCCAGTCCACAGGCCGATGCTCCGTCCACTGAGTCAAACCAGTTTCGGCCATCTCACCCTTTATGGCCGTCCCCTCCCCATGTCCCTCAGGCTTAGTCATCTGTGTGCTGGTTGCACACGTGTTGGTTACACGCCAGTTACGGGCCATGGCTGCCTGGGACCTGGGCGTCCAGCGGTGAACAGAGCAGAGAGGGACCCTCCTTCTGTGGGGTTTACAGTTCAGGTCCTGGAGGCCATGAAAACAAACCAACCAACCAACCAGCGATTTCGTGTTGAAAGAGAACCAATGTGAGGTAAGGGTCAATGGCAGACAAATAGCACCTGTCACCGAGGCCGTGCTGTCGGCCAGGCCTCTCTGAGGAGGTGACATCAGCAGCGGCCTGAGTGGGAGATGGCTGCAGGGAAGGCCGGGGCGGGGAGTGCAGTTTGGAGGGAGCAGAGGCTGGGAGCGCATGAGTTCAAGGAGACGTCCCATCCTATGGGGTGGGAAGCCACCGGCAGGCTTTGAGCTAAAGGACCTGGGGGACGTTTCGAGGGACTCTGGCTGGGTCGCGTGGGGCCGGACCTGAGGCAGGAGTGGGGAGGGGGGTGGAGAGACCGGTGAGGAGATGGGACGCCTGAGGCAGATGGCAGCCCAAGGGGGTGACACTGAGAAGACCCTGGACCTGTTTTGAAGGGAGAGCTGCTAAGGTGAGGTTTTGCCAGTGGATTAGGTGTAAGAGGTGAGAGAAAAGGAAGAGAGACAGGGTTTGGAGGCTCTGCAGCCTGGAAAGGGAGTGAATGAGGCTGTTTCCTGCGGAGGGAGCACTGGGGCAGGTGCGGCTGTCCGGGAATGGCTGGCCGGAAGGAAGCCGGGCCGAGGGAGGTCATGGGGAGGCCACGCTGTCCCGTTCTGCTTTGTGAGTCCAAGGACCTTTTCCTATTTCTCTGAGGATGCAAATTGCTGTTTCCCTCCAAAAAAGTTTTCTTCTGTTTCCTGCGTTGACAGTGTTTCCTCTGGGTTTAAAAATCCATTTGCCTGTTTTGGTCTCTTTTATGTTGGCAGCTTTCCTCAAATGTCCAGTCACCCCTGCCTGTGGGGGCATATTTACTAGTAAGAATAGGGTAGTGCAGTTGGTTAGAACGTCATCTTAATACACCAAGGTTGTGGTGGGTTCGATCCCCGGTCAGGGCACATATAAGAAACCACCAACGGAAGCATAAATAAGTGGAACAACAAATCCATGTTTCTCTCTCTTAAATCAATTTGAAAAAGAAGAAGAATGGGGCTGTGGAGCTTACTGGTGCCTGGGTGCTCCTGGAAGGTGACTGGTGGCAAGCAGGCCTGCTTGCTGTAGGATTCCCAAGTGTCTGTACCCAGAGGCCTTTGTGTCTCCGGTTTCTCTGTTCTCCCGCTGGGGTGAAAGGGGGCGATCTGGCTGAGGCAGGGATGGGCCTGGGCTCTCACAGCCCTAGCCGATTTGGCTCAGTGGCTAGAGCATTGGCTTGTGGACTCAAGGGTCCTGGGTTCGATTCCAGTCAAGGGCACATGCCCTTCTGAGTTTCGGGCTTGATCCCTAGTAGGTGGCATGGAGGAGGCAGTCAATCAATGGTTATCTCTCATTGATGTTTCTCTCTCTCTCCCTCTCCCTTCCTCTCTGAATCAATAAAAAAATGTTTTAAAAAATGATAGTATTGATACATAGTATCCCACAGGTACCATGAACATATTCTTTCATTCCTATAATGTAATTCTGCCACTGTTTGCTAAATCTCAGCGATAGCGTCAAAGATGAAATTGGTGGCCCTTCCTGAGGTGGGCCTGGGCGCCTGGGATGTGTCCTGTCCCGGCGGCCCTGCTTGGCCCGCAGCCTCTCTAGTCTACCTGCCGGCCCAGGCTTACTCTCCACAGCAGCCCCCTGGGCGTGGGGGAGGAGACCTGTCAGGGGACCTAGTGGACAGGAAAGGAGGAAGGCCCTCCCTCTCTCAGAGCTACTTCCTGTCCAGTCCCGCAAGCCCCTCTCCACTCCCCTGGCCCCAGCTAACCGCGTCTGTCTTCCCATTGCTTCATGGGACGCGCAAGGCGGGTGGCAAGGTGGCTGCTGCCTTCTGAGAGGCTCTGGGTTCGGGAGGGGAGGAGGGGGCTGCTTTGGAAGTGACCAGGGCTTCGTCTTCACCTCCTTCTCCAGGTGGACATCGAGCAGCTGGACCCCCGTGGGCGGACTCCGCTGCACCTGGCCACCACGCTGGGGCACCTCGAGTGTGCCCGTGTGCTGCTGGCACACGGTGCAGATGTGGGCAGGGAGAATCGCAGCGGCTGGACAGGTGGGCACCCTGCCAACCCCAGGCCCCCAGCCAGGGTTTCCCCAGCATCGTATCCTCACCTCCGCCTCCGCCTCCCCCTGCCCCGCCCCCAGTGCTCCAGGAGGCTGTGAGCACGCGGGACCTGGAGCTGGTACAGCTGGTGCTGCGGTACCGGGACTACCAGCGGGTGGTGAAGCGGCTGGCGGGCATCCCCGTGCTCCTGGAGAAGCTCCGCAAGGTGAGGCCCCTCTCGGCCGCCCCGCGGAGGCGGGAGCCCGGTCTGCAGCGCAGGCCTCGCCACTCTCCTTTCACCCTCCAGGCGCAGGACTTCTACGTGGAGATGAAGTGGGAGTTCACGAGCTGGGGTAAGAGGGGCCGGTCGGGTCTCCCTGGGCCTCAGGGCCTTTGCACCTGCCGCTCCCCCGCCCGCTCTCCCCGTAGCTCTTGCCGTCGCTCCTCCTCTTTCGGTTCTCGGCTCAGGGCCACCAGCCGGGCCTTAGCGCACCGCCTCAGACACTGCCTCAATCCCCTTCTTATTATTTCCTCCTCTTTGCACTGAGTTGCTCATTTGTTTGTTACCTGTCACCCCTCGCTGGTAGGTAAGCTCCGAGATGGCAGGGGTCCTGTCTTGTTCAATGTTGTATCCCCGGTGACTGTGTACACAGTAGGTGTTTAATGAGTATCTGTTGGGAGACGGGTGAAGGATGGAGTGGATGGTGGGTATTAGGGACTGGGTGGTGGCTGACACAGGCCTGTCTCCGACCTCAGATTGCTCATGTCTGAGTGACTGTGGTCTATGTTTGGGGGGGTGGGGGGGCCCGCACACACTGGGGGGAGGTGGGGGGGGGGCCGCACACACTGGGGGGAGCAGTTTATCGCCTACCAGTTCCCTTATCCTTTCCTGGCCACACCTGGCCCCATGCCCGGACGTGGCCTTCGTTGGGTGAGTCTGGCAAATCGAAGCCATCTCTGACCCTCCCTCCCACCTAGTGCCCCTGGTGTCCAAGATCTGCCCCAGCGACACCTACCGAGTGTGGAAGAGCGGGCAGAACCTGCGGGTGGACACCACCCTGCTGGGCTTCGACCACATGACGTGGCAGCGAGGGAACCGCAGCTTCGTCTTCAGGGGCCAAGGTCAGGCCGGCAGGAGGCGGGCGGGTGGGGAGGCCGGAGGCAGCCCGGTGCTGCCCCTCACCTCCGTGCTGCCCCGCGGCCGCAGACACCAGCGCCGTGGTCATGGAGATCGACCACGACCGCCGGGTGGTGCACACGGAGACACTGGCGCTGGCCGGGCAGGACCGCGAGCTGCTGCTGGCTGCCGTCCAGCCCACGGAGGAGCAGGTGCTGAGCCGGCTGGCGGCGCCCGTGGTCACCACGCAGCTCGACACCAAGAACATCTCCTTTGAGAGGTGAGAGGGGTGGTCTCGGGGGCCTGGAGCCTGCCCGGTGGGCTGCCTCCTTACCTGGACGCTCTGACCCCGCAGGAACAAGACGGGCATCCTGGGCTGGCGCAGCGAGAAGACGGAGATGGTAAACGGGTACGAGGCCAAGGTGAGGCCCTGGAGCTCCCTGGGGCCAGACCCCGCCACACTCTCACCCACGGGGAGCCGGGCCAGGGTTTCCTGAACCTTCTCTCAGCCTCAGGGCTGCAGACGCTGGGCAGCACTGAGGGAAGGGCACCAGTGTAAGAGGCAGCTGAGGAGAATGGTCAGGGCTTATTGAGCACTTACTATTCTGACATCTTATATATATATGTATAGGTACACATGCACACATACATACATGTGTACGTATCACACAGGCATACACACGCGTGTGCTAATTTAATCCTCATAACAACCCCTTCCGGTTGGTACTATTACTAATCCCATTTTACAGATGATTTTTTTTAAAATTAGAAAATTATTTTATTATGAATAAGGCAAGTTATAAAAATTATTTTAATTATTATGGTCCAAAATAGATACAGACTTCTGCAAATTTTTTAAAAAATTAAATTATTATCTGTGTACATATTTTAACATTGCCCCCCCCCCCATACATACCCTCCCTCCCCAGAGTTTTGTGTCCATTGGTTGTACTTACATGCATGTATACAAGTCCTTTGGTTGATCTCTTATCTCCCCCAGATCTCCCTACCCTCCCCGCTGTAATTTTACAGTCTGCTTGTTGCTTTACTGTCTTTATATCTGACTTTTGGTTTGTCCGTTTATAATGTTCTTTAATATCTATAAATGAGTGAGGTCATGTGGTATTTCTCTTTCATTGACTGGCTGATTTCACTCAGCATGATGTTCTCTAGTTCTATCCAGGTTGCTGCAAATGATGAGAATTCCTTTTTTTATGGCAGCATAGTATTCCATTGTGTAGATGTACCACAGTTTTTTGATCCAATCATCTGCTGACGGGCACCTAGGCTGTTTCCATATTCTAGCTATTGTAGATTGTGCTGCTATGAACATAGGAGTGCATACAGATGATTATTGAACCCCTTCCACGGTTCAATAACCTTCACAACAGCTCTATGAAGTAGGATGTCAGCCCATCTAAGGAGGAGGAAAAGGAGGCTTGGGGAAGTTAAATGACCTGCACACAGTCACATAACTGTGAGTGACAGGTCAGGTTCAGACCCCGGCCACCTAACCCCACAGCCAGGCCCCTCTGGGACCCCACAGCCCCCACCAGGGCCACATGGTGCCACCGCTGAGCGAAGGGGCTGGCAGGTGCTACAGGGCTTGTGTTTTCCTCCTGGAGTCTCCTGGGTTCCGTAGGCTGGTCAGAGTCTCCGCGTTTTGTCCCCTCAGCCCTGCGCTTCCCACACTGAGGCATGTCCCCATCACACGGGCACTGTCGACTTTCTTGTCTCTTCAACTTAACCGTGAGCCCCAAGAGGGCCGGGACTATGTCTGGCTGTGCTTGTGCACCACGGTATCCCTGATGCCCGCCTCAGAGCCCGGCTCCCAAGGACTCCTCACAAAATGTTTGCTGAATGAATGAGAGAATGAATTACTGACCTCATATTGATAGATCTACTTGCTCAAAGGCCTGGGGTTAGGAGCAGACAGCTCCCCCGTCTCCTGCCCCAGGCCCTTCCTTGCAGGAAGAGTTCGGAAAGTCCTGGGGAGCCAGGGGCAGGGATACCAGTGGTCTGTGAGCCCTTTCTTCATCTCTCCCCAGGTGTACGGGGCATCCAATGTGGAACTCATCACCCGGACACGGACAGAGCATCTTTCAGAACAGCACAAGGGCAAGGTCAAAGGTAACGGGGTAGAGGCACGTGGGCGGCTGTGAGGAGCCGGCTGCCACGTGAACACCTCCATCAGCACCCCCTCTGACATCCTTGCAAAAGCCAGGATCGTCTATTCAGGCAAATAGGTTCCCACTCAAGGGCCGAGGCCTCATGGTTGGTAGTGGCTGCCTGCGTGCTGCCAAGGTGATTCCAAGGCATCATTTGGTTGGGCTCCGTGACCAGAGTCTGCATGGGGTTTGGGAAGGGAGAGAAGTGTCATGGCTGCCCTTTGTTGGTCCTTCCAGCCTAGTGGGACACACCCTAGGCAGAAAGTCCGGGCCACTGATTCCCTGTGCTTCTTGATGCTACACCTGACGTTCTGGGCATCATTTATGGCACATGTGTCAAACACAAGGCCCGCGGGCCAAATCCGTCCCGCCAGGCCTTGCAATGTGGCCGCACACGCTGCATCATGCACTCCGCTGTTTCCATCACGTGGACTGATAACCATTGCCCGGTTAGGCTGAGTGATTTGCCCTTCTCTGATGAGTTCGACACCCATTTTGGTGTCCACAGACAATTCCACAGGAGAACAAGTGAATATGGAGGTGCCTGAAAGAAAACATACATACACATGTATATTCCAGAACTGCTCACCAAACGCAGGTATTTGTGTCCAGTGCCATCGACTGGAGGGTGACGCTGGAAGTTTACCCTGAGCCCGAGGCCTGCTTTTTCTGCCGGCTGTAGAGATAGTGGTCCTGGCCCCGCCCCTGGCGTTCCCAGCCCCTTCAGAGGAAGGTGCCCGGATGTTGGTGTGGACAAGCAGCCGCCCCGCCCCCAGGGGTCATCCTCCTGCCTCGGACTTGGGTGCTTTGACTTCCGAGGGCTGCGGTGTCCTCCAGGATGCCACCTTTCTCACAGGTTGCAAGACACCGCTGCAGTCCTTCCTGGGAATTGCCGAGCAGCATGGGGGCCCCCAAAACGGGGTGAGTGTGGGCCAGGGCGGGGCGCTGGTGGAAAGGTACGGATGTGGCTCGGGAGAAGGCCCGGAAGGTGTCCTCTTGGCATGCCTGTGAGGACCTCTCCCACGATGCCCAAAAACTCAGTGGCAGTGGGGGTGGCTCCAGGCCTGGGATACAAACGGCTGGGCTGGCATCCAGGGCTGAGAAGGACTCACGGGCCCTCCCCGTGCGGTGCAGACCCTCATCACCCAGACTCTGAGCCGAGCCAACCCCACTGCCATCACCGCGGACGAGTACTTCAACCCCAACTTTGAGCTTGGCAACCGTGACATGGGCCGCCCCATGGAACTGACCACCAAGACACAGAAGTGAGGCCCCCGGCTGGCACTAGGGGGGGTGGGCAGGGCAGGATGGGGGGGGGGGCAGGGGCTTTCTGGAGCATCAGGTTCCAGGAGCATCATTTCTACAATGTCCCTCATCCCTTGGGACCCTGGGGGGGCAGGTTCAAGGCCAAGCTGTGGCTTTGTGAGGAGCACCCCCTGTCCCTGTGTGAGCAGGTAGCTCCCATCATCGACCTCATGGCTGTGAGCAACGCGCTTTTCGCCAAGCTCCGGGATTTCATTACCCTGCGCCTGCCTCCTGGCTTCCCGGTCAAGATCGGTGAGTCCCGGGCCCACTGTGGTGGGGCTGGGTGGGTGTAGAGGAGGGAGAGGGGGCAGTCTACAGTGTGAGGGGGTGGGTGGTGGCACCTGATGGTTTCCTCATCCTCAGAAATCCCGATCTTCCACATCCTCAACGCCCGCATCACCTTCGGGAACCTCAACGGCTGCGACGAGCCCGTGCCTTCCGTGCGGGGCAGCCCGGGCAGCGAGACCCCTTCCCCTGGCAGCGACTCCTCCAGCGTCAGCAGCTCCAGTTCCACAAGTGAGCGCTGCCCCCCTGAGCTCGCCCTGCCCCCCTGAGCTCGCCCTGCCCCTCTGAGCTCACCCTGCCCCCCCTGAGCTCGCCCTGCCCCTCTGAGCTCGCCCTGCCCCTCTGAGCTGGCCCTGTCCCCCCTGAGCTCGCCCTGCCCCCCCTGAGCTCGCCCTGCCCCTCTGAGCTCGCCCTGCCCCCCCTGAGCTCGCCCTGCCCCTCTGAGCTCGCCCTGCCCCTCTGAGCTCGCCCTGCCCTCCCTGAGCTCGCCCTGCCCCCCTGAGCTCGCCCTTCCCTTCTGAGCTCACCCTGTGCCCTCTGAGCTCACCCCGCCCCTCTGAGCTCGCCCCGCCCCTCTGAGCTCGCCCTGTCCCCCCTGAGCTCGCCCTGTCCCCCCTGAGCTCGCCCTGTCCCCCCTGAGCTCGCCCTTCCCCTCTGAGCTCGCCCTTCCCCTTTGAGCTCACCCCGCCCCCCTGAGCTCACCCCGCCCCCCTGAGCTCACCCCGCCCCCCTGAGCTCACCCCGCCACTCTGAGCTCGCCCTTCCCCCCTGAGCTCGCCCTGCCCCTGAGCTCGCCCTGCCCCCCCCAGCTCGCCCTGCCCCCCCCAGCTCACCCTGCCCCCCCCCAACCCCCCCCCCGAGCTCGCCCTGCCCCCATGAGCTCACCCTGCACCCTGAGCTCGCCCCGCCCCTCTGAGCTCGCCCCGCCCCTCTGAGCTCGCCCCGCCCCCTGAGCTCGCCCTGCCCCCATGAGCTCACCCCGCCCCCCTGAGCTCACCCCGCCCCCCTGAGCTCGCCCTGCCCCTCTGAGCTCGCCCTGCCCCTCTGAGCTCACCCTGCCCCCCCTGAGCTCGCCCTGCCCCTCTGAGCTCACCCCGCCCCCCTGAGCTCACCCCGCCCCCTGAGCTCGCCCCGCCCCCTGAGCTCGCCCCGCCCCCCTGAGCTCACCCCCGCCCCCTCTGAGCTCACCCCGCCCCCCTGAGCTCGCCCCGCCCCCCTGAGCTCGCCCTTCCCCCCTGAGCTCGCCCTGCCCCCCCCCCTCCCCCGAGCTCGCCCTGCCCCCATGAGCTCACCCTGCACCCTGAGCTCGCCCTGCCCCTCTGAGCTCGCCCGCCAGCCCCCTGTCCAGAGCCCTCTTCCCCTCCCTGGGAGCCACTCTGACCTCAGCCTGCCCTCAGCCTCCTGCCGTGGATGCGAGATCTCTCCCGCCTTGTTCGAGGCCCCGCGAGGCTACAGCGTGCTGGGGGGCCAGCGGGAGGCAGTGAGCCATGACGACGACGACGACCTCCTGCAGTTCGCCATCCAGCAGAGCCTGCTTGAGGCAGGCAGTGAGTACGACCAGGTTCGTGCCCTGGGACCAGGGGCCACTTGCCTGCGGTGCCGCCGTAGCCGACCGGCCCCGCCTCTCCCGCCAGGTCACCATCTGGGAGGCGCTGACCAACAGCAAGCCGGGCACTCACCCCATGTCCTGCGAGGGCCGCCGACAGGACAGGTCAGTGTCCACCAGGATTTGGAGATGCCCCCTCCCCCCTTCCTCTATCCCCCCCCAGAACACCCCAACACCCTGTCACAGTGGGTGAGGACACTGCTCACCCAACAGCCCCTCCGGCCCAGAGGAACCTCTGGAATCAAAGTGGTTTCTACCACACCCTTTTCTGGCCCTGCGGGTGGGTGAGCAGAACTCCTCATGGCCTCCGGACCCTCCCCGGGCCAGATGTCAGGGCCAGGGTTCGAGAAGATGCCCACACGCGCTGGCTGCTGCCCCTGGGAGGATGGGCTTTGCAGGGACTGGGATGTGTGTGCCACGCCCGGCGGGAGCCAGGGAGGTGGGCAGGGCTGCTTGGTCCCGGGCCTCCACACTGGCTCCCGACCCGCTGGCCCGCAGTTGCGCCCGGAGCCCTGGATGTGTCGTCCTTGCCCCCAGGAGCGACCCGCCCACCCCGCAGCACCAGCCCGCCACCCCCACGGCGGCGCCCGGCCCCCGGCCCGGCCCCGGCCCCGGCTGCCGCGTGTTCCCGAGCTACGACGAGCAGCTGCGGCTGGCCATGGAGCTGTCGGCGCGGGAGCAGGAGGAGCGGCGGCGCCGGGCGCGCCAGGAGGAGGAGGAGCTGGAGCGGATCCTGAGGCTCTCGCTGACCGAGCAGTAGTGCCGCTGCCCGGCCTCGGCCACGCCACGTGAGCCCCGCGGAGTGGCTGGAGGCCAGGGCCACCGCCTCAGGGGCGCAGGGAGGCACAGGCACTGGACCAGGAGGGGGTCGGCACGGCCCCGGGGTACCTTTCCTGGCCGGGCCAGGAAGCAGCTGGCTTGGCCCGGTCCCCCTGCTTGGCTGAAACTGACCCTCAGCCCTCTCCCCCGCCCAAGGGCAGAGCCAGGCGGCCCTGAGCGGGAGGCCGGTCCTCAGAGGAGCAGCGTCCCCTTCCCTGCTCCTGGCTGGCCTCCCTGCTGCCTGCTCACCGACCCACCCCGGACACTGCCCGTGAAGCCTTTGCATTTCCGCTCTTCGCCCCTGGGGGCAGCTGAGCTCCCCAAGTGCTGTGCTGCTGCTTTGTTCCGGCCGCAAACCAGCACGTCTAGGGCCCAGCCCCTCCCCCACTCCAGCATTTCAGCGTCAAGTGCACTTAGCGGGGTGCCCAGCTCCCCCAGCCCTCACACCCCTCCCAGGTCTCAGGGTGGTCCCAGCTTCCATGTGGGCGGCCAGAGGTTGGAGACCCCTTTCCCCAAGACATTTTTTTTTTTGTGATCAGGAGGGTGCCCACCGTGGCCCCCCACACCTGGGTGAGCCTGGCTCCCACATGATTTTTTTTGTCAAATGGGAGACATATTGGGCTGGGGGCAAGCTCTAGACCCTACACTCGACTGGATACAGAGGGGTTGCCCGAGGCCCTGGCATCACCACCCACCCCTTCCCACCAGCTGCTGCTAGCCCTCTGTGGTTGTGCGTCCCACCTGCCCCTGCCCAGGGGCTGATTCTAAAACCCTTCATCCAATGGTGCTAACCCCCGGCTCTCCCCAGCCCCACCCCACCCACCAAGAGAAGCACAGACCCTGCCGGGGGCAGGGGCCCACGGCACACCCTAGCCCGGATTCTCTCTGATGGGGCTGCCCTGGGTCAGCCGGGAGGTTCAGAAGGGACACAAAGGGATGGAAAGAAAGAACAAAGAGAAACGGTTCCTCTTACCCCCTCCCTGATGCCAGGGGCACCAGACTGATTCTGAGGCACAAATTAAAGAGGCTTCAAACCTGAGGCTTTTCCTATCTGCCTTCACTGGGAGGAACGCCCGCCTGGTTCCTTCTGAACTTCAGTGTGGGGAGGCCCTGAGGGGAGAGGGTGCCTGCTGGATCCTGAGCTCATCTGTCAGCGTCTCGGGGAGCCTGGGGATAGTATGTGTAGAGGCTGGGAGACTTGTTCTACACATACACTCTCTCTCTCACACACACACACACATACATGCTCTCACACACACACATACACATACACTCTCTCACACACACACACACACATGCTCACACACATACACATACACTCACACACACACATACATGCTCTCACACACACACATACACATACACTCTCTCACACACACACACATGCTCTCACACACACACATACACATACACTCTCTCACACACACACACACATGCTCTCACACATACACATACACTCACACACACACATACATGCTCTCACACACACACATACACATACACTCTCTCACACACACACACACACATGCTCTCACACACATACACATACACTCACTCTCTCTCTCACACACACACACACACACACTCACACACATACATGCTCTCTCTCACACACACACATACACTCTCACACTCAAATAGAGACACACACACGCCCCAGGCAGGAGGCACAGACTGAACACTTAGTAAAAGATTTCATTCAGTATGACTTGTTTTCCTCCTGGAGCTGAGGCCACACAGGGCTAGGGGCAGTGTGTATGAGGCGGGTGGTGGGGGGTGAACCTGCTGGCCCAGGCCAGTTTTTGCCCGCCCTCCCCTGTGGGTGGAAAGAGCGCCCTCTGCTGGGCGTAACCGGCGGATCCAGCTCTACAGCCAAAGGATTGTGTCTGTAGAACTGGGGTGGCATCCGCCGGTTTACCACTCATGTGGGCGGAGTCACGTGGCCTGATTAGAGGGACTAGCCCTGTCACTCCCCCCGCTAGTCTATCGAGTCGCCACCCCTTTGAGGCCAAGCCCCGTTCCCCAATGTCCCCAAGCACCTTGCTAATAACTAAGAACTCCTCTGCCCCGAGCGAGGGGCCGGGCAGACGCCGTCTCGCCGTGCAGCACCGGTGCTGAGGCCCCGTCACCCGGCCAGCTCCCGCCGAGTCCGGAGGAGGCGCGCCGCGCGGCGGCCGGCGGTGCGGTGCCGGCGGTACCTGTCTCCGCCCGCGAGGCTCCACTTGTCCAGGCTTCCCGCCAGGGAAGGAGTTCCATTCCCAGTCCCGCGCCCAGCCCAGAGGCGGGCTCCCAAGTTGCAGACCCAAAGCCTGGGCAGCTGCGCCCTGCGCCCGGCGG
Organism: Pipistrellus kuhlii; assembly: GCF_014108245.1. Lineage (NCBI taxonomy): Eukaryota > Metazoa > Chordata > Mammalia > Chiroptera > Vespertilionidae > Pipistrellus > Pipistrellus kuhlii. The sequence continues at coordinate 3,114,761 of NW_023425539.1, read as the reverse complement.
CCTCGCCCTCCGGGGTCGGAGCTGCCGCGGCGGCGCTAGTCGCCGTCCACCAGCTCGCACAGCATGTTCTCCAGCGCCGTGATGCGCTGCTCCTGCGCCTGCACCTGCTCGCGCAGTGCCTTGACCTGCTCCAGCAGCGTCTCCAGCATGTTCTGCTGCGGGGGGAGGACAGGGGGCGGCGTCGGCGGGGGGAGGGGATGGGGGGTGGGGAACGAACGTGTAGACTGGGCCTGGGCCTGGGAGGGGGCGGGGTCTGGGCCTGGGAGGGGGCGGGGCCTGGGTCTGGGCCTGGGCGGGGTCTGGGTCTGGGAGGGGGCGGGGCCTGGGCCTGGGAGGGGGCGGGGTCTGGGTCTGGGCCTGGGAGGGGGCGGGGGCTGGGCCTGGGCCTGGGAGGGGGCGGGGGCTGGGTCTGGGCCTGGGAGGGGGCGGGGCCTGGGCCTGGGCCTGGGAGGGGGCGGGGTCTGGGTCTGGGCCTGGGAGGGGGCGGGGTCTGGGTCTGGGCCTGGGAGGGGGCGGGGTCTGGGTCTGGGCCTGGGAGGGGGCGGGGTCTGGGTCTGGGCCTGGGAGGGGGCGGGGGTCTGGGCCTGGGCCGAATCTCACCGATAAGGGGGCGTCGCTGGCGGACTGGCTGCGGCGGGGGCCGGAGGGCGGGCGCGCGTCCAGGATGTTGCGCTTGGTGACCCGGAGCTCGCGGTGCTTGGGGGGCACGTACCCGTCCCGCAGCGAGATGAGCACGGGCTCGGCGTCCTGGCCCGACAGCCACTCGTCCGCTTCCAGGGCCGGTTCGGGCCCCGGCGTGTCTGGATACAGGTCATCCTGGAACAAGTCTGACTGCGGGGTGGGGTGGAGGGAGGGGAGGAGTGATGGTGGGGTCCGGGGGAGGAACAGGGGGGTGAGGGTTAGCAGGCGCCGGACCTGCTCCGCCCCCTTCCACCTCGGAGCCCCGCCCCACCTAGCCCCTCTCCCCGCCCCTCACCTTGCGGGGCACCGTCATGATGATGGGCTCACATTTCCTTTCGTGCAACTTGTAGAACCTGTAAGGGAGTGGGGGGGCTCAGCACCCCACAGGCGCCCGTCCCGTTAGCGTCTCCCTGGGAAGGGGTTGGAGGCCCCCACGTGCGGAGCGCCTCCCGGGCATTAGCTTTAAGTGAGTGGTTAGTCCAGCAGGGAACGCCTCCCAGAGGGTGCGGGCCACCCTCTTACAGAGGAGGACACCCAAGGTCAGAGACTGCCAAGCTGGTTGGACGCCCCCCGTTTCCCCAAAGACCACCCGATCGGGCCGCCCCGTGTCTCCCCGCGGGAAGGACGGGTGGGGGCTGCTGACCGGGCGATCTCGCACTTGCTGACGTCCAGCCCCCGCCTGGGCATGAAGCCCATGCCCCGCTGCGGCTCCTTGCTGCTGAACGTGTTGAGGTAGTGCACGAAGGGCGGCTCCTCGGTGATCTCAAAGTACCGGATGCTGCTGTCGCCCTGCAAAGCCGGCGGGTTCAAGCCGCACCGCGGAGGAACCCCCTCCCCCGGTCTCTGCCAGCCGCGCTCTCCCCGCCCGGCCCCCGCCGGCGCACCTTGCCGCACAGGTAGACGATGCTGGAGTCGGGGTCGTAGAAGGGCAGGAGGACGCCGTTGCTCGTGTCCATCTCCTGCAGCGCCACCGGCTCCTCGAAGTTGTTCTGCCGGAGCACAGGAGGCGTGACCGGCCCGCCCGCCCGCTTCAGGATCCCCCGCCGCCCCGAACCCGAACCCCTGCGCTCCGCCGCAGTTCCGGTCCCGGACACGCCCCTCCCGGGCCGCGGCACACAGGCCCTCTCCGCAGCATGCAGTCACCGCACACCACCCCCAGGGACTCGGCATCACCAGTCGGGGGCGCCAGTGTGGGCTCCTGCAGGCAACGCAGCAGCAAAACTGGGCGGAGGGGTGGGTGTGGGCGTGGGAGGCGCTGCAGGGAGGGCAGCAGCCTCCAGCCCGGTCCGGTGGGCACGCCCTGCGGGGTGGGGGGGACGCCTGGCCCCGCTCCCGTGATGCCAGTCCCCGGGGCACACACCCCGCGCTTCCAGCTGCGTTACCGGGTCCCACAGGCCCAGCTCTCGCTGGCTCATGCGGGTGAAGCCCGTGGTGAAGATATGGCCCTGGCGCGTGAAGACGGCCCGCATGGGCCTCATCCCCTCGTGGGCCGCAAACCTCTCCTGGGGGCAGGGGAAAACAGGGAGAGGCGTCACCCGCTGCCTGCCCCGGGGGTCCTGGAGGGAGGGCCCAGCAGCCTGCTGGCCAGCGTGGGGGGGACAAAAAGGGGCCTAAAGGTCCCGGGCCTGGGGAGCGGTGGGCCCTGAGAGACCTGGAGGCGTGCGTCTCGGCAGGTGATGGCCGGTCCCCGGAGCAGTGGGAGGTGTGCCGGTGTCCCGGGGACGCGGCGAGGCTGCTCCGGAAGGCGCCCCCTCGGGCCCGGCCGCGCTCCGGGCGGACCTAGCCAAGTCGCGAGTGCGCGCGCCCGGCGAGGCCTGGCCTACCGGGTCCCAGAGCGCGAGTTGCCGCTCGCTCATCCTGCTGAAGCCGGTGCTGAGCAGCTTCCCGTCGGCGGTGAAGACGGCCCGCATCGGGCGGGCGCCCCCGTGAGGCCGGGCTCGCTCCTGCTCGCGGGGTTAGTGGGTTAGAGGCCCGCCGCTGGCCGCGCGCGCACACGGGGCGCAGACACACATGCACACGCCCCACGCGCCCCGCGTTAGTCTGAGGCTGGTGAGGCAGGTGCCAGCCGCCGCCCCCCCGCCGCTCACACCCAGGCGAGACCAGCAACGCGCGAGGATGGCCTCTCTCCCCCCGAGGATGGCCCCTCTCCCTCCCTGCCCAGCAGGTCAGCGAGGGCGGAAAGGGCCGGGCCCTGAGCCAGTGTCAGGCCCTGACATCCCCGCGGCCCCCCCCCCCCCCACAAGATGGCTCTGAGTGCCGGCTGAGAGGAGAGGGGTCCGGGAACTCAGGTTTCATGCAGGTTCTAATGGGAAGATGGTTTGCAACTCCTCCCCTTCTCTGAGCTCCTGAGGTGGAGGGGAGGAGAGGGAAGGGGAGGGAGGAGGCATGGGGCAGAGAATTCCAGGCTCAGGGCTCAGGGCTCAGGGCTCAGGGCAGGGAGCTGTGGCTGCAGACACTGGGAGGTGGCGGAGGGTGGAAGCACTGGCCCCGAGGCTGGGATCGGGGTTCAGGGAGTTCAGGTTTAGGGGCCTATGGTTGGTTCCCGGGGTGGGGGCTGGGGAGCGGCCAGGCCAGGCACTCACCGCCACCACCTGGCCCTTGCGGGGGTCGACAATGCGCAGGGTCTTGTCCTTGCAGGTGGTGGCCAGCAGGCTGCCGTTGCTGTTCCAGCACACGCTGTGGATGATGTCCGGGTGCATGTCGTCCAGGCTCAGGAGCACCTCCCCGGTGCCCACGTTCCAGATGATGATCACGTTGTCACCACCTGCCCGGAGCGGCCAGTCACCATCACCCGGCCCTGCCTTGGCCACCCTCCCTCCACCATCTACTGCGGGGATCCCTCTCTAGGCCCCCAGACCTGCACTGAGCAGGACGTTCCGGGCAGTGGGGTGCCAGGAGAGGATGCCCACGCGCTTGGAGTGGCCTTCTAGCGTGATGATGGGCTCTGTGATGTTGCGCATAGGGGTATAGTCTGGAATCTGCCACACCTGGTAGGAGGAAAAGGCAGAGAGGGCGGGGAGGATGAGGAGCTACTTTGGCATATTTATTGATTTTTTACAGAGAAGAAGGAAAAGGAAGAGAGAGCTAGAAACATCGATGAGAGAGAAACATCGACCACCTGCCTCCTACACCCCAAACTAGGGATGTGCCCGCAACCAATGTACATGCCCTTGACCGGAATTGAACCTGGGACCTTTCAGTCCACAGGCTGATGCTCTATCCACTGAGCCAAACCGGTTTTGGCACTCTCCAGAGATCTTAATCACCTCAGCAGGGAGGCCTCAGAGCAGTAACTCCCTACTCTTCACCCCCAAATTGGCCATGGTTATTATTAGTCCTAAGCAGTGCATCCTGGGAAGGAGTGGGCATGTAGCTAAAAATAGCCTGGGAGCTGGGCTGGACAGGGCCCTGGGACCCAGCACCTCCCTCACCACCTTCTCTAGAACAGGTGAGCCAGCCCCCACTGCTTCCCCTGCCCAGCCACCCAGCAGCTTCCAGCTGGCTCCTACCATGATGGTGGTGTCATCCGAGGCACTGGCGATGACATTGTCATTGTGTGGACACCAGTCGATGTCCAGCACAGGGGCAGTGTGCCCAGTGACCAGTGGGTGGTTCTTATCCACTCGTCCTGTCTGGAGGGGTGAGAGAGAGAGAGAGAGAGAGAGAGAGAGAAAGAGAGAGAGAGAGAGAGAGAGAGAGAGAGAGAGAGAGAGAGAGAGAGAGGTGGGGCCACTCTCCTGTGTGGTTTTGGGGGCGGGCAGTGGACTTGTTTACATTTCAAGTCTCCACCATTGGTTTTCTCTTTGCAGACCCCTCTCTGCACCTCCAATCCCAATCAGCCTACTCCCTGTACTTCCGTGAAGACAGAGTTGAAGTCATTTAATATCAGGGACTTAGACACAGAGCGGTCAGGTGACTTAACCAAGGACACACAGATACTGGTAGAGCCAAGGTTTGAGCTCTTAGCCCTGCGTTTCCGAAAGGCCTCCTCGGAGGAGGATGTTCCTGAGCCTGCGCCCGGTGGATGAGTATGGAAAGCCCCTGGCAGAAGAGGTGAAGGTGAGATCGCACGCAGTGCAGCACTGACGCCCTTGGCAGCCTTCCGCCCTGTCACTGGTTTACTTCGGAGCCACAAGCAGCGGGCACTCCTGGTGCCTGCTATGCTCCAACCTGCGCTGGGACCCATCTATTTTTGGTCTTTATGGGCTGTTCGCAGGGGCTCTGAAGCCGCGGCCGGGCTGGCATGGGCCCAGACAGTAGGGGAGAAGGGGGGCTGTGTGGCACTGGAGTGACAGTAGTAACTGGGGGGAGGAGGTGGCTCCCGCTTGAAATTTGAGCCCCGGGGACGGTGTCCTTGTATGGTGTCCACATTGTCCCGGAGTGAGTCACTGGCTATTGTCAGGCCTCTTCCTGCCACCTGTGGGGCCTCCTCGAACAAGGTGTAGGGGCAGAATCCAGGTCAAGGTCATACGTGGGGTGGTCAGGCTGGCAGTGGAGACGGTGGCGGGGCTTCAGGCTACTCAGCAGAGGGGGTGGTCATTACCTGGGTTAGGGAGCAGGGCCCTGGGCTCCTGTGTCATGACCCCCTGACCTCTGTTCTCATACCCCTCTCTGCACGAACCAGAGTGGGGAGGTGGCCAGGGCCTCTGGGGAGCCTGACTCTGTCCTCAGCGTGAAGCTGTGGGGTGTGATGTAGCCAAATGGTTATCCTGGACTGGGGAGAAAGGTCCTCACGCCCAGAATCTGAGGGGGTGTGGCATCAGGAGAGACAGGAAGAGAATCTGGCCAGGCCCTGACTCCACTGCTTCCCGACTATCTCCATCACCCACTCCCGGGCCCAGCTGGGACCAGGTGCGGGGTGGTGAGTGGGTGCAGGCCGCTGTGATGCCGCTGCTCTGGGAGGGAAAGAGCCTCCCAATGGGCCTGTAGGGGCTTGGGAAACGGGGCAGCCAGCCCACACAGCCCGCTGACTGAGGAATGGAACCCGGTGAGAACAGAGGCTGCTGCCAGGAGGGCTGGGGGCCCCAGCCAGGGTCCTCCCGCCAGCCTCCTCCTCCTCACCCTCACCTTGGCCAGAGGCAGGACGATGAAGGCCCCCCCGCCCCCAGCCTCCACGATGATGGCCAGGAACTTGGGGTTGACGGCGCAGAAGGAGCTGTCCCACGTGACCTTGGACACACGGATGTCCTCGTAGGCCTGGTCAGCCTTCGCCGCCTGCCCAAACACGTGGCGAAACTTGCTCTGCCGAACTACGCGCCGGCTCATGGCTTCGGGCAGGGATGGAGGGTCTCAGTGCCCAGAAACGCCTTCGGTCCTTAGTCCTGCAAACTGTGGGAGGCAGGGAGAGAGAGAGAGAGAGAGAGAAAAGAGAGAGAGAGAGAGAGAGAGAGAGAGAGAGAGGGAGTGTGAGAGGGGGTTTGGGGTGGGGTTAGGGTAACAAGTGAAAAGGGTTATCTGGCCAGGAGTTGGGTATAAATTCAGAGTCTGGTCCTAGAAGCAGGGAGCTTTCTTCAAAGTGATGACAGTATGAGAAAGTTCTTGTCCACCTATGAAGTGGGGCTTAACGCAAGGGGCTAGGATTTGGGTGGGCCTCACTTCTCAGACACCCAGACTGAGGGGCCACTGGGCCCAAACGCTTCCTGGAAGCTGAAGTGGTTTGGGGAGGAGCCTCACGGCCAGGCTGCCCTCCCGCTGCCAGCCCTGGGTGAGCATCTCTTCACAGAGTCCGTTTACCGGCCAGAGGCACCTTGGATCCTGGCTCAGAGCTAGCTGTGGGGCTAGGCCTGCAGCCCCCCACCATCCTCATCTCTGGCATTGTTCAGGCAGATGTTTTGTAATTTTCTAAAAATTTGCCGGGGAGAAGGTCCTCCTGTCACCTAACCCGAGTCCTGTTACTGTGTTCATCAGTCTCCTCCGTGTTGCTTTGGGGGACACAGTGTAAGGTGGGTCATCTTCCTCCCCCTGCTCTGGGCACTGGCTTCTCCCAAAGGCTCTGACTGTGGCCTTCTGCCTTCTGCCTGCCACCCTTTCCATCCTGCTTCTCCTCTGAGTCCCGAGTCCTCCTAAACTCTCCACCCCGGGGCTGGGGCCAGATTTGCAGGAGTGGGGAGGCTGAGGTGCCTTTTCTCCAGCCGGGACCAGCCCTACGCTCTTCCCCAAAGCCCAGCCACTGTCTCCTGTCCCCTAACCAGCCGGGCATCCCTGTGCCCTTCAAGCTGCTTCTGCAGCCCGGGGCCTAAGGCCTGGACTTCCCGAGCCCTCCTTGGGCCTCCTGCCCCAGCCAGCGCTGCGTTCTTGTGAGACTAGGTGTCTGCACCCTTTGGGCACCGGCCGCTGCCCGTCCAAATATAGACACCAAGCCTGCCCCACCGGGACGGTTGTGGCGGCAGGGGGGAGGGGGTGCAATCCTGTGCCCCCTCCAGAGATCTCGCCTGCTCCGCTGTCTGCGATGGTGGCAGGGAGGGGCGGGGGGAGGGTGGAGAGGGAACGGGGATACCTGGTCCTGCGAGGGGCGCTCACGCAGCGAGTCCTCTGCGGAGGGAGCTGGGGGCGCGCTGGCTCCGAGGTAGGCGGCAGCGGCCGGGACTGCCGCTCCGGTGTCCGCGGCGCTGGGGCCGCCGGGTGTGGGGCTGCGCTCCGGCGCTGCGGGCGGCTCTCCGGGCCGGGGCCACTGCGGTCCCAGCTGCTGCTGCCATCAACCTGCGGGGGCGGAGCCCGCGGAGGGCGGGGCCAGAGCGCCCGCCCCCTCCCCGGCGGGAAAGTTGAGTGCGGAGGCTCAGGAAAACGTCAAAAGGAACCGCTTTGGCTCAGGGGACAGAGGGTTGGCCTGTGGACTAAAGGGTCCCAGGTCCCATTCCAGCCAAGGGCACAGGTCCGGGTTGCAGGCTCGATCCGCCCAGTGGGGGGCGTGCAGGAGGCAGCCAACCAATGAATCTCACCATTGATGTTCCTATTTCTCTCCCTTTCCCTTCTTCTCTAAAATCAGAAAACATTTTTTAAAGAAATCGTGGGTGTGTGCGGGGTGTGGGGTGTGCGCACTCCTCACCTGCCCTCGGCTCCTACCGGGTGTGATGGGCGCTGAGAGGAGGCGCGCTCCTCCCAGAGCCAGCGGCCTGGCAAGATCAGGCGCCTTCACGCCTCATTCTTGCTGCAATCACACTCCCCATTTAGCCCGGGTGGGGTGGGGGGAACAAGCCGCGGCACCGCACCTCCAGACCCTCTTTCGGAAAGATCCTGGAGATGCTCTGGGGGAGAAAGGTGAGTGCACCTGGACACACAGGGAACGCAGTTCAAGGGGAAGCGGCTGTAACAGGTCTTTAGCCAAATTATTTATTTAGTTACTTATGTATTTTTAATCCTCATCTGAAGATATTTTTCCATTGATTTTTTTAGAGGGAATAGAAGGGAGGGGGAGAGACACACAGAGAGAAGAAACATCTATGTGAGAGAGACACATTGACCAATCGACCAGGCAGCCTGCAACCGAGGGTGCCTTTGACTGTCAGTCCACTAATCCACTTTGGCCAATTTATAGAGCACAGCCTGACTTCTAAAGTCTTCTGGGCCGTGTTTGAATTGGTGCCCGCCTCTTCTCAACCCTCTCAGGACCCAGAGATCAGAGTATTGACCAAGGTAAAAACAAGATAAAAAGAAATCAGGTCAAAATCGTCAGTGAATAACAATTGGTCCCTGTAACTGCAGTCTACCCAGTGCCTGCCCCCTGCCTGAATCTGTTTCTTTTTTTTAAAAAATATATTTTATTGATTTTGTACAGAGAGGAAGGGAGAGAGATAGCGAGTTAGAAACATCGACGAGAGAGAGTCATCGATCAGCTGCCTCTTGCACACCCCTACTGGAGATGTGCCCGCAACCAAGGTACATGCCCTTGACCAGAATCGAACCCAGGACCCTTCAGTCCCCAAGCCAACGCTCTATCCATTGAGCCAAACCAGTTTCGGCATGAATCTGTTTATTTTTCTCTCTTTTCTTTACTTTTCTTTCTTTCTTTTTTGCTTTCTTTTTCTCTCTCTCTTTTAAAAATATATTTTTATTTATTCAGAGAGGAAGGGAGAGGGGAGAGAAATAGAAACATCAATGATGAGAGAGAATCATCGATCAGCTGCCTCCTGCATGGGGATCCCACTGGGGATCGTGTCTGCAACCCGGGCATGTGCCCTTGATCAGAATCGAACCTGGGACCTTTCAGTCCACAGACTGATGCTCTGTCCACTGAGCCAAACCAGCTAGGGCTGGATCTGTTTCTTTGGATCATAAAGCCCCGAAAGGCAGCTTGGGGCCAGTTATTCCCACTCTCCGGGCACAGCTGGGAATCGATGGAACAGTCTTCCAGAGGGCAGAGGGCAGAGGCTGCTTTTGGTAAAGGGGAGAGAAGATGGTGAGAACCTGGGAGGCCCTCACAGGCTCCTTTCTCAGGCGAGCTCGAGTTCTCAGCGACTTGTAGGGGAACTGAATCAGACTGTTACAGGTGCTTCAGGAATAACTCATGTTATGGGGAACCGTAAGGGTAGATGAGGAGTCTTCCGTTTACCTAAAGACTCCAGGCACAGCATTAGGAAGAAAGGACCTTAATGACTCAGTTGCTCCCTACTAGCAACAGCTCACACTTAGGTGCTAGACACTGCACTAAGGGATTTACACATATTAATCCCATTCTAACATCTTCTGAGATGGTATTAACATCCCTGCTTTACAAATGAGAAAACTGAGGCCCAGGACTTAAGTAGCTTACCCATCCCTCAACTGGCCATTGATGATGCTGAGGCCCTTATCCACGTGGCCTGGTGCCTAGGTCCACGTTTTCCAGACCGCGCACTTCTGTCTCTCCTTGAAGGACAGTGCCATTCTCTCTCACAAATGTGATGCTGACAGTTACTGCTTTGTGGGCAGAGAGGAAAGGACATCAGGACGAATTAGAAAACTGGAGGTCCAGCCCAGGCTGGCAGCCTATTTCTGCAGCTTTCTGGGCTGTAAAACGAAGAGGGCTAGGTCAGGTTCTTTCTAACCCTGCACCACCTGTTGGCAGAGAAGGAGTTTGACATGTTGCCTCTTACTCTAAAAGGGGGTCTTTTCTCCCCCTGGCCTTTCCTCCTTTTTATTTTTATTTTTTTTCATGTAGAGGGCGTAATGTCGCAGGAAAGTCCCAGTATCCTGCCGCGTGTGGAGATAAACCCAGGTTGCTGTGGGATGTGTCAGTCACAGAGCAGCCATTCTTCAGGCGCTCTGCTCTCTTCACACCCAACTCTCCTCCTTTCTAAAGAGCTAGGCGCTCCATTCTGGAGAGAAGCAGGAATCCTTCAGATTCAACCTGCCTTCAGTCCCATCCTCTGGGAGAGTGGGGGAGGGGAGCGCGAGGTGCTCACCAGTGACAGGCGCCAGGATTCGCAGGTATTGCTGGGACCTGGCGTGACTCAGCCCTGCCCTCTCGCCGCCTTCTGGCTGCCAAGTCCTGGCGCAGCTGTGGGTGGGCGGAGCCACGGCACAAAGTGCCAAGCAGGTGAAGAAGCCACTGGGGGCTGGTGCTTTCCCTTCTTGTTATTCAAACTACCAGCTGGGCTCTGAACTCTCTCTCTGGGGAAAACAAGCATGGATTACATCTTTCATAAAGCCGTTTTCCGGAAGAGCTGTCCTGGCAACTTGAGACATGACTTGGTCCATTTCCCTGGGCTAGAAAGCCCAGCCTGAACTTACGTAGACTGGCGGGGACTCGGCACCCGTGGTATGCCCCTCTCATCTGATATGGACAAATCAGGACGAAGCAAGCTGACAAGGTGGGTCCAAGGCAGTGCTTCCTCTGGAAATTTCACTAAATTCTGTTAGCGATTTGGAAATGGAGCTTTCCCCACGTAGTAGTGCTGCTCTGTACGCCATGAGCAGTACTGATGCCTGTGGAGGGCTGGCAGCAGTGGGCGCCTCCCCTCCGCCCCCCGCCCCCACCTGTTTTAGACAACTGCCCTGTGCCCTCTACCATCGACATCAAATGCTTCTCTTCTCATGGCGGCAGGTTCAGCTTTTACTTCTTTGGAAGGTCATGCCCCATTTCTAGAAACCTCTGAGTGAGCAGAGGTATTGTGCTGAGAGCGTGGGTGGGTGTCTAGAGAGGTCACCCACCCAGGAGGTCCAGTGCCTGCTGGGGCAGGTCAGGGCAGCTGTCCCCGAGCAGTCACTCTGCACCACAGATGGCGAAGCAGTTTTGGTCCCTTTGCTTATTCATTCTCCTAACATTCAGGTGGTGACTTTGGCAAGAGCCTCTTTGGCCAGGCAAGTTCCCAGCTTAGTCACTTGATCGGAGCCACAATATCTGAAATAATCTTTAGCGATCCTATTTCCCATGCACTCTTTATTCTGTGGGAGGTGGAAAGTTATTTTCCCCCCCCCCAGAGGTCAGCTTAAGGGTGTGCTTGATGGAGATCAATCAATGAGCATTGTTTCATACTTATCAGCAGTATTCTCCTCCAATCCCCGTGCCTTCTTCCACCCACCCTATTTGTTGAACTTGATTAAGTACACACATTTCATCTTCAAAATAAAAATTTATTCAGTCTGTAACAAGAACATTGAGTCTGCACATTTGCGCACAAGTTCACATTTAAAAACAGCGGAGCACTTCAGTAATAAAAAAAATCTCTGATACAAGTGGAACATCCCGATCACTATGAAGATTAAGGAAGGAGATGAGACCACTCTTTATATTCTGCTTCAAATGCCTCAAAAAGGTCCCAGAGATTCCAGGGAGCACCTGCGTTATTTAATAAAAGTGTGAGCATAAAGGTTTCGGGCGGCCTGGGCAAAGGTAACAAGTCTATTGGACTAGTTTTCCACATTTATAACAAGCCCTACAAAATAATGTAGAGAGAAAGAAAAAAGAAAAAAAGAAAAGAAAGAAAAGGCACCTTAAGCTATATCAAGCAAACCAAGTCCAATAAAACATAAAAACCAACTCCCTGTGGCCTTACTGACGGGGAAACAGTCCAGGGCATTGTCCAGTTTTCAGGCTGGGCCGTCAGCTCGAGGAAAGCCCTGAGCGGCAGCTCTGCATGTATGTGTACATGGGATGCCGCCGCCAGTGCCGTGGTGAGGACACGGAGGGTCACAGAGCCCTGGGGCCTGTTCGCATGCCCCCCGGGGGTGTGTGTGTGATTCCAGTTTAGAAACCCTGTCCTCCCGCTCTGGGGCTCTGAGAAAATGAGGCTGGCTCTCTTCCCACAGCAGCAGCCAGGCTGAGTCACCCTCCATTCCAGGCTGGAAGAGAGAAGCACCTTGCGAGAGCTCTCCATGGCCTCCAGGGACCCCACGCCTGGGGAGAAGGGCGAGGAGGGTGCAGTGGCCTGCTCTGGCATCAGGCTTTTTCCTAATACGGGGACCGGGTGAGTTGAGACACCCAATACATTTGTCTAATCCATGCCTTGTTCTTTTAGGTTGAAGAGGAAAACAAAGTCCAAGATCCTTTTGAGTTGGGTTGATGATGAAAGAGCTAAAATTTCATCTCATCTACCATCAAAAAGCAAAACAGAATTAAACAAAGATGACACTAGCCATTCACCAGTACAACCATCACTGTAAGACACACCATCACTGAGGAAATGTCTATTCCCATACAGGGCTGGGCGGGAGTGCGGGACACAATGGAAGTCAGCTCCGGGTTTCCCTGCTTATCCACGTGGGCTCACGGCTACAGCCGTGCTCTGTGTGAGGGCGCACCGGACAGTCAGGGGTGGGTCCCCGGAGGAGGAGACTGAGCTGCCGTCAGGATGATGCAAGTTTTAATACTCACACAATGTAAACAAAGTATCCACAGATAGTTGTAAAAAAAAAAAAAAAAAAAAAAAAAGCCAAAGAATGGCTTTATTTAAAAATGCCCTAAAAGTGAACCATTCTGCATAATGCTTTCTTAAAAAAAAAAAAAAATTCCACAAACCACTCCCACAAAAACATCTTTACCAAACATGCCTACATCACTTCAGAACTGAATCCTCAGAAGGAACAGGCGATTTCTGTGAGCTGCTGCGTCTCAGAAGCTTCGGGTCTATCCAACAGCATCTGTCTGCGGCCCTTTCTCAGGAGGGGACCTCAGAACCTAGGCTGTCCTCAGGCTGTCCTCGGAGCTCTTGGTAATTCCCAAGATGAGAGAGAGGAGACACGGTAGGGAGAAAGGTATAGAACCAGGACAACGCTAGAGAGAGAGTTGGAAGAGGCTGAGATGCTAGGAATGATCCCAAACATTCAGAATCTGAAAGGCAACCAAAATGAGGAGAGATGAATATTACTCTACTACAGTGCTACATGTCTATTATATATACACTACGCCTAAGTGTTTCTAAATTTATAAAGGGGTATGGGTTTCTCTCCTTCCTACTGACCAGGTAACCATCCAGATTACAGCTCAAAACCTGGGGCTTTTACCCCATGCACCAAAATGCTACTTTTTACACACACACACACACACACACACACACACACACACACACACACACAGAGGCACTGAGTAAGAAGTCAAGGCCTTTCCTACTCATTTCTGTCAATTTACCAGACCTGCTGTCCCAGGGCTGGGTTTTCCATGAACAGGAAATAGAAATAGGCCACCCGAGATTATCAAAAGTTTGGAGAGAAGAGAGTCTGAAAAGTCCTTGATAGCTCATCATGTTCTTTCCCTAGACTTCGCTCAGTCATGTAAATACCGTAAGAATGCTCAGCTGAGTCAGAGTCTGAGCGGACTTGCAAATCTCCTTGGCATTGGCCGAATTACAGACCCTGTGCAGAAGACGTTTATTTAGGCAGATAAACTGAATATAAAAAATATTTTTAAAAATGGAAGGCGAGCAGGCATGTTTCCTTTAATCCAGTGATCTTCAACCAGTGTGTGGCAAGAATTTTTAAAACCTGTGTAATACCTATTTAGTCAGGGGCACTGACCTCTTTTCCCTTGGATTGTCAAAAAAAACACACACAAAAAAACACAACAAAACAAAACAAAAAAAACAACCTACAGAAAAACATGATAACAGCCAATACAACAATAGCTATGGGGTATGAATGCCTGTCTTGAACCATAAATATACAGGTCATGTAAAAGACTTAGTTGCATCTTATTGGTCACGTCGCATAATAAGATTATGTTAATTCTTGGTACCAGAAATCTTTATATACAAGTATAGGCACCTAATTTTTAAAAGTCACTTAGGAGCAAAAAAGGATAGGTAATTACTATTTTTAAAAATCAATCAAATTATATCTATTTTTTTTGTCAGATTGGCAAAAACTACATTTTTTGGTGAGCTGAATTTTAGTAATTTGCTTATGTGTGTCATGAGATGAAAAAGGTTCAAAATTGCTGCTCTATTCTTTAAAAAAAGGTTTCTGTTTTTCTTCACAGCATTAGAAGATTCACTCCCATCTTTGTTGTTATTTAATGCAGTGAGATTGAGCATCAAACACAGGAGGGAGAAGAGAGAACAGTACAGTTGTCTATCCTGCGGCACTCTTAACACAAGGATGTCACCATCTCAAGGGATTAACATGAATGGACTCCACTCCCTTAACCTCCAGGCAAATCCTCCTCTTCCAGCCCAGACAGAATGTCCTGTCCTTTCCCCATCAGAGTTGCCTCAATAAGACAGGGCAGCTTAGATGGATGAGCTCCTCACACTGGTATATACCAGCCAACAAAACACTTTACAGCACATTCCATATCCAGGAACCACAAAGCCATGTGAATGACACATTTGACATTTAAGGAAACTATTTAGGGAAAGCACAGGTATATATAATTACTACACCATAAAGCAGGTTTCAACACATATAGGTATCTATCCAATATGCCTCCTGGCAGTGATGTCAGATGTAACTACAGCTTCCACATGGCAATTGAATTCACAGCTTCTCAAGCACATATGAGTGGCCTCAGTCTACTTTTCTCTCTCCTCTGAGTCATCTCATTACCTACCCCACCAATCATTGGCCTCTGACATCACTTTTACAGTCTGTGCATCTGCCTTTTCCTCTCAGTGTTGTGTTGAAGCAAAAATCTAAAACTCAAGCCTGTACTTGGTCAGTCTCTCAACAATGTGGACATCGACCAAAGCAAACAGGAATCAAATTTGCAAACCTCTTCAGTTCTGATGAGGGTCCTTCATTTCAGTCTACGTATGTTTTCTGTAAGAAGCTGAAATAGGCTTGTTTATGGCAGGTGCTGCTGTCTTAAGGATCCCGTAGTAGCAGCAAAGCAAAAGCATCCTAAATGGAATCTGTAAGGACGCCTGCCCTTGGCTGATGCCACCCCGCAGCCTTAGCCTAATCCATGAGGAGCTTCCACCCTGGGAAGCAGTTAGCAGTCCCGTACACGCCCTGGCTGTGGTTCAGTGAAGGCAAACAACTTTCTGGGATTTCAGGTGAGGACGCAGCCATCAGTCAAACTGTGATCTAAAGGGAGCCTTTAGGGGTTGCTCTGTGGAGGAAGTTACTATTACTAATGCATAATTTGGCAGGAGCTGGCAATTCGGAGTCTCCATTTAAACAATAAAACAACTGTCAATATACTCTACAGATTCCTACAACACCCATCAGTTTTATTTCTCTTGTCTTTTTCCAGTTGCAGTATAACTCCTTAAAAAAAATAAATCAAAAAGATCCTGTGACATCAACAATAAAACACTGTAAGAATGTGACATTATGTACATAAATACTGTAAAAACTAGAGAAATGACAAATCTCCCAGGAAAAGGGAGGAAAAAACCTTATGTCAAGTGTTAACAGCGATAATATCAAAAAGAAAACTTTGCATTCAATTGAGGTTATACAAAAGTAATGTAACAATTCAAATGTCATCTATGAAATAAAAAACAGGCAGCACTGGGAGAAACAGCATGAGGGAGGAAAATAAATTGGAAAAAATATGGCCATTAAACTCAGAGGCCCACAGAATTATTCAAGTAATGGAAGGGTTAAAACCCTATGTATGTATTCATTTTATAAGAACACATTGACTTTCAATTGCTATTTTTCAAACTTGTCCCTGTTGTGTCTCAGTTTCCCATTTCACTTCCTTCTTATGCTTTTCTCAACAGAGGGACCTCTTGGATTTCAGTTGGGGTTAACTTTTAGTAAAAACAAACAAACTGATTTACTAACAAGTTTATAACACCAGCCATTATGATGCCTTTCTGCAACGATCCACTCTGGAACACCAGAAGAATGGATTCTGCAAGACCCCCTTTGAAAACAGCAGAACCTGCCCACTTCAGAAACTCCAAAGGGCTGGGGCTGGGGACAGGCTGAGAGAGCATGCTGATGTCCCCTGACGCTCCACTGCCCTTCAGCCCGCCTGAAGCATCAGGCCCGGAGAACAAACCCTCCTCAAGCTGGCCCAGGGGCAGCATTTTCAATTTCCGGCTTCACTCCCACCCTCCCCATCTGCTTCCATCCTCAATCAAGCATGCATGCCTTTTCTCAGAGGGCAAAACGAGGAGAAGGTGGCAGTTGATTGAAAAACAGCAATTTGCCTTTGATAAAGGTGTTCTTTGAAAATGAGTATATTTTGAGGTTTGAATTTTCTAAAAATAAAAATGATAAAATGGTCTTGATGTCCAAATCAATCCCTCTCTCACACATACACAGAGGGAGAAAACCCCAGACTCTGCATGTGCCAGGAACAGTAAAATGACCAAAATGTTATAAAATTAACCGATAAAGTGCATGTTCCTTACATATTACACCTGCCCCTTTTACAAACATTTCTTTTAGAAAGTCACATTGTAGGCTCAGAATCACATGGTATTATAGAAAGGGTTGGTTGTCCGTTTTTTATCACTTGCTTTTTTCAGTCTCCTAAGGGGGTGAGTTCTGTGGTGCTGTTGATGGGGAGCCAAAGCCAGCCCCGGAGCTGGGCCTGCGCGCTGCAGCCCCAGGGTCTGCAGCAAAGGAGGGCCTCCTTCACAGCTAGTCCATTCAGGTCCTGCCTTGGGGAGCAAGCACTGCTGACTGCACCCAAACTCTTTGGCATACTGTACCAGGGGCCTCTCCACTGGCTTGCTCTGCACGATACACTCTGTTGTTTTAAGTTGCTCTATAAAATACTTGGTGGGCTCTGGGTTCTGGGGGGCATCTGAGTTTCCGGGGGGTTCCCGGGCCTCCATGGCATGCATGCCTGAGTCTGTTCTGAGGAAGGGCTGAAGAAGTTTGAGATGAAGGGACTCAGAGGAGACAGGCTCCCTTTCCAGTAAACAGTCTTTACACAGGTCCAAGTAACCTAACTTGGTGAGGGAAGCTGAACGCCTCATTTGGGACGGTTTGCTGAGCCCTATCTGGTAAATCACTTGGGACTCAGTTTCTTTAGCGTGCGCCTTCACCACACGGGAGCTGTGGCTGAGATCCTTTATGTTGTCGCTACTGGAGCTATGAGGGGGTTTATGAGCTACAGGTGATGGGTCCAGTTTTTCTTGTAACTTCCCAATGCTGTCACTAAATGTGCTGATTAAACTTAAGTCTTCACTAGTTAACTGGGGGCCCCTATGTGACACTTCATTGCCGCTGCTGGACAGGGGGCCTTCCTGACTTTCTTCCCAGCGCCCTGGCTCTGCACAGGGCTCACTGTCTGTGGTGCTGCTCTGCTCTGTGAAGCCTTCCAGGTGAACCACGGTCTGGGGGTGCAGATAATCCAAGTTGGCAGATGGTAAGTGGGTAGTGTGGCTGACAAAAGGCGCTGCTGTGCCCAGGGCTGTTGTGGGGCTGCTGCCCCTGTCCTCAGGGCTGCTCGGGGTGGAGGGCGGGTCGGTGGGCCTGCTGTGCTCAGGAGAGGAAGGAGACGGCAGAGGTAGCACTTTGGGGTGGAGGGAAACCTGCTCGGGACCCAGCGTCCTGTTCAGATTTTCATCCAGTGCACAGAGCACAGTGATGGACTTCTCCACTTTCATTTTCCTCAGGCCTGGCTCCCCACTCTCGTCATTGGTGGCTACTTCGCCCCCTGGCCCAGTGTGACTGGGGCATGTGACTGTGTGGGTGTACTCAATGATTTCTATCTTCTTGGGAAAAGGGACTCCCTGTCTTTCAGATTCCTGGCATGAAACCACAGTCCTCTGCTCCTTCAGGACTCCTTGCCGTTTGGTTCTAGGCTCTGACTCCGGGCACTCCTGAGGAGCCTGAGAGGGGCAGAAATCCAGCGGCTTGGGTGCTGGAACAGTGACACCTTGCTCACAAGGCAGTAGGGAGCCGGCCTCAGATCCACCGGGTTTCCCTTTGCTCTTGCTCATCTCTGGTTCCCTGGGGACAAACGGATGTTCTAGGGTGGCTTCCTCGCTCTTCCCTTTCGGTGCCGGGTCTGCCACAGAGGAATCATTCTTGGAATTCTTGCGAGTGGACAGTGAGGTACAAGCAGGAGTGGCACCATGGTGCTCTTGCTCCTGCCGCAAGCGCTCCTCAAACTCCAAGGTGGCTCGTCTTACAGAGCCAGGGCACCACTTGGCACCTGGGTGTACCCCTGGGCCCCAGAGCTCTTGTTCCCCCTCAGCTGGTTCCTCTTCTTCCAAGTCTGTGGCGGATGAGGGTACAGTTAGGCAGCCTTCTGGGTCCCACTTCCCTGAGTCTTTGGCTAGTTCAGGCTGGGCTGAGCAGGAACCCTCATTCGGCTCCAGATTCCCAGGTTTGTTGTCCGGGGCCTGGGCCCTCTCAAGGGGCATCTCATAGATGGTGTTCTTCTTTGGTGTATGGCATGGGTTGGATAAAATGTCTCCTTTTAGTTGAATCTGTCCAATTCCTTGACTGATAGATTCAATCTCAGTTACAATTTCTTTGACTGAAATTGCATTTTCTGAGTGAGATTGCATGAAAATGTCTGGGCTGACCAGTTCTGACATTGCCTAAGAAGAAAACATAGTGAGATGGTTATGGTGAATTGTAGTCTAATGGAAAATGCCAGATTTTCTGATTACTAAATCCTTGGATCCAGGAGAACCTTCTGGCTATGAGGACACAAATTGTGGAATGCCTGGGACTGTCCTCTGCTGAGAACTGTACTCTGACCATCTGTTTTGTTGTACAAGAGAAAAACAGATTAATCAAAGGCAGAGATACCAAATTAGTTACAGGTTGTATCACTGTCTTCTGAACTTTCTGTTCTGTTTACTCAAACAGGATGCCAATCTAATATCTTGCTCCAAAAATGAACAGCAAATAGTGTTGGAGGCTTCTAATTTTCCTAAGACCACGAGCCTTCAGAACTTAGGTCAGGCTGGGGAAATGAAATCTTTCCTCTCTGGCCTATATCAACTTCCAGTCAGAGCCTTTCCCTCGTTCGAGGGGAAGTGTTTCATTCAAGGGCTCAGTGCCCACCTTAAAACTGCCCAGTGTTAGACAAGGCAAGGTTGAGGCTATCATCTGATGTCTGATTTGGAGACTCACTGCTCTTCTCTCTTCTGCGTTGCCAGTTTTCATCCATGTCCTCCCACTTCTAGCAGCAGCAGCCCAGCACATGAGGGCACTATGTGTCTGATCACACAATTCCTAAGTTTCACATGGCTCCTCCTGGGAAATGTTTACTTGGCTTATGCAGTCACGTGCCTGAGAAAACTAAGAAACCGTGACTCACTGGCATTTTATTGTTCTACCAGTTATGAATTTCCAGTTGCATTTAGAACAAGACCCAAGAAAAATGGCCAATGCAAAATCAAGACCTTTTGTAAAAAAATAAAAATAAATAAAAAAATAAAAAAAATAAAAAAAATTAAAAAATCTGGAAATGGTCCCTGGATACTTCTTAAAGTGACATCATTATTACCATCAATCTACTTGAACATTTTTATAAGCCTTCAAAGTACAATGTTTTTCTAGTAATTGTTCTGGTCTTTCCCCTTCAAAAGAGAGTCAGAGCTAGTACAAATTAACAAGGTCAGTTATGCCTTTGGGAGAAATCTGCCGGGACATCAGGCGGAGGCAAACTTGCCAAGCCTGGGAGCGAAGCCACAGCGGGCCGCTGTGTACATGGGCTGTGGAGAGAATGCTCATATGACCAGGGACTTTACAAAAAAGCTATTTCTGTCAGAGCTGCTACACCCATTGGTCCAAAGGAGAGCACAAGCATTCAGATTTCCTAGTAGACCCAAAACAGAGGGATAGACTTTGGAGAAGACATCATACCCTCGTGTGATTAAAGAGAGAGAGAACAGCTGAATAATGGACAAGGTGGTAACTATAAGTAGACAAACATCAGGAGATGTCAGCTCCACTGAATTCATCAGGTGAGGTTTGGTATGTCAGAGTAAATTTGTCACCATTTATTTTCCAACTACTGTATTGTATGGATTAAAATGCACCCCAAATATCAAAATGAGAATAAGTGCGAGCCTTACAAATAGTGACATACAGTAATTCTTTTCCTCGTCTGCAACAGTTCTCAAGAGCTCATATGCCACTGAGAAGAATCTTGGAATTCTGTCTGCTCTCAAATCACTTCCACAAACCATCCTCAACTCCTGACTACCACGGGTCTGAGTTGAGGAACAACTCAGAAACATTATTAACAGCAAGAACTCACATGGGATTTAGGTGCTACTCCAACAACTATTTACACATGTCTAGTCTGGGAATTTTCTGAGACAGAAAGAATTTTTCCAAACAAATCCATCTTTTCAGAGACACAGTCTCACTCAGCCAGCATATGAGTCCCTGGCACTTCATTACTGGTAAGATTTGATCTGAACTTGCAGAGATCCAGGAGGGGACCACTCTTTGTTCAGTCAAGAATTTTTTTTGTTTTTTTTGTTAATCCCTTCTTCCCTCATCCCCCTTAGAAATGGCTTCCAATGACACCAAAAAACCTGAAAAGATAAATTCTTCAAAAAGCAACTGATTAAAAAAATATTTAAACCCTGTTTTTAAGGAAAGTCTCAGGAAGACTTTCTCTCCCAAACTGCCTTCCTAAATCTAGCCACATTAAAAAAAAGGTGAATATAGCAGAATCCCAAACATTTTGCCTTAGAAGAGAACATCTTAGGTGGAGAACTATAAAGAGAGCTTTTACCTTTGACTGTTCCTCATCTATTGAAGATTCTTCGGATGCATGGGGAGTGTTACTCAAGGAGCTGCTTCTCTGGTCCTCAGCTGTCACTTCAGAAGGGGCTATTTCTACCACTGACAGTCGACAGCTTTCACTCCTTCCTCCACCCAGTTCCTCCATCCTTGAGTGGGAAAAAGATCGTGACCGCGTTTCTTGAGAAAGCTCTACAAACTTCTCCAGAGCACTAAAAAAATCAATACGATCCGTACTGAAATCTGAGACGTCAGCCTGGCAGCTGGGCTGGGGGCTGGGTGACTCAGGGTCAGGGGACATGGGAAGGTCTTTCAGGCGAGATGTCAATTCTTCCATTGGCAGTAAGTGGACGTTCATGTCTGCTTTCAGTGCATCTGTCTCCAGATCTTCCACTGTGAAGTCTGGGAACTGGTTGGGCATTTCTGGGGCCTGTCCAGGTTGGATTAAGGCTTTGGATGCATGGCAGTTGTCAAGAGGGAATTTTGATTCATTGAGACAACACCCTGATGTACATCCATTGATGTCATTTAGGTTTAATTCATCTTCAATCTGTCCGGCATGAAATTCCCTAGAAGTAAACTCCAAGCAAATCACTCTTTCTTTGGTACGCAGGCCTTTCTGATTTTCATCTTGTGGGACAACATGTTCCACAAAGACAGGAGGTATGGACGGGTGACCTTCCATGGTCTTCACTTCAGCAATCTGGTCTGCTGAGGTGGTGATCTCCTTCTTGTTGAGTTCTAGCCCTGGCTTGCAGATGGGTTCATGGTGGTCTGAGAGGTCGCTATCTGAATGAGATCTCCAGAGCTTGTTATGCCGCTGTTTGCTGTGTAGGACGCACATAGGAAACACGTTAGTCTGGTCCGTGAGAACAATCAGCACCCTTCCAGGAAATCGCTCCCAGATAAGCTTACATCGCAACCTGCAAAATGCTTTGTTAATGCCCAATGGAAGGCAATAAACATGTGCTCAATTTAACTAACAGCAAAAACAAAAGCAAAGCAAAAACAACAAAAACAAATAAATGAGATCTGATTTTTTAACCTATGAGAATGACAAGAGCTAACATGGTTGCTAGCAGCTAGTGTTATTGATAGTATGGCCAAGCAAGCCCTCTCATATACCACTACTGGGAGGAATGTGAATTTTTAAGAGTGAACTCTCTGGTAATAACTCACAAAATTTAACTCTTTAATCAGCAATTTTTCCTTCAAGAATTTTTCTTGGAATATTACTAGTATAAGTGCATAGAGATATATTAAAAGGATGCTCACTGTAACGATATGGTTCTAAAACATTTGACTCCTAAAAAAGATTTATTTAAATTACAGTCCATATACCTCTATGTTATGAGGCTGGTAAAAAAAAAAAAAAAAAAAAAAAAAAGTCAGATATTTTAGTGAAATGATGTCCAAGGTATACTATTAAGCGAAAAAGCATGCTGAACACAGTTGGAATGGTCAGTTCCCATGTTAAAATAAGTATAGGAAAATATCTGGAGGAATATCTCCAAACTGGTAACAGTTCTTTTAAAGGGAAGGCGAAAATACTTTCGAGGAGGGCTTTGCTTTCTATACTCTGTATTTATAATTTTTTAAATTCTAAAATAATGAGCATGTTTAACATTCATTAATGATCAGAAAAAAACAAAAAATAAAAACCACACAAACCTAGAACAAAACAGCATTTGAGTAATACAAGGTGAAACAGTTTATGGAAGCTCATTACAAATCCTCATAACTGGGGTAAAGAGCTGATACAGGATTAATCTCTGACATGGAAGTGTGAGGAGGGTGGTAATCTTTCTTGAATTAGAAAACAAAGATGAGACTAGTAAGCCTGGCAAAAAGGTTGGTAACAGAATGGAAGACAATTAGCAGAAAGCACAGCCCCTTTCATAAGGATCTTTGGATAAAAACCATCAGGCTAAGGCGACACCTGGAAAAGCAGATGGGCCAAAGGAAGACCACACACATCCATCCATCCTTTGGTTTATTTTATGGAGGGAAGGCCTGACGTGGGAAAGCTATTTCATTTCAAACCACACTCTTGAACAAAGAAGCACAGTTCTCAAAGCTCTAGCCAAAAGGAGAAAGGTGGCCCTGTGGCTGGTCAGGATCGCCTGCCCAGGGAATAGGTCACTAAATGGCTTATGAGGGATGGTTTCCACGACTTACAAGTTGGTGAAGAGTGCCCTAACCGCAGGGTAAAATGGGCAACAGCCCAAAACAACTTATCCTGGGCTCAGGGCCACGCCTGCCTCAGAGGCCTGTAAATCTCTGCTGAGTCATGTGCCTGCACTAATGTGAACCCCTGTTTGTTCTCAAGTCTGCACCTGCTCTCAGCTCCCCGTGCCTGTCTGCTGCTTGGGTGGGGATCTTTCTGACTCAGGCCTGCACAGCAAAAGGATACTTTTCTGAGTAGGTCAATCTGTTTATGAAGGCAAGCTATAATCAATTATCAATAGTTGGGTGTAAAGCAGGGTTTTCATTCTTTCCAAGATGCAAGAACTCAGCCACCCCTAGGAGGAGACAACACATCACACATCCCAACGAGTGAGTGGCAAGCTGACTGGTTAGATCACATGTGTCAAACACAAGGCCCTCGGGCCAAATCCGTCCCGCCAGGCCTTGCAATGTGGCCCGCACCGCGCTGTCATCACTGCACTCCGCTGCGTTTCCATCACAATGACAGTTTATGACTGTTCAGTAAACCATTCGGCCTGTGATTTAGGCTGGATTTTAGATTTTGGCCCCTTCTCTGATTGAGTTCGACACCCCTAGGTTAGATAGATGAGGCCTAAGCACTGTGATCAACCCAGGCCAATGTGCTTCCCTTTCAAGTTTCTTCTTTCATATATAGACACCCTTGTTTTCTGATCTAAATATGACTATGTTCTTCTATTTCCAGCCCTCACCTATATAAGCATGTTCAAAGCTGCACGGATTCCTCTTAGCCACCATGGCAGGACAATTCCCATCATGCAAATGATTAGCAAGTCATCTCAGGGAGTTGCTCTCACCCTTCTAATAATGTGAAAGAACATCTTGTCAGTCAACAGGCAAGTGGGATGTTTTCATGTCCCCAATAACCCAATAGGTATGATTTTTAAAGTTGCCTGCAAATCCTGAAACAATCAGGAGGGAATGAGATACTGAAGTTACGCTAATAGGCACACACAGTGCATGTTGCAGAGGAACTGGCTGGCATCACTGGCCCAGCAGGATTTCTTTCTCTTCCTGGAGGAGATAATCACCAGAAAATATTGGGTCAGGGCTCTGGAATTACATTAACACCTACTTGTAAAGGAGAAAGAAAAACCCCAGTCTGAAGATAGGTCTGATTCTGCCACCTTTTTCATTTTGCAATAGGACCTGCATGGAGAGTGGTAGGCAGCTCTCTGGTATGGTCAAGATACTCACTGCCAGGGCCTTTGAAACACTGCTGCTCCATGGGCCCTTCCTGATCCTTCCCTCCACTCCCTGCCCCCTCAGGGGTTACTAACCTCTGTCCTAAATTTTGTGTTTATCATTGCCTTTCATTTCTTTTTCTTAGAGTCACCACGTTTTGTTCTTAATAATATACTGCTCAGGTTGGCATGTTTTGAAGTTTATATAAATGAAATACTGTATGTATTCTACAAGTATTTTGTTGCCTAACTCTCTGTTTTTAAGATTCATCGATGTGTGTAGCTGTAATTTCAGAGTGAAATTTATTTACCCATCCTGTTGATGAGCAGTTCTGGCTATTACAAACAATATTGCTATGGCCATTCCTGTGCCTGGCACATACTTTGGTTTCTCAAACGTTTTTATGTAAAGGAGTAGAAAGGTGGGTCACAGGGCAGGTATAAGTCAGGTTTTACCTAGAAACACCAAACTGTTTTCCAGTGAAGCTTTTTCCCGAGCCAGTTTATTTTAATGCTCTTTCACTAGTTGGAATATATGGAAGGCATTAGATCATATTTATTATTTTAAACTGTTAATATATTTTTTAAAATATATATTTTATTGATTTTTTTTACAGAAAGGAAGGGAGAGGGATAAAGAGTTAGAAACATCGATGAGAGAATCATCGATCAGCTGCCTCTTGCACACCTCCTACTGGGGATGTGCCTGCAACCAAGGTGCATGTCCTTGACCGGAATCGAACCTAGGACCTTTCAGGTCGCAGGCCGATGCTCTATCCACTGAGCCAAACCGGTTTTGGCTAAACTGTTAATATTTAAATTCAGCTGACATCCCCACCTGATTCCAGGTAGGTAGCAAGTAAACAAGTTGCCAAAAAGAAATTCAGAGCTGGTTTGTGGTCTGGATGATGCAACCAACTCCAGTTCTCTTCCACCTGGAGTGGCTTCTGACCTGGGTAAGAATTTGGCCTTTTAGCAAGTGGGTAAGAAGGAAATCTAAATGACAGGATGCACATCATAACCCATTTTCTTGTCTTACTTGCTTTCTTCCATATTGTTATATGTCTGGGAAAGTTATATAGAGGAAAATATTGCTAAAAATAGAATGTCAGTTATAGTAAAATCAGACCGTTTATGGTTATTTCTTAGGGCATTAGGCAGTCTGTAGAAATGAGAAGAAAGAGAAAAAGCTTCAATTGAGCATTTTCTGTGTGCTGTGCTTTAAGATTACTTTTCTGAAAAGCTATTAAGAAAATCTTTAAAAAGAAAAAGAAAATCCTTTAACGATGATTGTGATTGGCTGTCACCTGACCAGGACCACATCCTCTTATTCTCGGGTTCCCTCCTGCTGGCTCACCACTGGGCACCAGCTAACTAGACTTCAAAGTCTCCACCAGCAAAGCCAGGGTAAAAGACAACTCTACCTCCTCTGGCCGTGGAGACAGCGGTGTTCAAAGAATCAAAACTGACATCTATGAGGACATGTGGCACAAACTCTCCCTGGCCACCACCCAGTTTTTCTTCCTTGCCTTATACACTGAAACCCAATATCACAGACACATGGTCAGCTTGCAAAAGCCTGAAATCAGAACTTGTCTAATGGAACATAAATCTGCCAGATACCTGCATGATCAGAGTCAACAGGGCTGCTGGCTGTTCAATGGAGGATTTACACACACACACACACACACACACACACCCTCCTCCTGCCTCATTCCCCGACTATAAAAAATTAGATATGAATAATATCAGTACCTTTATGATATCCCTTAGGTCTAAGGGAGAATATTAAATATTAGCCTTCTCCAGACTCTTAAAGACACACTGAAATAGGCAAAAAATTTCTTGTATTTCAGAGGGGCTATTACTGTTTGGCCCACAGTGTCACATTCTGATTAAGAGACTGCAACCAATTCATAAATCACTTTGCTACACTTCTCTTCTACCAACCAAGAGGTAAAAGTACCAAGCTAAAAGACTCATAAAGAGTCTGCCACCTCAAGTTAAGTACCCAGTGCCACCCTGGGCCACCACGTGACTAGAGAGTGCTAGAGTCAAGGCTCTGTCTGTCTCTCTGGGAAACCACCACACACTTTCTGGGAGAAGACACGAAACACAAGAGTTAAGTTGCTGGGTAGGAAATGGAATTTCTTTGCAAATAGAATGAGTGAGATTTTTCTACGGACTGTCCTCTCCTGATTACCTAAGCTGCAAAGCTAGCCAGAGTTCCAGACAATCATAGGAGTCTGGGGCTTCTTCGCTTTTCTAAGCAAGCAGTTCCTGGAGCAGCACTCCAGGTTTGGGCAAGAATCTGCTGGGCCCAATTCTCTTGGCAGTTAGCTTGCATGTAGCCTGCAAGTGCCATTTCTGACAACACATCATAGAGTGCAGACCCTAATGGCTGCTTACCCAGCAGGCACTCCCATTGTTTCCCTCACTGGTAGAAGCCTGATTTGGTTGGGGTAGTCAATTCCCCTGGGTTCAGGGAATGCAGCACTTCCCTAGCACCAGAGCGTCAAGTGAATTTGTTTTAGCCAGCCCAGGACATTCTATTTTCCTGGCAGTGATTAGTTTTAACCACATGACCCAGTCCTGGCCAATCAGACCTGCGGAGAAGTCTATTGGGGCAGTTCTGGGAAAGGTCTCCCTGCAAAATTGAAATGCCTATTCAGCCCGATGCTGTGGAATTTACATGTAGATGTCTAAAAATGTGGCAGACATATGGCATTCATGAGGAGACAAGTTCAAGGACCAAACCATTAACCAAGGCAGGCAGACAAGAAAGATGAAGAGTATCCAAGTCTCTGATTACACCACTGAGCCACTACAGTCTAGTTCTGTGCTTCTTGTTACAAGTAATGGCACATGGTCCAACTTTTAAAAATACCTATAGCTTGGTGTTGGGCCAAATATCTTTTGTTTGCTCTTAGCTTTTCTACCCTACTCTGCCCCCAAGGAGGATCTTTGGACCACATCAACAGGCCCCTTTGCCTTCTGACTTTCACAGGTTGGGCTAATAGACACACTCAGCAGGAGATTGGAGACAGGAGAGTGAAGGCAGACCATTTTATCCATAGTTTCCTTCTGCAGGGTTACTCCAGGTTGGCTATATTCTTTTTTATTATTTTTTTATTTTTATATTTTATTGATTTTTTACAGAGAGGAAGGGAGAAGGATAGAAAGCTAGAAACATCGATGAGAAACATCCACCAGCTGCCTCCTGCACACCCCCCACTGGGGATGTGCCCGCAACCAACGTACATGCCCTTGACCGGAATCGAACCCCGGGACCCTTCAGTCCGCAGACCGATGCTCTACCACTGAGCCAAACTGGTTTCAGCTCTTTTTTATTTTTAAGGTAATATTCTTTTGTAACATTGAATTGCTTTTCATTTTATTCTTTTTAAAATATATTTTCATTGATATCAGAGAGGAAGGGAGAGTGAGAGACAGAGACAGAAACATCAATGATGAGAGAGAATCACCGATTGGCTGCCTCCTGCACACCCTCCAATGGGGACCGAGCCCGCAACCTGGGCAAGAGTCCCTGACTGGAATTGAACCCGAGTCCTTTTGGTCCGCAGGCCAATGCTCTATCCACTGAGCCAAACCAGCCAGGGAGGTTGGCTATATTCTTAATTGAAGGTGATTGCTCTTCTCTGAGGTGCCTTACTCTGAAGAAGTCTCCTTCTAGGTTCTAGTAACTGTTCCCTTCCTCTTTGGACCTCAGAGCTATTACCAATCAGCTATGCTTGATTCCACTTCAATCCCACATCTTTGTCATGTAGTCCCTCTATAAAACCCTCATCAAATAATCTTAATCTGAGTATGCATTTCTTGTTGAGATTTCAATTGATGGATATATTCTATTACTTGCAGATGAAGGCAGCCTGAGTATTCTCCTCTGCACTGGATTCTAGTTCCTAAAATCCAGGAGACATCATAGTACAGGAAATTCCAGTACCACCTGCTGCCCTTCTTTTTTTAAAAAAATATATTTTTATTGATTTCAGAAAGAAAGGGAGAGAGAAAAAGAGATAGAAACATCAGTAATGAGAGAGAATCATTGATCGGCTGCTTCCTGCACGCCTCCTACTGGGCATTGAGCTCACAACCTGGGCATGTGCTCTTGACCAAATTTAAACCTGAAACCTTTCAGTCTGCAGGCTGATGCTCTATCCACCGAGTCAAACTGGCTAGGGCTATGCTGCCCTTCTTACCCTCATTTAAGATTTTCTTGAAATTTCTTTAACACCTAAGAAAACCACATACGCTAAAAACACACACACACACAAAAAAACACACCAACCTAACAGCTTTCAGTAGCCTGGGATTCCAGAATAAATACTGAAATTGGCAGGACATATAGTATCCTTCCTCTCAATGGGTCACGTGAGGACACTGCCTAACATCCGTCGTGTGTCTGGGAATATATAATATTTATATCTCAACCAACCCTCAGATGGCTCTTTCTTGTGCCAAAAAGAACTGCTGTGTTCTACCTTCTGATCTAATCTAAAAATGTCATCAATATCTGGCCCCAAAGACCTATAAATTCTCTTTAAGTGGAGGAGACTTTCATAGCCTCCCAGCCTCCTAAGAAAATAGCTCAGATGAGATCATGCCAAGTACTGAGTAAATGGGAGGTTTTTTTTTTTTTTTTTTTTTTTTTAGTGGAAACCATAATGCTGTGCTGTGACCACATTTTCACAATACTTTGGGGGTAGAGGGTGGTCCCTCTGCCTGGATAGGCTGGAAGGCTATGTAATATTTTGTTCAAGGGAAAAACAGCCCAGATTCAAGAGTCAAGACCAAGTAATGAGACTTACTGGATTAAACTCTGGCACTAGCTCCCAATGCTTCTAGGAAGCAGTGCCTTCACCCTAACAAAACCACTGAGAACATACCTACATGGAAACAACGAAGCAAAATCTAGCACTCTACAGAACTTCAACATGTGGCATCTCTGGAAGCTGATCATTAAATCCAGCTTAATACCTGAATCGTTTCCCTCAGAGCAGCTGAAGGTGGCTTTCACCACCAAAGGGATTATAAATAATGCAGTGAAACAAATAATTCATTTTATAACCAATTATCTACTTACTGACAGAACAGCTAGTTCTGACTGGTACAAGAAGATGTTCAAGACCTTTACTGGGGACAGAGAAAGACAAATACTGTATGGTGTTACCTATTTGTGGAATCTAAAAAAGCTGAACTCAGAGAAACAGACAGTAGAATGCTGGCTACTAGGTGTAGGGGTTGGGAGAAATGGGTAGATACTTGGCCAATGGGTATAAACTTACAGTTATAAGATTGCCAAGTTCTGGAGAATCTAATGTACAGCATGGTGATAACAGCTAATACTTTATTATATACTTGAATGTTGCTAAGAGAAATATTAAATATTTTTACCACAAAAAAAAAATGTGTAAAGGGATGGAGATGTTAGCTAATGCTTTGGTGGTAAGCTGTTTGCAATGTATAAATGTATCAAATCAATACACTGTACAGCCTAAATTTACACAATACTGTCAATTATATCTGAACTAGAGGCCTGATGCACAAAATCTGTGCAAGGGGCTCGGCCCTTGCAGCCCTGGATGACTTGCAACCCCAGCTTCATCTGGAAGGATGCCAGGTCTAATTAGCATATTGTGCTTTTATTATTATAGATAGAAGATAGACCTGGGGGAAAAAGGATCAAGTGATGGTTAAGTGCAGTGTAAGTGCTCAGTATATGTTGTTAGTCGAAAGGTCAGATAATGTTAACTGTCTCTGTAAGTACTGAGTTTATAAATAATTTTCCCTTTGTATTTTTTGTTGTTACATTTTTATAAAGCATATGCAGGATGAGGCATACATAGACTTACAGTTATTTGTATACAGTGATTAATAATCTCTCTCACTCTCCTTTCCTCTATCTCTAGAATCAATGAAAAGCACATCCTCAGGTGAGCATTAAAAAACCACACCAATAGGTCCAGCTGGAGTGGCTCAGTGGTTGGGCATCAACCTAGGAACCCGGAGGTCATGCTTCAATTCCACATCGGGCACATGCTCCGGTGGCAGGCTCCATCCCCAGTAGGGGACATGAAGGAGACAGCCGATCAGTGATTCTCATCACTGATGTTCATATTCTCTCTCTCTCTCCCTCCCTCTCTCTCTCTCTCCCTTCCTCTCTATAATACAATCAATTTAAAAACATGTATTTATATATAAAACCAAGAGGACTATTTCTGGGATGCATATATATATGCATCCCAGAAATAGTTCTCTCTCTCTCTCTCTCTCTCTCTCTCTCTCTCTCTCTCTCTCTCTCTCTATATATATATATATATATATATATATATATCCCCCAATTCTGCTGATTTTGTCACATGACCAAAATTACTGGAGTGGGTTCAGTGAAATCAAGCACTGGAAAAAAAAAAAAAAAAAAAAAAAAAAGTCCGAAGTAGCAGCAGGCACTTTTATTTCTTCCTTTTTTTTTTTTTTTTTTAACAAATGGGCCAAACAAATTCTAAGAATTTCAGCTATGCCTAGAATTACCTTGGGAGCAATCAGTATCCATTTTGATAAGAGCACATCTGGCATTAGAAATTGTTGAGAAGTGGGAGGTGGAGGAGGACATAGGTGGGAAAATGGTGATGGAAGGAGACACGTAGGGTGGTGAACACACACTACAATACACAGGTGATGTGTTATGGAATTGTACACTGAAACCTATGTGATTTTGTTAACCAATATCAGCCCCAATAAACTGAATAAAAGGGGGAAAAAAGATATTGAGAAGTGTTTGTTAGAATCTATACCCAGGGGAGAACTGAAATAAGGGAATAGTATTTTCCACCCTTTAGTTTAAATTACAGGGCGAAAAATAATGTTAGTTTTGATTAAATGCTAATCTTCCATGCTAATCTCAAATGCTTATACTTATTGTGTAAAAATCTGGCTAGGGATACAATTTTTAAACATGTGACACATCCATGTTAGGCTGAGAACCAGCTACAGAGAAGGCCATCTCACTTTTCCCTAGGGATGGAAAAGCTGAGAAAGTCACACTTAAGGACCCACCTTGCCAGCAAGATCCCCTGGTACTCTTCCAGTTGTCTCATGAAGCTGGGGTTGGGCTTAGTCACTGTTCGTCTTTCCTTCACATAGTCATAGGCTCGGTCCAGATTCCAGCCATATTCCTTCATTGCATAGGCAATCACAGTGGAGGCTGAGCGACTCACCCCCATTTTGCAGTGCACAAGGCATTTAGATCCATGTTTCCTAGTTTGGGGTTTGAGGTAAGAGGAAGACACACATGGTGAGTAAAGTCGGGTCCGAAATGTTTCCAAGTTTCCTGTCCTGCCTTTCCATTTTCTTGCTATGCAATCCATCCTACCTTGTGCACTTGTGTGCATCTATAATCAATGTGCAGGGAGGGTAGGCAATTCTAGTGTACTCAAACAATATTCATTGTTAACAGTAAGCCTCTAATTCATTCAGCAAACATTTACCATGTGTAAGACAACGCACAAGGTACTATGAGGTGAAGTAACATTTTTTCCCTAAAAAGGTAGAATTCAGTGGAAGAAGCAGACAAAGTTCAAAATGGTAATTGAAATGACAGCTGGTCACAGAATGGTAGGGGAGAATTTTCAATTTAGAGACTGGACCCCCGTGGCTGATGCCAGTCCCTTCATGGCCCCAGGGCATGCTTCTTGGCAGGCGCAGGCATGCTCTTGAGTTACAGGCGTGGCAGTGATTCACCTAATTTACCCAAATGTTCTCAATTGCTTCCAGTTCAAGTTCCAGTAAGGGTTCTGACCCTGGAGGAGAGCACAAACCCAGTGAAACTAATCCTCCTCCGTATTCAGACGTAGCCCTGGATATACTTTTCACAACACCACAACCCATGTTCTGTCTAGGGACTGGCCGTACAACCCGAGGAGCTGGATGGACCATGAGATAAACGCATCATGTAGCTTTTTCAGCAAGGAGGGTGAAATACATAACTACCCCCCCCCTTTTTTTAATGGGGTGGAAAAATAAGAAAACAAAGTTACCATAAGGTGATACTAAAAAACAAACAAAACTAAACCTCTCGGTCTTAACATGCCAGAGTTTGTTTATCTTAAATATGAGCATTACTTGGTTATGCTAATTCTGCTAATAACACAATGTCTGGCACAGAATAAGCCTTCTGATATTTGCTAAATGTGTGAGCAAACTTATGGATCTGCTGATTAGATCTGTCAGCTATAAGTAGAAACAACATTTTTAAATCTGGGAAAGAATGATTACTCTTATCACTAGTGTCATGGGCTGGAATTCCTCCCAAGTAGCTATTCCAATAAATTTAAGAATGCACGTGTCAGCCTAAAAGGGGAAATCTATTCATCCACTTGCTCACTCTATTATAGTAGATAAGCTTCCTTGTTGGAGGCTTATAACTCTCCTGCTGGAGAAGGAGACACGTGAAACAGTTCAGCACCAATGCAAGGAGGCACAAGTTGAAGTGCCAAAATGAGTGAGCCAAATAAGCTATAGGAATGCAGAGAACAGTCTGGAGTAACTGAAACAACCTCAAAAGGAAGGTAAGATTGACCTCCTATCTGTCAATTACATGCAAAATGTTGGTGTCCTAAGGCTGGTGTGGTGTGTTTGTGTGTTTAGATTATCCCAAAGGACTAGGAAATACTTGTTTTGTTTATGGCGCCACAGGGTTTTCCTTCACATTACAGTGGGAAGCCAACGTGCAGTGACTCAGGTGGAGTTCAGACATGTGCTCAAATATATTCTCATCAAGCTCTGACAACTTTAATGCATAAAATTTCAGGTCTACTCCTGCAGGCATGGCAAGTATTCAAACTTGGACAATCTTAAGAAAAATGCAATTATAAAATCCACTTCCATGAAAACATTTATTCATATTGAACTAGGCTTTTTCAAAAAGTGGATGGCTTCTAACTCATGTAACAAAGGTTCTGATGTCAGTTTTCAACTAACTCAATTTACCGTATTTTTCGGACCATAAGACGCACTTTCCCCCCCCCCAGAAGTGGGGGGAAAAAGTCCCTACGTCTTATGGTCCAAATATAGCCTACACATATACTTTAAAAAAAAAGTTTTTTTACTTGCCCGGCTCTGTGTGGTCTCTGTGTGCTTGCCTGGCTCTAAAATGGTTCTAAATGCTGCTGTTTACTTTACAGGGTTGATTACATGTGTTTATGACTGTGATGTTGGGTTTTAATACACATAAAATGTTTTAGGATACTATTTGTTTCAGAATCTTTTTTTCTTCATTTCCCTTCTCTAAAAACTGGTGCGTCTTATGGTCCGGAGCGTCTTATGGTCCGAAAAATATGGTAAGTCTTCCTCTAACTCCCTGTCACCCAGTGCTGGATTGTCCAGATTGAGCCTGGTATTACAGTAGCAAACCCTAAGCTCATCCATATACAGATTCTGGAATTTAGGGCCCTGATTAGGTAAAACACATGAGGTGCTCAGTGTGTCACTCAGGAGGCACTCGCTCTCAGATGCAGGAACCTGAGAGTGAGTGCTTGCTTCAATGTAACCTGGGCACCTCATGCATCTCATTCTAATTGCAGCCCTGCTGAAATCACCCTTTCTTCTCACTGGCACTGGGGCCTCACCTTGAACTCTACTCTTTAGCTGTGACCCTGACAACTTGCCTAAACTTTTCCTTAAGGGACTAGACTATGCCTATATGATCTTGGGTTTAAGTACCATCCTCACCATTTGTTTCTTAACCTCTCTGAACCTTGTCTCTATAGTCTGTCTACATCTATACAGAAGGATGACAATATCTGCCTCTCTGGGTTTTGGAAAATATGACATGAGGAAATACACATAAAGTATCTGGCACATAGTAAGTATGCCATGGGTGGCATTATTACTGGGAATCCTATATAATAAAAGTCTAATATGCAAATTGTTTGACCGGGAGTTCAACCGCTTGCTATGACGTGCTCTGACCAGCAGGGGGTGGCACAGAGCATGGTGGGCATTGGTGACATGGCACAGGCAGCAGGTGGCAGTGGAGGTACTGCCGACCCCAATGGGCCCCAAC
Source organism: Pipistrellus kuhlii (assembly GCF_014108245.1). Taxonomy (NCBI): domain Eukaryota; kingdom Metazoa; phylum Chordata; class Mammalia; order Chiroptera; family Vespertilionidae; genus Pipistrellus; species Pipistrellus kuhlii. The sequence continues at coordinate 3,080,552 of NW_023425539.1, read as the reverse complement.
AAGAGTGGGATGACAGGATGGTCGGCAGGTGAGCAGGCGGCGCCAGGCCAAGGTGGATGTGAGTGGAGGCTGATCGCCCTGCCGATCACCCCTGCAGATGCCAACCAGTGGCAGTGGCAGGGGGTAGGGCCCTGGACTGGGACCAAGAACTGGGGATGGGTGGTGGTGACCAACCTCCTGGGTGGGGGGCTGCGACCTTGCTGGCTACCTGGGGGCCGGGATGATGGGGATGGAGGTGTGGTGAGAATGTGGATTGTCCGCTGAGCTTGCTTTCACTCCCCCTGCTAACCTGCCCGGTTTCCATGCAGCACAGCTGGGTGGCCCAGAGGCCCATGCTGTGCCCTGGCCTGCAGAGTCTGGCTGTGTTCACTGCATCTGGGGACTCGGGTGCTGTGACTCAGGCGGAGGGGGGAGCGTGGGGGTCTGGGAGCCCAGGTGCTGCCCAGGGTCTAGAGGTCAGCTGGAGACATGCCCTTCCATGCCAGACGCTTGCACTTTGATCGCTGGCTAGGTCTAGCTCTATCTATACATATAAAAGCCTAAGTGACCGGCTGACCAGCCGGCAGCTATGCTGTGCAATGACCTCCAGGGAACAGATGTTCAACGTAGGAGCTGCCAAGGGACAGCAACTTTGCAGAGTGCCCTCTTGCACTCTGGGACCCCGCCTGGGGAATGTCGGACTGCTGGTTTTGGCCCAATCCCTGCAGGCCAGCTCAAGGGATCCCACCTGCTGGGGGGACCCTGCTCACTCCACAGACACCCTTTGAGCCCCAGCACTACCCCAGGTGTGGCCGGGGAGGGACCGAGGGAGGTTGGCTCCAGGGTGTGTCCGGCCCATCTCACCCAGTCCTGCCCCACCGGCCACTTTCTAATTAAATTTCTTTCAATGTGCATGAATCTGTGCACTGGGCCTCTAGTAATTTAATAATAGAATATAAAATGTTCTTCAAGAATATAAAGCACTCTTTTAGGTGCTGGTTAGAGACTAAGAGAATGAGCTCAAAACTAGGGTATGGGAATTTAGGTAACTAGAAGGAAGAATCCCTTAATCATGAAAGTCCTTAAGAGAAGTTTGCAATCATTCTTAAAGGAGGACTTCATAAACAGAAGTGCCTGTCACCTGCCAGGGATGATTTGAATGTGATCCCAACTAACGGAGCGTGGCCAACATGCTATGCTCCCTCTATTGAAGGCACAAATAGGATTGGCAAGGAAATCCCCAGGGACTTAAAAAACAAATGAATGAGCCTGGCCAGGTGGCTCAGTTGGTCATCTCATACATCAAAAAGCTGTGGGCTCGATTCCCCATCAGGGCACATACCTAGGTTGTGGCTTTCTTTGATCCCTGGTCAGGGCATGTAAGGGAGGCAACCAATCGATGTTTCTCTCACACATCAATGTTTCTCTCTCTCTCTCTTCCCTTCTCTCTAAAATCAGTAAGACATATAAAAAAAATGAGCGCTGACCTATTAATACTAAACACTAAATTAAAATAATTAAATAACTTCACTAAAAGGAGCAATTAAAAATTTAAATTTAAGGAAGATATCATCGAAAAGCTCAGAGAGCCGAAACCGGTTTGGCTCAGTGGATAGAGCGTCGGCCTGCGGACTGAAGGGTTCCGGGTTCGATTCCGGTCAAGGGCATGTACCTTGGTTGCGGGCACATCCCCAGTAGGGGGTGTGCAGGAGGCAGCTGATTGGTGATTCTCTCTCATCGATGTTTCTAACTCTCTCTCTCTTCCTCTCTGTAAAAAAATCAATAAAAAAAAAAGCTCAGAGAAAATTTTCACTATTTAGACTAGAGTATCATAAAAGTAAAGTAAAAAAAATGAGAAAAAATTTCCAAAGATCTTGTTTATAGAGAGGAGGACCCAGTATTCTATCTGTGTGGAATATTGTCAATTATACAACTTTAAAATGTCTCCATTGGCAACTTAAGCATTTCATTCAGAATTTCTCTCTTTTCTCATTTCTATTTCTTTAGCTGCAGCTTAAGTTTACATACTCTAATTTTGTGCCCAAATGGAACTAGCCAACATGAGATCATCTTTAAGGGATTTCATCTACTTACAGGAAAAGTATTAAGTCACTAGTCATCTTTCCCTGAGGATTAAGAAATCTCAGTCTTTAAAAAAATTTTTTTTTAAATTAATTTTTTTAAGAGAGGAAGGGAGAGGGATAGAGAGAAACATCGAAGAGAGAGAAACATTGATCAGCTGCCTCCTGCACACCCCCCACTGAGAATATGCTTGCAACCAAGGTACATGCCCTTGACCAGAATTAAACCTGGGAACCTTCAGTACACAGGCCGACGCTCTAGCCACTGAGCCAAACCAGCCAGGGCTCAGTCTTCTTTTTAAAAATTGATTTTTCAGAGAGGAAAGGAAAGAAACATTGATGTGAGACAGAAACACTGCTCAGTTGCCTCTCTTTTGCACCCTGACCAGGGATCAAACCTGTAACTTGGGTATGTGCCCTGACCGGCAATCAAACCTGCTATCTTTTGGTTCATGGGGCAACACCCAACCAGCTGAACCACAGCAGCCAGGGCTTTTTTTTCTTTACTTCCTTTTTCCGGAGTGCTCTCAGTAAGTTATCTATATCTTTCAGGCCCCGGCCATGTGTGGTGCACATGGAACAAGGGTAAGAATGTGTTCGAGACCCATTACTTACTTTGCTTTAGAGATGAATTTGTAAGTGTCATTCCAGTAAGCCAGGAGATCTGTTGCCTCTTCATCATATACCCGAATGTTATGATATTCGAAGACTCCTGGGAAGAAGTTATCTATTTCTCGAGTGACATTCAAAATATATCGCACCCTGCAAAAAAAACCAGGGGAGAAATTGGCTCTACTACTCAGGCTAAATCCAATTTCCAGCACTGCTTTTCTTATTTACAACTTTTTTACTCCCTATGCTGAAATTAAACGCCAAAATATTGAAGAAATCTAAAAAACTAAGAGGCTATACTTACTTAGTACAGAAACGGTATAACAGGATCCTGGGCCACCTGGACACCAGGGAGTTACTGGGAGAAAAGTTGTCTACGAAGTGGAACATCTAAATTCCATTTCAGTTTACGTAGTTACACAATCTCATCTTGGATAGTCTTTTGAAAACATGTCTTGTATTTTACTCAAAAGAATCAGCCTGAGGCCCATGAGAAGCAATTCCTCCTTAGTCACTAAAATTACCAGCAATATAATTTATTCTTTGGAAGTCACTTGTATTAAATTATGTATCTCAAGAAACAAACAAACAAAAAATAAAAGGAGAAATTTCCTCCTATTTTCCTAACTGCCAGATTGTCAGATTTTTCTCTCTTTCTCTCTCTAACTATGAAATGCAAATGAGGCCAGAGCTGGGAGGGTCAGAGGAAAGTTGGACTTGAAACTCTCTGAACTCTCTAGGCTGCATTCCTGGCTGCTATGGCAGCAGATGTGTCTGAGAGTTCTATACTGAGAGGCTGCAGGAAAGGGTTTCTGTATCAAGAAATTTTTCTGCTATCTGTCTCCCTGCACAATCTCAATAAAGGCTTGGGTTTAGTTTGCCAAAGGGTTATCTTTTCTCAGTGCTGTGTGAACTTAGATATCTCTGGAGTTTACTCTACCAACACAGCACGGGCTCCCTCATTTTTCTGCAGAAGCTGCTTCCTTCTCAGAACCGCATGTAGGGAGGGCTCTACAAACCCATTTCGGAAGTCAGAGAAATGACTACAGGAAGGGAGAGTCCTAGCTAACCAGTTCTGTGGTTAGGTGAGGAGACCAAAATTGTTCTGGGATATGATTTGAATCAAAGTTTATTACCAGAAACGATTTTTCTTTTTAATTTAAAAAGAAAGCACGTGCCAACTTGGGAAAGTCTAATAGTTCCCCAAAAGGTTAAACATAGAGTTACCATATGACCCAGCAATGCCTCTCCTAGGCAGAAACTCAAGAGATATGAAAACAGAAGTCCACCTAAAAGTTTGTACATTATTTTTTAAAAATATTTTATTGATTTTTTAAAGAGAGGAAGACAGAGGGAGAGTTAGAAACATTGATGAGAGAGAGTCATCGATCAGCTGCCTCCTGCACACCCCCCACCAGAGATGTGCCCGCAACCAAGGTACATGCCCTTGACCGGAATCAAACCCGAGACCTTTCAGTCTGCAGACCGATGCTCTACCACTGAGCCAAACCGGTTTCAGCTGTACATGATTATTCATCTAAGTTAGGGGTGGCGAACTCAATCAGAGAAGGGGCCAAAATCTAAAATCCAGCCTAAATCGCGGGCTGAATGGTTTACTGAACAGTCATAAACTGTCATTGTGATGGAAACGCAGTGGAGTGCAGTGATGACAGTGAGGTGCGGGCCACATTGCAAGGCCTGGCGGGACGGATTTGGCCCGCGGGCCTTGTGTTTGACACATGTGATCTAAGTTTTTAAAACAGCCAAAAAGTGGAAACAACCTAAATGTCCATCAACTGATGAATGGGTAAGTTAAATGTGGAATATTATGGAATATTATTTGGCAAGGAAAAAAGGAATGAAGTACTAATAATATATGCTATAACATTAATAACTATTGAAATATAATGTTAAGTTAAAAAAATTCTTAAAAGACCACATACTGTATGATTCCATTTACAGAATTTGAAGCGTTCAGAATAGGCGAATCTATAGAGACAGACAGATTAGTAGTTTCTAGAGGCGAAGGGAAAGAAGGGAATAGAGGCTTTCTTCTTGGGTTGAGAATATTTTAAATTGCTTGTTGCACAACTGTGAATGTACTAAAAACCACAGAAGTATACATTTTCAGTAGGTGAACTATATGGTATATGTATCATCTCTCAATAAAACTGTCAGAAAAATCCCAGCCAGTATGGTTCATCGGTGGAGCAACAACCCATGAACCAGGAGGTCACAGTTCGATTACTGGTCAGGGCACATGCCTAGGTTGTAGGCTCGATACCCAATAGGGGGCGTGCAGGAGGCAGCTGGTCAATGATTCTTTCCCATCACTGATGTTCCTATTTCTCCCTCTTCCTTCCTTTCTTCCTAAAACCAATAAAAACATAGTTTAAAAAACTGTCAGAAAGCCGAAGCCGGTTTGGCTCAGTGGTAGAGTGTCGGTTTGCGGACTGAAAGGTCCCGGGTTCGATTCCGGTCAAGGGCATGTACATTGGTTGCAGGCACATCCCCGGTAGGGGGTGTGCAAGAGGCAGCTGGTTGATGTTTCTCTCTCATCGACATTTCTAGCTCTCTAGCTCTCTCCCTTCCTCTCTGTAAAAAATCAATAAAATATATATTAAAAAAAAACTGTCAGAAAAAAAATTAGCAAGCACACTTATTTTATTTAAAATAAAAATGCATGCCTGGCCAGTGTTTCCCAGTGGTTGAGTGACAACCCATGGACCAAGAGGTCCCTGATTCAATTCCTGGTTGAGGCAAATGCCCGGGTTGTGGGCTCCCTCCCCAGTAGGGAGAGTGCAGAAGTAGAATTAGTGGGTGAAGAATTACAGTTCAGGAATCAATACCCCCAAATTGATGTTTTTCTCTCATCTATGTTTCCATCTTTCTATCCGTCTGCCTTCCCATCTCTCAAAAACATATTTTAAAAAAACTTAAAAAAAAAAGAACAACCTTCCACCTCCAATTCCAAACTCAGTAATGGATTATGGTAAATTGAGACTTTCCAATTCTTTTTATTATAGAGCTTTAAGCAGCTACTTCCAATTGGAATTGACACTCCTTGAAGTTTCTTTGCCACTCTATATGTAGTAGCACTTTTACTTGGGGCCCTAACGTCAGTAGATTAGTGAAAATAGCTTTTATGTAAAAATTACACTTGAAAAATCCCTTAAATTATCCATAGGCATGTGTTTTGGGGTATAGATCCCTGAACTGTATGTAATTCTTCACCCATTAAAGTTTAATAAATTTAAGGAGATCTAAGTTAATATCCAAATATCCAACCACACTGTCTTAAAACCTGCATTTTATAATTTAGCCTTATCAGTAGTAAATGAGATGAATAGGTCTCATCTCCAAGCCGGGGTTGTAAGTCAAAAAGTCAAAGTGTATGTATGTATTATGTGATTCCAATGCATTTCCAAGCTATATTAAATCTCAGATATCATATTAAACACTGTATCTAGGTGCTATTTTTCCATAAACCAGCCTAATATTTCTATCATTTCTTCACATTTACTGAGTATCCTATAAAGCTCTAAGCTAGGGAGATGTATGTTTTACACAAAACTAAGATAGAGTCTCTGCTTTTAAGAACTCTAGACTTAATTCTTATCAATTTAAACTTTCCAAGCTCTACTTATTTTCATATCTTAAATTAAATAACCAGATTTCCTCCCATGGAACTCTTTTTATAATTATTTGGCTTAAATCTTGCTCCAAGTTCATTTTAGCAATTATGACATACCTTCTGGGGAAAAGTAGGGAGTATGCATTTAATCATGCTAAAGATAACCAGAAGGCTGACTTGGAGCTGAGAGAACAGGCAGCCCGTAACTAGCCAGGCAGCCACCGCTCTCTGTGAGTCTCAGTGGGTCTTATCTCTGTCTGCAATGAAGAGTTAGCATAGTTGGCATGGCCAATTTCCAGACATGATTTTCTCTTCTCTTGTTGGGATGATGTGAGCTGCTAAGGCCAAGTTCAATAAAAAACTTAGGCATTAGCTAAGAAATAAAAAGGAAATAATGGCAATAGCTTTTTACTTGCTGAATGTTCACTGTGGTCTCAATTGCTACAATAAAATTCAATAACCATACAGTTTAGGTGTACATTTCCTCATACAAAGTAGGTCCTTCTTGTTCAATTTCAGAAGCTCATCCATTTTTAACCTACTTAGTCTACAAGTAACTTACCAAGTCTCATTTATCTTTGTACACTTAAAAAAAAAATCCTCACCTGAGGATGTGCTTTTAGTGATTTTTAGAGAGAGGATGGGGGAATGGGGAGAAGCATCGATCTGAGAAACATCTATCGGTTGACTCTGCTACACTCTGCTAACTGGGAATTGAACCTGCAACCTAGGAATGTGCCCTGACAGGAATCGAACCCACAACCTTTTTGGTGCATTTGCTCCAACCAACTGAGCCACCTGGCTAGGGCTTATTTATCTTTGGATCTCTAGCACCTAGCACTATGAGAGACCTACAAAAGATATTCAATAAACACTGAATGGACAGCTGTGAAACCAACATTTGCAGTTCTGCAGATTCTTAAGTAAAAATAGGGACCAAAGGTAAAACTATAGAGAGAGCAAATTTTGAATATCAGTGGTTGTCAGGGTTGGAAGTGGGAGGATAAATGGATCGAGCATAAGGAATTCTTAGGGCAGGAAAATACTCTGTAATACCATAATGATGGATAAATTAGACACTTGTCCAAAGCCATAGAATGTACAATAACCAAGAGTGAATCATAAGCTATGGGTTGGGGTGATTATGATGTCTCAATGTAGGGTCCTCAATTATAACAAATGCACCAATCTGGTGAGATACTAATAATGGGAGAGGTTATGTATGTGTTGGGGCAGGGGTATATGGCAAATCTCTGTATCTTCCCTTAAAGTTTGCTGTGAAACCTTAAACTGCTCTAAAAAAACAAACAAACAAACAAAAAAACCCCATACACACAAATTTTTTTTTTAAAGGAACTAATAACTGCATTTGCTTTTAAACAGCAGGAAAGGCTTACACATATATTTCTGAAAGCCTTACCACTGAAACAGTTGATCATTCATGGTAGGTAGGAGGATGAAACAGTGGGAGTATAGCAGTTTTAATTCTTATTAGACTGAACTTGATTAGAGTCAACAGGAAGCAACTCTAGAGCACAAAGTAACTCACTGACACCTCTGACTGGAAACGGTAAAGATAAAACAATAATGCTTACCCTCGGTTCTGTAAATCCTCTAAGTTAGAGGCATTCCATTCGGAGCCCTGTGGAACCAAAACGACAGGGTTAGGGAGCACTAGCACATGAACCAAATACCACATTTAAACAGGAGTCCTGTGAGAAAAGAAGCAGTTTCTACAAAGAACGCCAATACCATCACTGAATTTCCTCCCTGTGTGCCAGGCACTTTGTATGGTATCATGTTTAGTTTTCACAAATGATAAAGTTACCTTCATTTTTATAGATAAGAAAACCAACCCTCAGAGAATTAAAATAATTTCTGTTCAAGATCACGATGGAAAGATATTTCTGATCATTCTCCAATTTAAGTTAAATGCCTGTTATTCTTGTTTACAGTACTCTGACTTTTTCAAAAGCATGTATTGCAATTGTTGTTTGTGTATTTATTTATGTGTTTATTTACTACCTGTCTTCCACTGTAATGTAAGCTTCTCTGTTCCTTATGGAAACGCCAGTATACTGCCTGACACCTGGCAGGGATTCAATAAATATTGTTGAAAGAACAAAATGGCATCATTATGAATTAAACCTAGATTTCAGTCTAAAGCCCACACTCTTTCTAGTGCATTATGTTTCATGTAGGGAGTTGGGCTGGGGTGGGGGAAGAGAAGGAAGAGAGAGAGAGAGAGAGAGAGAGAGAGAGAGAGAGAGAGAGAGAGAGAGAGAGAGAGAGAGAGAGGGAGAGAGGAGGAGGGAAAGGGAGAGAGAGAGAGAGAGAAGTGAAATAGCAGCGTCTGTAAAAAAAAAAAAGAGGAAAACAGGAGAAACACAAAATTTAAGGAGGTTCTATAGATTATCTGGAAGATACATCAATTTTTAATATTTTGACACATTTGCTTTCTCTCTCCTCTTCCCTTTCTTTCAATATATGTCCTGTCCCCCCCCCCCCCCATGAACCATTTAAAAGTAATTTGAGCATCATTACTTCATTTCAATACTTGACCATGTATCATTTAAGAACAAAAACATTCTCTTACGTAATTCCATTTTTACAACCAAGAAAGATAACATCAATACATATCTGAATTTCAAAAATTGTCCTTAAAAATATACTTTAGCCTTGTGGGGTGTGGCTCAGAGGTTGAGTGTAGACCCATGAGCTTAGAGGTTAAGTTCAATTCCCAGTCAGGGCACATGCCTGGGTTGTGGGCTTGATCCCCAATATCGGGTATGCAGGAGGCAGCTGGTCAATGATTCTCTCTCATCATTGATGTTTCTATCTCTCTTTCCCTCTTTTCTTCTCTAAAATAAAAAAAAAAAACATATATTAAAAAAACCCCAAAAATATATTTTATATTCACTCAATCAAGAATCACACCTTGCATTTATCATAGTTGCCATATTTCTATCTCCTTTAATTTAGAACAGTCCACCCTTATCTTTATTCTCTCTTTCATAACATTAACATTTTACTAGACTATGGTTCTGTAACCTTGGGAAAATTGCCCACAATCTGGATTTTTCTGATTGTTTCCTGATAACTAGATTCAGGCCAAGTATTCTTGGCAAGAATATTACAAGGGTCATGTTTTGTACTTCCTACTGCATCAAATCATGAGGCACATACTGTCACTTTGTCCCATTATTTATCATGCTGACTTGGAATTCTTGGTAGTATCTTTATGTCTGTTACATCCTTCTATTGTAGAGTTTACTTTACAAGTAGTCATCTTTAGGTGTAAGCAATCTTGGAGGCCACGTGAATATTGTTTTGCTTTAAAGTTACTTGAGTTAAACAGAATTTAGCATTAGAAGGCTTGGGTTCAAGTCTGAAACCCCCTCCTACTGTGAGGCATTAGACAAACTACTTAACCTGTCCTCATTTTCCTTATCTATAAAATAGAACTCTCTTACACCCTCCCTCCAACATAGTTCTGTACATCTAGTGAGTACCTTCCTCCTTAGGTTACAAATATATAGTTTCTCCCAATTCCTCTGCCATGTGAGAATACAGAGAGAAGTCTGAAACTTGGAAGAGGGCCCTCACTCAACCTGCAGGCACCCTGATGCCAGACTTTCAGCCTCTAGAACTGTGAGAAATAAATTTCTGCCTTTTATAAGCCAACAAACAGTTTCTCACATATTAAAATGGGAAAACCTTCTCTTCATTCTGAATCCTCCTCTATACACTGTACTTTCTCCCTTCCCTTCATAGCCAAGTTTCACAGAAACATAATCTAACACTTCCACAGCATTATGGCTTCTGCCCTCATCATTCTTGCTAATGTTACTAATGAGTTTTCTAATTGTCTAACCCAAGGGTCACTTTTGTATCCTTATCCCTTTGGTCTTCTGTGAGTATCTGCTATGGATCATCACTCCTTCCTTATGGAATTAGATCACACTCCACAAACATCTACCCTCATGCCTGGCACAATAAAGAGAATCAACAAATGTTTGTTGAATGATTAAATGAAACAAGTATCACAATATTACAAGTGAAATGTAATTTAGCCATTTAACTGGAAGATCTCAAGGATACTGTACCGAGGTTCCAGTAAGTGATGAATAACTGAGCTTTTCTATAGAGTAGGGCTCAGCTGACTTGCTTTCCCAAAATATGGGAGGTTCTGAAGGCTTTCAGCTCAACCTTAGAAAACCAGCTCTCACACCAAAGAAAGAGGCAAGAACTACAAAGGACTTCAAGGAGAAAGAAGTCAAGTAATACTCAAGGGTTGAGTGGCTAAACTGGAACCAAGGAAATGTGATCCCTAACTCCTTAATTTAGAAACCTAAATCATCTGAGAGGAACTCTGTCCAGCTAGATGGAAATAATCCTGACATGATGGGGAAAGTCCATGATTTTTATCTACCTGTCTGAGAAAATTCAACCTGTCAATGCGAAATGACACATATCCAGAAACAAAACAAACTAAAAGCCCTGGCTACTGTTGCAGTGAAGCCTGTGCAATGTGACTTGGGCTATGGTTATGGCTTCTTCAAGTTCAACCTGAAAGAAAGAACTGGAGTCAATGTGGTGTAATTACTTTTCTGCCCTCAATGCAAATGACATTTATATTGGCCTCCTGGGGTCTTACACAGATTCAACCTCTTTGTCTCTGCTTCCCAGGCTTACAATGACTTAATTCCATGGGGATTTTCACCATGTTCTATGTAATTATGTAAAGCATTTTCTAATATTCCTGAAATGTAAAGTGAAATCCTGGGACTGTAATACATTTTTAACTAAGTTCACTTCCATCTTTTAACTCTGGGTTCCCCTACACTGTACTCGGTCCCAAAGACCCAAGTAACTGGTTCTCCCCATCCCCTCCCACTGTTATCCTCTGGAAATAGTCCTGTTTGGGTACAAATGTTCCAACCAAAATAGAATAGGAGAGTACATTTATGGCAAATAAGAAAATGTATACTGAGGTTCTCCTCAAATCAATACAACTTGACATAATTAAGGATTGGTATCCCAGGCTATATCTTTTTCATCACACCTGTAGCCTCAGCTCTGTAAGTTACATTACTGTGGCAACCAGGCACAAGATCTAACTTTATCCTATACATCTCTAGTAGAGGGATGAAAATTATGAATATGATAAAAATAGACAATTTGATTATTGTCAGACTTACTCACATATCCTCCATTTCTCTACACCTGCTGTAAAAAAATAACCGCCGATTTTAGGCTTAATTTTTCTTTGAAAAATAAATACTATTCTACAAGGATATTGTAATGTCAAATCTTGAAAAATATACCAGCAGCAAAATTCTGACTTTTTTTCCATGAACAAAATTATTGGTTGTGCGTCCAATACTCCCGTGTTTCCCTTGTTGAACTAAGAAAGCCGCCTGCCTTTCTGCAAAGGGTCTCTGTTCACATCTTGCTTTTTCTCAGCCAAATCGGCCAGCCTCCAGGAGAGCTGTTGATGTTGAGATTTGGCTGGGCAAAACTTCTAGCTCAGAGAAATAGTACACTCTTAAGGGTGTGGAAGAACTTTTTCTGGAAATAGTCTGGCTTCCAGCCAATGAATCCTCTCTTCTTGCTGCAGATTTTCTTTAAACTATGCTCTACACGTTTCCTCTTCAGACCAGCTGGACACCTTTTCAAATAAACATCTCTGTGTAGTGCAGAGCTAAACATTCTTCCAAGGGAGGGGAGAAATCCTGCTGCCTCTCTTCACACAACTACTTGCACTCCAGGCATGGCAGCTACGCACATGATAAAATGATTTTGCAGAAAATTAGCACCACCATTTGCAACTTGGATAAGACACCTTTTTTCTGTGTTAATTGCTAGGGAAGCCAGCAGAGCATAGACGCACTGGAGGAGAAGATATAGGGGGTTGGACATAGCACATGGTGGTGCAAACAAAGGGAGAAAGCCATCAGGGAAAAAGTACAATAAGATGTTTAGACAATCTGTTCACCTACTGATTTTGTTGAATAAGAGTTAAGTTTCAGGATTCTCTACTTTAAAAGATTTTTTTTCTCAAATAAAAGATTTTTTCTCTCCATTCTCTTGAAAACAGAATTGTATCTACAGCAGAATAGTTTCCTTTTTCAAAAAATAGACATTGATACATATTAAAAATGGACTGTTCTTTCTGCTTAAAGTACTCTTAAAATTTGTTTATATGTCCTAAACTATACCCTTTGAAGAGGGGGGCAGTAAGAAGAAGGTAGTTCTTGAAGGGACATGGGGAAGTCTGACTGAAATTAAACAGGTTGACCAGTCAGATATGGACTATATTTGATATTCATGTCTATATCCTTTTAGGTATAAAATCCAAGCTCAATGGAGAATTTAAGTTTATAGTGCTGGTCACTTTCTTTTCTTTCTTTCTTTCTTTCTTTCTATCTTTTTTTTTTTTAAATACTTTATTGATTTTGTACAGAGAGGAAGGGAGAGAGATAGAGAGTTGGAAACATCAATGAGAGAGAAACACTGATCGGCTGCCTCCTGCACATCCCCTACTGGGGATGTGCCCACAACCAAGGTACATGCCCTTGACCAGAATCGAACCTGGGACCTTTCAGTCCGCAGACCGACGCTCTACCACTGAGCCAAACTGGTTTCGACATGCTGGTCACTTTCAAATGTGAGCTTTTGTGGCTATGGGCACTTGCCCTTCATAAAAATGTCACCATACATGACAAATGGGGACAGGGTCCATTTGAATGAGTGACTCAGAAGTTTTCTATAGATAATACAAAAATTCTTTCCAGCAATACAAGAGCAGGGAACATCTGAAAATCCTCATGGAAGTATACATAAAAGACATCAAAGACAGATGCTTTACAAATGAAAAGGTCAATGACAGCTTTGCTGTATGATCCACATCCAGAAATAGCAATGGTCAAGTTAAAGTAATAGAAAGAAGCTCCCTTCCTAGCTTAGAGCTTTTCATGAGTAATTTCATAGCTATATACCACTATGAGTCACTCCGTAGTACTCATATTCAAACTCAAAGGCTAACATGGGCCAAATAAACGAGGCATGCTGCGAGTTTGACATGCTTGCTCTGGAGTGTCAATAAGTTAATTCAGGGCACAAGACTTGACCGCTGGGTGAAATAAACTTGAATATTCAGGGTAAGATGATCCAGTTTAGTCAGTTCCTGTGCATTTATTCTTCTCTCCTGTTTCCCAGCTTCTAATTATTTCACAGCTCACAATTGTCCTCACCAGAGAAAGAAGTGAAATTCAAACCAATCAAATTTAGTTCCTAGTTAGCATTTTTGGTCAAAGTGTGTGGGAAATGGAAACAAAAACAAGGTTTTGCCCTGGCCGGTGGCTCAGTTGGTTGGAGTGTCATCCTGTACACCAAAAAGATTTCAGGCTTGATTCTCGTCAGAGCACCTATCTAGACTGCAGGTTTGATCCGTAGGCGGGACACATAAGGGAGGCAACTGAACGATGTTGCTTCTCTCTCATCGATGTTTCTCTTTCTCTCTCTTTAAAAATCAATAAACATATCCCAGGATGAGCATAAAAACAAACAAACAAAAACCCCACAGAGGGTTTGGCATCTTTCCATTCCCCCCACCCCCAATTTTAATTATCCTAGCTAACCTTGTTCCCACTACTACGTACAGATGAAAACCAGAACTCTTTAACATTTAGGATTTTAGAAGCTTTCTCAATTTATCTCTCAGAGAGGTTCTCTTGGGCTAATTACAGGTTAATGAATGTTCAAGAACTATGAAGAACAATTTTAAATCACCAAATTTTTAGTAATCATAAAAGTATTCAGAACTCAAAATGTAGCTACAAGGTTCAAAATGCTTAAAAATCCAATAGCCTCTCACTTGCTCTGCTCAGATATATCCGACCTTAAGACACATCTGGCAGACTTGAAAGAATGACCTTAAAGCATCATCCTAGTTGGGTACACTGTAGAAAACTATTACCGACTGGTCTGTTTCTTACTTTGACTATTATGAAGAGAACAGGTGAGATATTTAATAACCCATTGGGGGGCAAGGGGATGGAGAAGAAGGCCTATCTGTAGCATTTGCCAGTTTCCTTGGTGTAAATTTTCCCACCATAGTCAATCTTATGAAATCACTGAATGAGAAATTGGGAATAGAAGAGAAGAAACTCACCATTATTTAACATCTCCACCACACAATAGACATAAATAAACGTAAGAGCACAGGTAATAGTAAAAAAATTAGAAACTGATGAGGTTTGAGTATTTATTACCTTTGTTTTTAATGTTGTTACATTTTATTTAAATATAATAAAATTTAACAGCTGCCCCTTCCCCATGAGTTGGTATGGACTATCTTTGGCACACCACTTAAACAGGCCCTAAAACTTACCAAGAACACGTGCTCAAATATCTGTGTCGGACTGTCCATCTGACCAAGAATCACTATCATTTCATTATCTATATATTCCTTGAATTCTCTCAGGTTGCAAACCATTTGCATTTCCAACTCAGTTCGTATCTGAAACAAAGATGACATATTATACTAATTTCTCTAAAGTCCCTCTGTTTTTTCACTCACTCACCATTGTTAGCCCCATACCTATCCCACTCCTATCTGGCCTTGAAACAAAGAGGACTATATGCCTTTCAGCATAACGATGATTGCTTATCTCATTTTTGATTCTTATATTTCCAGTAGGACATGATCTCACTCATCTAGGGGAAATGATGAACAACATAGATTGATGAACAAGAACAGACCCAGAGATAAGGAGCCATGGGTCAGACTATTGGACCTCAAAGGGAGGGTGGGGATAAAAGGGAGAGATCAACCGAAGGACTTATGTGCATACATATGAGCCTAATCAGTGGTCAAGGACAATAGGGAGGTGGGGGCATGAGTGGTAAGAGGTGGGGGATTGGAATGGGGAGTTGAGGACAAATATGGGATACCTTAATCAATAATTTAAAAAAAGAAAAGAAAAGAAACAATGAGGACTTAAGGTCTCTTACCTCTTTGGATGTGATATTCTCTAAATCCTTCTGCATCATAATCTCCCTTAATTTGGTTTTAATTAGTCTTTCTGTTCGCTCACGTTCAGTTGGTCTGAGAAGAGAGAAATATTGATTTTTCTTAGGCAGGAATCTAATTAAGTTAATGAATGTGCTATTTGATCATGGTTCCAAATTGACAGGTTTCTAATGGCCAGAAGAGAATAATATTTTAAAAAAGTTCTTTTCAGAATATAAATACGTAGAAATTATTACTTGAAGGTTGTACATGTCTAAAAGCCCTTAAATATATTCACATATATAGATCATGAAGAAATAAAGGCAAATAAGCTATACTGAGTATAAACTTTAACGGAGGACCACAATCCATAAGTACCACTGAGTACCACTTGCTGAGCTGGGTAGGCCAGTGATGTGACCCACTACGGAATTGGGTCTTCTGTTGCATAAAATGCCACCTAATGCTGATAATTCATTCAATGCTATGGTTTTAGAACACAGGAAAGAAGCAAGAGTGATTCCTGTCTTCTACAATGAGGCAAATTCTCTTCTAAAATGGGTTTTAAGGATTAACTACCTGGAATATTTCCATTCAAAATTCTTTCCTTTTCACAAAAGCTCTCACAATATCTTTGTGAAATGGTTTTACAGATAAAGAAAGTAAAAAGCTGGAGGGTTAAATGACATGCCAATGATCACATACACTGGCAAGAGAACCAGAACTGTCAGCCTAGTTAACACTCTACCTGCAGGATTTTGTTGCTTCCCTTAGTCTTCTGATTCTTTTAAAAATAAAATTACCCTTGGAATTTAAAAAAATATATATTTTATTGATTTTGTACAGAGAGGAAGGGAGAGAGATAGAGAGAGAGTTGGAAACAACGATGAGAGAGTCATCGATCAGCTGCCTCTTGCACACCCCCTACTGGGGATATGCCCGCAACCAAGGTACATGACCTTGACCGGAATCGGACCTGGGACCTTTCAGTCCCCAAGCCGACGCTTTATCCATTAAGCCAAACCGGTTTTGGCACCCTTGGAATTTTAATATGAAATCAAATTAGGAAGCTGATTCTCCAATTACTATACAGATATTGGTTCAATGTAACTGGATGCTTTTCTCAAAATGCATTATTTCATATTATTCAGAATGTGAGGGAGGCTGACAGACAATACTTTCTGTCTCATCTTTCCCTTCCTACCTACTCAAGAAAGGTATCTGCTCTGCACCTCCGTATTTGGAGATGGGAATGGACTAAGCCTTTAGGCATCCTGCCCACCCTTGCTGCCTACGGCCTTATCACTGGCTGCAAAAATAGCTTTAGGAATCTCCAAAGATGGATGTTTTGACCCCACAACCTTGGGGCTCCCTACCACTGGGACTTTTAGTTTTTCATGAACCCTACAGAATACAGCTAATAATTATACCCTGTCAGTCAGCCCTCAGTCTTCCTGTCTTGACTAGGACTAAAATTCTTTACCATGTTCCCTACCATTTTTCCTAGACGTGGCTAATGGTAGAGTGTCACACACTTCAGTCTTCTATTAAAAAGAAATATTGGTAAAAAAAAAGAAAAAAGTTTAGCATCTTTGTGCATGGTTTAGATTCCCTAGTTCAGCAATCTTTATCCAACTGCTTCACACTTGCTTGAGGCAGAGTGGTTTGGGAGCAGACACATGTATGTTTTAGGTTTTAATTTTAGTTCTGCTAGTGGTGTGAACTTGAACAAGTTCCTTCCTTTCTCTGAGCCTCTTTCCTTTTATATAAAATAAGGAAAGTAATAATATGTGCTTCATGAGGTTCTTATAAAGATTAAATAAGATACTTTTATGAAGAGCCTGGCATAGCACTTGACATAAACTGGAGGCACCATTCAGGTATGTTCCCTTCTTCCCCTTCCTTGGATTTTTAAATATATACTTTATTCACAGAGCATTTAAGTTCATTTGGCACACATTCTCCCTGTGTTTTGCAGCATACTTAAAAAAATATTTTTTTCTGGTCAACTTAGGGAGGAAATGGAAAAATCATTACAAGACAAATACACTTTCTCAATCTCACTGGAGAAAAATTCAGAAAATACATACAAACGCAAAAAAATAAAATCACTGAAAATCCTTCTATCAGAGTTATTAAAATATGGTGACTGACCGTTTTCAATCTTTTTTTTAATGAACAGATACATATTTGTTTATAAAATTATCTTAAAACTGGAGCTATATTATACACACTAAGAACTAATATATAATGAGCTTCTATCAAGTGCCAGGGAGTACATTTCACATTTGTGTGTGTGTGTGTGTGTGTATGTGTGTGTGTGTGTGTGTTTGGGAATGTAGAGAAATTATGGGCAATTTAATTTTCCTCTTTTGTATTATAATTTCCAAATTCCTCTAAAAAAATCATGAAAAATAAGAAGGGTTTTCTCTCTTTCATGTAAGTCTGATTCAGAATGTCCATTTTTGAGCCAGATGCAACATCCATTCCTCTGATACCCATGAACCAGCTGTAAAGCTGGAAATTAGTAACATTTCCCATGATTCTGAAAGCCAAACTAACCCTTACCTTTTTTGTTACTGTGGGATCTTTAAAGGATGAAGTCTAATGAAAAAGAGGTCCTAGTACCAGTAACACCCTTTGCAAAAACTTCCATTGCTTTTCTGACTGTTTTGTTCACACAATTCTTGGAAATTTCACCTTTTCTAGTAAAAATAATCCTCTATAATAAAAGTCTAATATGCAAATTGTCCCCTCAACTGGGAGTTCGACCAGGGGACAGGGCCTGCTGCTAGGGACCCTACTCATGCATGAAATTTGTGCACTGGGCATCTAGTTTATTATATTATTCGAATAAGCCTTTTAAAAAAAATCATGAACTATTTTTGTATTACTTTAGGAATCTGTAGACAAAGGTTTAGAAGATCAGTTAGTAAGTAGCTATTCTTTTCTCCTAGCTATAGAATACCTTGAAAATGTAGAGAGATCAACTCAGAGCAAAATAAACATCCTGATTAATTTCCAAAGCAGGAACTAAGTATGAACAAATTTCTAAAATAGTCACATAAGTTTCAACACACAGGCATAAAAAGGAAATAAACATCAGCTCCACCTTAGGCCTTTATATAACTCACAGTACACCAGGAAGATTTAATAAAATCTTAGTGAGACAGAGTTAACAAGGCAAAGGTCTTAACACAAATTATAAAATATTGAAAAAAATATCTGATCTGCACAGATATCAGGTTAGAATTAACATGAAACCTAAGTACCTAAGTATTCTTTTTAATTGACTAGAAACATCTTTTCTTTACTTTTTTTTTTTTTTTAAATCCTCACCCAAGGACATGCTTAGAGAGAGAAAGGGAGTGAGAGAGACACAGAAACATTGATGTGAGAGAAAAACATGGATTGGTTGCCTTCCGTATGTGCCCCAACCAGGGATTGAATCCGCAACCTTTCAGTGTACAGGATGACACTCAACCAACTGAGCCACTCCAGCGGGAATAGAAACAATTTAAGTATTGGAAACATCCTTTTAAAAGCTTCTCTTTGTCATTAATTTATTTACCAAATATTTCTTTCACAGACAATGCAAAGGCAGACTTTAGCTAACTCCTTTAATAAGCTCAAATTTCACATTAGTGGAATCTGAATTAATGGGATTTTATGATATTGCAGTTCTTTTCTATGCAGACTACATTGTGCCCATGAATGAAACTCCTCAGGCCTTTGCAGACAACAGAAAGAACAGGGTTCTTTATGTGGCAGTTTGTAGTGTAGACAACGACTAATATTGCTGGGTAAGATTAATTCCCCGAGAGATTGGGGAGGAACAGTGGCTTTCAGCATTCTAGAACACAACAGACAGGACTTCCATGATCCTTAGCAAAGTGACTTACATGTCAGTGAAGAGAGCTGGAGAGTCAGGCCGGTGGGACTGTACATCTTGCATGGCATTCCATTCATTGACTGATGATTGATCTGAGTTGATATGGCTCTCATAATAACTCACCCAGGTGAGAAACAGGCTGCCTGGGTAGTAGTTATGCATTCTGGCCACTTCACAAGCCTTGTGTAAACTCTGGAGTGCAGACCTGAAAGATATGCAGGGAAATGAGCACTGCAGAATTATGGGGGTATCAAAAGGCCAATAATCCATGTGCACTTCAATCTCCTCCAATTTTTAAACCCTATAGAATTTGGTCTTTGGAGATTCTACTCCCTGGAATTCAAGATTCTCTGATTCTGATTATAGTAATTATCTGGAGTAATTATGTTCATAACACTTGACTAGACATTTAGTACTAGACTTGAAAGATACAGAGTGATATTAAGGTGGGGGTAAAGGGAAACAGGAGAATTGACAACCCAACAGTAAAAAACAGGTCCAGGTACCTATGAAACTCATGACCCCAAGTTGCAATCATGCTGTGTCTATGCTATATCACCAGAGAACTAAGATGACAACCTTTGGTATAGAAAGATTTGTTTTCCTTGGCATAGATTCATGTTATAGCATACATTCTCTATTATTTTTGGAAGCACCATGAAGATCACAGATAGATGTCCCTAAACTTTTAGGATATGTTCTTGAATGTCCAGGCAGCACTGATCTTATGACGTTTAAAATTCTTGCTGCCTTAGTCTCCCAATTTCTTGAAACCATTTATTCATACACTTGAGCTACTTTCTAAGAACAGCTCTGGTTATTCTTAGACTAATTAAATCTCTGACTCTGAACTCAGGAACCCAAGAAGAGTAAACAAAACTGAAAACTACCTTTTTGGTTATATGCTTGGAAAAACTAAAGCCAGGAATTCTAGAAAGTTAGTTACACAACAGCAGGCATCTTTCTGTTTTGTTTACTGATATATCTCAAGTGTTTAAAAAATGCCTAGTTCATAATTGAAGCACAGTTAGTACTTGTTGAATGAAATGTGTTTTATTAAGCTATAAATTAATGTCTTTCCTAAGGGAAAAAAAAACATTATGAGAAAATTTTGTAGCCAACCCATTTACATTAAAAAAACAACAACAACCCCCCCCCCCCACAAAAACACACACAAAACAACACCTGATTTTAGAAAGGAAAAAGGGGGTGCGGGGGGAGGGAGGACAGAGAAGGAGAGGCAGAGGCAGAGGGAAGGGAGGGAGAGGAAAACATCTATTTGTTGTTCCACTTATTTATGCATTAATTGGTTGCTTCTTGTATGTGCCCTGACTGGAGATGGAACTCACAACATTGGCTTATTGGGATGAAGCTCCAACCAACTAAGCTATCCAGCCAAGGATACATCTTTTTCTTAAAAATGTCTTTTAATTTCTTTTTCCCTCATAATAAAAGTGATCCATGCTCACTTGGAAAAATTTAGGAACCTCAGGTAAAAGGTGGAAATATCTTGTAAAAGACAGAAATTTATTGCTAATAAAACATTTCATTCAACAAATACTAACTGCGCTCCAATTATGAACTAGGCATTCTTTTAGGCACTGTAATCTAATGGCCCAAAAATAACTACTGGTAAGGTTTTAGTATAGATTTTTCCAGACTTTTTGTCTATGCATAGATTTACAATAAATATATGACCATATTCAGCATACTATTTTAACCTGTTCTTTTATTTTACACTTCATCATCAACATCTTTCTATGCCATTAAATATTCTTCAACTAGATACATTTTAATGGTTTCATTCTTAGCAACATGGACATATAATTTAACTGATTACTCTTTTTCAGATATTTAAATTATTTCCTATTTTTTCCTATTAGAACACCAACAAACATTCTTATAGTTAAAATTTTTGTACACACCCATGATTATTACTTTAGGATACAGTCTTAGAAATAGAATTACTAGGTCAAAGGGCATGCAAAATGATAAGGCATACTGGCAAATCATTCTCCAAAAAGGCTGTTCCAGTTTATTCTCCCATCAGTAATATATAACAATATCAGTTCCATGAGACCTTGTCAACCCTATATAATGTTAATTTAAAAATAAGACCATTACCAACTTGATAAGAAAAAAAACAAAACCAGTCTATTTTTATCAGAAAAACAGACTTTTCCTTAAAAACAAGGTTGTGGAATCTTTAACCCTTTGCACTCCGCTGTCCCCTCTCAGGGGACATCGGAATTCTAGCATATCACTCGGATGTCCCCTCTCAGGGGGGGACATTGCAGTTTATTAGTGATTACGGGGAATTGAGTTAATTCAACGCACATGTCCGCCGCAAAGTAGCGTCAAGTAGCTGGTAGCCAATGTCCAGAATGGTTCGGAGTGCAAAGGGTTAATTAAATTAAAGTTAAATGCTTTACTATTATTCAAAGTAAGCCAAATTCTCAGAGAATTACCAAGCGATTCTCAGTTTCATTACACAGATTCAAAGGTAAAGCCAGCTTAGTGTAAAGCACAGGATACTCAGTGCATGTTTTCTTCATCAGGAAAACACATGCTTCAAAGCATATGCCACAAGTGCCAGGCACAAGTGCCCTAAAATACATTAAGCTTAGCCATCTCAGATACTGCAGCTGCCTACAGCAGTGGGAGGAGGGTGCAGTCACTACCTTCCTGTATAGGAAACACCTGGTCTAAATGCTGCTTTGATACACACATCTCTTTTATTTTTTTCTGTGACTTTCAGTTAACTTCTCCAAAAAAAGTGTTACACCAAAAAAAGTTTAATTTTGCAGGAAGCTAACAGAGCTGGGACTAGTCAGTATACTTTAGAACATCAAGGCTTGAACTAAGGTTACTGCTGAAACTACTGTTTTAAAAATTAAGACTGCTTTGTACTTCTCCCCAAAATAGAACTGAAAACACTGTCACTTATGGCCTTCTGCTGTTTGGTTTTACTTGGTCTCTGGGAATACATAGGTGAGTTGCTTTTAACTGAGCCCGAGTCAAAAGCAGTCATGTTTTCCATGAGAAATTTATTTGTGAAATATGCCCTAAATCTAAAAATCTGGTCTCAACAAATGACCTGAAACTCTGTCCTACTTCAATTACTCCATAAAACGATAAGACGGTTAATTGTTCAGCTGACTCTGTGTTAGGACCCCGCCCACCTAAGCCTATCAATCATGTTATTCAGGAGTAAATGATCTCCCTGGAGTCTTTTACAGGCTCTTTATTTCTTGTTTGGCTTTCATTCTGTCCATTCTGTTCCTCCTGGGGACTTCCACTACAAAACAGGCAACTGAATGAGGACCTAAAATTCAAATTCCTGACTGGGAACAGACATTATTCCTTAGTTATATTAGATCATTTTTCTGGATAATCTAGAAAAATAGAGAATAAGAGTTTATTTTGTTTAAATATAAGAGATACTTGAAGACCAGTTATACAACCTCTCTAAAACCTGTTTTCTCATTCATAACGAGGAGCTAATACTATTCTTTTGGGGAGATTATGTAATGATTATATGTAATCCATGTAAAGCACTAGGCACAATGCCTGACATCAGTAAGTAAGCTAAAAGTGTCAATATGCCAGCTGATGGTTATTATCAACTACAATTTTTTTCCAAGGCTTTATTTGCATTATGCAAACAGTTTGACAAACAATTACCAGCAATTTAAATGAAGCTTTTCTATTTACTATAAGGTAACTCCATCAATGCTATCCCTGATTACCTTAAGAAATTGAAAGCTAATGCATAGTAATAGTGTGATATTTAGACTTGGCACTAGATTGCCACTAACTTAGTCAATGTGTCCCCATAAAATTCAGTTCCAACTGACTATCTGATTCATGAAATATCTTTCAGAGTCTAAAAACACCTCTAAATATTATTTGTTTACCAATGTTCAAGGCCTCCATTGTAATTTTCAAATTAAACTTCTAAGTCATTTTTAACTATGATGGCCACACAAACAGATCACACAAAATTCTATATACACAAACAGATCGGCATTTTCAAAGAGAACTGTATCATTTCAAATACGTCTTACAACATACTGCTCTACTAACATATTAAACAACTTTCATAGATATTAAAATTCTTCTTACCACATTGCCTGCACAGATACAGGTTTGAATATGTGAATTCTGTTATCTGTTGATACGCTGAACCCTCTAAGGAAAAAAAATAAGACAAAAATCCACAAATGAGAGTGGGTTATTTCAGTTGTGAGTTTTCAAGGCTGCTTCCCTGGCTACTGGCTCAGGCACTCCATGTAGATTAGAGTACAGGACATGACTGAAAAGCTTCAACAAATTGTCTACTTTTATGTACTTAGCAGAATGAATGGACTCCCACGTTGGAGTTAGGGAATGACATACTTTTCCTGCCGTAGCTAAGGACAAACTGTTCTGCTGTATATTTCTATTTGGAAATCTTATGGGTATGTAGCAAACTTGACCCTGTTTTATAAACTGGAGCAAACATCTTGGTTTCTTGGGGACACATTCTAAAAACACCAGGGGCTGGGGTGAAAGGTCACTGGAAGGAACTGGCACAGAAAAGGGCTGACAGCTGGCAGAGGCAGCAAGAGATTATTTGAAACAGAACATATCATCTTCTGGGAAAACATTGCAACATTCCCGCATGCGCAGATTAAAGAGGGAGCCAACAAACTAGTTCCTCTTTGTTTGGATTCTTACTATAGTCAGCCTAGAAGAACAGAAGTGAGAGGCCTTGGCAAGTTGCGTTTTTACTCCACTTTACAAAACAGGAGTTTAAAAGGATTCATTGAGCTGCTGACATGACAATTCAGTTGGGCACAGTGGGCCTCCCATTCAGCTGAATGAATGGGTAATAAGACGAACCCACCCCTTGGCTTTCTGTAGGAAGATAAAAAGGGAAAGCTCTTACCCATCACCATCCAAATGAATTAGGGTGTCACTCCAGAGAGGCAGGACTAAGCCCATGGTACAAGTGCTACTGCAAGACAAGAAGTAGTCCGTAAGTCACTCTCTGTTATTCTAGGCAGTGTTCTGTTTAGTCCTTAAATATTTAACAAAGAAAACATTGACTGAGCTCCCTGTATTACTATCTTGCAAATGGCCACTGTTTAAAAAGTCAACTTCAAGAATTATTTCTAATGACAGAAGCCATTGCTGGCTGCTGAAGACCTCTGACTATGTTATTCATTCAATTTTAACCCTTTGCACTCCGCTGTCCCCTCTCAGGGGACATCGGAATTCTAGCATATCACTCGGATGTCCCCTCTCAGGGGGGACATTGCAGTTTATTAGTGATTACGGGGAATTGAGTTAATTCAACGCACGTGTCCGCCGCAAAGTAGCGTCGAGTAGCTGGTAGCCAATGTCCAGAATGGTTCGGAGTGCAAAGGGTTAATTCTGAGGTTTACATACATTTATTGAACCCCAGAATACACTAAATAGTTTAAATGGGAAAGAGAATTAAAGTATTCAAAAAAGTAACTGTTAATGGCTTGTGATGCCATTAAGAGGGACAAGAGACCCAACTTAAATAAATGCAGCAGTGCTTTGTGACTATGCACTGAACTAGCTCTGCTGAAACACAGAGTGAATAGGAATGTCCATAACCAACAACAGGGCAGCCCTGGAATGGTGTATTACAATATTATTTAAATCTCACAAGGAGGAAAGTTAACAGGTAGAGACAGGAAGCCATAGACTCCCAATTGTGTGCTCTATCATACCACCTCTCTGGACAATTGTAATCTACCCCAGATCTCTACTACTTTTTCTCCCTAAGACTACCATAAACCACTTCCCCCCTTTACCCAGTCTCCCAAAGGCTCCTATACCCTCTTCCCACCAATATATCTAGAAAAGTAGCAGGTATAGGAGAAAGAACCTTGAATGTGGGAGGTAAAACAGCAAAGTATGGTTGAGAGCACAAGCTCTCCCCCCAGCCAGTTTGGCTCAGTGAATAGAGCATCAGCCTAAGGACAGAAGAGTCCTGGATTTGATTCCAGTCAAGGGCATGCACATATCTCGGTTGCAGGCTCCCGGCCCTCGTCGGGGGCATGCAGGAGGCAACCAATTAATGTGTCTCTCTCACATCGGTCTTTCTTTCTGACTCTTTCTAAAAATCAATGGGAAAATATTCTTGGGTAAAGATTAAAAACAAAACAAAACAAAAAAACAACAACACAAACTCTGGAGCCAGATGGGCTCTGGAACCTGAGCTCTTGCACTAACTGTATATAAAATTGTAGGCAAACAATTTAATTGCTTTGTGCTCTGGTTTCCTCATCTGTAAAACTGGGATAGAAATACCATCTTCATTGGGCTGTTTTGAAAATTAAATTAGGTAACACACTAAAAATTGTGCAATAACTACTACTTATTGAGCAATTATACTATGCTGAAAGATCTGGATTTACTCTCCTTCAGTACTTCAATTCCTTTTGACAAGTTATTTAATATCTCTTCTCAGCCTTAATTTCTTCATCTGGATATGCAGGTAACAAGACCCAGCCTCATAGGGTTATCATGAAAATCTAAAATATTTAAGGTGAAACATATACATTAATGTACTGATATGTAAAACAAATGTTGACTATGAATCTGTCTGTAGTGAGTGCTCTACTACAACTGAAAGTGATTTTGAGGGAGGGGGAATAGTATAAAAACGTATTAAAAACAACACAAGGAATATCATGCTTTAACTGTTGGAGTCACTGCAGTGCTAACAAAGGCCATGCCTTCGTTGAGCTGTGCCTAATGATTTCCACTGCACTTGCTGACCTGTGTTCTCAACAGTCCACCAGTGATTCCAGAGTTCAGAAGATTCCAATCAAGATCGAAACAGCTTATCTGCATTGAAACTCTAGCCCCGAATTCCAGATGCACAGTTATCATCCCAGAGTTTGGGAGGAAGACAGCTCTGCCACTATTTTTTTATTAAGTTTATGAGTGCAAGGAAAATTTGTTTAGAAAGTCATTTCCCAAGGTGGAGTGCAATTATTTTTAGTTTTTTGTCTTTATTTTTGGTGAGTACTTAGCCAGTTCCTAGCAACAACTATAATTTGACAAATCTAGAAATTAAGCAACTACAGAAGAAGATAAAGAAGGTGAGCTTATGACCAGACACTAGTTAAATTTTGGACAGATGACCAAGATATGTAGAAACCAAACATCATGTTTTCAGCATGTATTCAGGTTAGAATGTTGTTTTTTTTGTAGTAAAAAAGCATTTTCATACAACAGGAAAGAGGCCTGAATTAGGAACATCTATATTTTTATCCAGTTTACCTTGAATCATGAGATTTTTCTCTAATATAGTTACTTATTTTATTAGATATGCACTTATTCAATTATTTATTTATTGTTAATCCTCACGCGAGCACATTTTCCCATTTATTTTAAGAGAGTGGAAGGGGTGGGGAAAGAAAGAGAGAAAAGAGAGAGAGAGAGAGAGAGAGAGAGAGAGAGAGAGAGAGGGAGAGAGAGAGAGACATTGATGTGAGAGAGACACATCAGTTGGTTGCCTTCTACACTCACTCCAACCAGGGCTGAGGAGCCTGCAACTAAGATATGTGCCCTTAACTGGAATTGAACCTGGGACCCCTCAGTTCTCAGGCCAACACTCTATCCACTGAGCCAAATTGGCTAGGGCCAACAATTTATTGAGTGTCTACATGTACCACACATTTCAAGGTGTGGGTACAAAAAATAAAACAACACAATAAGACTATATATAATAAAAGCCCAAGTGACCATTAGGGCGGAACAACCAGAATGACCGGTCGCTGTGATGCACACTGACCACCAGGGGGCAGACGCTCAATGCAGGAGCTGCCTCCTGGTGGTCAGTGCGCTTCCACAGGGGTAGCACCGCTCAGCCAGAAACGGGGCTCATGGCTGGGGAACACAGAAGCAGTGGCAGGAGCCTCTCTTGCCTCCACAGCAGCACTAAGTAGCAGCGAGTCGAGCAGTTTGGAGCGAGGGGTCCCGGACTGCAAGGGGGCACAGGCTGGGCTGAGGGACTCCCTTGTCTAGTGGACGAATTTTGTGCACCAGGCATTTAATTATTTTATAACCTTGAAATATATGAAATGGAATTTGAAAACCAAGATTATGCTGTGTGTTAAAATATTTATTATTTAAATATGATACAGTATTCAAAGAACTTGTAAATAGGCTAAAAGAAGTGCTGTAATATCGATATATCTTGAGAAATACTTGGGAAGAGGCTGTCACAGCAATCTGCATTTTACTTTGGTTTAATACTGTTCTGAAACATTAACTTTTTCTATTGTCAGATATAAAATGATACATATTCTTTCAACAGCAATTAGATAAACATGATATTAGATTATCTGAGCACTATTATTCTCAAGTAGGCAGCACTTATTGTTTAAGTAGCTCGTTCAGAAGATATATGGGAATTCATAACACCAAGTTTTCAAACACAATTAAAACCAGTTTTTATAGCTTTTCATATCGCATTTTGTTTTCCATAAACTAAAATTTTCTTTTGCTAGGTTTGATCCAGGCAGGTCTATTACTGAAGATAGATGATGTTCACTGAAGACAAAATACTGGGCAGCCATATTAATAAGCAGTCTTTGATTTTTAGAATGTTTAGGACAAAGTAAAAGAGATAACAGACATCTTATTTCTCACACTCTGAATCAGGAAAATCTGAATTTGATGCCTTCTCTCCCTAAGGGAAGACCCAAGTGAAGTTTCCATGTTTTATGGGGATTCCAAAGGAGGAGTTAGGATAAAAGAAGCAAAGGAAATAACTGGAGCAGCGCTGTCCAGCTGTACTTTCTGCAATGATGGAAATGTTCTATTTATGTCCTGTCCAATATGGTAGCCACATATAGCTAGAGTACTTCAAATGTGGCTAGTTGTAACTGAGAACTGACATTTTAATTTTATTTAATTTTAATTTATTTAAATAGTCATGTTTGGTTAGTAGCTACCATATTGGACAATACAGATCTAGAGATATAAAAACCCAAATCATAGGTCTTAAAATACTAATGAATGTAGGCAAGATTGGCGATCTTAGAGGATAAACGTTTACTGAAATGTCGGTAGCTTAGCTAACACCAGAGGTTAAAATCACACAGGAGGAACAGCTTCCTAAATGTGGCTTACAAACTTGTGTAATTTTAGAGCACACAATTAAAGGCTGTAATTGGTGTACAAGGTAACAACTCTCACCTTTGATCTTCTGAACCCACAAATCATTTCAGGTTGACTGCCACTACAAGCTCAGGTAAACACTAGTTTGAGAAACTTTATTCTGACAATGTAACCCCCACCCCCACATTAAAACAAGTAGAATCACTCCCAGTCTCCTCTTCTCTTTGTGGCTAAATTCTCCCAGGCCTGGGTCAAACCCCTAGCTACTCCACAGTTCCATTCTAGTCCTGAGCCAGGAAGTCAATGCTTTGAGACATCTGGCAGGATTTCCTGAGGCTTATTATCTAGAGCTAAAAGATCTGCTTAGCAGTCACATTCCACAGTCTTCCCAAGATTTCTCCAGAAGAGTGGGAAAATAAAAAAGAAAAGCAACAAATCTTAGAGACACAATAAAGCCAGTTTTGTGTGATGTCTATATCTTTAATCATAAGATGCAAAGTGCCACTGAAGTCAAAGGTGCATGATTATAAAAGTTTCTGTTTTGACTTTAAGGAAAAAGGAAGCAAAACATTTGATAAAAGCAAGGTGTAAGGCTATGAATAAATACAAGAGAATGGAGTTAAACCTGACTCATTGGTACAGTATCACTAAAGTAAATCATTACTGCTCAAAGACGATTGCAAAGAAAGGATAGCTCCTCCCCTCACCCTTCCTGGAGATACAAGTTTAAATCATCACCACCTAAAGATGAGAGGAAGGTAAGGAATAGTGTAAACTAGAAACACATTACTAAAGACATTCATTAAACATTTTCATCTCTCAAGATTGAGTGACTAAGATATTTTTGAGATCTTTAGTTTTAGGTATTTAACTTTAAGAGGAGCACTGCATAAGATGTTTTTGTGGTAATTCAAAAGGCAACTGGAATAGGTTATTTGTGGAACCATACCTGTCATTAGAGGAGAAATCCATTCCTAGAACGATGCTTTCTTCAGTGTCTTGTCTACCGTTGGTTGAAACCACTACCATATAACGTGTTCGATTCTGGTAAGTACTTTCTAGTCTTACAGCCTGGAGGTTAACAGACAACAAAGAAATTTAGAAGGTCAATTTTATATCATTCAACCCTTTTTACATTAGCATCTGAAAGCATACTTAGGGAGATGGCAAACCCGTAGTTAGGAGATCCACATTCAAATACCAGCTCATGTATTAACTATAAAAACTATAAATATTACTAAATTAATTAGAGGGAGATATAATAATACCTATCCTATTGGGCTTTAAGAATAATAAAATAATGCATGTACAGCACAGTGCTTGGTATACAGTAAATAAATGCTCAATAAATGTTTACAATTAGCACAATTTATAATAACAACAACAATTATCAGGTCATGTTCTAAAGATAGGGGAGTGTGAAGTTGTATGAATAGAAACACTGAACTCAGAGATTCAAATCCCATGAACAATGATAATACAAAGCAAACTATTAATATCTAAGAGGAGTTGCTCTATTGAATTCTTATAGATTATATACTATAAAATTTCTTTAGTTTCAATAACAATTGAAGGTTATATTACTTTTTATCATAAAGTTTTTATTCATTGCTTATTTGTGATATTTTAAAAGCGCCTTCAGAAAATTTGAATATGGACATGGTCTTAGATGATATTAAGGATTTGTTAGTGTGATAATGACATCAAGATCATTATCTTTTTCTTACATATCTGAAACGAAATAACATGGCATTCAAGTTTTGCTTTAAAATATTCCAATAATGGGAAGCAACTAAGATGTTCTTCAGTAGTTGAATGGACAATCTATGGTAAACCAGACAATGGAATATTATTTAGCACTAAAAGGAAATGAGCTATCAAGCCATAAAAAGACAGGGGGGAATCATAAATGCATACTACTAAGGGAAAGAAGCCAATCTGAAGAGAGTAGGTACTGTATGATTCCAACTATATGACGTTCTAGAAAAGGCAAAACTCTAGAGTCAGTAATGATCATTTGTTGCCACGGGTTAGGAGAGCACAGAGGATTTTTAAGGCAGTGAAACTACTCTGTATAATACTAAAGTGGTGGATACATATCATTGTTATTGTTTTAAAAATATTTTTATTGATTTCAGAGAGGAAGGGAGAGATAGAAATATCAAAGATGAGAGAGAATCATGGATTGGTTGCCTCCTGTACAGCCCCCATTAGGGATCGAGGTCCCCATTAGGGATTGAGCCCACAATCTGGGCATGTTCCCTTTACTGGAATCGAACCCAAGACCCTTCAGTCTGCATGTCGACGCTCTATCCACTGAGCCAAACCAGCTAGGGCTACACATCATTATTAAAACCCATAGGATGTACAATACCAAAGTGTAAATCCTAATGTAAACTATGGGCTTGGAGTTGATAATGATGAGTCAATGTAGGTCTATAAATTGTAATGAATGTACAACTCTGGTGGGGAATGAAGGTAATGGGGGAGGCTATGGGAACAGAGGGTATATAGGAAATCTCTGACAGCAAGTCCTCACTTAATATCATCAATAGCTTCTGTGACTTTAAGCAAAACAACATATAACAAAACCAATTTTACCAGGGGCTAATTGATAGAAGCAAGTTATGTTCCTGTGGCATCTCATCAATGTTGTAACAGAAAACAAGGTTGAATGAAATGACTTTAGTTGAGGACCTGCTGTACCTCCTGATCAAATCTTCTGTGAACCTAAAACTGCTCTAAAAAATAAAGTTTTGCCCTAACCGGTTTGGCTCAGTGGATGGAGCGTTGGCCTGTGGACTGAAGGGTCCCAGGTTCGATTCCAATCAAGGGCATGTACCTTGATTGCGGGCACATCCCCAGTGGGGGGTGTGCAGGAAGCGGCTGATCAATGTTTCTCTCTCATTGATGTTTCTAACTCTCTACCCCTCTCCCTTCCTCTCTGTAAAAAATCAATAAAATATATTTTTAAAAAATAAAGGTTTTCAGGTTAGGGATATGTTCATGGCATAGATTGTATGATAGTGATGGTTTAATGGTCTCTACTTATTTCCAAACTTATCAAGTTGCATACATAAAATATGTACAACTTTTTGTATTTCAATTATACTTCAATAAAGTGATTTAAAAATGTTCCAACAAAAAGAAAAAAAGGGGAACTAGATGAAAGAAATCTGGCAAAATGTTGATGGTTATTAAAGCTGTGTAATGGGTTCATGAGGATATAGTTTGTGCTTTATATATTTGAGAATCTTATTAATAAGAAGCTCAAAAAGATACTTTATAAACCTTAAAAATAAAGTAAAATCACTTCCACTCAATATTCATTCAAATATTTACTATTTATCTATTGTGTATAAATCAGAGCAGAAGTGCTGAAGATTCAAGGGTAGAGAAGAAAGAGAAATATAGTTCCTACTCTCATGGAGTGTACAGTTTAGTCCATTCTTTTTCTCTATAACAAAAAGCCAGGGAAATGAATAGAGGCAATTTCTTCTGTATAAATTAACCCCACCCACATTCCTTATCTCAGAAGAGAGAGTTCCAAAACCATTAATTGGCTCAAGACAACAAAAAATTTCTTTTTGGAATTCTTTCAGTGCTGTTCTTCTTGGAGTCTCCTTCCCCTAATTCCATCACTGGCCAGGCCAAGGGAAAAAGAGACATAATTACATAGCTCAAATGACCCATTTATCAAGGCAGAGGTGATTGTATAGATATCTTTTTGCCTCTATTCTAACACTCCTAAGAAAAGCCAGGAAGCACAAACAGCAGAAGTGGCTACATTAAAGTTTGTTTCTACTAAGAAGTGATACAAGAAGTAATGTTCACCATTCTGATTCCAAGTACACAAGGTAGAGAGCTGCACTCCTAGCTTTATGTTCTATGAATAGAGCATTTCAACCCAAATTTATGTGTGAGAAGCCAAGAGGAACTAATAGTTAAGTTGATGAAGGTCAAGCCCTAGTGTAGGGGTGTCGAACTCAATCAGAGAAGGGGCCAAAATCTAAAATCCAGCCTAAATTGCGGGCCGAATGGTTTACTGAACAGTCATAAACTGTCATTGTGATGGAAACGCAGCAGAGTGCAATGATGACAGCGAGGTGCGGGCCACATTGCAAGGCCTGGCGGGACGGATTTGGCCCGTGGGCCTTGTGTTTGACACATGTGCCCTAGTGTGTTGGGACCACGTGAGTGGTATACACAAAGAGCTATGGCTAAGAGTACATGCAACAGAGACTGGAGGCATCATGGACTCTCTGATTCTAGAGATGCTTCACAAAATATTAAATTAACCAGTAATCCAGTGCAGGTAAACTAGAGTTTCTTATAAATAAGATCTCAGATATTATTATATGTCTAAACTTGGGCTTGCCCAGGCAAGCTTTGAGCCAAATGTTCACTTTGCAGAATATGTTTGTTAGAGGCGCTTTTATCCTCTGTCAAGGCTCTGAGAATTTCTGGCAATGCTCAAATACAAATGGCATGGGAACAACTGAACTGCGGTTCTGATAATTTACCGACAGCTTCTACACCAACCAGTGGCAACTGATTAGCTAAGTTGAAGCTGATAAAAGGAAAAAAAAAATAACCTCCTTAAGTATTAACTATCATCATGCATGTTATTGGGCCAACTTAGCAGGTGGGCAGCAAGTTTCTTTGTACTGTTCAGTGCAAACACTAGTTGTCTCCTTTTATTCTTTAAAACCCTGACTCAAGTATATTTTTTCCATTGCTTTTAGACAGAGTGGAAGGGAGGAAAGGGGAAAGGAAGAGAGAGAAGAGAGAAACATTTATGTGAGGGACACATTGATTGGTTGCCAGGGATCCAACCTGCAACCCAGGTATGTGCCCTTGATCGGGAATCGAACCTGCGATCCTTTGGAGTGTGGCCAACATTGTAACCACTGAACAACACTCTATTTCTTCTTCTTTCCCTTTTTCCCTTCCTCCCTCCCTCCTTTCGTTCCTTACTTCCATCTATCTTATACAAAGCATTTCAAATGTTTGGCCCTCATGTCAACGGAACATCCCAATCCTAATGGGAAAGGCCCCAGTCATCTCATTCTGACTTGGGCCTAAATAATGGCATATCTCAGATTCACTGAATTTTAAGCTTCTTGGAAGAATAGCACTTAGAGGTCCTGGGATTTGATGACGGTATCTACAGAAATTGTTAAATTCTTACTAATGGGAAGTGTAGCTTATTTAATTAGAGGATCAGGTGCCATGACATTACTTCAATTACATCCTAATTAGAAAAATGAAATAAAATTCTTTAAAGAAAAAATTCTTCATTGTCCAAAATTCTTAAGCTTCAAAATTCTAGGTCAAGGAATTAAAAATTTTAAGAGCCAGAGCATTAAGAAAAATCAAATATTCACCATGTTTTGAGGTTCATTTCATATTTCTTTTTTGGGAGAAGATTAACAAAATATAATAATCTAATTTAATTTACTAAGCCAATCAGACAAATGTAATTTAAGGTGGTAGTTTGTACATAATAACCTAATATTAGAATTGGCAGCAATTCCAACATTTCTAGTCTCCAGGACTTAAATGAAATAAATGTCTGGAATAAGACAATTCAGATGCATCTGATTAATTAAAGTTCTCAATGAAAAGGATATTACTGAAGTTTATTCTAATTGTCCATAAAAAACAATATTTTAGATTTTTAAATTGGGCAGCAATAGCAATTGAGAAAATTATTCCAAGAAAGTTCATTTATTGACTACATTTGAAATCCTATTACAAGTTTCAGGTGAACTGGATCCAGCAATCCTAGGACTGAGGTAGGTCTGAGAAGTAATGTGCTTTTGCTTTATTTCTGAGGCAAGAACCCAACCTATTTTCAAAGTTTATCTATAAAGAGTGACGTTAAAACTTCCCTTAGTAACTAAATTTAAATGTATCTGATTACATCAGTTCAAAACTACCATCTGATCCAATAACTTATCTCCTCAGCATCATCCAACATCAGGAAATACTCCTCCCTAAGCTACCCGGTACCTTTCCTTTTAATTTTTTTTCCCACCAAGAGTCTAACATCATGTCCCTGCATGCAATGTTTACCTGCAGGAAGCCACGGTATAAAGTCCCAGTGTCTAGACAGGCAGCTCACCCAATCCATTAGAGAAAGGTTTCAAAAGTATGTAAATATTACATTCTTGCCAAAAGAACAAAGCAAAGTCAATATCGAAAATTAAAGGAGACTTTATGTGACACTAATAAACTAGAAAACACTGAATTCAAAAGTAATACAGCTGGAGGGAGACTCTGGATATTATTTTTTAAAAATCTATCTTTATGAAATTCTTGAAGAAGAAATATTCTGTGTAGCTATTTAAAAGTTTTATTTACTGACAAGGAAAAATATCCAGATCAAGTGTGAAGAAAGATTATAAACAGCACTTGTATTTTCATCTATTTTTGTAAAAAAACAACAACTCTCTCTGGCATACTTTTGCTTAGAACTATTAAGTCTTTCATTTCATATACCGCCCCCAGTCTCATTCATTCATTAACAAGTGCTCAGTTATCCACTGTCACTTTTATAAACACACACCCGTATCCACTCGCGCATAACCCTTTGACCCACTCCCCCCAGACATAAGCCCTTATTATCTTACATTACTTTATACTTTTGATTTTTAGAATTACAGAGATAATGCTTTAGATAGACTAGAAGGTTTTCGGATGCCCAGATTTGGCTATTTTCATCACTGTCCACCTCAATAAGAACAATTCTCAGAATCAATCTCAATCTCAATCTCTCTCTCTCTCTCTCTCTCTCTCTCTCTCTCTCTCTCTCTCTCTCTCTCTCTCACACACACACACACACACGACTAGAAGGGTACTTATCCAAATAGCTAAGAATGTTTTTTAAAAATTGTTAAAAAAAAAAAACTTATTTTCTGCCAAGATCGGTTTGGCTCAGTGGATAGAGCGTCAGCCTGTGGATTGAAAGGTCCCGGGTTCGATTCCAGCCAAGGGCATGTGCCTTGGTTGCGGGCACATCCCCAGTGGGGGGTGTGCAAGAGGCAGCTGATCGATGTTCCTCTCTCGTCCATGTTTCTAACTCTCTATCTCTCTCCCTTTCTCTCTGTAAAAAAAATCAATAAAATATATTTTTTAAAAAAATCCGAAAACCAAAAAACAAACAAAAAACACACACAAAAAACTCATTTTCTTAAACTCTCCTGCAAAGTACTCAAAAACACCTCCTTATACCTTATCAGCACACTTCAGCTCTAGTTAAAAATATTAGCTGATGTTATTTCAAATGTTAGAAAAGTCCTTAAGTTCCAAGTCTATTTTTTTAAATAAATAAATGGGTATTTGATAATGTGCAACCGTACTATATATAAATCACTGTCTTTATTGTACCAGCTATGGTCTTCCTAAGTACTAAAGTTAATGCTTGAAACTATTTTGAAAGCAGGATTCTCTGGAGAAAAAATTTAACCCTATTTTTAATGCTGAAGCAAAATGTGGGATTTGGTAACTCTATTTGTTTTTGAGTTATTAAAAAATTAAAGGCAGGGCTTTCAGTTGACTATCAAACTTTTAACCTTATGCCCAAGTCCCAGAATGAGAGTTTTAGCATTCCAAATTTAACTCAAAACAAAAGGCTTTGCTTTGAGTCTACAAACGCTCCTTTCAGTTAGAAAAGTGCTAATTTGTCCAAAGCACACAATGTATTCACTCATTTTCTTGAAGATGACTCACACAATAATCTGAAACATAATGACTATGTGTTTGTAACAATTCAAACAACTGCAAAAAGGCTTGTCATTTGAACTCTGAATTAATTCAGAGGCATCAGTTATATTTCCCGAATTTACATTTTAGATATGCAAAGCAGCTGAAGCTGCATATTTTAGCAAGGAAATAAAAAAATTTAATTGTTAATTCTACCTTCCTAATTGCTCCCTTAATGTTCTCCCATGTCTCTTATTGTTAAAATTATTTTGACATTTACTAGTAGAGGTGCAATCCAAACTCCGTAGGTTATTAATGAGAAAAAGTTAGCGACAGATGTCAGATTTAGCTCTACCAAACCACACAAGTTTTGGAAACTATCAACCAATATCTATTGGACACATGATATATGCAAATAGCCATTATTATGGGTAACTCAGCAGGTAGAGTCCAGCAAGCAGCAGTTTCACAAGACCCTGCAGGTGATTCTGCTGTACTCTAAAGTTGCAGTATCACTATTTTTAGTAATGCTGTAAGAACTGCATTCCACTTTGTTCATTTATTTAAGACAACATATGTCAAGAAATATAGAAAAAAATCTATAATATAGAAAAGTGTATAAATGTTACTTTAGTATTAGAATATAAAATAATTACGAGAGGATTTTTTATTTCAATTCCTTTAAATTACTTTTTCAACAAAAATTAGTGGCTATGTCAAGGTGATAGAGGCAGCAATTGAGAAGAAAAAAAAGACATAGTTTAAACAAATAATAATTAAGTGAATAAAGAATCAGTAATTACCATAGAATTCAGAGGCCTGATCATCATAAGAATAATTTTCTAGTCATTCTTATATTCTACTCATTATTTCTCTTTCCAGAGAGAAGCAGAGATCAAATACTTGAACTTGACATGTCTATGGAAACC
Source organism: Pipistrellus kuhlii (assembly GCF_014108245.1). Classification (NCBI taxonomy): domain Eukaryota; kingdom Metazoa; phylum Chordata; class Mammalia; order Chiroptera; family Vespertilionidae; genus Pipistrellus; species Pipistrellus kuhlii. Next base: position 3,043,552 of record NW_023425539.1, on the reverse strand, counting down.
CAATTTTCAAGTTACCCGCCTAAACTGGAAGAGTTATCATCATACACCTGGATTATTACCATAACTACCCGGCAGGTCTCCCTAATTTAAGATGTCCCCCTCCTCCCCTTTATTCTGTATTTGCTTCTGAAGAATTTTTCTTAAATACTGTAGCTCTCCCAGTAATTCCTTGGCTTAGAAACCTATAATGCTTTACTACTGCTTACTGAAGAGGTAGAGGTGCCACCTCCAAGTATTAATCTAGACTAGGCTTAAATAGGGAATCTGAGTGAAGTAGGCCATGTGAATATTAAGTGTGTAGAACAACTTATTACTTTCCACAAAGAAACATGCTCATCCCATTTTTGTTTTCCTACCTCTATGAGATGTTTTACTATAAAAAAACAGCGAAGCAATGACGACAAAGGGTGACACATGGCTTTGCTGTCCAGGAGACAATAGTATAGTGGAGATTATGGTAGATTAAGAATCCAGGCCACACCAATGCTCTCCCTTCCACCAGGTCTAGTCAAGTTTGGCATATGACAACAGGTTTCAGTGTTGCCAGAATATTAAAGAAAAGTCTCAAGTCTGGATTTTTTATGTAAAACCACCCAACTTTAAAATTCTGGCTGAGATTGAACAAACAAACCCTAAACAAGGAAGCAGTCCAAACAAAACACATCTCCGGCCTATGGACTGGGGTTTGAGACCTTTAGTTCGGAGCATGAAGTCCCTATCTGCCTGCCTATTTCTGGTATCTTCCCTATAGTAACAATAATCCCCCTATTTAGGTAGCATTTTATACTCAGTAATGCTTTCACATCCATTTGAATCTCTACACCGTGAAAGAAGATGGAGAGCAGGCACGGACAGGCTAAGCAACTTGTCCAACGACAGATGAGTAGTAAAAACTAGAGCCCAGGTCTCCCAGCTCTGAGACCAGCATGAAACCTCGGCCATTGCACTCTCATCTTGTCTCTTTCTAGTGTGCTTTTGCTTCAGTTGTGTCCTCATCTAGAATGAAGGTCTCCTTTCTTCTTACAATCTAAGTCAAGACTCAGCTCAAGCTCCAAGTTTCCTCTTTTCAGAACTTTAATTGTTATGGTCAATAACGTACAAACTGGTATTCACCAAGTCTTGAATCATCAAATTATTTCACATCATTTCACTTTAGTTCATATCCTCAATTATATTCTACGCTCTTTGATAATAGGGACATGCCATTCTTTTCTTTCCATGGAATTCCCAGTACTGTGCTAGGACATAAAAATGACTGCATAAAGTTCGATGTACTGGACAGTCTTTTGAGAACGAGAGTTATAGGGATACACTAACTTACCAGCCTGATGTTGTCTTCTGGGCGGAGTAATATGAACATTGCTTGGAGGTGCTGTTGGAGATCACCTGGTGAAATTTACAAAACAAAAAAGTAATTATTCTCTATTGCAGTGTCAACATCTACTCTAAGGACGTGTAAAAGTTTTGGTTCACTGAAGGACTATAGTTATATTGACTTTTAGCCTATACTACGGTAACCCTTGTTTGTGTTTGTCCTATGGAAGGGACACTTGAAACCAGTCTCCCTTTTGTACTGTGGAGGATGCTGATGAGAGTGGGGGTGTGAAATCTCCTGGGCAAAGGCAGTACTGGCTGTACTTTCAAACCCACAAGAAGGTACCAGTGAAGGAATCTTGCCATTCTTATTTCTTCATCAATAATCTCCAGTTGCACTTAACCTAAGAAGATGTTCGGATTTCCCCCTAGAATAATGTCAACAGTTTAAAATTATTTCCACATTAATGGCTGACATTAAATAAAAGTACTTATTAAATATAGTAGATCCCAAGGAATGTATATCTACTGAACATATTAAGCATTTTAAAATGGCCAACTATTATTTGAATCTTCATTTGTTCTTATATATCCTATAAAACAAAGTTGAAATTTTTTTGTATTAAACTATTATAGGTTATCTCATATTCTCTATTCTGTACTAGGAATCTGAGGCTTTAGATATTAGGAGATAATAAGATAATGTACTATCATAAATTAATACAATCAGAGGAGAAAAACTTCATTCCTGCCCATCCAGGTCCACTTCTTTTTTAAGTCCAATGTGATAAGAAAGTGTTTGGATATTTTAAATGAAGCCCAGATAAGGAATTCTAACTAGTGTAAGAAACATGCATAAGAAAGTACAATTAGACATAATAAGCCCTTGATCTGCTCTCAATTCTGCCATCATCTTTCAGTCACTGTGAGGTCAGCCAAGACAGCTCTAGCTTATGTGAAGGTCTTGTTTTGTAAGCTGTGTTTACACCCACACTGCCTCATCTGTTCTGGTCTGGATTACAAATCAAGCCCATTCAGTTTGTGTCCAATCTGCTTTTCTTTTTAGTATGGGGAAAGCTAAGTGAACAAGGTCAAGTAGAAACCTGGGTGGCAGTTGAGTGTGGAAGCTTGGTGAAAGAAAAAGGCCAACCAGGGCCAGGATCTTAGAAAGCCAGCAACCCCACTTCTTATTACATGCCACAGAGCAATCTGCCTAACATCTTAGTCAAACAAGCTGGATTTAAACCAATATTTTGTCTTCTCTTTACTGTAAGTGATAAAAAGAAATACAAAGCTTAGCTGGGTCTACTTCCTCTGTGCATTTAGTTTCGGGGGGAAGTGTCTTCCTCCTACCCCTCTTCTTGTGGTGGGCACTGAAGAGGAAGGTTTTAGAAAATGTAATCCAAAGCTAATGTTTCAAGAGTTTTTTCCCCTTTATTCTTTTAAAAAATGTCCATGATGAAGAATTGTGGTAGGAGAATAATCCAATGAGATGAGTTATAATCCTGAGCTGCTACATTTATAACTAGATGAAGGTTCAAATAAGAAGTAGGACAGCCACTAAAACAGCTGAGATTATTTGGACTGGAGCTAAACTCAACTACTGGCTTATGGGATACAGTATTTCTGGCTTTCACCTCTGACCTACACACTCAAGATTTACAGTCTTCTTTGTTCTCTTCCTGGTAATTCCAATATATTTCACTCCTTGAGGTAACATATCAAAGTGGCACATTTATAACAATAAGTGTTCACTCTTTGAACAGCACTGATTAGGATTTTTCAATTACTATCCTCAGGTTGACTTTTATTTTCCTCCCAAATGACATAAACAAGGCTTGCTGTCAGAAGAAAGGCTTACACTATCTTCCTAAACCTAGAGGTAGCCTATGCCTAAAGACCATTTTCCCTAGATGCACTTTCGCTGATTCTTTCTTATCTTTATCAGCACAATTACACCTGACTTTAGAGAAATCCAACATATGGAAATATAAATGCATGTAACTACTATTAATATTAGCAGGTGTGATATTGTGATTTATAAAAAATACATATTTGGTCTTGCACAGAGCTCCAAAAACCCTTAGAATTTCTGAAGTTGAGGAGAGCAATCATGGTGTCTTTTGTTATGTTAATGATACAACTTTTGGAACATATTTAAGCATGGAGGCTGGTTGCCAGGGGACAGGGAAAGAAGAAAAAGCTTGAGAGGGGAGGGTTGGAGGTTGACTAGATCACCACTGGACAATAATTTATCTCAATTATGCCTATGTAATAAAGCCTCCATAAAAACCCAAAGGAGTGAGTTCAGAGAGCTTTCATATTGGTGAACACATGGAGATTTGGGGTGAATGATACATTTAAAGAAAGCTTAGAAATGCTGTACCCATTCCCACATATCTTGCTCTATGCACTTCTTCCATCTGGCTATTCCTGAGTTATATCCTTTTATAATAAGTTTCTCTGAGTAATGTGAGCTGCTGGAAAAAAAACCGAACCCAAGAAGGAATCATTGGAAACTTCAATTCAGAGACAACCTGGACATCTGAAATGGGGAGCAAGAAGTTTTGAACAACTGGGCTGGGATCTGAGCTGTCTGACAGTGTCAGAATTCAGTTGAATCTGGTGTCCTAAAATTGCATGGATGTGTGTAGGAAAAAACCTCAAATTGGAATAGGAAGCAGTATGCTAGCAGGTTATTCAAAATCAGATTATTATATCCATATCTAGGTAAACTTTATTTGACGACTTATTGTTCTAATAAAAGTCCTCTGAGTTAAGTTCCCAGTTTTTTTTTAGTGCACACACAACCAAGAAATATACTCTAGTACTTAACTAGTATTTTCAATGTGATTTACTAACTTGATATCACAGCAGTGACACTGAGCTTATTTATCTCAGTATATATTCTTTCTTTCTATCTATCTATCTATCTATCTATCTATCTATCTATCTATATCTATCTATGAATGAATAAATGAATGAATTATATCATTTTCCATATAGCATCAATAGAGTGTAGACAAGAAAAAGAAATGTGATCTTTGGTTACTTGAAATGATTTTGCATAGGATTCAAGGAAACATCTGAACATCTTTTAGTTATCAAAACCTTAATTGAGAAGTCATATAGACTTTACTAGAGTATTTTTGTACCTCATTATTTTTCCAACAAATATTTATTGAACATCTATGAAATGTATAAGGCATTCTGCTAAGTGTCACAAAAATGGTCTCAGAGTTAAAGAAAAGTGAGATTAGCACAGTGGAAAGCTTTCTTTCACTACTACAGAAATGTTGGAGAAATGGGGATGAGGTAGCCAACCTTTTAGAACAAAAGAATCAAAGAAACCAAGAAAGGAATGGATTATGTTGAGCTTTACCTGCATGCTTGTTGCGTCTGTGGCTGATTCTTGGTGTGGATGAGCCATTTCCCCGTGGTAGAAAAAGGGCAGCACCTTTGACAGTGAGAAAGCTCTCGCTGATGCTACAAAAACAAACAAACAAACAAGTAAATAATCAAAGACTAAGATGGAGACCCACTTTGAAATTATTTTCTCTTCCCTAATCCAAAGTCCCAACTTCATGGTATGAAGTAAAAATAAAATCAAAAGAGACCATAGTTATTCATACAGTTCTGCCTACATAATTTTTATGAAACAGACTTAATATATTCCATATACATTACATGATAGCAGTTAAGAGTGAAGACTCTGGAAACATAAAAAGGTAAAGGTTCTGTAACCAGATTGCCTAGATTTGAATCCTGGTTCTGCTACTTCTTACCTGAGTGAATTTTTTTGGGTCTAAATTCTATTATCCATAAAACAGAAAATAAAATAAGAATGTTGTGAGGAGTCAATAAGACTACAGCTTTTTTTTTTTTTTTTTTTTAATATATTTTATTGATTTTTTACAGAGAGGAAGAGAGAAGGATAGAGAGTTAGAAACATAGATGAGAGAGAATCATCAATCAGATGCCTCCTGCACCACCCCTACTGGGGATGTGCCCACAACCAAGGTACATGCCCTTGACCGGAATCGAACCCGGGACCTTTCAGTCCCCAGGCCGACGCTCTATCCACTGAGCCAAGCCGGTTTCAGCAGACTACAGCTTCTTAAGAGTGGTGCCTTTAGTAAAGATTAGTTACTATTATTAGACATACTAGAGGCTCAGTGCATGAAATTCATGCAAGGGGGTTGGGGTGTCCCTCATCGCAGCCTGCATCTTCTCCAATCTGGGACCCCTTGAGGGATGTCTGACATTCCTCTCACAATCCAGGACTGCTAACTCCCAACTGCTTGCCTGCCTGCCTGCCTGATTATCCCTAACCACTCCCCTGTCAGCCTGATCAATGCCTAACTGCTCCCCTGTTAGCCGGATTGTCCCTAACTGCCCTCCCCTACAGGCCCCGTCACCCCTAATTGCTCTCCGCTGCCAGCCTGGTCCCCTCCGACTGCCCTCCCTGCTGGCTTGATTGCCCACAACTACCCTCCCCTACTGGCCATCTTGTAGTGGCCATCTTGTGTCCACATGGGAGCAACCATCTTTGACCACATGGAGGGCAGCCATTTTGTGTGTTGGAGTGATGGTTAATTTGCATATTACTCTTTTATTAGACAGGATACTGTCTACTCTACATTTCCACTTGGAAAAGTAACTGGCTTCTCAAACTTACATTGCCAAAACTAATCTCTAAGGGCCCTCGTGAACCTGATCCCTAACCTCATCCACCCAAGTTGTCTGAGTCAAATATATAACAGTTATTACTGGTTTCTCTTTTTTCCTATAATAATATTTATGTAACCCATCAGAAAAACCCATGAACTTTCTTTTCTTTTTTTATTTTCTTTTCTTTTTTTGGGGTGACTTTTTCCTCCAAGAGGAAAGTTTCTTTTTTAAAAAATTTATTTTTTAATTAATTAATTAATTAATTAATTAATTTTTTTATCAAATTATTATATGTGTACATATTGAACTTTACTTTTAAATCATTCTTGAAACTGTCCACTTAATTCCACTAATACTCTAACAATGAAAGGTCCATGGCACCATCATTTTTCACCTAGACTGCTGTAAAAAAAAAAACACACACCCATGTTCTCATACATTTCAGCTTTAATTCATGGCAAAGTTTTTTTCTTTTTTCTGGTTAATTGTCACCTGAGGAAATTTTTTCCATTGATTTTTAGGGGAGCTGGGGGAGGAGAAACATCAATGTGAGAGAGACACATTCATGGGTTGCCTCCCACATGTGCCCCAACTAGGGGCTTGGAATCAAACCTTCAACCCAGGCAACATGCTCTTGACCAGGAATCAAACCCAAGATCCTTCAGGATGTGAGCTGATGCTCTAACCACTAAGCCCCAGCCAGGACTAACCTTGTTTATTTTATCATTCTCCTTGTACTTGAAGTGAAACTAATACCAGTCCTTATGTCAACATAAAGCCTCTTAAATGGTCTGTTCCCAACCACCTTGCACTGCTACTATCCACTTACCAAAGAGCAACCAGAGTGATTTAAAATATATAGATCTGTATTTATAGATATATATTACATAATATCATGTCCTTGCTCAACACCCTCCAATGGCTTCCCTTTGTACGTAAAATAAAAGCAAAAATCTTTAGCTTGGACTTCAAGGCTGTGTAACATCCGGTAAGTTACTTCTCTGATCTTGTTCCATCTCCCCTTTTGTTTACTATGATCTAGTTGCACTGCCTTCTGCTTCTTCTATATTTCAGCCTCCTTCTCAGGGCCTTTGTGATTTTTGTTTTCTACTTGGGACACATTTCCATTGGTCTGCCACACTAAGTCATAGCTCCAGTATCATCATCTTCCCCCCATCTCAATCATTCTCTATCCTGTTTCTGTTTTGTTTCCTTTAAATATTTATCATAGGCTAAAATTATATTTGTTCATTTGTATACTTGATTGCAGTTATCTCCCTATAACAGAATATAAGCTCCATTAAGAGCAAGGATTTTATTTTGGTCTGCAACACTGGAAATAGTGCCAAGCACATATTAGGTGTTCAGTATTTGATGGATGAATTCATTAACTCCCCCCCCCCCCCCGTTATGTCTATTACATCACTGCAGCAGGAACTGTAATTAAAAACAAAAATAGAAATTCTGGCCCTAACCGGTTTATCTCAGTGGATAGAGTGTCAGCCTGCAGATTGAAGGGTCCTAGGTTTGATTCCGATCAAGGGCATGTATCTTGGTTGCGGGCACATCCCCAGTAGGGGGTGTGCAGGAGGCAGCTGATCGATGTTTCTCTCTCATTGATGTTTCTAACTCTATCCTTTTCCCTTCTTTTCTGTAAAAAAAATCAATAAAATACATTTTAAAAAAGAAACATATTACAGAAATTTTGTATTCTCACATAAACAAACTGAAAGATAAATCACATGATCATATCAATTGATGCAGAAAAAGCATTCAACAAAATCCAACACCCATTAAAAATTTTTTTTTAAAAAAAATTGATTTCAGAGAGGAAGGTAGCAGGGGAGAGAGATAGAAACATCAGTGCCAGGGTTGGGGGCTCGATCTCCAGTAGGGGACGTGCAGGAAGTCGCCAATCAATGATTCTCTCTCATCACTGATGTTTCTGTCTTTCTCTCTCACCGTTTCTCTCTAAAATTAATAAAAGTATATTTTAAAAACCCACAATAGCATATTTCATAGATCTAGAACAAGTACTCTAAAAATTTACATGGAACAAAAAAAGACCCCAAATAGCCTCAGTAATCTTAAGAAAGAAGAATAAAGTTGGTGGGATGACAATAGTGGGTATCAAGTGATCCTACAAAGCCACTACTAATTACCGTATTTTTCGGACCATAAGACGCACTTTTCCCCCCAGAAGTGGGGGGAAAAAGTCCCTGCGTCTTATGGTCCAAATATAGCCTACACATATACTTTAAAAAAAAAGTTTTTTTTACTTGCCCGGCTCTGTGTGGTCTCTGTGTGCTTGCCCGGCTCTAAAATGGTTCTAAATGCTGCTGTTTACTTTACAGGGTTGATTACATGTGTTTATGACTGTGATGTTGGGTTTCAATGCACATAAAATATTTTAGGACACTATTTGTTTCAGAATCTTTTTTTCTTCATTTCCCTTCTCTAAAAACTGGTGCGTCTTATGGTCCGGAGCGTCTTATGGTCCGAAAAATACGGTAACAGCCTGGTAAAGGCACAAGAACAGGCATATAGATCAATGTAACAGAACAGAGAAACTAGAATTGACTCAAGCCATTATGTTCAATTAATATTTGACGATGGAGGCAAGAGCATACAATGGAGTAAAGACAGTCTCTTCAAAAAATGGTGTTGGGGAAATAGGACAGGTACATGCAAAAAAAAAAAAAATGAAACTAGTCCAACTTACACCATACATAAGAATAAATTCAAAATAGATAAAAGACTTAAATGTAAGCTGTGAAATCATAAAAATCATAAAAGAAACCATCGGCAGCAAAATCTCAGACATCTCATGTAGTAGAATTTGCATAGATATATCACTTAGGGGAAGAGAAACAAAGGAAAAAATAAGCAAACAGAATTACATAAAAATAAAAAGCTTCTGCACAGCAAAAGAAACCAGCATCAAAATGACAAGGGAACCTACTGTATGGAAGAACATATTTTGCCAATGATACATCTGATAAGGAGTTAATTTCCAAAATATATAAAGTACTCATACAACTCAACAAAAGGAAGATAAACAACCCAGTTAAAAAATGGGTAGAGGACCTGAATAGACACTTCTTCAAATAGGACATACAAATGGCCAAAAGACATGAAAAATGCTCAATGTCACTAATTATCAGAGAGATGCAAAAATTAAAACAACAATGAGGCACCACCTCACACCTGCCAGAATGGCTACCATCAATAAATCAACAGGATGAGGATGTGGAGAAAAAGGAACTCTAGTACACTGCTGGTGGGAATGCAGACTGATGCAGCCATTATTAAAAAGAGTGCGGAGTTTCCTCAAAAATTAAAAATGGAAGTGCCATTTGACCCAGTGATCTCATTTCTAGGAATATATCCTAAGAAGCCTAAAACACCAGTCAGAAAGAATATATACATCCCTATGTTCACAGCAGCATAATTTATAGTAGCTAAGATGGGGAAACAGCTCAAATGCTTATTAGTAGATGAATGGATAAAAAAACTGTGGCACATTTACACAATGGGAATACTATGCAGCTGTAAAAAAGAAGGATCTCTTACCCTCTGAGACAGCATGGAGAGACCTGGAGAGTATTATACTAAGTGAAATAATTCAGACAAGTATCACATGATCTCACTTATATGTGGATCTAATGAACAAAATAAACTGACAAACAAAATAGATCCAGAGACATTAAAGCATGCAACATTGGCATACTTCAGAGGGAAGGGGGGTGGGGAGGGTGGGAAGAGATTAACCAAACAACTTATATGCGTACTAGTATATGCATAACCCATGTACACAGACAATAGTGCGACAAAGGACTGGGTTTGAGTGGGGTGGAGGGGTGGAGGGAGTCAGTGGGGGTCTGCAACACCGGGAAGTGCCAAGGGGGTGCCAAGGAGGCAGCTGATCGATGTTTGGGACATCTGTAATACTTTCAACAAGAAAGATAAATTTAAAATAACAATTGCTATAGAACTAAATATAGATGGCAGATTAATGGACTATAAAAGTGTTTGATAATAAATTAATTGGCAAATGAAATTAAATCACCCTATAAAATTTTAGTTGTTGACTGAATTTCATCCTTTGATCAAGTGGCATGAAGCTGATAAGCCTTTGAGGTAACTTGCTAAATAGATTGGAACATGTCTTCTAAAAACAAGCATGAGTCCACTTATGTTTGCATGCTGGGTGGGAGGGGCTGCCTTTATTTTGCTTTGTTTTCATCTTTAAATAAAGCACTGTGCTCTGTGGTCTATTGCACAAGTCTTGTCTCTTGTTACATTCTCGGTACGCACATGTTACCATGCTGTGGGTCACTGTTCCACTCATATTACGGGAACAACCTAAAACAAAATGTCTGAGTGACAGGATGAGTGGGGTACACCACAGACAGGAAATGAAATTCATACTCTGCCAACACAGCAACTGTCTGCTTTACTAAATGAAAATATTTTAAAAATAAAGACTAAGAAGTCACCAGGCAAAGTTATAGCTGCGGGCACTTTGGTTTCCTGTAAACAACGTAGGCCCAACATCTACAAAAGAAGTAGATTTGTTGTGAGCTTAAATCAACCAAGCATACATCAGTCATTCCTTTTGTGAGACAAAGATAGTTTACCTTTGACAAACAGTTTAAGAACTAACTTCCTGGTTTTTGGAGTTCTGTAATACTGTTCTTAGATAAATCTCTTGCTTATATTTTAAAACATTTTAAGTGTATTCTCTAACATGTATGTAGTGCTTTCATAAGGGGAGGGTTTCCAATGCTACTTGGAAAATTCCTGATTATAAGGGAAAGACCAGAAGTCAAACTCCTATATGGTATAATGGAAAGATGACTTTCCATTTACATACATCTCAATAAAAGACTTTTCTGATAAAATATACAGTAGATCTAGCTGCAGTACAGGCTTCCAGAGTCATGGCAGATACACTCTACATGGTACAATCAATGCTCTTTATTTTGGAGCCCCAGATTATGACTCCCAGTTATCAGACAAGTGGCATACATTGTTGATCACAAGGAAGGAAAACGTGGCTGATTACCAAAATCCCTTATCAACACTGAAAAATATGCTATCAAAGATGTGATGGCAGCACAGTGGCATGGAAGTAAAAAAAATAAAATTTGCAACCACCAGAGTTTAGGTGGATCAAATTCAACTAGAAAAATAAATGCTTTATTTGCATATGAAGAAAATTATAAGCAAACTTAATCACATGTATTTCAGTGTAAGGTAAAAGCTTAGAATATCTTGCTAGAATAGCAAGAGGTTAATTTTTGTAAATATTAGTCTCTCTGAAGATTCAATTAACATACAGAGTTGGCCTCTAATTAAAAATGTAGAAAGGCAGGTGAAAACTTTTACACATTTTTTTTTAATTGACTAGTTCTCTAGAGTGAGTCTGGCCCAGAAACAGGAATTCTCTGTAAATTATATGAAGCCATCCATATGTGATTACAGATGTCTAACTTAGATAAAAACCCAAAAGGACTTAACATCCCCATATGAAGGAAAACACAAGATAAAATGAATACCACTACTCTCTCTTAATGTAAAGATGGAGAGTAATTAGCTGCTTGATAAGACAATGACACAGGGTCATAATTTCTCATTTTTATCAGAATATAATTGAAGAACATATATTCCTCTCTTGCCATAAGAAATTCATTCAATCCGGATATTTGAAATAAATTAATAATAGCTAACATGACTAGATGTCTACTGTATGCTAGGCACTGAGCTAATAAGCACTTTACATTATTTCATTTAATCTTCACAACAATCCTTTGAAGCAGGTACTATTTTTTTTATCCCCAACTTACATAGAAAAAATTGAGTGGCTCAGAGATAGTAAGTTATTTGCCCAAGATCATATAGCTAGTAACTGTGAGAGCAAGGGTTCAAACCAAGGTCTGACCTGAAAATTCACACTCTTAATCACTTTCTTCTATGCTGTTCTAGTTTCTTGATATAATTTTCTGGAAGATAAAATGCAATGTCTCCCTACAGAGCTTTTCAACAGAATTTAAAATTAGAGTACAGGAAGGAGTGAGAGAAGAAAACTGAAATCCATCCAAATCTCAACTCTTGTCTCATTCCTTTTTTTTTAAATTTATTTTTTATTTTATTTTATTTTTTAAATCAATCTTTATTGTTCATATTATTACAAAGGTTCCTCATTTCTTTCCCCCTCCACCAGGTTCTCACCTCACCCTCCACCTCCTCCCCACCCCACATTCTCATTCCTTTTTTTGTTCCCTCTACCAGGGCCATGAACAGAAAGACTACATGGAGGGGAATGAAGAACATCTGGCTGAGAGATAAACCCAGATGGGTTAGAGAGTAAAGAACTATAATTTCTGTTGGAAATGATAGTAGCATTTTAGTCTAAAAAATAGAGGAAACAGTACTCTGCTTTAAATAAATATAGGGAAGCACGCTGTGCCAATCCCCCCATCAGAATCACTTCCTACAGCATGAAATTTGTTAACTGTCAGTTTCTTCTCAGGCCAAGTGTAGAGGAAAAGGTCAATTAAGGGAAGAAAACATTTAACTATTCTGAGGTTGGAATAATCTTTGAGGAATGTGGCCAAGGTGATCATCCATGACCAGGCAGGCCAAGGCAGCAAAAGTAACAGCACACCTGGCCAGACTGCTAAATGTCAGATAGGTAGACATTCTTTTGTTTTACATGCAACACACAAGAAGAAATGGATTACTTATTAGAGGAAAATCAAGTTTCAGAAAGTAGATGTAATATTTTTGTTTCAACATTAAAATGAAGAAAGTAGATTTTTATGTTTGTTAATGTCAAACTCTTGAGTTCGTTTGGTATTTCTTCCTGAAGCCAAAATTTATAGGTAAATTATTATGTAATACTGATTGCATCCAAATAGAATTGCACAAGGTAAATTGGTTGGCATGTATGAAAATTTCAAATACACACAATCAAAATTGCTATAGTTTGTTCTGAAGAATAGTTATCTAGGGGAAACTTTCTAATTCATTTCACCCTCTAACATTCTCCCTTTCCTGATAAACTTTCTCTGCTTAGTTGTTCAATTTTCACATTAAAAGCACTAGGAAAGCTTCTGCCAATTACATTAGGTATTAAAGAGTTTATGTTCCTACTTAGTGTGACTATAACACATAAAAAAGGAATTTCACAATAAAAAGCTTCAAATATCAGATCAGAGGCCAAAGGACTACAGAACTATCAATACTAGTGCCTATTGAAAAAGTTTGGCTAAATAAAAAAAAACCAAAAACAGGAAAGAAAAAATCATAGTGCCTTGATGTATGAAACATAGCTGCAAAAAGTCAAAAGTACACTATATATATATATATATATATATATATATATATATAAATAATATGCTAATTAACCAGGACACCATAACAATCAACCAGACAGGAGGAGGTTGTACATGCAGCGTTGTGGTGGAGAGTGGGGGTGGGGGTGGGGGTTGTCAAGGCAGGGGCCTCCTTGTGCCTGCCCTGGGGGAGGGAGGCAGGGCCATACTGGTGACTCCAGGGTGGTTGGCACCATGAGATTTCGAATCTCGCACTAGGCTCCTAGTTAGATAATAAGAAATGTTTGATTCTGTAATTCTAAAGAAACTTAGATTACAATGGGAGACAATTCAAACCTAAATGAAGTAAATACTGTTATCAATAATTAAATAATCCCCCATCTCCAAGATACCGGGCCATACATTCAAGTGATAATGTTAAAATGGCAATTGATAGCTGGAACCCCCTCCCCCAGGGCATAAACTCCCAGACATGCCTATGAATCCAGGCAGAATTATTTGTTTCTTTACCAGCAGACAAGTAGAGGCGGGGTGCTTTAGTAGACCATGATTGGCAAAGTAGAGAAGAGCTTAGGACTCCTTTTCTAACTCATTAACTATTGCCTCAGACCATTTCAGTTCCAGCTAACCTTCCACTTAAAACTGTTGCACAATGCCCAGCACAACTACTCTCAGATGCAGCTATTTGTTTTTCCCCTTTCTTACTTCTCTACAATCTAAGAAAGAAAAAAAGGGGTTGTTTGCTCAAGGCTGAAGGACAAATTCCATCAGGACTAATCTCTCTTGGTCTTTTCCTTATAAACCATAAAGGGAGGTGAAAAAAACCCTTAAATTCTATTTTGTTAGTTTTGAGTGTTCATTAGAGATGTTCAGAAAGAAGCATCATTGAGGATCAATAATTTTTACCATTGGCCATATAACTCAACCTGCCGATTTCTACAGAGTAGGACACATCTGAGTCGACAGTTATTGCTTTTTTTCAATAGATCTCTCTTTCCTAATCCTATCTCCTTTTGGTGGACTCCCGCCAAATAAACATGGTTTTGATGGCTTTCAATTTTGGAACTGCAAGGGGACCTGCAGGAAACTGGCATGTGGTTTAGGCTTGGCCAGTTGGAAACTTTCCTCTGAATCTTAGGCGAGTGACCCAAGAATTAGGGACAATAGGGATGGTTACATTCACTTTGGGAAAGGTGGCAAGGTATAGACCAGTCTGTCCATGCTCCATGGCTTTCCTTGAATGCCATTGGTCCCTGGCTGGTCTCTAAATTTTAGACTCCCATCCATTAGATGATTCTGACATCCTTCTAACAAATATTTTGCTTAAGATAACTGAAATTCATTTGTGAGCTTGCAACCGTGCATCTGATATATCAACTGAAGTTCAGAGAATTTAATGTCTTGCCCCAAGTCACACAGCCTGTAGTGGAGTCTAAACTCAGCTCCATGTCATCTGACACCCTAGGCAGTTCTTTAACCCTTTATCCTGAGCTAGCTGTTACTACGACATATAATTGCTAATGTAATAATCTGAAGTAGCCAAGAGTTAAAAGCACATCTGGTCAGTTCATCTAAAGAGAACAAAGGCAGGATTTCACTGCAAAGTTTGGTGTGATGTTTGTTCTATTTTTCACAGCATCCTGAAAACGAAGTTTAGGTCTGAGGGGGGAAAATTGTGACATATTCCCATGAGGCAAATCCTCTCATGCTGCCCCCTAAAGTTGCTTCTTTTTTTTTTTTTCTTCTTTAATAAGTTTGTTGGATATTGAACACTGCTTTTAAAAAATATTAAAAACTAGATGCTAAAAACAAAAAGAAGACTATGAGGCCTAGACAGCAGGGCAAGAAAGCCTACAAGGAAAAAGAAGAGGATACCTGCCCAGTCCTTGCTTCCTCTTCAGTCTTCTCTGAGCAACAGTTTTCCTATTTATTTATTTATTTATTTATTTATTTATTTATTAAAAAAATAAATCTTTATTGTTCATATTATTACAAAAGTTCCTCATTTTTCCCCCCTCCACCAGGTTCTCCACTGTCCTCAGTTTTTCCTTTTAGATGCTGCCTGGTCACACATCCACTTGACCTTCTTTCAGAGATTTAAAGTTTTTAGCTTTTGGTTTGGGTTGTTGAAGTACTACCAAGTAAGCACAGATCAGAACTGGAGGACCCTCAGAGAGGCTCTAGACCAGGGCTCCCACTGTAGCAGATGGGCATAATTTAGCACATTTTGGGAGAACAGCAGATATAAAATCATTTTAATCTCTGAATATCTTTGAGAAGAGCACCACAACACTTTCCTGATCCTCTAGGATTTGCACTGGGGCAGCCTGGACCCAAAACGTATTTGAGTTTGAGTATAGCTCAGAGTCCAGACGACCTCCTGACACCACTGCTGCCTTCTAGTCTCTGTCCCTTTGCAGCTGCCCCAGCAAATCTCAGCCTTGTCTCCAGAAGCCATCTCAAAATACCTGCTTCAGCCCCCTCAAGAAAAACAAAAACAACCTCCCACCCCCCCAAAATACCAAGGTGTCTATGAATGGACTTGGTCTCAGGCAACATCCCAACACAACTGACACTAGTCCTCCTGGTGAATGACAGCAGTGGGAGTCTTGTTTTCAAGAAGACCCTCCTCCAAAGAGAGGAGAAACAGCCTCAGCCCACAGGAACCCGTTTTATTCATAGGCTGAATTAACAAAGCTTCTCAGTCCTGCGATCCTAAATTCTAGACTTAAATACTTCTCTTTCTAAAAGGTAAAACTTAAAATTTGTCTTGAGCAAAAAAATAAATGACCTGAACAGTTCTTTCTGAGCCTTTAAAATGCTGGATACATTGATTACCAAGAGACCTGACCAACATTATTTGGCACCTAATTTAAAATAGTTGGTGGGAATTAACACAGCAAAAGCAGATTAACTCAGAAAAACTGTCCAGCATTTGAAAAGTCATTTCATTTGCGTGATTCAACAAATGTCTGTCCAGGTATTTGAAACACACCTGCAGAAGGAATGCATGCTAGGCTTTTAAGCACTTGGCCAAAATGTCAAACCCTGCTTTCAAGCCATTTCTCTCTTTTACCCTTACGCAAAACTACTTGTGAGGCTCAGGTCAAAGTTCTATTTTTTGTTGCTGTCATCTTCTGACATCCCTGTCACAATCTTTTACTTACCTCTTTTCTTGATCAATCTTCTCTCCTTTCACTCTGATTCCTACTACAATCTTAAGACTCCATTTAGATTTCTAATTCCCATAGTCCCTTTGGAAGGCGTCAGGCCTTGATTGAATTGATTTCAGAAACCAAATTCCCACTTGTTGACTACAACTTCCTCTTTTGTGACTCTGATTTGTTCACTGTCTTCAAATTTTTCCCAAGCCATCAACCTCATTTTGGTTTTTCTTCCTTCCCTAACCAACTTAGTCCCATGATCTATTTCCTAACTAGTTTTCCTACAATATGTTCTGTTTGTTTCTAAATTCCCTTCATAATAGCTTAAAATTATAAGATTATTTGATGAGTTATTTATTTTAAATATATTTTTATTGATTTCAGAGAGGAAGGGAGAGGGAGAGAGAGATAGAAACATCAATAATGAGAGAGAATCATTGATCGGCTGCCTCCTGCATGCATGCCCTACACTGGGGAAGCAGCCCGCAACCCGGGCATAGGCCCTGACTGGGAATCGAACCCAGACCTCTTAGTTCATAGGTCGATGCTCAACCACTGAACCACTGGGCGATAAGTTATTTAATATGATCTGTCTGAGCAGCAAGCTTGTTGAGCAGGAATAATTGCCCTATCTAATGTAATCTCTCTAATGTCTAGCACAGGGCCTGACACTTAACTGGATGTCCAATAAATATGTATTGAACAAATGAAAGAAAGGCAGCACAATACTGAAGGAGATTAGAAAACCATGCCTCTGGATGCCACAGTACCTTCATGGTCTCAGGACAAAGGTATCAGAGATGACAGCAACAACACTGAGCTGACTCAGCTGAGCACTTAACACCTCCAGACAGTCCCCCACCCCCATCCACTTCCCTTGCTATTCCAAACTCTCCCTGAGTCCCATTATAACTCCTGCTTCCTTCAATTCTCCAGCTAACCTGGTGTTCTACAACATCAAGATAATGGAGGCTAGCTGGTGTGGTTTATCCCAATCACTCTCCCGCACCTGCAGACTTATTTCCCTTTCCTAATCTGAGTGATGATGCACCCAGCTGCCAAAAGTTAACCCTTTCATTTGTGTCCTTGACCCCTTTCCCTGGTCTTCTACAATAGTTTCAGTGACTGCTCTCCTCAGCCTAGAAACATGCTTAAGTCTGTTTTCCCACATCCTTAAAACAAAACTCTTATGTGACCCTATATTTAAATTCTCTTTCTTTACTATTGAAATTCCTTAAAAGGAAGTCTATACTTGCTATCCCCATTTTTATCCCTTGCCAGTCATTTTCTATCTACTCCCATCTTGCTTCTGTCCCATCCATTCCTCTAAAACTCCTTCTCATCCTGTTTGCCGATAATTTCCCAAATGACAGATCCAATAGACAAAAATCCTTCGGTCTTAGCTTATCACCAATTTCTGCTCTTCATTTAGCTTCTGGACCCTTAATGTGCACTGGCAAGTCACTTTTAAGACACCGAGTCCACCTAGTACCTATATAAGCATCCCAGCTTGATATTCTATGGCAGATACTGTATCCTACCTTACTGCTCTTAACACACACACACACACACACACACACACACACACACGCACACCTATTGATTTCAGAGAGGAAGGAAGGAGAGAGAGACAGGAACATCAATGATGACAGAGAATCTCTGATCGGCCACCTCCTGCACGCTCCACACTGGAGATTGAGTCTGCAACCCAGGCATGTGCCTGGACCAGGAATCGAAGTGTGACCTCCTGGTTCTTAGGTTCATATTCAACCACTGAGCAACACTGGCTGGTCTACTCACTGCTCTTAAACTGGACAGATTATCTGGCCTTCATAGTGCTTTGAAATTCACAACTAATTGTACTTAAAAATCAGAATTTTCACCTTCTCTTGAAAGATGAGAAAATTTAAACACATATGTCCACCTTTATACTTAGCAAAAGCTGTCCAGAGCTGAGCAGTAACTGTCTTTTTAGATATCATTTAGAGCACATGTGTCAAACACAAGGCCCGCGGGCCAAATCCGTCCCGCCAGGCCTTGTAATGTGGCCCGCACCGCGCTGTCATCACTGCACTCCGCTGCGTTTCCATCACAATGACAGTTTATGACTGTTCAGTAAACCATTTGGCCCGCGATTTAGGCTGGATTTTAGATTTTGGCCCCTACTCTGATTGAGTTCGACACCCCTAATTTAGAGGTAAGTGTTATGGAGAAAAACAGAGTAGTGTAATAGGGAGTGCTGCTGTGTATATTTAATTTAAAAAAATATATATTTTATTGATTTCTTATAGAGAGGAAGGGAGAGAGATAGAGAGCCAGAAACGTCGATGAGAGAGAAACATCAACCAGCTGCCTCTTGCAACCCCCTACCGGGGATGTGCCCGCAGCCAATGTACATGCCCTTGACCGGAATCGAACCTGGGACCTCTCAGTCCACAGACCGATGATGCTCTACCACTGAGCCAAACCGGCTTCGGCTAATTTATTGAGCTTTCTTGATGCCAGATCTAATGTTTAAGAGTTAATTTATTTTTCAAATTCACTAAATGCACATTTTTAGATAAATGTATGAAGCTGCAATTGACCCATAGCACTTTCCCCTCTATTTTTCAGATAGTATTTATAAGAAATTAGACAGCTATGAACGAAGAGATCACACATATTTTGCAATATTCTCGAGTACAATGTGAAGCAATGAGAATTCCAAACATTTTAGTTAGGATTTGGGGGGGGAAAAAAAAAAAAAAGAGGAAAACATTCAAATCAAAATGATCCAAGAGTAAATTTAAATTTCATATGTGTTTTAAATGTGTTTTAGGAAAAAAGTTAAAGCATCACATATTTGCTTCAGTGTAGGAACAATCATTGCAGTCTAACCCTACACCTGCTGCTTCAATTGTTTTAAGGCACTGGTTAAGCTAGGTCCTATGAACTACCCCAAATGGTAATTTGGGACAAGGAAAACATGAACAAAAGAAAATGATTTTAACTGCCAAAGGCAAAATTTTTGTACAATGATTAGAAGGAAAGATGCAATCCTCTCACATGGCAATAGACATCTGGTGAGGCTGTACATAAATCTTACAGACTTACTTAGTCCTCAGGGAACTCTACACACCACAGAGATCCACCTTTTAAATGTCCAACTACAGGAACCATGGTTTCTAAAAGGAAGGTGGCTAAAGATATTCAACATCTAACCATTCTATCAAAACAATAAGACATGGTCCATTTAGTTTTTCTTTTTTTTTTTTTAATAAAACAAGGAAAATAATAAGAGACAGGAGTGTGGCCTTATTCACCATTATAAGAGGACAAAATGTGAGATGTATAGACAGTTCTGATAAGTAGACAACCAGTTACAACTGAAGCACCACTACTGATGCCAGATATTGGGAGAGTTGAGGCTTGCAACAGAGAAAGGAGAAAATAATGTACATGTATTTCTTCTTCTTTTTGGCTGTATGAATACATTTATTTATGTTTACTATCACAAAATACTGTTATATGGACTAATTGTGTTTTCTATTTACCTTGTTTTTCTCATATATTTCCTTTCTTTTCATCTATTAGATAAAGAATATGTATTCTATTTCTATTTTGCATGCTTACCTTAAATTTTAATAAGCATATTTCATGCAGCAAGCCAATATTTCTACTTTGTAGACATATTTTTTTCCTAACTACGCTGGATGTGGTGGTAGTAATGTGCTTTGAAAGTCAATGTAATTCCAAGTTAAGAAAATTTTAAATCCTACACACATATAATACAGGTCTTACTTTTAAAAATAAAGATTGCATTTCAGCCATACTCTGAAAACTAGAATACTTGGGTCTAGGAAAGGAAAATAAAACAAAATGCTGATAAACTGCAATGCCATTTCGGTAATTCCAGACCAAAACCCAAAAAAAGGATGCCAGAATCAGAAAAAACAAAAACAAAAACAAAAAACAACCAAAAAACGGGGAAGCGGCTACATGATAAAGTATTTGAACTTCTGCTTAAGAAAAGGGACATAACCAGGCAAAAAGCTATACACGTGAAGAATGGGAAATGAGAGGAAATGGCTATTGGTAAGGAAGGTGCCATTGTGGGTGATATCTTTTTTGCAAATTTTCATGATGTTACACTGTTTTCAATTTTTAAAAAGCACTTTAAAAAAAACAAGGCAGTGCAGGAAAACACACGTGGGAACAGAGTCAAGCGCACAGATGTTTTGCGTAAGCTGCATTTCAGAGACATCTGCCTTTGTGCAAGACTTGAAAAAGTAACGCTGTCGTCAACAAGTTCTCTAAAGTGAGGGGTGGAGCCTGAGAGAAAGTGAGCTGTGAAGAAACCAACAATTAGAATGCTTGGGGCTGAGAAACACATGGTTTCTTAGAGCAAGTTCCCCATTTCTGAGCCACCTCTGCCCAAAATGCTTGGCCATCAACAATGTCTACCACTCAAACAAGCTGCCCATATCTCCATTCAAGTGACTGAGGCTCTTTGTCAGCAGTGCCACTCAGCTCTTTGCAGAGACAGCTTATCTCTGGGGCAGATGAGATAGAGCACAACCTACTGTATAAAAATCTGAGTGGGAAGCAAGCTGACCTCCTCCTCTCTTCCTATTCCAATTCCAAATAAAAATGCTTATCATGTACAGAAAATTTCATGTAAAAGTGAAGATAATACACATTTTTCCGTCTATTGTCTTGCTTTGGTGTATGTTAAACTTTATTTCTGAATACTCCAAGGTCTATATTGTTTGCTTTTTTGTGTAAGGCAATGAAGAAAGAGTACATTCACAGTACTTTATATAGTGCCCAGTTTAATGCCACGTACAGTGTGATCTGAAAATAACAGTGATGATGTTGAAGACTCAAGCACACTTCAGAGGATACTCAAGTACGAAAGTCACTGTAAACCTATTTTCTGGTGTTCACATGCCATGTGTGTAAGCCCATATGTCTGCAACACAAACCACAGCCAGAGGCTGCCTTACTTGTTCTTGTTTGCAGCCTTCAATCACGCCTTATGCTAGTGGGGGAACTTCTACTGGTAAAAAGAACTTTCAACTTACTTGCAAAGTTCTCACAAAGTTCTATCTGGTGTCCTGTCTTGAACTTCCTTTTTCTGAGAAGTTGGGTGTGTTCTATGTGTTACTGTCCTACATCTGCCTTCTGGGTGAGTCAACTACAAAACATTCTAAAAACCTCTTGCTCAGACACAGTAGCCTCTTCTAGTTTCTATATAAGCTCCCCTTACTGCGAACATGACAATGGAGCTGATAATCTATAGGTTTACAAACATGTGTTAGGACAGAGCTACAGAAACTAATATTATCTTACTGCATGGTGAAAGTGAAGGAAGGGACACAGTAAAGATAAGGAGAGGTAAGCAGGGTAAAGATCTTAAGGGTCTTATATGAGATGCTATATAGAATTTGGACTTTACCTTGAGGATAACAGAGATCCAAAGTTTGCATTTCCACTAACTAAAGTTTGGAGAATAGATTGGAAGGGGTTCAGACTTAGAAATAGAGGGATAGATGTCACTTGAGTAGTCCAGGCAAGGGAATAGGGTGGTCTGAGCTGAGTTAATGGGAATAAAGAATAGATATTCGGGAATATTTGTCTAGTTTACTTTCTGGTACAGATGTAAATTTTTCCATAAAGAAATTTTAATTGTAAGAAAAACCTGAGTGAGAAAGGCCTTGTTATGTACAAATTCCTTGCACTCAAAGAATATCTTTCACTTTGCACCTCCTGACTCTTCAGACAGCCCCCCCGCCCCCCTGACCTCTTTAAAAAACACACACCAAATTCCAATGCTTTAAGACTCTTAGGCAGGAGGGTCAGAAGAAGTCTATTTACTTACATGGCTATTAACTCTCATACCACCTCCTTTTGCCCAAACTTTTCTCAAAATTTTTTTTCTCCTTACCATCTCTAATTTTTTTTTAAAGTTATTCTTTGTTAACCCTTAGATTTGGAGATCAAATCTGCCTTCACCTATCTGCCAGCTGACAGCCAATCATCCTGGACAAGCGAGGCAATCTTACAGGCAATTCTTCCTCATGTCACTTTGTTATCACACATGTCTATATCATTTCCTGTCAGGCACCAAAGTTCCAGCATCAAGGAAGAACAGCTGTAGAGAATGCTTTTACACAAAAGACTTCCCTCCTTCCTTACCCTCTATTCAACGGATATGACAATATACTGATGATATAGCCAGCACTCAAGTTAAATGAAAGATAATGCAACTAAGGGTTGAAACCACCATTTTAAACCAGTCATAAAGAACACAAACTTATTGTCTGAACATAGTAACTAGTAAAAGATGAATTAGAAACAAGAGGCCATCTTCACCAAAAGAGCATTGATAAAGAATTGCTAAGCAAGTAATGCTAAATCTCTCTAGTGCTCAGTCAAATTAAGTTACCCAACCCTAGCTGGTGTGGTTCAGTGGGTTTGAGTGTCATCCACACACCAAAAGGTGGCAGGTTCGATTCCTGATCAGGACACATATCTGAGTGATGGGTTCAATCCCTGTTGGGCCACATGCAGAAAGCAAACAAATGATGGATATTTATCTCCCTTCCTCTTTCTCTCACCCCTCCCTTCCTCTAAGATCAATTAATGCCTATTATTAAAGAACTAGAGGCCCAGTGCATGAAATTTGTGTACTCGGGGTGGGGTGTGTCCCTCAGCCCAGCCTGTGCCCTCTCGCACTCTGGGAGCCCTCAGGAGATGTCTGACTGACGGCTTGAGGCCCACTCCTCATGGGCCTAAGCCGTCAGTCTGACTTCCTTAGTGCTGTTGCAGAGGTGGAAGAGGCTCCTGCCACCGCCGCTGTGCTTGCCAGCCGTGAGCCCAGCTCAGAGCTTCTGTCTGGGTGGTACTCCCCCTGCGGGAGCGCACTGACCACCTGGGGAAGCTCCTGCATTGAGCATCTGCCCCCTGGTGGTCAGTGATGTCATAGTGACCGGTCATTCTGCTGTTCGGTTGATTTGTATATTAGCCTTTTATTATATAGGATATCTATAAGATAATTTTCATAGATAATTTTCCCATCTCTAAAATCAGTGGTTGTGTAAAACAGGTGCTAGATAATTTAAAAATAATTTATAGTACAGGTGAACCATAGGCTATCCCTATAGGAGAGGAATGGAGTAATTCTGGAGAATAAGATATATTTATTGTATATAGCACAGTAAAGTTATAACAGGTAACTACACTTCATACTTCTCTCCTACAAATAGGATATACTACACAAGATGCTAGAGTAAAACACGATGAAAAATATAAGGTGGCTGTACCAACCCTTTCCACAAATAAACTATCAGTTCTCAGATCACATTTTCATTGATTTGAGGGAGGCAATAAATAGTAAATACATACTTGGCTGGGACTCAAATGACCAGGGTTTTCTAATCCCAATATACCTATGGCCAGGTGACTATGAGTCAGTTTTAGCACATTAGACAGATTCTCTATTTACAAAAGAGGTTAGTATCTCACCTGCTACAGGGAAACATGTAAAAATGGAGAGGAAAAAGCATGGAACTGACAGTCAGATGACCTGGAGTTCTTACTCTGCCACTAATTAATCAGATCTCAATTTCTGCAAATAATGTTATAAATTCTCAAGCTTGGTAAAGGAGATTACTACTATGAACCTTAAAAGCACTCCATAAATTCAAGATAAGATCATCATATTTCTACAGTATTATAAAAAAATACCAATTAGGTTTTTCATAGTGGAAGAGATAACTCTCAAAGAAGGCCTCTAAAGGTTATATATCACAATGGGCCAGGCTGCTCTGCAAATGTGACTGTTAAGCCCTATAGTTTTATTTCAGTAACCAAATGGTTAATTTGTTCACTGGTTTCCTGCTGCTACTGGAAAATCTTTTTCTAGGGCAAAAAAGATCCTATCCATCCCCCACTCTGGTGTTGGTCAATTGAAAAATAAAGGGATGGGAAGCTGCTTTGGGTAGTTTTTTTTTTTTTAAATAAATCTTTATTGTTCATATTATTACAAAAGTTCATTTTTCCCCCTCCACCAGGTTCCCACCCCACCCTCTGCCCTTTCCCCACCCCCCCATTGTCCTCATCCATAGGTGCACAGTTTATGTTCAGTCTCTTCCTATACCCCCCTCTCCCCCTTTCCCCAAGAATCGTCAGTCCACTCCCCTTCTATACTTCTGATTCTATTATATTCACCAGTTAATATTGTTCATCAGATTTTTTTAATTTCCTTGGTTTTTAGATTCACTTGTTGATAGTTACGTATTTGTTGTTCATAGTTTTTATCTTTATTTAATTTCTCTTCTAAAAGAACCCCTTTCAGCAATTCATATAATTCTGGTTTGGTGGTGATGAATTCCTTTAGCTTTTTTTTATTAGTGAAGCTCTTTATCTGGCCTTCGATTCTGAGTGATAGCTTTGCTGGGTAGATTATTTTTGGCTGTAGGTTTTTGCTATTCATTAACTTAAATATTTCTTGCCATTCTCGTCTGGCCTGCATGGTTTCTGTTGAGAAATCAGCTGACAATCGTATGGGTGCTCCTTTATAGGTAACTACCTGCTTTGCTCTTGCTGCTTTTAATATTCTCTCTTTGTCTTTTGCTCTTGGAATTTTAATTATGATGTGTCTTGGTGTGGTCTTCTTTGGATTCCTTTTGTTTGGAGTTCTGTGTGCTTCCTGGACTTGTAAGTCTAATTCTTTCACCAGGTGGGGGAAGTTTTCTGTCACTATTTCTTTCAGTATGTTTTCGATATCTTGCTCTCTCTCATCTTCTGGGACCCCCATAATTCTAATGTTGGTTCGCTTGAAGTTATCCCAGAGGTTTCTTAAATCATCTTCAACTTTCTGGATTCTCTTGACTTCTTGCTTCTGTGGAGGAGTATCTTCTGGCTCTTTATGTTCCAAATCTTTGACTTGATTCTTACAATCTTCCATTTTGTTTTTAGGACTCTGTATAATATTTTTTAATTCAAACAATGTATTCTTTATTTCTTGTTGATCCCTTATTAGTTCTTTTTGATCCCTTATTAGTTCTTGTTGATCCCTTATTAGTTCTTGTTGGTCCCTTTTCATCTCCTCATAGGTCTTATCGACCTTTTCTAGGAAATTCTTAAAAAACCTTATAAGCGTGGTTTTGAACTCTATATCCAGTCTCTTCTTTTCCTCCATTTCTTTTGTTTGTGATCTAATTCCTTGTCTTGGGAATTTCACAGCTTCCCTGAGTTGGTAGGGTGGCTTTGTGTGCTAAGGTGTCCTATATGGTTCAGTGAGTCAGCCTCCCAGTTACCTGAGGTGGGCAGTCTTGGTGTAGCCCTTTGTGGGATGGGTGGGCAGTCTTGTTGTTAAGCCTTGCTTGTTGTTGGTATCACTGGGAAGTGTTG
This sequence comes from Pipistrellus kuhlii, assembly GCF_014108245.1. Lineage (NCBI taxonomy): Eukaryota > Metazoa > Chordata > Mammalia > Chiroptera > Vespertilionidae > Pipistrellus > Pipistrellus kuhlii. The sequence continues at coordinate 3,017,667 of NW_023425539.1, read as the reverse complement.
ATCTCCAAGCCAATTGGCTATGAGGATCAGAAGTGTCTCAGCTAGGAGGGTTTCTGTATTCTGCTTGGATGGGCGGAGTCTCGGGGTGGCACAGACAAGCTTTGTTGAATCCCGCACAATTGGTTGTAGGCACGCGCATCTCTTTGGTATAGGCGCAGACAAGCTTTAGATTCCGGTCTGCCCCTCCCTAGGAGAGTCCTATTGGCAGCGAACGAGGAAGCTAGCCACTGGAAGGGCCTCTATGCTCTGCTTGGATGGGGTGTAGTCTCGGGTGGTGCAGACAAGCTTTATTCAGCCCCTCCCTATGAGGGCCTGGTTTCTGAGTCCCACAGTAATGGCCGCTGGCTTCACACACCTCCGAGAAATCTCTGCCCACTGCCTGACAAACTGGCTTCTGTCAGCGCAATAGGGTGGTTTTGTTTTCCTCCGGAACAAGAAAACCAGCTGCGCATTAGCTGTCTGCCCTCTCTGCGCGCGGAGGGAGTAAGCCAGTAGCGAACTCGGCCCGCCCTCTCCACGCTCCGCAAGCCAGCCGGCAGCGAACTCTGAGGCCGCTTTTTCGCGCGCACAGTTTTCCGTACCTTCACAGTTCCTGAGGTTCAGCGTGCCTTCTCTCTCCTTCCCAGATGCTAGAGCCTCCCTTCAGCCAGCCGTCCGGCGCTTCAGGGTGATGTTTCCCCCGTTTTTCAGTTCTAAATTCAAACTTGTTGTGGTAGGTTGCATTCGGGTGTCTGCCCTATGCCGCCATCTTGGTTGTCTCTGCTTTGGGTAGTTTTATATTCATAAAAAAGAGGGTAAAAGATGGCTGCCTGCGCTAAAGGGTGGTGTACTGGAATCACCTGCATTAGCCATATTACTGCATCATTTAGCTTAGGGGTGTCGAACTCAATCAGAGAAGGGGCCAAAATCTAAAATCCAGCCTAAATCGCCGGCCGAATGGTTTACTGAACAGTCATAAACTGTCATTGTGATGGAAACGCAGCAGTGTGCAGTGATGACAGCGCGGTGCGGGCCACATTGCAAGGCCTGGCGGGACGGATTTGGCCCGCGGGCCTTGTGTTTGACACATGTGATTTAGCTCTTTAGAAAGTCATTTTGCTTTTCTTTATGTGAGTTTCTTCAACTGTAAAACAGGATTAGTTATATCTACCTTTCTCACATGCTTAGAAATAAAATATCCCTTCTTAGTAGACAAAGTTTGTGGAAGCTTTCTAAAAAGTAGCAAGGATTATACACATGCTAGTTATTATTTGAAAGTACATGAACCTTGGGCTTTACCTTTTACATTCTGAATAAATGCTAATTTTTGGCCAATGAAACAGAAAAATAAACCACTCTCTAGGTATGCTTTCATATGGAATGAACTATCTAGTTTCTTTCAGACGTGATTTGCTTTAGCTTTTAAAACAGTTTTTTGGTTTATTACAAAAAACTCTTTACCTAAGGAAGCTAAGCAGCTGGAAAGAGTATCTCAAGCTGGAAGTGAAACTAGAATAGTGTCCCTATTTCTTTAAATAAAATTGGAACACTGGTAATGAAGATCAGCTAAGGTCATCCTACTGTCTTTCTCCATATTAGCCAAGTCTACACCTTGCTATATTTAGACCAAGTATGCATACTCCATTAAAGATAGGAGACTCAGTCCTAGATTTAGGATCATAGCTGAGGGGGAAAGAGACTAACAATACATGTATTGATGCACTCCTTGGCAAACACCAGAACAATCAATGCTCAATTTATTTCATTCTGGATAGATGTATAATTGCTAGTATGCATAGAACAATCTCTACCACATATAACTCCAGCATCGTCATGACTAAAGCAAAGCAGTTAATATCTTTGAGGGAACCCATTTGCTGGGGTGGCTTGCCATGACTTAGCCAGAGGGGGCTGCCCGGGTCAACAGGGTAAAATGTGCAGCAGTTTGGTCTCCTGGGAACTGGAACAAACAGAATTTCAACCAGGAATTACCACGATACCAAATGCATCAAGGTCTGACTGGGTAGAGTCTTCAAGCAGTGTCCAGACCCAGCACCCAGCAAAGGCTAATAGAACATGAATTTTATAATAAAGACAGCACTGAACTGAATCAGGGACATGGTAGTGCAGGTTATGGGGGAACTTGTTTGGGTAAACCCATGCCCTAAGTGGTTCTTAAATCTGGAAATGAAATTGTCTTAAAGAATAATATAGTCGCCCTCGAGAGAAATCTAAGAAAGCCCTAATAATAATAATCAGATGTGTTTGGTACCTCTCCAACTGTGAGAAGAAAATATTAAATACATTTAAAGAATGTGGTAAACATACTTCTGAAACACAGTATAACAAATAGAAATCTGTTTATCTCCATTCAAAGGAAACTGCACATTGCTATTATGAACATTTCCACAGCAGGAAAGATAAGCAGATGTTGGATGTTTTCCCAAAGTTTATCTAATGTCACTGAAGAGGCTTATGGAATCTGCATTATATTTTTTTTCAGATTAACAATTAATGCTAAAAAGGCAACATTCTGAATGTTGTTTTCTTCTCATCATTCATAATATATTTTAACATTTCTACAGTGACATTTAAATGATTACCAGAGAGAAAACAACTAAACATACAGTTTATACACTATACTTATATATTCATTTTCCAATATTTATTTCTAAACTAAAAGCTACATAAATAGTTCAATATTTTTAAGAGTGAATTAAAACAACCCTGTTTTCTGTTTCCTCTGCATTAAAAGCATACTTAACATTAACAAAATTTATCTAAATATTCTCAATTGATATGGAAAAATGGAAATAATCCTCTTGGAGAAAAAAATTCTAAGATGAATAAGGTTTTTTTTTTAATTTTTTTTTATGGGGGTGTTTAATTATTTCTAAGAGAGATAAACTGGTTTGAGTTTTATAGTAAAACCCAGATTTTTTCCTCCAGAGCAATCAGTTGTTGGATTAAGGCATACACACACACACACACACACACACACACACACACACACACACACACACACACACACACACACAAACACACACACTGAGCTGCCAGATTATTATGATCTTGGAATGCATAATAATCTGCCCACTCAGAGTGTATGTGTGTGTGTGTGTGTATTAAAGGACTGGTGCATGAATTCGTTTGGGGTCCTGCCAGCCTGGTCAGGAGGAGGGGACATGGGAGGTTTGCCAGCCTACCTGCTGGTCAAACTCCTGGTTGAGGGGACAATTTGCATATTAGCCTTTTATTATATAGGATATAAACTGAGTGGCCAGATTATTATGCATTCAGAGCTCATAATAATCTGGCCAATCAGTATCTATATCTATATCTATATCTATATCTATATCTATATCTATATCTATATCTATATCTAATATGAGAGGGCAAGAAAGCAAAAAGGCACATATGACTTGATTGCTCACACTTCTGAAAATTCATAACTATACATGGTAAGTTGCAGAAGTTGATCTTAAGAATAATTTAAAGAGTTGAAAAATTAAAAAAAAAAAAGAGTTGAAAAATTCTTTACCCTCAATGCACAATTGATTTAAATAGCAGCTTCATTCCATAAATGTCTAAGCCTTGGGCAATGGTCTTCAAACCTTCTAACAAGCTCTTTATAATTAATTTAGTAAGTACCTGGATCAAATGCAATAAAAAATTCTCCTAATTCCTCTCACAACTGTTCCTTCAAAGTACTTTTAGCCATTTTCATCTTCCTGGTTCAAAGCACCAGAAATACTTTATCCCAATATTGCTTCTTTTTGCACTCATCATGTAGGTCCTAACTATTTGCTGAGTACACAAATATTCAGGCTTTACAGTAATATTTCTGGTTTTCCTTATGCAAATAACATTCTTAGAATATCAACTCCAAGAGAGAGCATTCAAAAGGCTGCATAATCCTTCTCGATTAAAAGAAAAATGTTAGCTCAAAAATCTTACAACATAGGGAAATCATGAATGCTTGTTTAAAAATGGATAAATGAATCTCAAAAAACTTAAAAAGAGTTTACTTAATTTCTTTTTTTTAATGTTATACTATTTATTACTCCATGCAATTATGTGAGCCAAATATAAATGTTCAGACATTTTGAGTAGCACAGTGTATGTCCAGCTACTTCCAAATGCTTTTTTTTTTTTTTTTTTTTTAGAGTTTACTTAATTTCTAAATCAAATCCCTAAAACAGTCTATTCCACGTTCTTAATTTGGTGGTAAGAGGGAAGGTCATTAGATTCCTTTGAGAATTTGATGGAAATTATGGACTTTTTTTTTTTTTTTAAAGGAACCGGGTAATTATCCTACAAAAAATCGTGGCAGCTGGGAATTAACAGCCTCTCCACACTACCCCCTCATCTTTTAGCAGATAATAATGCAGCTTTAACAAGAGGTAAACAACACCAAATGATGGGTGCTTGTATTTAACTTTGAAACCAGAGGAAACACACATGAATTAGATAAAGGTTAAGGATCTAATACTTTGGCCTCTCCCATTCTAAAGCACACAACATGCAAATCTTATGAAAATATCTTCTACCTACCCGTTCCATCATGCTGCCAATCTTTCTCTCCCTGTTACAATAAGCATGTATATATTATACAGATTTCTAAGCATTAGGTGAAAGTTCATTTACTATAAAGTCCTACAATACTACATATAACAGAATATCAGTACAATAATGGATTTTGAACAAGATTCTGAAATTCATTAAATTTAATCTGACTAGCAAATGAGATTTTACATTTCCTAAACTTGTTGGATTCTCTAGAAATTTTAATAGCTACCCAGAGCATGCCATTTCCTGTATGATGCCATTATAGCACTGATTTTCTAAGAGAGCAACAAATCTAAGATCACCAATACATTAAACATTACTTTATGTGGTAAGTGATTCAGCAAGAAGGAAATGACTAAATATAAAGCATTACTGATCTGATGATTTTATAACACGTTATAAGGGAAAAGAGATTAAATGTGACGTTTAACTGTTATTACAAAGGTTAATGTTTATAGCAGTTAACAATCCTCATCTATTATTGCTATTATGTCCATAAATACAATGGCCTCATATTGTTTACTTAAACAATTGTACTTGAATACTTAAACATTGATTTATACATTTACACCAAGTATCTACACTTCAGTTGTGGTTCAAATAATAATTTATTAGTTTCCTGACCATTTTCTCTAACATAGTGAGAAAGGCTAGTAAGCCAGGACAAGCAGAATAGGAAAACTGAGGCATATAGTTAAACACAGTTTGCTGTGTTTGCAGCCATAGTAAATCCTATCTTCCCTAACCCTAGGGCACTTAAGAGTAAATGGCTTGTTCTTCTCCTCAACCAGTAGGTAAATAGCTTAAAGAACCCTACTCAGGAGGATAGATATCAGGAATCCAATTAATGCCATTTGCCAACCATACCCAAGGACAGATTAAGTTAAGGGAATAAATCTCCTTTTGGCTCCTAAGCATAAAACTAATGAAAATTCTGTTGAGATATCTCCTAAGACCTACTCTAAACTCCCAGCAGCTCAAGTCCTAGCTCAAACTCCCTCTCCCAGGAATACCCCAGAACCTTTCCCCTTTCCTTCCCTCCCCCCACAAACATGCATTTCCTAAACTTTAAAGAACCTAGGAAGCTTGCAACCAGAGCAGCAATGGGCAGCAGCAGTTTGTCCCCAGCAAATCCCTAAACCTGTCCCCAAGGCCCCTTTTTCTCTTATTTTTCTTTTCTTTTCTTTTTTTAAATTAAATCTTTATTGCTGAAAGTTTTTACATATGTTCCCTTAAAGCAGCCCAGCCTAGGCTCATTTCCCCACCTAGTCCTTCTCCTCTTATCCTAGGCCCTTCCTTGTTTCATTGTCACCAGCTTTAATAAACATCCTCTAATATGAACCTGGACTTGTGTAGTGAAATTTTTCCTGCATGAAGGCAGACCTAATAGGGCCTTTTCTGGTGATAATAGTAACCCCTCATTCCCAGCTTACTTTCCATCTTTTTGTCCTAATTTATTTTTTCTTTATAGCCATATCAACAGCTGGTTTTTTATAATAATTTATTTACATTCCGAAATGTAAGTTCTAAGAGCTGAAATGCTTTTTTTCGATCACTTATTCATTCCCAGTGCCTAGAACACTGGCAATAAATAAATGAATGCATAGATATTTACTAAGTAGAGATATGAAATCAGAGGTAAACATATCTGAAAAATTAAAATGCAAATGTTATTCCATAGTATAAAAGCATGGAATATAAAGAGGATTTGGATTTCAGTCACTGCTCTTGCACTTAATAATAACCTTGAACAAGTCATTTAATCTCTGAACATCAATCTCTGTTCCTTTAAAACAATGCTAAAATACTGCTACACAGTATTACTGCAAAAGTTATAGGACATACTATTATAGAAGTAAAAACTTGTTGCAAATATTATGTCCTAGCAGTTATTCTTGGAAAATTGGCAGAAAATTCTGTAAAACAGATCTTGAGAAAGCAAGTTATTCTGTTACCGTATCCTTGTTCTTGCAGGACTACAGAGGCAGAATAAGCAGTGAGAAAGCATAGCATTAGGAGAGAAAGGCTTAAACTTCAATTACTAGCTGGTTGACATTAAGAAAATTTCTTAACTTCTCTCAGGCTTAATTTCCTTAATCTATAAAAGGAGAGGGACAATATTGCCTTAAAAGTATAATCAATTGTTTGCACCAAATGCCATATTAATTGTGAAAGCACTTTTTAAACTATAATCTGCATTTTTAGTGAAGTAAATTAATTACCTTTCCTTAAAGAAATCCTAATCTTGTTTGTTCCACTGGCCAATTCCACTGAGCACATTCTGAAATATCATTCCAGAATGTGCTCAAATGGACTTTGGGCAGAAGTATACACACTCCCATTCTTGCTGTAGATTCTCCAACTTCAGTGAGACGACAGAACAGAATAGGAAAAGATAGAATAGGAAGATAAAGAATAGAAAGAGAAAACAGAGACTCACAAAGACACAAGCGAGTAAGTAGCAAAGCTCTGATAGACTTCAGTTCTATTATCTGTACATCCCAGTCAGGGCCAGCTTCATGGGTGTGTGATCTGTGAAGTCCCACAGGATCAGTGACTAGAAGGGCCCTACACTTGGTTTAAGCTCTGCTGTTGCTGTCTTGAAATTTTTAAATCTTTTTTAACAAGTGACTCCACATTTTCATTTTGCACTGGGCCCTGCAAATTATGTAGCTCACAATCTTTCCACTACAGGACAAGGACAACAGCTTCTAGTCTCAGTAACTGTATGTAAAGACCACTGCTAACTTAAAGGACAGATACTAAAAAGGAGACTTTTAATCAGGTTAATAATCACATATTTGTAGACTTGAATTCTGAAATTAGCAAAATACTTGGTAAAGCCATTATATTGTTTATTTTTTTACAAAAATATATTTTTATTGATTTTAGAGAGGAAGGGAGGGAAAGATAGAAACATAAATGATGAGAGAGAGCCCATGTACCCTGACCAGAAATCGAACCGTGATCTCCTGGATCATAGATCGATGCTTAACCATTGAGCCACACCAGTTGGGCCTTAGTAAAGCTAATTTAATTAAAAAGCAGTAGCCCAAATTAGAAATGCAAATGTTATTTGCCTTTTCCTATTTTGTGCACATTCTAATAACAGGCCAGTTAGTAAATGAAATACCTGAATCAAATCTAATTGACTTTCCATTCTGAAATCCAATAAAATACCCCAGTGATAATGGAGTATCTTTGTTTTTTTATTTGATATATGCTATCTTACAGTAAGCAAATGACATTGCCACAGAAATCATCTCTGGAGTGAAATCTCTGACAACCCAATTAAATCACACCAGTTAAGCAATGTGCTATTTCTTTTCTGCTCCTGCTGACTGCAGAGACAGCTGTTGGATTTGAATTGAACATTTCCCAGGCAGCAATTCAGTTTTTGAGGTCTGCAGGCCAAAAAGTCCACTTAAAGTCAGACTAACCCACACTAGTCCATTTTGACCTTTGGACTCCTTATCAGCCACCTTCAGTCTCTGTCAGTAGCTGGACAGGCCAACCCAAAGAGGTCTGCTCTCCAGTGAACAAAGGCTTGCTATGTAAAAGAGGTGAGCAGTGAACAGAGATACCATCTGATGAGAAGGTGCTCAACTCATCCTCTGTGTTCCAGCAGCATGTCTAGGACTGCTGCCACCACAAAAGGTGAAACTTCACCCGAAAACACTTTCTCTGCCCCTGATTTAAACACACACCTTCATTAAGGAGGCAGCTCAGTTTCAGATAAAGGAAGACAACAAATTATTGAACTGTGGCCTGCACTCTAACACTCCTTTCCATCTTTTTTTTCTTTTTTCTGTTGTCCTTTTAAAATTTAAGTCAACTAGAGCCCCCCTGGCTACTGTTTAGATCTGCTGGTGACATTCAAAGTAAGATTCCTTAACAGCTTTAAGAAACACCCTCTTCTTTCTCTTATATTCAATATTCACTCGGCCTCAAAGATGAAAACTTCTGTTTCAAGAATTGAAACAGTTTATTCCCTGATGTATTAATCTCCTCAACTTTGAGAAATATACCCATTACTTCCTATAAATAGGATCAGGAAATTCTAATCTCATAAGTATAGTTACAAGCATTAACAAATTAATGTGTTTATCTTTTTAAATTTCAGTATGCTTAGTAAGATGGCCCTATGAGAAATCTCAGTGATGCTTAACACTTCCTAAACAGAAAACAATGAAATGTTGGACAACATCTAAATTAATTTGCTGCAGGACCTACATTAAGTCTGTTTAACTTTTGGGTCTAAAATTCTCTAAGTAAAAAATGGGGATGATTCTAGAATAAAATGAAAACATGGGGAGCAAAGCTAAATTCGTAAGTACTACTTATATAGTCAACACCACCTCTGGATAATTAGTTTCTTCATCTTATCAATATACTATTATTTCACCTTTCCATTAGTTCTATTCAAAATAACTTACAAATTAAAGTATTTCCCATCAGTGTTTAGGTATGAAATAGGTTCCTCATAGGAAAGACAAATGAGGAACAACTATTCTAAGTTCTCCAAGTAGTCTATATGAATTAAAGGAAAAAATCATATTTACCTTGATTTTACTTTTATCATTTCAGGAGCACTATGAAAATGAATTACTAAAATTGCTGGTGGGACTGTAGACTGGTACAACATTTCTGGTGAGCAAACTAGCAATCTGTATCAAAAACTAGGAATATGTATACCCTTTGTCTGGCAATCTCAGAATTGAGCTTTGATATATGCTATTTCTCTTAAAGGGACACGTGCAAAGATTTAGGTACAAGGATAGTCATTCATTTCAGTAAGGCTTTGTTTATAACTGCAGAAAAGTGGACATAATTTAAATATGCAACAATAGGGCAGAATTTGAATCAGTTCTGTGAAAAACAAACAACTCTTTTAAAAATATATAAATAAATGCATTTGAGAACAATGGCAGGATGCTCCCAACACGCCAAGTGAAAAAAATTTGATTACAAAGCAGTAGGTAAAGGACAATCCCATTTTTAAAGGTATATACATTCATAGAAAAATTCTGGATGGTGATAACAGTAAATATCTGAGAAACAAGAATAAGAATAATGCCTTTTGTGGGGAGGAGTAATGCAACAATGTTTTCTAGTTTTTCTATAATAAACATGTATTATCTATAAATATTAAAAAAAAATCAATACTTTTTGCTTTGCTGATTTTTAATTACCAATAAGACCAGTTCCATTAAAAAAAAAAAAAATCACCCAGGACAAGTTCACTTTTAAGCTGAGTGGGTGGTAAAGAATGAGATATTATCACAAGCAGACTGTAAAATTATAGTGGGGAGGGTAGGGAGATCTGGGGGAGATAAGAGATCGACTTGTATACATGCATATAAGTACAACCAATGGACACAAAACTCTGGGGAGGGAGGGTATGTATGGGAGGGAGGGGATGTAGGGGAGGGGGCAATGTTAAAATATGTACACAGATAATAATTTAATAAAAAAAAGAATGAGATATTATCAACTTTACTGTGTATAAAGCAGACAGCTTTTTAAAGCAAAAGAGATTCTGTATTTGGAAATTCCCACAAGGTGGTTTGTAAGATTGCCATAAAGAAGCGCATTGGTATTCAATATTTAGTTGTTGACTTTTATTTCAACTGAGAAAGAGACTAGAGGTTATTTTTAAAAAAGCTTAATACACATTCTCTTTTTTGACAAACGAGGCATACGGTCTTACTGGGAATTTCTCCAAGCATCTAAAATGGCAAAAAACAAAGAGAATTCCAGTAGCACGGGTATAGTGAACCTCATGATAACGGAGACTGACCACAGAAGAGCAACAGAAGTGAACAAGCTCCAACTCATTATCAGCCAGGACTAATGGGTTCTTAACAGATACACTCAAGAACTTCCCAGTAGGTTAAGAAAAAAGTATGATTAAAACAACAATGGCTTTTAATCTTTAAATTACAGAGATATAACTAGCCAGTCTACAATCTTCAGTTTTTCTTTAATTTTGAAAAAAAATTATACTGGGTTTAAATTGACTTCATTAGACTCACTAAACAGAAATACTTAGGTTTCTAGGTTTCTCTTACATAGTCTCAATTTGCGATTTCTCTCAGTGCAGGAAAGTATAATAAATAACAATCGGCTCAATTTTCAGTAGTTATAGCAATTTTTCTTTGAATCAATATCATTAAACTATTGTTTGGGTTTAATGTAACCTGCACTTATATAGTTCTTGATCTTTATTAACTGATATGTGTAACTCATGTCCATTAGGATGGCTTCCATATATATTTATTTGACTTATAAACTAAGGAGTTGTACATTACTTAGAGAACACTAAACAAGTTCAGCCATTAATTGGCAACTTGGCCACTAAACTTGACTTGTTTGGTAGCCAAGTCAATACGAACAAGGAAAAATAGTAATTGGCACACACCTCCCCTTATAGCTCACTCCACTGTAAATACTATAAGCCCTCGGTACCATGGGAACCACCTTGCCTACCACATGATGCTGATGTAATACTATCTAGAGCTAAGCACCTGGAGGAAGCAGAGAAAGAAGTTTTGCTTTGGATTACTTTATTGTACTTTCTTTCCTTCTTTTATGAATCATAAAGGCACTAGCAGATAGTTTAATTACTTCTGTTCTTATATTGCCTGTGGGGATTTCACATTGTGCTCCCAGCCACTGGTACTGATTCAATAACAGACTTGTAAAACTGGCAACCTTCCTAAATAAGCTATGTCAAGTCTGCAAATGCTGCTTACTGTGCTGTGTACTCAGAGAGTAACTCAATAAAAACTTGATAAAAATTCTGCCCATATAATATATCAAAAATATGCTCATAGCAATTTCCTAAAGAATATCACTGGTGTGTAAAGATTCCCTTCTTACCACAAATGATTTATAGAAGTCATTCATCAAAAACTAATTATTTGTAATATGGCCTTAACATACCATATTAGTTCTTCCTTTCCTCTCACCACTGAAGTACTCTTTACCTGTGTTTATACAAGTCAAGACATTGAAGAGGGCCAGAAATAAAGATCAGAGTCCCAGCTCAAATCCTACTCCTATTAAAGCCTTCAGTAATTGGCTCATTTACAAGACCTTTCTGTTCTCTGAACACCTAAAGCATGAACTGCACCTTTCCTCTGGCCCTTAGCATGTGCTAAATTATGTTCATATTTATCCTTTTATTGACCTTGTCTTAGATCCTCAACAGACTGAGCATTCCGACTGCAGGAACCATCTTGTATTCCTTTGTATCTTCTACTTTTTGCCCAGAATAGGTGAAATTATGACAGTGATGCAAATGATAGAGTTTTTACCATCAGATTGGCATACCCCTATGTATTCTAATTTTTTCTACTATAGTTTGGCTCATGTCAAAAGAGCAAAACTATTAACTAAACTGTTTTGAGCTCACAACATTACATGTAATCCTCACGGGTATTATTGGCTTCATTTTATTGACAAGAAAGGCCGGGACCGGTTTGGCTCAGTGGATAGAGCATCGGTCTGCGGACTGAGGGCAAGGGCATGTACCTTGGTTGTGGGCACATCCCCAGTAGGGGGTGTGCAAGAGGCAGCTGATTGATGATTCTTTCTCAACGATGTTTCTAGCTCTCTATCCCTCTCTCTTCCTCTCTGTGAAAAAATCAATAAAATATATTAAAAAAAAGAAAGAAAGGCTTATGGTAGTTATCATCATATATAATAAAAGCTTAGTATGCTAATGATCTGCTGAGGCCGCTCAACCGCTCGCTATGACATGCACTGACCATCAGACGCTCCAACCAATAGGTTAGCTTGCTTCTGGGATCTGGCTGGGACAGAGCTAGGCAGTCCGGACACGACACGCCCTGGAGCCCTCCCTTGCCCCTCCCCACCTCAATCATGCACGGGTAGGGTCCCTCCGCCTGGTCTGAGCCCGCCTGCAATCTGGGACCCCTCAGGGGATGTCGGAGAGCTGGTTTTGGCTCGATCCACTCAGTTGGACATCCTCTGAGGGCTCCCAGACTGCAAGAGGGTGCAAGCTGGGCTGAGGGGACCCTCCCCCAGTGCACAAATATCATACACCAGGCCTCTAGTGTAACATATTCAAGGTTGTACAGTCTACATATAGGTGGTGAAACTCTTATTGGAATTCAAGTCTCTTTCATTCTAAACATCAGACTAGGACTATTAGCCACAAGAACAAATGACAAGTAAGATTCTGAATATGTGACCCAAGAGACCTTGGAAGTATTTTTACAGAGATTAGTACTTAGGAAATAGAATATTTAAGGAACTGAGTATAATATTTTATTGAGGAAGATGAACATCACAGAAGTGGAGTTGATAGAATGTTCTATACCAAACTGGTGAAAGGGATGTTAACAAAGTACAGTTTCATACATTGTTTGAATCTATTATATTCATCTCCTAGGAAGTAAAATCCACTGATAATTTACATTCCCATATTGATGTCCTAACTTCTCAAAGTAAAACTCCTCACAAAAATAAAGGTGATTAAAATAATAGGAGGTTAAAAATTTTTGGACTGAGAATATTAACGTTGGGGAAACAATAATTTAAGGTATCTGGGACAGAGGAGAGTCCCAAAGAAATGGCATCTCTCTAAGAACTCTTTGCTTAAAAATAATGAATTTTTTTGCTTATGTGATACTTATTTTAAATCAGTTAAGAAAAATCGGAAACATTCTCATCTAATTAATCCCTTATGGTGATCAACTGGCTTTTATTACACAAAATTCAGAGAACAGCAGAGATGAGACAGACAAAAGCTGAGCTCATAAAGCTGATCAGCCTTTGCTGAGGTGTTGAAGATTGCTAAAGTGTTCCTTGGGTTGCAAACAGAAGTCTCTAGCATGAACTTTTAAGAATAGAGACACCACAAAAGACAAGCAATATAAAGTCCACAATTAAAATTCTCAGGGCTTGAAATGTCCCATTATGGATCATTAATATGTGTATGGCTCTTTATCAACGAATGTTAAGATGGTAAAAGTAACAATTACACTGGAAACTTTTATTTTTTTTAATTTTTTAAAAAATATATTTTTTATTGATTTTTTTACAGAGAGGAAGGGAGAGAGAGCTAGAGAGCTAGAAACGTCAATCAGAGAGAAACATCGACCAGCTGCCTCTGGCACACCCCCCACCGGGGATGTGCCCGCAACCAATGCACATGCCCTTGACCGGAATCGAACCCGGGACCTTTCAGTCCGCAGACCGACGCTCTACCACTGAGCCAAACCGGTTTCAGCTATTTTTTTTAATTTTTTAAACTAATCTCATTTGATCTCCACAATTCTCTGAAATGAGGCAGATATTATTCCCAAACGTAAGTAATAATTTGAACCATCTAGCTGGTTGCCAAAAAATAAAACAATCCTACATCTCCTACATCTGTTAAACGAAATGTTACAACTTTATTTTTTGTTTATTTATTTTTTAATATATTTTATTGATTTTTTTACAGAGAGGACGGGAGAGGGATAGAGAGCTAGAAACATCGATGAGAGAGAGACATCAATCAGCTGCCTTCTGCACACTTCCTACTGGGGATGTGCCCACAACCAATGTACATGCTCTTGACCAGAATCGAACCCGGGACCTTTCAGTCCGCAGACCGACGCTCTATCCACTGAGCCAAACCAGTTTCGGCAAAATGTTACAACTTAAAAAACAAAACAAAACATTCTAGAATAGGTTTACATTGAGGTTTTTCATTGAGTAATTCAAGCCTTTGGGTTCTATTGCTTTATATACATAACTAATGCCAAATCCCTTAGATTACTAAAAGAAGGGTCACACCCTCTAAAAACAGATAATTTTGGAAAACAAAAGTCACTCAACTTGCACAACCTGCAAAAGAGGAAGTGAGCCCAAACTTGCCCTTTGGTGTGCAACACTAGCAATCTCTTTACATATCATTTGCTATATCCCTTTCAAATCACAGGAACACCTAAACATGTTCTTAGCACATTTCTTTAAGTTAAACCCTAATTATGTTAGGGCAGCAACATCCTGTGTCATTCAACAATGCAAAACTAACCCTATCTTAAAGTAGTTAGGATAATTATTTTTTCTGTCACCTTAGAAATTCAGAAACATTAATGTGATTGCATGTACACCATTGTCCTTTAGCCCTAAGTAGTTTAACGTGTGATAATCAAAAGGACTCACATTTACTGGAGAGACCTAAGAAGAAATATGAACAAGATAATCTGTAGAAGCTGGAGCCTCTCTATTACTCCAAGACCTATAGCTGTTAGAAACAAAAAATGAAGGATAGCAGCCTGTTATTTGGCTTTGGGCAGAGGTTTCTCGGAGTAAGCTAAAGAAACTGCCAGATTTCAGGAGTGCTTACAGGTGAACACACAAGTCAAAGAGCAATGCTTTTTAAAAAATCCATTCTAGATTTATCACAAAGAAAATCTGACTTGAGCACATCACAACCTCACCATTCTTGTTCATCGTCATTGTGCACATTTACTCTTCCGTTAACTTGGTTAAAGGTGGTTCCAATAAGGCCAAAGTTGAGAGCTTTTCCCCTCCACCCTTCAGTTCCAAGCCAATTACTGCTGCATTGACTTCAAACAAGCACAAGTGTGCAGATAGCCAGACAAATTTATCACCACCGCTAATGAAAACACAAATGCATCTTTACACCCTGACAAAGGATCATTAACCTTTCCTTGATATTTGAAGGCTATATAACACCTAGAAAATTCAATAGTTGTAAACTTATTTGATCACTCTTTAAAATATATATTCCACACTCTGGCCGGGTAGTACAGTTGGTTAGACTGGTGGGCTGTGAGGTCCAAAAGATTGGCAACCACTGGTTTAAGGAAACTTTGAGCCTCATCCTGATATGCCAAGGTTGTTGTCCTATCTCCAGTCAGGGTACATGCCCGAGTTGGGAGCATGATCCCCAGTTGGGGGAATGCAGAAGGCAGCTGGTCAATGATTCTCTCTCATCATTGATGTTTCTATCTCTCTCCTGCTTTCCTCTCTGAAATCAATAAAAATATGTATATTTTAAAAAGAATAGCTTATTGATTTTTTTAGAGAGAGAGGAAGGGAGGAGAGAGAAATATCATTGTGAGAGGGTAACATCAATCGATTGATTGCCTGCTTCCTTCATTCCCTCTACTGGGGATCAAGCCCTGATAGGGAATTCTCCTAGTGCTGTGGTTGGCAAACTGTGCCTCCTGAGCCACATGCTTTGGCCTCCTGAGTGTGGCTCTGCCACAAAATACCATGGCCTGGGCGAGTCTATTTTGAAGAAGTGGCATCAGAAGAAGTTTAAGTTTAAAAAATTCGGCTCTCAAAAGAAATTTTAATAGTTGTACTGTTGATATTTGGCTCTGATGACTAATGAATTTGCCGACCACCACTGTCCTAGTGCATGGGATGATGCCCAACCAACTGAGCCATACTAGCCAGGGCCCCAAAAGGATTTTCAAAAGCAAAAATTGACAAGCTATTTCTAAGACTTATCTGGAAAATAAAATAAGAATAACTAGCACATAAAAAAATGATGTAGGCCTTGACATACAAGATATCAAAATAACCACTAAATCTATGTTAAGTAAAACAGAATAGTATTAGTATTGATATATGGACAGAAAATATATTAACAAAACTTAATAGTATAGATGAAGACCCCAAATATCTATTAGAGTTTTATTTTATCGACTTTTTACAGAGAAGAAGGGAAAAGGATAGAGAGTTTTCTAGAAACATCAATGAGAGAGAAACATCGATCAGCTGCCTCCTGAACACCTCCCACTGGGGATGTGCCCACAACCAAGATACATGCCCTTGACCACAATCGAACCAGGGATCCTTCAGTTCACAGGCCAATGCTCTATCCACTGAGCCAAACCGGTCAGGGCTAATATAAAATATTTGTAACATTTCAAATCAGTGAAGTGAGAATGGACTAAATAAATTGTATTAAATAACTGATTATGCATTTTGAAGAAAGATAGATTTCTATTTCACACTATAAATAAGAGGTCAGATGTTTTAAAGAATGAAATATTTTAAAAGTATAGATACATTAGGAAAAAATGTGAAAGAAAACTTTTATAATCCTTGGAGTGGGTGGGAAGGGTTTTTTAAAGCAAGATACAAAATTCTGAAATCATAAATGTTAACACATTTTACTGCATAAAAATTAAAACCCTTTATAATAAGATGCAAAGTTAAAAGAATGCAATAAGCTTGTAAAAATGATTTTTTCCACATATTCAGAAAATGCAAAATACATTAAAAAAAAACAACACAAATACCAATAGAAAAATGGTTATTAAGTACAAAATGCAAATCATAGCAAAAAAATGAAAAAGACCAATAAAACTATAAAAGGATGCTAAACTTCTATAGTAACATGGAATTTGTGAATAGAGAAGTATTTAAGAGTAGGGATCGTAGAGTCAGACCGTGTTTGTGTTTCCATCCTGACTATAATTTTAGACAAGTTACTCAACATCTCTGTGTCTTTCATCTCTAATGGAGAATAATATCTAACTCATAGGGTTGTTAAGAAGAGAGAATGAGATAATAAAACAATGCCTGGCACACAGTAAAAAATAACTGCTATTTAATCTCATCATTAATATTACCAGGGTTGGTGAAGATACAGGGAAAGATATACTCTTACAACTGGTAACAGCAAATTGGCAAAGCCTTTTCAGAAGGCAATTTGGCAGTATGTATCAAATATACTGTATAACCTATACATACCATTAGCCCCACTCCTAGAAATTTACCTAAAGAAATGTTCCTATCTATTGATATATATATAAAAGCCTAAGCAACCGGCTGACTGAACGACTGTTCAATTGTCTGACCAGTAGTTATGACTCACACTGACCACCAGGGACAGATGCTCAATGCAGAATGGAAACCACAGGCATGGAACAGACTGATGAATTTCAGAAGGTAAGGGGGAGGGGAGGGAAGGAAGAGATTAATCAAAGATCTTATATGCATACAAGAGGCCTGGTGCATGGATTTGTGCACAGGTGGGGTCCCTTGGCCTGACCTGTGCCCTCTCGAAATCCAGGACCCCTCAGGGGATGTTGGAGAGCCAGTTTTGGCTTGATCTTTGCAGGCCAGGCAGAGGGACCCCACTGGTGCATGAATCTGTGCACTGGGCCTCTAGTATGAATATAAAGATATATGTATCAGAACTTCAAGTGCAGACCAACCATAAGAGCTCTGAATTGGGAGACAGGAAATGCTGGTTCTAGTTTATTTCTACCAACAACAATAAATCATGTAACTCCTGTGCAAATAACAACCATCAAAATATTAACTTGACTATTTTAATATTTTTTAGTTTTTTACTCTGTAAAATGTGATGGCATCTTGTCCAATATGCCTCAGAGGAATACTTTTAAAATGTGGTCTCTGGACCATCAGCATTAGCAGCATCTTTTCCAGCTTCACTCCCGACCTAGAGAATCAGAAACTCTAGGAGTGTGGGGCAGGGATTTATGTTTTCATAAGTCAACTAGGTGATTCAGATGCAAGTTTAAATTCAAAGATGAGCACATGTGAAATCACTTGGATAAATATAGAGCAAAACTGAATCCACTTGGATAACTATAGAGCATTAGTACCATTACAAATTTAACAAAAATAAAACTGTTCTCATCTTTCAATTTCATTAACAGATATATTTTTGGATAATCATCTCAATATATTCCTCTTTTGCTGAGTTTGAGGTCAAACTTCAAGACAGGAAGTTAAACTCATATTTAAAACAAGAAAATAAACATTTTAGGTCAAGGACAAAAAGCTCAAGCTAACCTCGTTAAAAAAAATCAAGCAATGTCTTAATCACTTAAGTTTCAACACTTTAAAAAATATATATATATATTTTTATTGATTTCAGAGAGAAAGATAGAAATATCAATGATGAGAGAGAATCATTGATCAGCTGCCTCCTACAGCATGTGCCCTTGACAGGAATCGAACCCAGGACCTTTCAGTCCTCAGGCTGCCACTCTATCCACTGAGTCAAACCGGCTAGGGCAAGACTTTGGAACAGGTTTTCATAATGGGAACACTTTTAATGTTAGGTTTTGCCAGCATTTTACCTAATAATTCTTGATCCTTCCCTGAACTTTTTAGGACACAAAAATAGCTACCTATCTTTTGATCAGCTATTTGTTTAGCATATAACAACACTACAAAAGTCTTGGCCTCTTGTTTAATGATCATTTCTAAGGGATTGTTGTTGACTCTCTAAAAATAACATAGGCTTCTATATTTTTCAAAAATTCAGAATTCTGTTTTTATTAAAAAGTATGTATAGACTCTTAAAGGAAATGAAACTTTTCACGATCATTTGAGGGTGTGATTCAAGACTTTTAAGTCTGATTAGATGATGCTCTGAGTTGCTCACATTTTTTTTTTTTTCTTGTAGAACTAACACTCATGACAGTAACTATACTTTGTTTTTGAAGTGAATTCAATCACTTAATATCTTCAATAATACATAAAAATTACACATATTTGGTGAGTTATATACAATGGAAAGGAGACATCTTAATCTAATAATGATAATGTAATTCCCAATAAGATACAGTAAAACCTCAGTTATTCTCTATTTTCAACTATACGGTACCTAACAGTTAAAAGTCAAGGAACTAGAAAGAGCTTGTGAAATCACCAAAGTAAGTATCCAAAGGCTATATTCTAAAGGTCATGAGCTTTCTCCATAGCAGAGTCTTTAGGATCTCATTCTGACCTTTTTACTCTGACACAATTCTCATGGGATTTGTTACATGGCTTCTAAACCCACAGCAAATCTGAGTAGCAAACAAGAGAAGGAAAAAAATCTCTTATGAGGGGTCCTCAGAAATGAAAAGAGAACCACTGGGCTAATAGTATTCATGGGTCCAAGTAGCCCTTTCCCCACATATACACTTAAAACTTTTTGAGTCAGTCTTCTCTAAGAACTCTAAATCTTAATTTTTTAGTTGCTCCCACTAGTCTTTGCTTTTTATATATCTGGTACCACAAAGAAATGCTCACACCAGTTGAGTGTTTAGGCCTTAGAACCAGCTTCCCTTTAGGAAAGAGATTCTTAATGTTTTATGAGATCACATTACTTTGAGAATCTGATTTTTAACATGTATTTATCTACCCAATATTTTCATGTAATCTTAAGGAGTTTCTGAAGCCAGTCCATAGAATTCTAGGTGACCATGGACCCCAAATTAAGAACTTCTGCATAAGGTGCCAAAAATGTTTAAGTTAACAAAATTTGGGATAGTATTCAGAATGATCCCTAGAGATTTTTAAATAATGATGAAGTAGACAATAAAAATGATGACTAAAGCAAAACTAATAAAATACATTTTAGAGTAAGTGAATATTAGGATATTAGTCTCTTTTAAGAAAAAAAAGTGGCAAGAAACAAAATTAAAAGAGAAATATTTTGCAAATTCTTTAAAAGACTGTTTACTGTAGCATCGAAAGTCTTAGAATAGCAAATATATTTTTCACTAGTAAGTTGAAGATGTTACCAGTTAAAGATTCCTAAGAGTGTAAGTTATCTTGCAAATACAATGACAGAATATCATTTTCCTAGAGGTTAACAGCACCTGCCTAAGAAACAGATCAGGATTCTAAAGCAAGTTTTGTCATTTACTTGCTTTATGGCCTTGAACAATAGCTTAACTTCTCTAACCCTCAGCTTCATTATCTGTAAATAGAACAAAGAAGTTCACATGATTGCTGTGATGAATAAATAAGATAATATACATTAAACTAGTAGCATAGTAACAAGCAATCAATAAATGGCAGTTATTAGGTATTGTTTAATTTTAATTAACTCGTCTTTTTGTGTGCAGGAATTTGTAGTTTGCAAAGTGTTATAGTGTCTTATGATCTTTTGGGGGTAGGAATCACTGTATCCTCATTTTACAATGGAAGAAACTGAAGACTTACCCAAAGAAATCTGGACTTATTTGGTTACACTAGGAAGCAAGATTAAAAACTCCTCCCATACCCTGCCCCTGCTAAAAGCTTATAAGCTCTGATTTTTAAATTTTGCTTAATCTTTTTTCTTTTTCTTTCTTACTTCCCACTGGGCAGCTAACAGCATGTCCAGGCAATGCAGTCTGGTAAGGCTTCCAGGGCATACAACAAGTTGGAGGTAAGTGGAGCCTGGATGTGTTAGTGGCAAAAGGGCACCAGATGTTAGACCTTTGTTCAGCAATCTTGGTACTTGAGTTCTGGCTAAGAAAGAATCCATAGCCAAGACTCCAATATAAGCAGAAGTTCACTTAGAAAGCCACAGAGGTAGAAGTGAGCTGTGGAAGAATGTGCCAGCTGGTCTGCGTGGGCTCAGGAACAAGTTACAGAGGCAAGAGAAGGGCCCTGAGAGCTTAGGAGAAAGCAAAGGTGTGCGTCTGGAGGGAAGACAAGAAGACACCAGCATGCTCCACTTAAAAATTAGCTTGCTACATTCGGCCAAACATTTAACTAACCCTTACGCCTTGCAGGGCTAGACAAATTGATTTCTAAGATCTTGTATGGCCCACCCCTGCTCTAGAGAGAGTGTGGCCTGTTTGATCTTCATTAAAACTAGTTACACATACATAACAAAATTTGCCTTTTAACCATTTTTAAGTGTATAGTTCAGCAGCATTAAATAGTTCGCATTGTTATGCAATCATCCCCAAAACTTTTTCTTCTTCCTCAAATGAAACTTTGTACCTCAAAACAAACCTTCCTCCATTCCTCCTCCCGAAAGCCCTGGCAACTAGACTATTCCAGGTACCTCATACATTTGGAATCATATGGCATTTTCCCTTTGTTATGGCTTTTTTTTTTTTTTCTCTCACTTGGAATCATGTCTTTAAAGTTTATCCATGCTATAGCATTTGTCAGAATTTCCTTCCTTTTAAAGGCTAAGTAAGAGATACTTGTATTATAATCATATTTTGTTTATCCATTCATCCATTGATGGACATGTGAGTTGCTCCCACTACCTTTTACATTTTTGAAATATTGTTGACACTATTATTTTGAGATTGGTTGTTCAGTTTCAGATTATTTACTCCCTTTCTTCTTTGTTATTCCATACATACCCCCCCCCCCTTTTTTTTTTTAAAGGAAAACACAAGTAAACAATTGATTTAATTCTGTGGAGTTTACAGTATAGAGCAGTAAAAGAACTGTGTTGTTGTTGTTGTTTTTTGGTGGGGGCTATTTTTTAGGAGCTCCACCATGAATCTACACAAAGGGGAAAAGCTGAAACTCAAATGAGTTTAATTTGATTTGGTAGAAGGACAAACCATTAATTAAAATAATAAAATAAATGTAAGATTATTTACAAATCACTTTACATGCCATTGTTGGGACCTTTAATAAGAAATAATGGAAAGTTTCTGTTGTTGGACATTCAACTAAGAAGTCCCTCAAGGGTGACCTGGAGGAAGACACAATCCTTACTTAAGTTCCAGGAGTCGGGACCCCTCAGTGGGTGACTTTCCTGCAGACACTCCAGAGTGAGTGCAAATACACTGCTAAGACCAAACGCCTGCTATCTGAAGTAGCACTAACCCACTCCACTGGTTTGAGGATGCGACTTGAATAGATGGAGTTCCTTTGCTTTGCGCTTTATAACTGCGAGGTGAGATTCAGCTTCAGCCCATAGTTCTCAAAAATGGCTAAACCACACATTTAAAGGAAGGAAGGAAAACTCTAGAGACTTCAAAAACAGTCACAAAGATGCGCCTGAATCTTGTACTTTAGTGAATGAAGCTTTGCATGCAGGCTTGGGTTGTGAGCACGTACTACTACAGGGGAAGACAAAAAAACAAAACAAAACAAAACAATAGCCAAACTACTGAAATCCCGTTTTTGAAATAATTCCAGACTACAAGCAGCGGGAGTGAAGAATAAACTGCCTTTCTTTGTGGGAACGGCTTGCAACAGAAACCTATGGTCACACGAAAACTTATTTGAAACAAAACCAAAACAACAAACACGGGCGCTTGATCACTAGCCGACCCGCAAGGGAGCCCTCGCATTTCCGGCTGGCTGTTGAGAAGACATTCACCGCCCTTCACCTTCAGTCTCCTGAGTGCCATATGGCTCGGCTGTCAATCGGTCACCAAACAACTTCCCTGAGAAGACCCCACCTGCAGATACCCTCAAAGTTTACCAGAAATTATCGCAAAGGATTCATCTGTCCGTTCACCCACCCCCACTCCCGGACGCTTTCTGTCTCCAAGAATTACCCCATTCCTCCACCCCACTGTCCTCCCTGGACGCCCCGGGACCGCCAGGAACGCAGGGTGCAATTTCGCCCTCGCTTGCATGCTTGCTTGCTCCCCAGGATGTTGGGGGAAGCGACTGTTAAAACGCAAACTTTCCCAGCGTTAGCAGAGGGCAGGAGGGCGCGCGGCATACTCACAGCTGGTTGATGGCGTTTTGCGAGATGACCGCGTTGGCAGAGAAGTAGGGGATCATGTCGGGGCCACTGAGGCTGCAGGTGCAGGCGGGAGGCGCCTTCCTTTCGCGAGTCAACGTGCTCAGGGTCATGAGGCCGGCTCAATGCTTTCAGGTCCGCATCCTGGCCTCGGTCCGGCTCAGGCACGAGGCGATCGCGTTGGGATCTGCCCGGCCGGAGGCGCGGACAGCGCGGGCTCCCGGCGGCCGAACTGGGACCGCCGGGTCGCGCGGAGGCAGCCACCGCAGCCCCGGGGCTCGGCAGTGGAATCCTGGCGGCAGGGCGCAGCCAGCAGCCCGCCCCAACCCGCGTCCGGGGCGGGGCGCCGGCTGGGCCGACCCTCCACGCCCGCCGGGTCCATCCCGCCGCTGCGCCCCGCCCCTGAGTTCGTGGCACTCCCCGATCCCGCTGCGCGCGTCGGGCTTAGGGGGACAAGGGTCATCCCCCCCAAAAGGCCGCGACTTGGGTGAAGTAGTGAAGCGAGTCGGCGGTGGGCAAGAAAGGCTCTCACATTTCTTGGGAATGTTTCAACAGAAAGTTCCTTTTAACAGGCTCTACACAGGGAATCTCAAACAAGCCCCATTTTTCAGATGACTTTAAAATTTTAAAAGGCTGTTCGTTAACAAATGTAACAATTTATCAACGGCTTCCTATGTGCTAAAGGCTGGTGAAATCCAGAGATTAGCTGGATTTTTAAAATTAAATTTAATATTTTTATTGTCAAATTTTACAATGTCTCCTTTTTCCGCAATTGACCCCTTTCTCATCCCTTCCCAGGCCGGGCAAGCCCCTACCGCCCCAGTGTCTGTGTCCATTGGTTATGCTAATATGCATGCATATAAGTCCTTTGGTTGGTCTCTAACCCCCTAGCTGGATTTTTTTTTTTTAAACAAAACAGTTAAAATTATGATGGAAAAAAATTATTGCCAAGGTCTGCTAACCTTTGTAAACAGATTTACAAAACGCTTTCCTAACCATCCTCCAAACCAAAGATTCACAACCTTAGCTGCACTCGAGAATCACCTGTGGAGATTTAAGAACGCCCAATAATCACTTCACCCAAGACCAATCAAGTCGTAATAATCTCTTGAGGTTGGAATCTAGATGTCAGCATTTTTCAAAGCTCCCCAGGTGATTCCAATGTGCAGCCATGCTTGGGAAATATACTACTATTGTGCCAAACAATCTCGAAAGGAAGACAAGCTAGAGATTATATCCTCTTACTCACAGATGTGTAAAAATTCAAAGTCAAGCCAGTTGACCTTGTTTGATGTCACTTTGATGGGAACTCCAGTTTTATGACTCCTGATCTAGGGCCTTTCCCACCAATCTGTGAGGCCTTCATGAGTTTAAGCCTGTAAGCCTTTATCGTGTTCCTAACAACTCACTGAGCAGTGCCTTTCACCTGACTACGGACCAGCTCTTTGTAAAATGAGAATCTTCTCTCTCCTACATGTAATGTAGTGGCTTACAAAAGAGGCCGGCCCCATGGAGGCACTCAATAAAAGTTAGCTTCCTTATTTCTTCTCCTTTTAATCTCATCAGGACAAATATTTTTAGGCACCAGTATGTTTAGCTTTTCTGAATATTTGATTAAAATGTATATCATTAAAGCTGCGTTAGTGATTCCAGAGCCAAAAATTAATGATAATAAAAAACAAAACAATTTCACTATCCAATTATAAGAGGAAAGAGACTAAAATTAGGGGAGAAAAAGTCACCATAAGACTCAACATATGCTAAAATCAAGAAGAAATGTTATTTTTAAATATAAACTTACAGATCTCTTTTCCTATTGGGAAGTCTGGCAATTTTCAATATGCTAGTAATGAAATAATCCAAACTATAAATTCAGTGTCTAAAACCAGAATTATTCTTCTGTTAGTTGATCCTTCCATAAAACTTGTTACCAAGGCACTGAGGGACTAGAAATATGGCAAACTCACACTGAAAATAGATACTGGAAATAGATACCTAAGGTTCCTACAGATCCAGTCATAGGAAGGAACCAATTGGTGAGTGAAGAGTTAGTGAAAGGTATAGATCTTGGAGTCCAGTGCATCATTATCTTCATCCATCTCTAAGAAGGAAAATGTTTGAAAAATTTGTTCTGGCTGTGTCAGCAGGCACTCAAATGCAGGGTAAGGAAAAAAAAATCTGCTGATACACCCCAAAATAAATTGCTTTAAATATCTGGCAAAGTTGCCAGTTTTAAAGACTTCTTCCAGGCTGTAATTTATTATAACTTCCTGCAGTGATTAAAAAACATGGGCAGCAGGCTGTTTACTAGTAAACAGCACTGTTAAGGTGATGAGTCCAGTTCCTTCCATGACACAGCAGAGATGAGATTTTATTGAAGTCAACATTAAATGATGTCTTTTAGGAAAGAGGATGACATGTTAATCATCTGAATCTGTCTTATAAAGAAGTCAGTAGGCCCGCACGGTCAGTGTTGCTCAGTGGTTGAGCATTGACACCCTATTGACTCCTGGTCAGGGCACAATGGAATCGAACCAGCAACCCTCAGTACACAGAAGCATGCCCAACTAACTGATAGATCTCTCATGGATGCTTCTCCCTTTATTTCTCTCTCTGCAAAATTGATAAAAACATATTAAAAAGAAAGTCAGCAGGAAATGTATCATACTTATTCAATTCACACTTAAAAAATGGTAGAGATAAAGATTTCATAAATATGTATACTTGCCTTTTATAAATAGATTCCTATAGTGACATCCCAGAAGTGCATAGTCCTTTGTTTTCCCGCAAAAGACCCCTGTCAGTGCCTGCTCAGCTAAACAGACTATTTTAACACCCCCATCCAGGCTTTTTCAAAAGCTTTTCAAGTTAAATTCTTGCTTTGAACTGTAATATAAGAAATTGGGAAAGTGCTAGAATATGCCTCTCAATTTTTAAAGAAAATAATTAAATCATCTTTGCAAACTGAGATACCTTTAAGGAAACAGTTCTTTCTACAATTGCCTGTTTTAAAAAGTTGAAAAATTTCCTTTATTTTCACACTCTTTACAATGTCAAAATGTCAATCAATTTAGTTTAAGCTCAATTTAATTCTTTACTCTCCACTGTCGGGAAACAAGGCTCTAGGGAGCAAGCTCTCTGTACCCAAGCATCTATTGAATAGGACTTCAAAAATAATTCCAAATTAGATTGAGCAGCATGAAATACACAAAGCTAGTTTTCTACTCCCCAGAAGTCAGAAGGAGCTTTCTCTAAAAAAATTTGCACAAAGTTTCCTGAAGAAAATTGCTGCATTTCTTTACAATGTGCTAGATTTGAAATTAATTTTGTCATATCATTTGCTGACCAATTCAAGGCTCAGACATATGAATATTCTAAAGTGTTAATTTGGCACTTGACAGCATTAGCTATGACCAAGTAGATTTTTATAGAATTACATTTAAACCATTAAAAATTGATTTGAGAGAGAGAGAGAGAGAGAGGGAGAGAGAGAGAGAGAGAGAGAGGGAGAGAGAGAGAGGGAGACATTGATGAGAAAACGAAATATTCATTGTCTGCCTCTTACACTACCCGCTCCACCCAACGGGGATTGAGCCCACTCTGGAATGAGCCAGCAACCCTTCCATGCATGGGAGGACACCCACGTAAGCCTTGGCTATCTGGTGCATCAAAGGGTCGTGGTTTCAATTCCCAGTCACAGCACATATCCAGGTTGGCGGTTTGATCCCTAGTTGGGGTGTGTTCAAGAGGCAACCGATGTATATTTCTCTCATATCAATTTTTCTCTCTCTCCCTTCCTTCCTCTCTTTCTCAAAATCTTACAAAACAAGCAAGCAAGCAAACAAAACATATCCTTGGGTTAGGCTTAAAAAAATGCACATACCTAGTTATAAGAAAAAAATTATTATACCAATTAGAAGATCTATTTTTAAAAAATATATCTTTTTATTGATTTCAGAGAGAAAAGGAGAGGGAGAGAGAGAGATAGAAACAACAACGAGAGAATCATTGATTTTCTGCCTCCTGCATACCCCACACTGGGGATCGAGCCCGCAACCCAGGCATGTGCCCTGATGGGGAATTGAACCTTGAACTTCTGGTTCATAGGTCGATGCTCAACCACTGAGCCATGCTGACTGGGTTTTTTTTTTTTTTTTTTTTTAATTTAATCCTCACCTGATGAGTGAGGATATGTTTTTTAGAGAGTAGAGAAGGGAGGGAGCCTCTGAGCTTCCGAGAGAGAGAGAGAGAGAGAGAGAGAGAGAGAGAGAGAGAGAGAGAGAGAGAGAGAGAGAGAGAGAGAGAGATTGATGTGAAAGTTGAGACATTGATTGGTTGCCTCCTGCTTACATCCTGACCAGGGCCAGAGATAGAACCTGCAACCGAGGAGTATGTGTCCTTGACCAGGAGTAGCACCCACAACCCTTCAGACTACAGACCAACACTCTAACCACAGAGGCAAACCCGCCAGGGCGATTTATTTGTATTTTTTTTCTAAGGGTGTGGCTAGAGAAATAAATAGTAAATTAATCCCCTGAGTGTCAAAGGGGGAAAAAAATACTTTAAAGAATTACAAAACAAAAAGCCTGTTACCTGGAGTAGCAAAACATTCTATCTCCTGTTAGTCTGTAAAACACTAGGATAAAACTCTCAAGATAACACCCCTAATTTTTAAACTTGTCCAGACAGCACTAAGAGGTATCTCACTACGCTTAGTCAAAGGCACTCTTCATACAATACAATAAACCAAACTCTGTAAACAAAGGCTCTTAGAAGCAATCATGTTTTGCAATCACCATGTGGCTAATCGTTTTATTTAAAAGAATACCTGACAATAGTTTTAAACACTGGATGGAACAATGTCACTGAGCCCTTCCACTCCCTTCCATGGAACTTTCCACCATAAGAGCAATGGGGAATACTAAAAAGATTGCATATCAACCCCATGAGAAGCAGTCTCTAAGGCATTCATCCATCCCACATGGTCTTAACCACCATATGCTCCAGTAGGAAGAGATGCTGAAATGCTGCTTTCTTCAGGTTACAAAAGCCGTATGCTCTATTGTTTAGTAAAAATAATAGGCATTTATAGATCACTTTTCACATCCAACACACCTTATAAAACATTTAACCATTTAATCTCCACTCGAAACTTTTTTAAACTAGTTTTTTTTTTTTTTAAGTATAAGTAACATAAGTAACACATGGGGAATGATTACTCCCCCCCCCCCCCCGGCCCCTTACTCATTATTCAGAAAGGTAAAATAAAAGTCACTCTTCTTTCCATCATCCTACTCACAGGGATGATTGTTAATACTTCCAGAAATTTTCTTTTCATATGCATACATTAATATAATAGCTGCCCTTTAAGAAATACACATGAGCCCCAGTACACCCCATCTTTTATATACTTCATTAAGAGTTTACATGTAGCACCCAATTCTCACAACCTTATGATTCTATTATTATCTTTATAAAGCTCAGAGAGGTTAAGTAACTTGATTAAGGTTATTCAGCACTATTTTAAACCCAGCCCATAATTCTGGCTCCAGAACCCGTTTTCTTATACTGTCTCTATGATGGTGGAGATTCATTAGAGAACAGGTTAAGTCTGGAAAGTCTACTGCCAAAAGGAAGAACTCCTGGAAATCTTAAAAATGCCCACCTCACTGCACCTGTTGGTTTCCCCTCTATTTCATCCTAGCTATGTCTAGCAGACCCTGGCAATAACAGGGACCTAACACAATATTAAAAATTGCAGTAAAACGATGTTTTGGCTGTTGTATGCCATCTTCTTGCTAGCAGACACCTCAGAACTCTGCATTTCAAACTAATATTCACTACAGATACTTTTTAAAGCACTTATATCTATAGACTAGAGGCCCAGTGCATGGATTTGTGCACCAGTGGGGTCCCTTGGCCTGGCCTGTGCCCTGTCGCAATCTGGGACCCCTGGGGGGATGTCAGACCGCTGGTTTTGGCCGGATCCCAATAGTAGTGCACAAAGCAGCAGGCGGCCAGGGAAGAACTCTAGCCCGGTGGGGCTCTGGCTGCTCCCACTCATCCCAGCCCACTGCTCTGCTCAGTAGTGCTGCTGGAGGCAGGAGAGGCTCCTGCCACCACAGCTGCGCTCGCCAGCCAAGAGCTGGGCAGCATCTGGTGCCCATTGATCAGCTTAGTGGCACTCCTGCTGTGGGAGCGCACTGACCACCAGGTGGCAGCTCCTGTGTTGAGTGTCTGCCCCCTGGTGGTCAGTGCATGTCATAGTGACCAGTCAACCAGTCATTCGGTCTCTTAGGCTTTTATATATTTAGATTTTTTTTTGTTTTCCTAGACTTTTGTTTTTTACATAGCATCTTACTTCATGAAGGAGGCATGTAAATACTTGGCAAGTCATAAGCACTAAATATACTCTGGTTGGTTGATACTTTATATCACACCCCACTATATTTTTTCTTTGGGCTTTAGGTAAATATTTCCTGAAGGAATCAACACATTAATTAATGATGGAAGTTCTCTCCCCTGCAAGCTTACCCCACACCTGGAATAGGGAGAAACCCCTAAGATTCTTTTTCATTGCCTCAGATTTCTCCTGCTGCCTCTTGCTTTTTGGGTAGATGTCTCCTTCATACAGAGAATCCAGTAAAGGGCCTGGAATACAACCCTGTAGGTAAGGGCTTTATTTTTATTTTCAAGCTTGCCCTAGACTTTCAGGAGCCAAAAGTTCAAATCACAGCAGGATTGATTCAGCTCTTTCACAAGCAATTTAGGACCATGTAGTTTGTTTAGGCTGGTCAAGTTTCCAGGCTCTGGCTGAGCAGCATCATTATCTCTCCAAGTTTTTATGTATCAGCTTCCCTGGCCATATTTCACTTTCCATGTCTTTATTCTCTGAAATCAGGTGAACATGGAAAATTACATACTTAACACAATTATGCACTTTTTCTACAACCATGTAAAATAGCTTCAAGGAATTTAAGTATAATACAGGAAGTGTTTTTTTCCCCCTCTCTTTCTCTCTGAGTTAGGCAAAACCAAGAAGTAAGCAAAAGTTATACTCCTCAATCCTTGGTAGAAAGGTTGCACTCTGTATCATTCTTTTAGTTAGTACATCAAAATAACTGAGAAAAGATAAGGTGCTGTCAGATTCTATTCAATCCACCTCAGTTGGAAGGCTGACTGAACAAAGGATCTTAAGTGAAGTGAAAAGCACTTTGCCAGGGGAAAAGACAACTAAGTAGTAAATATTTCTTTTAATTTTCAATTGTGGAATATTTCAAACATATAGCAAAGAATAGACAGGATAGCAAACAGCCAAATAATTCAATAGATGCAATATTGTGTACTAATGTTTTACTTTTCAGAATTTAATAAAACATTACAATTGAAAGCCCTGGCCAGATAGCTCAGTTAGTTAGAGTGTTGTCCTGATATGCCAAGGTTGTGAGTTCAATCCCTGGTCAGGGCACATACAAGAATCAACCAATGAATGCATAAATAATTGGAACAAATGTATATTTCTCTCTCTCTCTTTCTTTCTCCCTTTCCCTAAAATCAATAAAGACACATACATTAGAGTTGAAGACCACTGTGAACTTCTCTATGAGCCCTTTCCCACCCTCTGTACATATAATTATTCTCCTGAATTTGACAATTATCTTTCAATTTGTATTTTTTATATTATATATGGTATATTTTTATTTAATGATAAGTTTATTAAAAAAGTTAAAATTATAGCTTGTAAAGCATTGAAATTTTTTTTATTTCTTAAGATTGCTAAATGAGATATATGAAAAAGATTAAATAAAACATTTTTTCCTGCTTAAAAACTAGCCCAGGGATGGATAAATAAGTATATATCTGATAAAGCCAATACAGTAAGCAAAATGTTAACTGTAAACCCAAGACGGATGTGTACTGTACAATCCTAAACTTACCTACATGTTTACTTCTTTTATAATAATACTTTGGGGGAAAAACCCAAAGCAAAAACCTCTAGTTCATATTGTGTCTAAAAATCTCAGTAGGGATATCAATTGGTTTCAGAAATTTAAGGACTTAGTATGTTTACAGAAGATAATAATTAGGCTTGATAGTCTAATTACTGTTTAAGCTCTCGCTTTATGATGTCTAACAGATAAAAAGAGAAAAGATCAGTTCCTCTAAGATTTATTCTTACATAGTTACTTCCTCTAAAGCAGTTATTTCAGCTTTGACTTTTCCATCCTTTTCTAGAGAATTCATAAAATGGTTTGTTTATAATTCCCCTTCTCACCATGATTTAAGCCCAAAGCTGGAAAACTATTTATGGTTGATAAGCATTCCTAATAAAATGAGTACATTAAATAATTAGAAAAGAAATACATTAAAATTTTTAAAAGGCCGAAACTGGTTTGGCTCAGTGGATAGAGTGTTCGATTCCAGTCAAGGGAATGTACCTTAGTTGCGGGCACATCCCCAGTAGGAGGTGTGCAAGAGGCAGATGATTCTCTCTCATCGACGTTTCTAACTCTCTATCCCTCTCTCTTCCTCTCTGAAAAAAATCAATAAAATATATTTAAAAACTTAAAAAAAAATACTTTTCTATTCCCTCTCACAAAACTCCTGAATTCCATTATCTTAGGAAAATGTTCTGCTACAAGCTGACATGAGAAGAACTAAAAGGACATTCACTATTGATAAAATACCACTGTGATATAATAGTACGCAATAGTACTTTGCCTACAAATTTGAGGTATTTTCAGATGTACAATATATATTATTTATGCCTTACAATACACATTTAGTTTTTTTTTAAGAGTGAGTCTCAAAGAATGAATGTACTTTAAAAATAAAAAAATAATTTCAATTATAGTTTACACACAATACCATGCCAGTTTCAAGTGTACAACACAGTGATTAGACATCCACATAACCTACAAAGTATCAGCTCAATAAGACCAATACCTATTTGACACCATACAGTTATTATAATACTAGAGGCCTGGTGCATGAAATTCATGCACTGAGCAGGGGGGGGAGTATCCCCCTAAACCCGGCCTGTTCTCTCTCATGGGGAGCAGGCCTAAGTTGGCAGGCAGACATTCCTCTCGCAGTCCGGGACTCCTCACTCCTTACCATTCAGCTTGCTGCTCCTTAGCACTGCCGGGGAGATGGTAGAGGCTCCCGCAACCACCACTGCACTTGCCAGCCACGAGCTCGGCTTCTGGCAGAGCAGCGCTCCCCCTGTGGGAGCACACTGACCACCAGGGGTCAGCTACCGTGTTGAGGGTCTGCCCCTGGTGGTAAGTGCACTTCATAGCAACCAGTCGTTCTGGTCATTCCACTGTAATGGTTGCTTAGGTTTTTATTACATATATTATTGACTTTATTCCCTATGCTATACTTTATATCCCCATGGCTGTTTTTATATCTGGCAATTTGTACATCTTAATTCCCCAGCCTTTAAAATGTTTAAAAGATTGGTTTTAGAGAGAGAAGAAGGAAGGGAATAGAGAGAGAAACATCCATCGGTTGCCTCCCATACACTTCCCAACCGGGGATCAAACCTGCAATATGGGTATGTGCCCTTGCTAGGAATTAAACCCACGGCCCTTCAGTGCACGGACATTACTCCAACCAAGTGAGCCACATCAACTGGCGCTGCCACTATGGAAAACAGTATGGAGGTTCTAAAAATATTAAAAATAGAACTACCATATGATTCCACTTCTAGTATTTATCCAAACAAATCCAAAATTCTAATGCAAAAAGACATATTCTCTCCTATGTTCTTTGCAGCATTATTATTAAAATATATATATATTTTATCAATTTTTTACAGAGAGTTAGAAACATCGATGAGAGAGAAAAATCGACCAGCTGCCTCTTGCCCGCAACCAAGGTACATGCCCTCAACCAGAATCAAATCCAGGACCCTTCAGTCCGCAGGCCGACGCTCTATCCACTGAGCCAAACCGGTTCCGGCTCTTTGCAGCATTATTTACAAGAGCCAAGATGAGTGGATTAAGATGGGATAAATTTATACAATGAAATAATACCCATAAAAAGGATGGAATCGCTAAGACCGGTTTGGCTCAGTGGATAGAGCGTCAGCCTGCGGACTGAAAGGTCCCGGGTTTGATTCCGGTCAAGGGTATGTACATTGGTTGCAGGCACATCCCTGGTGGGGGGTGTGCAGGAGGCAGCTGGTCGATGATTCTCCCTCATTGATGTTTCTAGCTCTCTATCTTCTCCCTTTCTCTCTGTAAAAAGTCAATAAATTAAAAAAAAAAAAAAGGATGGAATCTTACCATTTGCAACAACATGGATGGACCTAGAGGGTATTAAGCTAAGTGAAATAAGTCAGACAAAAAAGAGAATGAATGCACTTTTAAAGGTCATGCAATCAATACAAACACAGGTCTTCTAACTCTAGTACCAGTGTTCTTTCTACATAACTAAGAACAATGGTCCAGAAATATTTTTTTTGTTTTAGTGACATTTTATGTCTCTAAGTCCTACCCCCCCCCCCAAAAAAAAAAAAAAGTAGAAAATTTCCCTCTATAAAGTAAAAGAGAAGCAATGATGGTTTCCTGGGGGAAATTAGCCTTTAAGAAGTGGACAGGGGAAGAATTGCTAGTAAAACCAACTGGGCGGCTACGGGTAGAGCGTATAAGAAGAACCAGCAAAGAATGATGATAATAAAGCCAAAGGAGGTGAGAACTGCAGAAAGGAATGGTCATTAGTATCATTTAAGATGGTGACCAAAAATATTCACTGGCAATCTTAATAAGAGCAACAGTTTGAGTGGTGCAGGTAACAAAAGTCAGATATCATGGGTTGAAGAGTGAATAGAAATCAACAAAGGACTTAAAAAAGTCACTTGGTATTCTGTAGAATTCACACTCCAACCTACCTAAGACAATCAACATTTAACTCAGTTGCATATTAAAAGTGATTTCATTAATTTCACATTCCAGCTCTTAAAAAGGATAGATAAGCAAAGCAAAGCAAAACAAACAAACAAACAAGCAAAAAAACAAATTGGCATGCCCAGCATATGTTAGCTTATTTAAAAAGGAATTTAAACTTAATGTCGACTGCTTTTTGTTAGATGAAGAACTAGGCTGTAGTGGTTTTGAAAGTTTCTGAAATATGTACTATAAAGATTTATTTGTTATTATGGACATAAAATTACAACCCTATTTTGAGAAGAATTCAGTTTATATGGATAAAAAGGAGTAATAGTAAAAATACTAATAATAGTTACTGCTTGTTGAGTGCCTGTTACTATATGATAGGCACTTAACCTTCATATTTCACATTCTTATGAAAAATTATAAAATATTGTTTATATTACAGAGTTGAGGGAATGGGTATAAAGAAGCTAAAGATCCTTCCCCAATGCCTAAAAATAGATGAAAATCATGGTTCTTTATTCATTCCTTCTACGGAAAGTTACTGAGTACCTTCTATGTGCAAGAATTCAAGGATATAATAATAATAGAGATTGTCCCTGCCCTCTCTCAGTTGTAACTGGCAAGCATAGACAACAAATACTGTGTAACAGTAGTGTTGGATGTACTGTAAAAGGGAAGCTGAGAGTTCTGTTAGAAGATGAGGTGAGAGTTTATACACAGAACACTAAGGATTGTTGTAAGCAAAGGTGGCTCATAACCAATGATGTGTTTTAAACAGCTTCTAAATTTCCTGAACTTTTGTTTGGTGTTTCAGCAGAACAGCTGTTTTAGGGCTGGGTTACGTCATTGATAACAGGTTCTTTCTTCTCTTGCCAAATGGCTGCTTAGCTTGGGGAAATTCCCAGTGAATAATTAACACCAGAATAGTCTGCTAGTTATGTTTATTAATACATTATATCTACTTCAGGAATCGTAGTGAGTCAGAGAAGCAAGTATATGAGTTTTTGTTTAATAAATATTCATTGAATGGACAAAACAAGGTGATCAGTGCCTTTAAACAGGATTTTCTAAATGGCACCCAGTGGCTGTGACTTTAGGTTGAATCAGATTTGACCTATTGACCCAGAAATGGGAAACTGCTTTTCTAACATTAGATTTGTACTAAACAAAAACTTTATTGGTAACTAAAGCCTGCCAATTTCTCTCCTTGTTTTTCCTCAGTAAATTATCTTAATTCTATATGATATAAAGGGTGTCAGTCATAGCAGAGAGATAAATCAGGCTGAGTTTGTAAAATAAAATGGGAAAGAATTTAGACAAATACTAATGAAAGTACCATCATTTTATGTCTTTACATATTTGGTGCTCCCTATAAGCTACTTTATTTGATTTTTTAACAATCATATGGATAGATGGGCAGATGTCCTCATTTTACAAATGAAGAAACTGAAGTTTAGCATAGTAAGAGGTGAGACAAAACTAAAATCAGGTCTTCTTGCTCTTAGTTCATTGGTCTTTCCTTCTATTACACTGCTGATTGTCCACACTTCTCTTCCTGACCCCTTTGAATATATAAAAGAAAATCAACACTAACTAGCTAGGAAAGCTAAAACAGAACTGAATTTTTATCCTTAGAAATATATTATAATAAAGATAGAAAAAACAACAACAATATAGTCCAATTCCCTGCCATTACACAGGTATAAATGAAAACATTTATATGCCTATAATTTATATACATTTCCTGCTTAATCATAATTTGAAGAATAGATGCTGCTCTGGGATAAATCTTCACTTTTACCTGGGAAATCTTATTTTTCAGAAATTTTGATCTCTAAGCAACTTGTGAAAATACAAAAAAAAAAACCATTTTGAACTTTCTTTTCTGAAGAATATATTCTACAAATAATACTAATATTCAACATATTAGTTCTATTAAATGCTCTGTAATTTCATTTTGTAAAAATTCCCCATTAGATAGATGGTTTACTCATCATCTTTTGAGATAATTAAATATGAAGGTTGTTGAAGTGATATGGAATTTGATGATGGTGGTTATTGAGAGTTCTTTTGGGTTATAATGGGAAATCTTTTGGTAGAATATATTTCCTTTAAAATATATTTAAAA
Organism: Pipistrellus kuhlii; assembly: GCF_014108245.1. Lineage (NCBI taxonomy): Eukaryota > Metazoa > Chordata > Mammalia > Chiroptera > Vespertilionidae > Pipistrellus > Pipistrellus kuhlii. The sequence continues at coordinate 2,981,627 of NW_023425539.1, read as the reverse complement.
CAGTCAAAACCGGTTTGGCTCAGTGGATAGAGCCTCGGCCTACGGACTGAAAGGTCCCGAGTTCGATTCCGGTCAAGGGCATGTATCAGGTATAGTAATAATTAATGTCGTTTTTAAACATTCGTTTAAAATCTTGCTTGGCGTTGACTTGTATTGACAGAACCTTCAAACACGTGGTATCTACAGAACGTGTAAAGTGCAATTAACAAGTTTTGCTTGAAAAAGTTTGTGTTTGGTTTGGTTTTTGTTGCAAAACTAGGGCTAAGAAGATGGCAGATGAAGAGCATATTCGGCACTGCATGCCTTACAAGTTCCAATTAGGAAGAAAAGCAAGTGAGGCTGCAAAAAACATCTGTAGTGCTCTTGATCAAGATGCAGTTAGCGCCAGAAAATGCCAGCATTGGTTTGAGAAATTTCGCGAGGGAAATTTTTCGTTAGATGACAAGAGTGGTCGAGGCCGTGTGTCCAATTTTGATCAAGAAGCTCTTCAAGCTCTTTTGGTGCAAAATCCTCAAATTACCCAACAAGAGCTTGTGACAACTTTAAATTGTTCACAAAAAACAATTTCCAATCAATTGCGTGCACTTGGCAAAGTCCAAAAGTTTGGAAAATGGGTTCCTCATGAGTTGACCGACAACAACCGTAATCAAAGAGTCACAATTTGCAGTTCGCTCCTCTCTCGTCAAAACCATTTGCCATTTTTAGAGCAAATTGTTACTGGAGATGAAAAATGGGTGCTGTATGTTAATTAGAAAAGGCGGCCTCAATGGTTGGACAAAAATGAGGCTCCGCAGCCCACGTCAAAACCTGACTTGCATGCGAAAAAAGTGATGTTGTGTGTTTGGTGGAATTTTAAAGGAATTCTTCATTATGAACTTTTACCATCTAACCAAACCTTTAAAAGTGCAGTGTATAGTGCCCAATTGGAAAGGTTAGCCCAAGCTTTAAGAGAAAAAAAACCCGCGCTGATTAATCGGAAGGGCGTAATTCTTTACCACGAAAACGCACGACCGCATACTGCAAGAATCACTGCTGAAAAACTGCGCCAGTTGGAATGGGAAGTTCTCCCTCAACCTGCATATTCTCCTGATATTGCCCCTTCCGATTACCATTTGTTTCGTTCTTTGCAAAACTTTCTTCTTGGAAAAAAATTTAATAATGAAGAATGCCTCAAAAATGCATTGACTGAATTTTTTGCATCAAAATCACAAGAATTTTACAACAGAGGGATTAAAATGCTTCCTGAGTGTTGGGCACAAGTAGTAGAAAACAACTGCAACTATATTGTTGATTAAATTTTGTTGTATTGTTTAAATAAATTCGATTTAAAAAAAGTATTAGAAAACGACATTACTTATTACTAGACCTAATACCTTGGTTGCGGGCACATCCCCAGTAGGAGGTGTGCAAGAGGTAGCTGATTGATGATTCTCTCTCATCAATGTTTCTAACTCTCTGTCCTTCTCCCTTCCTCTCTGTAAAAAAAAAAAAAAATCAATAAAATATATTAAAAAATATATATATATATTGATATATATATTGAGATATGTGTGTATGTATATATATATATATATATATATATATATATATATATATATATATATATATATTTAAAACATCATTGGCTGGTGTGGCTCAGTTGGTTGAGAATCATTCTGTGTACCGAAGGGTTGTCAGTTGGATTCCTGGTCAGACATATGCAGATTTGATTCCTGGTAGGGAGCCTGCAGAAAGCAGCTGATTGATGTTTCTCTCTCCCTTTCTCTGTCTCTAAAAGTCAATTTTAAAAATCTTTAAAATATATTTAAAACATAAACATACACAAGTGAAACATATATACAAATAGGCCCTGTGCATGAATTCGTGCATGGGTGGGGTCCAGCCAGCTTGGCCAGGTGGAAAGGATATGGGCAGTTGGCCGGCCTGCCTGCTGGTTGAACTCCTGGCTGAGGGGACAATTTTCAAATTAGCCTTTTATGCCAAAACTGGTGTGGCTCAGTGGATAGAGCATCGGCCTGTGCACTGAAGGGTCCCAGGTTAGATTCCGGTCAAGGGCATGTACCTTGATTGTGGGCACATCCCCAGTAGGGGGTGTGCAGGAGGCAGCTGGTCAATGTTTCTCTCTCATCTGATGTTTCTGACTCTCTATTTATCCCCCTTCTTCTCTGTAAAAAAACCAATAAAATATATTTTTAAAAAAATTAGCCTTTTATTTTATAGGATATACTCTGAGTGGCCAGATTATTATGTGTTCAGATTATTATATATATATTCTATATACAGTGGTGCCTCGCATAAAGAACGCCTCGCACAGCGAACGCTGCACACAACAAACTTCATTTCATGATTCATACAACGAACTTCGTTTCACACAACGAAGTCGCCCGAGCTTCCACGACCACTTTGCCCGAGCTTCCACGACTGCTTTGCCCGAGCTTCCATGATCACTGCCGATGTATTGCATCCTTCCGCGCAGGCACTGCAGGCAGTCGTTAGTCACTGCGCTTAACTTAAGCACGTATCACGGCAATCGTTCTTCATTACGAATTAAATCACGCACGTATCACGGCAGTCGTCCTTTTAAGTTAAACTCAATATTTTTTTATATAATTAAAAAAAAATTATGTTTTTAGATGTATCTAAATAAAAATAATAACAAAAAATTTATCTTTTTTTATGTCATCTTAGCATATTTTATGCTACAGAACGAATTATTTTTTTTAACATGTATTGTTATGGGAAAACGCGTTTCACATAACGAACTTTTCGCATAACAAACTTGCTCCTGGAACGAATTAAGTTCGTTGTGTGAGGCACCACTGTAATAAAGAGGTAATATGCAAATTGACCATCACTCCAACACATAAGATGGTCGTCCCCATGTGATCAAAGATGGCCACCAAAGAAGGCCGGCAGGGGAGGGCAGTTAAGGGGTACCAGGCCTGCAGGGGAGGGAACTTGGGAGGGACTAGGCCTGCAGGGGAGGATAGTTGGAAGGGACAAGGACTGCAGGGGAGGGCAGTTAGGGGTGACCAGGCCAGCAGAGGAGGGCAGTTGGGGGTGACCAGGCCTAGAGGGGAGGACAGGGGAAACCTGGCCAGCAGGGAAGGGAAATTAGGGATGACCAGGCCAGCAGAGAAGGGCAGATAGAGATGACCAGGTTGGCAGGGGAGGGCAGTTAGGGGTGATCATGCTAGCAGGGGAGGGAAGTTAGGGGCAATCAGGCTGGAAGGGGAGTGGTTAGGGAGTGATCAGGCTGGCTGGCAGAAGCAGTTAGGGTGGGCAGGCAGGCGAGCGTTGGGAGCCAGCAGTCCTGGATTGTGAGAGGGATGTCCGAATGCCCTCGAGGGGTCCCAGATTAGGGAGGGTCCAGCTGGGCTGAGGGGCATCCCCCCTCCCATGCACAAATTTCGTGCATTGGGCCTCTAATACACACACATACACACAGATGCACACACTGAGTGACCAGATTATTATGATCTGTGAATTTATAATAATCTGGCCACTCAGTGTATATCCTATATAATAAAAGGCTAATATGCAAATTGACCCATCAACCAGGAGTTTGACCAGCAGGCAGGCTGGCAAACCTCCCATGTCCCCTCCCCCTGGCCAGGCTAGCAGAACCCCACCCATGCACAAATTCATGCATCGGGCCTCCTCTAATATATATATATCCTGAGTGGCCAGATTATTATGCATTCAGAGATCATAATCTGGCCACTCAGTGTATATATACGTGAGTGAGTGTGTGTGTGTGTGTGTGTGTGTGTGTGTGTGTGGCCTTATGCACAAAACTTGTGCAAGGAGCTCGCCCTCACAGCCCTACCTGCCCCAGTGGGTCCGAGCAGCCAGAAGGTCATCCAGATGGTTGTTCTGCTGATGTTCAGTCTAATTAGCATATTAGCTTTTTTTTATATAGGAAATGTATACTCATAATTTTTCTTACCCTGAAATATATGCTTGTGTGTGTATATCCTGTATACAAACACACATGCATGTACATGTACATATGTTTCAGGGTAAAAAAAAAAAAAGTCTAGTTTATACTGTTTAAACTCACAAGAGTTTAAACTCGCATAAGAATATGAGAAAAAATAATAACCTCTCTGTCTTCCACAAGCAGTGTGTATGGTGCTAAGCTGAGGATGGAGTATGGGTATATGTTAAGGGCTGAATTGACTTCAATTTACCTTCCAAGCCTTCCCCTGGAAATTGAAAACCCTCACAGACTCAAAAGTTCCAAAATAGTTCATCAGACAGATTCTGCCAGTACAATTATTCTCTAAATAGGAAGACAGATTCTTGATGCTTTCTATCCTACCATCTTCTCAGAATATTCTGCCAGCAGTGATAGATATTTGTTACTTTATTAATCTTTAGGATTTTATAACATGTGAAAACGACTTTTCCAAAACTTCGTTTGGCAAATTCAAGAATTGAAGGGAAATGTATTTTACTTTTTGTTTGTTTATACCATGAACAACAACATCTGGAGGAAAACATAAAATTATGTTTTAAAACCTAGCTTTAAAAGATATACCTAATTTCATCAGGGCTGCAATAATTAAATTTACTTTTCAAATCAGATCTAAGAATGCCTTTTATGCTACTAAAAGCCAAACATGCCAGAAAAATATAAGAGAATCTGTAAACACATTCTTCAGAAACAAAGAGTACTTCAGTGAAATGAAAATTCTTATTCCTGTCAAGTGGCTAGGAAAAGAGCTTTTGTAAGTGTGCACTTATCAATTTAAAGGGGTTACTCCATACAGTGGCAGAAGTCTAGAACGAGAGGACAGCTCATTACACCCCCTTGTGGCCACACCCAAATGTTTATAAACAGCTTGAAAGTTTTTGGATGGAGATGGAGATTTAGATTTCAGAAGGGCCAATAGCAAAAGATGTTCAGTTCAGTGTGATCGTTAGGACCAGTTTTTAATAGATGGAAAACTCTACTTTTGTAAATCAAACATATGTGTTATATATATATATATATATATATATATATATATATATATATATATGTATGTATATATATCCCTGTTTACAATGGACTTTTCTTTTCCACTTTCTAAAAATATTAAAGTACAATGAGATACTACCACACATTGATTAGTATGTCCACTATCCAAAAAACAGAAAATAACGAGTGCTGTTGAGGATATGAAAAAATTGAAACCCTTGTGTACTATTGGTGGTAGTGTAAAATGGTCCAGTATGGTAGGTACTCAAATAACAACAACAACAACAAAAAGAATTACCATATGACCCATAATTCTGGGTATATATCCAATTAAAATCAAGGTTATAAGAAATTTATACAACCATGTTCATAGCTACATTATGCATAATAGCCAAAAGGTAGCAGCAACACATATGTCCATTAACAGAAGTATGGTAAACAAAATGTGGCATTTGCTTGCAATAGAATATTATCCAGCTTTAAAAAGGAAAAAATTCTGACATATGCAGCAACATGAATGAACCTTATGCTAAGTCAAATAAGCCAGCCACAAAAGGGCAAACATTATATGAATCCACTTATGTGAGGTACCTATAGTAATCAAATTCTCAGAGATGAAAATAGAATGTTGGTTGCCAGGAGCTGGGTTAAGGGGAGGTTCAGGAATGATTATTTAATGGGTATAGAGTTTCAGTTTTGGAAGTAAAATATTTTCTAGGTTAATATATTCTTTAACTAGAATATGTACTGAGGGAGAAGCACACTTGTCTTCTTTTCACAGACAAAAGATGGAGATTACAGTGCATTTATTGTCATTATATTTAGACACATGAACAAATTATTTCATCAAACAGGCTGGAATTAAATGAAATCATATCTCAAAAGTAAAAAATAAACAAAGATAAAGAAAACTTGATGAGGTAGCAGAGACAGATCTGGAGGAAAGATTTTTCCATAAATTGAATGAGTTCGTAACACAACACTATGGTGAAACTATATCTTACACAAAGACATGCCTGAATCATTTTTAATAAAACTATCATTTCTAGTAGATATGTCAACATTATTTTATTCTCATTTATTCATTCCACAAACATTTACTGAGTGCTAACTACATGCTAATTGCTGTGGATACTGAGATAAAAGACACAGTAACTGTACTCATATTTTGAAAGATGAAGAAGTTGGCTGTCATGAACAGTGCAACAATGAACATGAGTGTACAAATTTCTCAAGACCTGGCTTTTAATTCTTTTTTTGTAAATACCAAGAAGTGGAATTGCTGGATCATATGGTAATTCTATTGTTAATTTTCTGAAGACTCACCATTCTTTAATCATTTAACAGTCCTATCAATAGTGCACAAGGGTTTAAATTCTTTGAATCCTCAACAACACTTACTATTATTATTATTTTTTCAGTAGTGGATATCCTAATTATGTAAGTTTATATCATGTAGTTTTGATTTGCATTTCCCTAATGATTAGTGATGTTGAATACCTTTTCATATGTTTATTGGCCATTTGTTTACTTTTTTTAAAGCAATGTCTGTTCAAGTTCTTAGAAATACATATTTTTATGGATTTTAGAGAGGAAGGGAGATGAGAGATAGATGAGAATCATTGATCGGTTGCCTCCTGCACATCCCCTACTGGAGATCAAGCCTGAAACCTGGGTATGTGCCCTGACTGGGAATCCAATTGTGACCTCTGGTTCATAGGTGTACGCTCAACCCCAAGCCACATCAGGTGAACTCTTTGCACATTTTAAAATTTAGGTTGTGTTATGGTTAATTTTATGGTTGACTAGGCTTAAGGATGCCCAGATATTTGGTTAAACATTATGTCTCTGAGAGGGATTCTGGATAAGATTAATATTTGAAACAGTAGATTGAGTAATGCAGATTGTCCTCTCCAATGTGGGAAGGTAAAAAAGAATTCACTCTTTCTGCCTGACTATCTTTGAGCTAAGGCATTTGTTTTCTACTGACTTCAGACTTAGACTGGAAGTTTCACCATCAGCTCTCCTGGGTCTCCAACCGGCAAACCTTGAGACTTCTCAGCTTCCATAATGTGTGACTCAATTCCTTAAAACAAATATATCTATATATTTCCTATTGATTCTGTTTCTCTGGGATTCCCTGACTAATATAGATTTTGGTACTAAGAAGTAGGGTTCTACTATAATGAATACCTAAGAATGTGGAAGGGGCTTTGGAAGTGGATAATGGGGTAGAGGCTGGAAAAGTTTTGAAATGTGTGCTAGAAAAAGCTAAGATTGCTATGAAGGGAGTGTTAAAGGCAATTCTGGTGAGAACTCAGAAAGAAAAGAGGAGAGCTGGAGAAAAAGCTCTCCTAGTTCTTAGAGTACATAATAATTATGAATAGAATGTTGGCAGAAATGTGAGCAGTGAAAGTCATTCTTATGAGGTCTCATACAGAAATGAGGAATATGGTATGGAGGAAAGGCACCCCTTGTTATAAAGCAGCAAAGGACTTAGCTGAATGGTGTTTGTGTTCTAATATTTTTTTGAAAATATAGTTTGTAAGAGATGAAACTGGATATTCAGTTCAGGAAATTTCTAAGCAAAGTATTGAAGGAGCAGCCTAGTTCCTTCTTCCTTCTTATAGTAAAATGCAAGAAGAGAGAAATGAATTGAAGAAGGAATTGTGAAGCAAAAAAGAAATTAAGGATTCGAAAAATTTTCAGCTTGTCCATATTGCAAAACAATAGAACATGTTCCTAATTGAATATGAAGTTATGGTGGCCAACTATTTTGTAAGGCGATTAATTTGTAAATCAATTGGTCATCTAAACAGAAGCCAGGATTGGGATTATCAGCAGAAATAGTGCCACCTGAGGCTAAAAAAAAAAAAAAAGAAAAGAAAAGAAAATGATTCAAAATGAAGGAAGTATGAACATCATTACTCTTCAAGAAAAAGGAAGAAGGACCCCAAAGGCAATTTCAGAGATCGTTAGGGCTGCTGCTCTCACCACAGGACTAGAGTCTAAGGGACAAGGTTGCCTCTATCTTGGTTCAAAGGGCAGTACCACCACCCAGAAGAATGTCATGTAGGTCAGCTATTATAGAACATAGCATGGGTAGCACTTCAAGGGAGCCAAAGGTGCAGGGTTGTCCCATGGGGATGATACCACCACCTCAGTAATTCCTGAAAAAAAAAAAAAAATCACTGCCCTGTTGGGCCAGAAGGCAAAGTACCAAACCAAAGAGGATAATTCTTGAGCCTTAAGATCTAATGAGATTTGCCTCTCTAAATTTTGGACTTACTTGGGTCCTGTTACCTCTTCTTTTTACCTATTTTTCCCTTTGGGAATGGTAATGTGTATTCTATGACTGTCCTACCATTGTATTTTGAAGTACATAATTTACCTGGTTTCACAGGTTCATATATGGAAAAGGATTCTTCCTCAAGTCTCACCCATATCTGATGAGACTTCGGACTTTGAGATATAGAGTGATACTAGAATGAGTTAAGACTTTTAGGACTGTTGGGATGAAATCAATATATTGTAGTTTGTATGTGAGAAGGACATATACTGGGGGAGTAGCAGGGGTAGAGTGTTATGGGCTGAATGTTTGTGTCCCCCCAATTCCATACATTGAAGCCCTAACCCCCAATGTGATGGTATTTATTTATTTTTATTTTTAAATATATTTTACTGAATTTTTACAGAGAGGAAGAGAGAGGAATAGAGAGTTAGAAACATCGATGAGAGAGAATCATCGATCAGCTGCCTCTTGCACAACCCCTACTGGGGATGTGCCTTCAACCAAGGTACATGCCCTTGACCGGAATCGAACCCGGGACCTTTCAGTCCGCAGACTGACGCTCTACCACTGAGCCAAACAGGTCTCGGCCAATGTGATGGTATTTAAAGACAGGGACCTTGGAGAGGTAACTAAAGTTAAATGATAACATGAAAGTAGGATTAGTGGCCATATAAAAAGAGGAAGAGACCAGAGCACCCTCTCTCAGCCATGGGAGGACTCAGCAAGCCAGGAAGAGGGTTCTCACCAGGAACTAAATCTGCCTACCCAATGATTTTAGACTTTCCAACCTCTAGAACAATGAAAAATAAATGCCTGCTGTTTAAGTACTAGGTCTATATTATCCTATATAATAAAAACCTAGGTGGCATCATGCCCTTGGTTGACATTGTCACAAGAGGGCCACCTAAGATGGCTGTCCTCACTTCGTCACAAGATTGCCACCACAAGATAGCTGGCAGGGGAGGGAGTTGGGGGTGATCGGGTCAGCAGGGGGAGGGAGTTAGGGGTGATCGGGTCAGCAGGGGAGGGCAGTTGGGGGGGGGGCGATTGGACCAGTAGGGGAGCAATTAGGTTTCGATCAGGCCAGCAGGAAGTGGTTAGGGAGCTATCAGGCAGGCAAGCAGGCGAGTGGTTAGGAGCCAGCAGTTCTGGATTGTGAGAGGCAGTTGGACATCCTCCAAGGGGCCCCAGATTGGAGAGTGTATGCTGGGCTGAGGACAACACCCCTATGCATGAATTCTGTGCACTGGGCCTCTAGTTTTGTTATAAGAGCCCGAGCTGACTAAGTTAGATTGTTTGGGTCTTTTGTTGTTGAGTTGTAAGAGTTCTTTATATATTCCGGAACTTAACCCTGTATATGATTTTCAAGTATTTTCTCCTATTTTCTGGGTTGTCTTTTCATTGTTTTTAAAGGCATCATGATTAGGTCTAATTATATTAAAAGTACTTTTAACTTATGACTTTTCCAATAAATGACATTTGGCAAAAATAAGAGATCATTAATGCAACATCTTCTTTATTACCTGAAACTGGCATTAGTTTAATGATATACTGTTTACTCTTTAATTCCCTACTACAAACCACAACTGAACCTATAAATTGACAAGATGAGTTTAGGCATGCTCAATCAAGAGATGCTAACTCAATGCTTGTTCATTCTGTGGTAAGTGATGAAGAATGGCAGAGAAGTAGCCAAATATACAAAAATCAACCTCTTACATATAATCTAGATACAAGGGGCATTCATTTGACACTCGTGAGAAGTTTATTTGCTTTAAGTCAGACTAAAGCAATTAGAGTTAGAAATAGCTTGGGAAACATACCGTGTAAGAAATTACAACAGAAAGTAAATTTTGATTTTTTAAAATAGGTGCTACTAAATTTTTCTTTATTTCTTATTTTTATACAGAATCCTTTCTTGTGACTAAAAGAAGCCTATAAATACTCTCTGCTAGTCATATTAATGATTTATTAATAACAATTTTTTAAACAGGGATCTTTGTGATTCTTAATGGCTTGACAATTCAGTGCTGTGAATAGAATAGACTTCACTGCTTCATCATTTTTTGGAACAACAATTATCTCCATAGATGCCAAGCCAATACATAGAGCTCAGTATTAACCCAAAGACTTTTAAATTTGGTCTACTAGAAAGTTTAAGAATCTTCTGGAATTCTCTTTCATTCTAATGGAAATAAGATTATGATGCCTCTGGTAAGCATTCAGCTAAAATTTCTTCTGGTATCTTTCTATCAATCTATCTATCTAGACACTTCACTATCAGATATTCCCTAAGCGCCATTAAGCTTTAAGCCTATTTTTTTTTTGTGATAACCAAAACAGGAAAAATATTGTCAATAACCTTAGTTACTGAGGAAAAGGAACTTTTTATGTTAGGTTGTAGTTTATAAGAGTGAGGTATATATCAACAAACACCTGGTAGTTCATCTTTAAGGAAGCATTTCCTTTAGCCAGCTTTTCCACAATGAGCATGCTTATTGTACCCTTTCCCTGTATCATCCAGAATGGCTCATGTGATTGAGTTCAGAGGACACAAGTGTGGTATCATTTAAATGACCATGTAGAATTTGTGAGGACTTTTTCTTGTGGGAGGGAGAAAGGAGGTAATATAAATATAACATGTAAATGTTATATTTATATTACCTCCTTACTTAAACGAGGTAATATAAATATTGGATGTCTCATACTTCTTGGATATCTCATAATGTTTTTCTTTTAATGGCAGCATAATTTTTTCTTTTACTGGTACCATTATAATATGCCCACTATTCAGAGTGAGCGAGTTTCATTATATTTGAAAGTACTGGGGATGTTACTCAGTATAACCTTTGTATTTAGAAAGGGAAATATTAAGCAGTCTGTAGGAAATGAAAAGTATCAAAATGAATGACAAACATAAGTTTAAAGTTGAAGGCTGAAATGTTCTTCAGTTGATATTTTCTTAAAAGATAAGGAAAGTTAGCTTTTTTATTACTCAAGATAGTTCTGAATACTTGGACCAAAACTAGACCAACAATGGCCTTTCTGCATTTTTAAAAAAGCAATCTAACATTTTTTTTTTTACTGAGGCATAATTAACATATAAAATTATATTAGTCTCAAGTGTACAACCTAATGCAATCTACCATTTTAATTCTGAGGCAGTAACTGAATTCTTAAAGCAATCTTATTTTGAGAGACCAATTAAGCATTTTGGAAAAGTAGGATAAGCTAATATGAAAAGACGGAAGAAAAATTAGAGAAAGAACATTAATTACAGAAATGCTATAGGATATGGCCATAGATGTGAAATAAATCAGGCAAAGACAAATACCATATGATTTCACGTATATGTGAAATCTAAAGGACAAAATAAATGAAATAGAAATAGACTCACAGATACAGAGAACAGACTGACAGTTGACAGAGGGGAGATGGGTTGAGGGGCTGGGTGAAAAGGTGAAGAGATGAAGAAGTACAAATTGGTAATTATGGTTCAGAACAGTCACAGAGGTGTAAATTATAGGATAGGGAAGGTAGTCAGTATAATAATGACTATGTATGGGGCCAGGTGGGTACTTGAAATATGGGGGAACCACTCTGCAAAGAACATGATTGTCTAACTACTATGCTATACATCTAAAACTAATACAGGATAATATTAAATGTAAACTGCAATAGAAAAACAACAACAAAAAGAAAAGCTATAGGATTTAGAGAATAAACATACCTCCTGGGCTGTGATCGGCATTCCTCCTCTCCACTGTCTGCCTCCTGTATAGACAGGAAAATGAAAAAAAAACAACAACAATTTACAACCTGAGGTCTCATATCACAATATCAACAGTGAAATTTTACTAAGCTTTATATGTAGGAACATCTTTTTCATGCTGTGTATTAACTAAGCTTTACATGTAGGAACATCTTTTTCATGCTGTGTACTTGAAATAAATTCTCTATAAAAAACGACTTTAACCCAGGAGGTTGATCTATATTAATAGAAGTTATTCCTGAAGGCAACTTCAAAAATAGTCTACAAATTTCATTGAAAACAAAGTACTAATCATTGAAGAATTACCTCTAAAAACCAACTCAAGATGTTATATTATTGTTACATATGTTTTTATGCTACTTCAAATTCACAATGACCTATTAATGATTCTGATCCCCAAAGAACAACCTAAACAATGAGCACACTTCACAAAGTGCTCATTATCAAATCACCATGACCATCAACATAATGGCTATTACTTACTAAGTATTTATAACCATTAGGCATCTTTCTCAACACTTTGTCCTACTTATTTCTTATAAACTCAAAAGGTTGATGGTCCATATTTTCACTGATTCTAACATATATAATTTAGGATAAATCAATGTGATAAAAAAATTACTGAATCATAGTTTGCCTGCAATATTTATTTTTTCTTAGTGGCACATAAAATAGAGTGTGTTATAACCTATGTGTGGGAACCATGCCAGAGTCGTCAGATACTCAAGACCAATTAGAGAGTGAAGGCCTTGTTAGTATGGCCAAGACTACTCTAACATGGGAATCTTAGTTAGAATGTTCAAGGCTAAGATGCCATACACAGGTACAAGGACAGGAATTGCACGGTACAATGCTCACATGTACCTTTCTGTAGCCAAAATGATTGATGTAACTATTGGCAAGACACCTCTTTTTGTCTAAATAGTGTTAAAGTAGGTTACTGACCAGCCAGTGTGCTGGGGAGAAAAGGCAGGCACAGAGGATGCAGCTATGCTATAAGGCTGGTGCTGCTGCGATATGAACGGGGAAAAGGCTGGGAGAGGTGAGAGAGGCTGGAGAGGCTACTGAGGCTATAGCTCTAAGGGAGAGCGTAGGTGCCACTGCTATGTAAGGCAGAAGGTCCAGAGGTAGCATGCAGCTGCTCAGATAATAGCTGTGGGTATAGCTGCCTCTTTGTAGGAAAGATGTATTCACTCATCAGCCAGTGTGTGACTACCTATATGGGATTTTGCAGTGAAGAACTCCATCTACCATCCAATGTCCCAAGAAGGTCCAGTGCCTGGCAAAGGGGCTCAGACCCAACAGTTAGTGTGGCAAGTAGCAGAGGCTATGTGAGCCAGGTCCACCAGCCCCACTGGTGAGATCTAGCTGTCCCCCCCTCACTCACACAAACACATCCACCACACATCCACACACTCTCTTTCACTCCCTCACTCACTCTCTCTCTCAATGTCGTCCTGCTTGGCCACCATCTGGGAATCCTCCTGATTTTATTTATTTTAAGAGAGAATGGAAGGGAGGGAGGTAGGAAGAGAGAGAAAGAGAGAGAGAGAGGGAGGATTGGTTGCTTCCCACATATACTCCGACCAGGGCCAGGAATGAATGTCCAACTGAGGTAACTGCCCTTGACCAGAAATTGAAGCCATGACCCTCTGATACACAGACTAATACTCTATCCACTGAGCCACACTGGCCAGGCCTGATATACACATTCTTATACATGTCCTTTGGTCTGCATGCACAAGAATGCCAACAGGATATATACCTAAGAGTGGAATTAGAAAATTGTAGAGTCAGTAAAGGTTCAAATTTATAAGATAGTGCCAAATTATTTTCTAAAGTGGCTGTGCTAATTTATATTCCCCCCAAGAAGAAGCGAGAGTTAATTAATGTAAACCCTAGTCAACACTTGGAATCATCAGATGTTTTCATTTTTGCCTGTATAGTGTTTATCTCATTATTGTTTTAATTTGCCTTGCCCTCATTACTAATAAGGTTGAACACCCTCTTACATGTTTATGGGCCATTGTTAGCTTCATACCCTTCCCTCATATATAAGTGAGCAGATCAAAAAGGGGATACTTTAAAAATGAGCAGATTAAAAGGGGGATAATTCAAATTATTTTCAGCTCTTTGGTGAATTTTTCTACCAATGAGAATTGTGATGAGAGCATGTAGACAAGTAAAAAGCAAAAACACCCTTGATACTTCCTTAGAGGGCACAAGGGGCCAAAACCAGTTGCATGTACAAAGATGAATAACATTTATTGAGCATCACTATGGGCTTTAAGTAACTTTATATTATTTTATTTAATATATACCAAAACCCTATAGGACTTGCTCAAGGTCACCTGGTGAAAGAAATAGACTTACAAGTCCAGGAAGCGCAGAGAATACCAAACAAGAGTATCCCAAAGAGGCCCACACCAAGACACAGCATAATTAAAATGGCAAGGGTTAAGACAAAGAGAGAATCTTAAAAGCAGCAGGAGAAAGGCAGTTAGTTACCTACAAGGAGCACCCATATGACTATCAGCTGATTTCTCAACAAAAACTTTACAGGTTCTTTGAACATCCTTTTAACCATTGTTTTAAACTCTATATTTGGGAGATTGCTTGCCTTCATTTCAATTAGGTCTTTTTCTATGAATTTCTCCTGTTCCTTCATTTGGGGAATGTTTCTTTGTCTCTCCATTTTGTCTGCCTCTCTGTAATTGTTTCTATGTATTAGGTAGATCTATGATGCCTCCTGGTCTCGGTATCATGGCCTTGTATAAATATCTTGTGGGGCTTAATGGCACAGTCTCCCTGATCATCTGAGATAGGTGCTCCAGGAATGTCCCTTGAGTGGGTTATGTGAACCTTCCTGTTGTAGTTGAATCTTGATTGCTGTTGGCACATCTGTGGGTAAGATTGACTTGGTCTGACTAACCATGAGGATCAAACCCATGCAGAAGAATTTGCCCCAGCAGGGTCTGGTGCCTGCAGAAATCTCCCTTTGGGTGTGCCACTTTTGATCTAATTGGGACATGCTCTGATGTGGTCTGAATCCTGCCATTGGGTGTGTTGATTTGGGGGCCTCTTGGAGTGATTCCAATGCAGATCAATGTAAAGCACATCTGTGACCAGTCCTGGGCTACCTGTTTGGAGCTACAAAGTAATCCAGTTTGTGGCTGCCTCTGCTGGGCATTCGGTGTATGAGGGAAGGGCCAAGCTGCTCTTGACTGATAGGAAGGGTGGAGATGTGAAAAGGGCAGGCCCTATACCCATGTGTAGCAGTTGAGAATCCAGGGGGATATCTCAGCTGGAAAGGTTCCCCCTGAAGTGAGTGGGATCTCAACATCACATGTGAATGGATGTTGCTGGTTAGGCTTGCAAAGGAAAAATGACCCCTGCCCTAGAGCCAACAATTCAGTCTCTCCCTCTTTGAGAGCCTACTAAAAGAGTGGCACTGTGGGCCCAACCTGGCCATAGTCAGCGGACTCCTCTGCAGGGCATGAGCTCAGCAGGTCAGGGCCACTGGGAACTGGGAGGATGGCGACACTGGATCTCCCATAAGTGGGCAGCTGTCAGTCAAATACATGAGGAGGAGGGAGTACTCAGTATCTGACACAGAGCCACACAACTCAGTATCTGATACCCTGAGTTCACTCAATGATGTGGCTCTGATGCTCTGGGCTGGGGAACCCAATGTGATGTTGAGATCCCACTCACCTCAGGGAAAACCTTTACAGTGTTCACAGGAACAAATCAGCTTGGAGTCTGATCTTGAAGGAAGAAAAAGATCTGAAGAGGCACAGACACTGACAAGCATTTGAGATATAAGCAAGAGGAAAGAACAACAGGAATATGTTTGATACAAAGATAAGTTGTTGCTGACAGGCTTCTACGCCTGATCCAATGGGGAAGCAAAAAAAGGTATTTATTGGCATCTTAGAAAAGGGAATAAAACTATAAATTGTTGCTTTGGTAGCAATAACACACTCTTTAAGGAAACAGTGGCTTAAAGGAAAGCCAATCAAGAAAAATTGGTTACTTTTTTCTAAAGCCAGTAGACACTGGTTAATCACAGATATCCACTAGAGGGCAGACAAGTCAAAGTTTACACTTTGGTTGAACTGGAAAAACTGCATCCATAGATGGCATTAAGCATACAAGAGAAAACTTCACATGTTTAAAGAGTATTTTCAGTGCCTTTAACCTTGACCAGATCCTTAAGCTAGCAGGCAAATATTTAATAGAATACATTTATGTGGTACAAAATGTTTCTTAATTGCAAAGTGGTGCAGTGGAAAAGTTATACTTTAGGAATCTGGCCTAGCTGACTGGCACAGTGCTTTTACATGACAAGCATACCTGGAATGCCAACAGAAGCAATCATCACTGGTTACCTTACCTCAATCTTCCCCACCCATCTCAGGCACATTATAATCACACACAAGGTAACAGCTCACAATGTATATACTATCTGAACCATAATTTCAATCTAAGTTCTCCTTTTGGTCAACTGGGGAAAGGCTTGGTTTTAAGGATTCATATCTCTTTAATGTCAGAGTGAGGTGAGGTATTAGGTAGAGAGGTTCTTATTTGTGCAGTTTCCTCAGCAGACCAATGAGCTGTCAGATGAGGATGATGGTGGAAGTCCTCAGATCTCAATAACTAGGACCCAGCATAAATATTAACATCAAAATAAAAGCGTTGAGAATCCCACCAGATTTTTTAGATTCTAAGGCTAGATTTGCAAAGCACCATAAATACTTTTTGTTTTGATGTCTGGAAAAATGTCATTAAAGGTGCAAGGGCAACCCTATCTAGTAGGTTGACTTTCTGTCATTAGCTAAAAGTTTTCTTCCATTCTTGACCAATGTTAGTATCATAAGCATTTTCTTTCTCCTTGGAAAATGACAACATTTAGTTTCAAATATTAAGTACTTCAACTGCAGGTGAATTTTGCTATACTTAAATGCTTGTAATATTTCTAACAAGCTAGGCCATCTTGTCTCTAAGACTTTGCTCTGTTGTTCTCTGTCTAGATTAATAAACTTCAACTCATCCTTCAGATTGTAGTTTAAGATGTCCCTTTCTCCAGAGGTCTCCTTTGTGAGTTCTGTGCTCTTTTCAAGAGCAGCCATACAGTTGTCTACTGGAGAAAATTTCACACTTCCTGTTTACTTGTTGGTCTCCTAGAGGGCAGGAACTACATCTTAATCACCACAACATCCCAGCATTCAACAATGCTCAATAAATATTTGTTGAATGAATGACTAGCATAAAAGAGAGGTCAATATAGTGGGACAGATCCTAACCAAGGTGTTTCATTTTCTATAAATTCTATACAATTCACATATTTACTTTTTAATATCTTCACATGGTTGAGTGGATGTTTTTATGTAACCATACATTTTAAAACATGACAAATATTAAAAATAAAAGTGTATACACAGAGAGGGAGGAAAATATTAAAAAGTTAAAGTCCAATGATAAACTGAGAAAAACATTTTTACTATATATAAAATAATGGAATGTCTCAATAAATAAAGCATTCCTGGAATCAATAAGAAAAAGGCAAACACCCCAATAGAAAAATGGGCAAAGACTAGAAGCTGATAATTCACAAAAGAGAGAGAAATGGACTGAAAAGGAAGTAAAAGTGTGCTTTTACTTGAAATAAAAACAAAATTCAAATAAAGATGCTGTACTATATTTTCCTATGAAATTATTTAAAGTAAAACATAATAATGTGCAATACTTACTGCCAATGGATCAAAAAGGCACAATCATTTTCGTAATCTGTATCAAGGGCTTTAGAATTGGGTTATATATATATATGTGTATATATATATATATATATATATATATATATATATATATTTATTTATTTTAGAAAAAGGAAGGGAGAGAAACATAAGACATAAAAACATAAAGAGAAAGGGAGAGAAACATAAAAACACTGATCGGTTCCATTCCAACTGGGGATGGAACCTGCAACCTCTTGATGTACAGATGATACTCCAACCAATTGAGCCACACTAGCCAGGGCAGAATTAGGTCATATTTTTTACTTTATAATTTTATGTCTAGAAATACATTCTAGTTCAAGATGACAGAAGATTTCATCAAGGATTTATGTACAAGGATACTGAATGCAGATGATTATTTAGCAAACGATTTTTTAGCTATCTTAATGTAGAAAGACAGGAAAAGCTGAGTAAATGAAAAACTGCTCATAAGAAAATTTTATTAAGCCATTTGTTTATATTGTCTACTTAAAATAAGAACATGATCATGTATTACAATCAGAAAAAAATTTATAAATATGAAGTAGAGACATAGGAGGAATATACAAATTCCTATACTTTTTCTTTTCTTAATTAGATGTCTTCTGAGACATTAAGTGGAAGATTACACATATCATCTGACCAGTGTTTTAAAACAGACATAAAAGCTTCTACTTGCAGATGGCTAACTGAATAAATGACATACTCTCTTTCCTCCCTCTTTGAACAGCAGCTCCTAAACTCCTGCTATAGCCATGTGAATTCAGTTCAAGCTCACAACTTTTTCTATCCTATTCAATGTTCTTTTTCTCTACAGCAGTGCTTTTTAAACTGGGATGCAAGGAACCCAAGATCATGCCTCAGTGTGGTAAGAATTTTTGAAACCAGAAAATTAATAATAAAGCATATTCCTAGAGCATCAATTTTACCTGATGGAAAGTAATATTTTTATAGTAACAGGGATACAAATACATAAACATTTGCATGAAATTTAAAGTAAACCATAAGAACTCAAACAAGTTTCAGCCTTGTAATAGGCTCCTTTAAAATCTTCATGCCCAGACTGTCAGGGTTCCTTATTTACTCTCCTCTGCTGTTAGAGAAACTTTTGGTGGAAAAATCTGAAGAGCCCTATAGAGGGCTGCTGTATGTAACTTTCTAAGTGAAATAAGCCAGTCAGAGAAAGATAAGTATCACATGATCTCAGCCATATGTGGAATCTAATGAACAAAATAAACTAATGTACAAAATAGATTCAGAGACACAGAAGCATGGAACAGACTGTAGAATCTCAGAGGGAAGGGTGGGAAGAGATCAACCAAAGAAGTTGTATGCATATATGCATAAACTGTGGACACAGACAATAGGGTGGTGAAGGCCTGGGGTGAGGTGGAGGGAGGTGGGTGTTTGGAGTTGGTGGGGACAGGCTAGAAGGGGCCAATGGTGAGGTGGGGAGGAAAGGAGATATATGTAATACTTTCAATAATAAAGATTTTTTTTAAAATCTACAGAAAACAAATAAAGTTAAGCCTATGCTTAATATTGAACAATTATGATACAAGTTAAATTCTGGAGGGTATGAGGGGTTAACATGTATGCAAAGAAGACCAAATGCTTATGATGGTCTAATTTTTTGACCTACCTGTAAAAATATAGACATGTCATTTAACTTAATTTGGCTTCCATAAACAAAACACTGAAAAACAAGCGCTGAAAATGTTGATTCAGTATTTCAAACTAATAAAGAAACAAACACAAAGCCTCCAAGCTCACTTGAAGTGAAACATAGATAATGAAGGAAAAAATAAGAAGTTATAAATCAGAACTTGATCTAATTCTAATGTAAGTTATGCCTAGCTAGTGATCCCTGCTAACTCAGTGAACATCATAAAGAGACCAATTATTAATAGTCTTCCACAGTTAAAACACTCTTTGCTTATATAAATAATAGATTAAAAAATTTGGCAACTTAAGGTAGGAAAACTTTAATTACATTCATAGTACCTGTTAACCTTGAAAACACACAAACTCTAATAGAACAAGACAGTATCTCCCACACTAATATAAATCTAACAAGAACTGCATGAATATAAAATATTGTTTGAGAAAGGTAAAATATTTATGAGAAAGAAGAACTCAATCATCTGAATATCTCCTCCAATTTGTTGAAAATTAGTATCATGTATTGTCAATTTTTAGACTATCCAGTTCACCTCAGGAACTCTTCAGCTAGTCACTCTTTTAAGTATCCATTGTTCTTCATTAACTGAAAACAATAATGTCTCCTCATGTTTCCCTCCAGTCTTACTTTTACTTCCATATGGCTCCTACCTACCTTTCCCTTCCATTTTGCACAAACCTTAAGGCATTTTCTCCTTGGTCTTCTTTGAAATTTTATATCTTGAGATAACTTTATTTATTTATTCATTCATTCATTTATTTATTTTTAAATAACGGAGGGGTGGGGTGGGGGGAGAGACACAAAGGCTACTATAAACCGTGTGGCCAGGGAAAGCTCTTCTTCTTCTTTTTTTAAAAAAATATATATTTTATTGATTTTGTACAGAGAGGAAGAGAGAGAGATAGAGAGTTAGAAACATAGATGAGAGAGAGTCATCGATCAGCTGCCTCTTGCACACCCCCTACTGGGGATGTGTCCGCAACCAAGGTGCATGCCCTTGACCAGAATCGAACCCGGGACCCTTCAGTCCCCAAGCCGACGCTCTATCCATTGAGCCAAACCAGTCTCGGCCTTGAGATAACTTTAGAAAATATTTATGTTCTAAACTCTGAAAAAATATTAACACATCCCTCCCTGCCACATCCTCACCAATTAACAGTCTAGGACAGAAGAAATTGTTATAACCAACATTTTAATACAATCCTTTTCTTCAGCCACCCTAATGGAATTCAGAATATACTTTGTCATTGATGCTTACACTCATTAGAATTCTGACAATCAAGACAAATTACAGAAAGCCTATGATAATATAGATTATTTTGCTACATATTCTATATTATCTATTAATAATATATTCTTAATATTATATCTAGATTACACACACACACACACACACACACACACACCCCCCCCCGCTCCAAACTGAATAGAACTGGGGAGGAAAAGGGAGAAAAAAGGTAAACAACAAAAGCCAAGATGGGTATACCTGATTTACAGATTCTAATATAAGTGAACTTAACTTTAAAAACATCCATCCTCATTGTCATTTAAATATTTCTGCTTGAGGAAGTAGTACAATCACAATATGGATTATTTGCATAAATTCAAAGAACCAATAAAAGGCACCATCAATTCCATAAAAATGCAATTTCTAGAAGCAAAAGTAGATACAAAAAGGAATTCCCCAAACAACATCCTGCTCAGTAAACACTTTTGAGCAACTACCAGGAAATATTTATTACTTGCCTCATTTCCTACATAACTTTCCTGATAAACAATGCCTTTAATATCTCATGAAAAGAATAACCAAGACTACTACTCAATGTTGGTAAAATGAAACATTACACAGTACTGTTTCATATAACTTAACCGAAATTGGAGTAAAATAGTAGCTATAAAGTATACTGTAGATTTAAAAAAATCTTTCAAACTATCAAAACGAATTGAGATGACACACAAAATGCTTTCATGCTATATTTTCTACAAGATCTTAGAGGACAACAATTTTAAAAATTAAGCTTTGAAGAAAACCCATAGTGGCTTAGTTATATCTATGTGTATTATGTGAACATATGCGCAGAGTCACTATCAATCTCAGGTAAGTGACTTGTGTCATGCAACTGAGTTTTTATAAAGTGATAATTTCCATACCTTTGAGAAGTCACAGAATTGAATACCCAGTATGTACAATCCAAATGGATAGTAAGCAAGATAGCTATCTGGGACAATTATGAAAGCTATGTAATATATCCAGATCTAATCCTCAGCCTTTAGCAACTGCATTGCATGGATAACTTAATAATCAATGCTGAGATCAAAAATACTTTTTCCTTGGCCTATGTAAGTGAAGAGTTTAAAAACAGTTTCACATAAGTAAAATCTATGAAATATTAGAAAAATTTTCTGGTGAAGTAAAGAAAACCCACTTTTTAAACTATTCTACTTTACATGAACTAAGTCTCATCATATTTTCATACTGGAGGTTTGAGCAAACTAATTCAAAAGACATCGTTATTGCCTTCATATTGATTAATAAAGACCAATGACAATAATAGTGATATGAATAATGTAAGATAAAATAAATGTAAACTAAAGGGTATATACAGGTTGTAAATATAAAATGTTTCTCTATTACTCAGCACTCTTAGATTTCTTCAAAATGAATCCACTATAGAAAGATGGGACATGATCCTTCAGATTGACATGGCCATTTATTAGAGAAATATCTCTTTAAAAAAAAATAGTTTTATTTCAGAGAGAAAGGGAGAGACAGAAATAAAAACATTAATGATGAGAGAGAATCATCAATCGGCTGCCTCCTGCATGCCACCTACTAGGAATTGAGTCTGCAACTGCGACATGTGTCCTGAATGGGAACTGAACCATGACCTCCTGGTTCATAGGTTGACGCACCTTCTTTACATTCCTCAGGTCCTAACACTCCATACTGGGTCGCCCCTCAATCCTTGTTTCCCAGAGAGACTCCCTTCTCATACTATTCAGGGTCCAACAATTGGCTTCCAGGCATCTCTCCTGTGTATATGACCTCCTTATCCTGCTTGGGCTCCAAAATCCCACCCACACTGGGCCTTGGTGCTCACCCAAAGACACCTATCGTGCTCAGTCCCATCTAATGACTTTTTTATTGAATTGTTAAAGAAGGGGAAGAAAGGTGTTTTATTTTTTAATGCTTCAATTATAAATATAAGTAAAGACAATTACATTTATCTAACAAATATTTACCAAGCTTCAACTATGCCCAGTGGAACTATGCAGTTCTCCAAGAGCCTTTTCCACTCTGAGAAACCCAGAATATCTCTACATATTATTCAGGGTGTTTTTCAGTCTCAAGTAGTAACAATAATCCACCAAAAAATGGCTTAAGGCCCCGGCTGGGTAGCTCAGTTGGTTAGAGTGTCGTCCTGATACTCCAAGATTATAGGTTTGATCCCTGGTCAGGGCACACACAAGAAGCAACCAATGAATGCATAAATAAATGGAACAGTAATCAATGTTTTTCTCTCAAATAAATTTTTAAAAATTCTATAAATGGCTTAAATAAGAAAAAGTATCATTTTGATTAATTCAGTAGCTGAACTTTACCAAGAATGCCATTTTCCCCATCTTTTTGCTCTGCTATCCTAATTGTGTCAGCATTGCTCTTAGGCTTAATATGGTCCCAAGATGACAGCCACATTCAAGGTCCATTACATATATATCCAACAACAGTCAAGCTGAAGTAAACAGTTCTGCCCTATGTCTCTTAAGTAAAATGAAAAATGTCCCAGAAACCTCCTGCATCCTAGACCCCAGCCTCCTTCTCATTTCACTGTTCTCAACTGGATCACATGCTCATGCTTAAGCCAACTGCTGGCAATGGAGTGTCAGGCTCTGATCGGATGTTACATGAAACAAATAACCTTTATTTTCAATAACAAATAACCTTTATTTTCCTATTTAAGCCAGTTTCTATTATCCTCAAATAAGAGCCCTGATAAATACATTATGTACCACATTTTCCCATGTGCACACAATCAGAGGTGATACAGGAAAATAGGTAGAAATTCCATTTTATAGGTAGAAATGTTAAAGTACCAAAATGTGCTCTGCCCATGTTGCACCTCACACAAGCTGGAGAATACAACACAGATATTAAAGATCTCTCATATATATATATATATTAAAAAACCATTGATTTTAGAGAAAGAGAGAAAAACATCAATTTGTTGTTCCACTTATTTATGCATTCATTGGTTGCTTCTTTTATGTGCCCTGACCAGGGATTGAACTCTCAACCTTGGTGTATCAGGACAATGCTCTAACCAACTGAGCCACCTGGTCAGGGCCTTATATAGTTTTGTTTTTGTTTTTTAAAGTAAAATTTTCCCTAAAGTTTCAGAAGAAATTTTATAAATCTGCCTTTGAAGTAGAGAATGAAGGTTGAGGCAAGGAGAAGAGTGGCATAAACAAATGGCATTGCCTCCAATAGGCATAGCTCAAAGGGTATGTTCATGGCTACAGAGCTCACTGCTGCCTTTATTATACACTCACTTTGCAGACTACAGGCACCTTCCTTAATGGTTGTCTTCCCAAAACTATAATTTCAAGGCCTCCATATTGACACTACATGGCTGTAAATCAGACTTTTGTTCTTGAACCATTTCCTCCTACCTGTCAGGTTTCTCTATTTTCAGATACCAAGACCTGGTTAGGGAGATGTCATTATTGTTCTGGCCACATAAGATAAATTGTCATGGGCAAGACTAGAGTGCTTACATCGTGTCTGAGTTATAAACACCTGTCATTATAGACTTTGTCCTGCCACATAATATGAAACAAGGCAACTATCATTTGGTCAGAGATTACAGCCCTAAAAGCATGGAACCAGGAAACACTGCTATTTACTTCCAGCCTATAGCATAATACTGAACTAGAACTGAATCACATATATAAAACATTTAATATTTTCATACTGTGGAAATTAGGGGTTTTAGATGTTATACTAAAATATTTTTCACCTGAAATATTTAGAATATTTTAATATAGAAAAATGTATTTCACACATGTATCAATCAGATGGGATGCAATAAGCATAGACATGGATCTATAAACATATGACCATCCCAGTGGTAGAAAAGCAGGGCCAAATGACTGTCAGCCCCACCAGAATCACATGGAGTAGAGCAGATAAGCTCTCCCCCAAAAAGCAGACCATACTAGAAAAATAGCAGCTACATAAACTCACATAGTCTTGGCTTTCATATTATAAACTAGAGGCCCAGTGCATGAAAATTCATGCACTGGAGGGGGAAATCCCTCAGTCTGGCCTGCCCCCTCTCACAGTCTGGGAGCCCTCAGAGGCGGGAGATGACCTGGCGATTAGGGGAAGGCAATGCCCCCATCATACCTCTGCTGCTGCCTCTGCCAGCAGCACAAACCTCAGCCGGCCCTAGTTACCTGAGCCTTGGGTGGCCTTGGGCAGCCTGGCAGTTGCCATCTGAGGTTTGCCTATGCCTCTATGCCCCTGGGTGGCTAGGGGACTGAGAGAACTGGGGGACTAAGGAGGCAGGTGCACAGAGCGGCCAGACTCACCTAGGGGCAGGCCAAGCAGTGCTGTGTGCCTGCTGCCCCAGTGGGGCTGAGCGCTGCCATCTTGTAGCTATGGGCACTGCCATTTTTGAGGGTGTGACAGTCAATTAGCATATTCCCTCCTTATTGGCTGTGGATGCCACCATCTTTGTGAGGGCATGACAGTCAATTAGCATATTCACTCTTTATTAGATAAGGCTTGTTGCTGATATTAAGCCAGATCAGTTGTAAAAACACACCAGGGAACATACATGGGTAAATCTGGGACAAAATTTAAGTTATTTTGCAAATGCTCTTTTGAATATAAATCCAAGCAATTAATAGGAAATTTTCTCTTACAGAGCCAATGCAATGGATGATTTTTGAGATACCCAAATGAATTATAACATGACAACATGATTTCTAGGTTTACACTTATAAGTATGAGGATTAAAGAGAGGGAAATGACTTCCTGTGGTCACAGACAACATATAGCTATGCTAGGATTTGAACCTAGCACTTCCCTTGACAGGCAGTAGATGAAATGATAACAAGCTTTAAACTATAAGCTTTATAGGTCAGTGCTTTTTGGTTTTGGTTTTGTTCACAGATACATCTCAAGCAACTAGAATAGTATGTGGTACATACTAAGAGGTAGGTGAAGAAGTGCAAGTTTGTCCTAGTTGGTTTAGCTCAGTGGATAGAGCACTGGCCTACAAACTGAAGGGTCCTGGATTTCAATCTGGTCAAAGGCATATACCTTGGTTGTAGGCTCGATCCTGGCTGGGAGGCAACCAATCAATGTGTCTTTCTCACATTGATGTTTCTTTCTTTCTGTCTCTCTCCCATCCCTTCCACTTTCTCAAAAAAATCAATGGAAAAATATCCTTGGGTGAGGATTAACAACAATGACGACAACAACAACAAAAAGACGTGCAAGGATTAAGTTCCTTTTCCTATTTTGAATAATAGTCAACAACAATAAATAACTTGCTTTACCCATGTTGCCATTCTTCTAAAATTTGGGTAAACTAATACCTACAGTAATAAACTGCTCAGTTTCCAGTTTAACATACATTGTGACTTGGTACCTTCCTCATTATGGCTTCTTGCAGCTGGGCAGGGCAAACACAAAACAATGATAAAAAACAAAACAAAAACTAAATGGAGTACATTTAAAAACTAACATAGTTACAGCATCTATATGTGAACATTTTTTTAGATCAACATAGGCCATATACCACTTAAATTTTAGTAGTAATGCTATGTAATACATAAACATTTTAAAGATAAAGTTAGTGCTCTGGCCAGATGGTTCAGTTATTTGGAGCCTCCTCCCGTGCACCAAAGGGCTGTGGGATGGATTCCGGTCAGAGGATGTATGGGTGGCAATCAACTGATGTTTCTCTCTCTCTAAAGATATCCTCAGGTGAAGATTAAGCAGAAGAAGATGGAGAAGGAGGAGGAGAAAGAGGAGAGGGAGAGGGAAGGAGAAGGGGAGGGGGAGGAGGAAGAGAAGGAGGAGAGGAGGAGGGAGGGAGGAGGAATGGGGGGAGGAGGAGAAGGAGGTAGTTAGTTACTTGCTGTAAAACCTCTGTTTTTCTTCCTGCAACAGCTGGGCAAAGCTCTATTTTTGGCCAATTCCTTTCCCATCCAACAACCCTTCCTTTGATAGAACAATTTAGCTGATGCTTTTGGATCTTCCCTTAGAGCACTGAGTAACAGAAAAGAGCTTAATTATGCAGGTGGAGCCTTCATATTGAACAAGAGAAGAACAATACAAAAAGTCCCCTTTTATTTTTAAAATGAAATTATTCACCATCAGTGAACCATCTTACCACAGGAAGTCTGACAGATTCAATAAGAAAACTTGATTGCAGTGAACTCTATATAAGAAATTATTCCCTTTGTAGCATTTGGTAGCAAAACCCTTTTAAAATCTTGCTTTCTTATGTTCTCAAGATAGAAGACACATTTAAACACAAAACAAAGACTTCCTGGCAGGTTCTGAATCCACTGTAAACCTTTAGAATAGATTTCCACCTGCCCTAAACTCCCCAGGACTTTTACAAAAAGATAGCATGTGTTAGCCCCTCTCCCTCATTCCACAAAATGAATCAAAAGCAGAAATGTATAATTTCAGAGACCAGGCTAAAGATAACAAAAGCCAGGTGGTGAGAATTTCTTTAAGCATGTAACGTGGTACATTTTAAAGCAGAAGAGACGCATTTTCCGTCTGCGTACTAATTTTTTAGAAAATATTAAAACTGGAAGATCCTAGTCTCTAGCTCTAGAATTATACCTCAGTGAATGAAGAATCAGTGGCATTTAAATCTTTTGAAAAGCTGGAACAATCTATTTTGGAAAATGTCTATGGAGAGACATTATTAACATTTCAAATACTGTCAACAATTAAACCTTGATCAACCTGAAGCCTTGCTCAGCAGTATAATTACATACATTAGTTACCTAGTATTGTGGGAAACAAAGAGGTACAGACATTTCCAAGCAACTAACTGCATCCTGTTGAGTTTCCTGTAAGTGTCAAGAACCATCTCACTGGTATTTGTGAAAAGCCAGCTTCAAAGCAAAATGAAAGCTAGGGTTAAAGTAAGCAACCATTCCTCAGCTTCCATTTCCATCTACAAATGACATTTGTAAAATTAAACCTTATGCATGATGTTTCTATATCAGTTGACGAGGCTAGATTCCTCCAGTCCAGTGGTAGTGACCTATGGATGGAAAACTCCATAGGACATTTACAATGAACCAAGTCTTCATCTAAGTGTTTTGCAGACATTATCTTATTTAATCTTCACAATAACCCCACAAAGCAGGTATGCTATTTATTAAATCCATTCTCAGGATAAGGAAATTGAGACTTAGAAAAGGAAAGTAACTTATTCAGGGTCACACACTCTTCACTAACACACCATACAGCCTTTTCATCAACCTTCTTCCAAAGAGCTCATCCCCCAACAAAAGAGTTAACCAAATCAAATCACAGAAAAATGAAGTCCCAACTATCTTTGGCTAATATAAATAAACATATATAACAGAAGTCCATTCTCTATATAAAGTGAGATAGATCTTTAAAAAATGTTAACATGTTCACCCCCCCCAACTGAAAAATCCTCAATATCTTCTTATTATCTGAGGAATAAAGTCCAAGATCCTTAATTCATCTTATAAGACTGCACCATCTGGTCTTTGTTGACCTTGCCAATATCACCTTGGCTTATTTCCTCCTTTATTAAAAAAAATAAATAAATAAATAAATAAAAATATATGTATATATATTTTTTTCTTTTTTAAAAAATATATTTTATTGATTTTTTACAGAGAGGAAGGGAGAGATATAGAGAGCTAGAAACGTTGATGAGAGAGAAACATCGACCAGCTGCCTCTTGCACACCCCCTACTGGGGATGTGCCCACAACTCAGGTACATGCCCTTGACCGGAATCGAACCTGGGACCTTTCAGTCTGCAGACCGACGCTCTACCACTGAGCCAAACAGGTTTCGGCTAAAAAAATATTTTTTATTGGTTTCAGAGAGGAAGGGAGAGAGAAAGAGAGAGAAACATCAATGAGAATCATTGACCAGCTGCTTCCTGCATATCCCACACCAGGGATCAAGCCCACAATCTGGGCAAGAGACTGGGAATCGAACTGTGACCTTCTGGTTCATAGACTGATGCTCAACCACCGAGCCAAACCAGCCGGGCTTCCTCCCTTATTTTCTATGTTCCAACCTCATGGGAATTATTTTGGTTCCTTGAATATGCCATACCTTTTCTGACCTGTATTTCTTTTCTCACTCTCTCCACTCAACTTTTCTCTGGCTGATTTTGACTCACCTTTCAGGGCACAACTAAAAAAAAAAACAGGTCTCCAAGGAAGCCATCACATACCTCTTAGCCTAAATCTCTCCATGCTACTATGAAGAGCCTTGGAACTGATTCCTGTGCAGGTTATATCTGTAGAAGTGTCCAGTGATCTTCAAAGGGAATTTCCTTTTAAATATTTTGGTATATAAGTGATTTTTTCTTCTTCTTCAAGAGGCTTTTATAATACTAGCAGACCCTCACTGGGGCCAATTTTAGATACTGTAAAGGTGAGCTGCAGAGTAGCAAGAACTGTATTAAGCAATTCTGACACTCAGAAATTATGGCCTTTCCTGTTATGAGCTACATAAAACAAGTAAATACCAATTAAAATCCACTGGAACATTAATCAAATGTGATGTTGCTGTGTGTGTCATAATACTTTAAATTCTATATGCAAAGTTAGATCCAGGACTGAAGATCAGCTTTCTCATTCCCATTTTAACGCATTACTTCATTTCCTTCTTCATTCGTGTATTCCAATGGTCTGGATTTATGACTGTCTTGAACTTTTTAAATTGAGTCTCTCTGGAACAGAAGCACCAGGCACAATACCCAAAATGGAGCAAAACTGATACTTCCTTCATTGGCTTTAGTCACACTTTCTTGCCTAATACCTATTCCTTAAGGGCATGACCTTAGTTTCTATTTCTTGTGTTTATGATTACCTTTAATTTATTCACTCAATAAATATGTACAGAATACCTCCTATGTGCTAGATAGATACTATGCTGGTTGCTGGGGATATAGTGGTACATATGACAAACATGGTTCCTCCCTGATGTTCTAGTAAAGAAAGGTGGCATTAAACATCTAATTCTGTGATAAATTTTAAATTTTGATTCTGAAAAGAGGAAAGTATACCATATTATGAGGAAGTACATTGGACCTGTACTAACCTGCGTAAGGGTTAGTAGTCAAAGGAGGCCTAAACGGGCAGTTGGACATTTATCTCACAATCCAGGACTGCTGGCTCCCAACTGTTCGCCTGCCTGCCTTCCTGATTGCCCCTAACCTCTTCTGCTTGCCAGACTGATCACCCCCTAACCACTCACCTGACAGCCTGATTGATGCCTAACTGCTCCCCTGCCAGCCTGTTTGCCCCTAACTGCTCTCCTCTGCAGGCCTGAGTGTCTTCCAACTGCCCTTCCCTGCAGGCCCAGTCCCCCCCAACTGTCCTCCCCTGCAGATTTGATTGCCCCCAACTGCCTTCCCTTGCAGGCCTCGTTCCTCCCAACTGCCCTCCCTTGCTGGCCATCTTGTGTCCACATGGGGGCCCCCATCTTGTGTGTTGGAGTGATGGTCAATTTGCATAATACTCTTTTATTAGATAAGATAGAGGCCTGGTGCACAGGTTGGGTTGGGGGTCAGCTGGTTTGCCCTGAAGGGTGTTTCAGATCAGGGTGGGGATTCCCTTGGGGCGTGGGGTGGCTTGGACGAGGGGCCTATGGCGGTTTGCAGGCCAGCTTATGCCCCCTGTCGATCCAAGCAGAGGCTGTGGTATCTGGGATTTGTTTATCTTCTATAATCGAAATTTTGTAGCCTTCAGCAGAGCCAATCCTCTTGTTTGCTTTGTGGCAGCAGCCATTTTTGTTGGGATTTATTTATTTATTTAAAATATATTTTAATTGATTTTTTACAGAGAGGAAGGGAGAGAGATAGAGAGCTAGAAACGTCGATGAGAGAGAAACATCGACCAGCTGCCACTTGCACACCCCCTACTGGGGACGTGCCTGCAACCAATGTACATGCCCTTGACTGGAATTGAACCTGGGACCTTTCAGTCCACAGACCGATGCTCTATCCACTGAGCCAAACCGGTTTCAGCAATTTATTTATTTTCTTTTTTTTAATTATTTTTTTAATTTATTTTTATTTTTTTATTTTTATTTTTTTAAAATATATTTTATTGATTTTGTACAGAGAGGGAGAGAGATACAGAGTTAGAAACATCGATGAGAGAGAGTCATCGATCAGCTGCCTCTTGCACACCCCCTACTAGGGACATGCCCGCAACCAAAGTACATGCCCTTGACCAGAATCGAACCCGGGACCCTTCAGTCCCCAAGCCGATGCTCTATTCATTGAGCCAAACCGGTTCCGGCTTATTTATTTTCTATAATTGAAACTTCGTAGTGGAGGCCAAGGCAGGCCAGGGCTATGGGGGCTTGGCTTCCTCCATCGCCAGGGGCAACTCAAACCTTCTGCTCTCTCCAGCTCCATGGCTGCCACCATTTTTGTTGGGATTTATTTATCTTCTATAATTGAAACTTTGTAGCCTTGAGTGGAGGCCTGGAACGGTGTGTGGATAGCTTGACTTCCTCCATTGCTGGGGAAACCCAAGCTTCCTACTCGCTCCATGGCTGCAGCCATCTTGGTTGGGTTAATTTGCATACTCACTCCTAATTGGCTGGTGGGCGAGGCTCGTGGATGTAGCGAAGTGATGTTTAATTTGCATATTACTCTTTTATTAGATAGGATAGAATAAACTTGCTTAATTAAACCTGATTTCTGATTTAGCTAAACTTTTTCCAGCCCAGTGAAGCACCCTAATTTCTCTTTGAGGTAATTGTTAGCAGCATAGTGGTAAATGTCAACACAAAGCAGATTATTATTGTAAATCATGCAGGGAGAGAAAGGGGTAAAATATTTAACTGTAGCAGTGTTTGACTATATTCTGTGCAGTGAGAAAACTTTTAATCATTTTCAAGTTCCATTTCTTACTTCTTTTCAGTTGGGTCAAGTTTCTAAACTTTCTAAATCTCCATTCTCCAGTTAATGAAAATAGGATTCTACCAAGTCTTCTATCTACTTACTCAAGACCAAATGAGATGAGGCACGTGAAAAAGCTTCATCTTTGGTTAAACTGTAGAATGTTTGCACCTGGCTATAAAGCAAGTCAGGTTCCTGAGCTGAATAAATGCCAAGGAGGCTAGTCGCTAGGGAGAGGAAGCTGGATGTTGCTATGTGATGTCATTACCTAGCACCCACAGCAACCATTTCCAGGCTGGGCTGGGCTGTGGGCCACATTTTGTGCCATGGGGTCTTGGCAGCATTAGATGTGATTTGGTGGGTTGTCACTCCAGGGTGGTGGCAGGGCCTGTGTTCCACTTGGGGGAAGTCAAGTGTTGGTTTCTCAGCACCAGGTCCCTGGTGCCATTTATTTTTAAATGGCCAGTGCGTGTCATGGCAGCTCCTGCATTGAGTGTCTGCCCTCTGATGTTCAGTGCGTATCATAGCTAATGGTCAGACAGACTCTTAGCCTTTTACATATATATATATATATATATATATATATATATATATATATATAATTTATTATTTATAAATTTTATAATGCCCCTTCTGGAAATTTGGTAGTGTCATGGTATGAATATTGGTCAGACCAGAGAGGAAAGTCACAAGCCTGGAGTCTATCCCAAGCACATCCCCAACAGGCAGTACAGCATGGAGCATAACCTTGGGATTCAGACTCGAATTTCACCATTTTCTGGATGTGTGACAGTAAGCAAATCTCTTAACTATTTTGGACTAAAATATCACCATGTTAGAAAGGCCCTTCTTGACAATTCTTTATCTCAATGGCCATTTTGCCTTGTTATTCTTTATTGTTATTTCCCCATTTGTATTTTTCATAGCACTATTCCATTTTATAATTGAATGCTTACATGCTTTTTTATTATGTATCTTCCCCAATGGACTGTAAATCCCATAGGGCAGAGTTTGATTTGTTCACCAATGAATACTCACACAAATAATTGTAGACTAAATGAGCTCAGTTTTCTTAAGAAATAGGGATAATGACACTCCTCAGAGATATAATACGGGATAACTCATGTAAAAAACATTTAGTATACAGTCAGTCACATGGTTTAGTGGTCAACAAATGCTAGCCATTATTTAAATTATAGTTCTCAGCAAGTCATGGCCTTTGTAATTCAACTTTCCTAATTGTAAAGTGAAAAGAATTACTACCTCTTCCCTACTACCAAAGCACACTGTGAGATTACTACTGTTGCTGCTGCTGTTACTACTAACTACTACTACTACTACTACTACTACCACCCTGTTTTCCCAAAAATAAGACACCCTGTTACTGTCTTATATTAATTTTTGCTCCCAAAGATGTGCTAGGTCTTATTTTCAGGGGATGTCTTATTTTTCCATGAAGAAGAATACGGTACACATTTATTGTTAAATGAAAATAAAGGAAATTTATTACCTGTATACGGTACGGTAGTACGCTAGTTGCTAACACAAACCAGACAAACTGTGAATCCTACAGTATTAAGAATTTGCTCATTTATTCAATGACAATCATGTCATCATCTTCTGGAACATCATCATAACAATCCAATTCCTGAATTTCCTGGTGAATTTCTTGTGACTCCATTTCTTTCAGAATCAGTGGACTAAATCTCTCATGTTAGCCTAGGGGGGGGCCTTATTTTTGGGGGGATGCCTTATGTTTCACTCAGAAGGAAACCTGTAGGTAGGTCTTATTTTCGGAGGATGTCTTATTTTCGGGGAAACATGGTACTACTACTACACAAAAGACCTTAGGAGGAACTCAGAAGATAAGTTTCCATTGAAATTAAGAATTTGTTAAACTTACAACTCTCCTGTGACATTTGTCTTAATCAGGACTTCACACCAAGCACTGAGAACCCAGATATCTGGGAGAGCAAACAAAGCTTGAGAAAGACTGCTTGAGTATTATAGTGGGAACACTAGAGAAATTCCTAGAAAGAATTGAGAATTAATCTGGCTATAAAATACCCCAGTGATATATCCAATTTCCAGTGATAAATACTATCTTAATCACTACCTGAAACATGAAGCCTGGTTGTTTTTCAGTGACCTCCTCCTTTTCTACACTTCTAACAACAATGTGTCTTTACAATATTCCAAATTTGGTCTTCAGATGCCCCCAAATCTGTAATTTTATAATTCTATTCTGGAATTTCTAAGAACCACAATTCTGAACTCTAACTGCATGAAGAAACACCTATGAATGATAATGACGTTGAGTCTCATCCAAGACCCACTGAATGAGCAACTTCCAAAAGGGAGACTTGAGTATCTGTTTTAAAAAGTGTCTGTCCTCAGATTATTTTAGTGCAAACCAGAGTTGAGAAGCACTATTCCATTAGTCCCTTACTCCTAGCACCAGAATGACACTATCCATTCAAAGGCAAAGGCAATCCCGTTGAGAGCTCAAGCAGGAAGTGTCAAGCAGACTTGGCTGTCCTTATCAGCATTGTTCCATACTTTAGGCAAGCATAAGCCTATTTCTTCAGCTTTAAATAAGACATATTAAAAGCACTTAACCTGGAAAACTTGAATTCAACACTAAATTGAATGAAAATCATTTAGCGTGTTTGGAAAATAGTAAGTGCTCAATAAATTGTCTTGATTAACTACCAAATGGTAAATTATTTCCAAACTGTAATCTATAAAAAAGAAGTCTATACAATTTTATTAATAAAAAAAACCCTACAAGCCCTGCCATTTCCTGTTTTCACTACTCTCATAAACTAATATAAGGGGTAAGTACACCAGAACAGACCCACCTCAGATTATGGAAGAAAGCTAACTCGGCTATTTGTAGCTTTTATTTGGTTGGTTTTTAAAAATCAGGTCAAGCTCCTGGTTTCTGCCTGCAATTATTTCACTGCTATATTTTGTATCCTCTTAATACCAGGTATCTTAAAAAGATTTCTCTGATCAAAAGAAGGACCAGAAGTCATATCAATACAAATCTAGCACACAAAAGTACAGTATACCTGAGCATCATATTTAGATTCCTTTAGCCAAGGCATTAACTATGTACACTTTGCAAATTACTGT
Source organism: Pipistrellus kuhlii (assembly GCF_014108245.1). NCBI lineage: Eukaryota > Metazoa > Chordata > Mammalia > Chiroptera > Vespertilionidae > Pipistrellus > Pipistrellus kuhlii. The sequence goes on along the minus strand of NW_023425539.1, from coordinate 2,946,835 downwards.
GCTAGGCACTGTGGCAAATATAAAGATGTGTAAGAGAAAGTTTCTAGCCTACCAATGGCCATTTTATGAATTTAAATGTATTTTAGAAGTTGCCACAACTTAGACACAACACAAGCCAAATCAAGAATAGGAGGCAGGGAGAGATTAAACAAAGAATTTACATGCATACTAGAGGCCCGGTGCAGGAAATTCGTGCACGGTGTGTGTATGTGTTTATGTGTGTGTGTGTGTGTGTGTGTGTGTGTGTGTGTGTGTGTGTGTTCTGCAGCCCAGCCTGCACCCTCTCTAATTTGGGACCTTTTGAGAGATGTCCAACTGCCCGTTTAGGTCCTATCCCAGTGGATCGTGCCTAAATGGGCAGTCGGACATCCCTTTCACAATCCAGGACTGCTGGCTCCCAATTGCTTGTCTGCATTTTTGATTGCCCCTAACCACTTCTGCTTGCCAGCCTGATCGCCCCCTAACCACTCTCCTGATAGCCTGATCAACACCTAACTGTTCCCCTGCCAGCCCGATTACCCCTAACTACTCTCCCCTGCCAGCCTGATAGCCCATAATTGTCCTCCCCTGCATGCCTGGTTGTCTTCAGTTGCCCTCCCCTACAGGCCTGGTCCCCCCCAACTGCCCTACCCTGCCAGCGCAATTACTGCCCTATCCTGCCATCCCAGTCACCCCTAATTGCCCTCCCCTGCCAGGCCTGGTTCTCCCCTGCCTGATTGCCCCTAACTGCTCTCCCCTGCAGGCCTGGTCCCCCCCAACTGCCTTCCTTTGCTGGCCTGGTTCCCCCCAACTGTCCTCCCTTGCAATCCTGCTCCCCTGCCAACTGCACTCCCCTGCCGACCATCTTGTGGTGACCATCTTGTGTCCCCATGAGGGCAGCCATCTTTGACCACATGGGAGTGGCCATCTTGTGTGTTGGAGTGATGGTCAATTTGCATATTACTTTTATCAGATAGGATATGTATAACCCATCGACACAGACAATAGTGTGCTGAAGGCCTGCGGAGGGGAAAGGAGCAGGTAGATGAGGTCAGTGGGAGAGGGGAGGGGACATCTATAATACTTTTAACAATAAAGATAAATTTTTTAAAAAGAATGGTAAAAAAGGAAAGATGATTAGGATGCCCACTTCCCCTCCTCCATCCTTCCAGAGCTGGACTATGAGCTTAATTATTCTCAAAGACAAAAGTGGCATTGTTCTGACTCTGTTGAAGAGATGGTGACACCATGGGATCCTGTATCTGCCCCTGCCCTCAGCACAGATAATGTGCCCAGCCCTCTAAATACTTTACATAAATCACCTCATTTTATTATAACAACTCTATGGACAAGTACCTACTGTTATTATCTCTCCATTTTATAAAAGAGGGAAGTGAGGCTTAGAGAAGTGGAGTGACAAAGCCAGTATGTGATGGAACTTTGACCCTTAAGTCTGAGCTCTTTAATTATTACCATACATGATGCTAAGCCCTGATTCTAGAAGTCAGAGAGGGTCCTCTAACATGCAGAGCCTGATGCCCACATCAAAATCACATAGTCAAGAAGTCAGGATACTGGTTATTCCTAGGGGTGATGGCTGGGAGGGTGAGTAGTGACTGGAAGGGGGCCAGGGTTAGGGAGCGGGTAGAAGAGGAGATTGGTGAATGGGGAGTAATACTCCATTTTGTGATCTAGGTAAAGATTACACAATTTCTTGATGTGGGTTTGTGAAAACTCATCAAGAGATACATAAAAGTGCAAAATAAGTACACTTTATGTACATATATGTATGTATGTGTGTGTGTGTGTATGTGTATATATATATATATATATATACAATATATATATATATATATATATATATATATATATATATATATATATATATATAAAGTTTCTTTATTGATTACAGAGAGGAAGGGAGGAGAGAGAGATAGAAACATCAATGATGAGAATCATTGATCGGCTGCCTTCTGCATGCCCCCTATTGGGGATCGAGCCCGCAACCCAGGCATGTGCCCTCAGCTGGAATCGAACCTGACTCTTCAGTCTGCAGACTGACACTCTATCCACTGAGCCAAGCTGGCTAGGGCTGAATATTTTATTTCAATAAGAGTATAATATACAAAGTACAATAGTGCTCTTTAATTCTTAGTCTTTTTGCTAGCTTCTAGTAGCGTTGACACCGGGAGAGTAATAACCTCTTGGAACACTTTACCCTTCATTATCACAGGATTACTAGGGATTTGGATCACTCAATTTCAGTATCTTATCCTTTCTTTAATTTTTTTTTAAATTTATGGATGAGAGAGAAAGGGAGTGGGAGAGAGAGAGAAAGAAATATTGATTTGTTGTTCCACTTATTTATGCACTCATTGTTTGATTGTTGTATGTGCCCTGACTGGGGATCACACGCGCAACTTTGGTGTATCAGGATGATATTCTAATCATTTGAGCTACCTGGCTAAGGTCTTGCTCCTCTTTTATCAAAAGCCTACCCAAGGAATTTCACTGAAAATAAGTTAATTGTATTGTACCTGAATTATCAAATGCATACACACTGTCAATTTTTATGATTTTAGTTAATATCACATTTTATAAGCTCTTCAAGGAAATAAATGTTAGAGATTGAAGCTCTGATTTGGAGGTGCAAAAATTAGCATAGCTAGAGTTAAAACAATGGTCCTTAACCCTTGTTTCATTAGAGCAATCCTGGGAGCATTTTAAAAATTCCAATACCTGGGTCCCACTCACATAGATCATGATTTAACTGGACTGGGGTGAGACTCTGTTATTAAATTATTTTAAAAAGGTCACCAAGCCAAAACCGGTTTGGCTCAGTGGATAGAGCATCAGCCTGAGGACTGGATGGTCCCAGGTTCGATTCCGGTCAAGGGCACGTACCTTGGTTGCGGGCACATCCCCAATAGGGGGCGTGCAGGAGGCAGTTGATCAATGTTTCTCTCTCATTGATGTTTCTAACTATCGCTCTCCTCTCTTCCTTCCTCTGTAAAAAAATCAATAAAATATATATTTTTAAAAATAAAAAGGTCACCAAGTGACTCTAATATGTAGCCATGATGAGAACCACTTAGTTAACGACAAAGCAAAATTTTAAAAATACCCTTTATATTCAAGATTACTGCAAGTCTCATTTCTCAAATCATCCAATAAATTAATTTTTTTTTTAAAGTTGAAAATTATTTCTCATTTGTTATTCTAGGGTAAAATAGTCAAGCTATTCTTTCTTATACCTTACTCTGGAACAACAACAACAAAAAAGTTTAACATCACAGAAGATTTCTACCAGTGTAATCATTTGGATTGGACCCCCTCCCAAAGGAAAATAATAGAAATACTGTGCATGGCGAAACATATTTTTGCCACCAGCAACACTTTTTTAAATTGATTTTTATTGATTAAGGTATTACATATGTGTGCATATCCCCAATTGCCCCCCCACCCCACTCCCATACATGCCCTCACCCTCTGCTGTCTCTGTCCATTGGTTATGCTTATCTGCATGCATACAACACCAGAAACACTTTTATCTAATTTCCTGAACAGGTGCCCTTATCAGCAATCTCTCTAGTACTATGCAGCAGAGATAATGGAAAAACAATTCAAATAATCCTGAATCTTGGTGGGGACAACTGTTTGCTGTTGACTAACTTGAAACTCATAATAGAATCCACATCTCCCCAATAATAATTTTTCTTTTTTGTTATTGTTCTTTTTATATTTGTGTGTATTCGTTACTGCAATAGTGTCTCTGCTAATGGAGTCTAAAAAAGAAATAAAAAATACACACAGTACAGAGAGCTGAGAGGTAAACATAAATCATCAAAAATGACCACATGTACTTGCTGTTGGCCTACATTACCACCTTCCAGCCAGCCAGCCTATCACTATATCTTCAGGTTTATCCACAAGCATCTTGTTTGTGCTCATAATCTTGAGAGACTTACTAAAGTAGATTTAATGACGATAGCAGTTTTCCCCTCTTATTTTTAAATATATATATTTTATTGATTTTTTTACAGAGAGGAAGAGAGAGGGATACAGAGATAGAAACATTGATGAGAGAGAATCATCGATCAGCTGCCTCTTGCATACCCCCTACTGGGGATGTGCCCGCAACCAAGGTACATGCCCTTGACCAGAATCGAACCCAAGACCTTTCAGTCCGCAGGCCGACGCTCTATCCACTAAGCCAAACCGGTTTCGGCTATTTTGTTTTTAAATTATTATTATTATTTCAGAGAGGAAGGGAGAGGAAAAGAGAAAGAAACATCAATGAGAGAGAATCACTGATCGGCTGCCTCCTGCATGCCCACTACTGGGGGTCGAGCCTACAACCTGGGTATGTGCCTTTGACCAGAATCAAACTCAGGACCCTTCAGTCCTCAGGCTGATGCTCTTTCCACTGAGCAAAGCCAGCCAGAGCCAGTTTCCCCTCTTAAATATAGTTTTACTTCTGAACTAACAAATCATTGTTTTTATTATCCATACAACTTATTCCAACATTTAAAATATACAAGAACAGGATGCTTTAGAAGAATCCTGAAGATTCAACTCCCTTTTATCTTCAACTCATATAGGTAGGTTACTCCAAAACCATTCTCCCACTCCACAAAATGATACAAATGAAAACATTCATAGCAGATGCCATCTAGAAGGATACTGTTGTATTCTCAGATATTTGTCCTGCTTAGAGGAGAATGCAAATCTAGTTTCAAAAAGTATTCTAAACTAAGTAATTCTTACATTTTAGATTTTCTTTTTGTTGCCTCTCCACATTTGATTCTAGAAGGTGGCTTTTTCTTTCTTTAACAATAAAAGGCTAATATCTCTGCCTTTTACTGCACTATCCTATATAATAAAAGGCTAATATTCAAATCAACCAAATGGCAGAACGACTGGTCACTGTGATGCACATGGACCACCAGGGGACAGGCACTCAATGCAGGAGCTGTCCCCTAGTGGTCAGTGTGCTCCCACAGGGGAAGCACCACTTGGCCAGAAGCTGGGCTCACAGCTGGCAAACACAGCGGTGGAGGCAGGAGCCTCTCCCATCTCCGCTACAGCGCTAAGGATGTTCGACTGCCTAAGCCAGTGGTCAGCAAACTGCGGCTCATGAGCCACATGCGGCTCACAAGCCGGGGTTTGCCGCTCTGTTGATTAATGAGTTTGCTGACCACTGGCCTAAGCTGTCAGTAGGGTCCTAAACTGCAAGAGGATGTAGGCCAGGCTGAGGGATCTCCCCAAGTGCATGAATCTCATGCACCAGGCCTCTAGTTTAAACATAAAAGCTGTTTTGGTTGCACAGAGAAAAAATGCATTCCCTACAAGGATATAATATCCAAGCAAAGAAATGAATAGGCCATAAAAAATGCACAATCACCTATATTTGTCCCTCTTCCTCTAGTGGGTGAGAATGATGTCAGAAGAGCATGGAAAGGAGACAAAAAATTAGTTGTATTCTTAGGAAATAAACTAATATAATAAGCATTTTCCTGATCTTCAGGCTGGAGAAGAGACAACCCTGCAACAGTGATGAATTCATTTGTTTCTAGCTGAACCCCCACAAGCACAATAACTGGAATCTCAGCTCATGCAGAGCTTTTTTCCTTCTTTAAGGCAGGATAGCAGTAGTTATGGGGGTGGGGAGTGGAGAGGACACTCAAGTCTCAGTGGTTGCTACAGCCACTAGTATTACATCTTGCCCTAGTCACTGCCTATAATCTTTCTTATCTAGAGCCAAAGTGAAATTCCTGAAGCTAGGGCTAGTATGTTCCTCTTCTATGATCTTTTCCTGTCACACCCGTGATCCTGCTCTGGGGCCTCCAACCGGCATGTGTACAGCAGAAGGAACAAGTAGCTGCTTCTATCCTTCACATGGTTCCCTAGAGGCTGAGTGGGAACCATATGAAGGACAGAAGTGAAGAGAGGAGTGACCTCGATACACTCCTCTCCTCTCTTCTGGAAAAGCCCCAGAAGATCTAAAGCAGCCAACCCTCTTCCAGAGAGAGCCATCCCTTTGCCTCCAGCCAAACTTCTTCCACTCATTCATAGATTTCTGCTCTTCTCCCTATGTACTGCATATGAATGATTTTCACCATCATGGCTTTCCGTGAATACCCATAAAACTAATTTGTTGAAAAATAGATTATACAATAGATTTTTTTTCTTTAAATTTCAGCTTTACTGAGGTATAATTGACAAAAGTGTAAAATATTTAAAGTGTACCATTGTGGTGATGTGATATACATATGCATTGTAAAAAGATTCTCCCCATCTGGTTAATTAATCCATCACTTCACATGTTTATTCTTTTTCTTTTTTTGATGAGAATATTTAAGATTTGCTCTTTTAGCAATTATACAACACACTAGAGGCCCAGTGCACAAATTCGAGCACCATTGGGGTCCCTCGGCCTGGCCTGTGGAATTGGGCCGAAACTGGCTCTCCAACATCCCCCAAGAGGCCCCAGATTGAGAGAGAGCACAGGCCAGGCCAAGGGACCCCACCAGTGCACAATCAGGGCCAGGGAGGGATGCGGGAGATTGGCCAGTTGGGGAGGGACCGCGGGAGAGCTCCAAGGCATGTCCAGCCCGTCTCACTCAGTCCTAATCAGCCGGACCTCAGTAGCAAGCTAACCTACTGATTGGAGTGTCTGTCCCCTGGCCGTCAGGGCACGACATAGAGACTAGTCGACCAATCAACTGTCTGCCCTCTGGTGGTCAGTGCACATCATAGTGAGTGGTTGAGTGGCCTTAGCATATCATTAGCATATTATGTTTTGATTAGTTGAATGGATGACTGGACGACTGGACACTTAGCTTATTAGGCTTTTATTAAATAGGATAGTTTATCAACTATAGTCATCATATTTTACATTAGATCATCAGACATTACTTTTTTATTGCTGAATGTTTGTTCTTAGAGTAGAATCTATATTTTATGCATAATCCTCTTAGCTCTGGGCCCGATGATTTATACATGACAGTCAATCAATGCTTGGTGAATGTATGAATGTACATATAAAGGAATGAGTGAATATAGCTAACCAAATTTCATATTTCTGTTATCCCAAGATTAAAGAGAAAGTTCTTCAGTGATTGACTTTATCTTCTACTCTTCTTTACATCAGGTTAACTTCTATTTTAAACAGTTGTCCAGATGCCATATCACTTCCTTTTTTTTTTTAAATATATATTTTATTAATTTTTCACAGAGAGGAAGGGAGAGGGACAGAGAGCTAGAAACATCAATGAAAGAGAAACATCGACCAGCTGCCTCCTGCACACCTGCCACTGGGGATGTGCCCGCAACCAAGGCACATGCCCTTCACTGGAATCGAACCTGGGACCCTTGAGTCCGCAGGCCGACGCTCTATCCACTGAGCCAAACTGGTTTCGGCCATATCACTTCCTTTGAAGAAAAGTCAAAGTGAGGATTTCAATTTGTTTGCTCTACAAGTAATTTCTTTTTCAAGTTTAAGCCTTCAAATTGGGAAGGAGCTCTTCAATCTCCTTTTATGTGAGGGTGAGAATGGGGAGATGAGAAAAGAGAAAAAAGTGTGGGAAATACTCCCTGAACAAACAAAATGGGAGGATGATCTAATACCTTTAAAATACCAGCCAAGTTTATATAACTACTTTTGCCTCTTGAAGAGAAAAAGCAAAACAAATCTGACTTAAATGAATGAAAGCTCTGGCAATAAAAAGCAGCCCAGGTAATCAGCAAATACATATACTCAACGAATTTTTTCTAAGGAAGAAAACCATTAAAATTATAATCACATTTCATCACTGTTCAACTTCATAAAGATATTCTTCATGTGGATTGCCACTCACTGGTCTCTTTAAGACAAAATCAGTCAAAACAATAAGTCCATCCAAATCCAGAGGACTGCACCACTGACTGAACAAAATAAATCTTGTAGAATACTATACAAGAAGCTGGCACATATTCTGTCAATGATGATGCTGCCTGCTGATAATGAGCTCACTGATGACTGTCAGCTGAGATCTGATGTCAGTGCTGCCCCTGCTTATCACACACTAGACAAAGAATATAACCTTTCTACCCTAAGTCTGTCATCTGCAAATGTTGACAATAAATGAGTGTTCATGTGAATTCATCAGTTAATGTTTTCAAGAACTAGAGCAATGAGCACCACTTCAGCTATTAGTGAGTCACAATAATGACTTCATGCCATTCCAGACTTCTCATCAATGCTGAATGAAGTGCAACTAGTTAAATCAATATAATAGTCAAATGAGATTTTAAAATAGTGATCACCCTATTTCTTGTGCCATGAAAGCAAAGTAAAGAAGACAGTTAAGGAGCTATGGCGATATATAATTGAGAGCCACAGGTTACTTGAAGAGAGAGCTTCTGTTGATGAAACTTCAACAAAATTTATGGAGTGCCTATTATGCAGTTAACATCCTGAAGTTGACAGAAACAAGATTTTCTCATCAAGGTTTGTAGAACCTAATTAGCCATAGCTAGCAAAGGCAGTTATTCTTATGGAAGATATATTTAATTTAAAAAAAAAGTAAATTTAAGTCATTCTGCAACTTTAGCCTGATTTCATGGGTAATTTGCTATAATTCAGCAACTATGCTGGAGGTCAGATGAGATAAATAAAATTATTAACATCTCATGAAATGTAGTTAAGATGATCTAGCTGATTCTCCAGCCAAGTAATTACACTATTTAGCTTAACATTATCAGTAGCTAGGAGTATCAGGTCTATGTATATGGGGGGGGGGGGGGGAGGTACAGTGTCAGCACAAATGCTAAGCAGTTGTCACAGAAAAAAGGATACTACTGGCCAGAAGAAGAAAAAGAATTCCCATTCCTACCCCTGGCAAAAACAATCATATTCTCTTTTGAGGGAGGCTTACTCAAGCTTCCAGGATACAGCACTTTTCTATTTTTTTATAGATATGCTTTGAGGGGAGATTCTTATGCATACAAATATACCATACTGTTGTATATACATTCATTCTAAGTCACTTATTTGCCTTTCCAGATGTTTTGCTGAGTGAGGTCAAATAGTGAAATAATAGGCACTATTCCAGTTGCATTTAAAAGCCAAGGAGCTTTTACTTAATCACCAAAGACTGTATAAAATTATATACCTACGTACATTGGAATCACTAAAGATTTCTGATTCTTCACATTCACAGCAAAGTAATGCTGCTGATTCACTGTCTTCCAAATGAGAGCTCTGTAATACAAATAAGACTGTTTCAGAGATCCAGACAAATGGGCGACAAGGATGATGGAAAAAGCCAGCAGAAATCACTGATTCAGTGTTAGCTCATAGGTGAGAAGCTGCCATTCTGATTAGCAATCACTATTTTGGAAAGAAAAAGCCAACAGGTGATTGTTTAGGTGATTGAAAAGTTGATTATGTTTGATTAGTTGGCTGAAGCATTTCTGTGGTTTCCAATTTATAGGCAATGGGATGTTCTTCTGTAAAGATGGTGCTACTAACTCTTCGTAGTATGTACTCTGGACTCTTCTCAGAATGGTAGGATTGTGTTAATTTATCCTCATATTTAAAGGTACATATTTAATATGACTATTTAAGAGACAGACTTTAAAATATAATATAGTACATGATTGGGGGATGATCTAACTACTAGCTTCATTAGCCCTCTGCTAGCAAGTGTTTATAAGATGAGCCAAAAGACATGCCCTATTCAAGTCTCTCTGACAGATTCCAAAAAAACAAACAAAAACAATTTAAAACCTTTCTTCCACTCTCCAATCTCTTTTTCAAAATCTATTTGGAAGAGTGATAAGGAAAGCAGAACAATACAGTGAAACAACTAGCTGGTAACACAAGAGTATTTTCCCCTTCTGACTAACAATACCACACACACAAAAAAGAGAAAAAGCTCCAACTGTGACCCAATAAGTTCTATTCAAATGCTTGCTGTTTAGGAAACAGCTGCTAGAAACTGAGCTATCCCTACATGGAGATATATATGCTTCTATAATCAAAATTTCTCACTACCACATGATCTGGTAATCCCACCTCTGGGTATAAATCCAAAAGCATTGAAATCAGAATCTCAAAGAGATATCTGCCCTCCCATATTCATTGCAGCATTTTTCACAAGTGCCAAGTTATGGAAACAACCCAAATGCCTATTGATAGACAAATGGATAAAGAAAATGTGGTATCTGCATACCATGAAATATTATTCAGCCTAAAAAAAAAAAAAAAGAAGAAGAAGAAGGAAATCCTGCCATATATGAGAACATGGATGATCCTGGAGGAAATTATACTCAGTAAAATCATTAAGCGAGCCACAGAACAAATACTGCATGATTCTATTCTTTAAAGTATTCATAATAAACTTACAATAGCAGACTAGAATGGTGGTTGAGGGAGAGGAGGAAATGGGGCTTGTTGTTTAACGGGAATAAAGTTTCAATTATGCAAAATGAGTAAGAGATCTGTTGTACAGCTTAGTCCCTACAATACTCTATTGTACACGAAAATTTTTTGTTAAGAAGATAGATTTCATGTTAAATATTCTTACCACAGATCAAACAAAAACAAACCCTAAAGGGCACAAGGAAACTTTTGGAAGTGACAAATATGTTGTTACCTCGATTATAGTGATGGCTTCACAGGTGTATTTATATGTCCAAATTTATCAAATTAAATACATTAACTATGTGCAGTTTTTTGTGGGGTTTTTTTTTTTTGTGTATATCATTTATATCTCAATAAGCTGTTAAACAAAATCTCACTACCAGTGGCTGAAACTGAATCATCTATAACTACTCTATGGTTATGCTAGTTGACTCCTACTTTGACTTTTCAAAGCTGGGGCTGTTTCAACCTGCAGAACACCTATAGATGTTAATTAAGAGTTTGAGAGTGCAAATAAACTTAAATGAAAGAAAGTAAAGCTCAGAATTACTATTTCTGGAAATTGCCTTCTTTTGGTTTATTTCCTGCTTACTTTTTTCCATCTGCTATCCTTTGCCTATTTTTGTTTTTTCTTCTTACAACCACGTCTCATCTTTCATTATCCCTCCCCTCTTCCTCTTTTAGGAAACAAACAAACAAACAACAACAACAACAACAACAACACAAGCATTTAAAATCACTTTCTAAATCCTGCAAATGCATTGTCTTTTATTTCTTACTCCCTTACATTTAGGAGGGAAAAATTTTACACTCATTTGTCTTTTTACTTTTAGCCAGTCTAAAAAATACTTGAAGACTTCTAAAAGTCACATTATAAAAGCTAAAGGCTCAATAAATAACAAATAAAATATTCGAAGGAATTATAAGGGTAGAAATCAAAGCTGCTTTCAATTCTCCCAAATTCTTATATTACAAAAGATAACAGATAATACTAAACAGATCAAAAGTGAAATGTCACTGCCACCGCATATACAAACTGAAAAGATAGAAAAATACAAGGTAATTAATCCAAATTAGTTAAGATTTTAAAGTTTTCGTTCTTATAAATATTTCATGTTTACACTAGTTTTTTGAAAATGATCTTTCAAGAAAGAGGTCCTATAATGACACTTGCATTCTTACAGTTATTTAAAAACTTTACTGCATACTTATTAATTGAAATTCAATTAATTAATATACAAGATATCAAGTTAAGTGTGCTGGTTGCATTAAATATAATTGCTCCTCTGGCCACCATCTACCATTTGTTGGTTTTACCTACACTAGTTGCTGTATTCTTTCTGATCCACACTGTTTGAGAGTTAACACCGGTCTCACTTCACTGGATCATTTGATGTTAATGTTCAGAGGACTTTAGAAATTTTTTTTAAAATTTTAAAATAAAAATAAAATGATCAAAGTAATTGCTTCAGGGAACAAGTATTTACTTGCAACTAACATTTCGTTCTAAATTAAATTCTAAACATCCTAATGGAAGTCAAATGATATTTCAAGATCTTTCCTATGTCTTCTGAGGTCCTGGGTAATTCCAGTTCCTGAATTGTTCCTGGGTTCTGAAGAATAAACTGTCTTGCTTATGACTATAATGGTCTTATTCCAAGAATTAATCCTTAGGAATTATATTATTAATATAATTTAGCATATTAAGTCAGCATATTCTTGAGAAAAATGAGATTATCTAAATAGATGCTAAAAGGTATTTGGTATGTCAAAATTTATGACAAAGATTTTACCTAGACAGGAATCAGGAAGACCTGTGGGAGGAGCTCTCAAACACCATGTCCTCAGGAAACCCTACAGAAAGAACTCTATGTTCACAACAGAGCTCTATGGCTGTACAGCCCCTCTCCTTAACTTCCCTTTCCCCTTGGTAAAGGGTTCCCCCCCTTCTTGTGGAGTGTGTGCACAGGACTTGCCATGTCTGCACCTACAGGAATGCAATCCTTTCTTTTACTTCTGAGAAAAACCGTTTTGGTGAAGGAACACCTACTTGACTTTGTTTTATGGTCAACAGATAAAAATGAACAGTCAATTTTTTGTTTCAAACATTTTTAGTAAGCTAAGAATATATACAGTACTTCTCAGGTTGGTGGACCTTTACCTCAACATTGAATTTCATATTGTGGAAACTCCTCCAATATTTGTTCTAGCATGATGATTGATGGTGATCATACCCAGTTTGTAGTACAGATATCAATTTCCTTTTCTTTCTCTCCCCTCTTTCCTAACCTCCCTCCCTTTCTTTTATCATGTCCCTTCAGCCACTGCAGTAGAAATTTTGAAGAGAATTAAGTTAAACTCATATTCTAGCATTGAAAGTTCCAAGACCAAATCTTAACTAAACTAAATTGAGTTCATATTCTGGCCCTGCCACTTACTAGCCATGTGGTTTTGAACCTATTACCTAATCTCTCTGAGCTCAATTTCCTCATCTATGAAAATGGGCACAACAATAACATCTATCCAATAGAGTCACTGGGAAGACTGTATGAATGATAATGTAAGAAAAGCCCTTAGTTCCTGTTACTTTTTGTACTTACCAATAAAAAATAAATAAAAATAAAAAAGAAAGAAAGAAAAGCACTTAGCATGACTTAACTACCGATGTTGCTACTATTACTGTTGTTCCTAACAACAATAAATATTATTATAGTAATAATAATCTTCTTCCTACATGTAAAAGAATTACACACTTAGATTACATTTTCTTTCAAAGAAACGTCTGTCATCTAGGAAAATTTTGCTTCTACAAAATTATTAAGTTTTTCATTTCCAAATAAAGACAAATTTGTATTCCCTATATAACCCTGGAGTATTGAGCTCATGGAGACTCATTCATTAGCATTTATTGTACCCCCACTATGTACTAAGCACTTTTCTGGGTGCTGAATTAGTTACAGTAAAACACCAAACCAAAGGGAAAGATAACTAAACAGATTCCAAAAATAGTGTTTTGTTTTTGCTTTTTATGGCTACCCAAAACCCACAAATATAAGGATATGGCTCTGTGGCCAAGTACTAGTATACCCCTTTGGACAAGTATTGTTTGGAGAAAAATATAGGCTAAGGTTGTTGGTAAGAAAAACACATCCATGTATAACAAAAAGTTCCAAGAACAGCTTCTAAACAAGAATTACAGTAATAAAACATTGTAATCTTTATATAAAATATATGGTGCAAGGACTCATGTACTAAGAAGGATGTTTTGAAAAGTGTTAAAATCTAACTTCTGCAGTTACCTAACAACTTGTAAGCAGAAGTCTTAAGAAATAATCCCACAAGAGTCAAACCCTGTTGTAACTGTTTAGTCTCTCTTATTATATTCTTGTTTTAGGTTAGTGCTTTTAAGAAACAGAAAACATTGAGTCTTGCATTTCTTTTGTCTTCCTTTTTTCTCCATCTTTTCTGTCTACAACTGTTTTTGGGAAGTTCTAACTAAGTGAGTACATTGTAGTTGTTCTGAAAGAAACAAGCGATTTAGTAAATGTACTGACTGACCTCAAACAATGAATGCATGTGTACCCTAAAGCCTGATCACCACTTTGGGACTAAGATCTTTTAACCCTTTAAAGGCAAAGACAAGAAGTAGGTCTTATTTATTCTGACACTTAAGTGTAACTGGATTGACAAAGCAATGTCATAGCCTAGGGATGACCTTCCTGAGAAAAATCTCTCTGCAGTCCCTAACTCCAAGTGACACATTAAAAATTTTTTCTTTTTAAAATTATTACGTCCCCATAACTTACATTTTTTATAACTCAAAGTTTGTACCTTTTGACTCCTTTCACATAGACAACCGTTAATCTGTCTCTGTGTCTATGAGCTTAGTAAAAAACATTATTTCAATATGTAATATATGCACACAGTAAATAAGATTCAGAAGGTATCAAAAGTTTTTAATTTTTCTCCCCAACCCTGTCCCCTACTTCCTAGTTCTCTACAGCCTCATTCCCAGAAGTAATCACCATGCCAGTTTCTTGAATATCTTTTCAGAAATATTCTGTGTGCATAAAGCATTGCATATGTATACTAGTATATCCTTTCTCTATAATGGAAGTACTTCACACTATACCTATTTTTCTGTCATTACCTTTTAACAATACCTTTGTTTAACTATTTAAAAATTTTTAAACTGTGGTAAAATAACGTAACATAAAATTTACATCTTAATCATTTTTCAAGTATAGTGTTTATTAGTGTTATATTCACATTGTTATTCAACCAATTGCCAGAACTTTTTCATTTTGCAAAACTAAAAATATAAAACCCATTAAAAGAAAAACACAAAAAACCTCCTTGTTTCCTTCTCCCACACTCCTAGGCAATCATTATTTTACTTTATGTTTCTATGAGTTTCATTACTCTAGGTACCTCATAAGTGAAATCACATAGTATTTGTATTTTTGTGACTGGCTTTTTTCACTTTGCATATAATGTCCTCAAAGTTCATCCCTATTGTAGCATGTGTCATATTTCCTTCCCTTTTAAGACTGAATAGTATTCCACTGTAGTATATACTAGTATATTTTGTTCATCTATTTACTAGTCAATGGACATTTGTTTCACTATTTTTTATCAGGTAGGTCATCCTTAGGCTATGAAATTCCATAATATTCTGTTTTATAGAAGTTCCACAGTTCAGTTAATCAGTCCTTCATTGAGTTACTTGTAATTGTATTTTATAATTGGCTGTATAACTAATTACTACAAACTTGATGGCTTAAACAACACAAATTTATTCTAGTTCTGAAGTCAAGAGTCCTAATATCAAAGTGGTGGTAGACCCATGTTTCTTCTGGGAGCTTCAGGGGAGTATTATGGGCTGAAATATGTCTCTCCAGCCAAAATTTTATGTTGAAATTCTAATTCCTAGTACTACATAATGTGGTTGTACTGGAGATACAGTATTTAAAGAGGTCATTAGGTTAAAATGAGGCTATTAGGGTGGGCTCTAATCCAGTATGACTTTCCCCTTTTAAGAGGAAGAGATCAGGACCCACACTTGCAGAGGAAAGACAATGTAAAGACAGAGGGAGAAGACAGACATGTACAAGTTAAGGAGAGAGGCCTGAGGGAAAAAATAACCCTGCGAACACCTTGACCTCTGACTTCTAGCCTCCAGAATATAAGAAAATAAATTTCTGTGATTTAAACCCCAGTCTGTGGTACTTGTTAAGGCAACCCTAACAAACTAATACAGGAGGAATCATTTCCTTGCCTTTTCCAGAATGTAGAGGCTACCTGTGTTCTTGCTTGTGGCTCCCTTCCTCCATCTTTAAAGTCAGCAAAAATGGGTTGAGTCTTTCTCATATCATATCAATCCAACATCCTCGCTGTCTCCCTCTTCCACTTTTAAAGGTACTTATGATTACACTGGCCCTACTGGGATAATATAGGATAATCTTACTATTTTAAAGTCATCTGATTAGCTACCTTAATTCCATCTGCAACTTTAATCTCCCCTCTCCCTTTAAATAATGTAATAATAATATATTCACAGGTTCACAGGGGACTAAGATAAATTCTCTTTTGGGGGACCATTATTCTGCCCACCATAGAATCTTCTTTTCTGCAACTTTTACTGAGAATTAATTTTTAGAATCCAATATTCACACCAGTCAAGTGGGAAGCTCAAAATTAATACTAAAACAATACTATACCCAGGTACTTGCACATAAAGATGTTCCTAAAAACTTAGTAGTAGCAGCAGAATGTTTGAAATTGCTTTTTCTGGAGAGACTGAGGAATTGGATTGGATACAACTATACTATTTCACACAGGCCTCTTTGTAATCAATGGCCCAGATATGTAAGATCATTGGCTAGTATTAAGAATATAATCTATGGCATTGAAGGACAGCAATAATTAGACTGAGTCAACTTGAAAGTTTAAAGCAAAACGAATTGGTGGTCCCTTCTAGCCATCCACAGTTCCTTGCACATATTTTCTAACCCTTATCTCACTTCGTTGTAATTATGTCTATATATATTGTTTCTCTCCCTCTAGAATGTGAGCTTTTCAACTGTATCTCTAGGGCCTGGCACACAGAACACATCCAACAAATGTTCAATAAGTAAGTGACTTAGCATTAGTTGTTTCAATTCTTCCTCGTTGCCAATAACAATAACGCATATTGAAGAAGTTATTATCTTTGTGTATAGGTATGGTTAAGAGACCAACAGTCTTCATTATCCTAAACACATGATGTTTGTCCTTTAATTAGTCATAGTAGCAACAGCTCCTGAAGAGCCAATTGTTACATGAGACACTGCCTTCCTTGGGCCCCAGTCAACATGGAGGCTATATGCCAAAAGAGCATCTTTATTTCTTAGATCTACTTAGCAAGTCGGCTTGTCAGTGGCTGAGGCAGTGTAGGTATTCAAGCCACAGTACTCCTTAACTCTGACGTGCAATAATCCCATTTCACTTGCAAAAGTATTGCTGCTCTCCACTCCTTGCATGTAAATGCAGCTCTTTTTATGATTCCACAGGTTTGTTTCTCTACTCATTACTCCCTTCAGAAAGAACATAATCTCTTAATCTAAATCATTTATTTAAAATTAAATTGATTGGGTTTACATTGGTTAATAACATTATATAAGTTTCAGGTATACAAGTCCATAATACATCATCTGTATATTACATTATGATAAGCTCACCACCCAAAGTTTAGTCTTCTTCCAATACCTTATATTTGACCCCCTTCATCTTCCCCTTCACCTCCCTCCCCTCTGGTAACCACCATACTGTTCTCTGTGTCTATACGTTTATTTGTTCATTTGTTGCTTTCTGTTTTATATCTCACATAAGAGTGAAATAATATGATTCTTGTCCTTTTCCACCTGACTTATTTCAGTTAGTGTGATATTCTCAAGATCCATCCATGTTGTCACAAATGGCAATATTTCATCATTTTTATGGCTGAGTGTTATTCTACTATATGGCTACTATCAATAAGACAAAAATAACAAGTCTAGGTTATTGAGAGGGTGTGGAGAAAAGAAAACCCTTTACACTGCTGGTGGAAATGTAAGTTGGGGCAGCTTCTATGGAAAACATTATAGACATTTCCCCCCTCAAAAAAAAAAATTAGGAATTGAGCTAACATATAACCCAAATTTGAAAACACTTATTCATAAATAAATATATATATATATATATATATATATATATATATATATATATATATAAGTTACTACAGAATTATTCACAATAGCCAAGATATGGAAATAACTTGTGTCCTTTTCAATATAAATCTTATACATCTTTGAAAGCACCAATCAAATCCCAGAATTTCAAAAAGCTTCAAAATGATGATTTCAGTCTCACCAATTTCCCTCTCCTTGAGCCTTCAGGGTAGGGGTTGGCAAACGACAGCCTGCTTTTATATGGCTGTAAGCTAAAAATGGTTTTCACTTTCAAAAAATGTTTTTATTGATTTTAGAGAGAGAGGGAGAGAGAGAAACATAGATGAGAGAAAGAAACATCAACTGGGTCCCTTCTGCAAACCCCCTACCAAGGACTGAGCCCGCAATCCAGGCGTATATCCTGACCTGGAATCAACCTGCAACCTTTCAGTGCATGGGACAATGTTCACACTGACCAGGGCGGTTTTCACATTTTTAAAAGGGTTGTTAGAAGAAAAAACAAAAAAGACAAAGAATATGCAACAGAGTCCATTTGTGGCCTCAACAACTAAAATATTTACTGTCAGGCTTTAACAGAAAAAGTTTGCTGATGCCTGGCCTAGATAGTTTATACAGATTATTGATACATTGCTTACCCTGTTTCCCCGAAAATAAGACAGTGTCTTATATTAATTTTTGCTCCCAAAGATGCGATAGATCTTATTTTCAGGGGATGTCTTATTTTTCCATGCGGTAGGTCTAATTTTCGGAGGATGTCTTATTTTCGGGGAAACACGGTAGAACAATCTCTAATCTTTGTATAGATTATAGTCTATCTCCCTATAGTAGATTCTCTCTGTTGTTTATCAACAGTCATTTCTCACCTCTCTCACTTACCAGTTCTACCAATGCAGCTGAAAATGTCATATACCTGTCTTTTCAGCCTCCGTGAAGGCCAATGAAGTTATATATCCTAATCCTGGTCAACAAAACTAGAGGGCAAGTGTACCAGGGGCTAATGGGAAATACTTTTCACCTTGATAAAGAAGAATTGAAAAAAACTGCTCTTTCTCTAGCTATGGATGCAGTGGTACAAAGAGCTGTCTACAGCTGTGACAGCCACTTTGTAACCTTGAAAGGAGAGGCCCAAGGATACAAGGCAACATGCTAAGGAGGACAATACAGAACAGAGGAAAGAATCCAGAACTATTGAGGCACAGCCTTTCCTCTGGGCTTCTTATGTTAGGAATGTCATAGTTTACCCTACCCCCCTCCCTTTTTATTAGTTCACCCTACTTCTAATACGGTATTTTGGTACTTTCAATGGAAAAACTTCTATCTAACTCCCTAAGCCCAGACCCTATCCCCAGATTTTCATATCAGAAAATCTGGGGATAGGGTCTAGAAATGTGCCTCTATCAAGCCCTCAGGGGATTCTGATAGATATTTAAGTTTGAGAGCTACTAGTCTAAAGTATTTGCATCTGTAGATAGCACTTAAATCATTGCTTTAGATTTTATGTACATGGAGAGCCGGGCTGCCAATGATAAGATCTGATTAATTTCTGAGTAATGACTCTGCATGAAACCTGTCACCCACTGAGTCTGAGAAGATTCCTGAGTGTACAAAAGCAACTGAGGAGTCAGCTTTTATGAAAATAACAGATGGACAGTTACCATAATCAGAGGATTTAACATTTGTTACCTTATTAATAAAAAAAACTCAGTGAAGTTACACACTCCAAAATTATTCATTAAATGTGACAGAGCAAGAATTTTAACTCAAGTCTCTTAGATAACAATATTCACACTCTTCCACCTATCCCTCCTCTTCTAAGTTTTTAATTATAGTTAACAGAGAGAAGGTTTAGAGGGTTTCCCTGCCCCATTTTATTGAGGTATAATTGACATATTTGTATTTGTTTAAGGTATACAACATTATGACTTAATATATGAATATTTTGTGGATTTAGAGGTTCTGCTTTTAGTTTTTTGAATGTTCACTTATGATAGTATCAGGTCCTCTACAAAAGCTACAAATAGCAAATTCACACTCTCACACAGAGATAATTTGAATATATATTTTTAAAAGTCCACCAAACCCTGTCATCTCCTTAAAGTTTCTTTTCTCCCCCCTTCTCTTTTTCTGATATAAACATCTGTTCTTGAAGGGCATATTTCTAAAATAGGAGAAAAATCCCTAAGCAGTGATTCTCAAGTGTGGGATTCTTCAGATTCTTCAGTTCTCCAGCAGCATCACCTGGAAATATGTCACAAATGCAAATTCTTAGGCTCCACCTTTGTATCTCCCATATCAGAAAATCTGGGGATAGGGTCTAGAAATGTGCCTCTATCAAGCCCTCAGGGGATTCTGATAGATATTTAAGTTTGAGAGCTGCTAGTCTAAAGTATTTGCATCTGTAGATAGCACTTAAATCATTGCTTTAGAAACAAAATGATGGAATCATATCATTCTAAAACTAGTTCTTTTAAAAAATATATATTTTTATTGATTTTTTAGAGAGAGAGGAAGGGAGGGGGATAGAGAGACAGAAACATTGAGAGAGAGGAAGTCATCGATTTGCTGCCTCCTGCACAGCACCCACCAGGGATCGAGCCCACCACCCAGGCATGGGCCTTGACTGGAAATCGAACTGGCAACCTCTTGGTTCCTGGGATGATGCTCAACCATCCTGACACACCAGCCAGGCTAACACTAGTTCTTGATAGCAAAACTAACAATAGGAAATTGGTACATTGTCAGTGAGATGTACTAGTAAAAGTGGTCTTCCATATGCACAGGCTATTCAATATACATAAAGAGAATTTATGTATTTAATAAATGCTTATACAGGATTCTAAAAAATAATCATCCACAAAAGAACAAATTGATAAATGACTAATGAACAAGTTTATACAATAAACACAGGGAAAGACAAAGAAGTCGATGGTGGATTGTCAGCCCTCACTGAAAGCCCACAAAAAGAATAAGAATAAAATAGCAGCAACTCAGAACTTTTAGATCTGGAATCTCAAGATACAAAAGAAATCTTTGGTTTTCTGTCTCTAGCTGTTAATTAAGTGGCTCAAAGTTAATATACAATCCATAAAAAAACTAGTTTGTCTCAATTTAGGCAAATCAAATACTCATATTATTTTCCATTTTTGGCTAGGCCTCTGCTATTAACAAATTAGCTGCTTACCTTTCCTCCTGTTCTGTGTAGGAGTTATTTTTTTTTTTTTTAATCAGTTCTGTTAACTTCATGAATGACAGCAGGTTAGCCAAACAAGAAAGTGCAGAAAGATCAATTCCATGTGTTTTGAAAGCATACAATTCTTGTTGACCTCCATTTATTTGGTAAGCCATCCTACATATTATCTTCATGGTCTTTAAAATCTTAGAATTCTAATTATTTCCCTGCTCAGACCAATGTATGAGAGCTATATGTGGTTTAAACACAACCATCAATTATCCCCAACCCCTGCCACAGAAACACCTTTCAAAATTTTTCGTGTAGCTAGATTTGGAACCTAGGCTATGAAAATGAATTGGGAAGGAAAAAAGTGAATTGGGTTTTTCAGATGCTAATGTGTATACCATGTAATATGACCACTGTATGCTTCTGTACAGTGTGCAGAGAGATGAGGCTCTGTTAATCTTTTGGGGAATGCATGTTTGAAGAGCAAAAAGAAGGCTACTTTAGAGAAACTAGGGGAATTCAGAAAACAAGAGGAATTTGAAGACAAGAAGACACTGAGCGAGAAAGAGAAAAGCCTGACTTGGACAACTGTCTGGGGATGGGTGCCAGGAAAGAAAGACAAGTGCATAAGATTGCTGTAACTGAGATAGCATCCTGAGACGTTACCAAGTCAGGTTTCAGATGATTGTGAAAAGAACAGTTTTTACTTAGAACCAAGGATTAGTCCTATTTCCCAGCATATAAAGAGCTCAATTCCTTCTTTAATATATTAAGAATTGAAAGATTTACCTCTAATATGAGAGGAGGAATCTAGGTGAACAAGGAAGGCAAGCAATACTTAAAATTAAAGACTAACAGCATTCTGACCACAAAATCTCACAATGCAGAAAGATCATTTTGTATTTTAATTATTAACTGGAGTATGATGAAAGAAGCTGCCCAGAAGGAACTAAAAGGTTGTAAACCTCAGGTATAATCTTTCAAAGAAATTCACTCCCTATTCTCTGAAGAAACAGTTACATCAATCATTAAAACTACCTGAGGAATTAGCACCTGAATGTCTCCCTAGAGCTCTCCTTCCCTGATCCACTCTCAGCATGTGCTAAAAATCACAATCAGTTTTGGGTGTGATAGAGGTAGGGCCTTTTCCTCAAGGTCCTTGAATTCATAAAACTTTTGAAAGGTGAGAGAAGCCCTATTACAAAATCAGCCCTTCTCTGCCTTGTCTCCTTAATCACACACATTACAGGGACGGATACCATAGTGAGACAGCCAAACTCCTTGGGGGAAACCCTCATGCAGATAGGAGACAAAGTGATCACATAAAATTCAGTTTCCACTAAAGCATTCTAAGAAGGGTCACTTAGACAAATATTAGTCATGGGCCTGTGGAGTCCTTCTCACTCCTCTCAAGGGAAGAAACAGACAAGATTTTTCAGCACCTCTCATCTAGTATCAGAGAAAATAACCTAGAAAAGTGGGACTTTATGGAGGACTAATAGAAGTCAAAGCTGACTATACATTGAGCAATGTAAGGAAATGAGCAAAAGGATGAGAGTGAAAGTGTCTGAAGAGATTCCAGCCATAAAATAGCAATGTCCCAAAGCCAGAGAACAGAGGAGCAAGAGTCTAAAGAGAAGAACTGATCAAAGAAAGAGGGCGTTTCTCTAAGTTTAGTATCCATTTTAGGAAAAGGATTTTGGAGATGGATTCAGAAATTGCTTCAAGGGTCAGAGATTCCAAGGAGATGGTCAATACCAAGGGGCTCTTACCTCTTAAACCACAATTGGAAAGTATCATAAAAATCATTGTGGTGAGAAACTCCCAAAAGCTAAGAAGTAGTGTGGTGGTTCTGGTGACAAAGAAATACCTCCTACAACCAAGAAAATGTTGGTTGCCCCAAATCCAAGCCAACCATGACTTAAAGATGAGTTTGCTGGGAGTCAAATTTGAGGTCAGGCTCCAGGGCCAGCCAGAAGTGTGTCTCCTTGCAATGGTCCTTGACTCAGGTTGGCTACTAAGGTCTCACACTCACATCTCCATAGTTTTTCCACTAGAGCCATGGCAGTTTTCCAGGGACTGTGGATCCTATGGAGGCCAACGGGGAACACGTTGGGTCCCTAAACTTCAGGCCAAAGGAAAGAGCCAGAACAAGGATGTAGCCCCAACTGACAAGAGCAAAGATACTAGACTAGACCATAGATCCAAAAGAGGAGAGTGACAAAGAGGGATGCAGGATCAGGAAACTCAGAAGGGGAAATCACCTTGCCCAGGCCAACGGCTTCGCAGAGACCCTTGTGAACAATACCCTCTGATTACTGTCACAGAAAGGAGTTCCTCTGAATAGCAACTTATAGAAAAGAATGAGTAGCCTTTGACAGTGGCTGTTCCTTAAGAACAGAGACGTGGTGCATGAGGGTCATTGCAGAAATCAAAGTCCAGATCAGCCTCTGCACAGAGCTAAGCTCAGTAAAACCAGAGCTCTTTTCATGAGCAGCAGGGATACATAATGAGCATAAAAGTTATGATAGTGATTGTCCTAATTCTAGAGAAAATCCTGGAGTTGATGCATGGACTTCTTACATGGGACATTACTCAGCACAAGGCAGAACTCCAGGACCAGGCAGCACCCCTAAGTAAAGCAAACTGACAAGTGCAATGTCATATAGACATCAGTCAGGTTCTGAGAGCCAGAATTATCTGAGCCTGATCAGGGTTGCCAGAAACCAGGATATTCCAGCAGAAAATCCCCTCTACGAAGATAATTTCTCTAAAAACAAACAAACAAACAAACAAACAAACCAAAAACCTTAGTTCTGATATCCTCTAAAAGGGAGGATCTCTGTTTTTCATAAATCAGAAAGTTATTTCCAAACATATTATCTTCTAACTGGGGAAATAACAACAAACCAGAGAAACCTTTGATGTGGGAGTTATCCTAAGCCCATTTTGCTATTTTCACTATCCCCACTATCTAGATTATAGATGGAGAACAAATAATAGTATAAGAACAATACTGGTATTCTTGGTTGATAACTAAACCACGTGAATCTTAGAAAATTATTGTTTAAAATACCATAATTTACTTCTCGACCTTTGCCACAATAAAATAATTCTATTAGGAAGAAAACCAGCCCATCAGGCAACACAGTGGAATCCTGTACTCTCCAGAAACTTTAAATCTGGACCATATTTTCTCCAAATCCTCAGCTCAATGTTATTAGGTTATGTGGATTTGTCAAAGGAAGGTGGTTAGAAAGATTCAAAGTGAAAATCACCCTACTAAAGTAGTTACACTCTCATTGGAAATAAAAAATAAAAAACCTTTACTACCAAACCCCAATTTTTAGGTCCAATTTGGGTAGAAATTAGACTACGCAGTGTCATAGAATAAAGCTTCCTCTGATTAAAAGTCTCTAATTTCAAATTTGTGAAGCAATGTCATTTTTTCTCTAATCCTCAAATAATTGCAAACTGAGATGGTGGATAAATCCCTCTTGTGGTTTGAAGCTCTGAGTTGTTTGCTTAAAGCATAAGAAACAGTTTCATATTTTGACAAAAAGGTCACTTGTGGTTAGGATTTATAAAACTCCCTTCTTCAAAGACTGTTCATAATTTACATCTAGCTAAGCAATACCCCCAGTTTCCTCAATCAAATGAAGATACTTTTTAATTTTTATAACAGCTTTTCAGTTTTTTGTGTATATTTTAACATTCATGTTTAGAAGACAAATTTTCTTAAATAGTTATTTCCTACATACTCCTAAGTCTATAATGAGTCTGGAAATTTTGAGAACAAGAAAAGAAGCATTGTCATTTCCAGCTCTACAGAATCTTACAAAGGAAGTTATCACTTCCTTTGAAATTTTGAAAGTTGTGGTATGTTTGGGGGGAACATGTAGTTAGACTCTTCATTCTATTATACTTGATCAGTGGGCAGATGGGAATCTCAAAAGGGAGACAACGTATTCATGCTCTCCCAGCAAACCTTATTTGTTTATCTATCTATCTATCTATCTATCTATCTATCTATCTATCTATCTATCTATTTACTATATTTTTATTGATTTCAGAGAGGAAGGGAGCGGGAAAGAGAGATACAGAAACATCAATGAAGAGAGAGAATCATCAATCAGCTGCCTCCTGCATGCCCCACACTGGGGATTGAGCCCACAGCTTGGGCATGTGCCCACAACTTGGACTGTAAATTGAACCGTGATCTCCTGATTGACAGGTGGATGCTCAACCACTGAGCCATGCTGGCCGGGTTCAGCAAACCAACTTTTAAAAGTCCCCCCAAAATTCAGCAATCAACCAGCTTCTACTACTTTTTTTCCAAACTTCAGGCTGAGAACCATTAATGGCTTGTGAAATCAAGTTAGTGGCTTGTAGCAACATGGTATTTGTGTGTGTGTGTGTGTGTGTGTGTGTGTGTGTGTGTGTGTTTTAAACCAAATAGAATAGAAAATATTAGAGTATACTGCATGAAGAAAAAGAAAGAATTATTTCATGAAACTTGTTTTTGATTCTAGGTGTATGCATACTCAAGCATATCAGGTCATAATGTAAAATGTACATCTTATTGTGGATCTCAGTCACAAGAATTTGGAAGCTACTACTCTAGACCCGGGTCGGCAAACTGTGGCTCGGGAGCCACATGCAGCTCTTTGGCCCCTTGAGTGTGGCTTTTCTACAAAATACCACAGCCTGGGCGAGTCTATTTTAAAAAAGTGGCATTAGAAGAAGTTTAAAAAATTTGGCTTTCAAAATAAATTTCAATCGTTGTACTGTTGATATTTGGCTCTGTTGACTAATGAGTTTGCCGACCACTACTCTTGACTACAAGTTTCATGAGGAAAGAGATCAAGTATACTAACTCACTCATTACTGTATATACCCAGCAACTAAACACAGTACCTAGCAATTAGAACAGGCACTCAATAAATATTTGTTAGCTGATTACCCACTATGCATTCTTATATTATTAATACTATGCTCCATAAGTCAAAATTTAGATTGAATCCAAGTAATTACAAAATATATTTTATGAGAATACTAAAAAGTACTCTCAGTAAGTTTAACAATTCCTCCATGGCTTGCCCTCTGACATGTTAAACAAATGGTAGATCTAACAGGAAATGACAGAATGCAAAGCTTTGGGAACTGAAAATCTAACTGATCACCCCCAGGATATCTGATATGATCTTACTATGTACATAATCTGATCTAATATGCACAAACCTGAAAAACACAGAATTGAGGATCAGAAAACATAGTAACAACTAATGGCTAAATGACTTTGGCAAATTGAGGATCAGAAAACATAGTAACAACTAATGGCTAAATGACTTTGGCAAATTGCTTTATAACCTCTCTGAGCCTATTTCCTCAATTGGGAAGACAGGCTGTAACAACCATATAAATGATTACCAAACCAAATAAAATAGATGTACTTCTAGAATAAAATATAGGAGAAAATCTTTGTGGCACTGGGTTAGGCAAAGGGTTCTTAATGACACAAAACCAAAAACCATTAAAAAATTTTATAAAATGGATTTCAACAAAATTAAAAACTTTTGCACTTTGAGCCCTGGCTGGTGTAGCTCAGTGGTTGGGGCATCGCCCCATGCACCAAACATTTGTAGGTTCAGTCAGGGTACATGCCAGGATTTCGGGTCCAAAGTAGCAGATGTTCTAGACATGTTCTAGTAGCAGACAGTGATTGCTGATAGATGTTTCACTCTCACATCAATGTTTCTCTCGCTGCCTCTCCCTTCCTCTCTCTCTGAAAAAAAAAAATCAATGAAAAATCTTAAAATAAAAAGAAATAACTTTTGAAAGACACACTTAAGAAAACAAAAAGCAAGCTACAGACTAGGAGAAATATTTTCAAAATATGCCTGACAAAGTACTTGTATACAGAATATATAAAGAATTCTTACAACTAAATAAGATAAGCATCTTAATAAAAAATAGACAAAAGATTTCAACAGATCCTTCACCAAGAGAAGACAGAGCAAATAAGCACATGAAAGAATGCTAGCGAGGTACCACTTATTGATGGAAAGATTTAAAAAATGGATAAACTACAGATCATAATATGACACTAAAAGATGAAAAGAATACTTTCTGGATTTTTGCCCAGATTGTAAATTACTAATATAGCAAAGACTTTAAGGGAAAGTACAATAACTTCATATAAGAGGAAACTAATAAATGTTTAAACCTAGTTCATTGCAAATGAGTTTAAAATCATGATGCTATATAACTAACTTTTTTTACAACTGCAGAGCAGTATCTAGGATGATAGCAAGTTGAATAAATGAACTTCTTTAGAATTATGTAAATCAGCGTTTCCCAAACTTTTGACATATGTGTACCCCTTCTATAATTTTCGTAACGCTGAGTACCCCTCGTACTCATGAGAATGTAGAATTAGGTGCAGCTAAGCACGGTGCAGTGCATATCCCCACCAATCTACAGTGCTATGTGTACCCCCACCAAACTCTTCCCGTACTGCTGTGGGTACGCGTACCACACTTTGAGAAACACTGAAAATGATTTGAAGTATTTATAGCAGCATTTTTCAACTGGTATGCCACAAGAATTTTTAAAACATACAATACCTAACTAATTTAGTCAGGGACATTGACCTCTTTATCCCTTAGACTGTCAAATAAAAAATATGACAATAATAATAGAGATATAATCAAAATTATACCTATATTTTGGTCAAGTTGGCAAAAAATATATTATTGATAAGCCGCAGAATTTTAGTAATTAGTTTATGAGTGCCATGAGATTAAAAAAAAGGTTGCAAATCACTGGCCTATGGCAATAAGAAAATAATTTAAATTGCTAAATAAGAGTGATTAGTGATCATGGAAAAGTATTACTAAAAGTAATAATTTAGCATTTTCATTGCCATTTTTACTTACATAAAGAAAAATATCACATTTAGTGACATAGATTAGAATCTCTGGTCAGCTAATTATGACCCCTATTTCTTCCCAGGTTTAGTTTTTAAGGTTGAAACCTTTATGTCTATTAAAAATAAAACTATACCTTTCCTTTGGCCCAGCAACTCTATTTCTAAAAACACTGTAATTTGATGAAATGATATTTTTCTGTTATTCATTGCAGTATAACTAATGCCTGGATTTGGTTAGTTAATTAATTATGGCACACACCTATGCAATGGAATCTTATCTAGGGAGCTTTTTATGTACTAATATAAAATATTTCTAAGTTAGACTAAGTGGGGGGAAAAAGGGAAGGTACAGAATGTTGTGTATATTGTGATGCCAGTGTAAAAGAGGGAAAAGAAATACACACACACACACACACACTTGCTTGTCTATGCATAGAACACTTCCAGAAACAGACACAGAACAATAATAACATTAGTGGTATGTGAAGAGAAGAACTAGATGTCCAGGGGACAGAAGTAAGAAGACCTTTCACTATATGTACACCCTTTAATAAAACTTTTTGAATTTTGAATTTTATGAAGTTAAAAAAACAAACTTAAAAACTAATAATAACAATGAAAGAATTTACTTAGCCTTTTAGCAGTAGGCAAGCCCAGAGCAGAGAAAATCCATATTGGATTAAACTCTTGACATGTGGGTGAAAATAATGACAGCTGTCACAGAGGCACCTATCTAGGCCTGTGTGAGCTCCTTTGGAGACCTGAAGTATTGATATCATTAACACAAAATCTGTATGTGTCATCATTTAGAAATTGAATCAGCAAATGCCCAGTAGAATTCCCATGCTTTCATTATTCATTTGATCAACAAAAATAACAGTTTTCTTCTGTAGTATCAAGACTTTCTGAAATTGTGAGATTCCCTTAGGCATTTCTGAAACTTCCCACATGACAAGGAAGAGAAGTAAAATATGGAATTTTAGCAATGAAACTGGCTAACAGGGTTATGGGGCATCTAGAAGTCACGGGATATGTCTCTCAGAGGGAAGGCTGTGTTTTAAAAAAACACACAACAACACACCAACATCTGCTATTAAAATTAGTTCTGCACAAATGCTTGCAGATTCAGAGCAGCTGGCAGTCTTGCTTGCATTTTGCCCTTTGGTGGATCATAAGCAAGTCACTGAATTTTCCATTTATCTAGTATTTTTAGAGAACTGGCAAATTTATGTTCTGGAGCATCGGATTCAGAATGTTAATATCCTACTAAACACTCGTTAAAGCTTGAGATATTCCTAGAGCAACTGAAAACTTACCTCTAGTCTCTCAAAAATTGAAAATATACTCTCTTGCAGTAAGCAAATCCTTTTCATGTCAGTGTGGAATAGAGATACATTATTCTGTTTACACTCAAGGCCTGGTGCACGAAATTTGTGCACAGGGGTGGGAGGGTCCTTCAGCCAAGCCTGCACCCTCCTCTCCAATCCAGGACCCCTTGGGGGATGTCCTAAACTGGCAGTGGGACATCCCTCTCGCAATCCAGGACCACTGGCTCCTAACTACTCACCTGCCTGCATGCCTAATGCCCCTAACTGCTCACCTGCTTGCCTGATCACCCCTAAACCACCTCTTCCTGCCTGCCTTGTCTCCCCTAAGGCCCTCCCCTGCCAGCCTGGTCACCTCCAAAGTACATATGGCTGGGGTCCCTCACCATGGCCTATGCCCGCTCGCAGTCTGGGAGCCCTCGGGGGATGTCCTCAGGGGAGGAAGCCTAAGCCAACAGTCAGATATTCTTAGCTCTGTTATGGAGGTGGGAGAGGTTCCTGTCACTGCTGCTGCTCTTGTAAGCTGTAAGCCCAGCTCAGGACTTCTGGCTGAGCAGCACTCCGCCTGTGGGAGTTCACTGACCACCAGGAGGTAGCTCTTGCATTGAGCAACTGTCCCTGGTGATCAGTGTTTATCAGAGAGACTGTTGTTCCACTATTTGGTTGATTTGCATATTAGCCTTTTATTACATAGGATTAGTGTTTTCTGACTAATTTTTAAAAATAAATCAGAAAATGTCCTACTTATTTAATTGAAACTGAAAAATAAAATAAGATATAATTTTTATCCTTCAGAATAGCAAAGACAAGAGATTATAAATGCTTCCAAAGCTTCTAAAGAAAAGAGAAAGAGGAACATTCACACACCAGTGGCTGGGAGTATAAAATTATGAAAATTTCCTGAATAGTAATATAACATTGTATCAAAAATTATGAAAATGTTCACATTTTGGGCTCAGTAAATTCCACAATTTATTTTTAAAAAATCAGTAATGTATATAAATATTTATGTACAAAAATTCCCTACAGAATTTATACTGCAACCTAAATATCCAACAATAGGTAAATTATAGCACATTGAGATGTGTATCTTAATAAAACAGGGGAATTTTTATTTTAGCTAAGTTCTTCAATAATCCTGATTAATTTTTAAAAACAGAAAATAGTGTTAAATATGCTTGCTTTTTGGTTTTCATACTTATGAAGGATAAAATGATTATTTTAAAATTATGTACATGCTGGTTTTAGGCAAATTCTAGCTCTCAGTCTTGGAAACTGAGAACTTATAGCTTTAAGTTTGCTTTAGTATCTCATAATAGGAATCGGTGACTATTAGAACCCATTGGTTAACTGCACAGTACAACATTAGCATGAAATCTTGGCTCCTATACAAGAAACAATATAATAACAAAAATAAAAATTAGTGTGTATTACCATGCCTAGAGCCTACATTAAAAAAGAAAGGACAAGCCCAAGCCAGTGTGGCTCAGTTGGTTGGATGTTGTCCCATGCACTGAAAGGTTACCGGTTTGATTCCTGATCTGGGCACGTGCCCAGGTTTCTGACTGCAGGTAGGGACATGCAGGAGGCAGCAAATTAATTTATCATTCTTACATAAATGTTTCTCTCTCTCTCTCTCTCTTTCCCTATCTCTGTCTCTGTCTCTGTCTCTGTCTCTGACTCTGTCTCTGTCTCTATCTCTATCTCTACCTCTACCTCTACTTCTACCTCCATCTCTATCTCTATCTCTACCTCTATCTCCCTTCCTCCTTCCCCGTCTCCCTCAAAAAAAAAAAAAAAATCTTGGAGAAAAAAAAAAGACAGGACAAATCCACCCCCATCTCCCAAAAAAAGTTTAATGATAGTTATGTAAGGTTAGATGGGACAGGAACAACTAATGAAGGTAGAGGGGATAGTGCTCCCTTACCATGGTAATATGGAGCACAGAGAGCTTATAGTGATAGATGAAAATTTTTGTTAGCCTAAAAGGTAACTTTTGGCATACTAAGGTACAAGTAGTAAGACTCTGAAATACTCCATCTTTGAAGGAATAATTTAAATAATGAGTTTTAGAGCTTCAGGATTAAAAACAAGTAAGCAAAACAACATGCAAGCAAAACAAAATATCCATATTTACTATTGGGTTACCTAAAACAAACCACAAGAAAAGTAGAATTGGATAGGATGGCTTTTAATATCCTATGTAATCCTATATAATCAAAGCCTGATATGCAAATTGACTGAACAGCAGAACGACTGGTTGCTATGATGCACACTGACCACCGGGGGCAGATGTTCAATGCAGGAGTTGCCTCCTGCCCACAGGCCCCAGGCCAGCCAAGGCAGATGCCAGCGGGCTCCTCCCAGTTGCCCACAGAAAGAGGCAACCAGCAGCAATAGTGGGGGGTGGGGCCGGTGAGCGAGTGGCATCAGGCCAGCCAAGGTGGTGCCAGTGGGGGCTCCCAAATTGCCCCACTGGTCACCCCACAGATCAGCCCTGATCACTGGGCAAGCCTCAGGACCCTACCTGTGCAAGAATTTTGTGCACCGGGCCTCCAGTAATTTTTTTAATAAAGAGGCTTTAAAATGTATAACTGGCTCAAAAACCTCTAAAGAAACATGTGAAACAAACACATGAACACAAGAAATATAAAAACAAAACAAAGGCCACATATCTAGAAGAAAAGTTGAACTTTATCATCATTACATACCAAGTCAAACATCAATCAACTTCTATTAGTATAGGACATGTGACCTGAATACAGAAAATTTAAAAAAATTGTAAATTCTAATCCAAAGGAAGATTCTCTCCCACCCCTACCCTTTACATTGTTTTTAGAGAGATTATTGATAACAACACAAATTGACTGATTTGTAAACAATCCTCTAGGAAAAGTTCATCAGAGATTTTATATTTCTTCTACTTCCTACATCTGCACTGCCTTAAAATATAAGCGTTCAAAATAATGGCGGACTTCCAGGAAGGTTTATGAATATACTAAGAAAAAACATATTTAATTAAAAGCAGTTTTCAGATTAACACTTTTATCTTTAAAAAAATTAACAGTTGGGTTTGTTTTATTTATTGCCTTTATGGGGGTGAAAAAAGAGAACACGGAGATGGAGAATTTTCCTTCCCTCCCTCCCTCCCTCCCTCCCTCCCTCCCTCCCTCCCTTTCTTCTTTTCTTTCTTTTCCTTTCTTTTTTGTTGATTTCAGAGAGGAAGGGAGAGGGAGAAAAATAAATAGAAGCATTAATGATGAGAGAGAATTGGTTGCCTCCTGCACACCCCACACTAGGTACATGCCCCTGCCCGGAATTGAATCTGGGACCCTTCAGTCCACAGGCCGATGCTCTATCCACTGAGCCAAACTGGTTAGGGCCTACCCTTATTATTATTTTTTTAAATTTTCCATTGATTTTGAGAGAGAAGATGGGAAAGAGAGAGAGAGAATCATCAATTAGCTGCCTCCTGCACATCCTCTATGAAGGATTACGCCTGTGCCCTGACTGGTAATCAACCAGAAACTTTTCAGAGAATGGGAAGATGCCCAACCAATTGAGCCACACCAGCCAGGACTGTCAGCTAACCTTATTGAGCTGACAACAAAGGTAAGACAGAGCAACAGCCTTGGAGGAAAAACAATTGCAAACAATGCAATACTTTCAACAATAAAGATTTTAAAAACAGTAACAACAAAACACAAAGCAGTAGTGTATCATTATATAGTGACTCACTTAAATCAAAAGCCTTTAGTATAGACCACACCACAAATGCCTGGCACTACCAATTGCAAAATATTTACCCTTGCACATTTTAATAGTTATAATTCAGAATCTTATGTCCTGTCCATCTCATTACTTGACTAGATTATAGTTAAATACCACCTTTAAACTAAAATTTTGTATGAACACTACACAGTAGGAAGATGTCTATCACCAAGGAATGTTTTCTAATGATGAAAATTGCATTTAGTATTTTAAAAAGTAGAGAAAAAAATAGTAGACATTTTAAATGGTACATATATAAATTTTAAAAATTCTAGGTTCCTTTAGTGGTATTTTTATCTTTTGGGAAAATGTAGAAATTCCAAAGCAACTCTTTTCCCACCTCACCTAAAAAAAAAATAAAATAAAAAAAAATAAAATAAAGAAATTTCCCATCCCTTGGGGGCAAGGGACCAGTGTCTTTTAGACCTTCAGGTTATTTACTCTTACTTTCTATTACACTCTGAAAAGCTTGGTTTCCTGGTTTTCTAGATGGAAGCAAATATGAAGCAGCAAATCAGCGGAAGTAAAGAGCGACTAGAGGAAGATACAATGACAGTAGAAAGTGACAATAAGGAGGAAGATTCAGTACAGAAATCTATACCCTGTAGTCCAAACACAAACACCAAAAGCATACACTTACTTGGAAAAGAAGCTCCTCAGGGCATCACTGTATTGATTTCAATGTAATAGTTCACACCCCTCCAAATCTAATCTTTTCAACTGTCCTCTGTAACATCTCTCCTCCCATTTCCTCAGAATCTTGCTCCATGAATCATCCTCTCTTCCCTGCCATACTTTGACCCTTTTCTTGCCTATGGACTCCTTCCCTTCAGAAAAATTCTCAAATCTCTTACAAGTAACACAAAAAGAGCCCTTCTTTCACACCAACACTCTCCTCTAGTTACCTTCTTGTCCTTTCTTTCAGAGACAAGGTTTTGGAAATAGTATCTACCTGCTAGCTCCCCTTCCTCACCACTCATTTATCTTCTAAGCTACTGCAACACAATGGTCTTCTAACCACCGACTCCACTGTAGCTGCTCTCACATAAGTCACTATTGCCCTCACAACTGCCCATCTACCAGCTTTCTACTCTTACCTCTGCTGACCTCTCCAAGACAACTTGTTCCAACTTCCTCTTGAAAACTCCCTCTTTGTTTAGTCTTTGGTGCCACACTCACTTTGATTCTTCCACCCTGGGATGTCAATGAAAATGTATGCAAAAAAAAGGGAGGAGGTTCATGATCAAATAGGTTTGGGAAATATTCTATTAAAGTTAAATGGTTTCTTTTCTAGGGATTTCTCAAATTTCTCACGTAAATACTGATGTGAATTGTGAATCTACAGGATGGAGTTCTGCAGTGTTTCCCAAACTTGCCTTGCTCTAGAATCTTTCCCTTATAAAGAACTATCTTATATGATAAATTAATTGAGGAACATATTTTGGGTAACATCATTTTTGATGTTCTCTTTCAGCCTTATCTGCAGAATCTTCCTCCTCCTCTAGCCTCTCAAATGTCTAAGTTCCTCAAAAAGTCAACTTTTAGTGTTTCACTCCTCGCAGGTCTCACCATATACATTCATCATAAGTGATCTCATTCATATTTTCATGGTTTCAACCTAGCTTTAGATTGACTCTGACTGACTGACACTGTGTAAATTAGGAACAATAATAACAAATTCATAAGGACTAAAATATGTGATGAATATAAAAATATAAATACAACATATTTACACATTTAAGCAAAAGCTTAATAAATAATTAAATCATTTATTCTGTCTCCAGCCTAGATCTACCTTACTGAGCAATAAAAATATATTGATCTAACTTGGGACTTCCCCTTGGTTTTTGCAAATATACCTCAAACACAAGATGTTCACTTCCCACTCTACCACCTGGGCCCTGCACACTCTAGCTCAGTATGGACTCTTCGCCCAAGCCTGAAACAACGAAGCCATACTCTAGACCAGTGTTTTTCAACCTTTTTTGGGCAAAGGCACATTTGTTTCATGAAAAAAATCACGAGGCACACCACCATTAGAAAATGTTAAAAAATTTAACTCTGTGCCTATATTGACTATATATAAAGTAATTCTCTTGAATAGGAATCAAATAAACACAAAGAAAGTATTTTATAATTACTTTATTATGAAATATTAAGTAAACAAAATAGTGAAAAATTATAAAATTCTTGTTTTGTCTGCACCTACGGCACACCAGGCAACATCTCGCGGCACACTAGTGTGCCGCAGAACAGCTGTTGAAAAACGCTGCTCACTCTTCCTTTTCAATTACTGTCCTTCTCTCTGGTCACCAATTTAGTATCCAAGTATTTCTGGCTTTTCTCCAGTGCATTTTCAGATGACTATCTTTCTGAAGTACAAAATCTGATCACATCACTCTTCTGCTTAAAATTCTTCAATATTTCTTCATAGTTTTCAGGATAAAATTCAACCTCTTAATGTATCATATACAGCTCCTTATGATCTGGCCTCTTAAGTCATCTCCCTCCATGCCCTATTCTCATATGCACTCTCCACTCCAGTCAAATAAAATCATGTGTATGTCTACAAATTGTCACGACTTTACACATTCTATTCTTCTTTCCATAAAGTCAATTCAACCCCACTCCCACCCACTTTATTTCTGGTTAATTTCAAATGGTCCTTTTCATGAATTTAATTATATGTTGTTTGATTCCTATTCTTTAAATTTTAACTTTAACAAATGTGTAACACAGCCTATAAATTTAACTATTCATTCTCAACCTATTTAATACTATAAAATACAAGCAATTCATCCAGTATACTTAGGTAAAATTGTCAGCACCAGAATTGTCTTATTTTAGTAACGAGGAAGATAATAATTATATGAGATTAACATTCCTTCATCAATATATACAGGGTATCCCCTCAAAATGTCTATATACTTTGAGTGACTATAAATTCAATATTTTATTAACATATAATTAATAAAATACATGTTCAAAATTTTAAAAACATCTGTAGAAATGACCTTTTTTTTTTTTTTTTTTTTTGTCAATGCCTGTTTTCAAACTGATGATCATTCTGATCCAGTCACTGCTGATAACGTGGAGCAATGGAATAGAAAACATCAAGAATAATTTCCTTCAGTATTTGTGCACCTTCATTCATCTACTGTTGCCAGTTTTGTACCATAAACTTTATCTTTTATGTATCCCCATAAAAAGTCTAGTGGCACTTTAGGATACATTTTCTCTGTTCAAAGTTTAGTCTGGCTTTACCCATTATTTCAAATCAGTTAAACCTGAAAAGGAGTAAAAATTAAGTGAGTTATCAGCTGTTAAAATATATACAATTTTTGGGACACCCTATATTTATTATATTCTGGACACTAAGGAAGTTTCAAATAGTGAACAAGAAAAGTTTCTGACATCAGTCTAATGGGGGAGTCTCACCCTTAAACAGGGAACTCCAATATAATGTTATAAAGATATGTATATGTATAAAATTTCTGAGAAGGCAAAGAAAGAAATAACTAACTTATGTAAGGTAGTTTCAAACAAACATTATAAGAAAAAGTTCCAAGTAAAATTTTTTCTCCCTCAATCAAAACTTGTCCAATAAATATCAAGATAAATTTGAGTTCTATTACTAGGATAGCCACATATACCAGGTTTGTACACCCTATTTAACATCCGTTGCATGTGAAATAAATACTAGCATCCCCTTTCATTCTCATTATTATCCTGGTTTGGATAATAAATTATAAGTACACCTTATTTATCACCCACTAAAAACAATCTTTTCCACTAAAAACAATCTCAATAATTTATTCATTTCATCTGAAGTGGTTTTTTTCTATCACTTAACATATTTAGGGGTTAAAGAATCTAATTTTTAAAGTACGTTTGTGTGTTTTTTAAAATATATTTTTATTGATTTCAGAGAGGAAGAAAGAGGGAGAGAGAGATAGAAACATCCATGATGAGAGAGAATCATGGATGGGCTGCCTCCTGCAAGTCCTTCACTGGGGATCGAGCCCACAACCCAGGCATGTGCCCTTCACTGGAATCAAACCTGGGACCTTTCAGTTTAGAGGCCAACACTCTATCCCCTGAGCCAAACCATTCAGGGCTAAAGTATCTAATTCTAACTAGTCTTTGAGATGGATCAACTCAAAATATTCTTCAGTTTTACTCTCTCTGGTTTCCTCTTGCCCCCTCATATTTGCTGTGAAAGGAGACTATCTCCCTCAGCCTCTAAATTAAAAAAAAAAAAAAAAAAAAAAAAGTGGTAGAGGCATTTAGGAAAGGTAGGAAACAATAGATAAAATCTATGTTAATTTTTCATGGCGAATACTTTTTTGAGAATATATCTCAAAGTAAAAATAAATAATTCAATTTAAGCCTATAAAATAGTAAACTAATGAATTCTTTATCTAGCCAACACAACATATTTATTTTAAAATGAATGTTATCTTTAAAAAATAAAAATAAAATGAATATTCTCCTCAAATAATCATTTTGAGAGGTTCTATAATATCCAACTACTTGAAACATTTTTGGACTATCTGCTTGGATACTTCATGACTCACAAATATTTATCTCACTAATTTATGGACAAGCATATTTTCCCTTTATTTATTTCACAAAAGTTATTAATTGTGTGAATACAGGTCCATGGCATAGAGCTCCCTTCCCTGTTCTGCATCTCCCTGCCAAATCCCTAAGACAGTATTCTGATGTGCCATCTGCTCCATGATTATGCACCAGCCACTGTCCTGCAGCTTTGAGGGTGGGGACTGATTATTAAAAGACAAGATGTTTTGGATTGTTTAATTTTTATCAGATATGGATGTAAATTATTCTTGGCTTTTCCAAAAAACAAATTCACCTTCAAAGGAAGAACTGGAGATATTTAAAAGAACTGAAGGCAATATCAAAAAGGAGCTCAAAAGATACTAAGTTAATGTTGCATCATTTGCACAAGTACACTCACTGTCTACTTTCCTTAGGAACTAGCCAACAGTCTTTCAAATATATACCAGTAAGCTCTTTTATATTTATTATAAGAACTATTCTTATTACTCTACATCCTGGAACTCCTTAACTAACTGAAATCTTCCAAATAAAAACTAACAAACAAAAAAAATTAAGAACTAGAACCAAATAGACAACTCTTCATCAACATCTTACACATTTTCTTACTTTAAAAAACTCTAATCCTCTCCAAGACTGCCAATCAATCATGTAATTTTTCCTAAGTTTTTCATTAACAGTTTTTCCAAACCTCTTTTAGCTTTAGAAGATTTATTATTAAAAACTAGAGGCTTGGTGCACGGGTGGGGTCCCTCGGCCTGGCTGGCGATTGGGACAATTGGGGCCGTTTTCCCAGTCCCAGTTGAGGCCAATTGGAGCCAGCATGGGGGGAGGACCAAGGGAGGTTGGCTGGCTGGAGGGAGGGACCGTGGGAGGTTGGCTGTGTGAGCACACTGACCACCAGGGGCAGCTCTTGCATTGAGCATTGGTTAACCGGTCGTAATGGTTGCTTAGGCTTTTATATATATATATACACACACAATATATATATATATATATATATATATGGTAATCTTTCTTACTGTAAAAAGGGCTTAAGTTGAAGTTTAGATAAAACTTTTTTTTAATAGGAAATTATAAAAATCTCTAATTAGGAGAATAAATGTCTATGTATCTTTCTATTTATCCATACCTATTCTCCTTTTACTAGCAAGCCATATTCCCAGATGTCATGGCAATATTTGTACAGCTATAATGATACCAAAATCAATTACCATTAGACCTAGTTCCAGAACCATAGTAAGATTTTAAAAACCAAACAAAATGAAATAGGGTTCAGCAGCTGAATTTACCGTATTTTTCGGACCATAAGACGCACTTTTTCCCCCAGAAGTGGGGGGGGAAAGTCCCTGCGTCTTATGGTCCAAATATAGCCTACACATATACTTTAAAAAAAAAGTTTTTTTACTTGCCTGGCTCTGTGTGGTCTCTGTGTGCTTGCCCAGCTCTAAAATGGTTCTAAATGCTGCTGTTTACTTTACAGGGTTGATTACATGTGTTTATGACTGTGATGTTGGGTTTTAATGCACATAAAATATTTTAGGACACTATTTGTTTCAGAATCTTTTTTTCTTCATTTCCCTTCTCTAAAAACTGGTGCGTCTTATGGTCCGGAGCGCCTTATGGTCCGAAAAATACGGTAATTAACTTTAAATGGATAAATCATCTGATCATAGATAAATGGGTCTTAAAAGACAGGAAGAGAAAAACAATAACAGGTAAGAGAGACTGTTAGATGTTTAAAGTCTTAGAAGTATAAGCAAACACACACACACACACACACACACACACACACACACGAAGTATAAGCTAATTATAACTCACCTAAGTGCCACACTTTAAATTCTCATAGCCATATAGCAGTTATATTTAACCATTCTTACTATGAAGACTTCTAGCAACCAAGTACCTTTAAACACAGATTCCTAAGAATTCCCAAGATGAGTTAAATTTTATGGGAAAATTGCCAGTATCTGTTATTACCAGTTCTTATATTGAGCACCACCCCGTTACTAATATATTACGTCACTATGAGTCACCTTAAAACAAGATTTTCCTCCTTGTTTAAAAACAAGACAATCTTATACCAAGCAACAAGTGATAAGGTACAAGTTTAGACAACTTTGCTTTCAGTAGAAAATACATGACAGCACTTGAACAAAAGCATATTACTGCTCTTAGGATTTTACTGTCTATCACTGTTATTCTTACTTTTAAATTTTCAATCCTCAGGAAACTTTCAGAGGTATATCCCTGCCCACTGTAATCTGAAAAATACTTCCTCTAAGAAAAGGAGGTCACTATGTCTTCCTCGATGGGTAATTTCTTACGCTATATTTATGTCATACTCTTCATATGTATGATTCATTATATTTGAGCACCACAATCTGACCGGATCAACTAAAGTATCAAAATATTTTGAGCTACAAATGCATGTTATTTACAGAGTAAGTGTACAAAGATTATCATATTACTGTATTTGTCATAGTACTTTTTGTCAGTGGTATAAGATCTTGTTAGACATATGTGTCAACACTGTAAAACAGATCACCTGTAACTATTTCTGGCTTAGGTTGGCTTTAGTTGAAAATGGTTAACATCCTTGATGAATGACTCCCAGATAAATTTTATCATTAGGGTTTCCTGACATTTTGCATTACATTTAATATCACCTTGTCCTTTGAAAACCTTTAAGTCATACATTTGAAAGAAAGCAAAACAGTGTTTGCATTTAAAAACAATCAGAATACTCTTTGTGTAAATAAAATACTTTACAATTCAAACAATAAAAATTTTAACTATTGTATTCTTTGGGGGGGGGGGGCGGTGTTCATGTTCGTTTTAGCCTATAATTGTGAGGCAGTTATGTTAGAGTTTTTATCTTGAAATACAATTGATAATATAACCTAATCCTTAAAATAGTGACATTATTCCCTTGGCCACATTCATCTGTTATAAATTTTGGCTGCTGTGGCAGGAAAAAATCCCCTAAATCATTGTTCTATGTTGCACTCAGGAGCCAAGATGAACCCTGGACAACCTCAATTTCTTCATCCTCAAACATCATATGCTATCCTTACAGTAACAAAAGTTACCATTTTCTGAAGGCCAGGTTATATGCTAAGCATCTCATAAATAGTAACTCTGGAGTTGCAGCTAATGTGCATTTAACTTGCATTAATTTGATAACATTTGCTCCAAAGACAGTAAGTAAATGTGCATGGAAATTTAAGTTGTTATAGTGAACATGATTTTACATAACATTACATACAAGTGCATGCAACAAAGAGCATGAGATGGGAGAAAGCATGTCCCTTCAGACCAAGCATGTCAAACTCGCAACAGCCGCATGCAGCCACAATGAATATTTTTGTGACCCAGCCAATATAACAGTAAGAAACGTTTTAATAAAAATTTTGTTACTTAATTTTTACAATATCCTGTTATACCTAAGTAGAGGCCCAATGCATGGAATTTGTGCATCGTGGGGGGAGGGGGGTGTCCCTCAGCCTGTGCTGTGCCCTCGGGGGATGTCCAACTGTGGGTTTGCAGGGGGTAACAGGCCCGTTCTCTCTCCTCACCTCCCCATAGCCTTCTTCTCAGGAAGTGTCTACCCTCAAGTGGTCAGTGTGCATCATAGTGACTGGTCATTCCGCCAGTCATTCTGAGGTTTGGTCAATTTGCATATTAGGATTTTATTATATAGGATTATTAATAACTAACTACAACGTTCACTAATGACTGATTACTATAATCATGTTTGTTGTATTCATTTCCCTTACGCACTTTACCTGCAGGAGCACCATTGCTCTCCACTAATATTAGCAGCAAGTATTTTCTCAGCCGATCGCCACATCATTAGTCTTATACTGACTTGTTTGGGGTGCACAACAGGAAATATTTCGCTTTCAGAAAACAAGAAAAATAGATTTGCATTACACTTGTTAATTTGTGCAGTTATTCAGTGTCTGATAAGTTAATGTTCAAGAAAAAAATATTAATTTTTATTGAAATATTTATTTTTTGTTAACTGTTATTTATTTCTGCCCTTTGTATTCAGCATATCTCTATCAAAATAAGCCTAAGAAAATTGAAGCTTTTGTTTTTGTTTTTTTATATTTTATTGATTTTTTTTTTTTTACAGAGAGGAAGAGAGAGGGATAGAGAGTTAGAAACATCGATGAGAGAGAATCATCGATCAGCTGCCTCTTGTACACCCCCTACTGGGATGTGCCTGCAACCAAGGTACATGCCCTTTACCGGAATCGAACACGGGACCTTTCAGTCTGCAGGCCGACGCTCTATCCACTGAGCCAAACCGGTTTAGGCTGAAGCTTTTGTTTTTTTGTGGCCCACATAAACTTAAATCTTGTTTATTTGGTCTGTGTTAGCCTTTGAGTTTGACATGCTTGCTTCAGTCTCAGTTACAGAGCTGTATGCCCACAACCATGCGTATTGTTCTTTATGGGTCTCTGGCCAGAACTAGGTTACATGGTTACCTCTGGTAGGTGCAAGGAAGCCAGGGAAAGCAA
Organism: Pipistrellus kuhlii; assembly: GCF_014108245.1. Classification (NCBI taxonomy): domain Eukaryota; kingdom Metazoa; phylum Chordata; class Mammalia; order Chiroptera; family Vespertilionidae; genus Pipistrellus; species Pipistrellus kuhlii. The sequence goes on along the minus strand of NW_023425539.1, from coordinate 2,904,922 downwards.
GTATATGACTTTCCATCTTAATCACTGAGTGGCAATAGCAAAAATGATGTTTTAAATGACTGTTACCAACCTTTGTCTATCATAACAACTAATGAAAAACTAAATTATTTAAATTATTTAAAACATCACTCATTTGTGCCCACTGAGCATTAAATTTAGAGTCATATGCTCAAGTGCTAAAGTTCACTGAATCTTTACCTAAAAAAGAACTTTAATAGCTTTAACGGTCCTGTAGATAACCACAAACTACAGTTTTCACTATCTTCAAATGTACTTCATCTCACATTACTTCATTACCATTCAAAGATGGTTATGCCCATTTCAATCCAGGGTGTACAACTACTCATAAAGCAACATAGCTAAGCATGATACATATTTGATATAATTCAGTAAAGACTCATAATATATTCATTATATCACCTATAATGAATATGCTTTGAAAACCAATTGTCATAAATTTTTAAAATCAAGTATATAATATTGTGCAAGAATCAAAGAATTAAATCCACTTAACATTAGTAATTATTAGCAGATAATGAAGGAACGCTCACTATGCTAGAGTGCTAGACACTATATTAAGCATTCATTTAATTATTTCATAAAAAGAGCTAACAATAATACTGTAAGATAAGCTTAGATAGGCGATTTCTCAAAATCTATACCTAATAAGTGGCAGATCTGGGATTTTAACTCCAGAACCTAGCTCCAGAATCTAAAGTCAATTTAACCACTATGCTATGATGTAGCCCATTTTCTTGACAACAAGTACTTAAGACATAAAGTCATTATTAAATTATCCAGAGAGGGAAACTGTCCTTTTGGGTCTGGATTTGGCAAGGGAGAAAAGTACACTAGGGTCGTGTAGAAAATACTTTTTCTCCAGACGAATGTTAGGCTTAGGATTTTAAGTAATGAAAAATTCATTATTTCAATATCACTGTCACATTGCTTGCTGATTTTAAAGAAATTGTGCTCTCAACTTCCAAAATGATATTTTGGAAAGTCAGTAATAAATCAAGTGAAACAGGCAAAAAATAAAATGAGGGGAAAAAATTTTCTAATTTAAGGGGAGGTTAAGAAATAACTATCTGAGGCCCTGGCTGGGTAGCTCAGTTGGCTAGAGCATTGCCCCAGTACACCAAGGTTGTACTGTAGGTTCAATCCCCATCAGGAGCACATACAAGAATCAACCAATGAATGCATACATAAGTAGAACAACAAATTGAAGGTTCTCTGTCTCTCTCTCTCTCTCTCATCAATGAAAATAAATCTGATAAGGCATTTTCTCAACTACTGACTCATACATTTTCAAAATACATTTTTGTGCATTCAAGTTTTTCTGAAGACAAATGTCCATTTCAATATTTTTTTTTCATCATTGAATTTAGGACCATATATGATCTAATTCTATATCAAAAGGTTTCATTTTGGAGTGCACACAACTATTAAAGAAAAGTTTTTTTCTAAGAATCACTATTGTGGTTACTTTAGAATGAAGAAAGAATAAAACACAGAACCTCAATCATCCAGTTTTCTAAATCATATGCTCAGATAAGGCAACTTGTTTTAAAAAGACTAGATTGTACTAGCAGCTTAAACGATATAAAGTCTTGTGCAGAGTAGGGATTTAATAGATGTTTGCAAAATGAATGCAATCCAATTAAGTAGGGGTGGGGATAGGAGAGTGGGGGAGAATCTAAGAAAAAAGCAAGTATAAGCCCTGGACCTGTTAAAACACAGTCTTCCTCTAAAGTGTCTTGAATCATCTGAAAGAATTGATGGAAACAAAGACTAAGCTGGTGAGCAACATCTCTATTTCTAACTTTCAGCAGGCTGGCATTCTGAGCAAGCACATGCAACACAGAGGTCCAGATCATCCTTGTGTCTTTAAATTTTTCATTTTGCAACACAATTATAATCTTCTATAAGACAATTTCAAGAATATAAGACTTTTCATTATTAGTTTAATAAAATTCTCTAATTTTTAAAAGTCTTATAGATTAAAATCCTACAAAATGGTGCTTAAGTGGAAATTTCCGAAGACTATTTTCTTTCTACAAAAAGCCCTGTGTTTAATTATCAAATGCCATATCCTGCAAACATGTTTTGTAGGCAAGTGGAGGAATTCCTGGATTTTCCAGCCACATCTTGCCTAACTAGACTTCCTTTATAGTCTGCAGTTCCTTTGAAGTTTAATTGAAAACTACAGAATCAACATTAAAATGCTCAGAGTTGAGAAAGTTGCAGCTTGTATAAAACAGATCTAGAAGATGAATTAAAATATTGTACTCATAGAAAGTTTGGTGTATTTTTTCCCCCAGTCTCTTTTAAAAAAAAAAATAGGTTGTCTCTATTTTATGACAGCATTCAATAGTAAAAACTGTAATCAAAATGCAACCAAAGTATGAACCAAAGGCCCCTTGTTACATGTGAGTTCATTCAGTATCTTTGGAAATGCATCTTTTCAAAGCTGCATTCAATTTCAATTTCCAAATGCTTAGTATAGCTGGATTACACAAATCATTCTTCTCATCTATTGTTTCTTTGTACAAAGATATATTTAAACCCATGAATACATTCAGTGACCTCAGATTCTCTATCTTTAAAAAATATGTTGATTTCTATTTTGCCACATGGTTTATAGTCTTGATCATTAAAAATGTCAACATATTCAGTCTGATTTGACTAAAAAACTAAGGTGACCACTTGCAATGATCTAGCCTACCATAGCAAAACAACCAATAGATTAATATGCTGCTAAGCATGACCTAGTAAATTGATAAGCTCTCAAGGAAAGGGGATTTTTAAAGATTACAGTTGCATTAATCATTCTGTATAGTGCTCCAGGGTCATTACAAAATTATACACAACAAACATACTTGGCATAGAGATTAACAACTAGAGCAGAAAGTCTCTAATTTTAAAAAATGAAGGTATTATTGAGTACAAAATTAAAAAAAAACCTGAAGCCCCTGAAATAAACTATTTATTTGAATTATATTGTCATAAAGCAAGTATCTTCCCCACCAAATTTATATTATAATGAAAAATTGCTTAATAACCAAATAGCAACCCTAAATAACCATCATTATAAAAATGACTAATACCTCATAAGTGCATGTTTATTTAGTGCGAGGCATGGTACTAAGGCACTCTCTCATTTAATGCTCACTTCTATAAAAGTACTATTTATTACTTCTATTTCACAGATGGGCAAACTGAAGCCTGGAGTAATTGAATTGTCTGAGTCTAGTGAATTGTAAAGGCAGTATTCAGATTCAGACGGAGAGTTCCCAATCCACCACTATGTTAGACTGCTTCACGGTGCTATAGGTATTTTTGAAGGTATTTTTGAAAGAAATGAAACCACATGGACTATATTAGAATCATTGGCAAATACTATTTTTGTTCTAAACCACAATTGCTTTCTCAACCTCTAAAGAATAAATGAGCTTCCTTAATAGATTAAGATAATATGTTATGAGAAGTTAACATGTGGTTTAATTCTTGTCTGAGACATGCTAAATATAATTGTGAAGAAAAGACTCTCTCAAATTGTTGTTGTTTCTATAAAAGTGTCTGAAGCAACAAGTAGAGAATCACTAATCCAGTGAGGAAGTTGCACAGAGATGTCTTCCCTTAAACTTCTAGAAACATAATTTCATCCATTCTCCTATCTGTCTGAATCAGTAAAAATGAAATTGTTGGGCATTTTTGTTTTTCCCATTAGCAGAGAAAGGTAGAGAGGTGGAAGAGGCGAGGGACAAGGTAATTCCTACAAACACACACTTCCAAAGACAGAAGCGCCAGTATCTGGCTGTCATACCTTAGACAACACTGTCTTACAACAGTCACACCATAGATAGAGTTGGCTTCTGATTGTAAATGAAAATGAAAGGGATTAATATTTAGAAGTAAGATCTTTTGCTTCTCCATTTTTCCCAATTAGTCTGTTCCACATTCCTGGCCCGTTATTCTCTATTGCACTGACATTTTAGGTTTTTTGATTATACATACTTAGTTTATGGCTGCCTTCCTGCACTAGACCTGTAAATTCCAAGGCACAGATAATGCTTTATATAATCCCACAGTGCTGGAAAGGCTCTCAGCAGGCTTCTGTTGAACTGTTTATCAAGCACCAAAACAAAAGCAGCTACATGACTCAAATTGCAGTAATTTCAAACTAAAGCAGGACAAACATGAAGCAACATGGTTAAAAAAATGGAAGCAACTCAAACAGCACCTAGACATAGAGACTAATTCTAAGCTGGAAGGTAATTTAGTCCTTGGGTGTGGCAACCAAAGTTTAAATCCCAGCTCTGATACTCCTCGCTGGGGGAGTCTAAATGACTCTGTGAAAATCAATTTCTTCACCTGTAAAATGGGAACAATAATAGTACTCCTTCAAATAGTAGTGATGACTGTTTAATGCCAAACCTAGCGTCTATATCATAGCAAATAAGCAAAACATTGTAGCTACTAAGACAGTTATTAATGCCCATAATCACAAATTTTAACAAATTCACTTTAAAGGAAAGCCAAGAGAACACATATACTGTATTTAAGGTAAAAGAAGTACTTAGATGTTACAATTCATGAAAAAATAGTTTTATTTCCCCAGCCCCCTTTTCTGCATTTTGCATGGCATCAGCACTATTCTGTTTGCGGCTCCCAGCATACATCATGTCTAGCCCTGTGCCTTAAGCTCATGCTTCTGACTGCTCTATTTTCAAATCTTTAAGGCTCAACTCAGAAATCCTTGTTGACCTTCTTTCTCTTCCACAAGGCTTATATAATTTGTGATTACTACAGTGTATTCTAACTACTTATTTAATACTAATCTTTCTTCTTATATGCTAAGCTTTCTGAAACCAGAGTCTAACTGACTGCTTGATCATCAATCCTGGTACGAATTAAATAAATAAATATCTTCAGAGTCAAGTATAGCATGGGAAACAAAAAGATACTAAATTATTATTTTTTAATTGAATTACACAGCTCCATAAAATCTAGGCTGGAACATAGTACACTACTTATCATCAATTATTTCTAAGCATAGCCTCTCCCACTCACTAAATGAAATATTTCCCATCTCTCAGGAAATCTAGGGAACCAGGAGACCTTTCAATATATTTCAGAGCCAAAATCACCTCAGCAGACATTCTCTGGACAAACAGGAAAATAAGGGGCAACGTGAACAGCAGCTGTGTTGCTCAGCTGGGCAAGAAAATGCAGGGCAGTTGGTTCAATTATTTGAAAGGACTCAGTGCTGAGACCCAGAGGAAGAGAATGGACGAGATTACTGCACAAAATAGCACTCATTAAAGATTCACAAGAATGCTTAGATCTCTCCCATGTGTACCTGGCTTCTGGCATATTTCGAATTAGGTAAAGAGTTTTGTCAATAATCATTTTGTTTGGTTTTGTCCTTTAAAAAAAATACTTTCCCTACCATAGCTAGGTTTTTTGAATGAATGATTGAATAAAGACAGAAAGAAAGAAAGAAAGAAAGAAAGAAAGAAAGAAAGAAAGAAAGAAAGAAAGAAGGAAAGAAAGGAAAGAAGGAAGAAAGAAAGGAAGGAAGGAAGAAAGAAAGAAAGAAAGAAAGAAGAAACATGGACCTGTGAATGCCTACAATGGGCCAGGCACTATATAGCCAATGACAGCCACATTTAATAGAAAAACAGTAAAGCCCTAAGCTGCTGGAACAAGGAATAATATTTATGGTGCTCTATAGTTAGGAAGTATGGGCTCTGCACAGTGCCTTTTTTCAGACTGGGCGTAACCTAGAATCTGCTCCCTTTCACTGAAAGCCAAACAGAAAGGAGGAGAGACCTGAAGATACCTTTGAACACCAAAGGCCTCCTCTTCCTCTGTACTTCCCAGGCACTTGAGTCATATTTTAAAATCTAAGCTAGTTTAGGTATCTTTTCTGTCCATGCTACAATAATTAATGAATACTAAGTAATACCTGCTAAACTAACTAAACTCCTGTGGGAATAGCAATGGAACTCAAATAGAACACACTTTGGCTTATACCTCAATTTAGTATTTCCCAGAGATGGAATTATACACCATTAGAAAAAGAAGTGACTATTTCATAAAATGAACTGGGACAAGTGGTTAACTATTTAGAACAAAATTAATATTTACCTCATACCATGTAGTAAAATTAATTTTAGGTGATTAAAGTTAAATATAATAATAAACTATAAGACAACTTCAGAAAATACAGGTGAATATTTCTCTACCCTATTGATGGAAAATTGAACTAAGACAACAATGTGAAAATCAAACACACAAAAAAGACTTTGGAATGATGGCATTAAATTTTTTTAAATATCTGTACCTCAAAATAAATATGACAAAAGCAAACAAAAATGGCAAATGAAAAACTGAGGCAAAATGTGCAACAAAACAGAAAAAGGTTAATATTCTTATATATAAAGAATATTTATAGCCCTAGTTGGTTTGGTTCAGTGGATAGAGCCAAACTGAAAGGTCCCAGGTTCGGTTCCAGTCAAGGGCACTTGCCCAGGTTGTGGGCTCGATCCCCTGTGGAGAATTTGCAGGAGGCAGCTGATCCATGATTCTCTCTCGTCATGTATGTTTCTATTTCTCTCTCACTCTTTCTTCTCTCTGAAATAAATAAAAATATATTTTAAAAAAGGAATATTTACAAGTTAATATGGCAAAAATAACTATCCAAGAAGAAAATTGGGCTACTCACATCAACGACTTACAAAATAGGAAATATAAAACATATATAATAAATATTTGGGAAATGTTTAACCTCTGATTTTAAAAATTAAATTAAAACAGCAATACTAGTGGTAGCCCTGACTGGTTTGGCTCAATGGATAGAGTGTCAGCCTGCGGACTGGTGGGTCCCGGGTCCGATTCCTTTCGGGGGCATGTACCTTGCTTGCAGGCACATCCCCAGTTGGGGGGTGTGCAGGAGGCAGCTGATAGATGTTTCTCTTTCATCAATGTTTCTAGCTCCCTGTCCCTCTCCCTTCTTCTCTGTGAAAAATCAATATATATATTTTTTAATTAAAAAAAAAATACTAGTGGTTAAAAGAAAGGATTCTAGGGTCAGATATTATACTTATCTATAATCTTAGGGAATTAATTTTACTTCTCTGATTCTCAATTTTCTTTGTAAAATAGAGATAATAATAATAATATCTACATCATAGGAGAGATGTAAAAATCAATATAATGCATGTAAGGTACTCAGCACAGTGTCTGGTGCACAGTAAATGTTCAATAAGCAATGGCTTTTATGAGAAAGAAAGTGGGTGATGATGATGATGATGATGATACTCATGGCTGGTGAGGGTACAGTGAAGGAGACATTTTTATATATAGCTTGTCAACAAAAATTGATTCAACTTTTCTGGAGAACAATTTTAGCAATATGTATCAAAAGTCTTAAAGGGGCCCTGGCCAGGCAGCTCAGTTGGTTAGATCATCCTCCCAATATGCCAAGGTTGCGGGTCCAATCCTTGGTCAGGGCACATACAAGCATGAACTAATGAATGCCTAAATAGGTGGAATACAAATTGATGGTTCAAATTCTGTCTCTCTCTCCCTTTCTCTCCCTTTCTCTCCCTTTCTCTCCCTCTCTCTCCCTCTCTCTCTCTCTCTCTCTCTCTCTCTCTCTCTCTCTCTCTCTCTCGTAAATTTTAGAAAGTCTTAAAGGTGGTCATATTTTTGGGCTTCTGGAAATAGAACAATGCTTAAAAGCAATGGAAGAACTCAAAATGGAAAAGATTGCTAAATATGACTATATCCATCCATTGTTCCATGTATCCAATACTTTTGACCCTGCTGATACAAAAATATGCATCAATAAACCAAGTACCTGGCTTAAAGGTTAGTTGGGGCGATAAGGAGCACACAACCCAGTACAACAAAGAGGTAGGAGGCACAATGGTTAAGTAAGGGTGCTATGGTGTGCATAGAAGGAGCACCTACCATGGTCAGGGAGTGGAGTCAGGGAAGCTTCCCAGAAGAAGTGACATTTAAGCTGGGACCTGAAGGATGAGTAGGAATTAGTCATGTAAAGAGAAGAGGAAAAAGTGTTCCAGGTAAAGGAAAGAGCGTGTACAAAGCCTAGAGATAAAGGGGAGTGTGGCATGTCAGCTTGACGAAGCAGTGAGCAAGGCAGGGACTTGGGAAGAGAAAAGGCTAAAGAGATAAGTGAGGTTGGCTCATTAAAAGTTTTGCTAGCAAACTCTGAGGCATAGACTTTAGTCTAAGGGTAATACAAACAATTAAAAAGCAAATAATTTTAATAAATACAATAAAAGACTAATACTCATAATATATCAAGAGAGTATATAGATTATGCCCAGCGTATGTGTAGCTCAGTGGTTGAGCATCGATCTATGCACCAAGAAGTCACCAATTTCATTCCAGGTCAGTGCACACTATGTTTTCAGTTCAATCCCCAGTGGAGGGCGTACAGGAGGCAGCTAATTGATGTGGATATTTCTCTCTCATCAATTTTTCTCCCTCTCCCTTTCTCTCTCTTAAAAAAAAAAAGAGGGTATATAGATTGAAAAGAATAAATTCATAAAATGGGAATACAGGATTGCAGTAAAGATTGCAGTCTGTAAACTCTAAGTTTAGTAAACTCTGAAAGTTTACTAAAAATCAACTGAACTACATACTTTAAAACAGTTTTATTTTAGGATTTGTAGGTTATATTCAATAAAATAGAATATCTCCTAAATTTTTTTAATAGAAATGGCTAATAAACATCTGAAAAACATTCAATCTATAATAAAATACATCAAACCAACTATGTTTATCCTCAAAAATTACTAATGATTAAAAACGAAATGAGAATATCCAGAGTTAATACGGCTAGGAAAAATGAACATTTTAATACTATGCTGGTTAGAATAAATGTTAATTGGAACAGCCTTTCTATAAGATATAAATACGTAATAGAAGTGTTTAAAATTGTTTATACTCTGTGACCCAGTAATTTTATTTCTTGAAATCTTAATAAATGCTCCAAAATGCACTGAACCAGAGTGGCTCAGTTGGTTGAGCATTGTCCAGTGCACTGAAAGGTTGCGGATTTGATTCTCAGTCAGGGCACATACCTGGATTGTGGGTTTGAGTTCCAGTCTTGGAGCCTATGGAAGGCAACCAATTGATCTCTCTTCCCTTTCCCTCTTCCCCCTCCCCCTCACCCCCACAACTAAGCATGTCCTCAGGTGAGGATTGAAAAAAAAAAACGTTCTACAAACTCTCCAAAAATTCATCTGGAGTAAAAAAAGATCCCAAATAGCTGCAGCAATCTTGAGAGAGAAGAATAAAGTTGGAGGGATCACAATACCAGATATTAAGCTATACTACAAAGTCACTGTTCTCAAAACTGCCTGGTACTGGCACAAGAACAGACATATAAACAGAACAGAGAACCCAGAGATCAACCTAAGCAACTATACTCAATTAATATTTGACAAAGGAGACAAGAGCATTCATTAGAGTCAAGACAGTCTCTTCAATAAATGGTGTTAGGAAAATCGAACAGATGCAAGCAAAAAAATGAAACTAGACTACCAACTTTTACACCACACACAAAAATAAATTCAAAATGGATAAAGGATTTAAATGTTAAGATGGGAAACCATAAAAATCCTAGAAGAAGCCATAGGCAGCAAAATATCAGACATTAGTTGTAGCAGTATATCTACTGATACATTTCCTAGGGCAATGAAAACCAGGAGAAGATAAACAAATGGGACTACATCAAAATTAAAAGCTTCTGCACAGCAAAAGAAACCATCAACAAAACAACAAGAAAGCCCACTACATGGGAGAACATATTTGCCAATGTTATCCCTGATAAGGGTTTAATCTCCAAAATTTATAGGGAACTCATACAACTTAACAAAAGGAAGATAAGCCAATCAAAAAATGGGCAAAAGATCTACCGTATTTTTCGGACCATAAGGCGCTCCGGACCATAAGACGCACCAGTTTTTAGAGAAGGGAAATGAAGAAAAAAAGATTCTGAAACAAATAGTGTCCTAAAATATTTTATGTGCATTAAAACCCAACATCACAGTCATAAACACATGTAATCAACCCTGTAAAGTAAACAGCAGCATTTAGAACCATTTTAGAGCCGGGCAAGCACACAGAGACCACACAGAGCCGGGCAAGTAAAAAAACTTTTTTTTTAAAGTATATGTGTAGGCTATATTTGGACCATAAGACGCAGGGACTTTTCCCCCCCACTTCTGGGGGGAAAAAAGTGCGTCTTATGGTCCGAAAAATACGGTAAATAGACACTTTTTGAAAGATGGCAAACAGAAGGCCAAGAGACACATGAAAACATGCTCAAAGTCACTAATCATCTGGGAGATGCAAATCACAACAACAATGAGATACTATCTCACACCTGTCAGAATGACTATCATCAACAAACCAACAAGTGCTGGTGAGGATGTGGAGAAAAAGGAACTCTCTTGCACTGCTGATGGGAATGCAGACTGGTTCAGCCACTGTGGAAAACAGTATGGCGTTTCCTCAAAAAAATAAAAAATGGAACTTCCATTTGACCCAGTAATCCCACTTCTAGGAATAGATCAGAAGAAAACAGAAACACCAATCAGAAAGGATATATGCACCCCTATGTTCACAGCGGCACAATTTACAATCGCTAAGATTTGGAAAGAGCCTAAGTGCCCATCAGCAGATGAGTGGATTAGAAAACTGTGGTACATCTACATAATGCAATACTATGCTACTGTAAAAAAAAAAAAAAAAAAAAAAAAGAAGAAGAAGAAGAAGGAGGAGGAGGAGGAGGAGGAGGAGGAGGAAGAGGAATTCTTACCATATGCAACAGCATGGATGGAACTGGAGAGCATTATGCTAAGTGAAATAAGCTAGTCAGAGAAGAGAAAGATAAATATCACTTGATCTCACTCATTTGTGGAATATAATGAACAACATAAACTGATGAACAAAAGTAGAACCAGAGTCACAGAAGCATCGAACAGACTGTCCAACCTATGAGGGAAATCAGGAGGTAAGGGGATAAGAGATCTACCAAAGGTCTTGTATGCATGCATATCAGCATAACCAATGAACACAGATGGGGGGAGGGGTGCATGTGTTGAGGGGAGGTGTGGCCAATGGGGGGGGGGAAAGGAGACATATGTAATACTATATGTAATACTTAAAAAAATAATTTAAATTTTAAAAAAGAAAAAAGTTCTAAACTACAGTTGAATATTTATGCCCAATGATATTCATGTAATTGAATTTATAACAGTAAAACAAAAAAGTTGGAAACACCAAGATGCTCATCAACAATGGAATGGTTAGAATGAGTTATAACTCAATGTAGCCATTTAGGTGATATGGCAATACATCAGCATTTCAAATATGTAAAATATATACACAGCTTTATGGCACATATCTTTTATTCTCTTTATTGTGCTTTTCTGTATTTTTCAGATTTCTATAATGGTCATGTATTATTTTTACAGTTTGAATTTCTAAGGTTTCTAAAAATTAAAAAGCATCACTTTTAAGTATTTTTGATTCATATAAATCAACTAGAGGCCCAGTGTATAGCATTTTTCCACTGGGGATGGGGGTTCCTGAGCCCAGCCTGCACCCTCTCACAGTCCGGGACCCTTAGGGGATGTCTGCCTGCTGGCTTAGGCCCACTCCCCTGACAGTTGGACATCGCCCAAGGGGCCCTTAGTGCTGCTGCAGAGTGGGGAGAGGCTCCTGCCATTCCAGGGGTGAGCCTGGCTTCTGGCTGAGTGGCACTCCCCCTGTGGGAGCACACTGACCACCAGGGGGCAGCTCCTGCATTGACCGTCTGACCCTGGTGGTCAGTATGCATCACAGTGACCAGTTGTTCTGCTATTTGGTCAATTTGCATATTAGCCTTTTATTATATAGGAGGATTTCATGTTTGCTATGATTTTATTTTCTCTGCTTAGGGAAAGAGGGGTGGGTCATATTTGAATATATATAATTCAAGAATATCTTACTTATCTATCATTATCAGGAAATAAGATATATATGTAAATAAATTTCCCAATTAATTAAAATGTATATTTTAAACATCAAATTTTTGATGAAACTTGGATGAACATCTATCTAAAAATATACTTTACTCAATCCTGACTGCTTAAATCAAGACAAAACAAGATTAAGCCTTCTTATGATATTCAGGATCATCTATATGATCATATATTGTAATATTAGCTCTGAGGGAGTACTGAATCTTAGGTGGGTATTTGTCCTTACATTAAGTAGCCCGTAAGTGCTATGTTTTTCCTTAGGACAGCTATCTACAGGTTTTCTTCCTCCTCCCTTGCTGTAAAACCATCACAGTTATCATTTCCCAGAACTATAAGGAGCCTGTCTTTAGTAGCAGTGCCACACTTTTCATTCCTATTTTATAATCTTCTGAGAGTTAAGGAAATTAAATGCCCAAGGCTTTAAATAAGGGTATTAACTAAACATGATCTGCACGGAGTTGGATAATTCTGTTCTAGGTATTCAAGATTACAATATAAATGAACTCCAAAGAGAGTGTGAGTTCTTGATTGTATCTCAAGTATTGGTTTCTTTACTATACTGGCAGTCAAATTCTCGGGATCAGAAACTAATGCTGTTTCTCTTATCACTCCATGGAAAGAGAGGTAACCAAGAGCCAAGAAACTTACGTCTAGTTCAGGTTCTTACACCAACCAGTTTTATAACCCTCAGCGAGTCTTTTAACCTCGGTAACCTGTCTTGCATAACTTACAAAGCTACTCTAGATAGTTTTAAATCATGATCACAAAAACATTCTGAGAAGTATAAAGCACTACAGAAGACTAAAAGATTTTTGTAGCAGTTCGCTGTCCTGTATGACCCTAGATCAATATGGGTATCCATTTTGAAAATTCATAGCAGAAAGAACAGAGGGAAAAAGATAATTCTTAAATTTCCAATTAATTAGGACACACTTATTATCTAGGAATAACAATATATTCCTAGAGCTGGCATCTATGACTCCTCCTTCCCTATACCAAATCAATCCCCAAGTCCTTTCTGTCTTTCCACAATCCCTAAAATCTGTCCCTTTCTTTCCATTATCACTCACATTCCCAATTCAAGCCTTTATTATCTACTGTAACATCCTCTAACTGGATCCACTCATGGCCTTTCCCTCTGTCAAATCCTTCTAGCCCACAGCTTCCAGATTAATTTTCTTAAAATACCAGAGATCACATCTGTTCAAAAATCTCTGAGGACGTTGCATTATCTTCTCTATCAAGTTCACACTCCTAAGACCAGCAGTCCCTGTGTAGCTGCCTCTTCGCCTTTATTGCCTATTATTCTTTCCAAATTCTTCCTCAAATTGGCCTAAGTCCTTCAGATATGCCTTGTACTTTTCTGCCTCTAAGTCTTGGTATAAATAGCTTTCCTCCACCTAGAATATTCTCTACTTTCTAGCTTCCAGCTCAACTTATAGAAATTCAGCCGATCATTCAAGGGCTAGTTCAAGAGCCACATATTTTGTATACCTCCCTTTGAATACCACAAAGGAAAAAGATGGCAGATTCTATTTAGACACATCTGGGTTTAAACTACAGCTTCAGCAATTGAGTGTCACTGAGCATATTCCTTATTTGCTCTTTGCCTCAGTTTCTTCCATCTGTAAGATGGGGATAATAGCAATTTCCCTGGGGCATATTGTGAGGAGTAAATGAGTCACTCAATCCATGTCAAGCCCTTAGCATGATGTCTGGCATAGAGAAAGGCCCAAGAGATTTAGAGATTGATATTACTTTTTGCCATTAGTGAATTTACCTTAATCTGAATTCAGACAATACTTATCATTACAAACTGACTATTCATGTATATACAGTATCATTTCCCTCACTCTCCTTCTCTATCCTCTTTCCTTATATTTTTTTCTTCATCCTATCCTGATTACATGATCCTGATAGAGTATACCTCTTATACATATTAATATCTATAATAATCATTCACACCCAGTAGATTTGTTTAATCCCTAATGAAAGAATACTGAAAAACTGACACTACTAAAATTTTTAAATTCCTGTACTAAAAATATATAATAAAATGCTTACTATGATTAAAAAATATAAATTTCCAGACTACAAAATTAAGTTTCTCCTTTCATGACCCTCCAGATTCTTTTTGCTCATTTTTAAAAAATCAACAACTCACCCTAACCAGTTTGGCTCAGTGGATAGAGCATTGGCCTATGGACTGAAGGGTCCCAGGTTCGATTCCAGTCAAGGGCATATCCCTTGGTTGCAGGTACATTCCAGGTAGGGGGTGTACAGGAGGCAGCTGATTGATGTTTCTAACTGTCTATCCCTCTCCCTTCCTCTCTGTAAAAAATCAATAAAATATGTTTTAAAAATAAAAATAAATAAAAAATCAACAACTCAACCTATTCATAAAGCAAAAGATACAACAGCAAATATATGCAATTCAGACAGCATACTGAAACACAGGCTGGACTACAAGGATCAGGAGCCAACTCAGCTGAACACAGCTTTGGATGAATTGAACTGGGAAGACAATTTAAAGGGAAAGGTAATTGGCTCATCAATCATTTATTAATGTTTAGTTACACACACACACACACACACACACACACACACATACCCCAGTCCCAGGATTCCTTTACACCTTCGGCCACATATAAACAACTGAAATAACCAGGCTAGTATAGCAAGTAGATGTAGAAACATCAGTCATTTAGCTCAGCAAGTGAGCTAACCACATGACTAATTTAATTACTTATGTCAAAAGTGACTATTAACATACCTAAAGACTCTAAAATAACCCAAGTTTGTCTAATTAAGTCATATCAAGTGGCATGAATTTAATCATAGATGTAGTCTTAATGTATACTAATCATTCACCTCAAGAAAAATAGTATGATAACTTGATGTTCATATATTATGACAGCATACATGTTTTCAACAGTGACCAAGAAAAATTATGTCACTATAATACTGGGTTCTAGTTTATTTGCATGATTCTACTAATCTTCTGTTGCTTTTTAAACAAAATCAATCCTGGCAACCACTATCCTCAAAGAGTTCACTAGTGGAATAAATTAAGATGGTCTGACAGTATGTTAATGACTTTCCAAAAACTGGCATAAAGTACCATATATAATAATGAAGTATTGTATATTAAATTTCTATCCCCATGACACTTGTGTTCAGAGGACCTTAAACGGTTTTCTACCTTTGAAGGGCAATTATTTTCAAATCACAGAACCTTTGAAAAAGCCTTAGAAGTCTCCCCATTTCAGGAATACTTTCTATTACCTTCTAGGCAAAAGGCCTCCAGACTTTGCTTGAATACTTTCAGCAACGGGCACTCACTATTTTGCAAGGCAGTCCATTCCATTGTTACAAAATTCTTGTTTACAATCATTAGAAATCTGCCTCCCTGAACTTCTACCCAAGGATCCTAGTTCTGGTCTCTGGAATAACACAAGGTAAATTAACCTATGAAATATAATCACTTCCAGAATTAGGATATATTTGTCAATTTGATAACACAAAAGGCAAAAGAAAGCTTAAGGGGAAAAGAAAGAAACCACCACTGTATACAAAATTTTGCAATTCAGGAAACTGTTAAAATTACAAGCCAGTTAACATATAAACAGAAGAGTAAGCTGATTTTTTTTTTTACAGTGGAAGGTGACACAGTGTTTATTGAATATCTTTTTGCAACTTTAAACTACTAAATCCACTAACACAGTTTAAAAATTACAATTCTGTAGGAAGTTCAAGACGGTTTTCCCAATTGCCCATAGCTTTATTCAGTCTGCTTCCCTCTAAAACATCTGGATTACTTTTCAATGAAAGATCCCATTTCTCCCGCCTGGTGCAATCTTTTATTTTGGGGGGGAGAAAAAGAGTATTTTCAAAAACAAAGCCTAAAAGAATAGTGTGCACAAGAGTGGGGGCGGGATGAGGAAAGAAGGCGAAGAAGGGCCCAGCAGGAAAAGGCTGGCTACTGGGTATGTTCCTGCTGGAAGCCTGCCTCCCTGGCATAGGCATCTGAACTAACGAGCCATACAAACGTGATCATGAGCAGTAAGTGTAAGGCATAAATGTCTGTAAGATGTAAATGAATTGGCATTGGTCATCATGCAGCGCCAGATGCTTTTGGGGTTCTCATACAGAGGAAAAGATAAGTTCAAGAAGCAGAGACCACAACCACACTCTGGTGGTGGTGGTGGTGGTGGTGGGGTGGGGTGGGGGGGGAGTTGAAGGAGGGAAAAGACCGAGGAGTAACTACCGTTCAGCAGTCCAGTGAAGCCCGAACAGTACAGAACACAGGAAAGACAGCAAGCGACTCGGTGAAGGCAGAGAGCGAGCCTGCGGAAGGGTGTGCAGTGCTCGAACACGGGCCCATGGCATGGGTGCGGGTAAGCGGGCGTGGATGGATGTAAAAGGGGCAACGCCGGAGTCCCATGGTCCTCTCCCTGCAGCAAAGCAACGGAGGGAAAAGGAGGGAGGAGGGTGAAGAGCCAGAATGACTCATTCCCGAAAGGAAGTGCTCAAGCCGTAGGAGAGCATGCCACCGGGGGGTTCGGGCGAGGGCTGTGAGAGCTCGGTGCCCAGAGCGAGGGGGCCAGAAACCAACGTTCCGTCGCTCCTGCGGCTCGCCTGGGAGATGGGGGGTGTGGGGGGTTCGCGGCAGCCGGGTGCCAAGGCCTGGGAAGCGGCGCGGCGCGTGCGCAGTGGCGCTCGGCGGGACCCGTTGAGGCAAAGCGGAGCCGCAGTGACAGAAGCGAGCCGGGCAGCCGCGGCGGAGACTCACCGAGGCGCAGGGGCTGGAGGTGGTGCTGGGGGTCGGCGATCGCTGGACCGTGACCAAAGCCATCTAGGCGCTGCTGGGCTGTTCCGGGCAGGGCATTCTCGTCCTGAGTGTGAGGGGCGGGAGGGTGACGGAGCCGGAACGGGGAAAGGAGTGCGAGGGTCGGGGGGGGAGAGGAGGGAACGGGGAGGAGGAGGAGGAGGCCGCGGGGACGGCCGCAGGCTCCGCACCCACCGCCCGGCCTCTCGCAGACCAACGCACCGAGCGGGCGGCGGGCGGGCGGGCGGGCTGACGGGCGGTTCGGCAGCTGCGGGGCACAATGAGCGCTCCCAGTGCGCAGGCGCCACCTGTCAGCAACCGCCTCTCCCCTCGGCGCGCGCCGCCGCCGCGCTAACCCCTGAGTTGCCGGAAGCCGCCGGGAGAGTGCGCCGCCGCCGCCGCCGCCGCCCCCTCCCGGGTCCCGCCCTCGCGCCGGGCTCTCGCGTCGCCAGTCCGCGGCGGCGGGTGACGGAGTCGGGTGGGGGGTGGCCGGGCCCGGGGCTGGAGGGGCGCTGGAGCCCCAGCTCCCCACAGATAACCATTTTCTGAGGTGGGCGCACGGCTCACCCCACCTCAGGGCCGAGAAACTGAGGTGAAAACCTGACGCCCACACAGGTTCTCCGGGGGGAACGGGCTCCGCGGGACTCGGACCCCCTTTCGGAGCGGGGGTGGGGTTTACGGGCTGGAAACCAACCCGGCGTGAGCGGGACTCGAGTTTGTCACCTTCCTCGGACCCGGGCTCGCGGGCTTTCTCTCATCCTTTCCACCCTTCTGCCTCAGAGCCCGTGCATGTCTTAGGACGAGCCTTTTTGAAAGATTTTTCATTGTATTCCCCGGGGCGCTTCATGGCACCCCTTTCCCCCCCCCCCCCCCCCCCCCCCCCCGGGTCCTCTATTCCCCGGGCCCCTGTCAAGGACTCATTCATTATTCCTGAGGTAAAGAGAGGCTGAGGGCGCCTGCCAGGCCCAGAGGGCTGGGCTCCGAGTGCTGAGGGTCCAATCTGCCAGGTACCTGCCACTTGCTTCCTACTGGGAGGAAATTAACCAGGGTTTTTCTTCTAGAGGTTTCTTCACCTTGTTTCTGTATTTCATTATTTCGTAGACACGTGTGAAATGCAGATGAGCTATTATTTCAAAGGAGCCCGATTCTTAAAGACAAGCCGTCCGCAGCCCATTAAGCCAAGGAGATAATGGAACATCAGGATTACAAAGGGAGAAAGAAGACACTACGCAAATACCATGGGTTACCCAGAGAAAACTGACAAAGCTATTGCTCCGTTTGAATGGATGCTCTGGTGAACACCAGCATGCACAACAAAGCTGTGGAAAACACATTCCGGAGAGTGCAGTTACTGAAGCCCACCTCCTCCTGTTTGTCACCCAGACTCTGGGATCTCCGTTGCTGCTTTTACACCCGACAGGGCTGCTGAGCGCCTTCTGGCTTCTGTATGGGAAGTGCCATAGGGCCCTCTGCGCCGAGCCTTTGTTCTCTCCCAGGGGCCCTGGGCTTGACATAATTAGCAGGGCGGTTCCATGGAGAATCAGACACCGAGGGTCCGCGTACTGTACTGTCTGTCCTATGGAGAAGCAGCGTATCACAGAGAAGCCAGCTGGTCGGCTTTTGCCCCCTGGTGGTTGTCAAGAATGCCTGCGAGACAATTAAAGATGTATGATTCACAGATTAAACCACCTTGACTGTTTTTCCCAGAGCTACCTGGTAAACAGGAAAAAGAGTAGATAAAAGTTCAGAAGTAAGAACTCTGAATCAGTGCTTAGAAGACCAAACAGAGCAGCTGTATGCAGAGCCAGAGATATACATAGCTGGAAGCTGAATGAACTGAAATGAAACATGTGGCTTATAAAACAAAGAACCATTCTAGAAAAAATTATTCAAATCAATAGTTCTTAGAAATGTACTTATATATTGACTTTCTTACTGACTCAGAGACAGCACTCTACTTTTGTGTAGCAATATAATCTTAAAGAATTCTTTTGGAAGACAAGAGAGACAATTTCATTAATCTTACAGTGGGAAAGAGCACTGCCATAGGCTTCTAATCCCAGCTCTCAAACCTTAAGCAAATGGCTTAAACTTTTTGAGTTTTCGTTTCTTCATCTCTACAGTAAAGCTCTAATTCACAGGATTCTTGTGATCAAATGAGAATGGTGTACGGTAAATTGCAGTTGTAAACTGCAAAGCCTTGTATGTAATTAAGATCATTAGTTTCTAAAGTTTGTTCCAAGTTCAGTTAGCTTCTGCTGAGTGTACCCTATGTGTAGAAAATAGCATCTAGCAAAAAGGGAACAAAAATAACTAAAGATGATTCATACCTTAATAGTAGGAGTAGTAGATTCTTGGTTAACATGTCTCATCTGTAGGTAGGCATGGAACCTTTTTACACAACATATCTGAGGTGATACAACCCTGGTCAAAATTGGGATCATAAATTCACATTAAGTTTGTATCAGGAACTTAATTTATTAATTTACAGGGGAAGTATCTCTTCCTGGTATATGAGTTTTTAAGAAAACGAAGATGTAGAAATTATTGGTGCAATTTTTTTTAGCTTATTCACCTTAATTTTTTAAAATATACTTTATTGATTTTTTTACAGAGAGAAAGGGAGAGGGATAGTTAGAAACATTGATCAGCTGCCTCCTGCACACTCCCTACTGGGGATGTGTCCCACAACCAAGGTACATGCCCTTGACTGGAATCGAACTTGGGACCTTTAAGTCCGCAGGTTGACGCTCTATTCACTGAGCCAAACCAGTCAGGGCATTTATTCACCTTGAATGTGTATAATATGTAGACACTTTTAAGAACAAAATAAGAGTCTATCTACTCTCTTAACAGCCTCATAGTCTGTTAGCTGGGGAAACCACATCAAATAAGGACAATAGGGTTTAGTGGTGGTATGGCTTGTCATCACTGCTAGTCCCCAAGGGAATATGCTAACTGACTGCCCAGCCCTCAAAGATGGCGGCACCCACAGCCAATAAGGAGGGAATATGCTAATTGACTGCCCCATTCTCAAAGATGGTAGCACCCACAGCCACAAGATGGCAGTGCCCAGTCCCCTCAGCCCCACTGGGGCTGCAGGAGTAGCAAGGCCAGGCCTGCCCCAAGATGGGCCTGACCATTCTGTGCACCGGCTTCCAGAGTCCCCCAGTCCTCTCAGCCCCCCAGCTGCCCAGGGTTGGCTCAAGGCACAAGCAAGCCTCGGATGTTGGCTGCCCAGCTGCCCAGGACTGCCTGAGGCTCCAGTAACCAGGGCTGGCCAAGGGTTATGCTGCTGGCAGTGGCAGCAGCAGGGGTGTGATGGGGCGTTGCTTTCCCCTGATCACTGGGGTTGCTTCCCACCCAGAGGGCTCCTGAACTGTGAGAGGAGGCAGGCCAGGGTGAGGGACAGCCCCACTCCAGTGCATGAGTTTTTATGCACTGGGCCTCTAATATATATATATATATATATATATATATATATATATATATATATATATATATATATATATATATGTAGATATATATATGTAGATATATATATATATATGTATATGTAGATATATATATGTAGATATATATATATATATTGGGTCGGCAACTAAGTAATTGCGTATTTTTAAAAGAAAATCAAAGACAATTTTTTCATGGAACTAAATAACTTTATTCTGTAATGTATTGCCCATTTTGATCATTGACCTTTTGCCATATTTAAGGCAGCATCATAATCCCACGTTCAAAAAACTTCTGGTTTTTATTAGCAAAAAACTGAATCAGGTACAATTTGACATCATCATCATTATTGAAATTTTTACCATTCAAGGAGTTTTGTAAAGATTGAAACAAAAAGTAATCAGATGGTGCAAGGTCAGGACTATATGGTGGATGTGGCAAAACATCCCAACCAAGCTCCATTAATTTTTGCCGAGTGACCAAAGATGTGTGTGGCCTTGCATTGTCATGATGGAATACAACACCTTTTCGATTTGTCAATTCGGGCCGCTTTTCTTCAATTGCATTGTTTAATTTTGTTAGTTGTTCAATGTAGACATCAGAATTGATCGTTCGGTTGGGTGGTAAGAGTTCAAAGTAGACAATTCCTTTGTAATCCCACCAAACTGATAACAAAACCTTCTTTTGATGAATATCAGCTTTTGATGTTGTTTGAGTTGGTTCACCTGGCCTGCTCCACGATCTTTTCCGCTTGATATTGTTGTAAACAACCCATTTTTCATCACCAGTTATCAGTCGTTTTAAAAATGGATCATTTTCATTACGTTTCTTTAGCAAATCGCAGCTGCTAATGCGTTGCGTTAACTGTGATTCTTTCAGTTCGTGAGGAACCCATGTATCGAGTTTTCGAACATAGCCAAGTTGTTTTAAGTGATTTTCAATGCATGTATGTGATACATGAAGCTTCTCTGCAATCTCACGTGTTATACTGTGACAATCTGAATTGATTATTGCTTTGATTAGGGCGTCATCAACTTCAACTGGACGACCAGAGCGTTTTTCATCTTTGAGTGAAAAATCACCAGAACGAAATTTGGCAAACCAATTTTGACACTGCCGTTCTTTTAAGGCTTCGTCACCATAAACAGCACATAACTTTTTATGAGCTTGCGATGCATTTTTCCCTTTGCGGAAATAAAAAAGCAAAATATGACAAAATGTTCCTTTTGATTTTCCATTTTTCAATGAACGCCAAACGAAAACTACAAAACAGATCAAAAAACTTTTTTTACTGATTAACAGCTGAATAGCCAACTATCAAATAACAAAATGTGTTTTACATTTGTACTACGTCTGCAAACCTAAAAATTCAACTGAAGCCATATATGTGTGGAACCCGCAATTACTTAGGTGCCGACCCAATATATGTGTGTGTGTGTGTGTGTGTGTGTGTGTGTGTGTAGATATGTACGAAGTATTTTAGACACACAGAGGAAAAGGTCTAGGCAAATGTGGGCTTTATGATATTGGATTTAAAGCTTTGGCTGCAGATCCCAATATAGTTGCTTTGTGAACTGAGCTGGATCACATGTGAACATTTGAAATCTATGCTCTCTGCCCCATTTATACCTACTTTTCCTTGGGCTCCACCCTGGTTCCTACCTGGTCTTCAGGTGATCTGAGAGAGAAGATCTCTAATTCAAATAGAGAGAAAAATCCTAGAATCCTCTTACTCTACTGGTTGAATTTGAGAAGAGAGACTAAGAGCAATATTCCCACAAGAGTGCGCCAAAAAGATAAAAGTCCTCCTACTTCCATTAATAGCACCTTTATTCTTCTCACCCATGATAATTACCTGTTTCTGCTGTTGGAGTTCAATTAATCCTTAATTTGTATCATTTCTTCTTTGGGGGTGAAATTATAGGGGAAGTTCTGAAATTCCTGAGACCAGCTGGTTCTTAAGCTTTAAACCTGATGAAAACTATTAATCACCTCTCCAGAAAGATACACTTCCATATTTCATACATTTACTAAAATTAATTGAGGTTAAGAATCCTGATCTGAAGTTAAAGCAGTGCTTCTCAGTCTTTTTTCACATCTTAACATCCATAGAAATGATATTTGTGTAGCACACTGGGGTAAATTAAAGGGGATTTGAAGGCCAACTGTATGGGCTGGATGGAAAAAGTTGTTTTCTTTATATTATATAATGAGAAAAATAAGATAAACATATTAAGGATGATAAATATTAATTTTATATTATGCTTCTAAGTAAATTATTCTAAAAATTTTAGTGAAGAAACTTGAGATTATATCTGGAAACATAACTTTAATTTTATTTTTTTTTCAGAGAGAAAGGAGAGGGAGGTAGAAATAGAAACATCAATGATGAGAGAGAACCACTGATCGGTTGCCTTCTGCGTGCCCCCCACTGGGGATTAAGCCCACAACCTGGATATATGTCCTCTACCAGAATCTAATTTAGGGCCCTTTAATCCGCAGGCTGACACTCTATTCACTGAACCAAACTGGCAAGGGCTATACACATAACATTTTAATGTAACGTTTGTGATTGAAATAACTATGTAATTCCTCAAAAAGAGAGTTTAACAATGATCACTTGGTAGTCATTATTTTATTTATTTATTTATTTATTTATTTATTTATTTATTTATTTTAGAGAGAGAGGAAGGGAGAGAGAGTGAGAGATAGAAACATCAATTGAGAGACAGCTAGTCATTATTGATGAGCACTTATTTTATATAAATAGCTGAGAAATTTAAAACACTTTCACAATGATTCAAAATTTATAGGTATAAATTATATTTGACTCTGATAGTTCTTTTTTCTTATTTGCTACTTCCTGCTCCCCAGATCCAATTAGTATAACATCTTCAATGTACTAGAGCAATTCAATGCTGACTGGAAGGCTGAGATGCTCAATATCTTTCTGGGCTACAATATGGCAGAGAATAGGAGAACTGATGTAATTGCAGGGCAAGACTGTGATGTTATATCGTCAGCCCTGCCTAGTAAAAGCAAATTGCTTCTGATGTTCCTTGCCAATTTGTATGGAAAAGTAAGCATTTTCCAGTTCAATAGCTGTCTACCAAATGGTAGAGGCTATGTTGATTTATTCCAGTAAAGATACTACCTATAGAAGAGCAGCTCTTCCTGAAGGCATCACCTAATTAAATTTATAATAATTTACAGTCATTCTCCAAGATCCATCCACCGTGTTCACAGGCCAAACAGGAAAGTTAAACTGGCATGAGATAGGTTTCATCACCTCTGTTTCTTTCAGATCTTTATTGGTGTCATTAATCTCTATAATCCCACATTCTGCTCTCCCAATAAAGCAATAATTTTTGTTTACTTTCCTGGTATGTGTGTATGTGTGGGCGGGGGGATTTCTAAGGTCTTTAACTTGACCCTTCAGTCTATAATGGTCCTTATTCCAGGATCAGAGAACCAATATGAAAATGCTGACAGTTATCAGAATAATATCAGTTTAATTATATATCCAGGAACTGATTAAGTCACTACCTAGTGGTTCTATGGACCCACTCAGCCCCCTATGATTCAAACTTGAATTAAGACTCTATCTCTCGGAGTTCGATTGGGGAATCAAAGGGACATATGTAATACTTTCAACAATAAAGATTTTTTTTTAAAAGACT
The DNA here is from genome assembly GCF_014108245.1 of Pipistrellus kuhlii. Classification (NCBI taxonomy): domain Eukaryota; kingdom Metazoa; phylum Chordata; class Mammalia; order Chiroptera; family Vespertilionidae; genus Pipistrellus; species Pipistrellus kuhlii. The sequence goes on along the minus strand of NW_023425539.1, from coordinate 2,880,893 downwards.
GTCTCTCACTTGTCCACTACAAGCCCCCACTTAAACTGGTACACTGAAGTGATATTTTGGGCCCCCAGGAATTAACATAAATTTGGTGCCAATATTTAGAAATCTCTAAAAACCCAGATATTTCTTTTTCCCTAGCACACCATCATTTTACAAAATGGCCAGACATCCCTGTGGAAAAGACAGAGGAATATTTTCAGCGTATATTAATGGCAGTGCTGCAGAATTCTCCTTTAAGGGGATTCAGCCTTCCTTTCAGTTAAGAGACTTAGGTTTGGAAACTGGGTAAAAGGTCTGAATTTTCCACTGTGGTGACTGAAGTAATATTTTTTCCACCATATGTGGATTTTTATTTTTATTTTATTATTTTTAATATATTTTTATTGATTTTTCACAGACAGGAAGGGAGAGGGATAGAGAACCAGAAACATCGATGAGAGAGATACATCTACCAGCTGCCTCCTGCACACCCCCTATTGGGGATGTGCCCACAACCCATGCACATGCCCTTGACCTGAATCGAACCTGGGACCCTTCAGTCCGCAGACTGATGCTCTATCCACTGAGCCAAACCGGTTTCTGCTGGATTTTAAATATTATGTGTAGTTGATCAACATTTCAGCAAACTGGCCATCTATTTTATTCCTAGGACCACCATAATCATTTAGCCATAAAGATCACTAAGGGTCAAAATACCTGATTACCACTATATCTATACTTCTCTTTATGGTAAATGTACTCACCTTGTCTTTGGTGGTTAAACACTGACATTGACCTCTGATGCTTTGAAATGGATCATCCCATCATGCCCAGCCTACGGATGAAAGCTACCACAGAGCTTTCCAAGGACGCAAGCACTCCCACTCTCTAATGTATTTTTCAGTGCCTTAGTAATGTCCCCTAAGTCCTCTAGGGAGATGTACTTGGGGTAGTAGATGTGGAGGTCATATGTGATAAATCTATTTCAAAATTCTTGTCTCCCTAAGCCTTTGGATCTCATTGTGTTATGTTAAGGAAGTTCTGGTAGCTCAATTTGAATAAACATAGGCCACTGTGGAGTCTATGTTTTAGTGAACTCACCAAATGGTTAGTGTCACTCCCAGCTATAAATGCTAACACATTAAATCCTTACTTCCTGATAAATGTACCCATAGCAAGAAATTCTAACCAGACCAGTGCTCCTTGCTTTAACTCCCTTATAATATATTAGCACACATTCCCTGAGTTTCTGCCACTATGTAAGCAAATAGTGAAAATCTTTTGCTATAAAAGCCATTTCCTCCTGGTCATACTTTGTATTTGCTCTGTTGGATTATTTCAAGATCTGATTTTAGTAATAATTTTACTAGAAATAAGAGGTTGTTGTTGTGAATCTTGAGGAAAATGGGCAGCCCCCTGCAAAGCTATTGCCCAAGATAAGATTATTACAATGTTTTCAATTAAGAGAAGGCTAGTCCCCACAAACACAGGAGAACAAACTGCTTCCATTGGCAAAAGAGGCTCATAGTGGCTCATATGTTTGAGATTCTCAGTCTCCTAGTCCAATTAAATGTCACCATTCTAAATTTCAGGGTCCCCCTTATTACCAATCAGTGCCCCAATTTTTACATAAGTAACATAGCTAGATTGTGAATTCAATTTATGTCACAAGTCTGCAACCATAATTTTTGAAGAATAGAACCCTTTATAATTAATTATATAATGTATTTGTTACAGTTTTTGGCTTATAGCCTATTTTGTCTCTTTTGGTTTTCCCTTTACATGGAATCTCTTTTTACATACCTTCACTTTCGTCTATATGTGTCCCTTAAACTGATGTGAGTCTCTTGTAGTTATCATATAATTGGGTCTTGTTTGTGTAATCCACTAAGCAACTCTATGCATTTTGATGGGAGAATTTAATTCATTTACATTTAGAGCAATGGTTAATAGGTAAGAACTTACTAATGTCATGTTATTGTTTTCTGAATGTTTTATAGTTCCTTTCTCCTCTTTTGCCTTCCTTTGTGAACAGATAATTTTCCATAGTATGTTTTGATTCCCTTCTCTTTATCTTTTGTGTATCTCCTTTGGATTTTTGCTTTGTGGTTAACATGAAATATAAACATCTAATAGATGCAAAATTTATTTTAAGCAGATAATTTCAATCACACACAAAAACTCTACCCTTTTACTCCCCTCTATACACACATATTTTATATATTTACTTTTTTTATATTGCATATATATTAGCAAATTATAGTAGCTATTTTGTTGTTGCTAATCCTTATCGCAGGATATTTTTCCATTGATTTTTTTTAGACAAAGTCAAAGGGAGGAGGAGAGAGAGACAGAGAGAGAAACATGATGTGAGATAGACATGTTAATTGCTTGCCTCCCGCACATGCCCCAACCAGGACTAGGGAGTAAGCCTGCAACTGAGGTACATGCCCTTGACTAGAATCTAACATGAGACCCTTCAGTCCATTAGCCAATGCTTTATCCAGTGAGCTAAATCGGTTAGGGCCTTAGCTTTACTTTTAAGTGTTCATCAAGAAAGTTTTACATTAAGCCTTTTTTCTTCTTCTCTAGCTATTGTTACTGGATGAGCTACACTAGCAACTTCCTACAAAGACATTTTCTATCGATACTCAGTGGATCAAGATTCATAACAAATCTAATTAAATCAAATATCTTTTAGTAGTCTGAGTAATCAGAATAATGTATGATTTCTTTTTTATACCGGGAAACCCCTTCCTCAAGGATAATTGGCTGCTCTTTATATATGACTGATAGTCTTGCCAACCAAGATGCCTAATGCTGCAAGTCACCAATTTACAAATCTATTGGGAGTGTATGTGTGCAGAGTCCTAGACTAAATTTACAAAGGGTAGCTCACAGCCAACAACCTAAGTGGAATGACTCTAGAATCTTATGGGTGGGAGTGTGAGGTGTGCAGAATGCTGTACACTTTGAGTAATTCAGATGCAAAGTAATGCTATTTAGACTGGACAATGCTTCCATCATTTTCCAGTGGTCTTGATTCTGCAAAACTTCCTACAAATGCATCATAATATATTTCAGTGGCATTCAGATTCTTACTGGACACTTCTGTCAGACTATCAAGCACCAGGCCTCTAGTATGCATATAAGATCTTTGGTTAATCTCTTCCTGCCCTCCTCCCTTCCCCCTTTTCTTCTGAGATTCATCAGCCTGTTCCATGTTTCCATGCTTATGCACTGAGCATCTGCCTCCTGGTGGTCAATGTGTATCATAGCTACCAGTCAAACGGTTGAATGGTCAAACAGTCACTTAGGCTTTTATATATATAGATAATCTATTACATGAATGCTTCAAACACTTTTTGAACTTTCATATCCTCTTGTGTGTGTATTGTTCGTTCTGCCTCAAATAATTTTCCCCACACCTTTATACAAAAGGTCTTTCTAGTCCCTGAATACAGCTTGAAAATCTATTTTTCTGTGAAAAATTCCCTGATCTCTCTAGAAAAAGATATCACTTAATCCTCTGTGTTCCTGGAAATTTTGTATGTGCCTGTACTTTTGCACTTTGCAAAGTGAGTTGCATCTGTTTATTCGTTTTTCCCTCACTAACCTGGGAACCCCTTAAAGGCAGGCCTGATTCATGTTTTTAACCCCAGTGTTTACCTGCATATAGAAGGCACCCAAATAAAGTTTCCTGAGTTGAATTTATCTGGGTGTTTCCAAACAAAACAGAATGCAATTCTGTATAACTTCCTACAAATGCATCATAATATATTTCAGTGGCATTCAGATTCTTACTGGACACTTCTGTCAGGCTATCAAGCAGGTAGCTTAAATGTAATGCCAAACAAAACAGAATGCAATTCTGTATAACTTCCTACAAATGCAGAAATGGAAGGATGCTTCTTAGCAGTTTCAGGAGATGGGACACTATAAGCAAAGAAAGCAGTCTGTGAGAATGTACAATTGGGACCTATCAAACAAATCTAGTTTATATATGAACTGCTTCAAAAAGGCTTCAAGGCAGCTATTTTTTAAGTGTTGGAATCTGTTGTCTCCAAAGGCAGTACTTTTGGTTTATTCAACTATATCATGTGTTATGTTGATAAAAAGGCGAATATTCTAGTACATTATAAGCATAATATTTCAGATTAAAGAGTCCCTAGATTGTAACTGCCCTAGAGATAGAGGCCATGAATATAAATTTGCTTTTTACACAGCACAGACTAGACTAAACATTCACAAAGTCTTAAATTAATTTTGGCACAGAAGTGATTTTGATAATCTGTGGTTGAATCTATAGTCATTTGCAATGAAGTGGGGACTTGGTAATTATCCAATTTAATTCCTTAATATGAATAAATAAAACAGATAAATCACATTCCTTTCAGAATTCCCCTTCCAAAAAAAATGCTTTTTAGTGAGATTATTATTCTAATGTCTTGTCAGCCTTTCTCACATGAATTAGGTAGCCATCAAAGTTTTACTTCACCTCATCTTGTTTGCTATTTCAAAGAATGACAATGTTTTTAAAAATTCAATTGCATTACTGTTGCTGGTGTTTTTTCTTAATGATAATAGTAATGATTGCTGGGGTGAGTTTTCCTGTCTTCCTGAGCACTAGCTTAGCATTAATCTAGCTTTGGTCAGTAATAACAGAAATAACAGTATTACAGTTTGAAAAATTTAACAGTTGAGAACTCATTACCATTCAATAGAATGGTGGGATGTGGTGAGGGTCAGGGGAGATTTTGATCTTTCAGAGTACCTTTTGTTGTCTATTAATACTGTCTTTCTCTCTTTTTTTTATTTTTTATTAATAATGGTCTGCGAATAGTTTCCTCTACCATTTGATGATATTTTTCACTGGTCCAAATGAGTGAGTCAGCAAATCAAGAAGAACCCAAACCTGCTCAGGTACCTGGCCTAAATAGATGCCTAATCATTTAACCATGAGAGGATTTGAGACTCAGTTTTCTTGGGAGAATTAGATGAAATATCATACTCTATCATTTAATTAATTCTTTTTAGTTGAAGTATTCTGCATCAGATTTTGACAAAAATGCAAAAAAAAAAAAAGAAGAAAATAAAAGGGGGGGGGGATCGACTAAAAAGCAGTGGCCTGCTTCTAGTTGGTTGACATACCTTATCTATATAATAAAAGGCTAATATGCAAATTGTCCCCTTGGGAGTTTGACTGCTAGCTATGACATGTGCTGATCACCAGGAGGTGGCGCTGAATGAAAGGAGGCCCTGGCTGGCAGCTGGCAGCTGGGGAAGAAAGGCTCTGGCCTGCAGCCGGCAGCTTGGGGAGGGAAGGCCCCAGCCAGCATTCAGAAAGCCCGATCGGCCCTGATTGCTGGCCCGGGCTAGGGACCTTACCTGTGCACGACTTTTGTGCACTGGGCCTCTAGAATATTAATGAGCCTGTTACTGTTTGAATTTGTTAAAATACTACCTTGGTGTGATTTTATTTGATATGATGTTTACTCATTATGTGAAAAATTTTAACATTAAAAGCTTGCTATACTAGAGTATAAAGTATTAGTTTATCTACAGTTCCTTCTGGATAACACTTATTAACACTGTTTCCATTTTAGGAAAATGGAGAAGAAAACAAAGAAAGGAAACAGGAAGCAACTAATACGAATGAGCCCACTGAGGTAGAATTTTCATAAAAAGTCAGATATTAGCCGCAACCGGTTTGGCTCAGTGGATAGAGCGTCGGCCTGCAGACTGAGGGGTCCCGAGTTCAATTCTGGTCAAGGAATGTACATTGGTTGTGGGCACATCCCCAGTAGGGAGTGTGCAGGAGGCGGTTAAACGATGTTTCTCTATCATGTTTCTAACTATCTATCCCTCTCCCTTCCTCTCTGTAAAAAAATCAATAAAAAAATATATTTTTAAAAAAGTCAGATATTAATGCTGGAGAGTAACTTGGACAAATTAATTTTCTTATAAAAGAAGGAAAAGAAAAGATGTGGATATTCAAACAGATAAATAAAATGGCAAATGGTAAATTAAGCTGACTCCTTTGAATCAGTTGCAGGATGCTTCCATAGATAAATTATTTGTGAAGAGCTATTATGAATTATACACAAATAAAGATTGCTTTCTAGAATCAGAACTATTACCCTAAATACAATAATCACCAGTTTTTAGGGTAATTTCATGATCATTCTGAACTTTCCATGTTAATCATTTAAGTAACTTTGTGTTTAAATAAATACAAAACTTATATGAGAAAGCATTTTACAGTAAAGAGAAACAACTGAAAATAGTTATATGGATTCACCATTAAGTTGACTAATATGAATCTCTAAAATATTCTATTCTTCATCTTTTAAAAGTACACTGTCATAAGTACAAAAAGCTATTTTGCCCCTATTTATTCATAAAACTAACCTTTCATTTCCTCAATTAAGATGAAATGTTTCCTTTCACCCACAAACATGGAAGATGATTCCAATAGTAAAAGAAATACTTTCACCCTCGCCTGTTTGACTCAGTAGATAGAGTGTCAGCCCATAGACTGAAGGGTCCCGGGTTTGATTCCAGTCAAGGGCATATACCTTGGTTGCAGGCTGGATCCCCAGTGGAGATTGTGCAGGAGGCAGCTAATTGATGTTTCTATGTCATCAATGTTTCTAACTCTCTATCCCTCTCCCTTCCTCTCTATAAAAAAATCAATAAAATATATTTTAAAATATTTTCAAAAGTCTGATTTCACTATGCTGTGAATTATGTTTCTAGAAAGTATTGTATAATTCAAAGATTAATGTACTTGTAGCATAATATTCTTAGCATATTACTTTGTTAGCAATATGAAGATGTGTTGACACATTGAGCCAATACGTTTTATCTTGTGAATGCAGTAAATAGACTGATTACTACATTGCTTCTAATATACAGCATTAAATCCTAGAAAAAAGTAAGTAGGGATGTTTGGCAACTATAAGGTATTCATCTACATTCTTTAATTGGGAGAGTTGATACAATTTTGAAGAAGAGCAACTCATTTTGAAAGGCTTTTTTTTTCTTTTTTCTCTTTTCAGAGTTCATACAGTTTAGCACAAAGTTCTGCATTAGATGTTGGCAAAGATGGGGAAGAAGAAACAACAGATGAAATGAAATTGGAAGGTAGAGAACTAGCCATTCCCCTACAGCAGCAATTTTCAATTGGTATGCTGTGGCAGGCACACTGGTGTGCCACAAGAATTTTTAAAACATGTAATTCCTGACGATTTAGTTGGGGCACTGACCTCTTTTCCCTTAGATTGTCAAATTTAAAAAATGACAACATGACAATGGCTATCTGGTATGAATGAATCAAAATTGTACCTATATTTTTTTTGTCAAATCGGCAAAAATACTTTTAGTGCACTGAAGAATTTTAGTAACTAGTTTATGTGTTTTATAAGATGAAAAAGATTTAAAATTGCTGCTCTGAACAATAGATTTTAAAAATATTACATAGTTTTTATTAGGGATTCCTTTTTCAAGGTTTTGCCTTTTAAAAATATAATCTTAGGAGTATTTTAAGTGCAGTTTGGAAAATAATTAAAAATATATTCCCTTTAACTTCTATTAATACTTTTAAGGGAATATTATGACTATTCATCTTGAACTAAAAGAGGAAATGAGCTAAGATTGGAGACATACCAGAAAATCTATTAACCCTATATAATAAAAAAGTGTAATATGCTAACTGTCCGACCATTGGACCAGTCCACCAGTCGCTATAATGTGTACTGACGATCGACAGGTAAGTTAGCTTGCTGCTGAGGACTGGACACACCCTAGAGCCCTCCTGCAGTCCTTCCTGAGCGGCCAACCTCTCGCAGATGTTCCTGGATGGCTGGCCTCCATTGGCCCCACTCAGGACTTGAGTGAGACAACCTGATCTCTGGCCAGGCTGAGGGACCCCACTACTGAACGAATTTGTGCACCAGACCTCTAGTACAAACATAAAATGGGGAGCCATGGTGATTAGGCCTGCATATTGTTTTTTCTTTTTAACTTGACCACACATTTATTCTGTCTGACTTCTAGTCCTATACTTAACTGAAATCCCACATAATTATGCAGATTGAAAATACTGTATATTATGATTCAGAAGGCAACAAGTGGGAAAGACATTCATTCCTTCCACTAGTTTGTCTTTTTTAAAATATATATTTTTATGTTTAATCATAAGTTAAAAATTGAGAAAACACAACCTACACATAATGCCAGTAACTTTTAAAGTCTTTACACCAAATGCTATTAATATGTTAGTTCTTCTAATTTCAGATACTTAGTGAAATCCTGTGTAACAAAATTTCTTTACAATGTTTTCAATTCAACCATTTCAATTAATTGAAATTCCCTTCAATTCAGTTTACAAGTTCTGAGTTTTTAGTATATGATATGCTATGCAAGGCTGAATTATAATAATAGTTATTGAAGTGTTTTTCCAAACTATAAATTGCTATGTATATGCTAGTTATAACTCTTAGATGCTTACTTTTCTACAAAGTGTTTCTGTGTTTTTAACCAATTTAAGCAACAGTTGACTATTTCTTCTTATTAATACACATTTTAATATTTATACATTAAGAACCAATTTTTTCAACATTTGTTCTGTTGTTATTGTAAACTTAGAACAATTTTCAACAGCATTACTAACTTTTTAAAAAAATTTCTTTGCAAGTCCCTCTCCATCTGTCTTCCCCTCACCCTGATACCAGTCTTTTGGTTTCACTTCCTTCTCACTTCCATACTCTACCACCACTATTTCATACATATACTTTGTCTTTACCTTAATCACTTGGGCCAGGTTTATAAATGAACTCTTTCCTTTTAAACATGCCAAATAGCCGAAACCGGTTTGGCTCAGTGGTAGAGCGTCCTGCGGACTGAAAGGTCCCAGGTTCGATTCCGGTCAGGGGCATGTACCTTGGTTGAGGGCACATCCCCGGTAGGGGGTGTGCAAGAGGCAGCTGGTCGATGTTTCTCTCGCATCGACGTTTCTAGCTCTCTATCTCTCCCCCTTCCTCTCTGTAAAAAAATCAATAAAATATATTTAGGAAAAAAAATTTAAACATGCCAAACAAAACTGTGATCTAGGTAACTTGTTATAAATTTAATTAGGTGTTCACATTAATCAGTTATGGCCAAATTTGCACCTGCAAAGTTTCACATATGTATTCTTTAATGTAATTTATTGTCTCTCTAGAGAACATATTAATCAATAGATTGTGGTTTTTCCTGTTCTTATACTTTCAATTTCTGTTATTGCTTTTCCATGTATAGTAGAAGGAAGTGTTTTTTGTTTGTGTAAGCCTATTCCAGAACATGATATATACTGAAAACATTGCAGTTCCTTGTTGCAATATTAAATGCAATGAAATATACTTAATTTGTTCAGTGATCAGTCATAATTAAATCTAATACTCTGAATCTCACTTTGTGAGTATGTGTGTGTGTGTGTGTGTGTGTGTGTGTGTGTGTGTGTGTGTGTAAGACGTGGGAGGAGAAACTGTTATTGCAATTTCAACATGTCAAAGGAAGTGTTTTTATCCTTATTACATATTTATCAAAATGATGTCATCTTGCCACGCAGCTTTCAGAATGTGCTCAAATATATATATTCGCATAGAAAACAGTGTGGTTAAATATACAATATGAATTTCTCACTTCTTTGTCTTAATTGTTTTACTTTTTAGACTATGAGCTTAACTTGCATTTTGAGGGGAAAAATTTTTTTTTAATCTATCAGTTTGCTCAGCTCTGTTCTCATTACACAGCCTCAGGTTAAACAAAGTTTTGTAGGAAAATACCTTTTCCTATAGCTACTGAATTTCAGTGTAGTAGTAGTTAGTAATGTTTCTTTTCCTCTGCTTTCACAGTAGTCTTTCTACATTATGTAGCAAAGTTAAGAAATCCTGATAAGACCAAGCCAGCTGAATTTCAGACAGGGACTGTGTTGAAAGAGAACATCATACATCTAGTGGAATAGCCCTGCTGGGTCAATTTTCACTAATTTAATCAGGATCCAGTCCCACTGTTACATGCCTTCTTGTGAAGAAAGAGTCTACTAAGGCTTATTATAATGTGGATTATAATTCATTCCTATTTATGTCCTTAAATAGGGTTGTACTGAGGCCATGCTCAGCAGTGGGCTATGCACTAAGTGCAGGAAATTATTAAAGTCACTTGTAAGGCTGGACTTTTCGCACAATATGAATAAGGAATTCTTTTGTGTCCCTACTTATTTAGTAGAAAGCATTTATGCCCATAGTATGTAAATGAATAGGTCTTTGTATGTTAGAAGGTGGATTAATTATAAGGGTGAAGGTGTGTATGTTGGTGTGTATGAAAGGCTTTTAATTCTATGAAGAGTTTAGGAAGAGAATCCTGAAATAGAATTTCAGTGCTTAGCATCATGCTAGGCACAAAGTGAGACATCAATAATTATTTACTGAATGAATGTATATATGAATAAAAACATCTGTAAAAGGTTTAGGAATGTCCAAACACAGACCTGCTGTTCTTTTTAAAAAGTATCTGTTTGAAACCATATTCAAATTAATCTTTGAGTTAATTTGTCCTTGGGGCAGTGCTGTATAATTTATGATCCTTGAATTCAGAGGTCACTCAATCAAAAGACAGTTGTATATAGGCTTAATCAGAATCCCGATTTATTGACCCTGCTATTGCTGTACCTCCTTTTCTTTTCTTGGTTTTATGGCCTAACGAGAGAAGTGTTTGACTAGAGTTGAAACCAAACACACATCTATTTCTCTTCTACATATCGGGGGTGGGGAGGACAATGTAAGCACTAGGATTATTGCTTAGCAACTTACAGTATCTAAGAATACTGGAGGATCACTAATAGGCTATAACCATGGTCAGCACATGCGGCTCTTTGGCCCCTTGAGTGTGGCTTTTCCACAAAATACCACGGCCTGGGCGAGTCTATTTTGAAGAAGTGGCGTTAGAAGAAGTTTAAATTTAAAAAATTTGGTTCTCAAAAAAAATTTCAATTGTTGTACTATTGATATTTGGCTCTGCTTACTAATTAGTTTGCCGACCACTGCACTATAATGAAGATTGAGAATTCCCTAGTTCATGTGGGAGTTTATAATGGGTTGTGGCAGTTGAGTAGATATTAATTTGCTATCCATCTGTAGCACTATTTTTAAAGCAGGAGAAGGAATATATGTCTTGCATTATGCTGGAAAGGTTAAGCAGCAGAGAGAATGCATTAGTACCTGCACACTTTCAAGAACTGCTCTTAAACAGTTAAAATAAAAATATTTAAAATAAAAATATAAACAATGTATATTAATGAGCAGTGTTATAAAACAGAATTTCCCCATCCACACACAAAAAAGTGGTCAATTTGTTTCTAAATCCAACCGAGATGTAAAAGGAGAGCATTATACTATCTTCCACACTTCCCCATATTAAAATAAGAGAATTGGCCAAAAAGGAAATATAAGCTTGGGAGGGAGGTTCATAAATACTATCTATTATTGGCTATAAGACATTGTTTAGAAGGGCTTCTTTAGAGATTACTTAGACTTTTCTGACAGTCTCTCAGATTTCCTTATTTTTGGTGATCTTGACAGTGGTCAGGTTTGGATCACCATCCATCCCTGGATCTAAATGGGTGAGGTGCCCTAGCTGGTTTGGCTCAGTGGATGGTGCATCGGCCTGTGGACTGAAGGGTCCGGGTTCAATTCTGGTTAGGGCACATGTCCAGGTTGTGGGCTCCATCCCCAGGAAAAGGTGTGAAGGAGACAGCCGATTGATGATTCTCTCTCATTACTGATGTTTCTATCTCTCTTTCCCTCTCCCTTCCTCTCTGAAATAAATAAATATTTAAATAAATAAATAAAATAAAAAATAAATGGGTGAGGTCAGTATTATCTAACCAAATTGATTAAGAAAGAAATTTGGGAAGACAAAAATATCTATCGATAGAGGTCAGCTTGGAGCATCATCTGGTACATCAAATAGGTTGTGGGTTCAATTCCAGTCGGAGCATACCTGGGTTGCAGGTTTTTTTGTTTTGTTTTTAATATATTTTATTGATTTTTTACAGAGAGGAAGGGAGAGAGATAGAGAGCTAGAAACGTCGATGAGAGAGAAACATTGACCAGCTGCCTCTTGCACGCCCCCTACTGGGGATGTGCCCTCAACCAACGTACATGCCCCTGACCGGAATCAAACCCGGGACCTTGCAGACCGACGCTCTACCACTGAGCCAAACCGGTTTCGGCTGGGTTGCAGGTTTGATCCCCAGTTGGGGTGGGTGTGGGAGGCAGCCAATCAATATTTCTCTCATTTCTCTCTCTCTCTCTCTCTCTCTCTCTCTCTCTCTCTCTCTCAAATCAATAAACGTATCCTGGGGTGAGGATTAATATATCTATCTCAGTGGAGAAGAAGTGGTCAACCATGCCACCTGCTGCAGAGAAATAGAACTTGTGTTAAGGAGTACTATCAAGTATTTTTATAGAATGTCCCTAATTGTGACTGATCTGAAGACTTAAAAAAATTAATGATAAGGTTGGGATTATGGGTTTGGGGGAGGAAGACTACAGAGGTAAAATGCTATCCTTATCACATCCTATCAAGTATACCATATATGCTATTAGTATGACTTTGTATTGTTGATGTTAATTTTTCTCATCTGACTGAGATAGCTTTGTCAGGTTTGTCCACTGTAAAGTTACTCATTTCCATACCCTACTTTCGGGAAGAAGTCACTTATACACAACCCACACTTAAAGATAAGAGCATTATACTCTACCTATTAGAGCATTATACTCTAAAGTATGAGGGCATACCATTTTAATACTTTTGCACAGGAAGGACATTTGTCTATTTCCCCATTTACTTATTTATTCAAGTATTTGTTTATAAAAGTATGGATTTATAAATATTTCTTTTATACTTGATTATAATCCAATATTACTTCATTTCTTTGCTCAAATTATTTAATCTTTGGCCATTAGAAGCTCTTTCTATGGCTGCTGTGTCCCTTTGACATATCACAATCATTGCAGAGTTGTTTGAACCTTCCTTATTTTCTGGCACTACAAGATGCTCCAGGTTCATATATATATTTCCTGTCCCAGTCCTTAAATTAGCCACTTCTCCAATGAGTCCTGATTTATAAAAATTTGAGAATGATATTAGCAACCAAGATCTGAGCACTAGGTACCCAAGTGTTCTTCTTTTATTTTCCATAGCACTTATAACATTTTAAAAAATCATCACCTGAGGATATATGTTTTTATTGATTTTAGAGAAAGAGGAAGGGAGAGAAAAGAGAGAGAAACATCAATGTAAGAGATAAACATTGATTCGTTGCCTCCTGTATGTGCCACGACTGGGGATCGAATCCACAACCTGGGTATGTGCTCTGATCAGGAATTGAACCCACATTCTTTATAGTGTATGAAACGAAAGTCCAACCATCTGAACCACTTGACCAGGTCTATAACATTCTTTTTATTTTCTTTAACTTCTCTGCTGTGAGGACATAAATATATATATAAAAGCCTAAATGACCGGCCAACTGTTCGACCATTCGACCATTTGCCGGTAGCTATGATGCACTCTGACCACCAGGAGGCAAACACTCAACACACAGGAATGAAAACATGGAAAAGAATGATGAATCTCAGAGGGAAGGGGGGGCATGAAGAGATTAACCAAAGATCTTATATGCATCCTAGAGGGCCAGTTCACAGATTTGTGTACTGGTGGGGTACCTCGGCCTGGCCGGTGCCCTCTCACAATCCAGCTTCCTTTGGAGGATGTTGTAGAGCTGGTTTCAGCCCAATCCCCACAGGCCAGGCCAAGGAACCTCACCAATGCACAAATCCGTGTACTGGGCCTCGAGTTGATTATAATTCTTTTAGAAACTCCTTACATTTATTTTATTAATGCTATTTCCTTGGGTATTATTAATTTTTGCATTGGTTGAATTTAGTCATGGAGATAGTTTTCTTTAGTCATGATTCTTACATGTGTGCTTCCATTTGCATTTGGGAATCCCTGTTTGCTCTTTTCTGGATGGAGTTTTTGTTTTCTGTCGCCTACTGCCAGTGAATGTGGCTGAGAGGTAAGATGTGCAGTCAGTGAAGTCTGTCAGCAATTTATTTTCTCTCTGTGTGGAGGCATTTTCCTGCCTCTCTATTCTAAACCACTAAATCCCAATGCAAGGATAAATTCATACCTACATTCTTTAAACTTGGGGTGTCTCAAAGGTGCTCTCAAATTTCACAGTCTATGTTTTTTTCTTTATATTTTTAGTCCTATATTTTATTTAATCATTCTGCTCCCACTCACCTTACATTTTTCAGAGACCCTCAAAATTTCTGCCTACTGAAGGACTCCTTCATGAATGCCAGCATTCTTATGTTTATATTAAAACTAGAGTCCTGGTGCATGAATTCGTGCATTGGTGGGGTCCCGCCATCCCATCCCACCATCGGGGGCAGGCAGGCTGGGGTGAGTGGCTGTGGGTGGGGCCAGCTAGGACAAGGGGCCACAGCGGCTTGGCCCCCAAATAGGAGGAGGGAGGGTGCTCAGGGGTGGGGCCTGCTGGGAGAAGGGCTGCAGGCATTCTGGTTATTCTGCTGTTCAGTAAATTTGCATATTAATCTTTTATTATATAGGATACACACACAAAACCTTTTCTATCATTTGTAGAGATTTTAGTAGTGAGTGAGTAGTAGGTGCTTGTTCTCAGTTCACTATCTTGGTCTAATATCTCCATACTACATTTTAAAAATGAAAACATGAAAGAGGCTGGAAGTATGAAAGTGGGAAGAAACATATTTAAATATATGTGTGTGGTAGACTCTTTTCACTGTCCACTCAGCAGACATTTCCCTACCTTTTTGCCTGGCAACTAAACCTCAATATTACAGAAGATGGAAATATCTAATATCAGATAACTTGACATAAACTCTGACATGAAGGAATAAATTATGATCAGTCAACACTAGTCATAGTAGTCCCTTTCCCCTTTACCAGCTATTGGTCTAGGGGCAGACATGTCACCTGACTAGGGTCAATGAAATGTAAAGGAAAGTGTTTGAGCAGGGATCTTTGATTTTTTCTTCTTGGATAATAAAACAGAATCTCAAGAGGAGAAATCCTCTTTGTTCTCAATCCTTTTCTCTTGTAAAGAAGAGCTGTCTGAAGCTGCAATAGCTATTTTATGATCCTGAGATATAAGCACAAAAAAATGAATAAAGAATAATGAAACCGGCGAGGTACTTAATGAAAAACACTGAGCTGCTGATTGATTTCTGATTAAGTCAACAATAAATGTCCTTATGGGTATAGTCCCTGTTGTCTGACTTTCTATTACTTTCAACTGTGTTTGAATACATTATTTAAAGAGATGTTTTCTCCTAGTAATATTCTAAACTAGCATATATTAAAATCTACTTCTAATATTCCTTATATTTCATTTCTCCCCCCACCCTCAGAATCAAACCTGGAGGAGAAGCCAAAGATCTCAGCTGGTTCAGAAAAGAAACCAAACATCGAAATCTCAAAGAATGTTGTAGTCAGAGAACCTGCAAGTGTGGTTTTCCATTTAGATCAAACTATAGTGGATTCAAAGCTAGAGCAACCATGGAAGAAAAATCTTTTTGAAAGAGTGGAGGCAAGAGCTCAAGCTATGCAGCAGAGAATAATAGATAAGGATAAACTGAAAAAAGAACTAGACAAAAAGGCTGAGAAAAAAATCCCTAAGGATACTTTGGCCAAAGAGTGGTTTAATATTGACCACATGACTCTGAATACTCGTGCATATTTGCTTGACAAACTTCTACCCACCTTAGTTGTTGGAATGGAAAACATGTTAATGCAAGTGGAAAAAAAGAAGCTTTTGTCAGAAGCTGATATTCCAACTAAGTTTGATCCAATTATTTATTTGGGGGAATATTTAATGAGAAATAATCCTCTTTATATCAAAGATACAGGAATGACTGGTTATCAGAGGGAGATGAAAAATGTCACAGAAAATCTGAAAATACATATTACCAACACTGTCTGCAACAGGTACAATTTGTTATATTTTCAGTTGATGATATAGCTCCTTATATGGAAAAGTACATAGAACAATAAAATACTCATATAAACTTAAAAGGACTTCAAATAAGGCAGTTCTCTATGGAGTATGCCTGAGCCTTTTCCCACCTTTATTTCCCCAGATCTCTCGCTGTAATTGGTTTCTTGAGCCCATTTCTTCTACAGCTCACTTCTATTTTTAAAAGTATTTATTGAGCTATTGCTATATGCCTCACTATTTATGAGGCACTAATGAAGACTTAAGAAGTGTATTTATTCAGTTTCTTGTATTCACAGATTTAGTTATCTCACTAGGATCTCAAATGTCCTCTTTGCTGTGGAAAGTAAACCGCGAGTTGAGAGTAGGAACTTTTTCAAATTTTAACTTTTCAAATAAACAACATATTCACCTGATATAATAGCCAAAATATATAGATATAGAATGAAAAGTTTCCCATTCTTATCCTCCATGTACCCAGTACTCTGCCTTAAATAACTTCTTTTTAGTTTTCAATGGGTCCTTCCAAAATTTCTTTATACATACATAAGTAAATGTAAATATGATTCTTGATTTTCTTTCTTTTATATGAAAACATGTGAACAAGTTACATTTTCCTCTGTTTTTCACCTGCCATTTATCTTTCATCATAAAGATCAGTTGTTTATTTCCACATGGTTGAATTTACTCACTTTTATTTTATAGCTTCCATATTTTGAGTCATTGTTGTATTTTAGATATTAAAATAATAATCCTATCTTTTCTTGTGAAATTATATTTTAATTTTAAATATTGACCCATTTGGAACTTATCTTAGGGTAAGATGTAAGATATGGATCCAACTTCATCATTTTCCAAATGACTATGTAGTGATCCCAATAGTAATTGTTGAATAGTCTATCCTTGTCCCACTGTTTGCAACGAACCTTTACTACTAAATTTCTATATATTTTGTAGTGTATTTTTGGACTTCTCTGTCCTATTATTGGTCTATCTCACTTTTTATGCATCAGCACTCTGCTTTATTGAGACTTTTGAGTATATTCCAATTAATCTGACTGTGCTGGTCCCCATTATTTGTTATTTTTTTCTGATCACTCCTGTCTGTTCTTGTGTGTGTTTACTTTTTAATATGAACTTTAGAATTGATTCATCTACATAAAAGGTAGGGGAGGGAGAACAGCAAAAAAAAAAAAAAAAAACCCACAAAAAAAAAACTTCATAGGAATTTTTATTGAAATCTGATTAAATTTATTCATTAGCTTGGAAAAAATTTACACCTCTGATAATGAAAGTATTTCTATTTGAGAACATATCTTTCCATTTGCTCATTATATTTTGTATCCATCAGTGTGGTCTTACATTTTTTATATAGGTTTGCATCTTTTATTAGTTTTAATACTAGTTATTTTATCATTATTTTGTTGCCATTATGAGTCTTTTTCTGTTATACTTCCTATCTAGATATACTTTAAATACACAAAAACTATTAATTTCTGTATATTTTTATACTTTTACTACCTCATTAAGTTCTCTTATTGTTTAGAGTAATTCTTAATTGATTCCTTGGATATTCTAAGGAGGCAACCATACTGTCTGCAAGCAATAGGAGTTTTCTTCTTCCTTTTTAGTTTTTGTATTTTTAGCATATTTCTCTTGCCTAATTGCATTGGCTATTACCTCCAATATGAGAGTGGTGATATGGGCATACTTGTTTTGCTTATGACTTTAAGTAGAAATGACTCTTATGTTAATTACCGTTTCACCAAATTATATATATATATATATATATATATATATATATATATATATATATATATAACATAGCCATGCTTATTCAAAAATTGAGTTGATACTCAATTCTGCTTTTATTCTACCATAACTTGACTCCATTTGATCTAAAAAAGGTATATTTAATCATATTAGAAAAAATCACCTAATTTCTATCTTATAGAGTGATTTTGAAAAATCAAGAATGACTGTTGATTTTGTCAAATGCCTTTTCAACACCTATGTAGATGATTATTTGATTTTCAGCCTGGATTCATTAATAATGAACTTTATTAGATTTACTAATTTTGAGCTATCTTGTAATTCCTAAAACAAATCCTACTTGGTGGCTATATATTTGGTTACATTGAAACATACTTTCTACTGTTAAGTTAGAATAAATGTTTAATTCTTTCCTTTTAATTACCGATTTTCAGAATATAGTTTGTCTTTCTTCCTTCCTTCCTTCCTTCCTTCCTTCCTTCCTTCCTTCCTTCCTTCCTTCCTTCCTTCTTTCTTTCTTTCTTTCTTTTTTCCTTCCTTCCTTCCTTCCTTCCTTCCTTCCTCCTTCCTTCCTTCCTTCCTTCCTTCCTTCCTTCCTTCCTTCCTTCCTTCCTTCCTTCCTTCCTTCCTCCCTCCCTCCCCCCTCCCTCCCTTCCTCCCTCCCTCCCCCCCCCCCTCTCTCTCTCTCTCTCTTTCTCTTTCTTTTTTTCTTTCTTTCATTTTTTTCTTTTTGATGCTCAACTTGACCCAATTTTGGTGCCTGAGTTCTTCTGACATACTTAGTTTTTGAAAGCTTCATGCATTTTTAAGGATTCTTAGTTCATTTTGGTGAAGATCATTCGCTGAAGAGCTAGAAATGCTCATAAGTATTGTATTGTCATTGTTTCTAGGCTCTTTCATGACTAAAATATAATTTTAAAATATTAATAATTTCATGTCAAATATGTTTCAGGGTTTTTACCTAATGCCTTGATTTTATATTTGTATCTCTTTTTTTTTTTTTTTTTTTTCCTCACACTGAAAATCTAGGTTTCTAACAAGATTGACAGAACTACTTGTTTGCTTTATCTTATAATTTACATAAAACTAGAGGCCTGTTGCAGGAAGATTCCTACAAGAATAGGGCTTCCTGTGGCAGTTTCCCCCCCGCCCCGCCTGCTTTCTTCCCTTCTCTGCCGCCCCCGTTTGCTTGCTTCTCTGCAACTTTGCTCCCTTCTGCAGAGCTTGGCTTCCTTCTACGCTGTCTTCAGTCTCCGCTCTGCACCTGGGTATGCAAATTAGCCACCACATTGGTTGGGTTAATTTGCATACTTGCTCCTGATTGGCTGGTGCATGTGGCTTGTGGGTCAATTTGCATGTCCCTCTTTTATTAGATATGATAGCTTCAAAATAATAATACCAACAAGCCTACTAATAATAGAACTACTAAATTAGTTTTTATATTTATTTTTCAGCCCTTTGGACCAGAGAATATATCCTATTAAGTATGTGTACATAAAAAAAACATTAAAAGACCAGAAGAAACTAGGGATTTAATTCCTTTATAACCAGAGAAAAAGCTTTTGAATCATGAAAATATTGATAAATTTAATTACATAAAAATTAAAAGCTTTTTGATGGAAAACTGAGTCAATTACTCAGTTCTGCTTTTATTCTAAAAAAAAAATAGCCATACAATATGTAAATGAATAAGCATGGCTATGTTGTAATAAAACTTTATTTATGGCCCAGGCTGGTATGGCTCAGTGGTAAAGCATCAGCTGCCCGGTTAAGGTTATGGGTTTGATTCCTAGTCAAGGACATGTGCCTTAGGTGCAGATCTCACCTCTCTGTCTGTCTGTCTCTCTCTTTCTCCTCTATCTCCCATTCACTCTCTCAAAAAAATCAATGAAAAAAATATCCTTGGGTGAGGATTAACAAAAAAAACAAAGTCTATTTATGGATACTAAAATTTTAATGTCTTGAATTTCTATATGCCACAATATATTATTTTTGTTATTTTAAAAAATACTTTAAAATATGATAAACTTGGCTTTTGACTTGTACAAAACAAGACAGCAGGCCAGATTTGTCCCCCAAATTGTAGTTTGCTGACCCTTGGTCTAGTTAATATCTTTTAAGTTTAAAAAAATCTAAAAAAACAATTAAGATACTTGTAATCTCTTCCTTAATCTCCCCATTTACCTTTGAATGTATTTTGGCATGGAAACTTATACTTAAATTTATAAAGAAACCTAAAATTCTTTGTGACTTGTTTTTGTGTCCTTCCTATGGTAAGCAACAAATTAGAAACTTCAAAATGATAGTTTTTTTTGGAATTAGGTACATCTATTCCTCTGGAATAAAGTAAGAGATATTTACAGAATTCTTCTTTTACTTTATGTATAGACATGAAATTTTTATTTCAGTTCAAACAGTCTTTCTTAGAGCATGGTTGCCTATCCAAGACATCAGGATTATCTGGGTGCTTGGTTAAAAGTAAAGCTTTCTATCTTCTTCCTTAAATCTTCTGAATCAGAAATCCTAGGAATGCATTTAAAACAAGTTCTACTAGAGATTATATATGAACACTACATTTTTAAGACCAATTATTTAGTGAAACCAAATTAAGGAACTTTTAGTACTAGTGGAAAGTTCCAACAACAGTAGGAAGCAGTATCATTAAATTTAATAAACAGTTTAAAGAACATTTGTGTTCACCATCTGTTCTTGCAGAACAATAGATTTGATTTGTATTTAGCTTTGTTTCCATTAAAAAAAAACCACCACAAAACTTTAAATTTAGGAATTGGTGTCAAAGCTGTAAATCAATATATTAACAACTCCTTTGTCCTGTTAGGGCTGTGTAAATCTCAGTCAGTACATAAAACTAGGCATTTTTTAACATTTATAGTAAGGGTAGTAATAGGCAGAGTAGAACTTTGGTCTAGGCTTGATTGCCAATCAATAGCATGACACAAGAAGATTAGTTCATTTCATTGATGTTTCTTGAACAAGGAGTTTGATATTCAGGGTCATTTGAGGTTTGATAAGAGCCCTACGTAGTTTCTACTGGGCTCTTCATGAAAGAGTTAAAATAATCAAAGGTTCTTTTTTTTCTTTTTTTCTTTTTCTTTTTTCTTTTTTGCCTGGATTGTCAGGATCAGGGCTTCATCCCTCTCTGGTAAAAATTCAAGATCTATAGGTCAAAAAGTGACAGTGTCAGGCATTTGCAAACTATTCAGAAATCCTAGGGATGCCTTAAAACAGCACAATGTCTACTGACTTGAAGCTTGGATACCCAGCATCTTTGCAAAAACTGTTCTGCTTTTAAATTCTCTGAACTATATCACTGTTGTGTTGTTCTCAACCCGTTAGAGAGCTTTGGAGAAGTCCATTTTGGAAATGGGAGTTTTCTTACTTATTTTCAAGAATAAAGACAAAATTTTTATTTGGTTTTTCAAGACTTTATCTTCTGGTGATTATGTTAAAATGTTCATTTGCCTCAGTCTGAGTTTTGTTTCCCAGAACAAAAAGGGATTCATCTCTATTTGGTGTCAAAGGAAAATAGATAGAAAAGATACTCTTTACTGATTTGGAATAATATTTAAAGTGGCAGCCAATTTCTGAGAAATAAAATATTATTGCTGTTTGTAAGTTTTATGTATACAATACTTTTTTTGCTTTTCATCAGGCTTCCTGGAAGAGAGGTATAGAATTAAAGTGGATTTTAATCCTTACATGTAATTTTGTAAAACCAATAAGGAGGTTAGGTTTGTCTCATTTTGCTTTTCTACTTATTTTTTTTTTCATCTTTCCCCTCGGATTGTTGGTTCCTCCAGTGTTTGAGAATACATATTCTGAAAGTTACTACTGCCTTGTGAATTGATAATGAAAAAATTTTTCTCTTAAAATAGGATTACAAATTTTCAATAGCCTGACTATGATGATGGTTAGGTATATTTACATGTGTTGAAATTTGTACAACTATGCACCAAAAAGGTCAACCTTACAGTATGATGTATTCAAAAGAAAAGAAAAAATTAAACAGTAAAAATAAGGATTATAGAGAACAATTATTAATGTTAGAATGTCACCCTGCTTCAGAGAAATGGGACCTATTACACTATCAATGTTCTCTCTTTCCTCCACCAAATCAGGATATACAGTCCTGATCCTAGAATGAGAATTTAAATGAACCAGGAAGTAGGTCTAAAGGACCCAGGGCAAAAACTTGGATCTTTTTGTGTGATAGTTAATAGCGATGTATATCCAGTTCTGGCATGGTAATGACCTCTGGTCCCTATATCCTTTGCTTATTTCATAATCACTATGTATCTATGATAAACCTTCAGATACCTTTTGGACATTTTCCCTGTAGTCCTCTTCATAAGCCTTTTAACTAATAATGGAACACTTAATCCAGGAAGAGAAAGAATCACAAAGAAACACTCCACAGAAATTACTTTCTCTACTATAGCTACATAAAGGAGATAAATAAGCCAGAATAAGTGCTCAAGCATTAAGGAAACACAAACCAAGTGAAAACTAAAAGGGAAAGAGACACATGCCTTTATTTTGCTTATAATAACTCCCTCATATGCAGTGTTTCAAGAAGCTTACGCAGATTATGTGACAAACATGTTGTATATGTTTCTGTTAGAATGTGGTGTCTGCAAAGGGTTTGAAGGTTTACTTCAAAGGACTTACTTTTTTGTGTTTAAAAACACACATACAGACACCAAAATGTCTAACTCATCTTTACAAGATGCCAGCACTAGGACTTGGCAAGACCGAGGGAATGTTTTATTCTGGATATGGGGCTTCCTTAGTTGCCAGGAGACAGTGACTTCCTAGGCAGATGTCTGTCTGCTCATACACCACACCAGCTGCCACCTCTTTACGAGCCAAACCCTTGTGCTTACATTATGCTAGGAAATCCCATAGATGCTTCTCCTGAAGTGATATTATTAATATTAGTCATCTTGTCAATCTGTTTTGAATATCATATTTTTGTCATTTCAGTAAAATAGATTATGCTAAAAGTGAGTAAATAAGGAAATGCTTTTTTAAAATATAGTATTTGAATAACTATTATACCCAAATGTATGTGATAGGACTTTTTCCAAACAGTTTCTACTTTTGTTCAACCTTAAACATAATAATAATAATAATAATAATAATAATAATAATAATAATAATTGAGTAGTTCATATTAATTTAGAAACTACACTCTGTTGTATATGTATATATCCAATATTAGTACCTAGTACTTATAGACTAAGAAATCCTTGTCTCCCTGGAGACACAATACTACACACACACACACACACACACACACACACACACACCCCTGCAACTTGACGTTGTATGAATCTATAGTTCTTCTTCAGTGGCATAAAAAATTACTAATGTTAAAAAGACTAAGGTAGAGTTGACTGCAAACCTTACATGCAACTGCCTTGGTTTTTAATGGCTGAAGATCTTACATGCAACTGCCTTGGGTCATATATATCTTCTGCCTTGCTCAGTCCTATACCATCAAAACAGATGCTTCTCAGTCCCCTAGGGGGGAATATTCTTTCTCCTTCCAATATTGAATTGAAACGCAACCACCTCATTAGGAAATAGGAAATCATCACCACCAAGGCTAGCTTCAAAGTTTGGAGCCACTAGATCAAAGGTACCTAGCATATTATGCTTCTTTCCACCTCAGGGTCTTAACATATATCATTTCCTCTGCCTATTATCATTCTTCTTCCTCTTTAGCTCTCTTACCAATCCTTTAGAGTTCAGCTTAGTTCTAATACTTTGTCATTATAAATTAATTTACCTATCCTAATCTTGCTCTCATTATGTAAGTTTTGTGTGTTATTTTTCTTGTGCTTGTTTTGTTTTTTTACATACATAAGATTATTATGAGATGTGTCTTAATTTTGGGTAATTGACAGAAATCCAATTTTGTTAATCTCCTTTTGTGTTGCAGTGATCAATACATATAAAGATCTGGAGACACCCAGTACTTATTACATAATATTGTTTACTTAACTGTTCTGTATTGGACTCTAAGCTTTATAATAGCAAAATCAGAGTAGGAGCTCAATAAATGTTTGTGTATTGAGTGAATAAATGACTGACTTAGTGAGTGAATGAGAAAAGGCTAGAAGAAAGACACAAAATAGAGAGCCATGCAGGAAAGAAGACAGGCATTTAGGAGAATGTTTTATAGAGAGGGGAAAGAGAGAGAAGTAGAAAGAGAGAAGGAGATAAAGTAGCGGAGGGAGAAAGAGAAGTGGAAGAGCCAGAGAGCCAGCAAAGGAAGGGACTGGGGGCTCTGAGATAAGTGGTGGAGGTTTGGCTGGTTAACAGTTGTATCACAGGAAATTAGCACTTCCTTTGAAATACTAATGAATCTTCCAGCACTTTTAAAGCGCTACAGAATCTTCTACACTATTGAACCACATCACATTGAGATTTTGGGTTTCAAACTTCCAAGTTTATTTTTGAAGGTTTATTTTCCTAGAGAATTTTGAAGATCTTATCTGACCACAAAGTAATTACTTAGATTTTAGGATTGTTTTTTGTTTTTGTTTTTTAGTGTTGGGAGTATCCAAATACCAGTTCTCTCTGAAAAGCCTTTTGCCTTTTAAAGTCTGTCAGATTACTTTAGTCTTTCATAAAAAATGAGGACCTGCCTCAAACATTATTGCAAAATTGTATTTGAAACCAGTACTTATTTTTGTTATTTTGAACTATTTTAGTATTTCAATCAAAACCATTTTGGGGGTTTTGAAGTCCTAGTCAGGATGATGAACATAGAAACAATTAAAATCACAATTCTTCCCCCATTTTCTACCTGGGTAATACATCTCTGTCTGACTACAAGGATAACTACTGTGCTTAGGGGCTGTCAAAGTATTTAACTCTGGCCAGATAAAGGAATCTGGCAACATATATTCCTAAACAGAAATCAAAAGTTTGGTCCAAGGTATCAGAACTACTTGAGATGCTTTTATAAATGCATCTTTCAGGCTCCCTTCCTAGATCTTGAATCAGACTCATTCCACATGATTTCTGCATCATGTGGAGAGACACCCCACCACCTTAAGGCCTTAGGGTACATTCAACCGTATTTTTAGAGTGTATGTGGCAGCTTCTAGGTCTATTCTTAGAACTTTTTAAGTATAGTATTTAGTTGGATAAAATAAGGCCTACCTCCATAAAAAGTCAAATAACAGTAGAAGACAGCCTATGATTAATGTGCTGCAGGCTTGAATCGAGGATAATTTCATGAAGAAAAGACAGGTTCAACGTTTCTATGAGGCTCTGAACTCTTGTGGTTCTGCCATTTAAACAATCTGAATCAAATCCAATGGTCTTAATACGTCTTCTATTTCTACATCCTTCAGAGTATCTAGGATGAAAGAGAAGATTAAAGAGAAACAAGAACAAAGAGAATACATAAACCAAGTCAAAGTCCAGGTGGCCAATCTACGTCAACAGGCTCTGCAGGAGCAGTTCGATGAATGGATTCTAGACCCTAAGGGGAAAATTCCTCTGAAAGTGGTAAGAAAGGGGGTGTCTTAGAAGGGTAAGTGAGTTGGAAAATATGAAGGTGATTGCTAGAATACTGAGTGGAGTACTAAAATTCTCCCTCTAACTTTTCAATCCTGCTGATGTAAGTCAATTCTTAACACTAGTCTATGAGAATAGATTTCTTTAATTTTCTCTTGAGTGTTTTTAAACACTTTAGCTAGAGTTCTAAAATTACATTGACTCTGGCCGAGGTTCTTAAAATCTTCATTAAAGTCAGGCATAGCTTCCTTTTTTTTTTTAATTATATATGTGACTAATTACTTCTGTGGGCTAAGAGACTATTAGCTCTAGATGGCATCTGTACTTAAAGAGTTAAATATTTTCTCTTAGGTATGTATATACAGATGTGAGAATACTTACTGGTTAGATAAAATGACAAGCATATTTTTTTTTGTTTAAAGTGAATTTTTTATTGGATTTATTGGGGTGATATTGGTTAATAAATTTATATAAATTTCAGGTGTACATTCTATAATACATGTATTATATTGTATTGTGTGTTCACCACCCAAAGTCTCCTTCCATCACCATTTATCTCCCTCAAGTAATCACCATAGTGTTGTCTGTGTCTATGAGGTGGTTTTTTAAATTTATTTTTTAAATTTTCTTTATTGTTTTCAGAGAGGAAGGGAGAGGGAGAGAGACAGAAACATCAAGGATGAGAGAGAATCATTGATCTGCTGTCCCCTGCTCAGCCCCACTGGGGGTGGAGCCTGAAACCTGGGCATGTGTCCTACCTGGAATTGAATCTTGACCTCCTTTCTTCACAGGTCAACGCTCAATCACTGAACCACACTGGCTTGGCTGGCTGAGCAAGTTTTTTTTGTTTTGTTTTTTTAAATTATTATTAATCCCTTCACCTTTTTCATCCAGCCCCTCTACCACTACCCCCCAAAGTGAATTATTAAAAATAGACCAAGGAAGATAAGCCCCAGACTAGGAGAAAATATTTGCAAAAGGTATATCCGATAAAAGAATATTATCTAAAATATACAAAGAACTCTTAAAACTCAACAATAAGAAAACAATATATTAAAAAATGGGTAAAGACCTAAATGGACAATTCTCCAGAGATATCCAGATGGCAGATAAGCATATTAAAAAATGCTCCACAGCTCTAGCCAGGTTGGTTCAGTGAATAGAGTGTTAGCCCATGGACTGAAAGGCCCCAATATCAATTCTGGTCAAGGACACGCACCACTGGGGATTTAGCCTGATCCCGGGCCCTGGACAGGACTAGTGTGTGAGGCAACCAATTGATGTGTCTCTCTCATTGTCTCCCACCCTCCCTTCCACTCAATGGAAAAATATCCTCGGGTGAGGATTAAAAACAACAAAAAAGATGCTCCACATATGTTATCAGGGAAATGCAAATTAAAACAACAACAAAGCCCAGCTGGCAAGGCTCAGTGGTTGAGTGTTGACTTATGAACGAGGAGGTCACAGTTCAATTGCCAGTCAGGCCATATGCCCGGGTTGCAGGCTCTATCCCCAGTGGAAGGCATTCAGGAAACAGCCAATCAATGATTCTCATCATTGATGTTTCAATCTCTCCTTTTCACATCCTCTCGGAAGTCAATAAAAATATATTTAAAACAAACAAACAACCAATGAGATACCATTACTCACCTATCAGAATGCCCAAGTTCAAGAATAACCAAGAACACTAAATGCTGACAAAGATGTGCATCTATAGGAACTTTCATTCGTTGTTGTGGAAATACAAAATGCTATAGCCACTTTGGAAGACAGTTTGGCAGTTCCTTAGAAAACTGAACATAATCTTACCATATGATCAAGCCATCATATTCCTTGGTACATACCCAAAGGATTTAAAAACTTACGTCCATGCAAAAATATGCACATAGATGATTAAGGCATTTTATTTATAACTAGATGCCCCGTGCATGGATGCATCGGTGGGGTTCCCCGGACTGACCTGTGGGGATCTGGCCAAAACTGGCTCTCTGACATCCCCCAAGGGGTCCCGGATTGTGAGAGGGCACAGGCCAGGCTGAGGGACTCCATTGGTGCACGATTGGGGCTGGGGAGCAACTGCGGGAAGGCCCACTCCAGGGCATGTCTGGTCCATCTCACCCATTCCCGATCAGCTGGACCCCAGCAGCAAGCTAACCTACCAGTTGGAGCACCTGCCCCCTGGTGGTCAGTGTGCATCATAGTGACTGGTCGAATGGTTGAACAGACAGATGGACACTTAGCATATTAGGCTTTTATTATATAGGATTGCCAAAATTTTGGAGCAACCAAGATGTCCTTTGGTGAGTGAATAAATAAACTGTGGTATATCCATAAAATGGAATGTTATTCAGTGCTAGAAAGAAATGAACTATTACACCATGATAAGACATGGAGTAACCTTAAATGCATATTACTAGCTGAAAGGAGCCAATCTGAAAAGGCTACCATACTGTATGATTCTAATTCTATGGCAGTCTGGAAAAGTTAAAAAGTAAAAATATCAGTGGTTTCCAGGAGTGAGAGGGGAAGGAGGGATAAATGGGCAAAGCACAGAGGGTTTTTAGGCAGTAAAACAATTCGGTATGATGCAGAAACCGGTTTGGCTCAGTGGATAGAGCATCAGTCTGTGGACTGAAGGGTCCCAGGTTCGATTCTGGTCAAGGGCATGTACCTTGGTTGCGGACACATCCCCAGTAGGGGGTGTGCAAGAGGCAACTGATCGGTGATTCTCTCTCATCGATGTTTCTAACTCTATCCCTCTCTTTTCCTCTCTGTAAAAAATCAATAAAAATATATTTAAAAAAACAACAATTCTGTATAATGCCATAATAGTGGATACATGTCATTATACAATATATTTGTCAAGACCCATAGAATGTATAACAGCGAGAATGATCCCAAATGTAAACTAAGAATTTAGGGTTATGATGTTTCAATGAAGGCTTATTGATTGTAACAAATGGAACACTGTGGTGGTGATGGTGAATGGGGGAAGCTGTATACTATGTGGTAGTAGGCAGAGAGTATTTGGTAACTGAGAAGTAATATATGATCTTTTTTATTTACAGATTCAGAATGTTCTTTATGATTTTTTTCAAAATCCAAATTTCAAGCTTGGTAAGCATGCCTATTATTATATTATTTATGTGTTGTTGTTTTTCTCTTTTGGGGGAAGGGAAGGGATGCTGAATTAAGATGAAGAGTCAATATTGAGATGGCTATTATTCAAAGCTCTTACAGATGTACTTGAGCTTTTTTGCTCTTTCCATTTTTTTTTTTTTTTAAATATATTTTATTGATTTTGTACAGAGAGGAAGGGAGAGAGATAGAGAGTCAGAAACATCGATGAGAGAGAGTCATCAATCAGCTGCCTCTTGCACACCCCCTACTGGGGATATGCCCGCAGCCAAGGTACATGCCCTTGACCGGAATCGAACCTGGGACCTTTCAGTCCCCAAGCCGACGCTCTATCCATTGAGCCAAACCAGTCCTGGCCCATTTTTTTTTTTAATCCTCACCTGAGGATATTTTTCCATTGATTTTTAGAGAGAGTGAAATAGAAAGGGAGAGATTGAGAGAAATATCGATGTGAGAGAAACACATCGATTGGTTGCCTCCTGCACAAGCCCCAGGCCCCGGAGGAGCCTGCAATCGAGGTATGTGGCCTTGGCTGGAATCAAACCTGGGACCTTTCAGTCACAGGCTGGCGCTCTATCCACTGAGCCAAACCAGCTAGGGCTTCTTTGCTCTTTGCAGATGGAGAATGTAAAAAAGCGGAGAAGCAGTCAGTGATTTTTAATCCTTTTAGCACTGGATTTAGCACCATTTTATAAAAAATATTCTGTAATGCCCTTTATTGTTTTGTCAAATTCCTAGAAAACATTACTTAGATACACAGAATTTTAAATGAAAGATATAATGTCATAAATGTGATACAAAGGGAAAAAAAAGATAAAAATTATATGCACTCTATTTCAATACATAAATGCTTGGTTATAACTTTATTATAAGATATAATAGAATAATAACATTTGTCTTTTTAATTAATGTTTAAATGTAAGAAAAGTAGCTTGGCCAGCATTGCTCATGGGTTGAACCAGGAGGTCATGGGTTGATTCTTAGTCAGGCATATGCCAGGTTTGGGGGCTCAACTGGGCATGCAGAAGACAGCCAGTCAATGATTCTCTCTCATAATTGATGTTTCTATCTCTCTCTCCCTTTCCCTTCCTCTCTGAAATAAATAAAAATATATATTAAAATAAATATTTTTAAAATTTTAATCTTTATTGTTTAGATTATTACAATAGTTTCTCCTCTCCCCCCCACCCCCTTAGCTCCCCTCCACTCGGTTCCCACCCCACCCTCTACCCTTACCACCCTCCCCCACTGTCCTCATTCATAGGTGTACAATTTTTGTCCAGTCTCTCCCTGCACCCTCATCCCCTTTCCCCCTGAGAATTATCAGTCCACTCCCTTTCTATGCCCTTGATTCTATTATATTCACCAGTTTATTCTGTTCCTCAAATTTTTAATTCATTTGATTTTTAGGTTCACTTGTTGATAGATATGTATTTGTTGTTTATAATTTTTATCTTTACTTTTTTCTTCTTCGTCCTCTTAGAGAATACCTTTCAGCATTTCAAATAATACTGGTTTGGTAATGATGAACTCCTTTAGCTTTTTATTATCTGTGAAACTCTTTATCTGACATTCCAATCTGAATGATAACTTTGTTGGTTAGAGTAATCTTGGTTGTAGGTTCTTGCTATTTATCACTTTGAATATTTCTTGCCACTTCCATCTGGCCTGCATAGTTTCTGTTGAGAAATCAGCTGACAATCATATGGGTGCTCCCTTGTAGGTAATTAACTTTTTCTCTTTCTGCTTTTAATATTCTCTCTTTGTCTTTTGCTCTTGGCATTTTAATTATGATGTGTATTGGTGTGGTCCTCTTTGTATTCCTTTTTAAAAATATATTTTATTGATTTTTTATAGAGAGGAAGGAGAGGGATAGAGAGTTAGAAACATCGATGAGAGAGAAACATCATCAGCTGCCTCCTGCACACTCCCTACTAGGGATGTGCCTGCAACCAATGTACATGCCCTTGACTGGAATTGAACCTGAGACCCTTCAGTTCCCAGGCCGATGCTATATCCACTGAGCCAAATCAGTTAGGGCTACATTCCTTTTGTTTGGGGTTCTGTGTACTTCCTATACTTGTAAGTCTATTTTTTTCACCTGGTGGGGTAAGTTTTCAGTCATTATTTCTTCAAATAGCTTTTCAATATCTTGCTCTCTCTCTTCTGGCATCCCCATAATTCTGATGTTGGTACACTTGAAATTGTCCCAGAGGCTTCAACCTTTTGGATTCTTTTTGCTTTTCCAGTTGAGTGTTTTTTGCTTCTTTGTATTTCAAATCTTTGACTTGATTCTTGCATTCCTCTAGTCTGCGGTTGGGTCTCTGTATATTTTTCATTTCAGTTAGTATATGTTTAATTTCTAGTTGGTCCTTTACATATCCTCAAGGGTCTGGCTAAATTTATCAGCATTTTCTAGGAAATTCTTGAAAAACCTTTAACTATGGTTTTGAATTCTATATCCAGTCATTTTTTCACCTCCATTTCTTTTTTTTTTGTGATCTGTTACCTTGTCTCCACATTTTTGCTACTTCTCTGA
Source organism: Pipistrellus kuhlii (assembly GCF_014108245.1). Taxonomy (NCBI): domain Eukaryota; kingdom Metazoa; phylum Chordata; class Mammalia; order Chiroptera; family Vespertilionidae; genus Pipistrellus; species Pipistrellus kuhlii. The sequence goes on along the minus strand of NW_023425539.1, from coordinate 2,849,826 downwards.
GTTGGTAGGGTAGCTTTGAGTGCTAGGTTTCCTATATGGCCAGTGGGTTGGCCTCCTAGTCACCTGAGGTGGACATTATTGGTGTACCCCTTTGTGGTCTTGTGTGTACAGCCTTGTTGTAGTTAAGTCTTGATTGTTGTTGGTAATCACTGGAAGGAATTGACCTCCAGGCCAATTGGCTGTGAGTATCAGCTGTGTCTATGCCAATTGGTTGTGAGACAGCCTTATAGGAGCAGACTTGCAAAATTGCTAAAGCCTCTGCTCAGCTTGGATGGGGTGGAGTCTTAGGGTTGAGCAGACAGCCTTGGCTTCTCGTCAGCCCTGCCCTTGGGTGTGCGCCTCCAGACCTCTGCCTTCCGCGACTCCACTGAGTTTCCACCTAACAATCCAGATTCCCCCAGGCTTGCCCAGAACTGGGGTTCAGTGCAATTAGGAGCTTCTGACTCCCTTCTGCTAGGGAGAGCTAGTGGCAACCTCAGCAGTCAGTCTTTTCTGTGCAGGTGCGCACCTCCAAACCCCTGCTCAGCACGGTTTCCCTCAAGTCTCCAAGTCTCCAAGTCTCCGTGTGCCTTTCTTCTACCTGACAGTCCAGACTCCCCCCATATGAGCCTAGGTCTATGGGGTTTCTCCTGGAACTGGGGTTCAGTGCAGTCGGAACTAGGGTTAGAGCAGTTGGGGGCTTCCTTCCTGCTCCTGCCAGAGGACACCAGCCAGGCATTCAGCTGTCCTTCCTTTCTGTGCGTATCTCCATATCTCGGTCCTTTGCAGCTCCTCTGATTTTCCGTGAGCTTTTATCTTTCCTTCTAGTTGTAGAATTTCCACTCAGCCAGCTTTCCTGTGGTTCTGGATGATATCTGTTCTGTCTTTTAGTTGTAGTTTTGAAATTGTGCAAGGCAGCAGTTTAGGTGTTTACCTATGCTGCCATCTTGGTTTCTCCTAAATAAAAATTTTTAAAAATATATTTTATTGATATTTTACAGAGAGGAAGGGAGAAAGATAGAGAGCTAGAAACATCGATGAGAGAGAAACATCGAATAGCTGCCTCTTGCACACCCCCTACCAGGGATGTGCCCGCAACCAAGGTACATGCCCTTGACCGGAATCGAACCTGGGACCCCTCAGTCCGCAGACCGACGCTCTACCACTGAGCCAAAAACGGTTTCGGCTCTCCTAAATAAATTTAAGAAAAGTAAAAATTATATCTAATCAACCATTTCTTTGTATTTGAAATTTTGAAATAAGAGCAAAATGAATGTACTTGTATATATTCCATGGGTAGTAGAGTGGGAGAGCTATAAAATGCAGACTGACAGGTGTGTTATATTGGAATTCAGATACAATGTATATTACCTCCCATTACATAATTTTCTGAATCGTGAATAGCTTTTGGCAAAATTCCAGAATGAAGCAGAGTATAATTCTCTCTCAAATTTTCACAGTAGTTACATTCTTTAAAAATTCAACAGCAAATACACATTCTATGTTTATATGTAGACTTCAAATTATTCTAAGCAGAATCTTCACCTACTAGCATTTCTAGCAGGAGGGAGAGAGATTTTTCTTTGCAGGAATTGCAGAAGTTCTTCCTTTACTCCTACTCCCCCATCATTGTTTTTTTGTTTGTTTGTTTTTGTTTTGTTTTTTTAATATATATTTTATTGATTTTTTACAGAGAGGAAGAGAGAGGGATAGAGAGCTAGAAAGATGGATGAGAGAGTCATCAATCAGCTGCCTCTTGTACACCCCTGACTGGGGATGTGCCCGCAACCACAGTACATGCCCTTGACCGGAATCGAACCCGGGACCTTTCAGTCCGCAAGCCGACGCTCTATCCACTGAGCCAAACCGGTTTTGGCTCCCCCATCATTGTATCAACAAAAACTCACTTACACATTTCCTCCATGCTCACTGGGAAAGAGGGAGACAGGACTACATCTACGGATTTAAAAAAATATATATTTTTATTGATTTTAGAGAGGAAGGGAGGAGAGAGAAAGAGAAACATCAATGATGAGAGAGAATAACTGATTGGCTGCCTCCTGCATGCCCCATACTGGGATCAAGCCCACAACCCAGACATGTGCCCTTGCCCGTAATCGAACCCAGGATCCTTCAGTCTGCAGGCCAACGCTCTATCCACTGAGCCAAACCAGCTCTATCAACTGAGCCAAAAACATTTTATGGATTTTGATGCTTTTGCTTTCAGAAAGGAATCCTTATATGAGTTTAGGTCCTGAGATTTGCATAACTTATAGCAATTGATTGATTTTTGACCACTTTATTACATTGATAACATTAGATTGTCTGACATCTGTCATACTTTTAAAAACAAAATATGCTTTCCAACCTCCCAATCACTTTTCCCCAAACATGATTTAGACATTGCTGACAGCCTTTTCTCTTTTTACCTTTTCATTCTATCCAAAAACTATAATTATTCAGTCAGCACTACCTCAACTCCCCTTTCAGAAACATTTTTAAATGACTTGTTTTACTTAGTGTTTGAAGGGGCACAAAAGGAACAAGTTAAGAGAGCTGTATTTGAGATTGTGATAAAATTAGAGAAATTCAGAGCACTCCAGTTGGCATTGATTCTTTTTTCTCTCACCTCCTATACTATATAGTATTAATTTTCTGTTCCATTTATTCATTCAATATTTATTGAGCCATCACTTAGTTCCAGAACTATGATGGGGTAGAGGATACCAAGAGGACTAAGATATGTTCCCACTGCCCTTAAATTGCTCAAAGTCCAGCTAGGGGACTGACACATATACTTAATAACAACTGTTACTAGTAGAAACCTGTCTGGCTTGTGTAATCTTCCCGAGCTTGCAGGAAGATCTGGGATGGAGATAGCAGCATTTAATATATAAGCTATACTAAAGCATATACAGTCCTTTTATGATAATAACTGACATCTTATAATAAGCAGTAAAAAAAATCAATGGTGACTAAAGAGTATTTTTATGCATCAGCCCATGATTGGCAGGAGGAACTACTGTTAGAAGTAGGAGAGGAAGCCAGTGTGTTAATTTTTTCACCTTGAGCATTCACGCAATTTGCACTTTCACGTCTTGGTAAGGTCAACAAAGACCACGTAACTGTCATATTAAATGGAAGCTGAAAAAATCCTTATTCAAACTAACTGCCACATTCACCATTATTTATCACTGCTATTCATGAAAATGTTTTTCTTTGCCTTTGTGATATTATTCTCTCTTGATTTTTACATCTATCTGTGATCACCCTTTAGCATCTTTGTTTCTGGTTTTTCTTTTCATTGCTTTGAATATTGTTTTCCAGAGTTTCTTTTTTGGCTCTATTATCACTTTACACATTATACACACTTTTCTTATTCAAACCCATGACTTCTGCTAATGACTCTCTTCCATGTTCCCATCCCAAAGCTTTCCCCTGAGCTCCAAATTCTATTTGAAAAGATTTGCAAGAAGAGTGGTTAAGTGAAAAAAGCCAGCTGCAGATCAATATGATCATACTTATATATAGAAAAACGAAAGATATGTGCATGTGTAGTCTTTTATACTATCAATGTGCATATTTGTTTCTGCTTTATTTCAGCCTGGTAGGCACATTCTTTTCCATTTTGGGGTTGTTTGGTTAAATAAAATAATAATTTTATAGTAATTGGAATATTACCCAATTATATATTTTTTACTTTATTGCAAATATTAATGGGCATGAATTAAGAAATACTTTTATGTTATTTTAAAACACTATAACATGAATAAAAATGTAACTTTATTGTAACCACACTAACTAGCAAATAACTTTTATTCCATAATAGAAACACTTGCCAAAAAGTTGAATATTGTTGACTCAATGGAGCAAAGATTGAACAAAATGGAATTTACGGAAGTAAGAAGTTATATTATTCATTATTTAACTCAAATTATTTTTCCGGTTTTGGTGGATGTCACATATACATTAACTTAGAATTAAATCAAATATAAACATAATAACTTGTTTTATTGATTCTAAGATGCACATTTTAAAATATTTTAATGCCTCTGAAATTATGGTTACATTTTATAATCATAGTCAACTTACAATTTCTTTCAATCAGTGGTACTCATGATGTGAAAGTGTGAAAAATTCTACTGGCACCTTTGGGTAAGATAAAGAAAAGCTATCTTCTTGTATTCAGTGAAATCTGGTTATACAAATAACAATGAGACCTAAAACTTACCGATGGGCCAGGCCCTGTCCTAAGCTATCCATACAGCGTGAGCCAAAAGTAGGTTTACAGTTGTTACAGAAGACCAGGAAAGAACCAAGCCATGCTTAGAGAAAGGAAGTTACATTTTTATTAAGCTCAGGGCCAAGAAAAATGTGCCTTTCAAATTCTGGGCCCCCCACATGAAGGAAACTTTTTCTATTTGTACTTTTCCCAGCTCTTTTGTCTCCCAAATTTGGGAAAGAAGGCTCACTTGCTGGGAAGGGGCCACAAGACCATATCTCAAGGCCTAGCCTGGTGTCAGCACTGACAACTCTGTCTGGGGCATAGTCCACAGCCTCTCTGGAATTGGAGTAGTCTTATTTTCCTTATTATTTAAGCAAGAAAGCATTTACAGAAGCCAAAACATCAGGGTTAAAATTTCAAACAGCAGTTTTTATATAAGATGGATACTTCATTGTGAGTATACAAAAGACAGAGTTTATTCTTGTATTATTATTTATAAACTAGAGGCCCAGTGCACAAAATTCATACACAGGGGTGTGTGTCCCTCAGCCCAGCCTGCACCCTCTCCAATCTGAGACCCCTCGAGGAATGTCCAACTGTCCGATCCTATCTGGATCAGGCCTAAAAAGGCATTTGGACATCCCCCTCACAATCCAAAATTACCGGCTCCCAACTGCTCACCTGCTTGCCTTCCTGATTGCCCCTAACCACTTCTGCCTTCCTGATCACCCCATAACCACTCCCTGGCAGTCTGATTGATGCCTAACTGTTCCCCTGCCAGCCTGATTGCCCCTAACTTCCCTCCCCTGCAGGCCTGGTCCCCCAAACTGCCCTTCCCTGCAGGCCTGGTCCCCCAACTGCCCTTCCCTGCAGGCCTGGTCACCCCCAACTTCCCTCCCTTGCAGGCTTGATTGCCCCCAACTGCCCTCCCTTGCAGGCCTGGTCCTTCTCAACTCCCCTCCCCTGCTGGCCATATTGTGGCAGCCATCTTGTGTCCACATGGGGGCAGGATCTTTGACCACATAGGGGCAGCCATCTTGTGTGTTGGAGGGATGGTCAATTTGCATATTATTCTTTTATTAGATAGGATAGAGGCCTGGTGCACAAATGGGGACCGAGTGGTTTGTCCTGAAGGGTGTCTTGGATCACAGTGGGGGTTCTCTTGGGTTGTGGGGCAACCTGAGCGAGGGGCCTGTGGTCATTTGCAGGCCAGCCATATGGGTGAAAAGCTTGTTTTCCTTCATCACTGGGGAAACCCAAGCCTCCTGCTTGCTCTGTGGCCGGCCGCCATCTTGGTTGGGTTAATTTGCATACTTGCTCCTGATTGGATGGTGGGCATGGCTTGTTGGGTAGCAGAGTGGCAGTTAATTTGCATATTTCTCTTTTATTAATATCAATTATTTTATTATTTTCTATATGAAAAACTATAAACCTACTTTTGCCCCACCTTGTATATTAACTCAGGTAATTCAGCAATCCTTATTCCTAATTTTGTAGATGAACATACATAGATGAAGTCCAGAAAAATTAAGTAACTTGCACAAGTCTCACAGTTAGTGGAGCTGGGGAAATTTTCAATCATTCCCAGATAAATTTGAAATTGTGAGAAAAAAATCCTAGTTCCATGTGGTCTCTTGTTACTTTGCCTGCTGTTGACAAAGCCTTTCATGTCTTTTCCTCTATCTTGGGAAAGGCAATTTAATTTGCCAGACTGAAATGAAAAGATTAATCATGGTATGACTTCTTATGACTGTTCAATTGAAAATAAATGTATTCCAGAGCTCCTATTTTACCCATAAATGCCAAAATAACATTATTAAAATAAATTTTTAAAAATTAAAAGAACTAGTTAATATTAGAGCAATGTTGTAAAAAAGGAAATTCTAGTTTTCCCAATTTGCAGAGAGGGAAGTCTTCTTTAGCAATGTCTGTTAAAATGTAACTTCTCTGATTCTTCCATGTGATTGGAGACCTCTTCATATTTCATATTTACTTAATTCTAAGATAACTTTTCTTTTTGCACTTCTGAAATAAAAGTTCATCTTATAGGTCATGGGGATGTCTATGGCCTTGGTAATGATGATTTTGGTTTATATTTATTTTCCATAAGGGGGAAAGCACTTTATTTTGAGGTATGGTTGACATGTAAAAAGCTGTACATATTTACATATACACAGTTGAATTGAATATGTATAGTTTTTTATATGTCAACTATACCTCAATAAAGTTTTTTTTAAAGATGTATATTTTCACTGTATATATTTAATGAAATAATATTTTCCTCTCTTCTCCAACCTGCCAAATCTGTTCTTAAATCAATAGTCTATTTTAGGATTGGTAATTTTTTTGATAATTGAAAAAAATGCTATTTGTACTTTATAACTAAAGCACCTAATATGAAATGACAGAAAAGATGGAATACTACACTGCTGTAAAAAAGGAAGAACTCTTACCCTTCACAGTAGCATGGATGGTCCTGGAAAGGATTATTCTACTAGTAAGCAAAATAAGCCAGTCAGCATATCACATGATTTCACTCATTTGAGGAATATAACGAATATTATAAACTGATGAACAAAAATGGATACAGAGACAAAGAAACATTAAATACACTGTCAAACTTCAGTGGGAAGGCAGGGCAGCGGGTGGTGGGGAAAAGAGATCAACCAAAGGACTTGGATGTGTGCATATAAACATAACTAATGGACACAGACACTAAGGGGGTGAGGGCATGTGCTGGGGGTGGGGAGTGGACAGGGGGAGGTAAATGAGAGAAAAAGGGGAAATATATAATATATATATATCTTACTTTAAACAATAAAATAAAGCCGAAACCGGTTTGGCTCAGTGGATAGAACATCAGCCTGTGGACTGAAGGGTCCCAGGTTTGATTCCGGTCAAGAGCATTTACCTTGGTTGCAGGCACATCACCAGTAGGGGGCATGCAAGAGGCAGCTGATCAATGACTCTCTCTCTCATTGATGTTTCTAACTATCTCTCTCCCTTCCTCTCAGTAAAAAATCAATAAAATATATTTTTTAAAAATAAACAATAAAATAAAACTTTAAAAAAGGTGAAATTAAGAGAATTGTTAAAGGAATACCTGTAATGAAAGTAAGCAATCAAACAAAGAAATTTGAGCAGATTTCAAGATTAAAAATAATCTAGTAGAACCAAAACTTTTTTATATTTGTGTTAAAGTTTTATATTTTTACATTGTAAAATTAATAAAGGTGATAGGATACTTTACAGCTTTATGAGTTTATAGAAAACTAGAGGCCCAGTGCACAATATTTATGCACTGGGTGGGGAGTACCTCATCCTGACCTGCAATCTCTCCAGTCTGGGAGCTCTCAGGGGAACCCTCTCCAATCTGGGAGCCCTGACGGCTTAGGCCCACTCCCTGTGGTTCTCCGCTCTCTGAAGGGCCTAGCCACTTAGTGCCTGCTGCCCAGAGGCTCTCTGCAGCTGGGGCGGGAGGCTCTGCATGTGCACACACTGCCTAGAGGCCCTCCATGGCTGGGGCAGAACATTTGTCTCATTGCTGCAGCGACGAAGCAAGCATTCCGCCAAGCTGCTCAAGCTGCCCGCTCTCAACGGCCACTCCAGTGAGGCTGAGGGGACTGAGTGCCATCATCTTGTGGCTATGGGTGCCACTATCTTTGTGATGGAATGATGGTTGAACATCATTTATTTGATTATCTAATCAATAAATTACTGAACTATCTTATATGATATGACATAGAAGTAATATTTGAGACAATTTTTTTAAAGGGACAGTTGCTTTGAAAAGATTTGTTTTAAGGTTATTTTGTCAGAACTCATTCAATGAAACGAAGAAAATGAAATAAATGGCAGGCTGAAAGTCAATATATTGTACACAGGTGCCACCCAGTGGAGAAACTATGCCATGCAATTGCCAGGCTGACAGTTTGCAGTAGTTTCTGATTCAGTAGTTTCTGATTCAGTAGGCCCCTAAATTCACATTTCTAACAAGCTCTCAGGTGATGTGATCAAGGGATCCCACTTTAAGAGCCATTGATTTCAATGGATTTTTCCTTCTAAATATGAAAGTCAGCTGAAAAGATTTTTATCCTATATAGAAAACTTTCTTGGTTGATTTTTATTTTATTTTATTTTATTTTATTTATTTATTTTTACCTAACTCAAAAGGAAATAAGAGCAATGACTACCAAAAACTATTATATAAAATACCTAAGTTCTGTAACACAGCATCCTCTTCATGACCCAGTGAGAGAGCTACTATAATGCCTATTTCATAAATGAAGAAACTGGGAAGTTCAGTGACTCACCCAAGGTTACTCAGCCAGTAAAAATGGGAACTGGGATTTGAACCCAAACAGGTTCCAAATGTGAATTCTTAACTATTACACTATTCTACTTCCCAAGGTAGCAGATGACCTTAACTGTGCTCATTGTTCCATCAACAATAATGACAATTAGGTGGTTTAGTCAGCTAAGTAAACTAAATATTTAGGAAAGCTATTTTGCTCTCCTTCTTTTGGTCTCTAAGCCAGTTGAATAATGGTTTATGATTCATTAGCATGGATTCAAGCCTATGTATTTCTTACATGATACATTCTATATTTTCCTGATGATATTGAGGAAATAAAATAGTAACTATTCCCTTCATTTAAAAAATTGTCAGTGAAATATATCAACATAATGTTTCATTTAAACAAACTATATTAGTTACTATTCTTTAATTGCATGAAACATAAACCAACCTGAGCTAATTTAGCTGAAAATGAAATATGCAGAATCCAAGGGCAGGGATATGATCTGGCTTCCAGAAGAGACTAGAACAGAAACTTGGAAAACTTTGCTCTCTGCTTTTTGATTTATCTATCTCTATATAGAGACTTCCTCAGTATTCTCAGTTCACATGGAGTAATCTGGCCATCCACAAATTCCTAAGTTTAATTTATAGATCCAACCTCTCTCAGAGACCAATTGGCCATTACCCACTCCAAATCCCAGGAACTGAATGGCTTTGTTTAGGTTAAGTATCCTTCCCTGGCCCAATCACGTATGGCTAAGGAAGTAGGATTATTCAGTGCAAATTTGGCTACCAGTATAAATTTGGTGACTGCTGTGCTTGGGTCAGAGGAGGAAATCAGTGACTGTGAATTGGGCTAAACCTTCAAGAGGAGTCCACTCAGAAACTCTTCCAGTGCTTAATCCGTTTCTCTCTATCACAAGATATTACACTTAGGTATAGTTCAAGAATGTAATGTTCTTGACCCATCAAATTAGCAAAGATCTGGAAGGCAATACACACTAATGGTGAGGCTGAGGAGAAATAGTCACTCATATGTTAATGGTGGGAGCACAAAAGGGTAGGGTACAAGCCTGACCAATGTGAAAACCTACCAAAAATACGGATGCATTTACCTTCTAAGTTAGCGATCCTACTTCCAGGAATCTATTCAACAGGCATTAAGAAAAATGACCCAGGTCAGAGGACCTGAACAGACACCTCTCCCAAGAAGACCGACAAACAGCCAGCAGGTATTATATAAAAATATGTTCAACCTCACTAGCAATTAGGGAAATACAAATCAAAACTACAATGAGATACCACCTCATACCTGTTGGAATAGTTATTATCAACAAGACAAGTAATAACAAGTGTTGGAAAAGTTGTAGAGAAAAGAGAACTGCTGGTGGGAATGAAGACTGGCATAGCCACCATGGAAAAGTAGTCTGACAATTCCTCAAAAATTAAGAATAGAGCTACCATTTGATCCAGCAATCCCTCTCCTGAGTATATACCTGAAAAACTCAAAAGCATGTACTTGAAGAGATATATGCACCCCTATGTTCATTGAAGCATTATTCATTGTGGCCAAGACATGGAGACAACTAAGGTGTCCTTCAACAGAGGATTAAATAAAGAAGATGTGTTACATATACACAATGGAATACTACTCAGCCACAAGAAAAGACAAAATAGTGCCATTTGCAACAACATGGATGAACCCTGAGAATATTCTGTTAAGTGAAGTAAGGCAGGCAGAAAAACTAAGAACATTTATTTCATTCATATGATTTCAAACCATCTGATTTCATTCATATCCTATATAATAAAGTGGTAATATGCAAATGACTATTACTCCAACACACAAGATGGTTGCCCCATGTGGTCAAAGATGGTCACTTCCATGTAAATACAAGATGGCCACCACAAGATGGTCTGCAGGGGAGGGCAGTTCGGAGGAACCAGGCTGGCAGGGGAGGGCAGTTGGGAGGGACAAGGCCTGCAGGGGAGGGCAGTTGGGGGCAACCAGGCCAGCAGGGAAGGGTAGTTAGGGATGACCAGGCCTGCAGGGGAGCACAGTTAGGGGCAACCAGGCCAGCAGGGGAGCAGTCAGGCTGGCAAGGGAGCGGTTATGGGGTGTTCAGGCTGGTAGGCAGAAGTGGTTTAGGGGCAATCAGGCAGGCAGGCTGGTGAGAGGTTGGGAGCCAGCAGTTTTGGATTTTGAGAGGGATCTCAGATTGGAGAGGGTGCAGGCTGAGCTGAGAGACATACACAAACCCGCCCCCCATGCATGAATTTCATGCACCAGGCCTCTAGTGTGGAATATAAAAACTGAACCTCGTGGACACAAACAGCAATGTGGTAGTTGCCAGAGGGAAGAGGCTAGCGGTGGGAAGAGGCTAGCGGTGAAGGGGACCTAATGATGCAAGATGATTTGACTTTAGGTGGTCAAATGCAAGATGACTTGACACAGTGTAATATACAAATACTTTAACATAGAAATCCACACCTGAAACCTTCAAGATCCTATTAACCAATGACAACCCAGAAATTTAATAATAAAATAAGTAACTATTATGAACAAAGAAAAATGGCTCAAGATCATATGAGTTTGGAATAGTAGTGGCAGAAATATGGATTCCTCAAGATAAAACAATGTGCCCACTACATTTAAGATGGGTCTATATTAGGGGTGTCGAACTCAATCAGAGAAGGGGCCAATCTAAAATCCAGCCTAAATCGCGGGCCGAATGGTTTACTGAACAGTCATAAACTGTCATTGTGATGGAAACGCAGCGGAGTGCAATGATGACAGCGCGGTGCGGGCCACATTGCAAGGCCTGGCGGGACGGATTTGGCCCTCGGGCCTTGTGTTTGACACATGTGGTATATATAGTCTCAAAACAAGTCAACCATGGGCTGGTTACCCAACTTTTATACCTGTATCATTTTTCATCTTGCTAAGAATTTACAGCATTTAAACTGAACATGATAAAAAAAAAAAAGGAGGCATTTGTCCCTTGACTGGAAATTTATTTATTTATTTATTTATTTATTTATTTATTTATTTTTTAATATATTTTATTGATTTTGTACAGAGAGGAAGGGAGAGAGATAGAGAGTTAAAAACATCGATGAGAGAGAGAGTCTTCGATCAGCTGCCTCTTGCACACCCCCTACTGGGGATATGCCCGCAACCAAGGTACATGCCCTTGACCAGAATCGAACCCGGGACCTTTCAGTCCCCAAGCCGACGCTCTATCCATTGAGCCAAACCGGTTTCGGCTATTTATTTATTTTAAATGGCCTAGGATCATAGATGTTTCAGACTCTACACTTTCAAAAGAAACAGAAAATCATAGACAAAGAATACCTTATTGCAATATTTTTTTAAAAAACACACACACACAAACCATAAAACAAACACCCCATCTACAATTCCTATCCCTTACACTCTAATAATTAAATGTAGTCAGTCTTGAAAAACAGTCTTATATGCCATACATCAAAAGAAAAGCTGCATTCAATTTTTAGAGCCAGTAATTTACAGGCAACGTTCTATGACTGCTGCTGTTACACAATCAGGTAAAAATTGTGTCCTATATAGTGCTGATGTGATCTAAAAGGAAATTGCTTCCAAAATACCTAGTCCCACTGGTATGTGGCGTTGGGGACTGTTATTGATCAGCTCCCTCTGCTGACAGCCTGTAGAGTCGCACTAATAGGAAATGCTTTATCTCAGTGACAAGCAAATGATATGGGGGAAATGGCAGCCATTAATTCATGCACCTCAACTGAATCCTCGGAAAAACCCAAGGAAAGAGCACAGTTTTACATCAGTCACTTTTCCTCTTTCTCCCTGCAGTACATCTCTTTGCATATTGCAGACCTGAAAAGTGAAATCTTTGAAGAACTCCTGAAGCACCTCTGCCACTGTGCAGATGAATTCCGGGAGATCATAAAAGCGGATATGCAGAGGCAGATGTTTGTTGAACTCTTCCTGCATTGTGACTGTGCCAAGGTAGGGTAAGAACCTTAAAGCCATGTTTCTTAAACTATTTGCTGTAAAGGACCAGTTTTTAGTTTGTTGTTAATGGTGATATTTTGAATTTCTAATCTGCTGTGGAATGAAAAATGGATTACGAAGGTGGAAAAGTACATACAAAATACAACTCATATTTTTATTGTCAGATTCGACTCTGATTTAGCATTTGTTACTTTCTCAAATTTGCTAGATGCTGTTTTCAAGTTATGTACCTTTCTCACCACAGACTTGTACCAGCTTATAGACCACACCTTGCATGGCACAACATTTCACAGCATATAACTTATCTCTAAATCTCTTTCCAATTCTTAAGAATGGGTTGCTTACTATTGTTTTTGCTTACTCTCTTTTTCTGGTGGCTTCTTATAAAAAAAAAAGCTGCAAGGAATAGGAATTCTACTACATCTTATTATACTGCTTCTTTAAAAGAAAAGTTTATATCAAAAAGTATTTCTAAGAATGGTACTTGGGAGGATATTGGTGTGCTATTGCCAAATGGATTTTTTAAATAGGTACAAATTTTACTGATATGTATTTGTTTATGAACTTTGTATCCCTCTGTTCCAAAAAAAAGATTGCAACAAAGGAACATATATTAAAAGTAGGATGAAGGAAGTGAAAAATAAGAGAGACGATAGTAACTGAAGCTGGGAATAAAGCCCAAAATGTGTATTAGAATTGCCTAAATATTTGTTCTAGGTTGCCTACAAGTTTAAATCTAAGCTTCCTAATAGTGAATGTGAGAAGGGAAACATAAGGAAACATTCCATCGGGGTTTATAAGATAAAGTACAGAAAAGTCAGCAGTTCCTCCCTCAAGTACTCGCAAAGGGACCCCGTGTGTTGAAATGCAAGACCATTATGCCAGACATATAATAAATGAAACAATGACTTTCTTAGAGAAATTTCTTATAACCACCTAGGTAAATGATACCACACCTGACTGCAATTCAGAGAAAGCAAGTTTTGAAGGAGCCAATATATTGAAGTCTAGGTTCTCAGATCCCTGCTAATTTGGCTTACATCAGGAATATATTTTATAAAATCTGAAATGTCTATGTGTCCTGTTGAACATTGTTTCTTTTAACGAAGCTTATAAGTATTGGTGACATGGAGGTCAAGATTTTACTCTCCAATAAATGCCTGGATACCAACTATTCATTGTTGGCCAATTTAATACCAATTCATATGCTATAACAAACATAGCAGGGTCATATTTAAATAAGTTAAATTAGATTTGGTTGTGCCTTTTGCATTTCTTCCCAGTGTTCAAATAGAAGCTATGTGCTGATCTGGTAGGTAAGAGAGATACAGTTTAGGAAAAAGCAGTTCTGAATATTTTTAACCAATAGCTGAGACAAGAGTTCAAAAGCCTGTACTTTCACTTGAAAATCCAGGGCTCCTGAAAAAAAAAAAAAAAAAAAAAAAGGCAGCCCTAACCCGTTTGGCTTGGTGGATAGAGCATCGGCCTGCGGACTGAAGAGTCCCAGGTTTGATTCCGGTCAAGGGCACGTACCTTGGTTGCAGGCCCATCCCCAGTCAGATGCCCTGACCGGGGTGTGCAGGAGGCAGCTGATCAGTGTTTTTCTCTCATTGATGTTTCCAGCTCCCTCTCCCTCTCCCTTCCTCTCTGTAAAAAAAGTCAATAAAATATATGTATTTTTAAAAAGAGTCATTGACAGGCTGGGAGCAGCCAGGCCCGGAACGGCCGGGCCCGGAGCAACCGGGCCCAGAGCAGCCGGGTCGGGTGTGGCCAGGTCTGTAGCGGTAACAGCCAAGTCCAGAGCAACTAGGTCGGGAGTGGCAGTGACCAGACCCGGAGCAGCGACTGCCAGGCTGGGAGCGGCCAGGCCCGGAGCAGCCGGGTCTGGTGCGGTCAGGCCAGGAGCAGCGGCTGACAGGCTGGGAGCAGCCAGGCCCGGAGTGGCAGGGCCCGGAGCAGCTGGGTCGGGTGTGGCCAGGCCTGTAGCAACAACAGTCAAGTCCAGAGCAACTAGGTCAGGAGCGGTAGTGACCAGACCCGGAGCACCGACTGCCAGGCTGGGAGCGGCCAGGCCCGGAACAGCCGGGTCTGGTGTGGCCAGGCCCGGAGCAGAGGCTGCCAGGCTGGGAGCGGCCAGGCCCGGAGCAGCGGCTGACAGGCTGGGAGCAGCCAGGCCCGGAGCGGCCGGGCCCGGAGCAACCGGGCCCAGAGCAGCCGGGTCGGGTGTGGCCAGGTCTGTAGCAGCAACAGCCAAGTCCAGAGCAACTAGGTCGGGAGTGGCAGTGACCAGACCCGGAGCAGCAACTGCCAGGCTGGGAGCGGCCAGGCCCAGAGCAGCCGGGTCTGGTGCGGCCAGGCCCGGAGCAGTGGCTGCCAGGCTGGGAGCGGCCAGGCCCGGAGCAGCCGGGTCTGGTGCGGCCAGGCCCGGAGCAGCGGCTGACAGGCTGGGAGCAGCCAGGCCCGGAGCGGCCGGGCCCGGAGCAACCGGGCCCAGAGCAGCTGGGTCAGGTGTGGCCAGGCCTGTAGCAACAACAGTCAGGTCCAGAGCAACTAGGTCAGGAGCGGCAGTGAACAGACCCGGAGCAGCGACTGCCAGGCTGGGAGCGGCCAGGCCCAGAACAGCCGGGTCTGGTGTGGCCAGGCCCGGAGCAGAGGCTGCCAGGCTGGGAGCGGCCAGGCCCAGAACAGCCGGGTCTGGTGTGGCCAGGCCCGGAGCAGCGGCTGCCAGGCTGGGAGCGGCCAGGCTTGGAGCAGCGGCTGCCAGGCTGGGAGCGGCCAGGCCCGGAGCAGCCGGGTCCGGTGCGGCCAGGCCCGGAGCAGCGGCTGACAGGCTGGGTGCGGCCAGGCTTGGAGCAGCGACTGCCAGGCTGGGAGCGGCCAGGCCCGGAGCAGCCGGGTCCGGTGCGGCCAGGCCCGGAGCAGCGGCTGCCAGGCTGGGTGCGGCCAGGCCCGAAGCAGCGGCTGCCAGGCTGGGAGCGGCCAGGCCCGGAGCAGCCGGGTCCGGTGCGGCCAGGCCCGGAGCAGCGGCTGCCAGGCTCGGTGCGGCCAGGCCCGGAGAAGCGGCTGTCAGGCTGGGAGCAGCCAGGCCCGGAGCGGCCGGGCCCGGAGCAATTGGGCCCAGAGCAGCTGAGTCGGGTGTGGCCAGGCCTGTAGCAGCAACAGCCAAGTCCAGAGCAACTGGGTCAGGAGCGGCAGTGACCAGACACGGAGCAGCTGGTTGTGGAACAAACCAGAGCAACAGAGGCCAGGCCCGGAGCAGCCTGGCCCAAAACAGCTCGCTCCTCACCTGCCCCTGCCCCACAGCTGCCTCTCAGACATGGCTGGAAACTTTTGCGGGAACTTGAGGGTCTGCTGAATCAAGTGATGAAGGCTTATATCTGGATGTGTTGAGTTAGTATAGTCCTGGGGTGTTGATCTGTGAGTGCCTTGGGTGGGGCCTGGATGAGGCTGGTTGTCCTATTAGGAAATGTCTTTTGTGTGAAGTGTATCATTGGGCATGTGGAGGTATTATTGATATGAGAAAATGCTAAGTAACAGATTTGCTATCTGAAAAGGGATTTACTATCGGGGAAAGGGAGGGAGGAAGAGACTGAACATAAACTGTGCACCAATGGATGAGGATGAGGGGGCAGAGGGTGGGGTGGGAACCTGGTGGAGGGGGGAAGAAACGAGGAACCTGTGTAATAATATGAACAATAAAGATTGATTTAAAAAAAAAAAAAAAAAAAAAAAAGAGTCATTGAATAAGGAAGAATGCAAAATAAGACATTAAAGCACTTTTTCTATCACTGGGAAACTGACCAGCTGATGGAAGGAAGAGGTAGTAGAGGGGATGTGATTAGGGGTGAGAGGTTGTCTGGGTCTCTAAGTCAGAGTTAGTACCTGATCCCCCACCTTCGAGCCCCAATCAGGGCTGAAGGTAATATACTCTTAGAAATTCTAAGTAGGTTGTGGAGAAATTTAAGAACGGCAGGGCTTATGCTTTTTTTCCTGGGTTTAGCTCAGAGACCGAAGCTTCATAGAGAAGAACTGAATCCAACATGACACTAAAGCGCTAAAGTGCTGCGGAAGGGTCTAGGGAGAGGGGCCTGAGGTCAGTCCACGCCTGTGGCTCCAGGAAAGGTGATGAGATTCCCAAATACCTGTGGTAAGGGGAGTGGTTGTGCAGAGAAGGTGGCAGTAAGAGTTCTGGGTGTAACTCCAAGAAGATACCCTGGCCGGTTAGAGCATTGTCCTGATATGCCAAGGTTAGGGGTTTGATCCCTGGTCAGGGCACATATAAGAAATCAGCCAATGAATGCATAAATAAATTATTGTAGTATACAATTCATTAATTGCCTTTCTATTTATTTACCCTAGGGAAATGTTTATACATGTACACAGGAGATATGTATAAGGACATCTATTGTACACATTATTTTTGGTATCAAAATACTGGAAATAATCTAAATGCCCATCAAAAAAAATTTCTTTTAATTAGAATTTTTTACATTATAGAATACTATACAGTTAAAAGAAATGAGATAATGTTTCTTTACATACATGAATCAGATCTCAATGTTGTGTAAATAAGAGCAATTTTAAGGATAACTGAAATGCTTATAAAAAGTTTTTTGTTTTTTTAAGCGGAGGGAACATTTGAGATCTTGTTTCCTAGCATGTCATCAGTTTGGCTCAAATTAACTCTTCACAAAAATATTTTTAAAATTTTAAAAAGGATACATATACTGTGATATCAGTTATATATATGTTTTGTTTGATTGGTTGGTTGGTTTTGTTTTGTTAACCCACCCCCAGGGACATATTTTCTATTGATTTTTAGAGAGAATTAAAGGGAATGAGGTTGAGAGAGAGAGAGATAAAGAGAGAGAAAGAGAATGAGAGAAACATTGATGTGAGAGAAACACATCGATTTGTTGCCTCTCGCATATGCCCCAGCTGGGGTCAGGAATCAAACCTGCAACCCTTTGGTTTGCAGGCCGATGCTTTAACCACTGAGCAACACCAGCCAAGGCTCAGTTATAGATTTTTAAAGCACAAAGAAAAAATGGTAATAATCGTCATTTCTGGGTGCTGGGAACACAAAGTGTTAGTTTTATCATTTTCTTATTTTTTCTAAAATTAACTTTTTCCCAAAATAAAAATGCTAAAAAAAAGAACAAGTAGGGAGCAGTTAATTGTCCTAAGTGTCATGCTTAGATCAGATTAGATGGGAATTGAACATTGTACACTGGATTAAACAATTACATCAGTAACAAATATTTGTTCAGCATCTTTAAGTGTAAGGCATTTTGACATGTCACAGAATGGGAAAATAGAGTATAAGTCGAAAGAGGCCAGGTATAGCTTTCCCAATTTTGACTGCAGATTTTATTTATATGATGATGATAGTGATGGTAGTGATAAATGTTCCAATAGGCCATAGTCTGTCTACATAAAAATCTCAAATCTCTTCTAACACCTAATCATCAGCTTTCTGCTTAGGTAGGGTTTGTGGATCGGCAGAGGACACTGGCCTTGCTGGAAACATTCTATGACCAAAGTCCAAAAATGCTCAAGCATTTACTCCGAAACCCGAGACAATGTAAGTGCCACTCAGAGGGAGTATGCTCAAACTGAAATTATTAAGTCCACCAATATGATAATATAAGGCCATTCTATCCCTGTGGAATTTCTTCATGTCCCTCTTAGATCATGATAGCTATATCTAGCTGCTCATTCCCCACAAAATTCATTCTTTATTACAACTAGATGTATTTTTCACTACAGTGCAATACTAAAAGTTGTCAAGCTAGAACTCAATTTTTAATTTGTTCAAATGAAGAAATGTTTTAGTAACCATCTGAATGTTTCAGAAATTTAGTTGGTAATGGTAATTCCAGTTTTAGTGTCCAACTTAGAATTCTAAGATTTTTAATAAAAAAGTTTCCCTCTCTCAAGCATTTTTACTTGTACATCTTTATTGTACGAATACAGTGAAAATTTTATATTACCACCAAAACAAATAGGACTGGTGGTTTTATTTTTATTTCTTTCTTTTTATTTTGTTTTATTGATTTTCCACAGAGAGGAACGGAGAGGGATAGAGAGCTAGAAATGTAGATGAGAGAGAATCATCGACCATCAGCCTCCTACATACCCCCTACCGGGGATGTGCCCGCAACCAAGGTACATGCCCTTGACGGGAATCAAAGCTGGGACCTTTCAGTCCGCAGACCGACGCTCTATCCACTGAGCCAAACCGGTTTTGGCTATTTTTATTTCTTAAAGAGAAAGTTATTGAATGGATGGGTTTTCCAAAAAATGTCAGTATATTATTTCTGTGTGATAACTTATCACTTGGATACTTAAAAACCTGTGGATGATGTACACAAAGTATTCCCTAAACCCATGGGAGTCACAATTTTATAGCCTAAATACTAAATGTTTCAGAAGGGAAAGGCAATCTTTGGCATGGTCACACTTTTTGTAGCCCAGGTCACCAGTGTTGTTTTGGTGGTGGTATTCTTTTTTTAACAGTTGGATTCTGGTGAATGCTATTCAATCTTTCCCTAGAATTCTGAGTCAAGTGTCCACATAAGTTGTTGTGGAAAAGAACTGAGGAAAGAAGAAAGAAAGGTAGAGAAGGAGAGAAAATGAATATTGGAAAAAATAACCCAGTGAAAAATTGTCATGGGTAGAGACATGCTTTCATCTTGATATTGCAGATACTGAAAAGGTATTTGAGGTGGAAGACATATGTCCCCGTACTCATTCCATGCCAACCTCATTGTAGAGTACTAAAAGTAGAGAATAGGTTGTATTTGTCTTGGCAGTTTAAGCAACTCTCCAACTATTAATTTTCAAAACCACAGCTTTTAAGAAGGGATACTTTCTATTTTACAGTAATGAGCATCTTTTATGTTCAATTGGATACCTTTTTGGTTTTTATTGTATTGCAGAGAAAGGTAACTGGTACTTATTTAAAGTAATAGACATATATTATAATCACTGTGCTCAATGCTTTTTTTTTTTTTTTTGCATTAACTTACTAGTTCTGATTCTGTATTATAAGAGCAATTGTTTAGGTAAATGCTTTGTTCTTTTGCATTAGGGCCACTCATTGAATTTGAAGAGATAGAGTTGCCCGAGTTGTGGGGAGACATGGATAATCAGAAACACATTTATGAAGACTTTGACAATGTGTTCTTAGAGGTTACTACATCACTGTCTGAAAAAAACAAACAAACTACATTGCTTAAAAAACCAGATCTACAAAAACATGATAAACGTAGAAAATCAACACAATTTCTGAGACTACCAGAACAGCAGAGAAGAAAAAGTCCGGGACAAGACCCAAACAAAATTTTAAGTGAAATGGACTCAGACTCAACAGCACAAGGACAGCAAAAAGGGGCAACAGCGCGGCCAGGATCACGCAGAGGGTCACGCAGAATGTCAGCAGTAGACGAACCACAAACAAGTTCACCTGGAGGATCACGCACAGGGTCACGCAGAATGTCAGCAGTAGACGAACCACTGAAAGGGTCAAAAGAAGAATCAAGCAGAGAGCCAGTAACAGAACAAGGGGTAAAAAGAGAGTCAACTGCAGAAGAAGACTCACACAGAGAGTCAGTAATAGAAGGATCAAACAGAGAGTTAGAAACAGAACAAGGAGTACCCAGAGGGTCAATTGCAGAAGAAGGAGTACCCAGAGGGTCAATTGCAGAAGAAGGAGTACCCAGAGGGTCAATTGCAGAAGAAGGAACTCCTAGAGAGTCACCAAGAGGATCACACAGAATGTCAGTAACAGAAGAACCAAATAGATGGCCCGCTGACACACAAGAATCACCCAGAGAGTCAGTAGGAGAACAAGGACCACAAAGAGGGTCAACTGAAGAAGACGAATATCTTGAAGAGTCAGTAACACGAAGAGGATCACGCAAAGGATCACGCAGAACGTCAGTAATAGATGAACCACAAGAATCACACATAGATTCAGTAGCAGAACAAAGATCACAAAAAGGGTCAATTGCAGAAGAAGCACCTTCCAGAGATTTACTAACACCAGAAGGGTCACGCAGAGGATCACACAGAATGTCATTACTAGAATCACATAAAGTGTCAGATGAAGAACTAGAATCACCCAGAGAGACAATTCCAGAAGAACAGGGCATAGCCTCAACCTCACCAGCAAGGGAAGGTAATATCTCAAAAGAAAGTAAAAACATATAGGGAGGTTACTGGGATAGAACTATGATTCCTGGTTCATAAGTCGATGCTCAATCACTGAGCTACACTGGGCAGGCTGTGGAATGGTTTTTAAAGTCTTCAGAAAATACCCATTTCAATTAGGATCTTTTCTGATATATCAGATCATGCAGATCTTAGACATATTTTGCTACTCAGCATGAGACTAGACCTTGACCAATTAATTAAATGCAAACCACAAAGACTCTATTATCAGACTCATATGTAACACCTTAATCAATAAAGAATAAAAAATAAAAAATAAATAAATACATAAATAAATAAAAATAAGACTCTATTATCCATTTACTTAGAATTTTTGTGGGTGTTTTTTTTTTTTTAATATATTTTATTGATTTTTGTACAGAGAGGAAGGGAGAGAGATAGAGAGCTAGAAATATCAATGAGAGAGAGTCATTGATCAGCTGCCTCCTGCACACCCCCCACTGGGGATATGCCCGCAACCAAGGTACATGCCCTTGACCGGAATCAAACCCGGGACCCTTCAGTCCCCAAGCCGACGCTCCATCCATTGAGCCAAACCGGTCCTAGCAGTGGGTGTTTTTTTTAGAGAGAGAGTGGATGTGGGGTGGCAGAGACAGAGAGAGGAACATGGATGTGAGAGAGACACCTTGATTGATTGCCTCCTGCATGTGCCCTGACAAGGGCTGGAAATCAAGCCTGCAATGAGGTATGTGTCTGTATCTTAGATTGGAATCAAACCTGGAACCTTCAGTCTGCTCTATCCACTGACCCAAACTGGCTAGGGCTACCTAGAATTCTTTTTTTTTTTTTTTTTTACACTAAAAACCCATTTGTAAGGAAGAAATCTGGTAATGTTGCTTATAGAAATTTGTGTTGGACCTCTGAAAATGCAGTAGAAGCCCTTTTGTTTTAAATGTGGGGTCTAATATTAGAAACAACTTTTAAAAATTTCTTTTATTTCACCTATGAAATGGATCTTGATTTTTCAGTTATAAATAAGACTAGGGGAGTCCCTCATCCCAACCTGCCCCCTCTCCAATTTGGGAGCCCTCAGGGAATGTCCTACTGACGGCTTAGGCCTGCTCCTTGTGGTTCTCTGCTCTTTGTGGACCTGCCTGCTTTACGCCACCCTGGCCCTGGTGTCTTCTCTCTGTGGGGGTCTGCTTGCCCTTAGCCACCAAGGCCAGGGGTAAGCAGGGCCCTGATATCTGCTCTCTGGCTCTCTGCCGCAGGGGCAAGCAGGTCCCTGTTGTCTGCTCTCTGGGGAGGCCCTGCAGGGGACTGCTTGCCCCTTGCTGCCATGGCCAGGAGCAAGCAGGGCCCTGCTGTCAGTTCACTCGCTGTGGGGGATGTTCCCGCCCTCCCCCAGGCCACTTGCGCATGTGCCGGCTCAGAGTGCCTGGTCCCAAGGATGTTCCCGCCCCACCCTCCCTCCTCACCCCCCAGCTGCTCCACGCCTGTGTGCATAGGCCCAGAGTGGCAGGAGGGTTGTTCCAGGATCCCCACGTGGACCTACAGGCTCAGAGCAGCCTGGCTCCCAAGGACATCTGTACTTGGGACACAGGCTGCTTGGTGCCAGCATGTGCAAGTGGCCACCCTGCCCCCTGCTGTTCTGCACCTGTGTATGCAAATTAACCTACCATCTTTGTTTGGGTTAATTTGAATACTCACTCCTGATTGGCTGGTGGGCATCGCAGTATGGTTAATTAGCATATTTATATTTTATTACTGTGTATATATATATTTCTAGAAAAGTTTCTGAAAGCTGTATTTAAGACAGAGAGCACCCTGCAATTCAAATTTTATTCTGCAGAAGACTTTTTTCCTCTGAATTGCCAATTTATGACCTTTTCCTATAAAAAATTCTAACCTTTTAAAGAGCCAACCTTAATACCACTGAAGATCTCAGTTAGGCATATATATTTTTTAAATTCTGATCTTTAATTCTACATCCCAAAGAAAATTTGTAGAAAATAGGTAACCTGTGTTTTAGATTCTACACTATCATCAACTGATTTGAAATTTTTTTAGCATTATGTTTATTTCTCCATAAAACAGAGTTACTAATTTCTGGCTCTCCTTACATAAGGATGTAGCATTAAAAGAGTAGTGAGGCTACTATTCAACCAGATGTTATGTTAGTGAGGTCTTAATTTTGGCTATGTGTAACAGTGTTCCAAAATGACAGTGTCTGAAAAATAAAAATAATAGTTTCTAAATAAGAAAGGAGTGTCTTTCTTTCTCATATAAAAGTCAAAAGTTCTATGAAAGCTCAGTCCCATGAAATCAGCAATGGCTCAGCTCCTTCTATCTGGTATCTCCTCCAACCACATGGACCAAGATGGTTCACTGCCATGTCTACATTCTGACCAGCAGGTGAGGAGAAAGGAAAATGGATAAGCATCACATCATTTCCCTGCAGGGATCATTGGTCAGTATATAAGGATACTAGAGGCCCATTGCACGATATTCATGCAAGAAAAGGCCTTCATTCCCCTGGCTTCACTCCCAGCCACCTGGGAACTGGCAAGTCCTTGCTCCCTGGCTGCCCCGGAGCAGGCACCTTCTCACCCCCAGGGTGCCTGGAGCTGGCAAGTTCTCGCTTCTGTCTGGAGCACCACTCCAGTAGCTCCCTCCAACCCCCCATTTCCCTTCATAGCAAGCTTCACTACGCTCAGTACCTGAATATGCAAATTAACCTCCATATTTGTTGGGTTAATTTGCATACTCCCTCTGCTTGGCTGTGGGCATAGTGGAGTGATGGTTAATTGACATGTTTCTCTTTTATTAGGTAAGATAGTCAGGGAGGCTAGGAAATGTAGGCCTCATTTTGTGTGGCCAAATTGGGGTACAACAAATAGCTTTTGTCAAAGAGCTGCTCTCAACAACTGGAGTTATTAAGTTATATCATGTGGTTGATTATGACACACCATATATGGGAAAGTACCTGAAAGAAAGTTTTTGGTGGTCTATATGCAAGGCATTTCTCTTATTCATTAACTTAAGAATATGTAATGTCCAACTCATAGGCATTTTCTTTTATACCTTTTAGAAACTGCAAAGAAGAAAGTTAAAAAAGACAAAGCCTGTGAACCCAAGTCCCAAAAAATAGAAGGAAAGTCATGGCCAGGTAACTCACTCAATCCTCCTTTCATTTATACTGTAGAACAAAAACATTGTGACAGTGAAGTTAAATTGCCTATGTTATGTGGAATGTGTATTTTATAGGTGAACTTTTGACTTGTGACTTGAAGACGTATGTAAAATTCGAAGATGAGGAACAGGCAAACTTAATCTATGATAACTACAGATTCACAGGTACATATTAACAACAAAATTAGAAAGAATAGATCCCAGTCTGATTGATGAATTTAACTTATTGTGGTACCCCATGATAAAGACTGGACTTAGACAAGACACAATACCAGAGTGAACCTTGTATTATTTTGTCCCTGAGCTGATGGATCTAAACATGTACAAGATGGTCCAGCTGGTGTTGCTCAGTGGTTGAGTGTCGATCTATGAACCAGGAGGTCACAGTTCGTTCCTGATCAGGGCATATCCTGGGTTACGGGGTTGATTTTCAGTGTGGGGCATATAGGATCAATAATTCTCTCTCATCATTGATATTTCTATCTCTCCTTCCTTCTTTTCTGAAACCAATAAAAATATATATTTTTAAAAATATATATTTATAAGATGAATGTTTTAGTGGTAGTAGGCATGTGCTATTGATGAATGTTCCTTTGCTTAAAAACATATCCATTAGTATACAGATTTTAAAATAATTAAATGGCCCAACAGCTGTTTTTAAGCTATGATCCAGATATACAAAAGGAATAAGATATTAGATATTACTACTCAATAGAAATAATTTCAGCTATTACTCTCCCTGTTAGTTTCATATCCAAACATGTGAAACAGGTGAGACTATAGATTGTTTTTGAAGATCTACATATAAAGAAAGATCTACTCAACAGAGAGAGCAAAGAGTAGCTTTTACTTAACAGTGAATGTTCCTACAAGTACTAATATTTCATGCTATTTTATCACTTTTACCTTTAATTAGATCAGCATTATTTTCTTTCTTTTTTTTATCTTTATTGTTGACAGCATTACAGATGCCCCCTTTACTCCCCACCACACCCTAGACCTTCACCAACCTATTGTCTGTATTCATGAAAACAACAACTATGGGAACTTAAGACAGCCCCTAGAAGCTGAAAGATTATTTTATTCCTATCTGCAATTTTAAAAATTTTAAGTCTGGGTCAAGTAATAAACTTCTTATCCTCAAAATATTTTGGTGAAAATGTATAGCATCAGTCAAGCTCTTATAGCCTGCTAGTTCATGTTCTTCTTCTTGTCTTCTATATTTCCATTTTGCTCTACTATTTGGAAAATAAACTGCATGAGTATTTTTAAGCTATGTCAAATCTCTTATAGAAATCACAAGGGCAGGAATGATTAACTCAATGAATAAATCAAACGTAAGTCACTGGGTTGAATTTTATGAAACATGCCTCATGTTAGAACATTGAGCTTCGTGATAAATATAGTAAAGACTCATTGGGGAAGGGGTTGTAATGGTGGTATTTACAGACTTATTTAACTGGCAAGTCCAGGTTGCAGCTGGCTTCAGGCACAATTAAATCCAAGGCCCCAACAACAACAGCAGGGCACTGTCTTTCTGCCCCTCAGCCCTGTTCTGTGTGCCACTTTCCGTTTTAGGTTGTTTTTTTCCATACTGTGAGAAAGATGCCCATGAGGGTATTTCTAAGCTTATAGCCTATCAGTTCAGGAATCAAGAGTACAAAAGGAGGGGTTCTTCCCCCAATTGTTTCCCCAAAAGTTCTGGGTTCAAATTCTCATTGGTCTATAGTGTATTACATTGCTGTTATAAATAGATCATTGGCCAGACCTATGTCACATGGCAATCTTTGGGGCATGGATGGGGGAGGTTAAGTACTACTTGACTTACCTAAACAGATAATGGGTAAGAGATGTTTTGTCAAATAAAAAAGAAATGATGCTGAACTCATAAAGGAGGCTCGGATTTCTGACAGGAAAATAATAGCTACTGTCCATTATAATAAATACTCGTGTATTTTTTAATCTTTGAGAAAATGGTCCATTTTACTGTATGTTTCCTGCTTTATAGACCTACATTCAATTATCAGGAATATTCAGTCTTACAAAGTGAAAGGAAGGAGTGCCTTCAATGGAGTTTCCCTTAATCTGCTCCAGTTTGTGCAACTCCTGGAGACATTTGTTGGTGAAGATGTCCCTTTGAGTACCAGTGAGACCCTCACCTCTTTTTTCAAGTGGGGCTATGCTGAAACAAAAGAAGAGAAAATTAGTGACTTGGAAGAGGTGAGTAATATTGTTTATCATTGAAACAAGTGAGGTCACTATTATTAAATTTGTCAACCTCAGTAGTTTCTAGTGTGGCTCTTCTTTAAAAATTTACAACTAAACGTATCACTATTTCAATGAGCGTGGCCACTGAATATTTTATTTTATTGCCAAATAAAATGAGTTCATACTCCAGAGAACTCATTCCCCTAATAATATCATGATTGATGATGGCAGGAGATGGTTTACTGGACAGCTTTTTTTTTTTTATCACTGAAGTTTGAATAGCAGATTCTATGGAGCAAATATGTGTATGAATAAAGATATCTCATGTGTGTGTATCTGTGGGAGTTCATTTACAAATGCACATACATAGGGTTCAATTATGGCTTGAATATATCATGTGCATTGCATCAGGTAGTACATATTTTGTAAGAACTTACTATTTAGGTGTAGGTAAATGCACATACATTAGCTGATACAAACAATTTATGTGCTCATATATGAAATATGTAAATTAGATTTACCAGGCATATTCAGTAATCTCAGCAGCCTTATGAATCTTCTCAACTTAATTCTAAAGGTGATATCCCTTTTGCCTCCTCAACAGCAGTTCCCCCATTTAACCAAAAGGTATATATTCACTTTGTTTCAGCAATTAAATATATCTAGATATTAATTAAATTACTGATGAATTGATATAATTAATCTAGTAAAAAGTATAAAAGGTAATTAATGCCAAGTTAGGTCAATGTTAAAAAAATTTAACAGTAACTTTTTATTGTTTGAACACTGCCATTCATCCCCCTTCACTACAAAACAAATCCCAATGAGAAGCCAGGAAAAGCACCCCATGTGTTCATCATATTCCTGAACAAGCAGTGAAGGAGTGGAAAGAAATGCATTAAAGATTCTTAAGGAGTGTAGTCTTCTTTCTAAATTAATGTGTTTTAATCCAATGCAGAAACAGAGAAATGGTACTTAGAGGATTGAAATTAGATGATTCCCTTTCCCACTAATATCATGCTGAGTCCCAAGTAAAACTGTTTTTATAAAAAATGCTGCACTTTTTTTGGGAATAAACATAGGATGCCAGCTAGTAGAACAAACAGCAAGTCTTCTGTGCTTTGTTATCTTGCTTGTATCCTAGGCTATACAAAACTCTTTCCAATTTCGACGGGAACTTCTCCTAGATGCCCTCTTTCAGTTATGGGACAGTGATGGCTCAGGCTTCTTAGATTTGAATGAAGTTGATGAACTCTTGTATACATACAAGGAAGGAATGGAAAAAGAAGCTATGAAGACAGGTAAAAGTATAATAATTTTCTTATTTAAGTTAACAACTTGGCTTCCAGTTTCCTGGTAGTATGACATATATACAGTTAAACATTGGTTGTTCTAAAACCATGAGATACCACCTTCACACTTGCTAGTATGGCGACAAATTGCTCAGCTTTATTATGATATAACTGACTTATAACACTGTATAAATTTAAGATGTACAACATGTTGGTTTGATACACTTATATATTGTGAAATTATTCCCATAGTAGTATTAGTTAACACCTCCATCACCTCCCATAATTACTATCTTTTTCGTTGTGAGAATGAAACTTTCAAGTGTTTAACACAGTATTGATAACTATAGTCACTATGCTGCCTAGTAGATACCCAGCTGCTGGCCAGGGCCTTACTTTGTTTTGTGCCACCCCCTGGCACATTTAAATACTTAAATAGCATTTAAAATGGAAATAATTTTAAATTATTTGGACTGATTTTTCATGCCACCCCTGGCACACATCACAGCAAGTGGTCAAACTCCCAGTCGGTCAAACTCCCGAGGAGACAATTTGCATATTAGCCTTTTATCATATAAGATTTTGTATCCTTTGACCAACATCTCTCCATTTTCCCTACCCCCAGCTCCTGGCAACCACCATTATACAGTCTGTTTTTATGAGTTTGCCTTTTTTCAATTTCACATATAAGTGAGACAGTACAGTATTTGTCTTTCTCTGTCTGACTTATTTCACTTAATATTATATAATGCCTTCACAATCCATCCATGTTGTTGCAAATAGTAACATGGCTGAATAATATTTCACTGTACATGCCACATTTTCTTTATCCATTCATCTGTTTCCATGTCTTGACTATTGTGAATAATTATGTAGTTAACATGGAAGTACAAATATTTGAGATAGTGATTTTGGATATATGCCCGAAAGTGGAATACTGGATCATATTTTTAGTTTTTTTAGGCACCTCCATCTGTTTTCCACAGTGACTATACCAATTTACATTATCATCAACCGTGCAAAAGGGTTTCCTTTCCTCCATAACTTTACCAAAACTTGTCTTTTATATGATGGCTGTTTGAACAGATGTGAGGTGATTTTCATTGTGGTTTTGATTTGCATTTTCCTGATTATTAGTAATATGGAATATCTTTTTATCACCATTTGGTCATTTTCATGTCTTTGGAAAAATGTTTATTTTGTTCTTTGGCCCATATTTAATCATATTATTTTTTGCTATTGAGTTGTATAAATTCCTTATTTTTTTATATTAACCCCTTATTAGATATATGATTTAAAAGTATTTTCTCCTATTCTATAGGTTGTCTTTTCATTTTATTGTTTCTTTTGCTGTACAGAAGCTTTTTAGTTTGATGTTGTCTCAGTTATTTTTGCTTTTGTTTCTTGCATAGTATGGCATTTAAAGTGGAAATAATTAAATTTTAATTGGAAATAACAATTGTTAGAAAGGATGTGGAAGATTGGAACATTTGTGCCTTGCTGGTGAGAATGTAAGAAGTGTCAGAGCAATCAGGAGTGGAATATACTGTAGAGTCTTTTGCCCAAGACCTTACCTCTAATGGTTAGATTCCTTCTGGGTACCTGAGTACACTCAGTCTTGGGGTTAAAAGAATCCAAACCATTCCACAGTTCTGCTTATTTTCTCTTCTTGTCTTATCTCTCTGCCTTGACAAAGTCTGATTCGCTTCACAAATCTGGCTGGCTTGCAAGTTTCTCCTGAATTTACAAACTCAACTTATTCTTCTAAATGACTTTCCTCTCCTATACTATATTTTTCTCTTCTGATAAATTCTTCCCAATCAAAAGCTACTAAAATTCTTATTCCAGTATACTTCCACCCTTCATTTGATTAGATCCTAGTAGAAATGGTTATACTCTTCCCTGGGTTTAAGGGTCTTGTCTAGTGACTTTGGCATACCAGATTTCTAACTCTTAAAGTATACAGTGCACAGCAGAAGGAATGATTAGGATTAACATTCTTCTGCCCTAGGTTTATCCATTGTCATGTGTTTTTAATTAACTATGTCTTTTGCAAACTTTACATTACACGACACTACTTTCTTAAACTGCATCCAAAAAAGATTTACTTAATGAAGTTTTAAAAGGTGCAATGAGGTGGTTTTATAATATGGGAAAATTTCATAACACAGAGCCATGTTCTATAGAGGAAAGAACATTACACATGGTCAGGAGTGCTAAATTCCAATACTGGATCTTTCACT
Organism: Pipistrellus kuhlii; assembly: GCF_014108245.1. Lineage (NCBI taxonomy): Eukaryota > Metazoa > Chordata > Mammalia > Chiroptera > Vespertilionidae > Pipistrellus > Pipistrellus kuhlii. The sequence continues at coordinate 2,820,203 of NW_023425539.1, read as the reverse complement.
AAATGGTCATGTGAGCAAAGGCAAATTATTGAATTTCTGTAGATCCAGGTGTCCTCATTCGTAAAATGAAGCAGTTAGACACAATGAATTCTGGAATTTAAGGAACATGAAGATAGATAATGTTAAAAGGATGTTCCAATATATATGATTGAAGGACAGCAGTAGGGATAGGTAGAAAGCATAAAATGAAATGGGTTAAGCCCAGCAAATAAAAATGAAGAAAGTAATGAGGAGGCAGAATCTGCTGCCAGAAGAAAATGTCTGTAAGCAGGAAGAACAAATTATTCTCTCCAAGGGTAGATTCATACAAAAACACATCTTGGTAGCCACCAGGCCTGTGGAGATAACTGCTGAACTGATGGTCATATGGAAGTTGAAAGGCAGATTTTGTGTCTTAAAAAAGGAAAAAAATTTAAATTCAAACATTAGCTAATAACAGATTGGAAAACCTTTAGACAGATCTTTTTTGTTTCTTTGTTGTTTTTTCTCTGCCCTTCTTATGCATTTCTGTGTCCAAGATTAAAAACTGGGGTTTAAATAGGATAATGTTACAGAATTAGAAATTCCTAGAAATGTTTCTGCTGGTGTCCTCAAAATGGAAGTTTTCTATATGAAAAGGGCAACTTGAAACTTTTACACTGTAATTTTCCATTTTTATTCCCATCTAATATAGCCTAATCTTTTGAGCAGAAATATAATATATAAAAATCTATAGAACATGTGACCTGTCTACACTGTAGAATTTAAGATAAAAAATTTATCTTCTTCCCATTACTTCCCATGGAATAGGTATTGACATTTGTTGGATGTATTCTTAAATGATAAAATTTGCTTCATTATATACACTGAGTGGCCAGATTATTATGATCTCTCAACACATAATAATCTGGCCACTCAGTGTGTGTATATATATTAGAGGCCCAGTGCATGAATTCATGAATGGGTCTGGCCAGCCTGGCCAAGGAGAGGGGACATGGGTGGTTGGCCGGCCTGCCTGCTAGTTGAACTCCTGGTCAAGGGGACAATTTGCATATTAGCCTTTTATTATATAGGATATACACTGAGTGGCCAGATTATTATGTGTTCAGAGATCATAGTAATCTGGCCATTCAGTGTTCGTTGCTATTTAAGTAGGGCATTTAACTCAATAACACTATTGGGAAAAGAAAAGGAAGGAAAAGATAAAGTGAAAGAGAAATCTCAGAATACTGGTGCAGTGATGTGGATAGGCAGGGAGTGAAACAATGGCAAGGGCATAAAAGAAGATGTAAGTTATTGGTAATGTTTAGGTTAGGTGGTAGATTGTGATTGTATGCTAAAAAAAAAAACCCACAAAAGATAGAAGTGGGTGCAGAAGCGTGCTAGGCAAGTCGAGGATCATGAATAGAATGGGGATATTGAAATAAATAATTCCTATACAGTATTATGGGAAAATATTCTTAGAAAATGGACTGGATCCAAATATATCTTGAACCAATAAATTGCATAATTCAAGTTGTGTTTTAATTTAATTTCATAAATATGTATTGAGCCTTACCATTGATAATCCACTTGTAAAGTGATTAATACTGGTTTAGTATTATGGAAGCAGGAAAGGTGAGGAAGATACATTGTCAATGACTAACAGGAGAGAGTTAAGTAGTCTATTGGAAATGGATGGTAAAATGTAGGGTGGAATGAAAGTTGACCCTGGAATTTTGCCTGACTAGGTGGTAGAATTAAATAAATAAAAAACAGGAAAGATGACATAGAGCTCATCTTGAGTTTATCATAGGAATTCACTGTAACATGTTGTGTTGGCTTGCCTTTAATATACCTGATTTTCCGTTGGGGAGAGGGGTGACAGTTGTCAAGAGACTTAAGTTTGCTGTAAGAGGAGAATGAAAATTTCTTCCACAGGTAAATGAGCTTTTGGTTAGTCCTTGGTTTTTTTGTTTATATCTTTCAGCTAAATTACACATCGAATTTCCAAAGCCACACCCTGGTCAGGAAGTGAGGTTGTCTTCAAAACAGTTTCAGAAATACATAGAATTGGTTGTATCTGAACTCAGGGGCAATGAAGATCAAGTTCTGGAAAGCCTTGTGGAGTTTCTGATGACCAGCTTAGAAAGAAGCCATTTTGAGGTTCTGAGGAACGGTGCGAGACGGAAGTGGCTGCACCATATCCAACATGCTGCAGAAACAAGTGGAGTATCTTTGGAGCCCGTGTATACTGCGACCTTTAGGGCCCTCACACAGGTATGTTTTCTAAAATGACACATGCAAAGAAAAACTTCCTCACAGTAGGTGATATTCAATGGATGTAAAGTAGGAGCACACTAAATTCTCTTAAAATTTCCTGGGTATTGCGATAGATTTTTTTTCTTCCTCTCTCTCTTTTTAATACATTACAATGACCTAAAGCCTAGGGAAGATGCAATTGGGATGACTGCAGGTTGGCAAGGCAGATTCAGAGAAGAAACGTACAAAAGACAGAATTATGTCTTAGGATTTCTAATTTCATTTGTGCTGAGACTCAAAAAAAACCTAGAACAGAAAATAGACTGATATAAAAAAAATACCAATAGGGAGATTGGAAGGAGATCATACTATATCTCCCTCACATGATGTTTTGAGAATCAGTTCAAAAAAGAGCTATTTAAAACATAAAGTTATTATAAAGTGGAATCCAACACCACACAATCTATACTATAATAAAAGCCTAGGTAGTCCTCGTGCCCTCATACAACACCCTCACATCATCACAAGATGGCCACCACAAGATGGCAGCCACAAAATGGCAGGCAGAGGAGGACAGTTGGGGGTGATCAGGCTGGCAGGGGAGTGGTTAGGGGCAATCAGGCAGGCAGGTGAGCAGTTAGGAGCCAGCAGTCCCAGATTGTGAGAGGGATATCCAACTGCCCATTTAGGCCCAATCCCACAGGGATCTGCAGGAGTGGGCCTAAACCAGCAGTCAGACACCCCTTGAGGGATCCCGGATTGGAGAGGGTGCAGGCTGGACTGAGGAACACCACCACCGTGCATGAACTTCAGGCACCAAGCCTCTAGTTTTCATAACACTGCCTAGAAACAAGCTGAGACTATTACAAAATCATGTCACTTAAAACACATGACCATCATGGACCACGTCCACAGCTTTGCCACCTCGAAACTTCCAGCTTGCTGCTCCTCCCAAATAGAAATAATAACATGGCTATCTTCTACATATATCACAGATTCCTTTGATCCAGGGAACTTTGTCATTTGACTCAGCTAAATAGCAACACTTGATTATTGGAATCATGTCCTGAATGGCTGAAGTTTCTAATGTAGTTTGAAATGGTGTGACTAGGAACAGGAGACCAATTAAAAAAAAAGAGCTATTACTCCAACTTGCTTCAAAGATCTATAGTATCACAAGAGAAACCTCACTATATTTTTGTGACTCTATAGATTTTTATGTAGAAAGGGAGAAATAAAGGCAGAAAAAAAGGAATGAAAAGCAAACCTAAATATATAGAAAGATGAGACAAATATCAAGGAAAGTATCTCTCATGTCCCCCAACTTATGGATGTGTTCAGTATATGTATTAACACATCATATTCTTGGTAACATATTAAATTTTAGATATAGAGAATTTTCAGTTCTTTCAATGGAAATAGTAATTGCATAAAGTCTTCAATCTGAGGCCCCCCAAAAATCATTTCCTAAAATGACATAAATCAAATGTCATAGCCAATCTTGGTTAATAATTACTTCAGAAAATTTTTTCCACATTCACATAATAGTATTGTAGATTAAGGTTAAGAAATATGAGTAAAATGAAGCCATTTCTTGTTGCAGCTCTCTAAAATTAACTGAAGCTCAAACAACCCGACTATAGCTCAAAGGGATATAAGTTTTTTCAAATATGTATATTGGTTTGAGAGAGGGAGAGAGAAAGAAAACTGCTTTTTTGTTGTTCCACTTATTTATTCACTGGCTGATTCTTGCATGTGCACTGACCATGGGTTGACCTTGGCATATCAGGACAACACTCTAACCCAAGCATGTCAAATTCGCTTGCAGCCCACAGACTATGAGTTTGACATTCTTGCCTGAGCTACCTGACCAGGGCCAAAGGGATCCAAGTAGAGGGGGAGAGGAATATATATATATATATATATATATATATATATATATATATATATATATATATATATATATATATAGAGAGAGAGAGAGAGAGAGAGAGAGAGAGAGAGAGAGAGACTTCAGAGAGAAGGAGGGAGAGGAGAAAAGCAATGAGAGAGCAAATCATTGATCGGCTGCCCTCTGCATACCCCACAGTGAGGATAGAGCCTGCAACCCCAGCATGAGCCCTGACTCATATGTCAATACTCAACCACTGAGTCATGCCAGCCAGGTGGGATCCAAGTTTTAAACCTCTACATTTGAATGGGCTTTGAGATTTATTTATTTATTTTTAGTAAACCAGTCTAATTGGCATAAAGTCAATCCATTACACTCACTAAAACTCAGGTTCGAGGGACAGCTATGGAGCCAGTGTACACTTTTCTTCATTGCCCATAAATAGTAATATCTTCATTATTTATTCATGAAGGTGAAATTATTGGGTCAAAGGCACAAACTGGCTAATGAAGGAAGATGTGATTAAGAGAATAGCTACTGGCAAATACATGATCAACAACATTTTGCCATAGGATGCTCAAGTCCATGGAAATAAGAAGATCAGTGCTCACATTTCCCTCTTAGAAGAAAACCGACTACTGCCTAACAGAGGGGCTGTTCTGTTAAGGAATGTAGCTTGTACTTTAGATGATGCTCCATTTGTACTGAACAAAGTGCTCTACAGGGACATGAAGGGAATTAGGTAAGAATTTCTTGGAAAAGTTGATTTTACCTTCTTTAAAAAAATATGTTTTGATTTTTAGAGAGAGGAAGGGAGATGTATATATAGAAACATTGACGAGAGAGGAACATCGTTATCCATCGGCTGCCTCCTGCATGCCCCCTACTGGGGATCGAGTCCACACCTCAGGCATGTGCCCTAACCAAGAATCCAAACAGGGACCTCTTGGTTCCTGGGTTGATGCTCATCTGCTGAGCCATATGAGCCAAGTGATTTCACCCTTTTTAAAAAAAAACAATTTCCTTTCTGAAATAAGTTAGCATTGAAATCCTAGAGAGAAATGCCTCAGGTCACCAAAGCTTCTAAAGTTGAGATGATTCGTTTCCAGTCTCAGGTGATTTCACTTGATTGTTTCTAGAGTTTACCTTAGGCTAGGGGTGTCGAACTCAATCAGAGAAGGGGCCAAAATCTAAAATCCAGCCTAAATCGCGGGCTGAATGGTTTACTGAACAGTCATAAACTGTCATTTTGATGGAAACGCAGCGGAGTGCAGTGATGACAGCGTGGTGCGGGCCACATTGCAAGGCCTGGCGGGACGGATTTGGCCCGAGGGCCTTGTGTTTGACACATGTGCCTTAGGCAATGATTGGCCATGTAGGGATTCTGCTTTACAATATCAGCCCAATTATTTCTGCCTTATCTTTAAAGTATGTCTACTGTGTCCTGGTTATGTATGTTTTCTCTGTTACGATCTAATCTTTCTTTCAAGTCAGACTCTCCAGACTGGTAATTTTATGAGTCCACTTCTCTGACATGTAATGCCAATGATTATGAATGGAGAGTTGATCTAGTTTCTTACATGGTTTAACCTAAAGCTCCTCCTGTGCCTTTCTTCCATCCTCACATTCCTATCTCTCAGCTTTACAGTAATAGATAAAGGGAAGCCAGTACATGTCCCTCAAGTTCAGCACCACGGGAACATTTTCTTCTGGAACAATTCCCGCAAGGAGAATGATCAAAATGGATCATTCCTGGCTCTGCCTCTTCAGAATGCATATATGAGGATCTTTGGGGTCCTGGCTGTTGACACACTAAGAGATCCCCAGAAAATAAACATCTTCTTGCCTCATGAGATCAAATTCTATCAGGTAAGTCAGAGAAGAATTCGTCCTTAGCAATGGTAGGATGGCTTTTCCTTTTATACATAAAAAAGAAAAAGCAAAACCTGAAACTAGCTGCAGGTAGAGCTATATATGTAGAGTGGGTTGTCATATGGTTCCAGTTCCCTGTGTGTATGTGTCAGTATTTTGAGAGGTTCTGCATTACACATGGAAGAATTGTCAGCTTCAGTTGCACAACTATGCCTCAGAATCTCTGGGAAGATTATTAATGTGTCCCTTGCACTGAACCAAAATCCAACTATTAGGCCACTAAGACCACATAGTCGGACTGAACTTTTAGAAAGAAGATTTATTTTTTTATTAGTAGAGGTACCTAGAAATCCTTTGCTCTTCAACAAATGGTACTTAATATGATATGTGACCCCATAGCTCCTGATATCAGTGTTATAATCTTTGAGGATAAAGAATGAAGAAAAATGCTTAAGTTTTAGGCACTTTTAAAACTATACAATAACTGGATCATTTCTACAAACATTTAAATTTAATTTTATGAATGGAAATTGCAATGGAGGAAGATTGAAAGCCTTTATGGAGGCAATGGGCACACTATAAAACCTTTATAGTGGCAATCAGGAACTTGCTCTGCCCTTATCATTTGTTTCCCTGTAAGCCTCTGGCTCTTCAAATTTATTTACCATTATTTTAAAATTTCTCTTCTCACTTACTGGGTAACTGGAAAGTGGTAGAATCTTTTTTCTCTGGACATCTTTTACATAATAAGATTCATTCTCATCTGACATAATGATATGAAGATATTTAGAAGCAAAATGGAGGAGTATGGAGTTATCAGGAGGTGAAATAATACACAGCCTTGTTAGAGAACATGTCAAAATCAATTATAAATAGATAATAAGGACTTTCTAGTTATAAGTCAATTATAACTAGAAAGTCCTTGGAGGTAAAGCCTCCTGTATTATTATCTTAGGTGCCTTGGGATCTAAAATAAAGTACATATATACATATTTAAACCTATTTTTATCGATTTCAGAGAGGAGGAGGGAGGGAAAGATAGAAACATCTATGATAAAAGAGAATAATTGATTAGCTGCCTCCTGCATGCCCCACACTAGAGATTGAGCCCACAACCCAGGCATGTGCCCTGACTGGGAATCAAACTGTGACCTCCTGGTTCATAGGTCAACGCTTAACCATTGAACTATGCCAGCCAGGCATATATATTTTTTGATATGTTTTTATTTATTTCAGAAAGAGAAAGGGAAAGGAAGAGAGAGAAAGAAACATCAATGATGAGAGAGACTCCAGCCTGAAACCCAAGCATGTGCCCTGACTGGGAATCATCCGTGACCTCCTAGTTCATGGGTTGACGCTCAACCACTGAGCCACACCATCTGGGCTACATATATTTTTGAAGACTTTGTGGTTCCTAGAATTTCTTGACAATAAGACCACAGATGAGTATTAAGGACTTCCCATTGCTTCTCTATGGAACAGTATCATTTTGTGCCCATAAGAAGATTGTGCATGTTGCAAGCTTTCGAACTCAGAACATCCTGTTCTGCTGACCTGATGACAGTAGCCATGTAAAGATACAGACATTAATATTGTATCAGATCAGGGCACTCCTATCCATCTGCTCAAGGCTAGCATTCATCTTAGCTTTTAAACATTTTTTTCTCATTTCAAATTTTATTTTGTTCTTCTGATGCTATTTTCTGATTGCACATATCACAAATTTCACTGGATGATTATCAGGAAACATATAAGTTACGTAGGTCTTATGGTAGATTTCTTTTTACACATCTGATTCTTAATGATCCTTTTTTTTTTTTCCACAGTAGAAGCTAGAGGACTACCTTTTGAGAAGTAATTTGGAGGAAACAGATTATCATTAGTGAAAAAGATAATCTAATGGATACATTTCTAATTATTTTTCTATTTTAAAAAGAAAAGGCAATTAAGCTATTCTGTCTCTACAGGGTGTTGCCAATGTCTTTAGCACTGCCTATCACTATGTGCACAGCCGGGAGCACATCCTGCACGCTGTGATCACTGGCATTAGCTGGCTCTACAACATCGTACCCAACATTGACTCCATCACTACATACTTCATTGAGCCGAGCCCAGAACAGGTAGGCCAGGCTGGGCAGGGTTAGACCTTCCCAGGGTAACAGAGTTTCTAGATGTTACTGTCTTGCTGATATTTTAAAACTAGTATAATTAGTTAGCTATTAGGCTAACTGGGGACATAGTTCCCATGATACAAACTCAAACTGTCCACAGTTGAGTGGCAGGAATCCATCTCATACTGCCTTAGGCAAAAAGGAGAATTGGTTGACTCCTGTGACAGAAATGAAGAAAGGAAGACATCAGGTTAGCTTCTAGGATGACCAGATCCAGGGATTCAGTGCTATCATGGCTCGCTCATGTTCTTTCTCTCTCCAGTTCTCATGTTGCTTCCCTCTGTACCTTGACTTTGTACTTCCAGCTAAAGATGGGGTTTTCCACAAGGCAAAGTCAACTGCTTAGTAGCTTAAAAGTAATCTTTCCTTTCTATTCCAATTTAGAAAACCCAAGGAAAAAAACCTCATTTTGACATATCCTGAAACGTGCCTGGGGTAAGGGGCTTTTCTACAGTGCACTTTTCGGGAAAATAATATAAACACAGCATTTTATCACAATTATTTTAAAAATATGCTTTTGCATTTAAATAAGTCTCATATTTTGACATTTTTCTCTTGTGGAACACCTCATTCCTTAATGTACTGAGTAAGTAAAATGTCACTGTCCTTAAAACTAGAAATCATCTAAACTTTTCTGAATTTTTCCTACTTATCTGTCCCCAAAAGCTTTAATGAAAATATGAAGTCTAATTGTTCTCCATAATGAAGTATCTTCCTCCTTTCAAGGGTTCAGACTATGTTTTACGCAACATGATGGTCACAGGGCCCCAAGGTCTTACAGAAATCCACAAAAATCCCCCTATCATCTTCAGGAAGTCATGTGTCTTCAGGTATGAGAGGCATCTTCATGTCTGTTTTTGTTTGCTCGCCAGAGTATGTAGCCGGGTGTGATAGATCTGAAGACACAGCTTTTGCCTCCTATTAGTATACAATGACTCTCATTCTGATTGGGTTTTAGAGGCAGTCTCCTTACTGCATAGGTCATATTAACTCCTTTCCCCCCTCAAGTCCTTTTTAAAACAAATTTCAATGGTGTTTTATATTAAAATTGCCTGTTTTTAAAGCATGACAGTCTTCTATTTTATTTGATTTCTTGTAAATAAGGAATTAAACAAAACCCACCATGATTATGACAAATACATCCACACCACTTATCAAAATTCCTCAGCTTAATATTAGCCAACTTGTGAACAAGTATATATGTATATATATATTTTTTTAAATATATTTTATTGATTTTTTACAGAGAGGGAGGGAGAGGGATAGAGAACTAGAAACATCGATGAGAGAGAAACATCGACCAGCTGCCTCTTGCACACCCTCTGCTGGGGATGTGCTCGAAACCAATGTACATGCCCTTGACTGGAATCGAACCTGGTACCTTTCAGTCCGCAGACCGACGCTCTATCCACTGAGCCAAACCGGTTTCAGCAAACAAGTATATTTTATTTAAAGAAGACAGGCGGGGCAAAAGAGGACAGAAGTCAAAGAATGTTATTTTCAATAAGTACCCAGTTCTAGGTTACTTCAACTGCCTCTCACCTGTAGAATCCAGGAACACTATTAAACTGTGGACAAATGTAAAACATCTTTACTGAGAACACCCCAACTGCCAGAGGGGCGGACTGTTCTTCTTTTTTTAAAATATATTTTATTAATTTTTCACAGAGAGGAAGGGAGAGGGATAGAGAGCTAGAAACATTGATGAGAGAGATACTCGACCAGCTGCCTCCTGCACAACCCCCACCAGGGATGTGCCCGCAACCAATGTACATGCCCTTGACCGGAATCGAACCCGGGACCTTTCAGTCTGCAGACCAACGCTCTATCCATGAGCCAAACCAGTTTTGGCCAGACTGCTTCTTAAGGAGGGTCAGTGCAGCCAATAACCTATTTGAGCCTGAAGGCTAAGTTGATATTTAAGTATCTTATTTAATTAAATTTTAGTACCAGAATGTTAATTACGTTAAAAACTCTTTTCCACATAATTATTCCTTGTGGTGTTCAAGAGTTTTATGGGAGTCTTTGTAATACCCAGACTCATTTAATGATGCATCCGTTGAGCATGACGCATCATTACTATGGTTATAAAGTCACACAGTGGTGGGAGTAGCAAAAGAAAGACAGAATCTTACCTGTCATTATAGGATTGATATTATAAACTGTAAATGTGCTTTTTGAAGCAGTGCAAAACGCTGACATTTTTTACAAATAATCTCAAAAGAATGACATCCTAGTGTAGATGGGGAAAGAGGAAAAGAGATAGAAAGAAATGTGTCTGTACCTCGCTATGCCACTGCATTTCTGTGGAAACCTCAGGTCTCTCACTGAAGCAGATGCTGTTGATACCCAGCCCAGATCCCCCGGGTACCTTTTGCCGGCTGCTGCAAGTGCTGCTGCCAATGCCTCACACTGTTAGCTTTCTCTGGAGGAGTGCCCTTCAGAAATGGGAGCTTCTCACCAGTTATGTGAACACTATTCCCTCCTACCAGTTATGTGAACACTATTCCCTCCCATAGAGCAACGTAGAGTCAACCACTGACAAAAGACCTCATCCTTGCACCCAGGTGGGACAGGCTTTGACAGTTTGCTTCCCAGAGCTCCCCTTGGGATCCGGCTGAGGTTAGACTTTACTGTAATCATATTCTTATGTAGATTTCCTCCCTTCCCTCTCCTCCTTTCCTTAGACTAGGGGTGTCGAACTCAATCAGAGAAGGGGCCAAAGTCTAAAATCCAGCCTAAATCGCGGGCCGAATGGTTTACTGAACAGTCATAAACTGTCATTGTGATGGAAATGCAGCCGAGTGCAGTGATGACAGCGTGGTGCGGGCCACATTGCAAGGCCTGGCGGGACGGATTTGGCCCGAGGGCCTTGTGTTTGACACATGTGCCTTAGACCTTCACAGGTTTCTCCTGAGAGCATTCCCTTAATAAATCACTTCCCTGTCTCAGGTGCTGCTTCTAGAGAACCTAACACTCATCATTCCTTCATGCATTCCTCCAATAATTACTGGACAACTTGTAAACAAACAAACAAATGAATACCATTCAGATAAGTATAAGTACAGTAGACAATAAAGCAGAATAACATGATGGAGCATGACTCAGGTGCTACTACTTTAGATTACATGGCTAGGGAAGGCTTCTTTAAGAGGAGATGAGTGAGTGTGCTGAGGGAGAGCTCTGTGAAATCCAGAGATGAAGTGGTCTAGGCATATGAAATAGTAACAAGAGCTGGTGGGGTGAAGAGTAGTAGGCACAAAAGAAAGTGATTCAATATGTTTGGGTGGAATGTTATGAACTTTCCTGATTGCTGATACCCTTATGCTTATTTGGTTTTGATTCCAGGGATTTCCTTTTTAAGTGTACAGACAGTTCAGAAGTTCTTTTGGCCTCTTTCTGTGGAGAAAGCCACATAGTAATTCCACTTCGTGAGAGAACAGGAGAGGCCCTGGGGGCTCTCGATATTAACATTGGCAAGAGGAAGATGTTGTTTTATCGAGAATATAAAGATCTACAGAAAATGGTGAAGGTGACCCAAGCTGCCTGCTATGAAATACTGGACGAATTATCTGGAGAAAAAGAGAAAAATCGTGTCTTAGGTATTGTGAATGTGGTGACAGTCTAAATTTATGGGTTTAATTAGTTTTTGGTAAATCACAGGCAATGCAATGAAGGATTTTTTCTAAAATGAGTTGTTGCAATATACAGATTTTCCTCATGAAAGAAATCCCCTCATGCAGTCTTGGACTGAAGAGTATGAGCTATAAATTAGAGTAAAGGGTAAGAGATTGCATTTACTTGGCTAGAATCACATGGTTTTACAATTAGAGAGCCTCCTAAAGGCAATATAGAACTAGCACTTATTAAATGCCCCATCATGTACCAAGCACTTTAAATATGTTATTTCAACTGGTCCTGACCATAAGTCTATCATGTGAATGGTGATGCCTCATTTTATAGATGAGAAAGGTAAAGTTTAAAGGAACTAAACAACTTGCACAAATCACATGGTTAGCAAGTGGTGGAGGCTGGATTTACACTCAAGTTTGGATGCTTTTTCCATTATATTATATAGCATTAAATCATCATACCACCTAATTTTACAGATAAAGAAGTTAAAGCCCATCAAAGTAAAGGTCTGGTAGCAAGCTAGGAACAGAGACAAGACTGGAGCTCAATCCTTGGGATTCCATATCCATTAGGCTACTCTTGATACAAAACTAGTTTGGGCAGAAGGGAGGAAGAAGGAAGCATGGAAACCTTTAACTACCTAGAAAAGAGTGAATGGAAAGAGAAGAGTAACACGTGTATAATTAAGCTAACAGTTTTCTAGCCATTACATAGGGTGAGGTGGGATATGAAGAAAGAAGCAAGAAGAAAATTCAAGTCTTCTGAGTGTTCACTATGTTTAAAACCAAGACTAAACACTTTTTCATACATCAACTTTTTTTTTTCATGCTTCATTTCTTTAATCATGTGGTAACAAAGATAACAGACTTACAAATATCATTTCAATGTGGACTTTATTGTTTAAAGTATTACATGTCTCCTTTTTCCCACTTTAACCCTTCCCAAACCACTCCTACCAACCAGGACATATCCCCACTGCCCCAGTGTCGGTGTCTATTGGTTATGCTTATACTAGAATGCATGCATACAAGTCGTTTGGTGGATCTCTCACTCCCCACCCCCTTCTCTGCCTTCCCTCTGAGGTTTGATTGTATGTTTGTTGCTTCATTGTCTCTGGATCTGTTTTTGATCATCAGTTTATATTGTTCATTATATTGCACAAACGAGTAAGATCATGTGATATTTATCTTTCTCTGACTGGCTTATTTCACTTAGCATAATGCTCTCCAGTTCCATCCATGCTGTTGTGAATGGTAAGAGGTCTTCCTTTTTTTTAACGCAGCATAGTATTCCATTGTGTAGATGTACCATGATTTTCCAATCCACTCTTCTGCTAATGGGCACTTAGGCTTTTTCAAAATCTTAGCTATTGTAATTATACTGCTATGAACATAGGGATGCATATATCCTTTCTGATTGGTGTTTCTGATTTTTTGGGATATATTCCTGCAAGGGGGATTACTGGATCAAATAAGAGTTCCATTTTTAATTTTTTGAGGCAACTCTATACTGTTTTCCACAATGACTGCACCAGTCTGCATTCCCACAGCAGTGCACGAGGCTTCCTTTTTCTCCATATCCTCGCCAGTACTTGTTGTTTGTTGACTTATTGATAACAGCCATTCTGACAGGTGTGAGATGGTATCCCATTGTCATTTTGATTTGCATACCTCGGATAATTAGTGACTTTGAGCATGTTTTCATATGTCTCTTGGCGTTCCTTCTGTCTTCTTTCAAAAAGTGTCTACTACTTAGATCCTTTGCCCATTTCTTAATTGGATTGTTAATCTTCCTTTTGTTGAGTTGTATGAGTTCCTTGTAAATTTTAGAGATTAAACCTTATTAGAGATAACACTGGCAAATATGTTCGCCTATGCAGTGGGCTTTCTTGTTGTTTTGTTGATGGTTTCTTTTGCTGTGCAGAAGCTTTTTATTTTGATGTAATCCATTTGTTTATTTTCTCTTTGTTTTCCATTGCCCTAAGAGCAATATCAGTGAAGAAGTTCCTTTAGCATATATCTGAGATTTTGCTGCCTGTGGATTCCTCCAGTATTTTTACAGTTTTCCATCTTATGTTTAAGTCCTTTATCCATTTTGAGTTTATTTTTGTGTATGGTGTAAGTTGGTGGTCTAGTTCCATTTTTTTTTTTTTTTGCAAGTATCTGTCCAATTTTCCCAAAGCCATTTATTGAAGAGGCTGTCTTGACTCCATTGTATGTCCATGCCTCCTTGGTTGAATATTAATTGAGCACAGTGGTTTGGGTAGATTTCTGGGTTCTCTATTCTATTCCATTGATCTATATGTCTGTTCTTATGCCAGTACTAGGCTGTTTTGAGAACAGCTTTGTAATACAGCTTGATATCTGGTATTGAGATCTCACCTACTTAGTTCTTCTTTCTCAGGATTGCTGCAGCTATTCAGGGTCTTTTTTATTCCAGATGAATTTTTGGAGAGTTCATTCTAGGTCTGTGAAATATGCCATTGGCATTTTAATGGGGATTGTATTGAATCTATAGATTGCTTTGGGTAGTATGGACATTTTGATGATTTTGATTCTACCAATCCATAAACACAGTATGTTCTTCCATCTATTTATATCTTCCTATATCTCTTTTTTCAGTGTCCTGTAGTTTTTTGCATATAGGTTTTTTACCTATTTTTTAAATTGAATTTATTGAGGTGGCATTGGTTAACAAAATGATACAGGTTTCAGGTGCACAATTCTACAACACATGATCTGTACAGTGTTTGTTCACCACCCCAAGTCAAGTTTCCATCCATCACCATTTAATCCCCGGTACTCTCCTCCACTCCTCCCTGTAATCACCAAACTGTTGTTCATGTCCATGGGGTGTTTATTTCTCTTAAAACTTTTTTTTTTAATTTCTTTATTGATTATAGTGTCACATAATTGTCCTCATCCCCCCCCATTCCCATCCCAAACCCCTCCCCATGTATGCCCACCCCTGCTGTCCATGACCTCTGGTTAGGCTTATATGCATGCACACAAGTCCTTTGGTTGATATCTTCCCTTTGCCCCAACCCTTCCCTACCTTCCTTCTGAGGCCTGACAGTCTGATTGCTGCTTCTCTGTCTCCAGGTCTGTTTCTGTTCATCAATTTATGTCGTTCGTTATTTCCCCTAGATGCCTTAGATCATGTGATACAAGGAATTCCCTTATAAGGACTGAGACAAGCCATAAGTTATGCTGAGAGCAAATGAATCAGTCTGTAGTGAGTTCCTTTCTGGGCTAACAGTTCTTTTGAATCCCTATTTCAATGTCAAACAGTTCCTTATGTGTACATGTCAGCAATGGTATTTCAGATCTGGTTGTTTGACAAATGGTACTGATGCAGTTCCAACCATCTCTGGTTTGGTCCTGGGCATCCTTCAGTGACACACAGCTCCTGTCTGCTAGTATGGCAAGGTGTTGTCAGCGTCTTCCATCTCTGGACTGATTCTCTTCTGTCTTCATGTGTGGGGCACTCCTGTCAATTCCTCTCTGTTGCAGGAATCCACATGGTTCTTTTACCTCTTTAGTTAAGTTTATTCCTACGTATCTTAATTTTTTTTGGTACAATGGTAAATGGAATTGCTTTTTTAGTCTCTCTTTCTGAAACTTCACTATTGGTGTATAGTAATGCCATAGATTTCTTGGCGTTAATTTTGTATCCTGCTATCTTGCTGAATTCATTTATTAAGTCTAATATTTTTTTATGGAGTCTTTAGGATTTTCTATGTACAGTATCATGTCATCTGCGAATAAGGTCAGTTTTGTTTCTTCTTTTCCAATTTGGATGCCTTTTATTTCTTCTTCTTGTCTGATAGCAATGGCTAGTCCTTCCAGTACTATGTTGAACAGGAGGGCATCCCTGTCTTGTTCCTGTTCTTAGAAGAAATGGTTTTAGTTTTTGTCCATTGAGTGTGATGCTGGCTGTGGGTTTATCGTATATGGCTTTTATGTTGTAGAGGTATGATCCTGCTATTCCCACCTTGCTGAGAGTTTTTATCAAGAAAGGGTGTTGGATTTTGTCAAATGCTTTTTCTGTGGTCAATTGACTATGATATGACTATGTGATTCTTCAATTTGTTTATGTGATACATCACATTTATTGACTTGCAGATATTGTACCATCCTTGCATCCCTGGTATAAATCCTGCGTGGTCATGGCGTATGATCTTTCTGATGTACTGCTGGGTCTGATTTGCTAGAATTTTGTTGAGGATTTTGGCATCTATGTTCATGAGGGATATTGGCCTTTAATTCTCTTTCATTGTGTTGTCTTTATCTGTTTTTGGTATTAGGGTGATGCTAGCTTCATAAAATGAGTTTGGAAGCGTTCTCTCCTCTTGAATTTTTTGGAATAGTCTAAGGATAGGTTTGAGTTCTCCCTTGAATGTTTGGTATAACTCTCCTGTGAAGCCGTCTGGGCCTGGGCTTTTGTTTGCTGGAAGCTTTTGATGACTGTTTCAATTTATTCCATAGTTATTGGCCTATTGAGATTTTAGAATCTTCCTTATTGAGTTTTGGAAGGTTGTATTTTTCTAGGAACGTGTCCATTTCCTCCAGGTTGTCTAGTTTGTTGGAATAGAGTTGTTCATAATATTTTTTAACAAATCCTTTGTATTTCTGTAGAGTCTTGTTATTTTGCCTCTATCATTTCTGATTTTGTTTGAGTTCTCTATCTTTGCTTCTTTGTGAGCCTGGCTAAAGGTTCATCAATCTTGTTTATCCTTTCAAAGAATCAGCTCTTGTTTTCACTGATTTTTTGTATTGTTGTAGGGTTTTTTGTTTCTGTTTTTTGTCTCTATGTCATTTATTTCTACTTTAATCTTTATTATTCCCTTCCTTCTGCTCACTCTGGGCTTTTCTTGTTGCTCTTTTCTAATTTTTTGAGTTGTAGCATTAGATAATTTACTACCATTTTTTTCTTGTTTTTTGAGGTAGGCCTATAGAGCTATAGGACTGCTTTCATTGTGTCCCATAGGGTTTTTTTTGTTGTTGTTTTTTAAATATATTTTATTGATTTTTTACAGAGAGGAAGGAAGAGGGAGAGAGAGCTACAGTAGAAACGTCGATGAGAGAGAAACATTGGCCAGCTGCCTCTTGCACTCCCCCTACCGGGAATGTGCCTGCAACCAATGTACATGCCCTTGACCGGAATCAAACCTGGGACCTTTCAGTCTGCAGACTGACGCTCTATCCACTGAGCCAAACCGGTTTCAGCAATTGTGTTCCATAGGTTTTGGATTGTGTTTTCATTTTCATTTGTTACCAGGATGCTTTTTTATTTCTTCTTTGATCTCTTTGGTAATGGTAACCCAATCATTGTTTAATAGCATGCTATTTAGCCTCCAAGTGTTTTTATTTTGTTTCTTTTTTTTTGTAGTTAATTTCTAATTTTATGCCATTGTGATCTGAGAAGATGCTTGATATGATTTCTATCTTCTTGAATTTGAAGAGACTTTACCTGTGTCCCAATATATGGTCATTCTTTGAAAAGTTCCTGTGTGCACTTGAGAAGAATGTATATTCCATAGCTTTGGGGTACAATGTTCTGAAGATGTCAATTAATTCCATCTGATCTAGTGAGTCATTTAGGATTGCTGTTTCTTTGCTGATTTTTTGTTTAGAGGATTTATCCAGTGGTGTCAATGGGATATTAAAGTCCCCTACTATGATTGTATTGGTGTCAGTCTCTCCTTTGATATCTTCCAGAAGTGTTTTTATGTATTTGGGTACTCCTTTATTGGGTGCATATATGTTTACTAGACTTGATATCCTCTTGTTGAATTGCTGCCTTTAGTATTATGAAGTGGCCCTTGTTATCACTTGTTATGGCCTTCACTTTGTGGTCTATTTTGTCAGATATAAGTATTGTTACCCCAGGTTGTTTTTTTCTTTCATTTCCATTTGCCTAAAAAACTTTTTTTCATCCCTTCACTATCCGTCTATGTGAGTCCTTTATTCTGAGGTGGGTCTCTTGTAGACAGCAAATATATGGGTCATGTTTTCTTATCCATTCAGCTGCCCTATGTGTTTTGATTGGAGCATTTAATTCATTTACATTGAAGGCTATTATTGATAGGTACTTGTCACCATTTTTATTCTTTATGCCTGTGTTCCTTCTTCCCTTTCTATTTCTTCTTTTTACATAAGTCCCTTTAGCATTTCTTGCATTGCTGGCTTGGTGGTAATAAACTCCCTTAGCCCTTTTTTATCTGTGAAGCTCCTGATTTCACTTCAATTTTGAATGATAGCCTTGTTGGGTATAGTATTTTTATATTTATTCCCTTGCTTTGCATCACTTTGTATTTTTAATTCCATTCCGTTCTGGCCTGATTATATCAACTCATTTAATGTCCGCAGCTTATTAGAGAAGTACAAATCAACCTCATTCTCACAGAAAAGGAAGAGAAGGTTCAGAGAGAAGAGAATAAGGGGGAGAGTAGATATTCAAACTAAGATCTAATGTCAAAACATGAGTTTCCTTTCCTCAAAGCCTCTTCCTGTGAGTTTTACCAGGTGTAATTTCATTTCTGCCTTTTGATTTCATGACTAGAAAAACTAAGATTGTTTAAAACCATATATATATTTTTTTAAAGCATTATTATATTATGCTGATAATCCTCTGAAATATATATGTACTGAACAACCATGTGGGATATCATTCTATTATTCCAGAGATTGAAAATACGGGAGAAGTTCAGCAGGCAGGAGTTCTCTTCTTCCGAATCATGCTACAAGAGCTGCAGAAAAGCCTTAAGCAGCTTACCTCCAAGGACTTTGTATCACTGTTGCTCTTTGATTACCGTACTGTACTACAGTCAAAATCTCTGACAGCCAGCCAGTTACAGCAGTTGGAAGCCAATGCAAAACTAATACCTGACATCGTGACAGCAGTTATCTTGTTTATTCATCCAGAATTGGAATCATCACAGGATTTAGAAATGTGGGATGAATGTAAACTGGTAGGTTCTTTTTAAGTATTCTTTTTATTGAAAAATAACCCACACAAGTTTAGGCATGCAAATCATAATTGCACAAATCTTAAGTGTACAAATGCAAGAATTTTTACACAATGAACATTTGTAACCACCTAGATTAAGAAACAGGTCATTAGGGGCATTTCAAAAGCCCTCCTTTGTACTCTTTCTCATAACCACCTCCCCCCCCCCCCCCCCCCACACACACACAGCGAGGGTGACCAGAAGCCTGACTTCTAATACTATACGTTGGTTCTTGCCTATTTTCAAATTTATATAAATGAAATTATGCAAACTGGTGAATTGGGTACTCTAATTCCACTTGCTGGTGATCCCATAACTTTTGTTCTTTGTTCACAGAACTTTAACAAACAGTTAGTTGATAGTATCTGTGTCTTTGATCCAACTGCTAAAGATGTGGAATTTAATTTAAACCTCATTGGTAACTATATCAAAGGTAAATTTCTATTTAATTATGGTCTAAATTATACTAACAAGAATAAAACACAGTTGCAAGAGATATCTGAATAAAGCAAGTAGCTCACAAATTCAATTTTTAGGAAGAAATAGTTCTGAATATAGTCTTCTAAAAGGAGGGACACTGGCTCTAATCTATGCATTCTTCGAAGTGACTGCCTCTGCCACCCATGTGAGAATTCAGAAGCACATCTGTATCCCACTCACTGACTACATGTGCATTATTCATTAAAAAACAAAAGTGAATAGGGGCTACAGAGAAGATAGGCAACAAATACATTTGGCCAAAAGGCTATTATCTTTAGTCTCAATGAAGAACCAAATAAAATAATAGATCACGAATCTATACACTTGTATTGCAGCCTTTTTGGAGAAGAATCAGCAGGAATCTAGAGCAGTGAGGCGCCCAGGCTGGAGAAAGTAATGAGCTCTTTGGCCACAGAGAATGTGAGAGTAAATATTCAGAGGCAGGCACAAGTAGGTCTATAGTTGTTCATATGGAAAAATACAATAATTACAATAAAAATACAAGAATCAACCCTGTGCATCATGTACTCACAACTGTAAACCTACTTTTGCCCCATGTTGCACACATGCAAGCACACATTCCTCCATGGTGCGCATTACTCAAATGGAGACCTCAGGTCATTTATGTGAATGGAACAGTAAGGAATAAATTTAAGGTTTGTTCCTTTTTGTTACGCACGAAAAACTAGCATTAGCTGGGAAAATGACTCTGTAGAAATTGTTCAGTAAACCTGTCCCTCCCCCTTCTCTTCTCCTCATCTACTTTCTGTGGAAACTAGATCAAGTCAGAAGAGTTTCTGCACTTCTGTGATACCTTGTATTAGGCCAAGAGACTCAGAACCAGAGAGAGTCCTGGGGCGAGAGGAATGAAAGGACAACTCAGAGGAAGACAACCACAATCCTCAGGGTGTCGGTGGCAGTGGACACATCTAGTACAAGGGGAGCACATAGCAGTGAGCTGGGGCGCATGTTTGAGAAGGCAGTCATCTGGCACAGGAAAACAAGATACTCCCAGAAGTTTGAGATTGCTAGAAAATAAGAGAAAACACAAGATTCAAATAAAAGTTACCACGAATTAGTGGGGACTATGAGTGACGTGAGTAAAGATTAGAATTCATATTGGAAAGGGCCTCATGGGTCTGGGCTGATTCAGGAGAGCCTCTGGATTCACAAGTGATTCAAGGGAAACCATAATGGTACCAACAATACAATGAATACCTGTTCATTGTATACATGTATAACCTAGGTCTACATTTGTTCACTGTTCCCTGGGGATTTAATCCTGAAGAAATGTTTTCTATGTCAGTGCCTCATTGGTTCTCTTCCCTTTGGAGTAGATTCAGTTCCCATTCATGAGCCCCAGAACCCCCTGCCCTCCATGTGTGACCAGTTTGTCAAATTGACTTTCTCCTTGAGCCCTGAATCACTTTGGTCCCCATCCACATTGCTAAACTATTGGCCTAGATCCAGCCCTGCTGCCAGGGTCACTTGTGTCCTCACAGACTGATGCTCACCTTCTTGGGTGAGGACGCAGGCTCCCATCACTGTCAAATCCAGTTCCTCTGTGAGATGGGATCTGGAAACGAGGAGCAGGCCCCTCCGCTCTCTACCTTGCAGATGTATTCAGGAATTGGCTCTCAGCCCTTAATAAGCCTATTCCCAGACAAAGGCATCTTCTGTGGAATTATATCAATGTTTCAAGGGAATCTCTTCAGGCCCACCTCCGATTTGCATATCAGAACTACCTCCTTATCCATATAACCCCTTTGTTTCAGAAAACATGACAATTTCTGTTTGCTCGGCTTGCTGCCACTTTGACCTGTGTTAGCTAATTCCGGAGCACCCTTGATCTCCAATGATCCCCACCACTTTCTCTTCTCCCAGTGTCCTCAGGTGGCAGGAATACTACCTGCAGTTAACAATGCTGGGTTCAGCCAGAAACCAATATTCTCTAGGCTACCCTACCACCACCACCAGGCCTTCAGCATTATCATCATAGCCTCTGCAGCAATCAAGACAGTTAGTTCATCAGCCACCCAGATACCTCTCTCCTTCAGATGCAACTGTATTCTAAGCTCCACATTTGGGGAAAGAAAGCAGAACTCTTTGGGGCCCCTTCAGATATTGGATTCTATTGCTCGGTTTATTTGAACCTTCTATCAGCATTAAGGCACCTACTCAACAACCCTAAGCAGCATGGAATGCTAATAATAATATTAGGTAGGGACTGTTAGCATAGCTCCTAACTCACCAAGCCTTCCAACTAATCGTTTTGCCAACAAGACAGAATTAGGGCTGATTATGTACCCACACTTTCTTAGGGCTTCTGCTGTCAACTCTTATTTTTACTAAGATAATGACATAACATTCTATTAGTTTAAGGTGTACAACTAATATGTGTATATGCGCATAAACTAGGTCTACATTTGTTCACTGTATCCTATATATAAAAGAGTAATATGCAAATTGACCTAATGGCTGAATGACCAGTCTCGATGACGTACACTGATCACCAGAGGGCAGAAGGTCAATGCAGGAGCTGCCCCCTGGTGGTCAGTGTGTTCCCACAGGGGGAGCACTGTTCAGTCATAAGCCAGGCTGATGGCTGGCGAGCACAGTGGCCTGCCTCCATGGGAGCACTAAGGATGTCTGAGGGCTCCCAGACTGCAAAAGGGTACAGGCCAGGCTGAGGGAAACCCCATCCCCCTGCCCAGTGCACAAATGTCATGCACCAGGCCTCTAGTATGTATATATGTATATATTGTAAAATGATCACCACAATATGGTTTAGTTAACATCCATCACCATACATAGTTATCATTTTTCTTATAATGAGAACTTTTCAGATCTACTGTTGTTTTAGCAACTTTCATACACAATGCAGTATTGTTAACTATAGTCACAAGGTTACACATTACACACTCAGAATTTATATTATAACTGCAAGTTTGTACCTTTTGACCACCTTTGTCTATTTCTCTCACATGCTCAACCCTCACCTCTGCTGACTAAAAATCTGTTCTGTTTCTGAGTTCAGTTTTTTAGATTCCACATATAAGTGAGATTATATAGGATGTCTCTTTCTGACTTACTTAGCATAATGCCCTCATGTTGTAGCAAATGGCAGAGTTTTCTCTTTTTATAGTTGAATAATATTACATTACATATGTCACATTTTCTTTATTTGTCTGTTAATGAACACTTAAATTATTTATACATCTTCACTATTGTAACGCTGCAATGAACAAAGAAATGAAGATATCTCAAGATAGTGATTTAATTTCCTTCAATTGTATTCCAGAAAGTGGAATTGCTTAACCATATGGGAATTCTACTTCTAATGTTTTGAGGAAACTCCATACTGTCTTCCAAAGTATCTATATCAATTTACATTCTCACCAATAGTGGACAAGAGTTCTCCTTCACATCCTTGCCAACACTTATTTCTTGTCTTTTTTATCATAATCATTCTAACAGGTACGATGTGATATCTCATTGTGGTTTGGGTTTGCATTGCTAGAAAGGGGCATTTTGTTTTCTTGTGGAATTCCAGGCAGCTGTGTTATCTTTAGATGAGGCAGCCATCTATGAAGGAGCAGCTTTGGTTCAGAATGTTTGTCCTCTCAAGTCTGTACCATTGTATGTGAATGTTACTGACATACTTCCCTGTAGGGAACCCAGTGTCTCCAGTGGCCACTCTGACAGCTATACATGTAATAGCATATCAATAGCTTGTACTCTGCCTAACGTACTCCCAGTAGTTGGCCTCTCCTACCTAAAGACAGATGACCCATCTATCTTCTCAAGAATCTGTTCTCCCCACTCCACTTTCTTTCTTTTTTTTCTTTTTTTTTTTAATATATTTTATTGATTTTTCACAGAGAGGAAGAGAGAGGGATAGAGTGAGTTAGAAACATCGATGAGAGAGAATCATCGATCAGCTGCCTCTTGCACACCCCCTACCGGGGATGCACCCGCAACCAAGGTACATGCCCTTGACCGGAATCGAACCCAGAACCTTTCAGTTCCCAGGCCGACGCTCTATCCACTGAGCCAAACCGGTCCCGGCTCCCCACTCCACTTTCGACCCCTGTGGCCAGCCGGGCCTAGTCTTTCTGTTGGGTGTCCCCTACCTGCCCATATTTCCCTCCCAGGGAGTTTGGCCAGATGTTGTCTACCAGTAAATGTTCTCAGACCCAGAGGAAATAAGAGCTGTCTCCCAGTAAAGCCAGAATCACTCTGCTGTCTAGAACCTGTAATTCTGCCAAGTGGCCACCCTTCCTTCCCACAGCTAAATAAATAATAATAATTAAAAAAAAGAAAGAAAAGAAAACCTGAGGCTATATCCACAGACACTGATCTCAGCAGCAATTTCCTAGGCCCTCTACTTTTTCTGCAAGTTCCAGGGCTCCTCCTCTGCCAAAGAGCCAGACTCAGCGTGATTATCTATAAAGACGATTATCACCACTTGGACCTAGTATCCTTGGGTGGTAGTCCCTTCCAGGGCTTGCTGGCTCCTACTTGTAGGGAAAGAGCTGCTACCACAGTTGACCCAGGTTTAACAGGAAGCCTAGAATGTGCCATTTATGAGTTGCTCATGGACTTCAGACTCTGGAGAAGGATATATCTGTTCAGTGTTAGAGCAGATTCACTTTGTCCTGGCAAGAACCTCTTCAGGGCCCTTTTAATAAAGATATTAGACAAGTATTCACTCACACACTGTTCAGGAGATTAGTTGGGGGCCTGGATGCTTGACCCATTTCCCGTGCAAGTAGACTCCTTCCATTGTCAGTCCAAGCCTGGGAATAAAAAGAAAGAAAAAAACTGAAATCAGCACTTTCTTTCTGTTCTTTATCATGTCTTTTGATTTTAAAATTTGAGGTTTTCCAATAGTAGTTACTGAATTAAAATAAATACCTAAAATTGGTTTTGTCTAAGTAATATCATTGCTGCTTTGATATCTGATAAAGACTGTTAAAAAGCAGTTTAATGAGAACTTTTTTCTATTTAAGGCAAGTATATTTTTCAGGTTCTTAATTTTTTATTTTAATGACATTAAAACAATCTTTTATCCCAAAAGGACTATAAAATTATATATATATATTAAAAATATTTTATTGATTTTCCACAGAGAGGAAAGGAGAGGGATAGCTAGCTAGAAATGTCGATGAGAGAGAAACATTGACCAGCTGCCTCCTGCCCACCCCCTACTGGGGATGTGCCCGCAACCAATGTACATGCCCTTGACCGGAATCGAACCTGGGACCTCTCAGTCCTCAGACCGACGCTCTATCCACTGAGGCAAACCAGTTTTGGCTAAAATTATATTTTTTATTAAAGTACTTTAAAAGGTCTAAAAGAACTAAAAATCTTCTAACTGAAGGAGTCAATAGCCCATCTTTCTTCTCTCTTCTCACTCACACCAGATCCCCTCACTAGGGGAGTTCTTTTTTGCCCATTTAGCTGTTTCTTCTGGCAATAGCACATTTCAATATTTCTAATTTATGTAATATTGCTCTTTTTCATTCATTCATTTTAAACCTTGTCAATTGATTTTCTCCTTATAGATGAACGTTTAGTTTTTACACCCCTATTCTCTTACCCTATCCTCCTGATGTAGTTATATTACAAATGGGGATTAAGTCAAAATGCAATGTTTACATGATTTTGCCTATGCAGATATTATCTACACCTGAGCACTGTAGCATATTTTGATTGCTCCTTTTTCACTTTTAATTTTTCATGAAGTAAATAATTCCATTTTATTTTTTAAATTGCTTAATTTTCTTTGTGCTTCTTGATAGCTCCTACCCCTTCCATTTATCTCTTTATACAATTTCCCAAAAGGTTACTTTTGATTTTTTAAATATATTTTATTGATTTTTTTACAGAGAGAAAAGGAGAGGGATAGAGAGTTAGAAACATTGAGAGAGAAACATTGATCAGCTGCCTCCTGCACACTCCCTACTGGGTATGCGCTCACAACCAAGGTACATGTCCTTGACCAGAATTGAACCTGGGATCCTTGAGTCAGCAGGTTGACGCTCTATCCACTGAGCCAGTCAGGGCCCAAAAGTAACTTTTATCAGGTAATATTCTAGAGATTTTAATTTTTTTTCTATCTGGAGTCTTCCTGCATCCCTGATCTGCTACTCAGCTGCCTTCCTGATACTTACTTTTCTGATCCCCTAGGAATTTAGTTTGCTATTCTATTGGTTCATTCTTTCTTGACCTATGTTTTAAGACAGCATTTGAGACCTGTGTTTTGAGACAGCATTTTTCCAGTAGTTTTCTGAGTAAGAGCATGATTGGTAAATTTTTTGAGACCTTTCATGTCTGAAAGTTTGCCAGATAATAATAATTTAGAAGACACTGCCCCATTGTCTTTCCCCCACCCCCCAGAAACTGAGATATAATTCAATTGCCACAAATTTCACCATTTTAAAATGTACCATTCAGTGTGTGTGTGTGTGTGTGTGTGTGTTTAATATATTCATTAGGTTGTACAACCATCACCACTACCTAATTTTAGAACATTTTTATCACTCCAAAAGAAATCCAGTACCCATTAGCAGTCACTCTCCCATGCCCATGCCCATCCCAGCCCCTGGCAATCACCAATCTACTTTCTGTCCAGTTTTGCCCATTCTGGACATTTCATATAAATGTAATCATACATGTGGCTTTTTGTATCTGGCTTCTTTCACTTAGCATAATACTTCAAGTTTCACCTATGTTCTAGCATGTATTTTTACATTCCTCTTCTACAGCCACATAATATTTACTATATAGATATACCACATTTTATATATCTATTTATCAGTTGATAGACATGTGGGTTGCTTCTACCTTTTGGTTATTGTACATACTGCTACTGTGAACATCAGTTTACAAGTTTTTGTGTGAGCATATATTTTTAGCTCTTATGGGTATGTAGTGAGGAGTAGAATGCTGGGTCAAATGCAAACTCTGTGTTCTTAAGAAAATGGCTCCACGGTCACAAGAAACTAGGAATCTTCCAAGATTGCTATTGAGAAGTCTGTATCCTTTCTGATTTGATTCTGTGCATGTGACCTTTTTCTGTGCCACCCACCCCTGCCCCCAAAGCTGTAGGATCAATTTTATCTCAAAGACTGTGAAATTTCATAATGACATGCTTTTTTATGGGTCTGTTTCCATCCACTGATATGAGCATTCACTGGGCCTTTTCAATTGTGAAGCTCAGGTCCTTAAGTCCTTGATAATTTCCTCCATGGCATCAAGGTTGCTACTTATGACTGTGGAATTTATACACTGCACAAAGGTGCTCTACTGAGAAGGTGGGAGGGGGCTGAAATCAAACCAGGAGTCCATTCACTAAACTGTATGCTTTAGCATAAGGCCACATGTGCTTGTATGAGGGGCATCTCTTTCTTCAACACCTTTTCTGCTCATCAAGTTATGTGCTCACAGAGTGCATTCATCCATAGTAGGTGTCTTTTTCTCGTTTACACAAAGGTGATCTAGAGGTTGGTGGTGGCCCTGCCCTCTTTTCTGTATTCTGTCTTTGGAATTCCTATTGTCTAAACATTGGATCGCCTAAATTTAGTCTTCCAAATCCTTGTATTTTTCCTCCTATTTTGCATATTTTTTACTTTTTTTCCACTTTCTGAGACATTCTCTCAGCCTTCTAATTCTATTTCTTGCATGCTTTAATGTGTAAAGGCTTTGTTGTTGTTGTTCTTTAAATACTTGCTTTTACAACATCTGTTCTATTTCTTAAATTCAATGTCTTATCTCTCTGAAGGTATTAATAATTATTATTTTTTAAAGTTTTCTTCTCCCTGTGGTTTCTCCTCTTTCCTTCTGTTTCAGTGTTTTGGTCTCTGTATGTCATCTTCTTTACATCTCCTACATGCTAAGCAACTCCTCACCCCAACCCTAGAGATGTTTTCCTCAGAAAAGGTATCATAGAAAGTCTCTGACCTAGGGGACATCAGACACAGTTGAGAAGGGAGAGTACCAGAGTGAAAACAGGGTGAGTATGAGTGTGTCTACTGTATACTGAGACACCTGTAGGCTTTCCCCACTAAGCTCCAACAACAAGGGGCAAACAAAAGGCACAAACAACTGATACCTGTACCACTTGAAGTGCAAGAAAATAGTGCAGGACTTCTATTTGCAATAAATTTATCCCATCAATGTCGGATTTCTATTTTTTACTGTTTTTAAATAAATAATTTATACATAAATATCCATATATTTGGATCATGTTCAACATTTGTTATGGATAGAAAGATATGATCTAAGAATTATTAAAAGCCACTGTATTAAAGTATGAATTTTTATAAAGATAAATTGCATTGATTTCAATTTATACGTAATTTGATTTATGGCGACATCATTTTAAAAAGCCAATACAATGTGATATTATACAGAAGTTGTGCTTACAATAGGAATGAAATTAATGCAAGAACTCAGTGTTCAGCCTGGAATAAACTTACACCCAAACTTTGATAACTCGAGAAAAAAAGTAGAAGATTTAACTTAATCCAGTATTAAAGCAGAGACCCATAAAGGGAGATTTCATTAGAACATTCTGTTTTTAAGCAAAATGCATTTCCTATTGTAATTAAAAGTTTGATTAAACTTGAATCTGTTTTGAAATCAATAGGTTTATAAACAGATTCAAACTTTGTCTCAGCAATTATTTTAGCTCAGATGTCTTCAAATTATTTACTATAACCCTTACCAATGCAAAGCAAAACAAAAAACAAACAAAAAACCCCCCCACAATTTCTTATAGTTAGAAAAGGAGAAAAAAAAAAAAAAAAAAAAAAAAAGGTAGTACATCTGCTTGAAAGAATTGTAAAATCTGTGCAAACTACTGCAAAGATCTGGTGTCTGTCCACCACAAGAGAGCAGCAGTGCTCAGCCACTGTTAACCCCACAGAGCAGCAATTTTCAACCCCTTCAGGTGTTACCACACACTGTTGTGCCACAAGAATTTTTAAAACGTGCAATACCTATTTAGTGAGGAGCACTGACCTCTTTTTTAGATTGTCAAATTTAAAAAAGTGACAACAGCCAACACAATAGCTTTCAGGTGTGAATAAATCAAAAGAATATATATATATATTTTTTGTCAGATTGGGGAAAAAAATTTTTTTTTTTTGGTGTGCCACAGAATTTTAGTAATTGGTTTATGTGTGCCATGAGATGAAGAAGGTTGAAAATCACTGCCACGGAGCAATGGGGGCTTCATTAGAGGAATAAATTAAAGCCAGTTTATACATCAATCTCTCATTGGAAAGAGCAGGAAACAGAAACTATGGCCCAGACAGGCTTGGAGCTTCTGTCCCTGGTAACAAGACAGGAAATAAGCAACAGGGGCTTGTGAAAGGGAGTGACCTCGCTCCCTATTCTTGTGTCCTCAGATCACCATGGAGATGGCTGACTGGCTTAATAATGGTTGCAGATAGGAGAGTATTCATTTGGCTGTCAGATAAGAACATTGTGGCAGGCATCAAAGAAACAGAGCTCTTGATGGGGATTTAGGAAGGGGAGAATAAAAGCTGTGGGGAGCAGGAGAGCTGTATTTGTCAGAAAATCAGGACTGATTTTAGAAGTATTCTGGGGTGAACTTTTATTTTATTTAATTAAATTCATAACACTAAGATAATCAGAGTAATCTTTGCAGCCTATAGCATTACTTTGTTTCAGGAACTAATAAATACAAAAAAGGGATCGATTATAACAAATGCACTTCAAAATTGTACATTTGTATGTTGATTGGTCTAGTATTACCCATGAGAAGAATCAGGTACATTTCATGTGCTGTCATGATCAGCATTTGTTTTCATTCATAATGGTCACTAATGTTACTGAGTTATAATCTGAAAAGACTTAATATTTGAAAAACCTAATTTAACTAGTCCATAATTGAATGTTGTTTCAACTCAACATTTATTGAACACTTATAATTGGAAGAAGGCAGTGCCTGTGTGTGTGTGTGGCTCATGCATTAAAAAAGAATTCTAGAACTTAAAACATTGTGTCTGCATTTTACAGTTTAAAAAATTTTTTTGAGACTTTTGAATGTTTTTCACATTTTATGTACCTTCTCATGTTGACAGAAGATAGGGAAGTAAGATATGTTGTCTTCCATTTAATAGATATCCATAAGTACAATTATCATTGTTAAAGAGCTATGGATAGCCCTGGCCAATATGGCTCGGTTGTTGAGCACTGTCCCATGCACCTAAAGGTCACTAGTTTGATTCCCAGTTAGGGCACATGTTCAGATTGTGGGTTCAATCCCTGGTTGGGAGGCAACCAATCCATGTTTCTCTTTCTCTCTGTCTCTCTGACCCCCTCCCTACCTTTCACTCTAAAATCAATTTTTTTTAAAAAAGAGCTATGGATAGGAGATGATATTTAAAACCTCTTATTCAATTATAAGTATTACTAGAGGCCCGATACATGAAATGCATGCACGGGAGTTGGGGGGGTCCTTCACCCAGCATCCACCCTCTCCAATCTGGGACCCCTCAAGGGATGTCTGACTGCCCACCGGGATTGGACCTAAACAGGCAGTCAGACATCACTCTCAAAAGCCAGGACTGCTTGCTCCCAATTGTTTGCCTGCCTGCCTGCCTGCCTGACTGAGTGCCGCTAACCACTTATGCCTGCCAGCCTGATCACCCCCTAACCACTCCCCTGCCAGTCTGATCTATGATTAACTGCTCCCCTGCTGGCCTGATTGACCCTAACTGCCCTCCCTTGCCAGCCTGGTCGCTCCTAACTGCCCTCCCTTGCCAGCCTGGTCGCTCCTAACTGCCCTCCCTTGCCAGCCTGATTGCCCCTAACTGTCTTCCCCTGCAGGGCCGATTGCCCCTAACTGCAGGCCTGATTGCCCCTCTGCAGGCCTGATTGCCCCTAACTCTCCTCTCCTGCTGGCCGGGTCACCCCTAACTGCCCTCCTCTGCTGGCCTGGTGCCCCTAACTGCCCTCCCTTTCAGGCCTGGTCCCTCCCAACTGCCCTCTCCTGCTGGCCTGATTGCCCACAACTGCCCTCCCCTCTCATCTTGTGACCACATGGGGGCAGGCATCTTTGATGAAATGGGAGTGGCCATCTTGTGTGTTGGAGTGATGGTCAATTTGCATATTACCTCTTTATTAGATAGGATTTATGGTTTATTCAACTCAAATCAGCAAACATTATTGGGTTAGGCATAGACATGAGAATGGGAGGCATCTGAAAGAAGGTAATTAATATATTTTTAGCAACTACTCTGAGACACATTTTCACATATCTTTTCTCATTAATTTTCATAACAATTCTGAGGTATTATCCCTGTTTTGTGGAAGAAAAAAACAGGCTCAGAACAATTAGGTGATCTGCTCCAGGGCACAAGACTAGTTGGGGTAAAGTCAAGATTAGAAGCCATGCCTGGCTGATGTAGCTCAGTGGTTGAATGTCAACCGATGAACCCAGGGCACATGCCTGGAGCTGTATAGGAGGCAGCTGATCAATGATTCTCTGTCATCATTCATATTTCTATCCTTTTCTCCCTCTTTGTTCCTCTCTCTGAAATCAATGAAAAAAATATTTTAAAAAAATAATTAGAACCCAGATCTGTTCAGCTCTACAGTACATTCTCTTTCCATTAGACTATTCTATCTGACCATTAGTCATTGACTTCTGGGAAAAAGTAACTTTTATAAATGGCAGTTTAATGGTTTGCAATTTAACAAATGAATCTTAATGGTATGTAGTGATTCTATATTTTAAAAATAATTTTAAATTAAATATTTCAAACATAGAAGTTTGAGACTAACATCTGTAGTCATTATGGACCCATATTCTATATCTAACCTTAATGTTATGCATGTTTGAGTCAGACTTTTTTTTTTTATAATATATTTTGTTTATTTTTTACAGAGAGGAAGTGAGAGGGATAGAGAGTTAGAAACATTGATGAGAGAGAAGCATCGATCAGCTGCTTCCTGCACACTCCCTAATGTGTATGTGCCCACAACCAAGGTATATGCCTTTGACCAAAATCGAAATCTTGAGTCCACAGGCCAAGGCTCTATCCATTAAGCCAAACCGGTTAGGGCAAGTCAGACCTTTTTAAAGAAAGAAAACATTATAGGGCCCTGGCCAGTGTTGCTTCAATGATTAGTGTCAATGAGAGCACAGAAGGGTTACAGGTTTGATCACAGCCCAGTTGGGGTGGGAATGGAACACAACCAATGTTCTCTCATATTAATGTCTGTCCATCTGTCTCTCTCTCTTCCTCTCCCTCCCTTCCTCCCACTCTCTAAAAATCAATGGAAAAATATTCTCCAGTGAGGATTAACAACAAAAAACATTAAAGGGGCCGAGACCGGTTTGGCTCAATGGATAGAGCGTCGGCTTGGGGACTGAAGGGTCCCGGGTTCGATTCCGGTCAAGGCATGTACCTTGGTTTCGGGCATATCCCCAGTAGGGGGTGTGCAAGAGGCAGCTGATCGATGACTCTCTCTCATCGATGTTTCTAACTCTCTATCTCTCTCCCTTCCTCTCTGTACAAAATCAATAAAATATATATTTAAAAAAAAAAACACAAACAAACAAACAAAAAAAACATTAAAGGGCTGGGACCGGTTTGGCTCAGTGGATAGAGTGTCAGCCTGCGGACTGAAAGATCCTAGGTTCGATTCCAGTCAAGGGCAAGTACCTTGGTTGCGGGCACATCCCCAGTAGGGGGTGTGCAAGAGGCAGCTGATCGATGATTCTCTCTCATCAATGTTTCTAACTCTCTATCCTTCTCTCTTCCTCTCTGTGAAAAATCAATAAAATATATTTTTTTAAAAATTAAAGGAACAGTTGAGACTTTCTACCCCTCCCTGATCCTATTTTCTTCCTCCCTAGAGATAATACTGTTATGAATTTGGTATTTATTATGCATGGTTTCTTACTTTTACTACATATTTATGAATCCATAAACAATATATTTTTATTTTACAGGTTTTAAAACTTAAAAATTGTATCCAAAGTACATATTATCCTACAACTTACATTTTGTGCTCAATGATGTTTTGAGATTTATCCACATGATATATATAGTTCTAGTTCTTTAATTGTTGTTAAATGCTGTGTAGTATTTCATTAGATGACTACACCAAAATTTTTAAATCCTTAGATGTTTAAACAAGATTCTGCTATGGTTTTTACTCCAAACATATCTAACGAACTTTCATCATAATACTGGAACTCATATTTTAATTTTAAAATGTGCAAAACTATTCACACTAACATTTTTTCCCCTTTGGTGCAGGTCATTCTCGAACGGAGGTGTGGAAATCGCGTAGTAAAGTCGTGGAGTACCTATACCACTGGTTACATATCTGTTTAGCTCTCATAGAACTAAACAAAAAACTCCATAGTGATATTATACCCCCATTGCCCTCAAAGGCTGACTCCAGTGTGTATGCAAAAATGCCAGGTGCAAGCTTGCTAGGTAAATGCTAATGGAATTGGTGCTATATTTAGAATGTTTTTCTTATGTTCAGTTTTGTTAACTATAAAATATTTTCAATTGGAAGAAAATAGACATATAGACATATTCTGCTCCTAGACACTTGCCTCTGCACTTTAAAAAAAAAAAAAAAAAAAAAAAATATATATATATATATATATATATATATATATATATATATTTTATTGATTTTACACAGAGTGGAAGTGAGAGGGATAGTTAGAAAAGTCTATGAGAGAGATACATCAACCAGCTGCCTCCTGCACACTCCCCACTGGGAATGTGCCCGCAACCAAGGTACATGCCCTTTGACAGGAATCGAACCCAGGTCCTTTCAGTCCGCAGGCCACTGAGCCAAACCGATCTTGGCTGCCTCTGCACTTTTTAAAACCAAAATGCTACCTAAGGAGAAGTTTGATCTAAAAAATATACAGTTAAGGTAGCCATAAACAAATGCACGTTATAGAAATATATTCAAAACTTCTCCTTTCAATTTCAGTTTTATATCTGCCATGGTACTATTATGATTGACTAACAAAGTTATTTTCATTCTTTTAAGGTACAAAGTAAAGACCGAAGATTTATAAAATAAAATGGCAGTTTTTACATCAAAAAGAGTACCAAATAATAAAGATTTTAAGAAATGGACTGGGAATTGTTTTTCTAATTTTTTCGGACTAATATGAATACTACCATTTCTCCCTCATCACCACACACGCGCTTACTTTAGTAACAAGTTATTTCAATGAATAGAAATCCTTGTGGGAAAATGTTTGTCCATGACTCATGGAAAAAAAGAAAACACCTTAAAAAGATAATAACATAGGGAGACTGAGGGAAGGTCAATGGGGGGGAAAGAAAGAGATATATGTACTACTATTTGTAATACTTTAAATAATAAAATAACATTTTTTAAAAATGCATCACAAAAAAATAACATAAACCTCTCGAGTTCAAGAACTGCAAAAAGAATTTATATTTAAAGTTTGTTAGTACAGCAAACTTGACTACTCTGTTGTGAGATTTCATCTTTGCAATAAAATATCTGATGACAATCCATTTTTAATAAAATTTGGGGAAATTAAACTTCATTTTTTTTATTTGGTTGAAAAAATATGTGGTGTTCCAAACATCTTATAATTTGAGGTCCCTTTTTAACCTTTTCTGATAAGATGGCAGTGTTATTACCAATCCTCATCTCTGGAATGATCGCATGCCCAGTTTTAACCGGTAAGCCTCTTTTGTATTAGAAAGAGGGCTTTTAAGGACATTTGCAGCAACATTTCTAGGAACAAGGTTCTTAAAGATATTAAACTGATAGCCCCATATCCTGATGGCTTCAGAACAGCTTATAAAGGGTTCACTGTGAATACAAATGGTATTTTAGGCAGCAAGAAGGGCAAATTTTTATCAAATGCTACCTTTTTAACCACTATCCTGGGAATAGTTGACTAAAGGGCATTTAGCCTAATGATAATATATTAGCATGGTGCTTTAACTTGTTTGAAATATTTACACATAATAGCTCATTTTATCTTCTCAATAGCCTGTAAGATAGGCAGTCTCAATATTACCTCCATTTTATAAGTGAGAAAGTCTCTAAGAGTACGTGAGTTACCTAGGCCACAATAACTAGTAAGAGATAGGGAAGAGTTACTACCCTTGCCAGCGCCCCAGACACCTAACACTTTCCACCCTTTCTAGGCTAATAATTGTGCACTCAGGCTTTTGGAAATTACTTTAAAATTAAACAACCAGCAAAGCAGATTGGTTGATAAAAACATCTACGATGAGAGAGAATCATTGGCTGGCCTCTTGCACACCCCACACTGAGAATCAAGTCCTGGGGATGGAACCTGTAACGCGGTCTTGTACCCTGACCAGGAATCGAATGGAGGCCTCTTGGTCCATAGGTTGACATTCAATCTCTGAGCCATGCCAGTCAGGCATGGAACTTACTTTTTAGTGAAGATATTTCTTATATTTAACAAAAGTATAGATATAGATTTATATTTCAATAGGTGATTTTCAGTAAGTGTGCCACAGGAATTTTTAAAATGTGTGTGCTGCAGCACATCAGTTGACTACTTAGTGTCAGATACTACATGTTTTAAAATCCCTGTGACAACACTAGCCGGTTTGGCTCAGTGGATAAAGGGTCCTGGATTTTATTCCAGTCAAGAGCACATGCAGGGGGTTGTGGGCTCAATCCCCAGTGGGGGCATGTAGGAGGCAGCCTATCAATGATTCTCTCTCATTACTCATGTTTTCTTTCTCTCTGTCTCCCTCTCCCTTCCTCCCTGAAATGAATAAAAATATATTTTTTAAAATAATCCTTGCGACAGACCAGTTGAAAATTGCTGGACTATATAGATTTATTGATTTATTTACATTTACTTCTAATTCAGAAACCTAGACTAAAATAGTAGGATTTTTATTGACTCTCCATAGTTACAAGTAACAATGACACTGTATGATGTAGACCAGTGTTTCCCAAAGTGTGGTACGCGTACCCCCAGGGGTACGGGAAGAGTTTGGTGGGGGTACGTGTTGCATCGGAGTTTGCTGGGGATATGCACTGCACCGTGCTTAGCTGTGCCTAATTCTACGTTCTCATGAGTATGAGGGGTACTCAGCATTATGAAAATTATAGAAGGGGTACACATATGTCAAAAGTTTGGGAAACACTGGTGTAGACAATCCAAATCAATTGAGCTATCCAGCCAGAGCTATAAAATTGTTTTATACTATACATTAAGTGATATATTTTTACGTGAAGACAGTCTGTGATAAATTAAAGATGTAAATGGGCATCTGAACGAATCATTAGTATCATTATTGCCTTTCCTTAATAGTCTTGTTTGAGAGAAGGTCATTAAGTCAAAGTAATGGCATTGCAGTCCAGTTTTTACTAGAGAATAAACTGATGAAAGCAGAGATTCCATTGTTATGGAATAAATATAAAGATCTTACAGGGGAGGAAAAAAGGGGTTATTTTTTAATGGTTCAGGGGTCAATGAACGAGAACTTAATAATCCTAAATGTTTCAACATACTTAAAACAAAAACTTATTAAAAGAAATAGACAGCTGAAACCGGTTTGGCTCAGTGAATAGAGCGTCAGCCTGCTGACTCAAGGGTCCCCGGTTCAATTCCGATCAAGGGCATGTACCTTGGTTGCAGGCAATCCCCAGTGGGGAGTGTGCAGGAGGCAGCTGATCAATGTTTCTCTCTCATCAATGTTTCTAGCTCTCTTTCTCCCTTTCTCTCTGTAAAAAAAATCAATAAAATATATTTTTTAAAAGAAATAGACAAATCTAGATGCAGACTTAAAACATCCTTCTGTAGAAATTGAAAGTTTTTTTCTGCTGCAATAAGACTAGTTTGGAATGGGCCAAGAGTAAGTGGATGCACAGTGAATATGACTAGAATTTTTTTTAAAAGAATAAGGTATTTGCTTTTGATTCCTATACCCATTGGTATTACAGTATTATTAAGCAATTTGGTTCTGAGACACTATGAGGACATAGATTTTCACCTTCTGCCAAAGTACCCGGAGCCCGATGTACTCATCCTGAACAACTCATTTCCAGAGTTCCTGATACAGTAGCTCTGGGAGAGGACCCGCTATTTTGCATTTTCAACAAATTCCCGGATAATGCTAACCTGTTGGTCCCGGGACCACACCTTAGGAACCACTGGCCTAGAATTGTGTCATTCTTTTCTTCCCAGTGATTTCGAAGCAGTCAGTCGGCTCCCAAATGAAACCGAAGACCAAAGAACTAAGTTCCCACACAGCGTTCGAATCTACTACTTCAAAAGCGATTTAGCGGCTAAGCGGATTCCCGGC
Organism: Pipistrellus kuhlii; assembly: GCF_014108245.1. Lineage (NCBI taxonomy): Eukaryota > Metazoa > Chordata > Mammalia > Chiroptera > Vespertilionidae > Pipistrellus > Pipistrellus kuhlii. The sequence goes on along the minus strand of NW_023425539.1, from coordinate 2,783,570 downwards.
CGCCCGAAGTCGCGCGAGAGTTTACGTGACTACGTCAGCGTCTGCGTCAGCGTCGCGTCGGCGTCAGCCGCGTTCTGCGGCGACCGGAGCAAGATGGCGATTCCGGGCAGGCAGTGAGTGTGATACGGGAGTTAGGGTTAGGCTGGGGAAGGAGAAACCACGGCGACTGTGTCTTTGGCCGCGGAGTAAAAGCGCGCTGCAAGTGAAGGGGCTGAATCGTCAGGGATAGAGACGGGGAGAAGCGAGGAATCCTGAGGAACACATTCCCCTCCCCCTTTCCCCTATATTTTCCAGGATGGAAGCCCGAAGTTTTGAGGGAGAAACTTGTGAGGAAATAAAGGAAGTTAGGCTGAGGGGCAGAGAGCGAGACTTTTCTATTTTCCAAAAGCTCGGTCTGAGGCCCCTCAGTCTTGCTGCCTACCCCGCGCTTGAGTTTCTCCCGGCTTGGATGCCTCCAGGGGCAGTGAGAAGAGGCCATCCCTGGCTCCCTTAGAGGGCCTTGTTCTTGCCGCTCAAGTTCCGACTCCCGCCACCCCTTCTGGGTTTAGGAATGTGCTGAGAAGCCACAGAAAAGGGTAGGCATATAGGGAACTGGAGTGTGCGGTGCCGTAGGAGACAAGTATTGTATGTCCTTACAAGTTTTACGTTTGATGTTATAATCCGTGCTTTCGATGTGGCTTCGTGTGATGGCTGCATCTTTAAAGGCCAAAATGTGAGAAACTAAAGGAGTTGGCTCTGATGGGATGGTCCTCTCAGATGCTCCAATACAAAGCTTAATAATGTGTAATGAGAGTCTATCCGATGACTTCTTGGGTTTTTCAGTTAATATAATCTTTTTTTTTTTAAAGGGTGGGTGATATCATCCAATCAGTAACTTCTTTAGAACTGTGTAGCTGCACAGTAGGGCGGCAGGGGGATTTATTTTCCTGATCAGATAATTCAGAGCATTTTTTATTTTTAATGGACTTGAACTGAGCTTTCCACTAACATGTTCTTTTAAAAACCTTCGTATCGTTTTGCCATCAAAATCATTTCTGTACTCTTCAGTTACTTCTCTTCTTGGATTAAAATGGTGTTTGAGTTTGGCTTGTGCCTGCAAATAATCACTTAGAGTTATAACTAAAAAATCTTAGCACATTAGAACTTGGAGGTGTCTGAAGATCAGAAACTTAAGTGTTCACAGACATGTTTTAACATTTAAATATAATGGTATAATTTCTATTTCAAAAAAAAAATGCAGGTATGGGCTTATTTTGCCAAAGAAAGCACAGAAGTTGAATCCTGTTTTGCAAAAACCATCAGTATTTGGGAATGATTCTGATGATGATGAGGTAAGGGAGCCTATGTTTTTCTACCAAATTGTTGAAAATATATATTTTTTTAAGTTGAAGTGTGAATTTTATGTCTTTGCTTGTCTTAGTTATTTGTCAATGCAGTGTATCTGGAGTATATTGTAACTTACAGAATTATCAAAAAGAATAAAGAAAGAAACTCCACTAATGTTATTCATAAGTGATACATGAATAATCCGATTCTCCCCCCGAAAAAGCTATGAACTTCGCTTATTTTTAAGCAATTACACAGTCATTTTGGACAGCTAATACTGATCTAACAAAATTGTTTTTGTAAACCACACTGAAAATAAACTATTGAGAAATCACCAATTTCCTAGAAAGTTTTATTAGTAGTTTCTTAGAAGACTACATTTGTGGTTATTCAGTCTCTGCTACATGTAATTGCTCAGTTACAATTAGTGTGTAATGTTACCATAGATAGTACTAAGATTATCTATATATATAAAAAGCTGATATGCAAATTGTCCCCTCGAGAGTTGGACAGGGAGTTCAATCGCTCGCTTTGATATACGCTGACCACCAGGAGGTGGCGCAGAATGAAGGAAGGCCCCAATTGACCCTGGTCGCCAGCCAGGCCTAGGGACTCTACCGGTGCACAAATTTTGTACACCCGGCATCTAGTATATATAATATGAACATTTTATATTTTAGCAGCCAAAATAGTGTTTTCTTGTGAAATTCGCATTTATTGTAGATGCAATCCCATATGTGTGTTTATGTAATACTTAAGTCATTTTCTATTGATATATTTCTAAAAGACCTTTGCATCAGCTATACTGGTACTGGCTTTGTTCTGTCAGAAAAATTGCTTCTCTTTCAGTTTTTACTGATTGTGTAAAAGCATAGGTAGGTAATTTAGATAATATATTTTTTCTTGTACTATTAAAAAATTTATTCTAGGTGGTTTGCCTTTTAAAAAATTGAGATATAATTTACATGTAATAAAATCAGTGGCTTTTAAGTGTACAGGTTGATGGCTTTTGACAAATGTATATACCCACTGAGGATGTAGAGTAGGGGTGTCAAACTCAATCAGAGAAGGGGCCAAAATCTAAAATCCAGCCTAAATCGCGGGCCGAATGGTTTACTGAACAGTCATAAACTGTCATTGTGATGGAAATGCAGCGGAGTGCAGTGATGACAGTGCGGTGCGGGCCACATTGCAAGGCCTGGCGGGACGGATTTGGCCCGTGGGCCTTGTGTTTGACACATGTGATGTAGAGCATTCTCCTCTCCCCTGAAAGTTCTTTCATGCCCTTTGCTGTCAGTCTACTTCCCCACATTCTGCCCTGGACAACTATTTCATTATGGCTTTTTATTTTTATTATTTATTTATGGTTAGTCATCATCCAAGGATATTTTTTCATTGATTTTTAGAGAGTGTGGAAGCGGGGAAGGGGAGAGAGACAGACAGACAGACAGACAGACAGACGGACAGGCATCAATGTGAGAGAGACACATCAACTAGCCTACAATTGAAGTACATGCCCTTGATCTGAATGAAACCTGAGACCCTTCAGTCCTTGGACCAACGCTATATCTACTGAGCCAAACCAGCAAGAGCTGTTGTTTTTAATTTTTGTTAGTGACTTTTTGTACTAAATCTTAGTTTGTATTTATTGTTGGTTAGATTAGTGGTCAGTTAATAATTTGACAGAAATTTCTCTAAATATTTGCAACTAATAAGTCTCCAGACTACCAAGGGGCTCTGCTCATGTTAGGATATGCCTTCAATATACAGCCAGGTATTTTATAACTTTGCCTTCGCCTTCACTTCTTGCTTGCGCAGTCTCAAGTTCAAAGGAGAGTTTAGGGCCATCTCAGGTCTTGTATAAAGGTCTTTGCATGTCTGTTGCATTCATGAGCCCCAGAGCCTTCAAAGCCCTTGGTTTTCTTAAACCAGTGGTTGCTAACCTTTCGGACCTTGCAGACCACCAGTTGGCAACCACTACATAGAAGCTTATTCTTCAGCTTTAGTTTTAAAGCTCTTTGGTTAGCCTATTTTTTGCCTCAGCTGTTACAACTGTTATCCGCTGCCTCAGGCAGTCCTGGTGTTCAACAATTGTCTTTGATTGTATTTGACAGACACCCCCCAGGGGAAAGACTGTTTTACTTGTCAGTTCTGTCAAATAAAGACAGCCTTGTGAGCGGTGTCTTCCTGGGAACCACCATGGAGGTCCAGTAATAATTCTCCAGGATAGCTGTTTTGAAGGAACTCGTAACCCTTTCCAGTGGCTGCCAGACTGCTGATTTCTACCATATTTGTGGGCTGTTGTTTTTAGGTACCATGACTCTCAGGAAGGGATGATGGAAATAGGACAAGTTAAAACCACAAAATTCTTACTGAATGAATTGTTGTTAATTCTTAAAAAGAAAACAATAGGGAAATTTTTATCGGAATTGGAATTTATATATTAGGAGAGAATTTATATTTCAGTGTTCTCATTTATATAGGTTCTATTTATTTGTACAGGTGTTTTACATATCCTTTAATACAGTTTATAATCCTATGTAATATAAGGCTAATACGCAAATTTTCCCTTCTACCTGGAGTTCAACAAGGGGAGTGGAGCTGGCTGGCCAACCGCCCTCAGCCCCTCCCAATTGGGGCGGGCCAGCCAAACTTCACCTGTGCACAGATTTGTGCACCAGGCCTCTAGATTCTCCCATAAAATTCACATCTTTTTAAAAATTTATTTCTAGGTACCTTATAGCCATTGTTGCTGATATATGAGGGAATTTTTTCCGATTAGTAGTAGTATGAATGCTTCTGGTTTTTATTCATGCTAATACTTATGTAGTGCTAATAGTTTGCCTGATAATTCTTTTGGATTTCCTTTGTAGGCAATCATATTGTCTGCAAATAAGAATAATTTTGTTTCTTTTCAGTTATATTACCTAGTTTCTTTATTTTTGCATTACTATGTGTCTTAGTGCATTGCTTAGAAACTATAATAATAAAAGCATAATATGCTAATTAGACCGGACAGCCAAACAACCTTCTGGACATCCTTCAGGATGAAGCCACTGTGGTGGGGGCTGAGGCAGAAGTGGTTAGGGGTGGTCAGGTAGGCAGTTGAGTGGTCAGGGGTGATCAGGCAGGCAAGCAGAAGCAGTTTGGGGCAATCAGGCAGGCAGGTGTGCAGTTAGGAGCTAGTGGTCCCAGATTCCTGTGGGATTGGGCCTAAGCTGGCAGTTGGACATCCCCCGAGGGTTCCTGGATTGTGAGAGGGTGCAGGATGGGCTGAGGGGCCCCCCTATGTACCCCCCTATGAATTTTGTGCACCAGGCCTCTAGTGATATAAATAGAAGCAATGATAGAAATAGTGTTGTTTCATTCCTAACTTTAATGGGAGTTGCTTATATAAAATTTCACAATTAATTGTAATATTTCTGTAAGGTTTTACTACTATTTCTAGCTTACTAATAACTTTTTTATCATAAAATTTTTAATATGTTAGTGTTAATTTTTTATAATTTTATGAGCTTAGGATCTAAGTTCTTTTTATACAGAAACTCAAAATGTTTCGCACATTTTATTTTTATTAAAATATTTTTAATAAGATAATATTTAAAATAACTTTAAAAATATTGTTTTGCCTGGCAAAATGCAGGCTAAATTTCCTCCTAATTTGACTATCTTGTAGATTGAGGGAAAATCTTACATTGTTTAGAACTTTACCAAGAGTTTGTTTACCATTTAAGAAAATTGGTTCACTGTTACCAGTTTTCATTTGTGGTGTTTGAGTCACCAGTTCTGCAGTCATCATAAATGTATCTTAGCATTAATGGTGGTTACAGTGCTTCTACACGGTAGAGGAATCTGAGAATTTACTTTTTTCTAATATGGTCGAGCATTTACATGTTGAAATACAGAGTATATTATTCTAATATAAGTTGCTTTCCTTTAATATCTTTAGGTGTATGTATGTGTGTATCCAAAATGGGTTAGAAGGAAAAATATATAATTTTAAAATTTTTGTGTATGTATTTCATTTCAGTATTGATAAAAGATATTAACAAATGCTTTCTGTAAAAGAGGGATATTGAGTATGATGGAGAACTATCATTATGTGCCTTCCCCTGATATAATGGCTCACTTATTATGTATTACATTTCCATATATTATGTGAATCCATTTCTCTGGAATTTGTATTCTGTTCCATTGATTTCTGTCTCTAATCCTGTATTTACATTTCCAACTAAGAGCAGAGATGAAATCGGCTATGTATCTTTTCTCAGAAAGTCAGTATATAAAGATCCACTTGCATTGCTGCAAATACCAATTTATCTTCTCTGTCTTCTGCTCTTTGTGTCACTTAACTCAGTACATGTAGTGCTCTGGGAACCTTTCCCACCTTTTTATAACATTCATCCTCTGTGGGCATTTTAGTTTCTTGGCCTTTTATCTCCCTCAAGTTCCAGTCCATTGAAAATAGCCTTTATGCCAAAACCCGTTTGGCTCACTGAATAGAGCGTTGGCCTGTGGACTGAGAGGTCCCAGGTTTGATTCCGGTCAAGGGCATGTCCCTTGGTTGCGGGCACATCCCCAGTAGGGGGTGTGCAAGAGGCAGCTGATCGATGATTCTCTCTCATCGATGTTTCTAACTCTATCCCTCTCTCTTCCTCTCTGTAAAAAAATTAATAAAAATATATTTTATTAAAAAGAAAGAAAAGAAAATAGCCCTTATTTGCTAGCATGATTATGGATTTTTTTTTTTTTTTTTTTTTTTTTGTCATTTTGAGGGTTTGGAGGAGGAGGAGACTTGAGCATATCAATTTGCCAGTGTAAGCCAGAAGCTTTGCATTGTTTTTCTACCTTTAAGAACTTTAGTGAGTTGTTTAACATCTCAGTTTCAGTTATGTATCTGAAAAAGTATTTTATAAATATCTAATAAAAGTTTATTTTAAGGATTAGAGATAGTCTATCATACAGCACATAGTACAGAGTAGAAGTGTAACAAATGGTAGCTATGTTGCTACAATAAAAGTATACACTGTATGCAATAACTGTCACTATTAATCATTAGTCATCTGAAAATTTCTATTTGTGTTTGACAGTCATAATTGGTAGCCTGACTTTTTTTGTAACTTTCAAAATAGAATCTTAATCTCCATTTTGTGTTGTGGCCATTATATTAGGAAAATTCCATGAAGAATTGCCACTTACTATGTTGGAAGCAATGTGAGTGGAGAAAGTTTGGGTTGAGAAATGGACTAAGAAAACGAGATTGCAACAAAGCACAAATACTGAAAGAAATGATCAACTTTTTTTTTTTTTTTTTACCATATTTTTTACATAGAAGTGCCTGTTTTAGCCCTTGCATTAGAAACAGTTTCTATAAATAAACTTCTTTTTTTTTTTTAATTCCATAAAGAAGGCAGTAATGATCATATAAAATTATGGAATATATATATGCACACACACATATGCACATATATACATACATACACACACACACATTTTATTGATTTTAGGAAAAGGAAGGGAGAGAGAGAAATATCGATCAGTTGCCTCTGGCATGCCCCGATGGGGGATTGAACCCACAACCCAAGTGTGTACCCTGACTGGGAATTGAACTTGCCACCATTTGATGTATAAGAGGATGCTTCAACCACCCTGACACACTGGCCAGGGTGACCATAATTATATTTTTGAAATACTTTTTTTTATTTTACTTGTATACAATCTCAGTGCACCCAGTTGTTCATCATTTTTAACTGATTATTTCTGATTAGAAGATAGTAAAAAGCTTTACCTTAAAACTGGCTGTTTAAAAAATTAGCTTTGGTCCAGCCAGGTTCAGTGGTTGGGCATCAACCTGTGAACCTGGAGGTCGCAGTTTGGTTCCCAGTCGAGGCATATGCCTGGGTTGTGGGCTCAGTCCTCAGTGGATGTCATGCAGGAGGCAGCTGATCAGTGATTCTCTCATCATTTATGTTTCTATCTTTCCCTCTCTGAATCAATAAAAATACATTTTTTTAAATTAGCTTTCTATTTTTCCAAAACAATATCCATCTTCCTCATATATTGACAGACTTTGCTATTGCCTAATTTAACTTTACCATAAAAATCATTTTAAAGAAGTTCTTTATTTTCATGTTTTGGTCTGTGTAGTCAGACAAAAAGCAATAATCCTCCATCTCATTTTTGAATTTATAAAATAGATCAGATCACTCCCTGAAACAAAATTACTTTATTAGTTTAGTAATAATTTGAGTTTACTTTAAAGATAAGAAGCAGCATTTGGGAGGAGATTCATTTCCTGCCTTTGGGCCTTATCTGCAAGAACTACATCTTCAATGTCAAGAGATTATGTATTTATAACTGAACTCTAATAAAGTCTGTCCTGGGGACTCTGCACACCTGACTTGGTCATTGTGATTATATATTTGATGCCAAACTGTTGCTTGTCTTTCGAGAAAATACCAAGTGTATTTCATTAAAATTTGACCTCTGTGGGGAGGATTACAAGACCTTTGACTGTTGATTATAAGTGCACTGGTTATTACCAGCATGGCTAATGATGATTTTGGAAATAAAGTTTTGGTTTCTATGTAAAGTGTATTGTAAGAGCTGTCATTGATTGTAGTAAATATGTTTATACTAAATCTTATAAAATGGTTTTCTACTATTTTTGACTGATGCAACATAGGAAGATATTGAAAACCATGTTCAGAATTTTTTCGCTTTACTCCATATGTGACTGTTAAATGTGACTGTTAAAGAATTGTTTTCTTTATGAGCAATCCTAAATTAATCTCCTTTTTTATACTCCTTTTATGCTTCCACTTTTTGCTTTGTTTGTTCATCAGAGAAAATTGTCACACAAAAATCAATGTCTTTAATTTAACCCTTGTTTACGTTGGAGAGGCCCTTCCCAGTCTGCCTATTCTACACTAGAATATGAAATTAAAAAGTAATAGCCTTGTGCTTTATTTTTTCAAGTTCAGGTTGAAGCAACCAGTTTTAAAGTGTCAGCAGGTGAACTATGACAGATTGGAAGAGGAGAAATGGCCAAATATTAATAATAAAACAAGTGAAGAAGTAAAAGTCCAGCATTTGGAAACTTCTAGTCAATCCTGAGGATAATACTAGCTCAGTGATTATATATATATATATATATATATATATATACACACACACACACACACACACACACACACACACACACCCGTATTTTTCGGACCATAAGACGCACCAGTTTTTAGAGAAGGGAAATGAAGAAAAAAAGATTCTGAAACAAATAGTGTCCTAAAGTATTTTATGTGCATTAAAACCCAACATCACAGTCATAAACACATGTAATCAACCCTGTAAAATAAACAGCAGCATTTAGAACCATTTTAGAGCCGGGCAAGCACACAGAGACCACACAGAGCCGGGCAAGTAAAAAAACTTTTTTTTTTAAAGTATATGTGTAGGCTATATTTGGACCATAAGACGCAGGGACTTTTTCCCCCCACTTCTGGGGGGAAAAAAGTGCGTCTTATGGTCCGAAAAATACGTGTGTGTGCGTGTGTGTGTGTGTGTGTGTATACATACACACACACACACACACACACACTTCGTTTACATGAATTGGAAAGACAAAAATTAGTTGAGAAGTATTTTATGAAATGTTTATTAGCATATTTAATATTTTAATGTTTGAAATTGATACTCTAGTGGAAATGTGTTATATCACATAATTAAAAATTCTATTAATTGAATAATACAGTAATACACAAGTAATTCACTTAGCGTAGCTCCTGCCTCTGTAAATATTGGATACTGTTGTTTTTGTTACCAACCTCTCTTCCTCTTGTTGAAGTCAATTTACTATCTTTAGTTCTTTGCTTATACACTTTTTTTTTTAAATCCAAGGAAGGTAGAGAGAGAAAAACAAACAAACATTGATCAGTTGCCTTCCCTACATGCCCTGACCAGGAATGGAACCTGCAACCTTTCAATGTACATGATGACACTCAACCAACTGAGCCATTATACACTTCTTTATCTCCATGCTTTTAGGGAGCTAGAATTATATTTGTTTATTTTGTTCTCTTTGTTGCCATGGAAAACAGGAAGCACCAATTGATACCCTGTTTCCCCGAAAATAAGACAGTGTCATATTAATTTTTGCTCCCAAAGGTGCGCTAGGTCTTATTTTCAGGGGATGTCTTATTTTTCCATGAAGAAGAATATGGTACACATTTATTGTTAAATGAAAATAAAGGAAATTTATTACCTGTGTACGGTACCGTAGTACGGTAGCTGTCAACACAAACCAGACAAATTGTGTATCCTACAGTATCAAGAATTTACTCATTTATTCAGTGACAATCATGTCATCATCTTCTGGAACATTATCATAACAATCCAATTCCTGAATTTCCTGGTGAATTTCTTGTGACTCCATTTCTTTCAGAATCAGTGGACCAAATCTCTCATGTTTAGCCTAGGGGGGGGGCTTATTTTCGGGAGGATGTCTTATATTTCACTCAGAAGGAAACCTGTAAGTAGGTCTTATTTTTGGAGGATGTCTTATTTTCGGGGAAACATGGTGCTATCTAGTTGAAAACAGTCCTATAGTCCTAGGGCTAAGGTTTATATTTTTAATTAAAAATAAATTTAATAGTATTATTGTTTTTTAAAGATAATTTACATACCACAACATACACCCTGTTAAAGTGTACATTTTAATGATGGTTAGTATGTTTACAAAGCTTTATACTTTTAAAGAAACATTTTTACTTAAGTATGCTAATTATTTTTCTTAGCTTTAAGTCCTTTTGTCCATGTGGTTACTATTTCCTATTATATTCCTCTTGCTTTCTCTTAAATTCTTTTTGATTCAGGTCTAATGTCATATCTCTTTAGGGAAGACTTTCTTGATTTCTCATACATTTTGTTTCCCTTTGCTCCCTCAGCCCTTTTTTATCCTTTGTATTACTTATCACGTTTATATTATAATGATCTCTTTAGTTATTTGTCTTCCGTTTCAGACCATTTATCTCTCAGGACAAAGACTGTTCTTGTTTTTTTGATATCTTCAGGAGCTATAACAATACCAGATATTGTAGGCGTTTCAGTATATATTTATTGAATGATTATAATCTCAGATAGTTTTGGCTGCCCATAAGTCTTAAATATATACTAAAAGCTTGATATACTATATTTAATGGTGAATATTAAAATGATGTGCTTTTAATTGCTGGGGATGATACCATTTTAGTGTTGGAGGGACCAATCCACCCTTACCTAATATGCACACACACACATTCACGTGAACACACAAAGCAAATTGAAATCCATAGAAGTTGACTGACTTGATGGTGAAGTTGCAGTTGGGACTAAAAAAATCTGTTACCTCATTTGTCCTGTACTATTCTGTTTCGTACCCCATATAGCCTAATCTGATAAGTTACAATGAAAATTCATTTGTTTCCAAAAGTGTGGGAGAAAGGCCTTGATAATGTCAGTTCATAATATTACCTTTGTATTTTTAAAGTTAAGTAAGGAACCAGTTGCCAACCAGAATTTTTGAAAAGAAGTATTAAACAATGACAGCATTTTTCTGTGTTCTAGACCTCCGTGAGTGAAAGCCTTCAGAGGGAAGCTGCTAAAAAGCAAGCAATGAAACAGGTAAGGTCAAAGAGTGGTCGGTGAAGTATTTCAGCTCACATTTTTAAGTATCAGTTTTGGTATCTAAGTGCTGAGACAAAACAGAATAGGTATGTATAAAGAAATAATTTAGCCCTAGTTGGTTTGGCTCAGTGAATAATGTCAGCCTGAGGACTGGAGGGTCCCAGGTTTAATTCCAGTCAAGAGCACATGCTTGGGTTGTGGTCTCAGTCCCCAGTGGGAGCATGTAGGAGGCAGTCAATCGATGATTCTCTCCCATCATTGATATTTCTATCTCCCTCTCCCTCTCTGAAATGGATAAAAAAATGATTTTAAAAAATTTAACTTGACCTTCATTTTTTTGTTGTTGTTGTTGGTGTTTTTTTTTCATACTTTTTTAGTGATTTCTGAGAGGAAGGGAGAGGGATAGAGGGAGATAGAAACAACGATGGGAGAGAATCATCATTTGGCTATTGACTGTCTCCTCTATGCCCCAGACTGGGGATCAACCCGCAACCCAGGCATGTGCCCTGACCGGGAATTGAAATGCAACCTCCTGGTTCATAGGTAAATGTTCAACCACAGAGATATGATGCCAAGCTGTTTTTTGAAAATATGTTAGAACTAGAGGCCAGTGCACAAATTCATGCATAGGTAGTATCCCTCAACCTGTTAGGTTTCCCGGAGGGAGTGGGGGAACCTTGGGGTTGGTTGGCTGTGGAATCACGCTGACCACCAGGGGACACCTCTTGCAATGAGCATCTGCCCACTGGTGGTCAGTGCATATCATAGCCACGAGTTAACCAGTTAGTCCAGGGGTCCTCAAACTTTTTAAAGTGGGGGCCAGATCACAGTCCCTCAGAGAGCTGGAGGGCCGGACTATATGAACTACTAATTCCTACTGTAACACCTCGGCTGCGCTCACTGCCCAAAAAACCTGGCGGGCCGGATCAGACTCCTCTGCGGGCCGCATGTGGCCCGAGGGCCGTAGTTTGAAGACGCCTGAGTTAGTCTTTCAGTCACTTAGGCTTTTATATATATAGTTGTTTCTTGATTTACATAGATTTCCGGGATCTTAAAGGAAAAAAACAGCTCTGTAAGTATAGAGCCAAGGTTCTAATTCAGGCAGCTAGGCTCCAGAATTGATACTCATATATTTTGTCTTAAAATGTGATTATAGAATTTTTTGATATATTTCTGATTTCTGATTCTGTCTCAAGAAAATTACTTCTACTTTTTTGTGCTGTTAACTACCTAGTTCATATTTTTGCAACATGTTTAATTTTTTCTTTTAAAGACCAAACTGGAAATCCAGAAGGCACTTGCAGAAGATTCTACTGTATATGAATATGACAGTATTTATGATGAAATGCAGAAAAAAAAGGAAGAAAATAATCCTAAATTGCTTTTGGGAAAAGACCGAAAGGTTTGTAGCTGAAAATACAAACTTTCTTTGACCCTGACCTGCATTGCATATCTTAATCTTATTTCAGCATGAAGATGATCTGAGAAAAAGCTTTTAAGCATTTGAAGTGTAAAGTGCCCCTACTTCAGATATTATAGATTTGCTTAGAACCCAGAAACCCTACACTTATTATTTCAACAGGAACAAGTGAAATACCTAACAATTTTATAAATTTTCATTTTTGCTTTTAAACCTCTGCAAATAATTTTTTGTAATATTTTTCTTAGAAAGTTTTTGTTCCGCCTCTGTTCATGTTTAATTGTATTTTATCCTCTCATTTTTCATTGCTTACTACCTCATAACTGAATCATCTACACGTATCGTGATCAGATTTTTATTTTGGGGGGAAAAAATAAAGGTGGGATTAAAATAAGTTCATATTTTCTTTCATAAGCTCAGACTGATTTCTAAGGATCTTTGCACCTTACAGTATCTACAAATAAAGTGGTGGTGTAAAATTATGTGAAAGCTACTATTATAAATAATTATATTAAACTAATGTGAAAAACAAATAGGAACCTTTCTGGTTCATGTATCTGTTGAAGAAATATTAAAACAATACCAGTAAAAAGGGTGACAGAAACAGTGGTGGGAAAATCATTTACTTTGTTTTAGATTTTTTTTTTTTAAATGATAAAATAGCAGTATGAATATTTTTTATCTTACATTTATTGAAAAGAATTTTCATTTTAATCTTGTTAATAAATTTAAATTGATTTTTGGAATGGTGATAAGCCTATTTGAACTATTCATTTTTTTTTAATGAATTCGTGATAAAAAAAAATAGAGTATTGACAATTATTTTTTACTTTTTCCTAAATAATCTTTTTTCTCCCCCTAGCCCAAATATATTCACAACTTACTAAAAGCAGTTGAAATCAGAAAAAAGGAACAGGAAAAAAGAATGGAAAAGAAAATACAGAGAGAACGAGAAATGGAAAAGGGAGAATTTGATGATAAAGAGGCATTTGTGACATCTGCTTATAAGAAAAAACTGCAAGAGAGAGCCGAAGAGGAGGAAAGAGAAAAGAGAGCCGCTGCACTCGAAGGTGAAATGAAAGAGGGAGAGGGTGGAAGGAAGCAAGCATCAGGATTCTGCCCTGTGGTTAGCCATTTGTTCTGTCACTGAACTTTCAGATTATAATGTTGTCATAATTTATGTATAAGAATTGAAGGTACAGTTATAATATTATGTTGTATGATCATAAAACAGGATATTTTTACTAAATATAATTGCACTTTTACTAACTGGTACTTATACTAGACGTTTTGTTTAAAACTATAGTAATTATAAGTCATTGCTTTGGAAAATGATTCTAAATGCAAAAACATTGATTACAAGGTATAATACCATGACACTTACAAAAGCATTGTAAACTGAGTTTTAAATCCTAGTTATATTTTCTGGGATGAGAAAACGAGAGTAACATTACCCAAGGAGAATCATCTGGGCATTTAGAAAAAGAATAACATTAATTCAAGAAAAAACAAAGATGTGCAAAAGAAGTAATGCTTTACTTCAGTGTTTTCTACTCATGGTCATTTTTCAAGGTTTGAGTGAAATATGTACTTATAAATACCTTATTTGGCAAGTGCTCATCAACTTTAAGGAAGAAAAGTAAATCTCTAAGACCTGGTCTGTGCATATACTATATGTTCATCTAGAGCAGTGGTCGGCAAACTCATTAGTCAGCAGAGCCAATATCAACAGTACGGTTAAAATTTCTTTTGAGAGCCACATTTTTTAAATTTAAACAACTTCTAACGCCACTTCTTCAAAATAAACTTGCCCAGGCCATGGTATTTTGTGGAAGAGCCACACTCAAGGGGCCAAAGAACCATATGTGGCTCATGAGCCACAGTTTGCATACCACGGATCTAGAGCAACAGTTAGCAGTCTTTCCCTAAAGCACCAGATTATGAACATTTTAGGCTTTTGTACCAACTACTGAGTTCTGTCTTCATAACACAAAAGCAGCCCTAGACAATAGATAAACAAATGAACAGGGCTACATTTCAATAAAAATGTATTCACAAAGGCAGGCAGCTTTGGCCTATAAGTTATAGTTTCCCAACTTTTTTTAAAAATATATTTTTATTGGTTTCAGAGAGGAAAAGAGAGAAACATCAATGATGAAAGAGAATCATTGATCGGCTAAGTCATGCACCCCCCTTCCTGGAGATCGATCCTGAAACCTGGGCATGTGCCCTGGCCAGGAATTGAACCACGACTCCCTGATTATAGGTTAATTCTCAACCATGGACCCACGCTGGCTGTGCTAATTTCCCAACTCTTGATGTAGAGAATAGTTTACACACAGTATGGGTTATGTACTGTATGTCTATAAAACTGAGTTGCATTTTTGCCTTGTTGCCTGTATTCTCACTTTTGCTTTCTCTCTCTTAGCACGTTTGGACGTAACCAAGCAGAAAGATCTCAGTGGATTTTATAGGCATCTATTAAATCAAGCAGTTGGTGAAGAAGAAGCCCCTACGTGTAGCTTTCGTGAAGCCAGGTGAGACATGGCATACAGAATATTTAAAAGAAAGATATGTTAATGATCTATGGTTGTGGATCATTTTAACCCTCTGAAACATAAGAATTGCATCATTGCATATTGTTTTGTTCTTTTTAAAAAATATTTTTATTGATTCAGTGAGGGAGAGAAAGATAGAAACATCAGTGATGAAAGAGAATCATTGATTGGCTGCCTCCTGTACACCCCCTACTGGGCATCAAGTCTAAAGCCCAGGCATGTGCCCTAACCAGGAATCAAACCATAGGCTGCTGCTTCCTAGGTTGATGTTCAACCACTGAACCATGCTGGTTGGGCTGCATATTGTTTTGTCAGCCAAACCTGACCTAATTAAATGAATGGCTAGGATTTTACAGTTTCTTAATTTAAAACATGCAGATATTTGGTTAAACATTGTCTTGATTCTGCAATAATTCTACTTACATGTTTAGGTAGTATATAAAAAGAAATGTGGTTTACTTTTATAAATAGGACCTAGCCTCCATAAAATGTAAAATTCACATTTTAATGGCTAGAAATACACTATCCAATACATAGCCACTAGTCATGTGTGGTTGTTTAATATTACATTTAAAACTTTGGTCACATTAGCCACATTCAAGTACTCAGTTGCCACATTTGACTAGTGGCTGCCATATTAATACAGATATGGACATTACCATTTATGTAGACATTTTATTAGTACTGCTCTAGAAAATAAGAGTTAGAGGATTTTTTTGAATGAAATTATAAAGTACTAGAGACCCAGTGCATGGAATTGTGCACGGGAAGGGTCCCTACGCCTGGCCAGTGATCAGGGGCCTTTCTTCCCCTGGCTGCCGGTTGGGGCCTGCCTTTGTTCGCACCGCCCCCTGGCCGTCAGCACACATCATAACAAGTGGTTGAACTCCTTCATGAGGAGATAATTTGCATATCATCCTTTTATTATATAGGATTAAATATAATGCTAAAATCTTCATGCCATAAGTATATAGCTGAAGGTAAAAGGGAGAATTAGTCCTAAACTTATATTTAAATTAACTTTTTGGGAACAGAAACATTCAGATAAGAGGATCTGAGTCTTATGTTGCTAATGAAAGGAGAGATGCAAGAGAATGGAATTAAGGATTAAGAGAGGGGATTAGGTTTATACTTCCCACCCCGCAACTGCTGGGTTTTGATTTAAAAATAGATGAGACTTATAAGTCTAAGGTGTATTTGAAGATTGAGATTTAGTGTTCCTGTTATTAGAGTTTCATCTGAAATAGTTGTGAGGCCAGCCGTGAAACTCCATAATATCACTTAATAGTTACACTTCTGAGTCTAATAGAATTCCTAATTATTGGTGAATACTTTAACCAAGAACCATAGTTGTTGCTCTATTAGTATGATTAGTAAGTGATAATGAATGAATGTGTGAGTAACATAAATAAATTAACCATGCTTATCAACTGGGAAAATTTAGATGATAAAAACTATTCTAGTGTTGCTGTTTGTAATGGTTGGATGGATTCACATATTTTCATTTTGTTATGATAAGTTCCCAGGAGTATTTCAAGATGCTGGTGCCTTTTTAATCAAAAAAGGGTTTATTTAGTGATATTTTGAATTAGATTTTGCCACCATTTTGCTGTGAAAAAAAAATTATCTTCATCTGCTTCCAGGGCTTTTCTTAATTTTTATAGAAATAAAAATAAAAATCCAACAAAGAGCCACAACTTAAACTTTATATTATAAAAATACTAAAATCCAGAATATATCTTTCTTTTCCCAATTATTCTTTGTCTATGCTTAGCATAGATGAAGACCTTGTACAGATCCCTGCCTAAAGACTCTAGTGGTCCATTACAAAAGGGCTTATTTTTCACTTCTACTTATATTGAAAATATTCTAAATGGTTAAAAATTGCTAATTTGCAGGTGTTTACAAGGTAAATAGAAATCAGCACCTTTTTACATTTGGATAATCAATATGCATATATAATTATAGTTTTATTGATTTAAATATTGAGAAAAATTATATGAATACTTCATTTACTTACTATAAATGATAATTGGCATTTAGTGTTATATTATTTTTTTTAGGTCTGGAATAAAGGAAGAGAAACCAAGGGGTTATTCTGATGAAGTAACTTCAGAGAACAGAATACCACCTGAGAAATGCATTCTCCAAACTGTTGTTAAAGTAGAGGAAAACCCAGATGCAGACAGTGACTTTGATGCTAACAACAGTGAAGATGATGAACTGGAAGAAAATAATAAAGTGAACTGCAGAAGGGAAAAGAGCAAAGAGACCTCTAAGAATGACTCCAGGCATCACAGGAGTCAAACCCACTCACGGTCATCTAGTGAGGAAAGAGAACATGGTACCAAAAGCCACACAAAAAGTTCCAAGTCAAGAGGACATGAGAAACGGGAAGATCAGCACCAAGAGAGACAATTCAGGAACAAGGAGAACTATTATACTAACCGTGATTACCAAAAAGAAAAGAAAGATTCCCATAGGCATAGAGATTCCCACTGGAAGAGACATGAACAAGAAGATAAGCTGAGGGGAAGAGACCAAAGAGAAAGAAATGACAGAGAATGGAAAAGGGAGAAAGACAGACAGAAATATCCCACAAGAGAACAAGAAAGAGATAGACAACGAAATGATCATGACCGACACAGTGAAAAAGGAGTAGAAAAGGAAGAGAAAAGCAAAGAAAAGGAAGAACATACGAAAGCAAGGAAAGAAAAATATGAAAACAGAGATAGAGAAAAACGAGAAATGAGTATTCAATCTTCAGAAAGAAAGCGAGACAGAAAGGAAAACAGCCCGAATTCTAGGACAAAGGATAGATTTCTTGACCAGGAGATATCCAATGAAATGAGAAACGTGGAAAAGGATAAAGAAAGTAACCCAGAGGAACTCTCTAGTTCTGAAACACCCCTGGGAGCAAAACACAGAACCACAGAGGAATGCCAAGAGGTGGGCAAAGAACAAGAGAGACCACACGAGACTGGGAACAAGTTTGCAAAACGGAACAATGAAGAAACTGTAATGTCAGCTAGAGACAGGTACTTGGCCAGGCAAATGGCACGGGTTAATGCAAAGACATATATTGAGAAAGAAGATGATTGACTGGAACATGCTGTGTGAACACACGAAAGAGTGTTAATGGTAAAATACATTTTCAAAATTCATTATTTGTTTAGGGTGAAGTCAAAAGTCTTTTTATCTTAAATGCTTGACTGAGTCAGTATATAATATTTACATATTTAATACCACATTCTTGGTTGTTTTTAAGCAGCCTAAAGAGTGTGCTAACTCCCATCCTGGTAGATACTTTATGAAGAAAATTGGCTCCACAATAATGATTAAAAGATAATTTAAACAACTCTCCTAATGTTGGTTTTGTTGCAGGAGCTGTTCATTTTATAAATACTGTGTTTCCTATAAAATTAAGTGGATTTGAACATAGAGACTATTGTTATACTTTGTTTTGAAATTTGTATTAAAGTATAAAATATGGACAGTTCTATATCTTGTTCAAGCATATTTCGCTTAAATGAAAATAAAAATGGTGATATGTTTGTACTTCCCCCATTGTTAAAAATTACTTTCATGAATACTGTGACCTCACAAATTAGTAAATTGGTTGTGTATATAAATCAATTTTAGCAAAGTGTGAGAAGATGGAGACATTTAGTCCAAATGATATTAGGTAAAGATCTAGGTGGTCTATTTATGAATATGTTGTTTTATATGCTCTAAAGTATATAATACAGCTTATTACAATTTCCATTTATGTATTAAAACAAATCTGAAATCTCTATGCTATCTTTGAAATTTACCATTTAAAGTTAAAATATTATAATTTATTCATGGAAAAGGATGAATGGTTTAGAGAAAATAGTTTTCTAATGGTTCTTCACATTAAGAAAGTGATATTTGCCCTGGCTGGGTGGCTCCGTTGGTTGGAACGTCTTCCCATACACCAAAAGGTGGTGGGTTCAAACACAGTCAGGGCACTAAGGGAGACAACTGATCAATGTTTCCCACAGAGATGCTTTTCTCTCTCCCTCTCTTCTTACTCTGCCTTCTACCCTCTAAAAATCAATGGAAAAATATCCTTTGATGAGCATGCAAAGAGGGTTATAGTATAATATAACTATTAAAAAGTTTGGGTGAGATCATTGAAGACCATGAGTAATAGGCTAAAAATCTTCAAACTTGAAAGAAAATTTGGTTCCTTTGTTAGGGTTGTTAAAACTACAGCCATATGTTGGAAAGATTAATTTAACCATAGTATGCAAGTCTAGGAGGGAGAGACTGTAGCCTGAGGGATCTGGTAAAAAACTATCAATTTGCCTTTCACAGTAAGTTACAAAATTCAAGTAGCTGGCAAAAGCTATATTAGAGTTCACCCTTAGACAACACAGGTTTGAATTGTGTGAGTCTGATTATATACAATTTTTTTTTCAATAAATGCTGTAAATGTATTTTCCCCTCTTTATGATATTCTTCCCCTAGCTTTATTGTAAGAACCCTATCTAATAAAGAGGGAATATGCAAATTGACCATCACGCCATCACAAAAATGGTGGTGCTCCAGCAGAGGCGGGGTTTCTGTAACACAAGATGTTTGTACCCACAGCGGAGGCTGAGTTCCTCTAACGAGCAATCAGCAAGGACCTAAGCTGCATGGTGCCAGGCCAGGGTATAGGACCTGAGGCTGTGCCCCCTGCCCAGTAGGCTTGACGGGACCTCAGGATGTGCTTCCCCACCCAGCAGGGCTTGACGGGATCTCAAGGTGCACCCATCCACCGGGTGGGGCTTGACAGAGGACCTCAAGGTATGCCCCCTCGCCCCAGCCCAGGCTGGGGGACCTCAGGCTTTGCATCCTGGCGCTGGGCCAGGGGACCTTAGGCTACATCCCAGTATTACTTTTATTAACTAAGTTTGACATAATTCAGGGAGAAGCAACAAATTAAGGGTTTCTTCTTTCTCCTTCCCCAGATACATAGATGTTTTTGCCTTTCACATTCATTCACACCTTTTCTGGGAACAGTGCCTTGATTTTCCCTTGGGAAAGTACCCTTCACTACTCAGTCTAGTGATCAAATGGGGCTGAATAGGCTCCAAGTAAGTGACTTAAGCTAGGCCAATTCTGAGATTTGTAAGAACTTAAAAAGATGTTTTCCACTAGCATTACTGATAGTGAAGATGAGTTGCAAAGAATGAGAGACTGACTGCCTGACAGAACCAACCAAAGAAAGCAGAAATAAGAGCAAGAAATAAGACCTACTGATTGCTTTTGAATCTTTGGTTTTAGTGAGGCATGTATGTGTGTATATATATATATATTAGATATTTAAACTAATACTTTTCCTTGGGCCAGTTTGAATTGGATTCTTGCTACTATAGCCAAAAGCTTTATCTCAGAATAAGATTCCACACATGATAAGTCTATGCCAAGTTACAGAAATTCTTAATCTTTTAAAAATTGTAGCCGGGACCGGTTTGGCTCAGCGAATAGAGCGTCGGCCTGCGGACTGAAGGGTCCCGGGTTCGATTCCGGTCAAGGGCATGTACCTTGGTTGCGGGCGCATCCCCAGTAGGGGATGTGCAAGAGGCAGCTGATCGATGATTCTCATTGATGTTTCTAACTCTGTCCCTCTCAATTCCTCTGTGTAAAATCAATAAAATATATATTTTTTAAAAATTGTAGTATAGCCCTAGTAGATGTGGTTCAGCAGTTAGAGCATCAGCTGATGCACTGGCCTCAGTTGGGGCTTGTGCAGGAGGCAATGGATGGATGTCTCTTTCTCACATTCATGTTTCTCTCTCCCCCTGCCACTTCCCTTTGTCCCTTCTACTCTTGAAAGCAATGGGGAAAATATTTGGTGACGATTTTCTAAAAAATTGTAGTATAGCATGCATAAAGAAAGTGCATGTATCATGAATATCTAGTCTAATTGATTTACACAGAAGGAACCTCAAACCCATTCCCAGCCTATGCCTCCGCCCTTGACTTTTAACACCATAGATTTTTTTTTTCTAGATAATATAGTATTTATCCATTTACTGTTGATGGACATGGAGTTTATTTTCTGCTTGGGGTTATTATGAATAATACTTTTAGGAACATTCTTATACTTGTCTTTTAGTATGTACATATGTATATTTTGATTGGGTAATACCTAGGAATGGGATTGTTGGTCCATAGGATATATATCAGCTTTAATGGATACTGTGAGAAATAGTACCAAAATATACTCAAAATATATGAGAGTTGCAGTTGCTCCACATTCTTGCTTATACCTGTTAATTGTTTATCTTTTGTCATCTTGTCCTTTAATTTTAGCCATTCTGATAGGTGGGATGCTAGGGTTTTTTCTTGTTTTTAATCCTCACCTAAGGATATGTTTTTTCATGGATTCCAGAGAGAACAAACTAGAGTGAGCTTTACAGTTTGGTGTTAGAATTGGAGATAATGGTGTGAATTCATTATTTTCATGATAGAGAAATAATTATAGATGCAAATGTGTGTGTATACATACACAAAAACTTGAGTTCTGTCCAGTGAAGGGACTTGGTATCAGACACCCCAATAGCAATGAGCATAGCCTAGTGCCTAGATCTTGGTTTCTAAATGCATTCTTCACTAAAAGGAATCAGAGCCTCTTGGAGAAGTGACTGTGGCAGAGAAAGTATAAGATGATACTGAAATATCTTACTCTAGAAGGGAAGAAAGTTTTCCAAGAATTAGGGTGACATGTCAAAAGGACACAAGCCAGCTCGAAAGGACCTCACTGGCTAAATATGGGACAATTTGAGCATTGAAATAAATTATAATAGTGGATTATAATCCACTGAATAAGAACCTGTAAAAAAGAAAAATAAATGTTTTGAAAGTTAGAGGAGAAACAAGATATTTGCAGTCTCAGAGCAATCCCTTCAAAATACAAATCTATAATAATAAAAATATAATATGCTAATTAGACTGGACAGCTTAATGACCTTCTGGATGTCATTCCAGACATCCTGCTGGACGAAACCACAGTGACAGGGGCGAGGCAGAGGCAGTTAGGGGTGATCAGGCAGGCAGGCAAAGTGGTTAGGGGCAATTAAGTAGGCAGGCAGGCAGGCAGGCAGAGGAGTTAGGGGAAATCAGGCAGGCAGGTGAGTGGTTAGGAGCCAGCAGTCCCAGATTACAAGAGGGGTGTCCCACTGCTGGTTTAGGCCTGATTCCACAGGGATCCCTTCAGGATCAGGCCAAAACTGGCAGTTGGATATCCCCTCAGGGGTCCAAGATTGCAGATGGTGCAGGTCTGGCTGAGGGACCCCCACCCCATGCATGAATTTCGTGCACTGGGCCTCTAGTTAATTATAAAAATAAAAGAATTCAATGGGAAGCCTGGCAGACACTATCTTAATCAAGTAATCGAAGTTAACATTACCAGTATAGGAACAAATCAAATCGTGTTCCACCTAACAGGATGGGTGAGAACACAATATCACCCCCGTTCCTCCCTACCCCCATGCCAAATCACAGCCTGAAACTAATCATGAGTTATCAATCATCAAATCAAATTGAGGTGCATTCAACAAAATAACTGGCCTGTAGTTTTCTGAAGTGTCAACTTCATGAGAGTCAAGGAAAGACTAGGAAACTTCCAGACTGAAGGAAACAAAAGAGACAAACTACATGACAAGTATGATTCTGGAGTGGATCCTTTTTCTAAAAGGACATTGTGGAATGGGATCTGAGATTAGATGGCAGTAATGCATCAAAGTTATTTTCCTGATTTTGATGGTTATACTGTGACTCGAGTATATGACATTTGTGTATGACGTTCATGCACTCGGGAGGTGGGGGGGACCCGGCAGGGGGAGACCTTCAGCCTGGCCTGCACCCTTTAGTAGTCCAGGATCCCATGGGGGATGTACATCCTGACTGACAGCTTAGGCCTGTGGGGAGTGGGCCTAAGCCGCAGTTGGACATCCTTAGCGCTGCCACAGAGGCAGGAGAGGCTCCCGCCCCCACTGCTGCTCACCAAGTGTGAGAGCAGTGCTCCC
Organism: Pipistrellus kuhlii; assembly: GCF_014108245.1. Lineage (NCBI taxonomy): Eukaryota > Metazoa > Chordata > Mammalia > Chiroptera > Vespertilionidae > Pipistrellus > Pipistrellus kuhlii. Next base: position 2,760,564 of record NW_023425539.1, on the reverse strand, counting down.
CCTGTGGGAGCATACTGACCAGCAGGGGAAGCTCCTGCATTGAGCATCTGCCCCCTGGTGGTCAGTGCACATTATAGCAACGGGTCATTCTGCCATTCAATCAATTTGCATATTACCCTTTTATGATATAGGAATACATAGGAGAATGCATGCCTTGTCTGCTGAGTACATGATTTTCTCTTTTGAGTTTAGTATCTGTGTGTTTAAGCTTTTATAGATGATGACTTTAAAGATAGACATGCAATCTTTGGCCAGCAATCAGAAATTCTAGGCATAAGACCTGTTCTAGAGTTTTCCATTCTGTGAATTTAGCCAAATCACCCCCTCTGATATATCTTACTCCAGAAGGGAAGGAAGTTAATCCTTTGAGCCTCAGATTCCTCATCTGCAAAATCGGGGGAAATAACATTTGTCACCCAGAGCTCTGATGATCAAATGAGATATGTGAAAGCACACTATAAGTTAAAGCTCTGCACAAATTGCAAAGAGTTATAATTATCTAGCTTTTACTGAAATTTGATATCTCTAATTCTAGGTAGTTTTGATGCTTAACTATTTGCAAATGGCATGCAGTGATATTTTAGGGGATATGTAAATGTTTTGACAATATACAGTTAAAATTAAGATTTCTATTTTTAACTTAAGAGTATGGAAGTTTTGTTTTAATGAGACCAAACAAATCTATTATTATGTTAATAGTTAGTGCAATAACAGTCCACAATTTAAGGCATTTTGTGATGTCTCACAATCTAACTTGGAGCATTAATGACTAAATTGCTGCATAAACGAATATAGGGGCATTCTGTGTATCTTAAAGAGGGGATTCTACTTTCATTACACAGAAAACTCATCTTTAATTCTGCTAAAGTTTAAAAGTAAAATGTTTCATGTAAAAAATAACATTGGTTATTTTGTGGTAACATATTACCACTATTTTTGTTGTTGTTAATCCTCACCGAGGATTTTTTTTTCCATTGATTTTTAGAGAGAATGGAAGGGAGGAGGAGGGGAGAGAGAGAGAAACATTGATGTGAGAGAGACATGTGGATTGGTTGCCTCCCTTTTCTCAGGCAACGCTCTATCCACTGCGCCAACCTGGCTGGCACCACTTTACCACTTTTGACAGAGGTGAAGAGGTTTACTTATTCTTATTTGTAAGTATTGTCGAAGGAGAAGGTAAAAATGAGGGGAAAGAAATGCCATTTATATAATTCAATTAACCATAATCTAGAATTTGAAGCACCTCATTGGTACACCCAACACACAGTATCCTGAAAAATTGTTTGTAAATCAAATCATATTAAATGCCATTCGAGAAATAACTGCAAATTCTTTAAAGTCCCTAATTTTATCTTTTAAAATATACATTTTTTTTATACCAAGTTTTCTTTAGGTGCACCTTTAATACTAGAATTTGAATAAGAATAACCTTTCAAAATATCTTTTTTCTTTTAAATTAGCAAATGCTTTATGGAAAGTTAGGTGTTTCAGCATAAAGATGTGGAACCTCCTCTTCATCAAATATTTGTTGTTTGGACTGTGCTTAAAAATTGCTAGAAATAAGCTACTGTATTTGGAATCTTCAATTACAGAATTGAAGGACTGATATCTATTCCCTTCCCTAAATAAGAAGGTGGTTCTTCAGCTGACATTAAAACTTTTTTTCTGATGAAGTACTCCACCAATTCACACTGTTTCCAAATTAGTTGTCCAGTGAAAACCTAACTTAAGAAACAGACAAAGACTTGCATTTGTGCTACAGCAACAGTTTGACATGGGTTTTGTGATTTGTTGATAGGAGGAATACCACCTAACATCCCAATGGAAATGTGTTGTGTCATTTCACGAAAAAGACTTCTCTCGAAAAGATTGTTTGAAACACATGATATAGTTGCTGACTAGATTACAACTATATGAAATGAAAGGACAAACATATTTAATATCCATCCTAAAATATTTATCTTGTTTGTTGTGGGAAATGCCAACTAAAGCAATTGAGAGGGGTGTTATTTCATTCTAATAGAGGAAATAAAACAAGTTTTCCTTTTTTTAGAAATTTCCAGGTGCTAAGAAGAAGAAATAAATTAGCTTTGTCACCAGCTTTGTTTCTGCCTTCTAATGTAGGTATCTGAACTTTCAAGTATTGTCCTCTCATTAAAATTTAGAGACAGTTAAGTAATGAGAGAAAAGAGCAATATTACAGAAAGTAAGAAAACATTTTAGGGCTTTGAAATAGTCCTCTCATGGAACTAAATACAACAGATTTTAATAAAATAAAATAAAAATCAATTACTTAACTCTGATATTGAAGAAAAAATATCAGGCTGTTTCAAGTAAACCAGAAAAGCTTTCTATAGTATAGGGATATTCCTGTTTTATTTTGTATTAATTTAAAAAAAAATTTTTTTTTTTTTTTTGCAGAGAGGAAGAGAGAGGGATAGAGAGTTAGAAACATTGATCAGCTGCCTCCTGCACACCCCCCACTGGGAATGTGCCTGTAACCAAGGTACATGCCCTTGACTGGAATCAAACCCGGGACCCTTCAGTCCGCAGGCCGATGCTCTAGCCTAGGGGTGTCGAACTCAATCAGAGAAGGGGCCAAAATCTAAAATCCAGCCTAAATCTCGGGCCGAATGGTTTACTGAACAGTCATAAACTGTCATTGTGATGGAAACGCAGCGGAGTGCAGTGATGACAGCGCGGTGCGGGCCACATTGCAAGGCCTGGCGGGACGGATTTGGCCCTCGGGCCTTGTGTTTGACACATGTGCTCTAGCCACTGAGCCAAACCAGATGGGGCAGAGATATTCCTGTTTTTAACATTTCCTTTTCGTATTTGGAGTTATACATTTCATTCTCTGATATGCTTCTCAAGCAAGTACTGTCTAGGCTCACCTTTCTAATTTAGTCTTTTTTTTTTTTTTTTATAACTCTCCCTGCATTTTATTTATTTATTTATTAATATTTTTTAACGATTTTTTACAGAGAGGAAGGGAGAGGGATAGAGAGCTAGAAACATTGATCAGCCGTCTCCTGCACACAACCAAGGTACATGCCCTTGACCAGAATCGAACCTGGGACCCTTCAGTCTGCAGACCGATGCTCTATCCACTGAGCCAAACCAATTCCAGCTCTCCCTGAATTTTAAATAACGTATGATTTCCATGATGACTTTAAAGTATATAACGTCTCACTTCGCATAAGGCTGTTTTGCTTTTATTACTTTACTTGTGGGATGGCAGGTTGTAGCATAGTCTTTGCTAACAGAATGTTTAGCAGAGAGAGACAGGGCTATGACAGAGTTCAGGATTATGACACCATAAAGAAAGGTGTATGGGCTCAAGTAAGTGTCCCTGGAAAAGGAGAAGGTGGCAGAGCATGCCGTAGTAATGATAGACTTCAAATAATAACATTCATACACATCTGAGTAGGTGGAACTGGCTGATGTAAGAAAAGTTAGTGGAAATGCAAATCGTCCGGAATGGGCCGAAAGTACTATTAATAGAATAAAGAAGAATACGTGGAAACAGCAGCACACAGAGACACGCGCTCACATTAGTTTTCGGTTTAGTTTCGTATATTTTCCTCTCCGACTCCACAGCAGCACATGGTTACAGGGGTCTAGTAGGTCCAGCTAGGAGAGTCTATGCTACTCAGAAAACAATGGCTAGCAAGACAGCATCCCCATTTTCTCCGACATGGCTTATGCATCCATGGACAATGAGGACTTTAGAAGCGAACAGATGTCGGATGCCAAGGATCATAACGAGAAATGATACAGCGGACATTCACAGACTCGATTCTAAACCTAGTCCTAACTGGTTACATGGCAGAATTCATCACCTCCACACACACCCTCTCGCACCCACAACCGGGACGTTCGGCTGCGTCTCAGCGCCTAACTTGGTAGCACGTCCAGGAGATGTCACAGGACGAAGTGGCTGGGGGCCACGAGAGTCTGTGTCTCTCTGAAGAAGGCCCTTCCGTGGTCCGGCTTCGCTGGAAACTCATCCACTTGGAGGGAGAAGACGGTGCGACTCGCCAGAGCTGGAGGGAGAGGTGGCGGGAAGCCCCTCGCTCTCCTCTCGCTGAAGCGTTTTAAACGACGTTCAAGCGGATGTCCCCACAGGGAATCTCTGTTGGTGTTTCCGGAGTGATGCTTTTAATAATGCGCTGTGGGGAAGAAAATACGATGTTATAAACATTCTTGTGATTTAACAGTATTGAGAAGGTATTCCACCAAACTTTAAATAGCATTTTAATGGCATCTAATAGTAAGTTGGAATAGTCTCAAAGGAATTCCTAATTTATTCATTCTTTTTTAAAAAATATATATTTTATTGATTTTTTTACAGAGAGGAAGGGAGAGGGATAGAGAGCTAGAAACATCAATGAGAGAGAAACATCGACCAGCTGCCTCCTGCACACACCCCACTGGGGATGTGCCCGCAACCAAGGTACATGCCCTTCACCGGAATCGAACCTGGGACCTTTCAGTGACGCTCTATCCACTGAGCCAAACCAGTTTCGGCCTAATTTATTCATTCTTAAGGGTGAATTGAAATGGAATATTCGGGAGCTATAGGCATCTGTAAACTCATTAGGAAAGTCAGTATATCCCTAAAGGGGGGAAATGGCCTGCAGTGGCACCTGTGCTGGCCTGCAGCATGCTTTTGAAGACCTAGGAAAACACATCTTTTCCTCTGGAGGGAGGAGGTTTCGTGTGGCACCGGGCTCGGGAAGCGGAGTGAGAGCTGGGTCCTGGTGCCCTCCCGCCCTCCCGCCCTCAGCCCTGCACGCACACAACAGGCAGAGCGCACGGTGCCGTCAGCCACGTGACAGCCAGGAGGTGACTGATCTAATGGACCCACTGGTAACGGCACACTGGTCAGTTCATACCAGGCGCAGCTCGTCACATTATTGCATTTTATTTTTATTTTTTTAAAATATATTTTATTGATTTTTTTTTTTTTTTTTTTTTTTTACAGAGAGGAAGGGAGAGGGAGAGAGTTAGAAACATCGATCAGCTGCCTTCTGCACACCCCCTACTGGGGATGTGCCCACAACCAAGGTACATGTCCTTGACCGGAATCAAACCTGGGACCTTTCAGTCCCCAGGCCGACGCTCTATCCACTGAGCCAAACCAGTCAGGGCCATTATTGCATTTTAAAAGGAAATGCCTTAAGAAGACAGCGGCAGCCCTGAGAGGTCTACACGGAGTAAGTTATCAATAATAATAAAAGGGTAATATGCTAATTAGACGAGACGTCCTTCTGGGCATCGTTCTGGACGAGCTTGGGCCAGAGGGAAGCCAGTGCTGGCTGCCGGGGGAAGGAAGGCCTACACTTGCACGAATTTTCATGCATCCGTCCTCTGGTATAAATATATAAGATGAATTTTAAAAAATATATATTTTATTAATTTTTTACAGAGAGGAAGAGAGAGGGATAGAGAGTTAGAAACATCGATGAGAGAGAGACATCGATCAGCTGCCTCCTGCACACCCCCTACTGGGGATGTGCCCGCAACCAAGGTACATGCCCTTGACCGGAATCGAACCTGGGACCCTTCAGTCCCCAGGCCGACGCTCTATCCACTCAGCCAAACCGGTTTCAGCTCTAAGGTGAATTTTATGTGGTGGACCTATCTCCTTTGAATAGAACATAATAAGAGAATCCTTTTCTCCCCAACTACCAGTTTGAACACACACACACAGACACAGACACACACACACACTCTCACACACACACACACTCACACACACACAGACACACACACACTCATACTCACACACACACACACATACTCACACACACACACACTCACACACACACACACACACACACACACACTCATACACACACACACACACTCACACACACACACACAGACACAGACACACACACACACTCTCACACACACACACACTCACACACACACACTCACACACACACACTCTCACACACACACACACACAGACACACACACACTCATACACACACACACACTCACACACACACACACACACACACACACACGCGCGAGTGAGCACACACCTCCTTCAGCGTCCCCGGAGTGACGATCAGCCGGTAGGCGATGTAGGTGGGGATGCAGATGAAAGACGAGGTGCCTATGCAGTAGCCCAGCACCACGCTCCAGTGCGGGTAGGTGTACTGGAACAGCTGCAGCTGGGGCGGGCTCATCAGAAAACTGCAGATGATGAACTGAAACAGAAATCCCGAGAAACTTGAACAGTCTTAACCAGACACCGTTCTGATACCATGATCGCCACATGGAAAGCTAAGATATTCTCAGGAAGTTCCCAAACTGGGTGCCGTACCTTAGCTTGAACTCGGACACACGAAATGCACCGACTTCGGTGCCTAACTTACTGCCAAATAAAACAGCCAGGTGCTTATCCTGACTTTCCTCCCGACCCCCCACCTCAACCTCTGCAGTGCAGATTTGAGGCTTATGGGACGTGAGTGGGGGGTGCCGAGACCTCAGACTGTTATTTAAGGGAGTTACAGCGCCCCCTTCAGGGCAAAGGGGAAGAGATTGGCAGACACCAGAAGAGGTTTGGCCCCTCTTATCAGACTGGGGAGGAATACGCCGCCGTGTGACCTCCTCGGTCCCTGCCAGCCCAGCCCGGCCCCTCGAGGGCCTCCTGCTGCTCTCTGCTGTGCTCCCATGTCCTCCCGCACTGCTCACTGCGGTGGTTTGGGTCGGATGGAAGGCACCTCTGTCTGGGAGAGAGAAGGAGGTTCCTGGGTCTGTGCTCCTTCCCTCCCTGCCCCAGAGCTCTCTTTCTGCATTGAACGCCTCAGCTGGGATCTCAACAAGGCTGGCTGTGCCCCCAGACGTCCCAACGATGAATGACTGCCTGCCACCGGCCCCCATCATGAAGGGATCATGGAAGGAAAAAGCAAAGTAATATACCTTTTCCTTGAAAATTCAGTGAAAAATTTGACCAAGAAAAATTCCACCGTGCGCTCCGGCCACTCAGTGGATGAGTTTTCTTATTTGAGTCTGGTTTCCAGAGAGAGAGCGTACGTATCGGTTTTTGCCTAGTAACCGCGGTGGCCAAACACTTATTGCTCTTGATTTAATTTTATTTTATTTCACAGTCATAAAGAAGACAGTAATGTAAATTATTTGTGTGGTTAAGCATCTATTTATAGCCTTTCCTTTTCTTTGTCTGCAGGTAATAAAATGGGAAATGGTTTAAACACGCATCCATCTTCCAAGCAGTGTTCTCCTAAGCCCAGGAGGAAGCTTTCAAAACAGGAGCCCCGCCAGCCGCAAGCCTTTCTCTGGACTTACTCTCCTCGCTCCAGACGTGGCTCTCAGGGTACTTTGGGAACAGGGAAGGGGGGTCTGGTGAGGAGCCATCCTGCTGTGACTCCTCTCCTCTGACGTCATGCGTGAAGCCCGGTGTGGCTCAGGGAGGCCTCCAGCCTCTGTTTGTGGCCAGGACGTGTTGTTTCACACACCCCTTCGCCCGTCCCAGCCTTACCCCCTTACACGTCCCACGCTCTCCTTGCTCGTGGACAATATTTTCTTTCTCTGTAACTTGGCTTCGGGGACAAAGATTATTTTTAGTAAGCTACTCGCTGTTTACCTAGGGCAGCCTTAAAAAGCCAGCGCTGGGGATCTGTTTGAGCAAACCCAGGAGGAAAGACAGATGTGCCTCCTCCCGCCGGGCCCGGGCCACTTGCCTGCACAGGACGTGAGGAAAGCGGGCATCACAGGGATTGTGGGTAATGTGTCTGAACCGCGTCTGCACGTAGGTTTGCTGGACACGGCAACACAGGACAGCGGGAGTTGGCCCGGCCTGCCAGACACCCAGCCGTTCACAGAAGTGAGAACAGGAAAAGCCTGGGGCCAGGGTCAGGTCGAGAGGTGAGGCACTCAACCTTGGGGACAACCCTTAGGGGGTCAACAGTTCAGGAATCAGGACAAGTACTATCTGAGCGCAATATGTTAAAAACACAGGGTCTGGCACGGCCACATTAGGGTGAGGGGAGTGAGGTAAGTCATCCCAGTGCAAGGTTGGATCCTGTCTCTGTTTTAAATGTTGATATTTTGTTCATCAGGGATTTTATTTTTGGCATTGATTTCATATTTTTAAAAAATATTGCCTTAAAATAGCATTTACAGCCCTGGCTGGTGAGGCTCAGGGGTTGGAGCACAGGCCCATGCACCAAAGGGTCTCAGGTTCCGTTCCCAGGCAAGGGCATGTGCCTGGGTTGCAGGTTCAATTCCTGGCCCCAGTCGGAGCATGAGCAGGAGGCAACCAATTGATGTGTCTCTCTCACATTGATGTTTCTCTCTCTCTCCCTCCCTCCTTCTCTCCCTTCCATTCTCTCTAAAAAAAAACCAACGGAGAAAATATCCTCAGGTGAGGATTAACAACAGCAAAAAATAGCATTCATCTTGATTGCTGAGGTTGTGGGTGCCCCTTAAATTTTAGGTCCGTGTTGAGTGCCTTCACCCCGGACATTTCCTGCCTGTGTAGGGACTGCTGAGGTAAACAAACAAGCACGACTTCTCCCCTCAAGAAACCAATCCAGTGTCTCTCCTTCCTTTGAAAAACAAAGGAAAGGGCTTAAGTAGATTACAGAGAAGCACTGGTAATAACGTAAATTAATAACCCATTTATGTCAGGACTTCGACTTCTAGTTATGTCAGGCAGGTGATTCAGACCAACCCTCTCGCTGAAAACAACGACCATTTCTGGATTCTAAAATGGATATGTTTCTAATGTACCTGAAAGCGACAGGGAGCTGATAAGACAAGAAGGAACTGCCGGACCACGGTTTGGGCCCTAGACTCCAGGGGAACCCTGGAGCCCAGACCCACTGGGCATTCCTGCTGCTCGGCTGGCTCGGGTTTGGGAACCCCCGAGGGGGGGATTCTGGAAGAAGCATGAGCAGCATAGAGAAGGCCAGGGGAGCATGCCGTCATCTTATAAACACATGTGTTGTCCAAAAAATATCGACAATAAAGGGCTTCCCTGAGAAAGCCCAAACAGATTGCAAGAAGAGGCTATTTTCAAAGAGGGGGAAGGCAGAGACGTCCTGAGAAAAATGGATGACCCAGACGCTTCTAATAGCTGAAGCTTATGAGGGAGGAAGTCTAATAATCTTTCTGGCGCTAAAGGATAGAAAAGCCCCCCCTCCCCAAATAAAACTACGGGTCATGAGAGACCCGGACAGCAGCCCCGCCGATGTGCACGGCGTGGCTCTCCCCCGGGCGCTCAGAGCGCACGCGGGCTGCTAGCAGGGAGCTTTCCATCGCTGGGCAGACATCTCCCCAGCGGACACCAGGGCACCACAGGGCACATGCAGCAAAGATGCTGTGGCCTCTGAACACGTCCTGGCAAACGGGCAAGCGCCGATCCCAAACTTCCTCCCCCAGGTCCTTCGGCCGTAAGTATTGCAGATTCTACTTTGGATTCAGGTCATGCATGAGGACCAGTGTGGGGGTGGGGGCATCTTTAAGAAAATGGACACAGCTTGGCCAGAGCGGCTCTGGCTGAGCATCAGCCTACGAACCAGGAGGTCTCTGTTCGATTCCCATCAGGCCACATGCCCAGGTTGTGGCCTCGATCCCCAGTGTGGGGCGTGTGGGAGGCAATCAGTGACTCTCTCTCATTGTTGATGCTTCTATCTTCACTCCCTCTCCCTCCCTCTCTGAGGTCAATAAAACTATATTTTAAGGAAAGGAAAATGGACAAAATCACTGGGACCCTGCCCAGGGCCCCATGAGCAGCCCAGCAAATCCTTCCCAGCCCTGAACAGTTCTTAATGTGACCTCAGACCCTTTACTTAGCACCTTTAAGCCTCAATTTCCTTAAATGTAAACTGGAGAATTAGAGCCATCCTACTTCACAGAATTGTAGTGAGGATTAAAAGTAAGACCACGTCTGGCCTGGTGCTTACTGTTCAGTAAACGTTGTTTATCATGCTCCCTGAGCAGGGGAGGGAAGCTGTAAGGCCTCCGAGGCCCGGATGACGCTGTGGTGGTGGAAGTCAGAAGGTGGTTAGCCATGGGGACACGGTGACTGGGAGGGGCCACAGAGGGACTTCAGCGCATCGTTTTGCTCCTTGGTATGATTTTGGCTACAAAATCAGTCTACAACATTGCATGGAATGGACCCTTTTCATTTTTCTTTCTTTCCTTTTTTTTTTTTTTTTAATCTTTCTTTTTTAAACTATATAATAAATCTTTATTGTTCAGATTATTACAGGTGTTCCTCTCCCCCCCCCCCCCATAGTTCCCCTCCACCTGATTCCCCACCCCAGCCCATGCCCTTACCCCCTGCCACTGTTTCATCCATGGGGAATAGACCCTTTTGGTGTATGTTTCACTTCAATAGGATTTATTTCTTGTGTTTGAGTGGGTCTTTCTCCAGGGCCGGAAGGAGGAGGGAAATAACTCACCAGGAGAAACAGGGGGCTGATGGCCACCCAGCAGATCCTCCAAAACCAGCCGGGGCTGAAGCCCAGCATCTCCTTCACGTCGCTGCAGAACTGGGCGATGCCTGCAACCAGCCGGGGAGAGAGAGGCGGATCACTGCGAGAGGACGCGGCCTGCCCGGTCCCTCAGAGGGAGGAGCAGCGGCTCTGAAATGTCTCTTGAGGGGCTCAGGGCACCAGTCTGGTCTGAAAGCGGGACAGAGGGACTTGTCCCAGAATGGCATTTCAGAGCAAGCAAGTTCTTTCTACGTAGAGTAGGGTGGGCAGGGGACCTCTGGGGAGAGACCTAAAGCCCCCTCTGGGTGCCCACACTGCCTTTCTACGATCTCGGCACCCATTTTATTTTATTGCTACTGTGGGAAAGAAAGTTATGATTTAGTTAGGAATGATGAACTTGGACCTTATGACCATTTCGGGAAACTTCCAGGAGGACATTTTAACCACAGCATGGCCCAGCCACCTGGCAGAGCACCATCAAGGTTCTTCTGTCAGAGTAACTGGCATGGAAGTGAGAAGTGAGACCCTGGCTGGTGAGAAATTGCGCTGGCTTCCCTGAGAGAGCCTGGCAATACCTCGGGCAGGTCGAGAGTGGTGCACACACTTGAACTTTGTTGTCTGAATTGCCAAGAAGGTGGGAAGGACTTCTTTTTTAAAAAGTGGACTCACGTGCAACTCAGAACCTCCCCCGCCCCTTCATATCTCTATATATAAAATTCTAAGCAACCCGTCACTATGTGACCAGTCACTATGGTGCACACTGACCACCAGGGGGCAGATGCTCGATACAGGAGCTGCCCCTGGTGGTCAGTGTGCTCTGACAGCGGCAGTGCTGCTCAGCGAGCTTATCGAGTGGTGGCGGCAGCAAGCACAGGGGGGCCAGGATGAGCGGGAGCCATGAGGCACCCAGCCAGGGCTTGGGCTCCTTCCTGGCTGCCTGCTGCTTCATGCACTGCTACATCCCTTGGGGGATGCTGGCCTGCTGGTTTCGGCTCAATTCCTGGCCAGCCTGTGAGGATCAGGCCAAACCTGGCAGTCCGACATCCCCTGAAGGGTCCCAGATTGTGACAGGGTGCAGGCCAGGCTGAGGGACCCCACCAGTGTACGAATCCGTGCACCAGGCCTCTAGTTATACATAATGGCAAACACTCTAAAGCTGTCTTACTATCATAGGAACTAGGAAAATAAATACATTTTCAGAATGAATTCATCTCTCCTGGATTTTAAAGATGAAGAGAGGCATCCCTGAACCTGGCTGTCTTCACTTCGATGGCCTGTGCCCGCACCAGCCCCACACGGGGCTCCTGGGACTCCAGCCAGCGGACCCGGACCCGGGTGAGCTCACTGTGTGTGCTCCTTCCCGTTATCATCAGATTCAATCCCAGGACCTGGGGCGGTTTTCCAGGGCGGATCACCCGAACAGGAGCATGCTTGCCTCCTCCCTAGAAGGTAAACTCCTAACCTCCGCCTGGGGACTCTGCGGGGAGCTCCTGCTTGCGAAATGGAAGCAGAGGGGTACTCTATATGACAGTGGGACAGGGTCCCTGCAAATGCCTTCCCCAGGCCCTGGGTCTCTGTGTTCCTTCTGCCCAGTTCTCACAGCCAGTCAGGGGGGTAAGCATCCACTGTGGGTGAGCTGCAGGGAGTGCTTCAGCCTGTCTCCACCGGGTAAACACTTACACTCGGGGGGAAGCCCTAGCCAGTGGATAGAGTGTCAGCCTGCAGACCGAAAGGTCCTGGGTTCACTTCCAGTCAAGGGCACATACCTCGGTTGCAGGCTCCTCTCCAGCCCTGCTCAGGGCTTACGTAAGAGGCAACCAATTGATGTGTTTCTCTCACAATATTTCTCTCTGTCTTTCCCTCCCTCTAAAAATCGATTCAAAAACATCCTCAGGAGCCCTAACCGGTTTGGCTCAGTGGATAGAGTGTCGGCCTGCAGACTCAAGGGTCCCAGGTTCGATTCCGGTCAAGGGCATGTACCTTGGTTGCGGGCACATCCCCAGTGGGGGGTGTGCAGGAGGCAGCTGATTGATGTTTCTCTCTCATCGATGTTTCCAACTCTCTCTCCCTCTCTATATTTCTCTCTGTAAAAAAAAAAAAATCAATAAAATATATTTTAAAAATATCCTCGGGTGAGGAAGTAAATACATCCATCCATCCATACATGCATACAATAAACTCAGAGGGGAAAAACATCCTCCCCAGGGTAAAGCGACCTGCGAAGAGGAGAGGGTGGCGAAGAGGAGGGCCTGTATCTGAGGAAGGCACTCACCCGAGCTCATCTCACAGACCAAACAGGACGGGACATCTCGCACCCGCCCTGCCCTTCGGTGCGGTCAGCCCTTCTCCAGCCTGCTGGCTGCGGGCTGCCAGAGGAAGGGCTGCGGTGGTGGCGGGAAGATCTTACCGTAGAACCAGAACACAGCCATCGCTTCGATCAGGGCCACGGTGAGCACAGCGGGCCCCGTGGCGTACTCCTCCAGCAGCTTCACCACGTAGGCCCCGCCCTGCAAAGGCGACCAGGCCGGTCAGGGGGCACCGGAGGCATCACCTCCTCTTTACCAGAGGGGCCTCAATGAAGGAGAATTCTGGGCAGTCCCGCCGTGGACCTAATACAAGGGCCTCTTGGACTGGCCTCAGGGTGGACCAGATTCCACCCCTCGAGGCCTCTCCCCACCCAATGGAGCACCCCCTTCGTGTCTCCTCTCCCGCTACGTTCTAAGAGACAAACTCAAAAGGGCCTTGATCTATTCTCAACTTTCTTCGATTTACCAAACGCCTATTGTATATATTTTACCTTAGAGAATCCCGGTCCCTAAAGACTGAATCTGGGCCCTGTCGGTGTGGCTCAGTGGTTAAGTATTGACCTATGAACCAGGAGGTCATAGTTCGATTCCTGGTCAGGGCACATGCCCGGGTTGCAGGCTTGATCCCCAGTGAGGGGTGTGCAGGAGGCAGCCCAGCAATGATTCTCTCTCATCATTGATGTTTCTATCTCTCCTTTTCCCTTCCTCTCTGAAATCAATAAAAATATATTTGGGGGGAAGGGGGGGCTGAGTCTGGGAGATCCCACAATACCAGACCCACTGAGTACATGGGTCACACTTCTGCCCTAACTCATACGTCCTTCGGGTCCTGCTCAGGGTCACAGCACCCTATCGAAGCTCCACAGACACTGGGTCATGGCTTGAAGATTCATATCTGCAGAATCTGCCTTGAGATAGGACACATGCTTAGGAAATGTGTAGGTACTTATCTGATGTCTGTTTTACAGTATTGGCTTCAGCTACACACACACACATACACACACACACACACACACACACACACAAATCACTGGAGGGGATCTGACGTCTTCACCATTGCAAGTTCTCAGGAGGAGACCAGGTGACGCTGCAAACCTGGATGCCAGCCTTCAGATGTTCTGCACATCGGACACCAGGGCACTATTGCCACGAAAGCAGCCCAAGGGACTGGCAATGCACTGGAAAAGCAAACCTTAGTTTTTCTCCAGATGTGCAGCCAACCCTGAAATCTAGTTGGATCCACTGCAAAATGCCAAGGGTCTCCAGATCCTACGGACAGATGCCACTAGAAACAGCTTTCCTTCTTATTTTGGATGACAAGTTTGTATCAGCCTCCCTCCCCTTTGGCCCCAAAGCCAGGGCACCCGTGGGCTGGAAGGAAAGGTGTGGCTTCTGGAAGTGTCCACTCTCCTGCCCTCGGGGAGGCTGACTCAAAGCCAGGCTGGGATACTCACAAACGTCAGGGTGAACAGGGACCCGAAGAAGCAGGTCACGACCACGCCCAGCACCAGCAGCTCCCGCCGCTTGGCCCAGATGTGCGGAAACTCATCCAGCACCGCCGTGATCACCCCCTCCAGGCCTGCGAACTGGGAGGGATGGGCATGTGGTCACCGGGAGGCTCACGTGGTCACCGGGAGGCTTTGGCCCCGAGCGGTTACCTTCCAGGACGGTGGACAGGAGGGCGGGGTGAAGACTGGCGAGGGAGTGGCCAGTCCAGCTGCTCGTGATGAGCAGCCCGCACTGCAAATACCTTTTCCTGTTTACAGTCCTTTAGAGCCCACCCCTAAGGACACGGAGGAAGGAGAACACAGCACCGCAGCTCGGGGAGAGGATGTTTTAGGGGAGGTCCCTTGGGGAGCCTGTGGCTGCACCAGAAACACCAACTCCAAGCCCAGACTCAGTCCACGCTAAGAGCAGGGCTCGGAGCTGGATGTGGGCGGCAGGGCACCGAGATGCAGGTGACCTTGCCTGGCCTTTCACTGCTGCCCTCAGGTCACAGCAGCTCACGTAGGCTCAGCCCCTGGCCGGTGCTTGTGGATCTACTCCCAGTCACCCCACCACTGACTCTCTGAGCTACTAGAGGGCGGTAAGCACAGTCAATGAGGAGCGAATCAGGGGCTGGGGGAGCACCAGGAGGGGACAGCCAACACTACCTTGGTTGGGGGGAGGGGTTAGGGGGACCAGGATGGGAAGGAATGGGTACAACTTCCTCTTTCCACTCCCCCTCCTCTCCCCTTCTCCCCCCTCCTCTCCATCCTTCCCTCCCCACCCGCTCACCGTGCTATCCAAGCCCAGCGTGATCAACATCAGGAAGAAGATGATGGCGAAGAAGGTGGACGCCGGCATGTTGGCGATGGCTTCTGCGTATGTGATGAAGAGGAGGCTGGGGCCTGAGACAGAGGCAGGGGGGAGTTCATAGTGTACTCAAGGCCCCATATTGGGTGTCTGGGGAGCTGCCCCGTCCCCGTCCTGGCCCGAACACCTGGAGAGGGCTGAGATCTCCAAGGCACTACATTTCTTTAAGGTCTTTTGGGGGGGGGGGGAATTTTTTAATAAAAATAATTCAAATGTTAGATACTGAAAAGCTCCAAAGAGCAGCAAAGCAAGTTCACGGGAACAGGGACCTGAGCAGAAGGAGGACCTACCTGCGTCTTTGGCCACCTCGGACACATCTTCCTTCCTCATCTCGGCCATGTAGCCGAGCACCGTGAAAATGACGAACCCCGACACGAAGCTCGTCATGCAGTTCACCAGGCTGGTCACCAGGGCGTCTCTGCAGCAGAAAACCCAAGGGGCTGAGACATCTCCAAGTCAGGAGTCTGAGGAGCATCTGTCTCGGGGTGCGGGGTGCGGGGTGCGGGGTGCAGCAAGGGTGAGCTCACAGGGACACCAAGCCCATCCTGATATCCCTCCCCGCCAGTGCCCGGCCTCTCAGACGGCGGGACCAGCCTGGAAGCACAAGCTGCCGTCATCCCCACGCGTGGCAGGAGGACAGCTGGCCGTGTGGTTATAAACACCGCCCCGATGGGAACCAGCACAGCTCAGGTTTCCAACAAGGCTTGCTCTGGAGCAGGGCCTGGGGTGAGGGGGGCGGGAAGGACACCTTGGCCTCCCGTTTGTGAGGCGCTCAGAGGTAGGCTTTTGTATCATGTGCCCCTGAGGTTACAAGACGGCCGCAGGGACACCCGACACTTTTAATGGAAGATCTCATCGTAGGACCTGCAGTGGGTGTCCCAGCGCAAGGCCACATCGCTCAGGTGTGTGTGAATCCCTTTTCTTTTTTTAAAAAATTAATTCTGTAATTATGAGCAGCATAATTCGATTGCTGCACCTCGCCGTCTGTGATAGAACATTAAATCATAATTGGGGCAATACTTTCTTTTACCAACATTTCTGGAATAAGATTTTACCATAAAAATTACGGTGTTTTGCCGTAGCTGGTTTGGCTCAGCGGTCTGCGGACTGAAAGGTCCCAGGTTCGATTCCGGTCAAGGGCATGTACATTGGTTGCAGGCACATCCCCAGTAGGGGGTGTGTAGGAGGCAGCTGGTCAATGTTTCTCTCTCATCGATGTTTCTAATTCTCTCTCACTCTCCCTTTCTCTCTGTAAAAAATCAATAAAATATATATATATTTTTAAAAATTACGGTGTTTTGTGTTGGCCAAAATAATTCAATCGGCCCTGCCTGGTGTGTGTCAGTGATTAGAGCATTGGTCTGTGTGCCAAAGGGTCAAGAGTTCAATTCCCGGTCAAGGGCATGTGTATGGGTTGCAGGGGCAAGTGTGGGAGGCGACAAATCACTTTCTCTCTCTCTCTCTCTCTCTCTCTCTCTCTCTCTCTCTCTCTCTCTCTCTTTCTCTCCCCTCCACCCCCACTCCACTCCCTTCCACTTCAAAAAAAAAAAGGAAAAAATATCCTTGGGTGAGGAGTAACAAAACACACACAAAAAGGGGGGAAATATTGCTCAATCATTATACTTTTTGTGTCTACATACATAAACAAATGACCACAGTATAATTGTGTTGTTAAATACAATAAGTCAAATATAAACATTTAGTGCCTGTTGCGATTTTTGCAAACCTGCTTTAGGATTTCTTAATTGATTTTTTTACATATACAGAGACTCCCAAAATGGACGTGGCTTGGGCCTCTCTCCGCCCCTGAGTGGCCCGGGTGAGGCTGTGGCTAAGGGTGAATGGACCAGGGACCTACGGCACCCTGAGGGTCAGAGTGTCTGAGGCCATTGGTTTAATCACCTTCCTCCAGATGGGCTGACTTACCTCCCCCCACTTTTAAGCTTTGCTTGGGGGCCCCGATACTCACTGGTAGCAGTTGTTGTTGAATTTGTTGTAGCTAGCAAACGCCAGTAAGACCCCGAAGCCAGGACCCAGAGAGAAGAAGATCTGAGCGGCAGCATCTACCCACACCTGGAACACATCAGGGGGCGGGTGAGGGCTGGGCCCTGGGCTGATGGTGGGGACGGGAGGGGGGTGCCCCCGTGGCTGTGTGCAGACACAAAGCATCAGCTCGCCAGCTTGTTTTGGGGATGGCCGCCTAGCCAGTGCCAACAGATGTGGTTTCCCTTCTGCATGTGGGCATAAGCCAAGCCAGTGACCTCCACTGGACGGTCCATGCTTGTATTTCTGACTGAAAGCATCCTCGCACACCTGCCACTGAGCCCCCATTGTAGTTGCTGCGGCTGTCCTGTTGGGAGTGTTAGCTGCCCTGAGTGAAGTGACAGAGGGCGCACACCGGTCTCCTCGTGGCCTTACCCCGGTCTCCAGGAGCTTCTGCCAGTTGGGCTTCAGGTAGAAGAGGACGCCTCTCCAGGCCCCAGGGAGGGTGGCGCCCCTCACCAGCAGGACCAGGAGGATGATGTAGGGGAAGGTGGCCGTCACCCACACCACCTATGAGGAGAGAAGACAGGCCAAACCCACGTGGACGTCGGTGTCTCTTACTCTTGAAAACCTTCAAGAAGGCAGACCCCCCTCTTTTCTTTTCTCTGGGGTTGTAGGAGGCCGAAGCAGACAGGTCATAGCCCCAGAGTCAGACAGGGACCTGCTCCATCGCCGGGTGGTGCTGCCTCTCTCCAAACCCACTCCCCATCTGCACGCGGGGCGGGAATCTAGCAGGAGACAGTCAAGGAGCCACTGAGCAAGGTCCACGGGGCTTTCCCACAAATTATGGCCACTAGTATTCATTGTGGCGCCACCAGTGAGTGAAAGACTTTTTTTTTTTTTAAAGCACGTCGCCGAAACCGGTTTGGCTCAATGGATAGAGTGTCGGCCTGCCCAAACAAGGGTTCCAGGTTCGATTCCGGTCAAGGGCATGTGCATTGGTTGCAGGCACATCCCCAGTGGGGAGGGTGCAGGAGGCAACTGATCGATGATTCTCTCTCATCGATGTTTCTAACTCTCTGTCCCTCTCCCTTAATCTCTGTGGAAATCAATAAAATATATTAAAAAAAAAAAAAAAAAAAAAAAGCATGTCATGGTTCTTGGAATTGGCCCATTTCTAGAACCTTCTAACATTTGGTGGAGAGAGACTGAGCATCATGGGACGTGTCTGGTGCAGGAGGAAACAGTGTCCCCCTGTCTGTGGCTGTCCGGCCCACGGAGTTCTGAGCTGGAGATCCCCTGGGCCCCGTGGCAGGCCCGGGCCAGCAGCGTTCTCCTTACCTTCCCAGAGGTTTTGACGCCTTTCCAGATGCTGAAGTAGATGATGGTGAAGATGAGCATGATGCAGAGGGCAAGCTGCCAGCTGACGCCCCCCAGGTCCTGCAGCCCCTTCGACCGATGGATCTGCAGGACATGGCGCCTGGGGTGAAAGAGAAAGGGAGGCTAGGAGAGGGTCTGAACACTGGCCTGGGCACAGCGGTCTGATACCCAGAGGAGGTGCCAAGAAGATATGGGCCTGGCCAGGGTGGCTCAGTGGTTGAGCATCGACCATGCACCAAGATGTTGCCCGTTTGATTCCAGCTTAGGGCATATCTCCAGCGGAGGGCATTCAGGAGGCAGCTGATTGATGCTGATATTTCTCTTTCATCAATGTTTCTACCTCTCCCTCTCCTTCCCTTTCTCTCTCAAATCTAGAAAATCAATTTAAAAATATATTTTTTAAAGTTAAAAGGTCTCACAAAGAGAGAGAGAGCGAGAGAAGACATGGACACTGCACTGCAAGCACCACGTGATCACTAAGCCTCAACAAGAGCTGGGATTGGCCCTGGCCATTGTTCAGTGGTTGGAGCACTGACCCACACACTGAAGGGTTGTGGGTTCAATTCCCAGTCAAGGACACGTACCTGGGTTGTAGGTTTGATTCCCAGCTTCAGGTAGGGTGCATGCAGGAGGCAACCAACCGATGTGTCTCTCTGACAACGATATTTCTCTCTCCCCTCTCCCTTCCATTCTCTCTAAAAAGCAGTGGGGGAAAAAATATCCTGGGCAAGGATTTACAGCAACAACTACAAAGAGCTGCGATTAGCCGAAACTGGTTTGGGTTCAGTGGATAGAGCGCCGGCCTGCGGACTGAAAGGTCCCAGTCAGGGGCATGTACCTTGGTTGTGGGCACATCCCCAGTAGGGGGCGTGCAGGAGGCAGCTGATTGATGTTTCTCTCTCATCGATGTTTCTAACTCTCTATCCCTCTCCCTTCCTCTCTGTAAAAAAAAAAAAAAAAATCAATAAAATGTGTATTTTTTAAAAAGCGGGGATTGGCTCTGCCCACCAGGAAGGAGAGATGAGCACATTCGGCCAACCCACCCTGGGAGACGCGCTCAGCCCAGAGGCAGCCTCCAAGGCTGTCCTTCCTGGTCTCCGCTGCCATGGCCGGAATCCCAGCATTAAAGAACACGCCCCACTCCAGGCACAGTGAACACAGGAAGCCAGGAGCCATGTGAATGGTCACGGAGCTGTCAAGGTAGAGTCCCCCAACGCCAGAGCCGGACGGAGGGAGGCCACCCCTGCCCCGGGCCTCCCTTCACGGAAGCCAGCCCCCGGGCGGTGTGCGGCCCGCCCCCCCGGACCACTCGCCCTCAGGGGGGGCGCTCACGTGTAAAACTCCTCCGCGGGGGACGTGGAGTGGGGCGTCCAGGTGACGTTGCCCTCGGAGAAGTAGTTGGTGCAGTTGCCCGTGTTCCAGGCGTTCTCGCAGCTGGTCCAGGGCAGCCGGTCGGTGAAGGAGGAGATGAGGTAGTAGAGCGCCCAGGCCATGATGGTGTTGTAGTAGGAGGCGATGTAGAAGGCGATGATGCAGATGGCGTAGCCGATCCCTGGGGCAGAGGGGGCGGGAGGCCAGGGTGAGAGGCTGGAGCGGGGCGTCGGAGGTGGGGGCGGGTGTGGGGGGCTGGCAGGAGGGGCGGCCACTCCGCTCATTCCCCAGAGCTGGGGAGGTGGGGGAAAGTCACACTGTGGTAAAGGACGTAGACGCATTCGCAAGGTTACATGTCCCGGATAACATGTATGTGCTATTAAAGCCTTAACATGTGTTCTCTCTCATTTACATTGTCATGTATTCTGTTTCCCTTTAACAACTTCATACCACTCAAGCAGTCAAAAGCTTAACTACTGCCAAAACCGGTTTGGCTCAGCGGATAGAGCATCGGCCTGCGGACTGAAAGGCCCCAGGTTCGATTCCGGGCAAGGGCATGTACCTTGGTTGAGGGCACATCCCCAGTAGGGGGTGTGGAAGAGGCAGCTGATTGATGATTCTCTCTCATTGATGTTTCTAACTCTCTATCCCTCTCTCTTCCTCTCTGTAAAACGTCAATAAAATATATTTAAAAAAGCTTAACTACTGTACTCCAGAGGTCCCCCGCTGCCTCCCTCTGCCCCCCGTCCTGTTCCCCCCCTCCTCCCCTCCTCCATCAGGAACTACTTCTACAGCTGCATGGACCATGGCCCTACAGCGCCACGAAGCCACCGCTTCCTGGGCTCCCCCGCCCCCCCCCCCCCCCCCCCAGCCTTCCCGTTACCTTTGAAAATGGGGCAGATTTTCCTCCAGATGGAAATGCACCCGTTCCGGTGGTACTGGCCCAGCGCCAGCTCCATGTAGAAGAGCGGGATGCCCCCGAAGACGGCCATGATGGTGTAGGGCAGGAGGAACGCTCCTGAGGCGGAGGGAAGGGCATTTTACACTCCGCCCTGCTCTGTGCCAGGATGGCCCCCTGGGCTGGACCCCAGCGGCCACGCCCAGAACCGCAGAGCCAGCGGGGGCTCCAGCGCCAGGAAGCCGCCTTATGCTGAGCAACCTCGCACCGCTCGCTCTCCGAGCATGTCCTCAGGCGAGCCACCCATCTGAGTCACTTAGAAACAGCCACCCACCCAGACCTCCCGGAGCAGAAGCTCCAGGTATGGGTGTAACAACAACAACGAAATCGGAAGCTCCACGGGTGAGTCTGACGTAACCTCTACATGAAGCAGCGCCTGGGACCCTTGGGACAGATCTCCTGTGACCACCTGTCAAAGAGCTGAGAGGACCTATGAGTCACTGAATTGGTTTCTTTGTTCATCAGTATCACCCCTGACTCCAGGCACTCCTTTATTGGCACTTAGCTATTTTCCACAATTCCACTGGATTTGGGGCCGGAATGCTCCCTCCGGAGCCGCTGTTGCAGGTGGGCCGGGGAAGGGCAGTCCGTCCTGGGCTGAGGGGCGGGGTGCTGCACTCTGGCTCCCGGGGCGAGGCAGAGTGTGGGAATGCCGGGCTAAGGACGCCCACTCACCGCCCAAGGACGGTCGGCTGGATTTTCCCAGACAGCCTTCCCGCGCATCGAGTGCTGTGAACCTAGAAACCTGAGGTTTCCACCTACCTGACAACCACTCTGGGGGAATCTGCACTGGAAGTCAGAACCCCATTGTGTTGTGTGGTAGCATTTGTCCGAAGGGTTTGCTTGTCTGGCTTCCCCGTAAGGAATGAGGTAGGAGAAACGGCACTAGTGGCTCAGCCCCTTAAGGCCAGTGGTCGGCAAACCCATTCGTCAACGGAGCCAAATAGCAATAGGACAATGATTGAAAGTTCTTTGGAGAGCCACATTTTTTAAACTTAAACTTCTTCTAACACCACTTTTTCAACATAGACTTGCCCAGGACGTGGTATTTTGTGGAAGAGCCACACTCAAGGGGCCAAAGAGCTGCATGTGGCTTGCGAGCCGCCGTTTGCCGACCACAGCCTTAAGTAATGCTCGGGCTAAGGGTGAGTCCTCCCAAGCTAGAGGTAAGGGATTCCAACCTCTGCTCTTCCCAGGCAGTGAGTGCTGGCCACCCCACTCCTCCTTCATCCTGTCCCCTCCCCCTATCATCTCCAACAAAAACTGCCTCTGCAGCTGCATGGACCATGGCCCTTAAAGCGGCAAAGACAGGCAGCTCTGGGTCAGGCCATGGACGCAAATGCACAACCTCCCAAGCCTCCTTTTAGCTGCCCTCCCAAATCTGTGGCCAGAGCTGCTGTCAAAATAAACACGGCCCGATATGACTCCCATCTTTCCTTCTTTTCCTGTTCTGAGAGCAGGTCCAGTGTGTCAGCACGGAGGCCCCACACCTACCCTCTCCTCTCTCTGGGGATCCCATACCCATGCCCACAGTCAGCTATTACTATTATTTTTTTCATAATCTATAAGTTAACTGCTCTGAAGGCACTGGGAGGAGGAGGAGGAAAAAGAACTAGTCTCTGGCCTCAAAAAACTTACCCTCTTGTCAGAATACAAGGCACATCCATGCATGGCTGGGGTTGGCATTAATGTCGTGCCTGGCCGGCTGCAGCTCTGGATCATGCCCAGGAGGTCACTTAAGACTCTTGATCTGAGCTGACCCCTTTCTCTGACCTCACACAGGCCCAAGGGCCCAGGAGGGCCTGCACCCTGGAGCTACCTCCCAATTTTTCCTCCCACAGATCTCCCCTCTCTGGACTCCTCGGAGGAGCGAAGGAGCTCGGCGCAGGGCTGCTGGTCTCCCTCACTTCTCACTGGGTGGAGGGTGGAGCTTGGATATGCAGGGATGAGAAAGGGCTCTTCGACACATGGAGCACTAGTAGCCCTGGCTGGTTTGGCTCAGGAGATAGTCTTGGCCTGTAGACTGAAGGGTCCCAGGTTCGATCCTGGTCAAGGGCACATGCCCTGGTTGCAGGTTCGATGCCCAGTGGGGGTGGGGGGGGAAGAGGTGTGTGTGCAGGAGGCAGCAGATCAGTGATTCTCTCTCATCACTGATGTTTCTATCTCTCTCTTCCTCTCTGAAATCAATAAAAATATATTTTTTAAAAACACACACACACAAATGGAGCACTAATGATGTTGAAATCTGCTGAGGTCACGCTAGGGAGATTTCGTCCAACTTCATAACCCGAGAGACTCAGACATGCAGAGCTAAAGAGTGCTGGCTTACTAGACAGTTATCTTTGAGATAAGCTTCTAAGTCTAAGCAATCAGATCAGTTAAACCAGACAGGAAAGATCGCTCGTGGCCCATGATACTGACCCCCTCCGTTCTGGTAACAAATGTAGGGAAAGCGCCAGACGTTGCCCAGGTCCACGGCGTAGCCAATGACCGACAGGAGGAAATCCATCTTCTTGCCCCAGGTCTCCCGTTCCCCCGAGGGAACCTCAGCCACTAGGGCGGCGGTGGCGGCCGGGATGGAGTGCTGGGTGTCCTCCTCCTCTGCACCGGGGCTGGGAACCGCTGAGTACCCGTTGGAGAGCTGGCCGGGCTCCACCTTGTCCCCAGCAGCCGGAACACCCTTCCGAAGAAGTCCGTTTTCCGGACAGTCTTCCCCATCCTTACACAGGGACAGCTCCTGCTGGGAATGTAAGGGCGCGGTCTCCATTCTGCCGACTAGCAGATGATGCTGACGCCCATCCGCGGAGGACTTGAAATGAATTCTTGGAGCGCGATCTGTGAGGGTCTTCGGAGCTTTCTATCAATGGGATTGAGGGCTCTGTTGGAGAGGCACACAGAGAAAGGAGAATAGAATTAGGCATTTTTACTTGGCTCTGGCATTAACTCATCATTTTCGTGTGTGCTTAATTAACCCCTTTTCCTTTCTCACCGAGCCCTCGAACCTCCACCCCTCTGACAATTGTCTGTCTGGTCTCTGTCTCTAGGAGTCTGTTTCTATTTTGTTTGTTAGTTTATTTTGTTCATTAGAGTCCACATATGGTATTTGTCTTTCTCTGACCGGCTTATTTCACAATACTCTCTGGGTCCATTCATGCTATTGCAAAAGGTAAGGTTTCCTTATTTCTCTATGGCTGAGTAGTATTCCATTGTGCAAATGTATCACAGCTTTTTCTATCCACTCATCTACTGATGGGCGCTTGGGCTGTTTCCAGACCTGGGCTAGTGTAAATAATGCTGCAATGAACTTAGCAGCGCATATATTCTTTCGAATCCATGTCTTGGGTTTCTCCTAATATATTCCAGAAGTGAAATAACTGTGCCATTTTTAAATTTATTCTAAATAAAGTTCCATTTTTAAATTTTGAGGTAACTTCATACAGTTTCCCACAGTGGTGGTACCAGTCTTCATTCCCAACAATGCACAAGGGTGTCCTTTTCTCCACACTTGTTATTTGTTGATTTGTTGGTGATAGTCATTCTGATAGGTGTGATGTGATGTCACTGTGATTTTAATTTGCATTTCTCTGATGACTAGTGACGGTAAGCATCTTTTCATATGTCTATTGGTCTATTGGCCATCTGTATTGTCTTCTTTGGAGAACTGTCTATTTAGGACCTTTGCCCATTTTTAATTTGGTTGTTTGGTGATTTTTTTTTTTTTTTTTTTTTTGGTGTTGAGTTTTTTAAGTTTTTTTTTTATAAATATATATAAATTTTGGATACTAACCTCTTATCATGTTGAATATGTTCTTCCATTCAAAGGGTATCTTTTCATTCTGTTTATGGTGTCTTCTGCTGTGCAAAAACTTTTCAGTTTGATATAGTCCCATTTATTTATTTTTCCTTTTATTTCCCTTGCCCAAGAAGATATATCAGAAAAATATTGCTATGAGAAATGTCTGAGATTTTACTGTCTATGTTTTTTCTATGATTTTTATGGTTTCAAGTCTAATATTTAAGTATTTAACCCATTTTTAAATTTATTCTTATATATAGTGTAAGAAGGTGGTCTAGTTTCATTTTTTTGCATGTATTTGTTCAATTTTCCCAACACAATTTATTGAATAGATTATCTTTACCCCATTGTATGTTTTTGTCTCTTTTGTCAAATATTAATTAACCATAAAGGCATGAATTTATTTCTGGGCTTTGTATTCTATTCATTGACCTCTATATCTATTTTTTATTAATATAGCCTTGTAGTATAGTTTGATATCAAGTAATATGATACCTCCAACTTTGTTATTCTTTCTCAAGGTTGCTGAGGCCATTTAATGTCTTTTGTGGTTCTGTATAAATTTTTGGAATACTTGTTCTACTTCTGTAAGATAGGCCATTGGTATTTGGTTGAGAATTGCATTGAATCTGCATATTAGACATCCTAATAATTTTAATTCTCCCTATCCATGAACACAGTATATGCTTCCACTTATTTGTAGCTTCTTCAATTTTTTTCTTCAGTGTCTTAGAATTTTCTGAGTATAGGTCTTTTGCATCTTTGGTTAAATTTATTCCTAGGCATTTTTTCAATGTCATTGTAAATGAGATTGTTTTCTTAATTTTCCTTTCTGATAATTATTGGTGTATAAAATGCAACTGATTTTTAGATATTTATTTTGTATTTTGATACTTTGCTGGATTTATTTACAAGCTTTAATCGTTTGTTTTTTTGGGGGGTGTGTGTGAAATCTTTAGGGTTCTCTAAATACAGTATCATGTCATCTGCAAATAATGACAGTTTTACTTCTTCCTTTCCAATTTGGTTCTTCTTGTCTGATTGCTGTGGCTAGGATTTCCAGTACTATGTTGAAGAAGAGTGGTGAAAGTGGACATCCCTGTCATGTTCCTAATCTTAAAGGAAATACTTTTAGCTTTTGCCTCCTGAGTATGACGTTGGCTATGGGTTTGTTATACATTAAGTATGTTTCCTCTATTCCCACTTTGCTGAGAGTTTTTAATCATAAATGGGTGCTGCATTTTATCACATGTTTCTTCTGCATCTATTGATATGATCATGTGATTTTTAAAAAATATATTTTATTGATTTTCCACAGAGAGGAAAGGAGAGGGATAGAGAGCCAGAAACGTCAATGAGAGAGAAACATTGACCAGCTGCCTCCTGCACATCCCGCAACAGGGATGTGCCCGCAAACAATGTACATGTCCTTGACCGGAATCGAACCTGGGACTTCTCAGTCCACAGACCGATGCTCTATCTACTGAGCCAAACTGGTTTCGGCAATCATGTGATTTTTTTTATCCTTTATTTTGTTTATGTGGTGTATCACATTTATTGATTTGCAGATTTTGTACCAACCTTGCATTCCTGGACTAAATCCCTCTTGGGCATGGTATATGAACTTATTAATATATTGCTGGATTCAATTCACTAATATTTTGTTGAAGATTTTAGCATCTATATTCATCAGGGATATTAACCTATAATTTTCTTTTTGTAGCATCATCTCTGGTTTGGAATTAAGCTCTTGTAAAATGAGCTTGGGAGTCTTCCCTCCTCTTGAATTTTTTTGATAGTCTGAGAAGGATAGGTGTTAGTTCTTTGAATGTTTGGTAAAATTCACCTGTGAAGCCATCTGATCTAGGACTATTGTTTGATGTGAGGTGTTTTTTTTTTGTTTTGTTTTTTAATTACTGCTTCCATTTCACTAGTTGCAATCTGCTTATTCAGATTCACAGTTTATGTCTATCTCTACTGGGATTGGGTGTATGCAGGAAGGACCAAGCTGTGCTTTTGTCAGCATTGGGCCCAGGGACAGATCAGCAAAAGGCCTCAAGGCATTCTGAGATCCGCCTGCCAGCTGCCTGTTAGGCTCAGTCACTAAAAGAGCCTCTGGCGATGTTCGAGTGCATGAAATAGGTTCTCAGTGAGTCACCAGGTAGGGGCCAGTGGTGTTCACCAGATGGATACAGGTTCAAACTCGGTGCCAGTCTGAGTCTGAGGTCACTCAAGTCTAGCTGCCACCCGCTGAGTGCTTGCACACCTTTGTTGTGGGGCAGGGTCTTAGGGTGTCATCACGGTGAGGCCTCCAGAGTTTATGAGGCCCCAAAAGACCCAGATGTGGCCGTGTGAAGGAAGGGCTCTGCACCACTCGGGCATGCGGGTAAAATGGCCCACATCCTGGAGCCACACAACTCAGTCTGGCTCAGACTCTTCCAAGGGCCAGAGCTCAGCAGGGTAGAACTACTGGGAATCAGCAGGATGGAGCTGGTGTATCTCCCATAGGGGGATGTACCAGTCAGGCTTGGGAGAAGGTGAAAAGTGGGAAAATTGGCCCCTGCCCAGAACCATACAACCGAATCTGTCCTGGATTCTTCTCAGAACTCCTAGGGAGCCTGAGTTTGGCAGGATGGGGCCATCAGAAGTTGGGAAGGGTGGGCCTGGGGGGCCTGGAGAGTGGGCCTATATGACCTCCTGTGAGGGGGAGGCACCAATCAGTTTCATGGGAAAGTGGGGGGAATGGCTCCTACACCAAAGCCATGCAACTCAGTCACTGACACCCCCCGAGTCTGCCTAGACCTCTACACCCTGGCCCAGGGAGCTGACTCCTCAGGAGGGTGCAAGCTCAGCAGTGTGGGGCTACAGGGAGTCCAGAGGGTGGGGCTATTGCATTTCCCCAAGCTGATGCCATATGGAGGAGAGTGTTCCACAGAAGAAAGATGGTGTCTGTGGTGTGGGAGAGGACTCAGCACAGGGATCCTGGCAGCTGCCCCTTTAGCTCTCTCTCCCGGGAGCCACAAGCCCCAGTTGCTTATCACATGACTATAGCCTGCCCCACCCTCACTCTACTAGAGTTCAGGGTGAGTGGCTGTGAATGATATTTTATGTGTTGACCCATTAAGAGGGCACCTGTGTCTCTGACAGATTACTATTCCTGGCAGACAAAATTCCCTCTGATTTTCACAGCCAGATGTTATGTGGGTACCTCTGCCCAGTTCTTGTGCTCTGGGTTGGGGAGCCTGGCTTGGGATTGAGACCCCGTACTTGCCAGGAGCTACCTTCCTTTGCAGCTGAGATATCCATCTGGAACTTCAGCTGCTGCCCATGGGAGTAGAGCCAGCCATTTTTGCATCTCTGCCCTTCCTACCAAACTAGATGTGACTTCTTCTATAAACCCTTGGTTATAAGTCTTCTATTCAGCTCGTCTTTGGTTGGTTATTCAGGCTGATTGTTCTATGTTTTAGTTGTAATTCCAGTTTGGTCCTGGGAGGAGGTGAGTGTAATGTTCACCTACTCTGCTGCCATCTTGGATGCACTCATCATTCATCTTAAACTACACTAGTTAGCAGGATTACAAATGCATCTATTAACATGTAAGATATCCTATTTTCTAATTTAAAAAATGCCATATGTGGGTGACGGACCATACACGGTATCTACCCCTCCTATCAGTCTCAGCGTGCTTTCTTCTTTACTTCTCTAGTTGCAGGACTTCCGTTCAGCCAGATTTCAGGCGGTTCTGAATGATGGTTGTTGTCTATTTTAGTTGTAACTTTGATGTGATTGTGGGAGGCAGAGAGTACTGCATTTACCTACGCTGCCATCTTGGTTCTCTGATCTCCTTAAGTTTTTTGTTTTGTTTTGTTCTGTTTTGTTTTTTTAGAGAGTGATATGTCAATATAATTATTTTATTTTTTTAAATATATTTAAATATATAGCTAAATTCAATCTGAACTTGGCAGTCCCAGGCTGTGTTGTTTGAAGAAGGCCTCTGCACTCCTCGTTGGCCTATATCAATAACACTCTTTCCACATTAAACACTGAGACCTGGAAGAACAGATGGCAGGGATAAAGAGCTTACGAAGTGCCGCCAGATGGCACTCAGTGACAGAGCCTGCCCCCAACGAAGGCCACCCCCTTGCCTGATCTTTCTTTCTCTACCTTCACAATTTTACTCAAAATTTTCTTCTTCCTATCCTTAGTACCATGGCTTTCCCATAATTTAAATTGAAGTTCAAAGAGCAAGCATCTCTGGCATGTCCACCAGGGTCGACGGAAGGGGAGCATTATCCACTTCTGAGGATACAGTACGGGGAAGTAGTATAGCCACGCTAGTAACTCCTCGCCTTCCTGCCACAGGCATCAAGGGATTTGTTCTAGATTCCATTGACTTTCTCCCTCAGGGCACTCTGCAGGGAAGCTGGGAAATGTGTGTGCCGGTGAACTTTGGGGGCGCAATGTGTGTTTATTAAGGTCCTCAGGGGCTCAGCCCTCAAGGCATCTGATCGTGATTTCTTGGCAACTGTCATGAGCAGCTCCTACAAGAATACACACTCTTCTCTATTTTTGTCCTGAGCATATCCCCAGCACTTCATAAAAAATTATCAGCAGGCTGAAAGGACCCAAGTTGTAAGGAAACCTAGTAAGAGCATCCCCCAGCTGAAGCATGGCCTCAGATCGTCTCTCCCCAGAGGTTGGCCTCTGTCCGCCCAGCTCTGCTTTCTGGGGTTTTCCTCTTGTGCTCCCACCCCTGATCACAGAATATGTGGTGTAAACACGTAAATTACAGCCACCTGAAGCCACCAAACTTGTAGAGACACACATCTCTTCTCCATCTCACTCCTAGGCCTCTCCCAGTGAGACGAAAACCCCTCCCCACTAATAATCAGGTCGGCCAGGAGTAGGTGGCCTGGCTCGGGCCCCCTTCTCCTGCAAGATGCTGCATCCCCACTCCTTTCCCACGGTCCTGATTCTGCAGAGCACGGACCACCTTTTTTTACAGCTTTTTCTACGGAGATCAGCAGATAACAATGATTGAGAGCAAGCTGGCAGGCCCAGGAATATAGAAGTAAGAGTTGTTAAGGTTGGCTTCCAAGAATGCTCTCTTGAAAGCTTTCTTTTTTTTTTTTAAAGATATTTTTATCCTGCTGGGTAGAGAGATTGCAAAGGAGGTCAATGTTACAGCTGTGACCTCCTCCAGGCAAGCTTCGAGTTTCTCCGTGGCCACAAAAAGCCCCAGGAGTCTTCCTTTGCACCTGGAATGTATGCCGTTGACCCTGGCTGAGCAGGGACAGACCACGGGTGGGGTCCTGTAACTCAGCTTCTTGGTGGGACAGCAGCTTGATCTGCAGGAGCTTCGTCCCCACACACCCTCGTGCAATGGTGCAACTGAGTCTCTGACAGTTGACTTCCTGTTCACATTCCTTCCTCCCAGCCCTGGGAGGGGGCTCATTTATCCTACCACTTCCCTCGTAAGAAGGATTGTTGCTATTTAAACTTCTGATCGGATCTCCATTCTTCTTTCCTCAAACCCTGTATCCGTAGCCAGGGGAACCGGTATCTGAACAAGCATGTGATTACAGTCATGGTGATTAGTCATGGAACCTCCTGGCTCTTTGGAAATGCCTGTCCCCTGTTCCTACATGTCTGTTGGACGCACATCAGAACATTCTAAAGCAGAAACGCTATAGAAATGTTGGACCTCGATTTCACATGTCGGGGTCAAAGTGAGTTCATGTCTCAGGACGATCAGTTTCCATTTCAAAAACAAAACAAAACCACCATGAATTAATGGGCTTACCATGGAGATAGATTAAGCACAGGTCATACAGCCAAGTGGCAATTTGCATTCTCTATTCAGAGGGAGTCGAAAGGTCCCAAGACACCTACCAAGGTTGATAGGGATGACGGAGCTCAGGCACCAATGAGCATGGTAAACACCCAGCCTGGCCCTCTGCCACAGATCAACAACCCTAATTCGTCAGTGATGCGAGGTGTGCCTGCTCTGGGCTGGGATCTTGGAGATGGGGCAGGCACAGTCCTGCCTGCAATGGTGCTCACGGTAAAGGCCAAATCTGGCTGGTGGGAAAAAGAACAGGATGCTCGAGGAGGGAGAGGCTGGTGCTGCTTTTAGTGCTAATGGACCTCCCACTGTAGCCGTGATGCGGCGCGTTCAAGTACCTCACATTTCTGGCTTCCAATTGCCCTCAGACTTTACAAGAATGCCTTTTGTTGCTATTGCACAGCTTCTGTCACAGGGCCCTGAAAAAAAAGTTTTTAATCCTCATTCAAGGATATGTTTACACAATGATATTAGAGAAAGAGGAAGGGAGAGAGAGAGACATCAATCAGTTGCCTCCCATACGTGCACTGACCAAGGATCGAACCCAAAACCTGGGTATGTGCCCTGACCAGGAACCGAACCCGTGACCCTTCAGTGCACTGGCCAAGGCTCCATCCAACTGAGCAAGCCACCTGGCCAGGGTGACGTCTGCTGCTTTATTTAATTTTTCACAAGACAAGACCAAAAATCAAAACCTCGGAACTTAAACTTTTCAACCTGAAAGAATCAACTAATAGCACCAATTCTAAAGTAGCTTCAATAAAGCAAATGCTATTCTTATGAGTGCAGATGGATTATGCCGAAACAAGGTAAAATGTGAATATCTGATCCTGATCTGAGTTCTTTGAGGTGTGAGCCACAGGGACTCCTGGCTCGCCTTTCAAACATCAAGGAAGAGACTTGATGTGAATGGAGAGAGGAGAGAAGAGCTGCTTGCTGTTTGGGTGTAAGGGGTAGAGAGGAATTCCACAGTCAAGGCCATCTCCTTATCCAAAGAATTCCTGAGACCGATAGTTCAAATTTTTGGAGAGGAATTAAAGTCCCCAGGGCCACCTGGGGGAGAAGGGCCTCGGTCCAGAACTTTCTCTTCCTGGAAGAAGACAACGTTGAGCTCCTCTCCTCTCAGAGTAAAACCTAGAGGATTAGCCGTTGGTGGTGGGGTTGCAACCACTCCAGGGGCCAAAAGTACAAGGGATCATTCATTGTGTCTTCAATGAAAAGAAATGGGTTGGGCTTAGGTAGGCATGCATGGCCCTCCTCCAGTGAACGTGAACAGACGAATCCAACTAACCAGTTCCTGTGTCCACCACCACAGCTCTCCTGTCTCACCTATGGGCACTGGGATCCCAGATCCATCACTCACTCACTGGCTGTGTGACTTCGGCAAGGTCGCCGAACCTCTCTGAGCTTCCATGGCCTTGTGTATAAACCAGGCCTCATGTGTGGGAACAGATCAGTTGTGGGAATTAAATAAAGGCAAGACAAATACTGAACTCATATGGATGGTCACTATGCCACCACCCATATGAAACCCATTCTGCTTTTCTACTTCACAGCCCAGCCAGAGAAACTGAGGCCCGTAGGGTTAAGCCATTCATAGTCCAGAGCAGCGGTTGCCAACAGATGGGAAAAAGAACCACTGGTGGTCCGTGAGGTCCAAAAGGTTGGCGACCGCAGGTCCAGAGCACAACCAGTGCGCAGCTTGAGCTAGAAGCTGGGCTTCCATCCCCTTTCTTAGGCCCTCACTGGTTCCCGCTTGCTTCTCTCAATCACTGCCTGGAGGCACTGGGAAACTGTAAACAGCAGATTTCTGGGCTGCTCTCCCAGAGATTTTAATTCAAGACATCTGTGTGGGCGCTGAATTTCAACAAGCACTCGGGTTATCAGGGCCAGGTGGGCCCCACACATGCCGGGGCACCTCACCCCACACCCTGGCTCCCTCTGATTACTCAGCATCCTCCAAGGCCTGGCTTAAGTTCCTGTCCACCCCCTCCAGGAAGCTTCCTCTCACCACCCCGGCCTCGGAGGATGCTGGGTAGTCTGCTCCACCATTCAGTGTTGAATATTGTGTCTCATTAGTTTTTTGTTTTGTTTTGTTTAACGTGTATTGGCGTTGCATTGCCCTGGAGGCAGGGGCCATGCCCGTGTGTGTGTGTCTATTTTGGATGTTCTGGGCACAGGGCCCGGGGAACCACAGATGCCCGGGCTGGCAGGTTGGAGCCTCAAGTGAGACACTCCTCTTCCTTCCCCAGGGTCCCTTCTCAGGGCGCTGCCCTCCTGTTCTCACCCATCGGAGGATCTGTCGTGCATCTGGGGGTGGGGGGAACGCAAAGGGAAACTGTCACCAGAACAAAAAATTTAACGGACTGCTCCAGCCAGTGTAGCTAAATGTTTAGAGTGTCGGCCCAAGCACTAAAGCACATGTGTCAAACACAAGGCCCGCGGGCCAAATCCGTCCCGCCAGGCCTTGCAATGTGGCCCGCACCTCGCTGTCATCACTGCACTCCGCTGCGTTTCCATCACAATGACAGTTTATGACTGTTCAGTAAACCATTTGGCCCGCGATTTAGGCTGGATTTTAGATTTTGGCCCCTTCTCTGATTGAGTTCGACACCCCTACACTAAAGGGTCATGGGTTGGATTCCCAGTCAAGGCACGTACCTGGGTTGCAGGTTCAACTCCCTGTCCCGATTGGGGTTTGTGCATCAGGCAACCAGTTGATGTGTGTGTGTGTGTGTGTGTGTGTGTGTGTGTGTGTGTGTCTTTTCCCTCCCTCCTCCTTCTACTTACTCTAAAAATCTATGAAAAAATATCCTCGTGCCCAGCCAGTGTAGTGCAGTGGTTGACTTATGAACCAGAAGGTCACAGTTTGATTCCCAATCAGGGCACATGCCCAGGTTGCTAGTTGGGCGGGGGAAACACACACACACACACACACACACACACACACACACGTGCAGGAGGCAGCCGATCAATGATTCCTTCTCATCATTGATGTTTCTATCTCCCTCTCTTTTCCTTTTTGAAATCAGTAATATATATATTACTGATTATATAAATATATTATCTATATATAGATATGTGTGTGTGTGTGTGTGTGTGTGTGTTAATCCTCCTCAGATAAGGATTAACAAAAATAAAATACTGTAACTCCTAACTGGTTTTATTGTCACCACCATCCCTTCTGTGGTAGGTGACAATGCTGTGTTCTATAGTGTGCATTTTAGATGTTTTCGTATTTTTATGGTTAAACTAGGACTTTGTAAACTAGCTAGGAGGCTAGCCACCATTTACAACATTTATTTCTGTGGGTTAAAAATATATTCCAAGTTCTAAATAAGCAACTCAGGAATAAACATTTGGAACACGGACTGTTGATGGGTGTGCCCACGGGTACTTATTCCAAAGTCTACAAAGCACAACCTGTGCTCTCTTTTAATCCAGGGCATGTCAGACTTTTCCAGTCCACAGTCCATTAAAAATTATTTTTTTCCGGATATTTTTTTCCATTGATTTTTAGAGGGAGTGGAAGGGAGGAAAGAAGTGTGTGTGTGGGGGGGGGGGGGGGGGAGAAGCATCAATGTGAGAGAGACACATCAATTGGTTGCCTCCTGCATGAACCCTGACGAGGGCCAGGATGGAACCTGCAACCCAAGGGCGTGCTCTCGACCAGGAATCTTTCAGTGAGGGCTGACGCTCTGACCACTGAGCATACCAGCTAGGACAGGAGTTATTTATTTTATTTTAATTTTTTCTGGTTCTTTTTTTTTTTTTTTAATTGACTGGCATTGAACCCTGGACCTTCCAGTCCACACTCCAATGCTCTATCTATTATAATAAGCCATATCAGCTAGGGCTTTTTCTGGTTCTTGCGGGAAATTCAACCGAAGGACAGAAGGACAAGGAAGTAGAGAAACTCTTGTATGGATCCCGTGGACATGTCTTCTCGGCACCTCTAAAGAGCTGTAGAAGCTGAGAACTGGAATCTCTTATTGCCCTTAACTTCACAACCTAACTGCACAGAAAACAAAACTGCTTGCACTCCGTCACTGTCATATGTCTCAGCGTGGACTGGCCAGGGAAGCGACTTGGGAAACTCAAACAGGTGAAGTGTTAGATTAAGCAGGATTAGGAGTGTCACTTACACTTTATAAACACTCCTTTATTGCTGTCATAGTGCAATTTGTGCAATAAATAGCAATGGAGATTAAAAAGAGCGTAGGCGCGTTTTCAAACACAAACTTTCTTGTCCTTAATATAGGGGTATTGCTAAGGGGACTCGCGTGTGAAACAAACACGAGGAGCCCCACAGAGGGAGCCAAGAGGGAGGGAGGGAGGGAGGAGGGAGGAGAGGGAAGAAAACCAGCCCCAGGGCCAGTGTGTTGGGAAATGAGGGTGGAGTTACTGGTGGCAGCTGAGCAAGGCAGGAGAGAGGAGGGATTTGAGGTGAAATTAAATCAAATGAGAGTGGGAAGAGGAGAGAGGAGGGGGAACTGGGGTGGAAAAGCAAAGCTGGGGGAGAGATGGGGTGGGGATGGAAACCGTGTGTGGACAGCTCTTCAGCCACCAGCTGTTTGTGATTTGGGTGTTGTTGCTTGAATTGAAAGTGCCTGTATTCTTGGGGCGAGAAGTGCTAACATGTGTTTTACAATGAGTCCCACATATAGTTTGGAGACATTCGTGAAAAATCAGTTCATGATGACCTAGTCCTGATCCAGTTCTCAGATCACTGGGAATAAGGGCGAGAGAGGATTTCCCAATCCCTGGGAGATTCCAGCCTCAAAGCTACAAATGACATCGTTGAA
The DNA here is from genome assembly GCF_014108245.1 of Pipistrellus kuhlii. NCBI lineage: Eukaryota > Metazoa > Chordata > Mammalia > Chiroptera > Vespertilionidae > Pipistrellus > Pipistrellus kuhlii. The sequence goes on along the minus strand of NW_023425539.1, from coordinate 2,725,287 downwards.
AGATGGGGGAGGGGGGGTTGAATATTGGCTGTTTGATAGTAATGTGTGTGTGTGTGTGTGTGTGTGTGTGTTTTATAGTAATGTTTTGTCAATATTAAGTTGCCCAAATGTGGTAAGTACAGGAATGGGGGATGTATTATAATGCTCTTGTTCTTAGGAAACATGGGCTGACGTATTTAGCGGCAAATATTTGGATATCTGCAAATTCTCCAAGGTTCAATGCAAAAATTATAGACATATGTAAATTGTATAATTATTATATTATGTCTTATACTATATACAACGTATCAAAATATCTATACACGACATACGCAAAAGTTAGGTGCATGTGTAAAACTAGAGTACACACACAAATGTGACACCAAGTGTGCAACTGGTGAGTCTGGGGTCACCGGGCCATTTTTCTGCCTTTTCAGTTGCAATTTTTCAAAATTAAAAATGGGGGGGGGGGGAATTCTTGCCCTCAGAGGAGCCGGGAACTCTCCTGCTGCCCACGGTGCCCAGAATAGCCTATCTGCTCTCTCCCGGCCCCTGCCCTCCTCCTTCCTCCCCTCCCACTCCTTTCCTCTGAGAAAGAGCCAGCTGACTAGATTAGCATTTAAAAACAACACACCCCGGGGGGAGGGAGGAACGGGTGCCCGAGCCTCAGGTTCCAGGCCTGGCGGTGAATTCCCGGGCCCTGCCAGCTCTGCCCCGACTCAATGAAGCCTCTTAGAGCAAAAGATTCCCTCCGTCTATTCTGTTTTCATTCAGCAGCTCAGGAACAAAGGAAACAGACCGGTCTTTTTTTTTTTTTTTCTCGACTACCCAGAAAGGCCACACGAAAACCCAAGAGGGCAAAGGCCACCGACTCGCTCCCTCCCACCGAGCTCACCCACCAGCCTCCCACCCTGGGTCCTTCCAGAGCACACAACTGGCTCTCTGGGTTTTGCCCCTTGGCCTTGTCCCAACACCTTTCTCACCTCTTCCCTCCTGTGTCACAGGATGGCATGAAGGACAGGGCCCCAGGAGCCCTTCCCCTGCCATCTGCCCCTTGTCAGCGTCTGGGGGCGCTGCACCCTGAGCCGGCATCTCCGTGTCTCCAGTGACTGGTCTGTTTCTTGCTCTGCAGACCAGAGGTTTCTGGGGGTCACTGGGGGGGTGGGGGAGAGGGGAGGAAGAGTAACTGGTTGTGGCTTTTTAAAAGCATGTGGTTTAAATACCCACTGACAATACCCCTTTAAATACCCACTGGACCAATACCCCTTGGTCCAGGGTTGGGGTGGCAGTGAGAGGGCTGTTGCCAGGTTCCAGGGGAGGCGAAGGAAAGGAGAAAATAAGGCGGTCAGAGCTCACTTCTATTCATCTGGGCATCCCAGGAGACCCAGGGCTGGGAAATACTTGGTTTAAAAGCATGTTGTCTGTTGCCCTTCAGAAAATGAGCGCTCACCTTTCTGGTCAGTGGGAGCTGACCAAGGTCAGGCTGGATGGACGCCCCTTCCCGGGGACGGGACTCAGAGGTCATTTCTGAATGTGGACTCAGGTCAGAAGGAAGGGCTCTGTCTAAGATCAGGGGTCTGTGTCCGCGAGTCATGGGCCTTGGGCCCACCTAGAGAAGCAGGGAAAACCCTTTAGACCTGGTGTCTTTCCGAGGTCAGTCCCATCTGTTTCCACCCAAACAGATGACGCTCTGCTTTCCCTGGGGAGCTACTGTGTCCAGGGTCAGGGTGGCAGCACCTGGACCCCAGGGACAGTCAGTCAGCTCCCTTTGCCCCAGGGGAGGAAGAAACGGGGCATTTCTGACTCCACATCCCAGCCTGTTCTGTGCACAGACCTCAGGGACGGGGAAGATCACTCAGCCCAGATCGGCTTTGCCAGGAGGCTGTTCCTACGACCCCACCTCCTGGGCGCCTTGCACAGGGCAGTCAGGGAGCTCAGGCCCGTTGGGGGGACAGGATGGAGGCGCAGAGCCTGACCCGGGTGTGTACGAGTGTGCAGAGCCTCGCCTTAGAGTGGAAGCCGGGAGGCCCCCACAGGCCCCTGATTGGATGGTGACATCTGGGCCGAGTCCTGCCCTCGGGCATTTTGCCCCATCATTTCCACTTGTGTCTGCTGAAAGCAGAAAGGTCAGGGTCACCGTCACGGAATGAGTGGAGGGGACTTAGACATCACTCGATGCAGGACCCCTCCCCCCTCACTTAGCGCTAAGGCCCCCTGGGAGACCCAGCGGGGCTGATCTCTGGCCCGGAATAACCACGGCTCAAGGCACTTTCTGAAAGTGACAGAAACATGACTGCCTTTTCCCTTTGGCCACCCGGGCATCTTGGTTAAAAAAAAGTCAAGTCATGGCTCCATCTTGTTGATTCACGAAGCGTCAACTTAATAAACGGTTGCTTCATTAAAACTGCCCTTCTTCAGGCAGTCCTCCCTGCCTGTGTTCTCTTAAGTTATGCCACCCAGTGAATATTAAAGGAGCTGCCACTTCCTGGCTAAATTTCTGGGATCACCTTTGGAGTTTCTCTTTGGAGGGTCATCCTGTTGTAAGAAACTCCTCCGCCCACCCACCCGCACGCACTCGACTGCACTGTCATCTCGCCCGTTGGTGAAACTCTTCGACACGCCTCTCCGACTTTCATCAAAATGCTCCAGCAAAACGGTTTGGCTCAGTGGTAGAGCGTAGGTCTGCAGACTGAAAGGACCTTGGTTGTGGGCACATCCCAGGTAGGGGGTGTGCAAGAGGCAGCTGGTCGATGTTTCTCTCTCATCGACGTTTCTATCTCTCTATCTCTCTCCCTTCCTCTCTGTAAAAAATCAATAAAATATATATTTTTTAAAATGCTCCATCAGCTCAGAATCCCCCCAAGGAGGAATTTCTGAGGGTTTTTTTGTTGTTGTTGTTGTTGATTTTATTAAAACTTCTAAATATCCCACCCCCACTCCCACCCCACCACTCAACGCTTATACATGTATTTCTTAAGCAAGGAGACTGCGAGCAACGGGTTTGAGTACCAGTGCGGGTATCACATCTCTGAAATGTCCTCCGTGGACCATCAGAGGGTCGAGGGGGCTCTGGATTAATTGGAAACAGTCTCAGTCTGCTCTTACTCAGGTTCAGCGAAAACCACCAAGAAGCCCGTGCCCTGGAAGACTTGTGTAATTCGCACCAGCCCTCTGAGAGCCTGCCCCTCGGCCGTGCTGGAAGCACCACCCCACCCGGTCTTGAACCTTTGGGCATCCGTGGCCACACACAAAAGAAAGCGGTGGAGAAAGAGCAAAGCTGAGTGCCTTCTTTTACTCCCAGAAACCTGAATGTGAACACTGCCCAGGCGACCCTCTCTGTTTCATAAAACTCACACCCCCAGGTTGCTTTCTTAGATGTTTTCCTAGGTAACTCAAAACAAAACACATTACATATTTGATCTCGTCTAACTACGGTGAGAGAGCTAAGCAGGCTCGTACATAATCCAATGACCTGGTTCATTTCTTTCTGGGCAAAATTGGCCATACAAATACATGCACACACAAGCCTTTGTTACGTCTAACTCAGAAATTCTAGCCTTCTCCAATTCTCCAGAACCCCCACTGGGAAAAAAAAATGAATTCATTAGGCAAAAGACCCCGTGCAAAAGGAAATGTGCTCTTTAGCTCCAAAGAGATTTCTTTTTCCCAAGACCAAACTTGAGCGTAGGTGTTTTTTTTTTAATTTTTTCAAGCTGCTGATGGTCTCTCTCGCACTTGCGCGGGGCGGAGGAGCCGGCTGGGGCTCGCCTTACCCATAAATTCTGAATGGCCTGCGAGCTGGGCGCGCAGCAGCTCCGCCCGTGAAAGCAACCGGAGCGCGCGGAGCCTCGTCCCCCTTAAGTGTCATTCAGAGATTTCTCCAGACAGTTAGGCATTTGTGCCAACCGCCTCTCCCGCAGGAGCGCCTCTGCGCGCAGCCCCCGCCCGGCACGCGAGGGCAGGGAGTCAGGATCAGACGTAAGCCTGGCATGGGGCGAAACTAAAGCAACTTTTCCCTACGCGCAGGATGGCACCGCGCTAAGACCATCTCCAAAGGGTCTTGCCCTGGTCCTCGGGACACCACAGATCGCACGGGAGCGAGACAAAGGAGCCCCCCGGAGGCTCCTGGTCCGCGCCCCGGTCCCCGGTCCCCTCTACCTGCGGCCCCGGTCCCGGTCCCGGTAGCCAGGAGCCGCCGCAGCCCCGGCGCGCACACGCCCCGCCAGGTGCCCGCGGCCCGGGAGGGATGAGAGGGTCGGAGTTCTGGGAAGAAGGGGGTAGGGGGGAGAGTTAGGAGGAGCGAGAAGGACGGCGGACCCACCTGCCCAGGCGGTCCGCGCGGAGGCTGGTCCCAGGGCTGCCGGCGCGGGGAGCCTCGCGCCCTCGAGGCACCGGGCGGCCGCCGCCTGTGCCGGAGCTGCGCCCGGGCGGCCGTATTTGTACTCGCGGCCCCTCACATGGTCTGATCGCTAGATAGCCGCCGCCAAAGGGCTCTCCAAGAACCTCTGCGTCATGTGGAGCCGCGCAAACTTCACGCTTCCACGGCGGCTGCGGCTCGGCGTCCCTCCTGGGGTGGGGGTGGGGGACCCCCCTGGGCGCGCTCACGGGGGAGGGGGACGCGGGGGGGAGGTAAGTGGGAAGGGGGCGCGCACTCACACACACACACACTCACATGCGCGCATACACTCACACACGCGCGCACACACACACACACACACACACACACACACACACTCAGTCCCTGGGAGGGGCGGTGCTCCAGGCAGGGAGCGCGCGAGCCTGGAGCGGTAGGACAAGGAGCGCCAAGAATCCCAACTTTCCTGCTCATTGACGTGGGGGTTGGGCGTGGAGGGAGGAGGCTGCTCCGGGACCCACAGGTATCGGTCCTCCCTCGCCAACTAATCCCAACATTTTATTTAGGTTTCTGCTCCACGTCCCTTCCTCGGAGCCATCCGCCTGGACCACTGCGCCCTCCCACGACCCCATCCCGAAACCGGCCCCATGTTCCCTCCGAGGACGCAGCGGCACCGCGTCCCGTTCCCCGCCATCCGGTGCCTCCCTCGGCTCGGCAGCGCCCAGCCTGGCGGCCCGCGGTCAAGGCTGCAGAGTGAAGACCTACAGGAGCATCATGCTTCCCTACCGGGAGAACCCGCCACGGGGCAGAGCGGTCACAGGCAGGCACACAGGGTGGGACAGAGCGGTCTTACAGCTGTCCGTAAGGAGAAGGATGCAATCATCAATATATAACACAGCGATGGAGTCTTTCGTGTGCTTACACCTGCAGACCTGCCTGTGCCCCGCCCTGTCCCGGGGTGAGGAGCTGCTGAAAACTATGTGACCGAGATGTGGGGAGGGAGGGTGAGCTCCCACAGCATTTTAAATATCCAAAGAGGTTTACGGCGCCTATCGTGTTGAATCGCTTGAAAACATGACTTGGGTAAGTTTAAAAACAAAACAACAAAAAACTTACGTCGAAAAGGGAATTTAATGCTAGGGTATTTTGACAGTAATTTCATCTTCTTTCTGTCTCTTTTACATTTGAAAAGAACAAGTTGCAGCACTTGCTTCGGGATGTCCCCAAAGAAGCTGGGATGAGAGGGCGAGGGCTGCCCCACCTCCCTGGCCCCAGAGCAGGCGGGGACCTAGCAAAGCAGGAGGCAGACAGGACCCGGCAATGGCATGTTTGCAGCCCCTGGTTCTTGGAGGGTCAGAACCAGAGAGCCGGGCTCCCACCCCTCCGAGCTGGCCAGGCTTTTGCAGGGCAGGTTAGGCAGGAGCTAGCTCTCCCCGGTGTGGGCTGTGGGCGGTGCCCCAGCCCGGGAGGAATCAGTGCGAGGTTTTGGTGCCACCTAGACCTCAAGGTGGCGATTGCAAGGAGCGTGGGGCGAGCCTCAGAGAGCACCCGGGCTGCTCTGGCGAGCTACCTGGCGCTCAGAATGGAAGCAAAGCCCGGCTGGTGGTCCCAGGCCGGCTCAGGGGTTTCTTCCCGCTGAATCCTGGGGGTCAGGGCCCACGAGGGCGGGAGGGGGGGGGGGCTCCTCCTGTCAGAGGAACACAGCCCGCTGCACCCCAGGTTCCACTGGGCCTTCATAGATGCATGTGTGAGTGCTGGCTGAGCAAGGCGCTGCACAGAGTAAGGGGTGGTTCCAAGGAGGGCTCAGGGCAGACCACAGGGAGAAGGGCACTGGGCCGGGGGCCAAAGGCTGCTGGAGGCAATGACGTGACGTCAGTCCTTGGCTGAGGCTCTCGTCTCCACCCAGTCTGTTCTCCAGGCTGGCCCAACGTGGTTGTTAACACCATTCCACAGTCTCACAAACAGATGAGATGACTGCACCACCCGCAACCCCCATTTCTAGTCTTCTTTTATTATCTTTAAAAATATGTTTTCAATGATTTCAGAGAGGAAGGGAGAGGAAGAGAGAGGTAGAAACATCAGTGACGAGAGCGTACTGATCGGCTCCCTCCTGCACGCCCCACACGAGGGATCAAGCTCGCAACCCAGGCGTGTGCCCTGACCGGGAATCAAACCGTGACCTCCTTTTATAATTTTGTGGTATGACCTCACTCATACCACGGAACCACGCTCGCTGGGCCTCGTCTTCTCTTTAGATCCGAATACTTATTCCTGCTCAGCCACGGGGGCCTCTTTGGAACGGCCTTCTTCCGTGCCAGTGCCTGGCGGATGGAAGTCCCAGGAACCTGGGTTAAATCCAGCTCTGACCCTGTAGGTCTGTGTGCGTTTGTTCCCACACTTTGTAAGCTCCTTAACCTCAGCCTATCTAGTCTTTGGGTCCCTTTTCCATACAATGGGCATCATAACCAATGGTGGGCACCACCCAGCATGCTGGGGTGAAGGGGCTGCCAAGTGCAATGACATCAGGGCCTTTTCTCCCAAGGAGACTTCCTACCTTCCTCTGCCCTCTTGCTCCCTGGCTGAGAGGCACTGTCAGAAAAAGCCTTGAGGGCCTGGCTGGTGTGGCTCAATGGTCATTGAGTGTTGACCTATGAACCAGTAGGTCAAAGTTCGATTCCCAGTCAGGGCCCATGCCCAGATTGGGGGTTCAATCTCCAGTAAGGGATATTAAGGAGGCGGCCCATCCATAATTCCCTCTCATCATTGATGTTTCTCTCTCTCTCTCCCTCTCCCTTCCTTCTCTTAAATCAATATATGTATATAATTTGTTAAAAAAGAAAAAGGCACTAAGATTACACCTGGACCTCCCTCGTTCCTCACTGCCTCCCTTGTGCAGTTCGCACAAATTATCCCAGACGGACCATCCTCTCCTGACACGTGTGCTCTCTCCTTCTCCTCCCTGAGGGTGCCATCTGCAGACACCACTTGGCCTCGGCTGCCCCCACATTGGCCTCAGCAAATCCAGCCTCTCCCCTCCCTTCCTTCCCTGTCTTGCTTCCCATTCTCATTGCAGCCACAGCCCGGACTTTGCCAGCACCGAGCTCCCTCCCTGGCGGAGATCCGCAGTCTTGGCACCCTCTTCTCGCTGCCTGTCCAGCTCCACTTGATGGCCCGTCCTCACCATCCAATCGGGGGGAGCAGACAGGTGTCATCTAGGCCCCCAAAGGGGCGCCCTTCCCAGCCATCCACCGACAGCCACCGGAGCTCCTTCGTGACCTGAGCTCCTACCCCATCCCATGCCGGGCACCGAGGGGGCACCGCCTCTGCTCTTAGGAGAGGGCTGTGCTGAGGGCAGAGGCCTGAGGAAGGACGTGCTTCGGGGAAGGGTCCTAGGCTTCGCCCACTTGGACTCGAGGTATTGGTGAGGGGAGGGGGGGTGTTGGCTGCAGGCAGGAGGGCCTTAGACGTGAGGAGTTGTGCGGTGGTAGCCCCAGTACAGACAGGAAGGAGGTGGAAGTCAGGAGCCGAAGAGAACCCCGAAGCTCGCTGACTGGCTGGCCTGAGGGGAGCGATGGAGCCAGCTGTCCGAGATGTGTGGCCCCGGGCGGCTGGGTCAGGAGGCCATGGTGCATCCGTTATGTCTCTGTTCCACTAGCTTTTGCCCAGCAATAGCAGAGTCTCGGCTTGCTATGCGGCTGCAAAGGAAGCAGTCTCTCCCTTGGGGAGGTACAGAGCACACTGATGGCTCTGTCTCCTCCCCAGGGTCCCCCCTCACCACACACAAGCTCTGCCACCAGGAGACCCGCTGCCTGGCTGTCTCCAGGCCCCACCGCTGTTCCCCTGCGGAGCCAGGCCCGGACAGATGGGACAAACCGTGCGAGTCCAGCCCCTCTCTCCGGAAGCCCTGGTACCCTCCGTCTGTCCGGCCTCTGCTCTGTCTACACAATAGCAGAAGGAGGCCCGCCCTTTCCTGTGGGCTGTCCCCGCACGCCCCGTCCTCAGTCCTCCGCGCCTTCCTGCTCCCGTCCCCCAGGCCCTCCCCCCGTGCTCTTCCTGGGAGGGGGCGCAGTGGTGGGGACTTCATCCATGTTCACCCACCTTCTGGGCAAGATGTGCTGCCACTGTGGGCCCCGGGCTTGTCCCCACAGAGGTCTGCGTGGCAGCCTCCCTGTGACGGGCCGTCCCTGACCCAGAAGACACAACGGGAAGGGGATGGGAGGGAAACGCCTCAGGAATGCCAGGAGGGGGACGCGCTGTGGGCAGAGAGAGGGAGGGGGTGTTGGGTCAGGCTCTGCCCTGAGGGACACAGAACACATTTGGAAGTGGTGTCTTTGGCCACCTTTCACTGGCTCCTTCCTCCCCATTCCTGACGATCCTCCTGCTGTTGCTAGATAATCGTGTTTCCCCTTCCCCTTCCATTTTATAGGTATTTTGAGCACCCCAGGCTCTATCTGTAGTATCGTTGAGGTGGGGTGTTTTCTTTTTTACCTCCTTCCTGCAGGATTCTTCCCCTGACCATACATACCCTCAGCTAAGGTCACGTTCTGGAGGGCAGCCGCTTACACTTTCCACCCCGGCAGAGCCGTGGGAGGCAGGGGAAGCACGGAGAACCAGGAAGGGTGCCCGGTGAGCTCACAGAGCTGGTCCCACCCTGAGGTGTCCCCTCCATGTCCGCCGCCTCCCCTGGGCTCCGAGTTCCCAAGGGGCGGCTGTGCCCCTCTCCACGTCTCAACACAGCAGGCCCCGCAAACACAGGGGGCAGAAAATGACAAAGGAGCCTTCCACTCCTAACAGACTTCGTGCCATGAAAACCAGGGCCCTGGGGACTGGTAGGCAGATCGCGGCACATCCAGCCACAGAGCACGACACAGCTGTGGACAGCGAGACAGAGGGAGGCTGATTTGTTAACTGAGAAAAAAGAAAAGCACAGGAAGAGAACGAGCACGAGAGGAAGGCTGGTGTGTGCATCGAAGTCTCTCCAAGTGTATGTATAAGACCCTGGGAACAGAGGTGCCTTGGAGAGAAAGGACATGAGGGGGGGAAGGGAACCCTGCCTTTTCATGGTCTGTCCTTCTCTACGACATGAATATTTGCATGCGTAGGTAAGAGTTTTATAAAGCTTTTTCAGAAAAGCAGTATTTTTTTAAATTATAAAAGCAAAAATAAATAATAAGCAAGTGAGGGGACAGGAAGCACACAGGAAGACACCCCAGGCTTATCACAGCGCAGGGAGGAACCCTGGGGCGCTCCCGGGTGGGGGTGCGGGTGGGGGGTGGGGGTGGGGGAATAGGCCACAGAGGCAGCACGTGGGCCGAGTTACTCAGCGCTATTGAAAAAGAGTCTTATCCTTAAGAAGGAGGCAAATGTTTTCTCCCAGTTACTAGGAAAGGTGCTTCGAACCAAGAGATGGCCTCTGCGTCCAGTCCCTGAAGTCATTCCTCCCTCCTGCAGCCCCACTTCCAGCTCTGCTTTGCCTGCTCACTCATGCTCCCTCTCTCCTCTTCCCCTCCAGGAACTTCGAGATAACTCCTGCCTCTGCGAATAGGGAGCTTTTCTCTTAGTCTCTCTGTGGTTAGGGTTAGGGTTAAGATTAGGGTGAGGGTGAGGGTCAGGATCGCCCTCGTCTTTGATGTTTGTGTTCACTGTGGTTAGGAGTTAGTTTACAAGCAGTCAGCACTTCCTTTTTTTTTTTTTTTTTTTTTTCATATATATATTTTATTGATTTTTTACAGAGAGGAGGAGAGAGGGATAGAGAGCTAGAAACATTGATGAGAGAGAAACATCAACCAGCTGCCTCTTGCACACCCCCTACCGGGGATGTGCCCGCAACCAATGTACATGCCCTTGACCGGAATCGAACCTGGGACCTTTCAGTCGGCAGACCGACGCTCTACCACTGAGCCAAACCGGTTTCAGCAGTCAGCACTTCTTGTCCTCCAACTTCAAACCCTTCCTTTCCGTATTGTGGCATTTACTCAAAGACCTCGCTCATATAAAGTCACCTTTCTTAAAAAAAATTTGATTTTAGAGAGAGAGGAAAGCAGAGGGAGAGAGAAACATTGATGAGAGAGAAGCATCAATTGACTCCCTCCTGAGAATCGAGCCTGCAGCCCAGGCACGTGCCCTGAACAGGAATCGAACTGGCGACCCCGGTACATGGGATGATGCTCAACCAACTAAACCACCCTGGCCAAGGCCGGTCCCTTTCCTTGTCAACTGGCTCGTGTATACACATCTTATTTCCACAATTAAATGGTAAGTTTCCAGGGAGCAGGGAGCTATTTTACCCTCGGAGGACTCGGCACAACACTGGACATGTTGGCGAAGCTCTGTAAGAACTGGTTATTAATAAAATAGACCATTTATTGAGCATCTACCAGGCACATTATTGCATTCTCTTTTGTTCTTTTTCTACCTATAGGGGTGACAGACAGGATAAGCCCTTCGGCTCTGTTTGGCTATATGTGCTTTAAAAATAAATGATAGACTTCCTCCTTTTCAAATGGTGATTTTCCCTAGGTAACTCATTTAAATATAATTTTTCCTTAAAAGTGGCCTGGAGACGGAGCTCCGAGAGGTTCAGTAACCAGTCCCTGTTCACACAGGCCTCAGCGGCACAGCCAGCCTATCTGACCGCGCCCAAAGGCCCTGAGCTTCCCAGGGTGCTGGGCGGATTGAAACAAGAAGGGCCCCTGCAGGGATAAAAGGGATAAGCCTCTGTGGTTTCCTCCCCCCCTCCAGCTCCCCTGGTGCCAGTCACCTCCACGAGATCTCGGCTTTTCTGCTCAGCATTGAAGTGAGATCGCGGGCCTATGCTCTGGTTCTGCTCATTCCTCTCGAGCAAGTTGAAGGAAGCCGGCTTCGGATCTACGGGTAAACTTTTCATGGAGACCAGCTGTCAGGATGCAGGGCCTCTTCACTCACTCAGCCAACCATGCTTACCGTGGACTCGTGAATAGAGGGGTGGGCAAGACAAAACCCCTGTCCAGGAGCTGCTGACAGGGAGCATCGACTTTGGGGGAAATATACATAAACATACAAATAAAGAAGATAGTTTCAGCTCGGCCGGCTGGCATAGCTCAGTGGTTGAGCATCAACCTATGAACCAGGAGGTCACGGTTCAATTCCACGTCAGAAGTTTCTGGCTTGGTCTCCGTAGGGGATGTGAGGGAGGCAGCCAATCAATGATTTTCTCTCATCATTGATGTGTTTATCTCTCTCTTCCTCTCACTCTCCCTTCCACTCTGAAATCAATAGAAATATATTTTTTAAAAAATTGCAGAGGTTATTTGAGGCCTAGGTTATTAGATTATTAGGCTCTAGGAGAACTAAAAAAAAAAAAAAAAAAAAAAGGAAGATAATTTCAGAAAGTGATAACACTGTGAAGAAAATAGACCCCAGGCCCAGTATAAAGCATGACAGTGTGGCCATGGCAGAGGCAGCGGGAAGGGAACTCTGGGTACTTAGATAAGGTGTCAGGATGGCCTTGGCAGTCCAGCCGTGACCCATGTCATGAGAAGCCAGCCATGCAAAGACCTCATGGGAGAGCTGCAGGAAGAGGGAACAGCAGGGATGCGGGAGTGAGCTTGGTGTGTCTGAGGGGCAAAGCCGGTTGGCTGGAGCGGAGTGAACAAGAAGGTAAGCGAGGAAGGTGAGTGCCAGGGCCACAGGGAGGAGGCTGTGTGTTCCTGTCACTGAGCGCGTCCCTGTAGAACGTGGAGCAGTGTGGGTGAGGGAACCTGGGAGGCCTCCGCCATGTGAGGTGTAGGGAGGCTCCGATTGTACGTTAAGCACACGCTAGGACTTCCACCACACAGTCCCGCCCTGCCTCTGTACAGCAGCTGATTTTTAAAAAATAAATAAAAGCAAAGTTATGAAAGAGCCTGAGAGATGATTCCAGAGCCCACTCCATCCACTTCAAGAGGCACTACGGAGCCCTAGCCAACTTGGCTCAGTGGATAGAGCATTGGCCTAAGGACTGAAGAAGGGTCCCAGGTTCGATTCTGGTCAAGGGCATGTATCTTGGTTGCAGACTCAATCTTTGGTCCCGGTCAGGGTGTGTGGGGGAGGCAACCAATCAATGTGTCTTTCTCACATTGATGTTCCTCTCTCTCTCTCTGTCTCTCTCCCTCCCTTCCACTCTCTCTTAAAAATCAATGGGAAAATATTCTCAGGTGAGGATTAACAACAACAACAAAACAGAACAGAAAGAAAAAAAGAAAAAAAAAAGAGGAGCTACCGAACTACAGTTTTTCTAGAGAAAAGAGAGGGAGCAATTTGTATCCAAATTGTACCAGGAAGAGGAGTGAGTGCAGGAGGGCTTCCCATCTTCACGCAGCCCTGCTTCCAAAGAGCAGCACCTCCCCTGCGCCCTGCACCCTTTCTGTGGGAAGGTGGGGAGGCCTTGGAGTTTGAAAGGGGAAACAAAACAACGGTGGCCAGTTTACTCCTCGTTTCCCATCGATTGTATCATCGACTCCACGGAGGAACAAGCCGCTTCATGGTTCTGAACAAGTTGTCCTAGTGTGAGAGGGCTCATCTGGAGTTACTTAAAAGAAAAAAATCCAACTTAACCAATGGCTGTGGCCGTGCTCAGCAACCACACGCCTGGAGGAATGGGCGTTGCCTGCAAGTGCCCAGGCCCTGCCAACAGCAAACTGGAATCAAGCGGTCCTTTAAGGACAAGCCAGAGCAACCACATCCTAAAGGCAAGCTCATTATCGGGGCCTGGCTTCCGGGGCATGACTGTCCCGGGCGCCAGAGGAGTCCCGGGGCTGACAGGACTTTCCAGAGTATCATTCCAAAGAGTGAGAGGAGAAAAAAAAAAAAAAGTGAGAGGAGAAGACATGCAACATCTTCCCATTTCCTTTTCTCTGCAGCAGAGAAGACATACCTACGTCCTTTGTTCCCCCCCCACTGGATGCTATTTAAAAACAAACAAACATATTTTTATTGACTTCAGAGACGGAGAAATGAAAATATGTGAAAGTAGATAATTAGGGAGGGAAGTGATTGGAATAAACATTATAAAGTCCTTGTCATTCAAGAAGAAGTTAAGTATATTAACTTAACCTTTGGTATGTTCATTATATGTGCTAAAAATGTTTAGATTAACTACTAAAAAATAAATAGGATGTAGTTCCCAAACAAGATTATAATCAATCCATAAAAAAAGACAGGATAGGGAGAGAAAGAAAAATGCAAAGTATCATAAATAAGATAGTAGAAATAATTTAAATGTGTCAGTAAGTACAAATATACATAAATGGGTTATATGTTCCAGAAAAAAAAGACAAATTGTCAAACTGGATTTTTAAGAGAAACTCAGCAATAATCTGACAAGAGACCATTTAGGTTCCAACAAAGGATAAGAAAGAACAGGCATACATCAGATTAAATCTGCTATAACTAATAACCAGTGCCTTGCTACCATAGCTCAGAGGTTGAGCATGGACCTATGAACTAGGAGGTCACAGTTCTATATGTAATAAGGAAGATGTGCAGAAATTACAACAGAATCAAGAAAGCCACAAGTTGGGTTTTTTAAAACACACACACACATTAACATCTTTAGCAAAACTTAAAAAAAAAAACACCAAAATTTAAAAAGGTAAAATTATAGATGCAGATATTTGAAAAATAGGAGATACTCAACTTGGTCAAAAGGGACAATAAAGGGATTTGTTTGGAAGATAAATCGGCAGCTGGGCAAGGACAGGAGAAAAAGAGAGCAGATAGAAGTCCTGGCAGAGTTAGCAGAGCTGAAAAAGTTGAATCCTGAGCCAGTGGTGGAAATAGCCCGGGACACACCAATTTACGTTGCATAATCCCCAGAAGCACAGGTGGACTTCCCCTTGGGATTGGGAGTGAAAGGAGGGTTCTGAAGGGTTGAGGGTCTGTTAAATATGCTCACCTATAGTCATTTTGTTAAGATCAAGCATGTCAAACTTGTGGCCCACGGGCCACATGCAGACTACAATGAATATTTTTGTGGCTCAGCCACTATAATGGTATGTAAAAAACATTTTAATAAAAATTCTGTAACTTAATTTTTATAATATCCTGTTATCCATAATTATTAGTGATGAACCACAGCATTCGATAATGACTGATTACTATAATTAGGTTGTATTCATTTCCCTTATGCACCATTTCTCTCCACTAATACTAGCAGCAAATGTTTTAGCAGCCCATTGTCAAATCATTAGTCTTGGACTGACTTGTTTGGTGTGTGTAACAGGAAATATTTCGCTTTCGGAGAACAAGAAAAATAGGTTTATTTGCATTATGTTTATTAATTTGTGCAGTTATTCAGTGTCTGGTAAGTTGATGTTCAAGGAAAAATATTAATTTTATTAAAATGTTCTATTATTTTGTTAGAGATTACTCACTTATTTCAGCCCTTTGTATTCAGCATGTCTCAATAAATAAACCTACATTTCTATGAAAATTGAAGATTTTTTTTGAGGCCCATATAAACTTAAATCTTGTTTACGTGGCCCGTGTTAGCCTTTGAGTTTGACATGCTTGGTTTAGATGATACATATACTTATCATTTTCTTTGATTTATAGCTTTTGCTGCACTTCAGACTGTCCATATGGGATCATTTCCTTCCTATTTGGGCAACAGTTCTTGAATTAAAATGTTTTCCATTTCACCCTTTTTTGATAAATATTTTTATTTATTTCAGAGAAGTGGAGACACAGAAACATCAATGATAGAGAATCATTGATTGGCTGCCTCCTCCACACCTCACACTGGGGATTGAGCCCACACCCAGGGCATGTAACCTGACTGGGGAATCGAACTATGACCTTGTGATTCATGAGTTGATGCTCAACCATTGAGCCACACCAGTCCAGGCTCACCTTTGTTCTTGATGGTTTGGTTAAATACAGAGTTCTAGGTTCACAGTTAACTTTTCATAGCATTTGAAGATATATTTCACTGTCTTCTGGCTTATATAGTTGGTGAGAAGTCAGCTGTCAATCTAATTGTCTTTTCTTCCTGGATGCTTCCAAGACCTGTTCTAAGGTTTCGCCATGATGTGTCTAGAAATGGACTTATTTATCCTGCTTGGGACAGGATTACTATTGTAAGCACTCTGATTAAAGCTTGAGCCTTTGCCTAATGTTATCTTGGAAGGTGCTGTGTGAGACAGTGTACCCTACCAGGACGGGAAAGGTTCTTGGACAGCCCGAAAGGTAGGGTTCAGGCAGTGATGGCAATGTTGGTCAGGGTGTTTCATTCATTTGCTCTCAGTGAAAGGAAGGCTCAGTTTCAGTAAAACACATAATCTCCAGCACATTCTAAGGTGGAACCAAGCAGATCCTCACGTCCCACCCTTGCAGGACTCTCGATCTGGTGAGAGAATCGTTACACGTGGTGCTGGGAAGCCCCCTCAGAACCAGCAGGGACCACATGGGCCAGGAAGGACCAGAAACGAGTTGAAGCAGGAGAGCCCTGGCCCATCTTGCCCCTTTTTCACTTCGTAGAATCTGAGTCACCGGGTCGCTTTTCTCGGTAGCTAAATAAAGAAACACTTCTGAGACCAAATAAGCCCACTTACTCTGTTTAACAAAGTATTTTATTCAAAAGCTTCTCAGCACCATCTAGTTGTCAGAAAGCATGGGTCTCACCTTTTCCTGCCCACCCAGCTCCCAGTTCCAGAGGCAGAAGTTGAACCGTTGGCCAGAGCACCTCCTAACCGCTGTAGTTCAGACCAGGATAAGGCGTGGGCTGTTCTCTCACTCAGCTTTCTCGAAGCCCCTGTGACTCAAGCCGAGCCGTGGCCCCCCCAGTTCAGAACAACAGGAAGGAGTCATGTTGGACTGGATCAACCTCCCATCCTGGGCTACTAGAGACGTAACATTCCCTTGAGAAAACGGAATTCAGTGACTGCCACCTGGGAGGGACGGTCATACTGTCAGGCAGCATGCAGTTCTGAGAGCTCAAATCATAGGGTAACCCTCCCCCAACTCTACTCTAGGAACAAGGACAAACAGGTCCGTCTCCCGCCGTGCTCCTCAACTGCTCATCCTCTCCTGTCTTACAGAGGTGGACACAGAACCAAACCTTTTTGACAGAGTTAAGACACACAATTACATCGGATTAAAATGCGAAGAGATCCTGAGCTGCTGGAGATGAGGAGAACAGATAGTGTGACCCGGTCTTTCCCTTTATTTTCTTTAAGAATATTTGTTTCAACAGAAAGCACTTCCCCGAGAGGTTCCTGGAGGAGACATCCAAGGGCCTGACAGTGTCCCGTGGGAGCGCACGGCCGCCTGTGTGGCTCCAGCTCCAGTTCCCGGATCTGTCCTTGGCGGCTGCTCCAGGTGCCGCGGGAGGAGGGAGAACTGGAGGCGCCGTCACTTGGCCAAAGCCCCCATGGGGTCCCAGGCGGGCAGGACCTCAGGCTCCTGCTCCAGCACAGCTAGCACCTCTTCAGGGACATGCTTCCGGTCCACCACCACTTCGTAGACAAATTCGGAGAACCACTCGTCAGTCATGCACAGGTAACCTGGAGGAGAAGCCTCATGAGTCCAGAGGGCAAAGGTCAAGTAGCAGAAACCATGTGGGCACTATAAAGGAGCCTTTTCACAAAATGGCATCTGTACCGTGTTTTGCTTTCCCAGTCATAATCTCACCGAATCTAAGTCTTATTAGCAACTCGGTGAAGCAGACAGGACAGCATGGCTCTGCTTTTACCAATTAGGAGTCCGGGGCTCGGAGCAGCTAAGTGGCGTGTCCAGCCACACAGGGGAGACTCAGAGCTGGGCTGGGCCCTCAGGCAGCTACCAGGTCCTGTGCTGGTGCGCCGCCCAGACTGCCTCCCTGAAGGGGATCGGGTGCCCCCAGAGGGCAGCTGGAAGTGCTTCTTGCTCACACAGCCGCACTGAGGGGCTCATTCTCTGGGTCAGGAGGGCAAGCACACCAGGGCCATTCCTCCCCTCCCCTCCTCTCAGCATCACCGGCTGTCCTCCTCCCTCCCTATCCCACCACAACCATGAGGGGTCATGGCATCGTTCCCAAGCAGCCACTCATGTGCAGATGACACTCTAGGAATCGACCAGTAACACCGGCCTCACTGTCCTGGAGGAAGCCTGTGACAGGAGCAGGCAGCACTGGGAGACTGGGACAGCTGCGCACCCTCTCTTCCCTTCTGTGGATCTCTCTGTGGGCGGGACTCCAGAGACACACTGAACGGACATCCGGCTGAGAGCTGGGCTGAGAGAAAAGGAGGTGCCCGTAGGGATTCATCCTGGAGACCCCGTCCCTTAGGAAGATGGACCTGTATCTCAGGTTCCACCAGGACAGCACCAATTAACCTTCAGAAGCACACCTCCAACAGAGTTAAATGGGGGAGTGCTTCACCCAAGTAATTGGTAATATAAAGAGGAAAATTAAAGCGATAGGTACAGGGCACTGCATGAGCCTCTGCACCCAAGGACTCAGGAACTAGCGGCCGCCACCACCACCATCCTCTGGCCCTGGCTGGCCCCTACGCTACTCCAGACACGAGCCAATTTTCTCAGAAAGGGTTTGAGCAGATCCAGGTCTGTGCTGATCAGCTCTCACTACGCAGGACGGAGAGAAAGGGAGACGATGACGGCTTTTCTCCCGCGGCGTCCTCCCGCGCAGCAGGTCTCCAAGGTCCGTGCCCAGGACCCTGGAGAACCCAAACAGCGTGTGCGTGGGTTACAACTACTGACATTTACCATAACAGAAATTAAACGGAAAGCTTAAACATACTAATGCATATAAAAATAAGAATTTAAGAAGTATAAATACAAACAACACATTTTTAGGAAAAATAATTATATTCACCAAAATAAAATAAACTTTAGCTAGAATAGTGGTACTGTTTTATACTGTAATGTCTAGCTTCGCTGCAGACAGCTGGATTCTTGTCTCTCTGCCTTCTGTCCTCGGTCTGCTGTTCTGGTCGAAGCTGATGGAGAAAATCTGACCCACACAGAGGAGAGGGAAGACCTTGCAGACCCCCTGTAAGGGTCCGCAGACCATGCCCTGAGAACGGCTGCTCTACAAGCAAGACTGTTTTAAATCATTAAAAGCGACATGATGGCAAGTCTAATTTTGTAAGCTAGATGCTGTGACCAAGGACGTGATTCAATGGAAAACACAGCTGCTTTGTGAGGTCAACTACATCCAGCTCTTTTGGCCTCTGACAGAAGGCAAAAAGGCCAGCTCATCCTGATGTGGCTCCGCGTGTCCATCCTCAGCAGATACCCTGGAGGGAGCTCGCGGGCTCAGGCCTGGCCAGGTAAGGGACGCACCCTGCTCCCTGACACCAGCCTCCTGACCCAGGGCCCGTCCCTCAGCTGGAGACAGGGCCGGGGGCACGCACAGACACTGGAGCCCGTGCCGCTTCTGGTTTCTGTCTTTGTCCTATTTCCAGAGTCCCTGGCTTTGCTTGTGTCAGTCAGTCAGTCAGTCAGGACCTGGCCCTTCCATCCCATCACCTAAGCTACTGCCACTGAGCTCTAGCAACCAAAGCCAGTCCAACCAACCCGCACCGTTTCTCACTGCATCTCAGGGAACTGCCGAGAAACTCGGCATCTGCCTTCCCGACGGGGAGCTTCCAGGGGGCAGGAGACCGGATCACTAAGCACTACACTGGGCCGTCCTCCCCTTACCACATGCCGGCTGAACGAATCCTCAGAGGAGGGACGGGGCAGAGCCGTGTAATAAAGTTCTGTGTCCTTATGACAATGCTATCACCGCGCCATCAAATGAGCCTCCGGAGAACACACAGAGAAAATGGACAGCAAGTACATCTACACATCTTGTTCCAGAAGCCGATCAGATTAAGTCCTGAAAATTAAAACTCCTATCAATCGCAATCCTCCCTTTCAGTGTCGCCGCCGAGAGGACCTGCCGTGATTAGTCTCTCTCTGCAGGATATGAGTTCTCCGGGGCCCACAGAAACCTCAGAGTCTAGGGGGCTGCCAAGTAATTGCGGTCCGAGCAGATAGTGAGCGTGCGGCTGCTGTAGCTGTTGATGCCGCGTGTCTGGGGGCTGGACAGAGGAGATTGGGATCAGTGTGTCTGAGAGCCCAGTGAGTGCTGTGTGAGGCGCAGCAAAGGGCCGGCTCAGGCAGCTTTGAAGTGGCCGTTTTATCCAAGGAAAGTTTCAGCTTCTAACCCATCAGCCCTCTGGCCATCAGAAAAAGGAAAATCTGCTGCAGGGACCCCAAGGGGGCATTTAGGGAAACAAACAGATAAATGGGGAAAGGAAGTCAGCTTTAGGAACTAAGGAGAAATTAAATTCTGTTTGAACTTTAATGTCTTGTTTACACACAAGGAGAAGTCAGATGAATGAACAGTCCCGCAGAGAAAGGCAATGTATAATTTTATACAGGGCAGCCTCTGACTGTACGGGAGAAACAGGGCCTGTGAAGGAGGCTCTGGAACCGTCAGGCCAAGTTCACGCGGCCGCAGAATGTTTCCGATGGGTGAGGGTAAGAGAAAGTTTAACCTGGGGGCGCCTGCACCAGATTTCTCTCTTCCTTTCCTTGGCTCCTCGGAGAGGGTGTTTTCTAGTGGCCAGAGAGAGGGCTCACAGGCCAGAGGCTGCAACTTTCCTCACATCAGTGGCCACGTTAGCTCAGAAAACAGCTACCAGAAGCGTAAGACTAGATTAAGATGACAAATATATTAAATATTATCACTTATAAATTAAGACATATTTTACATATTTCCTGACTTTGTTCTAGGCAGCATTTCACCCCACTAACAAACTATCTGTGGGTGAGTTTGTTGTGGCGGCGTTTTTGTAAAAGGGGTGAGATAAAATCGAGCCTCTGTTCCGCTCTGATGGATCTGCCAGGAGGCATGGACTTAAGGAAGCCGCACTCCTGAGGCCTCATTAAGTCACCGCCAATCTCACACCAGATCGAGATAACTCCGGTCTGAAGAAAGGTTTCCAGACCAGAAAGCAAAATCCTCACTGACACTTATGTCACATTTTAAACTTCCTAAAAAACAGTGAGAAACCACTCGACAGAACATTAGTCATTTGAAATGACATTGTGGTGACTATGCAGTAAATATGGGAAAATGTTTAAAAGTGATAAAAGTAAAGAACATAAAATACAGCATATCTTCTATTATTACAACTATGTTACAAAATGAGACATTTGGGGGCATAAAAAATAAAAATTATAATTTTATACAAGAGGGTGGGTGATTTCCCTCCCCCTCTAAATATCTGGAATGTTTTATTGCCTTTTTAGCTTTTAAAGATTACCCAAATAATTCATGCTCATTATAAATAATTTTGGAAACATGGGAGAAGGAGGAAGAGGAGAAGGAAGAAGAGGAGCAGGAGAAACAGGTAGATGAGAAAGAGAAGACAAATGTAAATTTTAAAACTGCCTACAATCCCTCAATAAGTCCTCTTCCAACTTTACACAAATCTTGGATAGTTTCTGCATGTAGACTCTATAAATCTAATAAAAATGAGATATATGCACTCTTTAATTACAAAGTATCACATGTGCTATTTTCCAATATTGCTCTTTTCATGTTGATTTTAAAAAAAAGTGCTAGTTTATCCATTTGCATCATAATGTCTAGGTGCTGAATTTATATGGGTAATCAGAAATGTACATCAATCCTCTGCTGCTGGAATCTAGATTGCTCTTTCATGCTTAAGATAACACTGCTGTAAATATTTTGTAACTAAATCTTTGTTACAAACTCTATTATAATAATGATTGCAAACATTTTTCCAGTTATGTCATTTGTCTTCTAATTTAGCTTATCATATCTTCGAATCTACTAAACCTTTTTATTTTTATGAAGTCAAACTTATGAATTTTTTCCTTTATGGCTTCCAAATTTGGTATTGTATAAACATTTTTCTGCTATGATAATGAAAAAATAAGATGAAAAAAAATAGGCTGAGCGGTAAGAAAACATTAGAAACACAGACTCAATGAAAAACTCATCATTCACTAAGGCCTCAACACAGTCTAGCCCCTAATTATGAACATACACAATTTTAACAGATAACTAAGTAGTGACAATTTATCAACCACTTCTGTTAGGCACCTGCTGCCCTGATACCTCACATTTATTTAGAGCAGCGATTTTCAACTGATGTGCCACAAGAATTTTTAGAACATGCAATATCTGGCAACTACTAAATCATCAACCCGTGTGCCGCAGCACACGTATGTTTTAAAAATTCTTGTGGTATACACCAGTTGAAAATCGCTGACCCACAGTAGTATGTTGTAAATATGTAAAATGGCACAATCCCTATGGAATGGCATTTTGCAATATCTAGAAAAATTTCTAATGTATTATTTACCCTTTATATTAAGTAATGCCATTTCTGGGACTTCATCCTACAGACACATAGTACTTGCACGCACACAATATAAAATATGCATTATGTATTTATTTTCCCACAATGACAGTACTTATTTAGCTCTACTATGTGTCAGGCACTATTCTCAGCACTGTGTGTATATATAAATATATAAATTCACTGCAAGACTGTTTGTATCAGTTCTATTAACGCAGGAACCGGTTAAATAAACTATGGTACATCCAGACAATGGATGGTGATGGAGCTGCAGGGGCTGGAAATGTCCTGATAAGGAAACTCCGGGACATGCCGTGTAAGTGAAGTGAAAGCAAGACGCAAAGCAGGGTATAAGGAATGCTACCTTTGTGCACTAACACACTGAAGAGATGTAAGAGAAAGGAACAGAAATGGTAGCCTGAAAGAAGAGAAGGAAACAAGATTCCTCTTTATATATGTTCTCATATTTTGATTTTGGAATTTCATTAAATGTAAATATTAATTGTACTATTTATTAAATGTATTTTATTATTTATTAAATGTATTACACTTTAGAAAAGCAACACACACACACACACACACACACACTTTACGATACAGTTTCATACCCACGATCCTTGTTTTGATTTTAAACCTCACAACATAATAAGGCAGGCAGAGTTGTGTGAAGTCACGCAGCCACTAAGTAAAGCCCACACCGAAATCCAGTCTTAACTTCAAATTCAGTCTTTTTCATGGGGCTCAGCTTCCTCCAACAGGACACTCACCATCAGAGAGGCGGCCAGCTGTGGCTTTGGCACCAGGTAACAGCATGGGACCCAGCTTAGGCGCCTACCTGTTCGGAACCAGTTCATCTGCTCACACCCCCATATCAATGGCCATGTGCCTAGTTCCTATAGGGTCTGTTCAGGACATCATCTGTCTCTTTAAGTCAGAGATGCCAAGTGCATGTATTCAGAAGAATGGAGAACAGCATGGGCCAGATGCTAACCGCCCAAAAACCACCCACAACCAAAGGAAGGAAACCAAAATCCCCACTTAGGAGACAGACATTTGGACAGTGATCTGAGAAGGGGGTCCTTTTTCCTCCAGAGTAAACACGAAAGGATGTGGTGAGGACACAGCTCATGCTCCTGCACCTGCTGATAACATCCTTAGCGCTGGATATGAACCGTGGCCTCTTTCTGAAATAAGTTAGAGAAGGTACTGTCTCCTGTAAATGTACTGGGAGGAAGGCAGGGTGGAGAGTGTGGCAAGGAAAGAGAGAAGCTTTGGTTTGTGGGCTGTGCTTCTTTAAACCATCACACCACAACGAAGTTCAGCAGGAGAAGCTGCACTTCCTGAAGACTGTCCCCCTTGG
This sequence comes from Pipistrellus kuhlii, assembly GCF_014108245.1. Lineage (NCBI taxonomy): Eukaryota > Metazoa > Chordata > Mammalia > Chiroptera > Vespertilionidae > Pipistrellus > Pipistrellus kuhlii. The sequence goes on along the minus strand of NW_023425539.1, from coordinate 2,702,258 downwards.
CTGAGGAGGGGAGGCGACACCCCAGTCTGAATTCCCCTCTTCCTGGGCCAGGGGCACAATCCGGGCAAGTCTGACAACAGTAACAACGATAGCTAATGTTTTGGGCACTTCTTATATGTCTGGCACAGTTATCACAACAACGGAGGTAGGTACGATTATTGTCCCCGTTTATAAAAATTTTTATTTTTTGTTAATCATCTCCTGAGGATATTTTTTCCACTGACTTTTTTAGATAGTGGAAGGAAGGGGGAGAGACAGAAAGAAACATTGATGTGAGAGAGACACATTGATTGGTTGCCTCCCACACACACCCCGACCAGGGCCAGAAATCAGGCCGTAATCAAGGTACATGCCCTTGACCGGAATCGAACCCAGAACCTTCAGTACGAGGACTGATGCTCTATTCACTGGGTCAAACCGGCCGGGCCATTACCCCCTTTTTATAGCCAGGGAAACTAAGGCTTAGACAGACTCAATGCCATGACCAAGGCTATCCAGATAAAAGGAATTGCCAGGATGTGTATCATTGTAGTTTGGCTCTATGCTTTAAAGTCCCTAATCTTCTCAAACCCATGCACACACAGCTTGGAGACAATGTGGTGAAAAGAACACATCCTCTCTACAGGAAAAAGCAATACACACACACCAATCTGAGTGGGAGGGGATTTCTCCCTGAAACTGATGCCTGGTTTCAGGTCTCTTCCCAGTTGCCTCCTCTCCTAGTCAGTAACCCTCGCCTAGTCACGCCATTTGATAAGAAAGCAGCAGTCAATCTGAGAGCACATGCTTCCTGCTCCACTCACACTATTCTTTTTTTTTTTTTTTTATAATATATTTTATTGATTTTTTACAGAGAGGAAGGGAGAAAGATAGAGAGTTAGAAACATCGATGAGAGAGATACATTGACCAGCTGCCTCCTGCACAACCCCCACCGGGGATGTGCCCGCAACCAATGTACATGCCCTTGACCGGAATCGAACCCGGGACCTTTCAGTCCACAGACCGACGCTCTATCCACTGAGCCAAACCAGTTTCAGCTACTCACACTATTCTTAGCCCAGTCATGCAGGCTCTCGAGTGAATAAAAATGGAGATGAGCAGTCCCTCTGCAGGAGCAGTCCCGCTCAGGTACCCACGCTGGAAGGCAGCGGCACGTGTCCCAAGCCTGGAGAGGCAGGGAAACCCTGAGGTGATATGACAGATTTGTGTCCTGCCCTTTTCCAGGAAACCAGAAGCCTCTGCTTTTAGCTCATGTAATTTTCTCGTTTCAGCAGATTCAGCTCAACATTGTCTGTAAGTTACTATATTTGTGCTAGGAATCCAAAAACTGAATCTCAAACACATCTGCAAATAACCAGTCATCTTTTACAGGTAATATACATTTTTAGGGAACCTGCCTGTGTGAAATTAAGAAATCTGAATCGAAGGTCTGTTCCTTTATCCAATTTGAAATCTGTTTCTGGCATAATCTATAAACAAGTTACAAAATGCATAGTCAAGTATTTCAAGAAGCAGGGGAGGAAAGAAAACCACGTTGCTTGTTCAATATGTTAGATATGCATCCAATTTTCAGCCCTAAGGAATTAGCATTCACCAACATGAAGTAATCCAAAGGGTCCAGTAAGACAAGAATTAATTTCTCCTTTAATTTCAGCATGATCTGAATGATTTACTTAGTGGTCTCTGGACCGGTCATGAACATGACCAATGAGGAAAGACGAAAGCCAAGACTGGGTAGAGGGCAAGAATGCCCCGGAATCTCTCTTCTCTTTACCTCTAGCTTGTCTTGTTAATACTGCTTTTTTAGAAACCATCTTTTTTTTTTTTTTTTTACTGATTTCAGAGAGGCAGGGAGTGGGAGAAGATGAGAAATATCAATGATGAGAGAGAATCATGGATTGGCTTTCTCTTGCACGCCCCCTACTGAGGATCGAGCCCACAACCCGGGTATGTACCCTAACCAGTTCATGGGTGGATACTCAACCACTGAACCACAACAGCCACGCAGAAACCATCTATCTTAGCCTGCAGAAATCCCAAAGAGAATGGTAACAAACTATGAACAATGTTATCTATAAAAGCAAAATGCCAGCAATGCTGTTTAAGGTGGTCACGTCTTCCTAGAGAACACAAACAGAGGCTCTGCCTCAGGCGTGCTTGCCAATACCAGCCAGGATGACAGGCAGGAAGGCCTGCTGGGATAAACACACATCACCAGTATAATAACATGCTACACATGCTCCGAAGGCCAGGCCACGTGTGCCAACTAAATCAGATCATGTTTTCTTTCCTTCCTTCCTGTTAAGTCTTCATTACCAAGAAATATATGGGAATAATTTATTTTGACTTTGAACGAACTATTCCCTGCCCCCACTCAGTTCAATATCTTATCTCTTGGCTCTCTACTGAAATGCTTTGCTCTGTATAATCTCAGGCATGTTGGTTATTCAAAAAACAAAACAAAAAAATTACTTTACTCTAAACTGGATAGCTGCAGATTTCACCAGGAAAGATTACAGGCAGATCTTCGGGATCAAGACCTCAGCTCTTTCAGCATTCGGCCTTCTGTATCCACCAGTTCTGCACCCATCGATTCAACCATCAGCAGACAGAAAATATTTTGGGGGAGAAAGTGATGTTGTTGCTGATACAGTTAGGCATACAATGGTTGTGTCTGTATGAAACATGGACTTTCTTTTCTTGTCATTATTGCCTAAAGGTTTCAGTATAACAGATATTTACAAAGCATTTACACTATATTATGTACTAGTATATACTATCTAGAGATGATTTAAAGTATAAGGAGGGGGTGTGTAGGTTTTATGCAAAACGCCATTTTATATAAGGGACTTTTAACAGCTACAGATTTTGTTATTTGAGGGAGTCCTGGGACCAATTCCCTGAGGACACAGAGGGGCGACCGTAATAACAGAAAGAATTAGTTAGCAAAAACAAAAGTTGCACTGAGTTGGAGTAGAGAAGTACAGATGAATGGAAAGAAAATTAGCAGAGTGGCCAGAATCCTCTTTATTAAGAGTAGGTATTTAGGTGCAAAGTAATAAAAACAATAACTCACACTATTCAAAACACCAAGTATTTGCATGGCTTTACAAGTGTTTATCCTCTCTTAAATGGACCTCAATGCCATCTACAAACTCAGTGACTATTAAAGATAGAAATATGTTACAGAAGCAAGCCAACTGATCCAGGCTCATCTAAACAAATCGTAACTTAAGTCCTTTTCCTAGACACTAACTTCTTTAACAAACCCAAATACAGAGACCAAATTAAACCAAAATGAAATGAGCTATGAGGTTCATCTGAAGTAATACCTTACGTTTTGAAACGTTATAAATAAGAAATCACCAATTAAGAAATACGTTGCAGTCCAGCCAGGTGGCTCAGTCGGTTGGAGCATCGTCCTATGTACCAAAAAGGTTTTGATTCGAACCCCAGCCAGAACGCATGCAGGAGGCTACTGATGGATGTGATGTTTCTTACACGTTCATGTTTTGGGTTTTTTTTTTTTTTTTTTAATCTCTCTCTCTCTCTCTCTCTCTCAAATGAATAACCATATCTCAGGTGAGGATTAAAAGTTTTTTTCTAAGCAAAAAGTATACGTTGCACTCTAATACATAACAGTAATTTAACAAGCTCCATGGAATCACAGAATTACAGAAATCACAGAAGGGGGACATGCAAGTATCTTGATGAACAGAAATGCTCCAATAACGCTTGTGCTTCTTTACATATAAACACTGAGCTGCTGAGTTTCACAGCAGATCCCAGGGATAGTTAGCCAAAACCACCAATGACCATTTCATGGGGAGATAAAGACCTGGGACGACAGATGGCCTTAGGTTTTGGCCATCATATATAGGCCTTTGCCGCCCAGTCGCAGAATACTGTCAAGATCAAAACTCAAGTGAACAGGCTAAAACAGGAGTTTTCTCATTTAAATACTGAAGCTTCATCTGCTCGATTCTAGACCAGCACACTCCGCCTCTCCTCCACCTTTCTTTCACCTTTGGGAATCCTAATGCTCTGAGGAACATCTCTGGAAAAAATCACCGTTCTAAACACAGAGGGAGGTACAAGGCAAAGAGCTGCTGCGATCTCTATTTTCTTTTAAAGAAAACTTCCAAGTGTCTGGGAATCTCACGAGCTTCCCTATCACATCCTCCCAGGCTTCTATCTAGCCCAGTAAGCTGTGGTTCACGTGTTTTTCCTAGCCTGAATCCATTGGCTGAAAGTAAGGAATATGAAATCTGAAAAAGAACAGCTGCAAAGTAACACCAGCACATAGCACACACGCAAATACATGTGCACATGCATAATACTCTACAGTCGTCACCACTTTTGGTCTGAAACCCTAAAAATTAAAGCATAAAAGCTCCTTCAAAGGCTTTTACTTATTATGAAAAACAGTCTTTAAAAACATGGTTTCAAAAATTTGCCACAAAAAATTACCTTAAACTGTTAATGGTGATCTGTGGGTGGTACTATTAGAGATTTTTATATTTTTCTTTATATCTATCTATATATTTTTATTTTTCTACAAATCCTATGTTAGGTGTAGTTGGGTTGTTTTTTTTAAGTCTATCATTTTTATTATCATTTACTTAGAACTTCTGCCTGGGTTTTGATTTGTCAGAATAAAATAGTTCTAAACAGTAACCAAAACATTCTTTTCCTCTAGAAAAGAGGAAAAGACTCCGAGAGTCTCTAATAAATACCTAAAGTTTCTTGACAATCCTGCTTTCCCATTCAGAGGCTGACGTCTAGAGTTAGTGCAGCAGATGAAAATGCACCCAGTGCTATAGAGCAGTGTCCTGGCCAAGGGTACCCAGCCTTCTCATTGGACAAGGTGTTCCGGAACAAAGAGGTCTAATAGGGTCGGCCGGTTCGGAACTAATGCTAGCACATTCTGGTCTCAGGGTCAACCTGGGGGGTTCAGGCATGTCACTTTTGTCAAGAGGACACTGGGGGGCAAACCGGATCCTCAGATTTCTCCCTAGAAGACTCTATCCAATGGGACCCATAACTGAAAAATCCCCCACGTTAGGGCTGCTTTCTACCCATATCTCCCGAGACAGACCGCAGAGCAGACCCCAGGCACCCTGAGTTGGTGTTACCTTTGTGGCCATGGTCTTCACCCCATGAATTCTCCACTCTCCACTTCGTGAATACACCATCCTGATTATCCTGCAAAAGAGTGGATAGTTTGAAACCGGATCTCTCCAGCTGATGCGTCATGCTAATTTTAGTTTTTCTTCAGCCACTCAGAAGAAACAGCCTCCTCTACACAGCCATGATACACATACATGACGGGGCCATGTCTTTTCTACTGTAACTAAAGGGATACAAGGGTTTGACACTCGTGGGATAAAAATGCAATGAACCTAACAAAGCAATCATATTATTTTCTGCTTTACAATGCATTCTATACAGAAACAGTATCTTAAAATGCTAGTTGACTAAGAAAAATGAAATATTAAATTACTAAAAGCAGTGAACACCATCAGAAGCCAGGACTCTTGCTTATAACTGGCTAGCATTCTTTGCAAAGGCATTCCAATATATTTATTTTAGAAATTATTCTAATATCCAGTCAGTTTAAGAAGGAAAACAATCACATTCTCATCATACTGCCTAATTTTCTACTTAAAGGAACCAAGTACCGACACTCACCAAATGTGTGCTTTTCCTGATTCAGTTATAGTAATATTAAATTTAATACAATAGAGATTGAATGGCTAGGCAAAAGTAGAAAGACTGTTTTCATAAAACAAAACCCAGGCAGTATACTGTTCTCTCTCTTCTATCTTCATTAATAAAATAAGCTCAATTTTCATCTTCTTAAAGGGACACTGATGCACATCATAAAAACCTTCACTCTAATCTTTACTGTTGTGACAGAGAGGGACAAAGGCTCCGTCTGGGAAAAGACTCTTCTCCTTCATGCTCAGCCAGGGCATTCACTTGTGTCAAAACAACAAATTTTTGTAGCATGAGAAGAGGCTGGCTCGGTATTATCTCCTAATGATTTCATCTGTCAACTCACACTTGCACATAATTGCATGAGTCTCATCTACATGGGATTTGACTCTATTCTTGGCAGGTTTCTTGGATCTCTGAAATTTTCCGTCTCAGAAATAGCCAACAACCAAACCCACAAGTTCAAACTTCCTTATCTGTACTACCCCTTAATTTTAGCCTCAGGTACCTTTAAAACTACATCATAAACTATATATTCTAAGATTAACCTATTAAATGTCTGTTTTGGTTTTCTGCTCCCCCCACTTTAGTCCATCTTTCCTTTCCTTTTAAGTACCACGGTCAGAATGTATATTGCCTAAGATCACTATTATAATAAATCTGAAAATGCTTCCTCTTCTTTCCTTTGCCAATGAATTCCCGCATGACCTAGATCAAGATGTTCTCTGTCATCTACCAATATAGAATATACCTGCACCTTCCTCATAGGGATTCTAAGAAATCAGCAATAAGAAAGAATATTCCAGAATACAGCAGCCAGCACTTATCTTTGCATTACCATTCAAATGCAGTGCAAACTAGTTTTAGTGGTCAAAACCAACTGGAGCCCTGGCTGGGTGGCTCAGTTAAAATGCCAAAAGTTTGAAGGTTCGATTACCCGTCAGGGTACACATCTAGGTTATCCCTAGTCAAGACCCATACAGGAGGCAACTTATTGACGTTTCTCTCTCACTGATGATTCTCTCTCTCTCAAAATGAAGAAAAGCATATCCTCATGTGAGGGTTAAAAAAGAAACCTCAAACTGGAGGGAAGAGAACAATCTTATTATAAAATTCCAGATGAGATAATATAAATTCTGCTTTACACTGTCAGAATTAGCATGTAAGGGAGCTCCATTTCTCTGAGGAAAAAACAGCAGGTAAATAAACCATGCCAACAAAAGAGCGAAAGTTCCAGAGAAAATGATAAGGTATGTACTATTTTTATTTCTAAATTCCATTCTCTCGAGTCACAAGAGTACTCCAGAAAACACAAACTTTCCATGTATGATTATTCATTCTGAAAAATATGAATATTCTATTACAGAGATGGAAAATTAAAAGCCAAACCTCTCCTAGAAATGACAAGGTCTTTAGTTTGTTTTTAACAATCTTTTAAATAATTTAACTTTAATTGAAGGAACTTTAGTTATAAACATTGAATTTAGTAGGTCCATACATAAATATGAACAACTTAGTATCTTAGTAGTATTATATTTACGTTAGTATTTTATTATTTATGGTATTTTATGAAAAGTTCTTTCTGATGTCATTATTTTATGACTTTCTTTCCAGGAATTCTGTAGGAAAAAGAATACTTTTGCTTGTGGTAGTAAAGAATTTAAGTAGTTTGAAGTCTTTTCTTCCTTATGATCCCTGAGCACAGGTGTAAAATGTCCTTTCTACAGCCTAGAAATGGGGAGGCTTCTTTGTGAAAAATAAAGTCTCAGCTGCTGTTTCCAACAGTGTGTCCTAGGAATAGTGATGTTACTATAATATTCAGAGTATTTCATAGGAAATTCAAAATACTTTACATCCAATTTCCTGATGCTCTGCATAAATCCAGTAATGGATGGGCATGGAGTCCACAAATTACTGTTATTGACATTTTACTGCAGAAGAATCTGAATGACGATTGAAAGGAAGGTAAGTCTGAACACACGTTATCAAGATATGAACACTTTCAGGGCTCAATTCAATCCTCATTCAATAGAAGTTATCTTCACTTCTCCCAAGTTCCCTTCACACCAAGGTAAGAACTTTCCAAGTTACAGAAGAGCAGTTACTTCCTTACTCACTGCTGACCCAAATTCTGCTCCTCACAGAAAGGTCTTATTTTCACTACCTCTGAGTTGCAGTCAAACCTCGAGTGACAGAGGTACAATGTCTTGCTTGGAAGCTAACTTTTCACAAAGAACATCTACACTATGAAGCCCTGATAGGAGAATGCAGGTCCATCTGGGTAAACAACGAGGTGGGATGCTGAGCGTCATACCTTCTCTGAGACCGCAGTGAAGATCATGGCGTGGGTCATCAGTGAATCACCAAAAGTCAACCTCTCAGCTTTGCTCATGTTCTTCAGGGAGACACCAAACACTAATTCATAGTCATAGCTGGAAAAAAAGACAGTACAGAATAAAGAGAGTACAATCAAGGGGGGAAAATAGCTTCTGGTTACAGAAGACACAAAAGGGGCCCAATAGCACCACGTAAATATGGGCTGAAGCTCTTCAGAGAACCGAATATGTGCAGAATTCAGTCTTTCAATGGCATTCCATTCTCTCGTGTCACAAGAGTACTCCAGAAAACACAAACTTTCCATCTCAGAAGTTGACAAGATGAGCCTGGATTGTTATTTTGGAAATAAAACTTAAAAAAAAAAAAGCCTTAAAAGTAATTTCTTTCAAAAATGGTCTCCTTTAAGCTGGTAGAAGCAATCCAGTTTCTTAATCCATTTAGACCACTTGCTATGAAATTTAAATTAAAAAAACATAAAAAATATTGGAGAGTATTTTCAAAGTTAAAAAAAAAAAATCATGAATTCTCTCTTTTAGCAGATTCCTTTTGCTAACTATGAAGTTATTTACTCAACTTCCTATAACAATTACTTATAAGTAACCCTAAAGTGGTATATTTCAATAGCCAAGGAATCTTGAATAGTTTTATTCACAAATGAACCTTCATTGTCAACAACAACGAGGAGGAATGCTTTAAAGTGTGTGAATTAGTCACAATTGTCATAAAGACAAAAATACATAATTCACCCAAGTCAGGGAAGTAGTTCAGAAGGATCAAAGAGCGAACCAGAAGTCCGGCAAACCTTTCATTACATTCCCAAATCTGAGCCGATTTACACAGCAATCCATTACTTTTGAAAGTGCCTTTCTCATAAGCATGGCTTTTTAGGAATATCCAATAATTCCATGCAGGCACGAAGTATGATCTTGACTTCCCAGGTCAGAGCAAAGAAGTATGTGGAGTTTTGTTAAGAGTCTTCAAGCGCTACAAGATGGAAAGAAAGAGTCCTGCCCTCAGGCCAGCCCTCCTCTTTGGGTGAACCTCAGCCGAGTCAGTTCGTACCAAGAGTGCACCCCACAAGCAACAACCCACAAATGGCTTTCTGTTTTAAATTCTTGCACTCACATATTCATGTCACTGAGGCCCAGCTTGCCATTGAAGTGTTTTCCAACATCACAGCCAAACCACACAGCCTAGAATTAGAGGAGAGAAGAAAGTCAACATAAATCCCATCTTCCTACTACACCAAAGGTGTGGAAGAAAAGGTTTTAACCCCAAAGCAGAAGACACAGAACAATACCAACCTCTCCATCTTTAATGGAGGCCGCAACCATCTTTTTCAATAAGTCAATGGGCTGGTTGTTATACAGAGTTTTTCTCCCTCCAACCATATTGCTTAAGTAGTCCACCGTGTAAAGTTTGTTGAATTTGTGCTGGGGCCGAGGGTCATTTACTAAACAAATCTATTGAGATCAAGAACACGTTGATGAGAACATAAAACCAAGAAAGTCAAGCAAGACACATACCTCTCCTCTAAGTTCATATGTTTACATCAAAGCTCATTACCTCTGCCTACAAGAATAAGCATTACAAATATATCGCTAAATAACAGAGAAACAAAAGGTGGCAAGGTCACTGAAAGAGTTCCTTGCATATTCTAATTGGTCCAAGGGACACATTTGGGAGCTGCATCTTTCCCACTGGCAAGAATTATCCCAAAAGTAATTCTGAAGAATTGCAAGCAGTAGGGCAAGATGGAGATCCAATCACTGTAAGATCCCTGCTGTCAAGTTACAAGACGGGCTTAACACCTAGCAATACCTCAACTGAGTTGGGATTCCAATAATAACACGTTTGCTTATAAGAGGATCAAGATGTCAATAAAGGAAGGGGATCTCTGGTCATCTTGCTAGGCAGTGGAGGAGACATGAAAGAGAGCGGGAAAAACTAGGATGGGACATTGCTCCCTTCCATGAGAGAGTCCCCAGAGTGGGGGGTGGGGAGGCTCTGAAACCAAGTAAGACATATTTTTATTGTCTTTGCACCTGGGAATGATTCTGGGCCCCAAACCAGGGGAGCCTACAGTTAGAAAAGTCTCTGAAGAGCGGCAATGGGGATCCTAATATGATCGACTTTATTAGGTCCATCACATACCTCAGAGGAAGCAGGGAAAAGTTTGTTTAGTTTCTAGTTTGATGATCATGCATGCTAACCCTGGAATCTCACAACCTCCCTTGTAGTCAACAGGCATTTGAAAGTAAACAGCCAGTGGCTGCCAGTGCCCGTCTCCAACCTTATCTTCCATGTTGAAGAGCGGCTTGACATGTTCCCTGTAAAACTCCAAGGGTGTCATGGGGCCAATCTTCTGATAATTTTTGTCTTTGTCTCGATACTCCCAGGTGAATGTCTCTGGTGGATTACCCAAACAGATGCACACCACTCGGAATACCTGGAAGGAAGAATGGGTGCAGATGAGTGATGGCTAGCGGAAAGTGTTCTTTACCTCTTCATTTTCCTCAAACTTAGGAAATGTAAGAAATCAGTGGCTAAATTCAAGCCAGACATTTCACAGGAAATCTAATATTGTTCCAAAAATTGGAAGGCTGATGTCCAGGATTTGATATCAGTCAGCTTCTGGATTCTTAAATAAACACTCTGAACAATACAATTCTGAAATATTAATATTTAGTGCTTAGTATTTGCCCTGCAAATTAAACTTCCTTAGCCAACAAACTGCTTACCACTGATATGTAAGAGCTGGTTGCTGCTCTGCTGATTACATTTCAGGTGACAAATAATGACATATATTTTATAAATGGATTTCCTTCCCTTCATTCTTCTAGGTTTTGCTTTGATTGTGACAGGGGTCTCCACTCAGAGAAAAGTCATTAACTTTTCAGCTGGATGACAATGTCTGATAAAAGTACCATTAGAAAAAGAATAATTTTTAGTAAGTAGTAAGGTACCACTTTTTGGGTTGTGAGACCATAACATATTTTCTAATGATGTCACAACACCTTCAAGAAAGCATCAAAACAATCAACCTTTATATTATTTCATTGGAGCATAGAAAGTACTTCCTCTTCTCTTTAAAAAAAAAATGTTTTTACTTATTTCAGAGAGGAAGGTAGAGGGAGAGACAGAAACATCAGTGATGAGAGAGAATTGTTGATTGGCTGCCTCCTGCATGCCCCACACTGGGGATTGAGCCTACAAACTCATACGTGCCCTGACTGGGAATCTCACCATGACCTCCTGGTTCATAGGATGACAGTCAACCACTAGGCCATGCCAGCCTGGAAGTATTTCCTCTTCTCTATCAAATTTGCTATATCTTTAAAAAACAACAACAACACTATAGTCTGCTCCAACCACGGAAACTTCATCATCCCCAGAGCATTCTAGGCCTCAAAAAACCTTGGAACACATTGGAAACTGATACCATGGTTCAAATTTATTCTCTGAATCAAAGCTAGAAAACAAGGACTATGACATTAGACCTATAATTAAGGATAAAGAGACTCTTAATCCATGTGTTATTATGGAAGACAGAACCCGCTTCTACTGTCTTTTAACAAAGGCAGATGAAGCTACAGAAGTTATGGTTGCCTTTCATTTGTGATGCTCTCTTTTCCAAGATAGCGTCTTCCTTTGCTAGGATTTACTGTGTGGTTTATGAGCCTGAACCACCTTAGACGGTCTCCCTTTTAATGCTGTTTCATTCTCAGGTTGGTTTCCAGCAGGAAATGTGAAGCAGGGCAGCACATTAGCATGGGTTAATGAGCTCTGGGATTCACATGGACCAGAGTCATTTTGTATTTGCACAAATGGTAGCTTTATCATGAGGATACTGCCATTGGTAACTATGGTCAAGACAATGACAAGGAGATGAGGAAAGTTTTACAAACTTAAATGATATGTATTTTCAACTAGTAACTATTGCCACACGTGTATGAACATCTGTGGGATTTTGATCAATTCTCAGTCATCCAAGGGTGGTTTTTCCAGGTCAGCCAGACTCTGACCAAAAAAAAGAAGGTAGGCCCAGGGCCAATGAAGATTAGGACAACAAAGTGAATTTCTGTATACTATGAAATACATTCTAAATATAAATATGAATGTTTTACACTATAATTTACACAGTACCTTACTGTGCACTAGATTCCTTATCTATAGTAAAAAGTGTTCAATCATTTCCTCCTTCTTCCCCCCCAAATACAGAATTCTATAGTGAATCCTTTTGCAGGATACATTGTTATACTCTACTGCATGTTTTATAAATGTGAATTTTTTATCCAAGATACATATAAGGAATGAATGAAAATAAGGATGGCATCCCTTTCTCTTGGGTTTTAGTAAAATGTTAGACACGCTGCATTGTTTCATATCTAACGCCATTCAAATTCAAGTCAGTTTGTAACACTCTGGAAGGAATACTTGGCTCCAAGCCATTTAACAAGAGTTAATTAAACAAGCTTTAATTTTAAATACTCTCCAGGGTCCCTGATACTATATTTTCTTGATAAAAGACTCTGCAGTTCTAAAGGAACATTCCCTGTTCCCAAAGGTACAAAGCTGGCAGTGAGCTTTGGATATCCACGTCTGCTCTCTGGTGGGCAACTTGGGAGTGCCACCTGCTTCTCATAAAGAGGCACTGGGCATTCAGGACAAAAAAGATACCGGACACTGAACTCAAGTCATTATATAGACTGAATACTGGTGAATAACAGAATCAGGATAGGAAACAGGAAAAAGGAAAAGAACACAGAAAGCAGGAGACATGATGCATAGGAAAAATAAGTGGCTCCCAGTTTAAAGACAAATGATGTGGGACTGAGTTAATTTCCACCCCCATTTAATGGCTTTGTAATGTCAGTCACGCAATTTATTTTCCTGAACTTTGGTTTCCTTGTCTGTTTTTAAAAAATGGAAACAATATCTATCACTTAGAGCAGTGTTTCCCAAAGTGTGGTACGAGTACCCCCAGGGGTACGGGAAGAGTTTGGTGGGAGCACCGGAGTTTAGTGGGGATATGCACTGCATCGTGCTTAGCTGCGCCTAATTCTACGTTCTCGGGTACAGGGGGTACTCAGTGTTATGAAAATTATAGAAGGGGCACACGTATGTCAAAAGTTTAGGAAACACTGACTTAGAGGAATAAGAAATGTAGTGTTCAGAGATTGTAGTGCGGCATAGTAGTTGTTCAGTAAATGGTCCCCTTTAAACCCTGTACCCAAGTTTGAAATCAGGGAGGGTAATGCCTCCAGCTTTCTTCCTTTTCAGGATTGGTTTTGCCTATTCAGGGTCTTTTATGGTTCCATATAAATTTTAGAAGTTTGTTCTATTTCTGTGAAAAATGCAATTGGAATTTTTATAGGAATTTTACTGAATCTGTATATTACTTTGGACAATATAGACATTTCAACAGTATTAATTTTTCCAATCCATGAGCATGAAATATCTTTCTATTTATTTGTGTCTTCTTCAATGTCTTTCATTAACATCTTGTGTTTTCAATAAACAGATCTTTCATTTCCTTGGTTATTTATTCTTAGGTATTTTATTCTCTTTGATACAATTGTAAATGGTATTGTTTACTTAATTTCTCTTTCTGATAGTTTATTAATAGCATATAGAAATGCAACAGATTTTTGTACATTGATTTTGTATCCTGCAACTTTACTGAATTCATTTATTCGTTTTCAGTTTTCCAATTGAGTTGTTAAGGCTTTTTATGTTATATATAATATGTCATCTATAAATGCTTAACACTTAGTACTCAATAAACACTTGTGAAATTAATCAGTATCAATTTTTTCCTTCTCTCCACTGTCAACCTTCTCAAAACTATCTTCCATTTCTTGACATGACGCCCTCCTCTCCATCTAGCTCCTTCCCTTCTCCATTCCACTGACACTATTCTACAAACAGCCGTTTCAGGAAATCCAGCAGCCTTTTCTCAGTCTTCAGACTTATGGACCTCTCTGCAGCACCTGACACTGATGACCAGTACCTACATCAGAACATAGTTCTGGCACTTGTTTTTATAGGAAGAGATGTTTTTAAAAAAATATGTATGTTCCAGAATTCTTTGTTCAGACTTGTTCTATCCTTCTATTCTCCCTCAGGGGAATCAACCACTTCCAAGGCTTCAGCTATCTGCATTATCATCATTATTACGTTGCTAGATCATTCTTTTTTCCTGAGCTCAATGACTGTCCATTTGCTTGAAACCCCATTCCAACTGGCCTGTGCCTTGGGATCAGGCACTTTAAAGGCAATCCTCCTCCTCTTCATGGTAACCTTTGAAAAAACTTTCTCTGGAAGGATAAATATAATAACAAACCAAAAAAATCAATTTGGGGTGTGCGGGAACTTGAAGGATGGAGAACAGTATGGGAAACTGATTATTCACTTGAGGATATTTTCCCATTGATTTTTTTAGAATGGAAGAGAGAGAGAAAGACAGATAGAAACATCGATGTGAAAGAAACACATCAATCGGTTGCATCCTTCAAGAGCCCTGACCCCAAACACTGCCTCGGCCAGGGAGAAGCGTGCAACGGAGGTACATGCCCTTGACTGGAATCGAACCTGGGACCATTTGGTCTGTAGGCTGACGCTCTATCCACTGGACCAAACCGACTAGGGCTGTATACCTTTTTATATTAAAAAAATTTTTAATCAGATGTCTTTAAAATAAAAAGTAAAAATATAGATAACTAGGATTTTCTCAGGGAAATAACTTTTGTAGGTCTAGAGTAAGTCTACAACTATATAATATTGTTAAGATCTGAGAGCCACTGCTATAGAATTTCCTAAGCAAATAATAATGGCTTCTTGTCTCTTTTCATGGCACTGACAGATATTCTTTCTAGTCTTTGTTTTATGTTTTGTTTTTGAACAGAGTTTTTGTAGATAATACATTAATAATCCTAAGGGGATCTGGAGGCTAAGAAAGAGTAGATGCACTGAGAAAACACTGCAATAGAGGTGACAACATGTTTCCAAAACAAATCTGACTTATCTGTCATCTCACCAAGCAACCTATACTTGTCATCCCTCAGAAAGAATGCCTTAAGCAGAAACCCTTTTCATTCAAAGCTTTCCAGGCTTCATGACTGTTAATCATCATTTTGATATGCCTACAAAGCTAAGCATATCATAAGTACTAATCAGTGGCTTTAAAATCATAGCTACACCCCTCATTACCAAAGAGTCATGTTCAATAAAGAGGAGTCATTTGAAGACTGTAAAATCTAAAAAATCTACCATACAGAATTCTGTAGTCAACAGTTTAGGCAGAATCATTAAGTAAATAATCCTAAAAGTATCTATACTCAGGATCTGGTATGGTAAGATCTTACTATTTTTCCAAGGTAGGAGTGGAGTAAGAAAGATATGTGAAACATATCTGCCCTTATTCTTATCAGTCAATCCCATGATCAGGAGTAGACCTTAGATATATCCTTTAAAAGATCATTAAAATAAACATCAAAAGGCAACAGGATGCTTATGATCTGCAACAAGTATTGTCTGGGTCCTTTTCTATAACTGTTTATAGAAACTTCATCCTTATCAGACCCCATCATCTTACTATAATCATGAATGAAAGCAAAATATGCAGAGTTATGGCCTCAACAAGGGAAATCAATCCAAGCAAGGACAGAGAACTAACATTTATTGAACAACTGCTATGTGTCAGGCATTATGCTTGCATCCTTATACATAATTTCTTATTTGATTCCCACAAAAATTCAATGAAGAATATATTTTAAGTCCCAAACTGAACCGTAGACAGATTAAGAATCTTACCCAAAATCACAGAACTATAAGTGATAGAACTAGAATTGAAACCCATGCCCACCTAATTATTTTTTTCTACTACATCCAGATGCCTCTCTTAAATAAGAACATTTAAGAAGTAAAAAGTTAAGTATTAGATAATTTAAATGTATTTGGCAAGATGAAATCTCTGCATTCATTCATTCAACAAATACATAAGAAACAATTAAGGATAGGCTATGCATTTGAATAAACTGACAGTTGGGAGCTGACTCAGGTCACAAGGCTGTTAAATAATGAGATCAGAACTCAGACAGTCTGACTCCAGACCATGTTTTCAAATACACTATACTTCCTTTCTAAAATTCAAAGGAAAACATCAGTGTTGTCCACTGCAGTAAAAGAAAATTGTTAGTTGAGCAATTCCTAATAATGGGTCCACTAGATGGAAAAAGGAAATGATGTTTTTCTCAAAGCAATTTCAGGTTTATGCATATGCATCTGGATTGTGGAAGGTATTAAGTAACATTCTCCTTTTTTTTTTAATCCTCACCCAAGGGTATTTGTTAGAGAGATAAGAAGGGAGATAGAGAGAGAAACATTGATGTTCACGATAGTTACCTACCATATGCCCTTTCGGTATACAGGACATATAATCAACTGAGCCACACTGGCTAAGTCTTAAATAATATTCTTAACTGCTTTGATAATAAATATTACCACCTTATATTTGTTTAATGCTTTTTAGGTTTTCCTAATGTTTTCTAATATAACCATCAATATATTATTATACATATATATATTATTCTCATCTTTATTCCTATAGAATAAAGCCATAAGTTCTTGTACTCCTAAGATCCCTCACAGCTCTGCCCTTCTAGCTTAATTTGCTACCAATCACACTTACAAAATTTATGTTTCAGCTACACTATTCTAGGAGAATTCCACTTTTGTTCACGATATTTCTTTTGTTTAGAATGGTCTCTAGCATAGGATTTATAATTATCCATGTGTTTCTTTTTCTCAAGAGATCGAGCTCCTTGAGAGTAGAGATTATCTTTCTCATCTTTGTATTCCTTGTGCCAGACTCAGAGAAGGTATTCAATATTAAATGAATAAAATAATGAATTATATAGATTGCTAAGCTGATAATTAGAAGATGGAAGTACGTACAAGTCCCACACTAAAATGCAAAGTCTTTACTTCAGTTTTTCCAGCTGTGAAATAAGTAAATTTCAATTCAATTCAACATTTATTGCAATGACTATACTTCCTATTCAGTTTAAGAGATGGGAATATTCTGAGTGTTCTTTAGAAGGGTCACAAAACACCCAAATAATGGTCATTACCTCCTCCATCATGGCATCTTGTGTGGTTGAGATTTCTTCTTTGGTGGCTCCACTATGTACGAGGTTCCGTAGTCGTATACAGAATTCTCTCATCTATAACAGAAAGTTACTCATCACCACAATATTTACCAAATTCAACTGTAAATGAACCTAACAGACCAATGCTAGTTCTATTTTGAAGAATATCTCAGCCAAGACCCAGGGCAAAGTTCATAAAAGCAAATGTTTTTCCCCAACCAGTCTACTTTCCTTAGAAAAAGCAGGAGACGTATAATGATTATGTCATTAAATCATTTTTACTGAAAACTTTACTGGTTGTCTACTTCTCTGCCAAATCATTATGACCATGACTATGCCAGCCCCCACTGTAGTTTTGATTTTTTTAGAGATGCCAAAGATTAAGGTAAGCCAAATCTAACCACGATGCTAAAGAGGATTTTGCGGTTATCTGAAATGGGACCCAAAGCTATACTATTGATGATTTCTTAGCCTGGGGATTAAGAACCCCCAGTGTTTCCTGGGTGGGAAATAATCTACTTCTAACATTGGGGAAACACATCTACAGTTTATTTTAAAATATAAGCTTTCTCCCAGGGATGCCAAATCCAATTTAGTCTCATAGAGTAGGACAGCAAGTTCTGGCAACTCCCAGTTCTCAAAAAAGATGTCTGGCTGGCATCCCTGTAGGATTTATAATCCTCCCTGGAAAACGGGTTCTGTGGAGAAGACTTAATGACTTATTAAGATAAATGAAGCAATAAAAAGCAGTTCAGCGACTACATCAAATCTTTAGTGAAGGAATAAACTACGCTGATATGGTTGGGGTACCCTTTGAACTCAGCATATTCTTTAAGGAAGTCTCAGTTTTTTGTTTTGCTGGTACAAAAAGCTGTCCAGCCCACCTCCACTGGAGTCAAGTGAGAGGCACAGTGCCCAGTGTGCTTCTGGTCCATATTAACTAAAACAGGACTTCCTTTTCTAAGTACCCAAAAGAAAATATTAGGATCAATAGAAATAAAAGTGGAAGAAAAAAACACACACCCTAATCTCAATTATTTTTAAAGTTAATATGTGCCTACATTGCTTTTGAGAGATCCTGGTTAGCCAACTTGTGTATCAACTGTACACTGAAATGCCCACAGATCCTCTTGGAAAATCAGTTGGAAGCTTTAAGGTAAGTAATCCAACCCCAACCTGCCCTATATGTTGTACCTTATGGTTCAGAATGTCATTCATCCTTCTGGTTGCCTCTGTTGTATGAGATTCAGGGTAGCACTTCTTAGGAACTACACCATATTTTTCTAAAAGAAAATAAATTTTAGTGTTCAGTAAGGTAAAAGTATACTCTAGCATTCCAACATTAGTAAGCCTGGCCAAAAATAGCCATTGCTTTAAAAATCAGGCCATATTCCGGGAGCAGCTGGACCCGGAGTGGCCGGGTCGGGTGCAGCCAGGCCCCGAGCAGCAGCAGCCAGGCCCAGAGCGGCAGCAGCTGGGCCTGGAGCAGCTGGGCTGGAACAGCTCACAGGGCTGCTTCTCAGACATGGCTGGAAACTTTTGGGGGAACTTGAGGGTCTGCTGAATCAAGTGATGAAGGCTTAGATCTGGATGTGTTGAGTTGTTGTAGCGCTGGGGTGTTGATCTGTGAGTGCCTTATGTGGGGTCTGGATGAGGTTGGTTGATCTATTTGGATGTGTCTTTTGTTTGAAGTGTATACCTTGGAGGTATTATTGATTTGAGAAAATGCTAAGTAATTGATTTGCTACCTGAAAAATTTAAAGTTCTGAAAGTTTAAGGTCTCTTGCCAAAAAGAGGTTTTAAAGCTAACACCTTAATTTTAATGGAGAAAGGGGAGGACAAGCCCTTCCCACCCAGAACAGGTAATCCAATTCCAGCCAGCAGCTATCTTTAAACAATGTGTTCATTTACATTTGAATGGCTACGAAGTTTGATGGCCCAAGGGCAAGTTTACATGTGAACAAGTTTGCTTCTCAGTTCCCAGGGCAGAAAAAACAAGGTTTAAAATTATTAGATTTTAAAATTTATTCTTAAAAATATAAAAGTTTATTAATTTAAAAGAAAAACACCAAGGAAATTAAAAAACCCGATGAACAATATGAACTGTTGGTTATAATAGAATCAAGAGATACGGGAGGGGAGTGGGCTGACAATTCTCGGGGGAAAAGGGGAGTGGTGGATGCGGGAAGAGACTGAACATAAACTGTGCACCTATGGGTGAGGACAATGGGGGGTGGGGAAAGGGCAGAGGGTGGGAACCTGGTGGAGGGGAAGAAAAATGAGGAACTTTTATAATAATATGAACAATAAAGATTGATTTTTTAAAAAAAGTCTGAGCAAATGCAAAAAAAAATAAAAAAAAAAATCAGGCCATATTATGTTGGTCTAATTCAGAAAATGTAATAATCATATGCTTCATAGAATCAAACAGGTTATTTGATCACCATCCATCTTAGAATTAACTCTACTCTTTTTATGTAAGTACTTTGTAAAGTGCTCAGCATGATGAGGTTTTCTCAAGACAACCCTTTTTAGAATAAGGGCATTTTCAAAGAGCTGCAGTTTCACTGTGCTTCTTGATTACACCAATGAACAGAGATAAGCTTTTTCACAGGTTAGTGCTAGTTAATACAACTTTTTCTTTTCCAAACCATTCTTCACAGTACCTAGCTCACCACTCCTGGCCAGGTGGTTCAGTTGGTTGGAGCATCATCTCATACACCAAAAGGTTGCAGGTTCAATTCCTGACCAGGGCACATACCCAGGTTTCTGGTTTGATCCCTGGTTGGTTGAGGTGAATATGAGAGGCAACCAATCGATGTTTCTCTCCCTCTCCCTTTCTCTCTAAAAAATCAATAAAAACATATTCTCAGGTGAGGATTTATTTTTTTTAAAAAAAGCTACATTATAGGTGAGCATGAGATAAAAGTTTCTTAGAGCTAACTATACACCCTTCTGGAAAACCAATTCTATTCTGTACATAACCACCAAAGAAATGCTCTGTGATTAACTACAGAACCTTACTTAATCATGCTGTGTGTCATTTCCATTAAGAGAAAGGCTCTTACCAACAATATTGACAAGCATATCCCATTGTCCACCATCATTTGCAGGATTCGAGAGCAAATACTGCACCAGCCTGCCATCCTCAGGTTCTTCTTTCTGGGCCGTGTCCACAAACGAATTTAAGAAGAAGTAACAGCGTTCAACCTAGAGTAGAGAAGTTAGATTAAATTAAAGGGAAAGATAGTGAATACCTTTATTTGCATTGTCAACAGAATATCCTGTTTCCCCGAAAATAAGACAGTGTCTTATATTAATTTTTCCCCCCAAAGTTGCGCTAGGTCTCATTTTCAGAGGATGTCTTATCTTTCCATGTGCTAGGTCTTATTTTCGGAGAAACATGGGTAGTAGGAATTTTGGAACTACTGTGGATCCAAAACAGTAGTTTTTAATTGAGGGGTTGGCAAAAGTAGGTTTACAGTTGTTCGTGTGGAAAGACATGCAGGTTATGATTATTACAATAGTACTCACAAGATCAGTATTATAAAACCTATTCTTGCCCACTCCTATATAATTGACATTTGTTTCAGGTTGGGATTTTGTTTTGTTTTGTTTTTTAACTGAAGCATAATTGACAGAACATTGTATTAGTTTCAGGTGTACACAGTAGATATTTTAAATCTAAAGTAGGTAACTAAATATCAGTATCTGGGCTCATAAAAATATTTACAGTTTCTTCTTATATCTGAGTTTACACATTTTAGGCAAAACAAGACAATGCTTTATTTTTAAATAAAATCTGATATTTAGAGCCTTCAATCAATAAACATCTAATGGGCATTTACATAATATACCTTTTAAAGATTTAAAATATTGAATAAAATTGTTTCAGGTGGGGTTACTGTTTTCAGTCAAGTACCACCCAGAGAAAGAATGCAAAATGTAGCCACCTACCAACCAAAAGCAGTTCTGCCTTTGAAATAGTCAACTTCTGATACTTTGGAAATCAGAATAAATGGTGTCACATCTATAAATGGAAGTAGGACTACAACTTGAAAAGCAAGACATGAAGAGATAGTCTCTATTAAGGTTGAGAGTGAAACAAAAAGAATCTTGCAAGATCAGTTCTATACCTTGTCCCAGAAAAAGAGGTAAGACTGACTAAACTCAAATTCTTCAATATTTAGTTTTTTCATGAGTGGAAGTCTCATAACGTTCAGACACGAAAAGATCCAGCATCGCCCTGAAACAAGAAAGCAAACCAAGAAATTATGAGTGTTCACATAGGTTATATTGTATTTCCCAACAATGAACTCATGACAAGATCTTGAATAATTTAAGACTACATCAGAAAGAGCAGAAATATTCAAACAAGAACAGTAATAATTACTATTTTTCATTATATATATGCAAAAGCATAATAATCTTAATATATAAAAAAATCTCTTTACATATCATATAAAGAATCCATAACAGCCGAAACTGGTTTGGCTCAATGGATAGAGAATCGGTCTGTGGACTGAAAGGTCCCGGGTTCGATTCCGGTCAAGTGCATGTATATTGGTTGCGAGCACATCCCCAGTGGGGGATGTGCAGGAGGCAGCTGGTCGATATTTTTCTCTCATCGACGTTTCTAGCTCTCTATCCTTCTTCCTTCCTCTCTCTGGAAAATAAATAAATATATATTTTTTAAAAATCCATAACAGCCAAAACCGGTTTGGCTCAGTGGTAGAGCATCGGTCTGCGGACTGAAAGGTCCCAGGTTCGATTCCGGTCAAGGGCATGTACCTGGGTTGTGGGCACATCCCCAGTAGGGGGTGTGCAAGAGGCAGCTGGTCAATGTTTCTCTCTCATCGACGTTTCTAGCTATCTCTCTCCCTTCCTCTCTGTAAAAAAAATCAATAAAATATATAAAAAAATAAATAAAATGCAATTGCTTTCATAATCATTCCAAGCAACTAGGTAAATCAGTATTAACTATTACACTACACAGCACTTCTATTTTTGAACCAATAATACAGGAAGAAATGCATAGTTACAAACACGATGCATTACCAAACATTTTTGTATAATTAACTACACTCCCTTAGATAAATAAATAAATAAATAAATAATTAAAAAAATCCATAACAAACCAATTAGGAAAATCACATTAGAAATACTGATTTCTAATGAGAAACATGAGCAAAGATCACAGATAATTTAATGTCCAAAACGACATAAGGGGTGACAAAATCTTTTAAGTTCATTATAAAACACCTAATAAGTGGGGAAACATTATTTTTTAATTTATAGTGCCCAATATTGGCAAGAATTTGGGGAAACAGCATTATTATATACTCTGAATAGCAATCTAAACAGATACTGAATATCTGAAGGCAATTTGGCCATACATGGTAAAAAAACTTTAAAAGACCCAACACTTTAATCT
This sequence comes from Pipistrellus kuhlii, assembly GCF_014108245.1. NCBI lineage: Eukaryota > Metazoa > Chordata > Mammalia > Chiroptera > Vespertilionidae > Pipistrellus > Pipistrellus kuhlii. Next base: position 2,679,616 of record NW_023425539.1, on the reverse strand, counting down.
GGAATATCTATTGAATAGTATACGAGAGGTCCAATGCATGAAAACGCATGCACTGGATGGGGGACCCTTCAGCCTGGCCTGCCCCCTCTCACAGTCCAGGAGCCCTCAGAGGCGGGAGGTGAGCCGGCGATCAGGGGAAGGTGATGTCCCCATCACACCTTTACTGCTGCTACTGCCGGCAGTGCAAGCCTCAGCTGGCCCTGGGCAGCCACCGTTCAAGGCTTGACTGCATCTTGGGTGTCGGCTGGGCAGCCGCCACCTGAGGCTTGCCTGAGCCTCAGGCCAGACCTGGGTGGCTAGAGGGCTAAGAGGACTGGGGGACTCCAGAGGCAGGCGCCTTGGTGGGGCTGAGAGGACTGGGCATCACCATCTTGTGGCTGTGGGCGCTGCCATCTTTGAGGGCATGGCAGTCAACTAGCATATTCCCCCATTGCCTGTGGACATTGCGATCTTTGTGAAGGTGTGAGGGTCAATTAGCATATTCCCTCTTTATTAGATAGGCTGCTTCAATAGAAGGTAACTCTAACATAAATCAATAATCCTTCTCCCATTGAGAATTAAAATATTCTCCACATGCATCTTGCATCAGAGCCTTTGCCACGATTAGGTCCACTCTTTCGATCAGAACACATCATTTTTCTTCCATCCAGTAAGTCTGGATCACAGGAATGCTTTGAATCCATTCATGATGCTGTCCCTGCACACTCCACGCCATGCCTCAACTACACAATCACACTCTTCCTTTGCCCTATAAGGGGATAATCACCAACTCTACAATGTTGCCACTTCCTGTTCTGACTTAAGCAACCTTTACTTTAGGAGGTGTATCTACAATATCCAGGAATATACTGTGTTCACATTTTTCGCCTTTTAAAAATGTGATTCAATCCATTGATCTCTATAAGCATCTAAAACTAGCACAAATTGAGGCCATTCCAGAGTAATGTCCTTTTAGTATAATTCTGCTGTGAGACTGTCCTCCTCCCTTAGATTCCTTTCACTGCAGCTGTTTTTCTGACAGTAGTGCCAGGCAGTAGACAGGAAAACAAGAAGTCTCGATCAGTAAGACATGAGAACGGGGTATTTCTCTGTGTGTACAAACTGGCCTATTGATCTTATCTGGGCCAACATTTGCTCAAGTTGCGACCACGAAGCACATTTAAAACTAACATGCGATGACATGTTGATGCGACTACCCTTTGCCTTTTCCATTTTATACATGTGCCTAGGGCCTTCAAGGCAATTTGGGGGTGTCCCCTAGGAAATGATCATTTTTGCTTGGTCTGTTTTGTACCAAGAGCATATGTCTCCAGGATGTGGGTATGCAATCTTTTAACCAGCAAAGCATTATGCATTCCATTCAAACAGGTGACCATGGACTCACCATGTCAGTGCTCAAACACAATACACTAACAAGCCACCAAGTCCAGTACTTGAACCCTGCCTTTCCCTGTAACCTGTTCTCCAAGCATTTGACTACCATTTCTTTCAGTACAAACCTCTGCTCCGCTAAGCCTTTTTTATTCAGATGGGACAGTCAGGAAGGCCCGGGGGAGCGGGCGGGAAGTTTCGGAGCCCACCTGAGGCCTTCTGGTTGGTGACTGGCTTGCCCTCCTGGGACACGGCGTGCTGGAACACGTGCTGGGTCGCCTGGACCGTGGCCCTCCTCAGACAGATGTCCAGCAGGTCGTGGGTGGTGCCCACATTCTGGGCCAGGACGAACTGGGGGTCGGCGTTCAGCTTCTGGATCAGGGCAGCTACCTTCTCCGAATTCAGCCCTGTGGGGAGACCCGTGGGGATTGTACCAGCAGACAGGGGCCGAGGAGAGTGGATCTGGGACTCCCCCGCACCCTGGCTCTCCCGATCCCAGCCCCAGCCCCAGCCCCAGCCCTTCCCGCCGCCGGCCTCCCCCGGGACCCGGCGGCGCGGGGGGAGCTGGCGCCTCACCCGCGCTGCTCATGGCGCCGCGCTGCCTGCCGGGAACGGTGGGTCTGGGGTCCTCAGGCCGGGAACGGTGGGTCTGGGGTCCTCAGGCGAGCGCCCGGGCTGCACGGCGATCGCGATCGCTGCCTCGGAGTCCCGACCTGCCCTCGCACCCGGGCGCCGGAAAGAGGAAATGGGCTCGGCGGCGGCGGCGGCGGGCTGGGGCCCGGGAGAAACGGGGTCCGCGGAGGGACAAACCTCCCGCCCTCGCGTTGCTGAGTCAGCGGGAGGCCGGGCTCCGGGGCGGGCTGCGGGGGCGGCGGCGGCTGACGCTCGCGGGGCGGCCGTGTCCCCGGGAGGCTCCGAGGCCGGGCCCGCCCCAGCCTTCCCCTTCCCGCCCCCCCACTGTCCTCATCCTCCGCCCGCTGGACATCCTCCTGCATGCCCCTCCCCCAGGCCTCCGGGGCGCCCGGGGGAACCGGCCCGCAGCCCGTGCTCGCCCTGAGGAAGGGACTCCGTGCAGCCTTTGCAGAGCCTGCAGGGGCGGCGCCGGGCCCGCACGCTAAGCACAGGGCATAGGACCGGTCGGCTAGCCACACACAAGAACGAGGTACCCGAAGGCTCTTTTGAACAGAGTATTTTTTTAAAATATATTTTTATTGATTTTCCACAGAGAGGAAGGGAAAGAGATAGAAACGTCGTTGAGAGAGAAACATCAATCAGCCGCCTCCTGCACACCCCCTACTGGGGATGTGCCCGCAACCAAGGTATATGCCCTTGGTCAGAATCCAACCTGGGGCCCTTCAGTTCACAGACGACGCTCTATCCACTGAGCCATCCACAAGCTAATGTTTGGGGATGTGACCATAGCAACTATCTCCAACAGGGCCAACTCGGCTGAACAGGGTATTCTTTCAATTTTTGTTTATTGGTTAATGTTAGAGAGAGAGGGAGAGAGAGAAACTTCGATTTGTTGTCCCACTTCGTTGTGCATTCATTGGATGCTTCTTGGACTAGTATGTGCCCTGACCCCAAATCCAATGCTGGGGATCCACAACCTTGGCTTATGGAGGATGCTCAGCAACCCGGCTGGAGCCAGAAGGCTGGCTCTGTGTAGAGCGTCCTTTGCTGACCCATCACTCACTGCATTTTCAATGCAATGTGTTGCTCGCATTCTAGTCAGAACCCAGTGCTTGTATTGAGGAGAAGTTGCTCTCTCCCACCCTCTCAGAAGCTGCTACCGCGGTTCTGCAAAGAGGCACCTGCTCATTTGAAAAGAGCTGTTCGTTCTGGCTTCATGGAGTTCGTGTCTCCTCCCGAGACCAGCGTGTACTGTGTGGTTTAACCAAAGGGAGTAACAGAAGTCCGGCTTCAGCATCTATGCTGTTTGGTCAGGTGCTGTCCAAAACCTGCAAATGAGCCCCCGCCCAGCCCCCCACCCCCAAATAAGGCAGCTGTTTCCCCAGGCTTGGCCATGGTGAAGTCCTTAGGTATTGTTCTTGTGCTCTGAAATCTCGACCCTTAGCGAGATGAGGGGATGGGACCCACAGGTGATAAACAAATACATCTTCCTTATCATTGAAAACCCCGTCTCTTCTCAGGACAGTGAGAGTCTTCTGTGGAACCTAGAATCTAGGTCCTACTTTGGAAATCATCTCTGGTTCTAAGGAACTTTCATATATGGAAAAATCCACACTCAGACATCAGTCAGTCATCTGAGAAATCACAGCCCCCATATCCCTAGAGAGACCTAGCTAATGCTTGGGGATGTGTCCATAGCAACTATCTCCAACAGGGCCAATTAGCTGTCTTATTCTGAGATCCCTCCCATGCCTGAAGGAAAGGAACAGGCTGGAAATTATGCTGAAAGAAATCATCGGTCGTTTCACAAAATGATGTTCAAGCATTTTGCCCAATTCAGTTCGTAGCATTTTTATTCAATATCTGCGACATACCAGACACTGGGCAAGCTGCTGATGAAAGGGAGACTACCAAAGCTTCATCTTGCCTTTAAGAAACTCACAATGCAATGGGAAAGATGCAGAATAACTTTAGACACCCAATACTAGCATACCTGTAGTGCTATAGATACAGTAAGGAGAGCTGTTAATGAGGATCAGAGGTGCCTTAAAACAAACAAACAAACAAACAAACAAAAAAAGACAAGTGAGCATAATCTTAAAGAGTGGATGGGCCTTTACCAGGCAAACAACAGAAGAAAGGTGTGTAAGGCGCCAGCAAAGGCACAGAAGAATTAGAGCACACGGTGAAATCACGCTCTGGAAACTGAATCAGAGTTTGATGTGGTTAAGAGCAAGGAAGGTGCTGAGAGCAGCGGTAAGGTGTAGGACTAGAAAGGTAGGTTTGGGTCAGGATATGAAGGGTTTTATATGCTATGCCTGAGCACCTGGACTTCAGTCTGTGGTCAATGAGAAGCCAAAATAAGTTTTTAAACAAAAGAGAATATGCTTAGTTCTATGAAAGAAACCTAATGGCAGTGGAAGGCTGGTTTGGAGGGGAGAGATTTGAGAGGGAGGGCAACTAGAGAGAAGGGCGTTCTAGAAGCCCCTTTGGGAGATGACAAAAGCCTTAATCCGTGGAAAGGGAAGAGGCACCGGTAACCTGGAAGTTTTCGGTTGAATATGAGGATGGATGGTGATATCATCCACCAAGAGAGGATAGACATGATAGGGGGTATGTGAATGAGCAGGAATGAATTCAGTTTGGGCCTTAGCAAGCCTGGTGTTCTCACAGGACACCCAGGAAGAGAAGTCCAGAAGGCCGAGTTAAAGATGTCTAGAGCCCTGGACAGCGAGCTCAGTGGTTAGAGCGTTGGCCTGCAGACCCAGAGACTTGTGGGTCCTATTCCCAGTCAAGGACACATACCTGGATTGCATGTTTGATCCCTAGCCCTGGTTGGGGCATATGGGGGAGGCAACCAATGATGTGTCTCTCTTACATTGATGTTGCTCTCTCTCTCTCTTGCTCTCACCTCTCTCTTTCCACATCCCCCCATCCTTCCACTCTCTCTGAAAAAATCAATGGAAAAGATATCCTCAGGTGAGGATTAACAACAAAACGGAGAAAGGAAAAAGATGTCTAGGGATTAAGTGGTACACAAAGGTCTTGGTATAACAAAAGCAGCAAATTTGCAGAGGAAAGGAGAGTCAAGCAAAAAAGAGATGAGGACCAAGCATAGCACCCTGGGTGGCAGCATGAGGCGGTGCAGGGTGCTCATGCACCAGTGTGCCAGGCTGAGTGGGGTGAATGGAGCCTGAAACCCAGGTCAAGCTCTGGAGGATGCCCCCTGGCTCCTGTTATGGTGTGTCTTTTACTACTTCTTACAAACATGCTGTCTGGGAGTAGCATTCATTCTGGAAACAGTAACATTTTTTAAAAAATGTTTTTATTGATTTCAGGGAGAGGGAGCTAGAAACATCAATGAGAAACATCCTCCTGCATGCCCCCTCACCCCCCCAAAAAAAATTGGATATCCGAAACAGCAGCCTGACTGGAAATCCAACCAGTGACCTCCTGGTGTATAGAATGATGTTCAACCACTGAACAACACTGGCCAGGCTGGAAACAGTTAACATTTAAAGACTGGGCCCACCTGGTGTGGGGAATGATGTCCTGGAATCTCAGGAAGGCAAGGAGAAGATGAGGAATGGGACTGAAAGCGTCAGAAAGTAAGACTGAGGTTGGCAGACTGGGTGAGCGTGACTTTAGATGGGGGCAGCTTCAGGGGAGGGCAGGGAGGGCAGAAGTCACATGACAGTGAGTTGAGAGGGAAGGAGTAACGGGGAAACCCTTTTGGGAGAAGAAGAAAACTTGTGTCTACCTAGGGCAGCGGTTCTCAACCTTCCTAATGCCGAAACCCTTTAATACAGTTCCTCATGTTGTGGTGACCCCCAACCATAAAATTATTTTCGTTGATATGTCATAACTGTAATTTTGCTACTGTTATGAATCGTAATGTAAATATCTGTGGTCTTAGGCTCTACAGCAGCGGTTCTCAACCTGTGGGTCACGACCTATTCTAGGTCCTAGGCAGTGTTTCCCAAACTTTTGACATATGTGTACCCCTTCTATAATTTTCGTAACGCTGAGTACCCCTCGTACTCATGAGAACGTAGAATTAGGCGCAGCTAAGCACGGTGCAGTGCATATCCCCACCAAACTGCGGTGCAACGCGTACCCCCACCAAACTCTTCCCATATCCCTGGGGGTACGCGTACCACACTTTGGGAAACAGTAGGACTTAGACTCAGTAGGGGTGTCGAACTCAATCAGAGAAGGGGCCAAAATCTAAAATCCAGCCTAAATTGCGGGCCGAATGGTTTACTGAACAGTCATAAACTGTCATTGTGATGGAAACGCAGCGGAGTGCAGTGATGACAGCGCGGTGCGGGTCACATTGCAAGGCCTGGCGGGACGGATTTGGCTTAGAGGATGAAAAGCAGAAACCAGGGCAGGTGAGAGGGATGGAATCACAGGGGAAGGTGGAGATCAGTTTTACAGCTACTGCCGCCCTTTACCTGACAATGACTCCATTTCCTCACCCCATCACCAGAGATCCTATCACCATCACCTTGCCAGTTCTCCTGCTCTGCCCTCATGGTGAGGGTGGTACCTTTAGCACCAGCTGCCTCCCAGCAACTCACACCCATGCGTTCAACCCCAGGTCTGCACAGGGAGGAGGTGGAGGAAAAAAGAACTCACCAAACTGGTTTCCTAGAAGATCCACCCCAAATGACCCACCTAGGAAGACATTTTCCCAAAAATAGAATTCTTAGGATCTATCCCTCTAGCTCAGCGATTTTCAACCCATGTGCAACAAGAATTTTAAAACATGACCAGCCGAAACCGGTTTGGCTCAGTGGTAGAGCATCGGTCTGCGGACTGAAAGGTCCCAGGTTCGATTCCAGTCAAGGGCATGTACGTTGGTTGCAGGCACATCCCTAGTGGGGAGGAGGGTGCAGGAGGCAGCTGATCAATGTTTCTCTCTCATCGATGTTTCTAACTCTTGGCCCTGGCCAGGTAGTTCAGTTGGTTAGAGCATCATCCTGATATGCCACGGTTGTGAGTTTGATCCTGGGTCAGGGCACATACAAGAAGTAATCAATGAGCCGAAACCGGTTTGGCTCAATGGATAGAGCGTCGGCTTGGGGACTGAAGGGTCCCGGGTTCGATTCCGGTCAAGGGCATGTACCTTGGTTGTGGGCACATCTCCAGTAGGGGGTGTGCAAGAGGCAGCTGATCGATGACTCTCTCGTCGATGTTTCTAACTCGCTATCTCTCTCCCTTCCTCTCTGTACAAAATCAATAAAATATATTTTAAAAAAAAGTAATCAATGAATGCATAAATAAGTGGAACAACAAATCGATGTTTTGTTTTGTCTTCTCTCTCTCCCTTCCTCTCTTTCTATCTAAAACCAACAAATAAAAAAAATTTAAAGGAAAAACAAAGAAAAGGAAATATTCATAAATCCTATGCAGTGGCCTCCTCTGTGGTTGCAGATATGCCCTCTGCTTACTGCTTCCCTGGGACTGCCTCCAGTGAAGGCAAACAGGGCCTGTCTCAAGGCAAATTCTTCATCCTGTGACCTCCCTCCTTTGCTCTCCACCCGTCTTTCACAGGTGTTGGCCAGTTGCTTCCACTTCAATGGAAAAGATCAGATTTTTCTGTTGGGTAGAAGTTTGGACTAGACTCTAACACAAATATTCTGTAATTTTATGAAAAATACTCATATTTAAGTGGTGCCCCAATGAACTTTGGGATTTGCTTTGGTCAGAAGGCCTCTTGATATTTCACCAGACCGGATAGTACATTTCAGGTCACGTGCTGGTGTCCTGCTGAGCCAAATTCAGCACCTAAACGTATTATTTGGGCCTGTGCAGTGTTCTTAAATTTTTTTGAGCCAATATTTAGATTAGGAAGTTTTGTATACAAATCTGGGTTGTTGTCTTCTCTTGAAAATGTTTTTGTTTCTTCATGATAGTCATTTCTCCATCAAAAGTGGAAAAAAACAACAAAACAAAACAAAAAAACACTAACAACATAAAACAGGTTAGGATCCCCTCAGAATATCAGGTTGGCCTCAGAGTGGCCACTCCTTCCTTGGGTGGCCACAACAGGCCCTGGGGTTTTGGAGAAAACAGGTCAGTAGTCCCCACATAATTTTCTTTATATCTAGCTTGTTAAACTCATTGACATGTATTGTCTGTGGTTACCTGACTTCCTCAGGACCCTGATGTAAGGTGACTGAGGTGGAATTTGGGAGAACTACTTCCCTCCTTTCACTCTCCTCCCACCCTTCACCCTGTAATTCCTGTCTTTCTGGAATGAGCAAAGCCAGCAGGGGCTGAGTCCACTAAGGCTTTCAGATACTGAATCCGGGGACTTGCTGGGCCCAAAGAAGCTTATATCCCTTCACTATCATTTTCCTCTAGAATGTGGCAAACACCCACCTGAGTACTGGAAACGGGCAGCTTCCGGACTTCGCCTACCCTCCCTGCCATTCCTACAATCCATGTGGGTTTAACCCAGTCCTTATCTCCCTCCACTCATAGAACTTCAGATTTAGATTGTGAGAGTTTCGGCATATTTGACATTCATTGTCAATTATGTCTGGGGTTTTGAAATATATATATTTACAATGTTCTAGAATGACATTGTTATACCAGCGATTATTATTCCTATCTCTAGATATGACATGGCTGCCATTCACTATTCTAGGCGCTAGCAATTCACAGAGCATGCCAGACGGGGAACAGGATATGCAGTCAAAGAGGCATGACTGGGCTTGAGTATGACTCAGGAACAGTGAGAAAGTCTGGTCAAGTTTTGTGAGTATTTGAATTATGCAAATTTGAATCATTCATGATAAACTATTAGTAGCACCCTACCATAGGCATAAAATTGGAAGCAAAAAGAATCCAAGCCTTCACAGTGTTTAGCATTTTCGGGAATTGCATACTTTCAAAGCTGCTGCTAGTTCAGTGAATAAGAAACTGTTTATGCTTTTGCCACATGGCGGAGCCATTTTTAGCTGGTAAAATAATATCTTCTCTTCAATAAAATTACATTTATCACTAAGTATTCTTCCTAAATACTTTGACTAAATAGTCTTGAATTATGGATGTTTTAAATTTTGTGTGAATGTTTCAGGAATGTTGTATACCTTGCATAAAATTTAACTGCACTAGAATTGGTGTGTTGCCCTAGCCAGTTTGGCTCAGTGGTTAGAGTGTTGGCCTGCAGAATGAAGGATCCCAGGTTCGATTCCGGTTAAGGGCATGTGCCTGGGTTGCAGGCTCAATCCCCAGTAGGGGGCATGTAGGAGGCAACCAATCAATGATTCTCATCATTGATATTTCTATCTCTTTTTTCCTCTCCCTCTCTGAAATCAATAAAAATATATTAAAAAAAAAAGAATTTAGTTTAGCAAGAATGTAGAGTAAATGGTAGGAAGAAGACATAGGAAGTGAGAAATGAATTTGAAAAGGTTTATAGACAGATTATGAAGCTCTTCAAAGGGTTGCATTCTTGATTCGTGAGGATATTACTATAGTCACAAAATCCTACCATAGGCAGTGAGAAGAATGGGAAATAATGTTTAAGTGATATTGCTCATAAAGGCAATAGTTTGGCACTATATTTTCCCCCAAATATTTTATTCATCTTTCGCTCTCTTATTAATTTATTCAACTGCTTATTGAACATTTACTATTTGGCAGCAACTGTACTAGGCATATGAAATACAAAAATGAATAACATGTTGGTCTCTGACCTTAAAAAATAAAATTAGCCCGGCCAGCATGGTTCAGTGGTTGAGCATCAAACTGTGAACCAGGAGGTCACTGTTGGATTCCTGGTCTGGGTACAAGCCTGGGTTGTGGGCTCGATCCCCAGTGGGGGGCATGCAGGATGCAGCCAATCATTGCTTCTCTCTCACCATTAATGTTTTTATCTCTCTCTGAAGTCAATAAAAAGATATTTTAAAAATAAACAAATGAAAAAAATAAATGAATAAATAGGAATAATTAATCACCATTTTTTGATTAGTGCAAAAATATTCAGTAAGCACTTATTATGTGTGAGGTACTGCATTAACTATAGAAATACACGGGAAAGCCAGGCAAGGTTCCTGCCCACCTGGTGCTTATATGCTAGTAGGGAACGGATCACAAACCAATAAAGGCAAATAAATGTAATAGTGGTATAAAGAAAGTAAAACAGCATAATGTATTAGGGTCTGGCCAGGGGTGGTGGTGGTATGAAAGGCTCCTCTGAGGACGTGACCTTTTGGTCATAAAGATCAGGCCCCATGAGGATCTGTGGGATAAAGGTGCAAGAGGAGAGGAATGCAAGTACAAGGGCCTCAGGATGGGAACAAGCCAGTGTCCAACAGGTTGTAAAAAACACAGCTTCTTCATGGCACTGGAATCCATCACCCACAATGTTAGCACCGTCCTAGATGTAGGACATTTTCATCCTCACAGCAAGTTCAGTTAGACAGCCCCGCCCTAGAGCAATTTTTGTATACGTGCAGTTGGAGTCATAGACGAGACTGTTTATTTTAGCATTGTTGGTGATTGCACACAATAGCTCATCAATGATAATTTGCATGAATTGTGACATATTCATATAATGGAATCGCACACAGAAGTGGAAATCAACATGGATGAAATGCAGAAACATCATGTTGAGAGCAAAAAGCAAATGGCATGCAGTCATTTTTCAAAATTCGAAAACAAGGAAAATTAAATAATGTATTATATATATGTATGTTTATATATATTTGGTGAAAGAAATTAAAAAAGCATATTAAACATCATATTCAAGATAGGTTTGTCTTTGGGAAAGAGACACAGTCAGCTGCAAAGATATTGTCAATATTCTATTTCTTAAGCAATGATGGGTATATGGGCATTTATTTTATTCATTATCCCTAATTTATATATTATCTATGTGGTTTTTTTATACATGAAATACTTTTTCTTAAATAGATCACTCTAATTGCAGTGCAAATGATGAACTGGAGAGAGACAGGAATGTAAGCAAGAGACTTGTCAGGAGACCATAATTTATCCTTGCAAATGCGAATGTGATCTGGATCGAGAAGGCAGCAGTGGAGTTGAAAAGTGGATGAATATGGCATCTATTTTGGAGGTCTGAAAGGTAAACCTGCAGATTTATAAATTGCTAAGTGTGATTGTATGTTATTTTTCAACTAACAACAAAGCAAACATTTATAGATAATCCACTGGCGGATGGTTTAGGCTTACAGGTGCGAGGCTTTAACAAATGGAACATAAACAGGAAGCTTTTCTTAGGCACATACATACACAGCTGCCAGGTTTTCACATTGGCCCATTTTAATTGTCTGACAGGTAGAAAACCATGATACCACTCAATGTGACAAACAGGAATCAATAACAGAAGTCTTGATTAGATTATGAGTAGCATTTTGGAATCATAAAATGCATTAAGCCTACACTTAGAATGATCAAAAGAGTTTGTGAAGAAATCTTGAGCAGAATCTTGTTAATAACACATTAAATATTTTTTTAAAAACCAATCTAATCCACATCTCAAATTGGAGCAAAGTCCTTCTGACTGGTCATTTCCAAATGACCCAAGTTTGTTATTAAACACTTTTATGAGTACTATAACTATAAAACTCAGGAATTCAAGGCTATGATTCTTCCGTGATAATAAAGTTTATATCCTTTTTGGTGGGATGTTTTAAATGATGGCCTTGAGCTGCTTTATAAAACAACTGAGGTGAAAAGGTGACCTGTTTAGGGCAAGAATCTGTTGCAGAAGGAACATATTGTTTGCAAAAAGACAGTCAGGGAGGTAGGAAGGCCTCCTGAGAGTTGTCTCATTATCGTTAAAGTTATTTCAATAGCAATCATATAACATGGGATCTTAGAGATTATCTTCTGGATTCGTGCCTCAGGTTGGAGTCTCTGAAAGACTGTGTGATATCCTTGTGGTGAGCAGCTTATTAGAGGCCACGCCAGAATGAGAGGCCCATTTTCAAACCAACTGTTCATACATTGGTAGCTTCATGTACACCTGCCTGGTAGCGAACCTTTTTTTCATGAGCAGTGTTGACTATACACAGCAGAGTTGCTTTACAAACTCCAACCTTACCTACTCCCTTCAGCACTGATCATGTTCAATGGTATAAGTGGGTTATGGCTCACTCAGGATTAGGTTCCAAAGTCATGCAAAATTTTGTACTTTTTAATCCCTTAACCTTTTTCATCCAGCCACCAATCCCCCTTCCCTCTGACAACTGTCAGTCTGTTCTCTGTTTCTATGAGTCTGTTTCTATTTTGTTTGTTTATTGTGTTTTTTAGATTCCACATGTAAAAGAAATCATGCAAAAAAATGAAACTAAATCACCTTATATGGTATACAAGAATAAACTCAAAATCCACTGAAGACTTAAATGTAAGACTCAAAACCATAAAAATGCTAGAAGAAAATATAGGCAGTAAAACACTGACATTTCTCTTAGAAATATTTTGTCTAATGTAACTCCTCAGGCCAGGGAAACAAAAGAAAAATAAACAAATGGGATTACATCAAACTAAAAAATTTTTGCACAGCAAAGGAAACCATCAACAAAATGAAAAGACAACCTACTGAATGTGAGAAGATATTTTCCAATGATACATCTGATAAGGGGCCAAAATTTGTAAAGAGCTCAGATAACACCAGAAAAACAACCCAATTAAAAAGTGGGCAGTATACCTAAATAGACACTTGTCAAAATAAGACAGACAGATGGCCAATAGTGTGAAAATTTGCTCACCATCCCTAATCCGCAGGCACTTTTAAGTTTTCTCTCTCTCTCTCCTCCATCTCTTTTTAACCCATTCTCCCTTTCCTCCCTATCTTTCTGCATCTATTTTCTATTTGAATTCAAATGTTAAATTTATCACTGACTAAGTGAATCTATATGTTTGTTCCTGTCATATAGGATGTATTATATAAGTTAGTTATTAATGTAAGGGGCAATTTGCCTAGAGGTCAAGGACTCAGGAGCTATACTGCCTTGGTCTAAATCCTGGTTCAGCCACTAACAAACCGACTCAGGACACATGATTTACATTCTCTGTGCTTTAGTTTTCTTCCCCAGTAAAGTGGATATAATAAAAATAGAACTCTTGTTTTGTGATTGTTATGAGGATTAAGTTATAAATATATTTCAAGTGTTTAGGACAGTACAATGTTTGTGCTTATAGGAGTATAGCTATTGTTATGTGATGTCGCTATACTTGACGTAACTCAGAGAACTGCATTTTGACACTAATTCCTAATAGTTGTGTGTGCTTAGTTTAGTTTATCATCTCCAGTCTCCATTGTTTTTGTGTGTGTTTTCTTAAATATATTTTATTGATTTTTTTTTACAGAGAGGAAGGGAGAGGGAGAGAGAGTTAGAAACATCGATCAGCTGCCTCCTGCACACCGCCTACTAGGGATGTGCCTACACCCAAGGTACATGCCCTTGAATGGATTCGAACCTGGGACCATTGAGGCCAATGCTCTATCCACTGAGCCAAACCTGTTAGGGCCAGTCTCCATTCTTTCTGGCATCCAGGGATCACCCATAAGGGAAAAGTGCTGAATGACTGCCTTGCACAAAACTAAGAGCAGTGGAAGTACTTACTTAGAGCCAAAAGGCAGGGTGAATCCACTGAGCCAAACCTGTTAGGGCCAGTCTCCATTCTTTCTGGCATCCAGGGATCACCCATAAGGGAAAAGTGCTGAATGACTGCCTTGCACAAAACTAAGAGCAGTGGAAGTACTTACTTAGAGCCAAAAGGCAGGGTGATGAGCACAGTTACTCATCTGACTAGCTACCGTATTTTTCGGACCATAAGACGCTCCAGACCATAAGACGCACCAGTTTTTAGAGAAGGGAAATGAAGAAAAAAAGATTCTGAAACAAATAGTGTCCTAAAATATTTTATGTGCATTAAAGCCCAACATCACAGTCATAAACACATGTAATCAACCCTGTAAACAGCAGCATTTAGAACCATTTTAGAGCCGGGCAAGCACACAGAGACCACACAGAGCCGGGCAAGTAAAAAAACTTTTTTTAAAAGTATATGTGTAGGCTATATTTGGACCATAAGACACAGGGACTTTTCCCCCCCACTTCTGGGGGGGAAAAAGTGCGTCTTATGGTCCGAAAAATACGGTATATGATCTTGGACTTTAGTATCTCCAGTTGCAAATCCTAAATGACAGCACTCCCTATCTCACAAAAGAGTCTGTAAAGATCAGACACGATATGTGTAGAATGTTTCCTAAGGTACAAGACAACATCAAAATGGAAGAGATTGTTATTAAGCGATCATTTAAATAGAGGCTGACACTATTGTTGCTGTAAGAGCCTTCACAGAAATAAAGACAAATAATTCATGAGTTTCTGCAGCAACACTTCACTATAGGAATCTACTGGGAGGAACACCAGGTCTCCAATTATTTTCTTAATATATACACACTTCTTTGAAACAGCTTTTGGGGAATTCTCAGTAGCATCCTCCAGATTTTCCAGTAGTATGTTAATGAAAACTACCTGTGATGTAAGTTGCTTGTTACATAACAATTTTGAGATTGCAGAGGTAGGCCCCTGAGAAAAGATTACATGAGTGTTAAGAAATTTGTGATTAATATATGGATTTTGTTTTCCATAGTCACTGGCATGAGATTATATATAATTAAAAATGTTTGGTTGTTTTTTTTTTTCTTTTAGAGAGGAAGGGAGGAGAGGCAGAAACATCAGTGATGAAAGGGAATCATTGATTGGCTGCCTCCTGCATGACCCCACTGGAGATCAAGCCCTCAATCTGGGCATGTGCGCTGACCGGGAATCAAACTGTGACCTCCTGGTTCATAGTTGGATGTTCAACCACTGAGCAACACCAGCCAGGAAAATTAAGTATAATATTGTAATAAAATGAGACAAATTAATTTTTTCTGGCTTGCACTACTATGGCCCTATTTTTAAAAGATATGTTGTCAATAGATATAACTATCCAAAGGGGAAAACATAATCTTATTGCAGGCTATTCAGCATTTCATATGACTCAGGGTCCCTGAGGTTATTATAAACTTGCTCCTGAAAGTAAGCATTCTTTCATTAAACTAGATGAAATTGTCTCCTGAATGTCTTTTATAATGAAAATACATGCATTAGTCAGGATAGGCTAACTTACGTGGCAGTAGCAGTTAACCCTAAAATCTAGTGGCTTATACAAGGGTCTGTTTCTCACTTTCATGTGGGCAGGTAGCTCTGTTCTGCTCCAGTATCTCCCCATCGTTGCCCTGTCGGGGGGAGAAAACACCGAGAGAACATGCACCCATTTTGCTTTGCTTTGCCCAAAGTGACACCATTAGTTCTGTCCATAGCCCCTTGACCAGAACTCGTCACATGGACTGTACAAGACAGGGGAATCTGAAGAGCACAAGGATGTTCAGTGAATGATAAACATCTCTGCCACAAACCCCTAACCTCCAAAGCAGTAAAATGCTCTAAAATCACATCCCAGCCGAAACTGGTTTGGCTCAGCGGTAGAGCGTCGGTCTGCGGACTGAAAGGTCCCAGGTTCGATTCCGGTCAAGGGCATGTACATTGGTTGCGGGCACATCCCCGGTAAGGGGTGTGCAAGAGGCAGCTGGTCTATGTTTCTCTCTCATCGACGTTTCTAGCTCTCTATCTCTCTCCCTTCCTCTCTGTTAGAAAATCAATAAAATATATTAAATAAATAAATAAATAAATAATTGTTAAAAAAATAAAATAAAATAAAAAAATAAAGTCACATCCCAGTACTTTTATCCCCTTCCCCTCCCGCCAGGACAGTGCTGTGTGGAGGAAGGAGCATAGACTATAGGGTAAGGCTGCCCTGGGTTTGAATCTCAGCTGCCCCTCATAGTAGTTGTGTGAGTTTGAGCAAGTTCTTTTGTTGCACTACTCCTCAATTTCGTCATCTATAAAATGGGGTTTCAACACCTACCTTTTAAGGTTGTTGCAACAATAAGAAATTATCTATGCAATCCCTTTAGTGATAATTATCAGCAGAAAGATAGGGAAATATTTAGGGCAGTAATTCTCAGCTCTAATCCTTCCAACACTTCAGATATTACAAATTGGCTCCAGGAGTGTTGTAACATTTCAAAAACGCTCTTCAACTAGGATTGTTTTAAATTCCTCTTTACTTACTAAAAGAAATCTCTGCAGGCCACTAGAAGTAGGATTAGTGCTTCACTAATGGGTAAATTATAAGAGAGGTGAAACTTGTCTTTAATATTCAGCTTTTGCTCCTTCTGTGATATCTTCTCACCTACCCCAATCCCCAGGTTTTGGATTAGCCTGGTGTGAACCCCAATTTAGTCACTATCCACAAATCAGTTAGGCATTCTGAGAACAAGTGTTCTCATCGCCAAAGTTGGGACAGTCATGACTACCTCGTCGGGTTGTTTACAGGATCAAATTGCAGTTCAAGTCCTCAGCCCAGTGTAACTGACTATCTTCTGACTGCGTTCCTTGCGATCATGCCCGCGTCTTGGGGGAGAGGAGACTCTAGGTGAGAACTACTAGAGCTGTGTCACAGAAATATCCAAGAGATTTGGTAAAAGACCAAATCAACACCGGGCTGTAACTTACCTAACAGAGAATCTACTCCCAGGTATACAGATTTAAAATGTTTTTAATGCCGAAACCGGTTTGGCTCAATGGATAGAGCGTCGGCTTGGGGACTGAAGGATCCCGGGTTCGATTCCAGTCAAGGGCATGTACCTTGGTTGTGGGCACATCCCCAGTAGGGGGTGTGCAAGAGGCAGCTGATTGATGACTCTCTCTCGTCGATGTTTCTAACTCTCTATCTCTCTCCCTACCTCTCTGTACAAAATCAATAAAATATATATATTTTTTTAAAAAAATAAATAAATAAAATGTTTTTAATTAGGAAAATTACATATAAAAATTCGGATTTTTCACTTCTTTAAAGAATCAGCTCTGTCCCCATGATAACGGTGAGCCCTCTTTGACCCAGATGTGCTTCCTACTTGCCATGGCACTCACTACTCTCTGTTGTCTGAATGTAGCCTGCTTTACACACGGAGCTACTTGACCCCTGGCCAATAGGTTCAGGAAAATAATCACGATGATGGTGATGACAAAGGTAAAGTTGGTGAGGAAAGAAGTTTGTAAGCTGTTTTCAATGATCCAAAAAGCCTAAAGTCAATGATTATATTATGAAGTCTAAAAGCCAGCACAAGTTAACTAAGGAACCAGATTTCTTTGCTTTTAGGTGGATTTACATTATCTGGATAAGTGGGATGTCACGAAAGAAATTCAGATAAGCAAGTAGATATCATTGATAAATATTTTACTGGTAAAAATTGGGAAAACAGATCTGGCCAGTTTTTCTCAGTGGTTAGAGTGTCTGGCTGTGGATCAGGGTTTCGGGTTTGATTCCTAATCATGGACGACTCAATCCCTGGCTCTATGTGTGTGTAGGAGGCAACCAGTCAATATCTGTCTCTCTCTCTCTCCTTCCTTCCTCCCTCTTTTCCATTCTCTCTCTCTAAAGAACAATGGAAAAACGTATCTTTGGGTGAGGATTAAAAAAAGAAATGTTGGAAAACAGACTACTCTTATTTAATAAATAAAGTTTGCTTGATAGACCAGTTCTTTAAAAAAAAAAAAAATGGGGCTCAGGAGGAGAAAAATAGTATGAAATGTGTCCTTATTGATAGAAAGGTTGGGAAAGAAGCAACTAGCTTTGTCTGTCCCTTCTCCACTGATATTTATAATCCTAAGGGTCAAAAGCAGAAGAATGAATGTTAGAATTTCAAATATCTCATGGTAGATAGAGAAGACATTTGGTGACAGATTATGGCAGCTTCTTTTGAATTTCATGTCCAAGTCAGGCTCTATTCTAACTTCTAATTTTAAATAGTAGATATCATTTTTAATACAGGCTTAGTCTTTTCAAAACTGTAAGGCAAAATGCAAAGCAATGACCATTTATGATATTGCTGTGCTCTGCTAAAACTAGTTACTATTCCTTCCTGTGCAAATGTACAAGGTCACTGTGTTTTATAAGGGTGAGGAATCTTTTTACTGATGACCTGTAATTCTCAAGGATTGTTACATGTCCCAGAACAAAGCTGATTCATAATCTACTAGGTGGGGCAAAGGTATTATGTCTTCATTATCTCTTGCCAACTCCTCCCAGCATTTAACTAAACTATGTGGAAATCTTTTGAGAATTTTCAAGATAATGTGAACATCAATCCTAATCCTCTCCCCTAATCCAATCTTTTCCTCTTCCAAAGGCCCAAGAAAGGAAAAGGACGTGCTCCTGGTAGCACAGTTAAGACTAGAACTCAGGTCTCCTGATTCCAAGTCCAATTGGAGGCATAAGGATTCTGTTTCCTCTTCCACTTTAAATGATCCCAACTCACCATTGCCTGGGATCTGTTTTATTTTTTGTTTGTTTGTTTCTTATCATTCCTCAGCTTCTACTTAATTATATAAACATTCAGATTTTCACAGTCCTCCTACCTTGTCCTTACAGCATTTTAACAGGGCTTTCCAAATTCCAGTTTGAGAAATCCTGAACGAGAGACAGGATCTGAAGGCTTCCCCACTCTCCATTCCATGCTAAAGTGTCGAAGGCCACAAAGAAAAGCTTACCAGGAGGACATACCGTATGTCTGTTCCTCTTAGAAACAGGTCCGTTGAGACTCCTTATATTCTGCTCATTTCTTCTTTTTGCTTCTATGTCAATAGGGGCTTTTGACATCTGTCGGACAGCAGCTTTTCATCCTCAACCCCTCCTCTCTCTCTCTCACACATTTAGCTACCACAATATTAGACACCCCCCGCCCCCCAAAAATGTTTTTTTTCTAAGATACGAGGTGGGGGATGAGGAGCAAAGCAGAAACATCCAAGGTGGTTCTGGCCAGGACTGCCTCTCCCCCTACCCACCCCAGCTGTGTGGCAAAGCGAAGCAGAGACTCTTATGGGGGGGAAATGAAGACAGGATGGAAGCAGAGAAAGTCAGCGACAAATTATAAAAGAACTACAGTGTAAAACTGAGGTATCTGAGAAGAGCACAGGCTGACTCATAAATGATATAGCTAGAACTATGCAGAGAACGTTACAAAAAGAAGCAACAGGTACTTGTAAACATACATGCTGGCCAGCCCCGGTCCATCGTCATCACTTTCTATAGTTCAGAAGGTTTGGGACTGTGTCATTCATGAAGAGAGAAAAATGTGCTGAGTTTCTCATAAAACTAAATTTCTCCCGTTTAAAAGCATATTTTATATTCTGATATTATATCCTTCCCTTTTTAGTCCCCAAACATTTCTGTATATAACGACAGTGAAATTAGATAGTAATTGGCATTTTTTACAGGTTTCCTTGGCAACTTAAAACAATGGATCACTCTAAGCTGCCCCACAATTACTTTGGGTGGTGTGGTACCGATTTGTAAAAGCCAAACATCTGCTAATCTCTCTAGGAAGATATACTCGAAATGGTAAATAGTCATCTTCCTTTCCGGAACAAATTTCAATTAACACGCCCTTCAAGGAGAAGACTTCACAAAAATCGTACTTTTCCTTCTAAAGAGCTTTCTCCATAAAAAACATTCCGCAAGTATATCAAATTAGTCATAACAACTCCTGTAGAGTGCTTAATGAGACACATCTTCATAACCTCTGACAATCTGACAGGAGTGCATTTAATAATAGCAATAAATACAGATGGGACTACATAAATCAAGGCGATCCAGATGCACGATTCTTGCAGTGTGAGATGGCATCTCAGTTTTCTCATCTGTAATGAACCAAGAAATCAATTCTAACGAGGACCATAACAATAAAATAAAAAAAAAAAATCTAAACTATTGATAAATTCAGACTCTTGGAAAGAATGCCTTCGTTCTCTTTGCCCACGGCCCACTTTACGGATCTGGAACCAGCAGATCAAAGGAGGCTCCAAAGAGAAGGCAGGGTTTTTAGGGTGAGGAATGTGGCTCCTGACTTGGCTGTGAGAGAGAATACAGCTTCCCCTAGGATAGGCTCTCTCACTCATTTGCATTGCAGGGCCATAAAAATGCAGTTGCACAAGCATTAGCCCAGAGTTGTCTAAAGAGCAAGTAGGCTTACGATGAAAGATACTCGCAGTTCTAGGGAACCTCCCAAAGAGGAGGCAGATTCTCCTCCACCCTCTCTTCTCCCCCGAACCCCTTCACCTTCCAGCACCGCCCATCTCCGGAGGAGTTTGCCCGGGATGGGCTCTATGACGTACACCACAGCTACCCACTGCCCATGGCAGATCCAGCCCAGAGTACTTACAGAGCTGTTTCTCTTTGAGGATCTTCACCCTTTATGCAGCACTAAAGGCAAACACAACAGGGGCAGTGAGTTTTCTGGCTTTTTAAAGGCCCATTAATCAATATTTTTGAATGCATCAAGGTGGCTCAAGGCACAGGAAACCCAAATGTGTCTGATAATCTCTTATCTAAATAATACACACCAATATAGACATGCCTCAAATATACAGCTACCCCCGCACTGGCCCAGGTCTTATTTCTCTGGCTATATTAATTATTTTTATGAAATCTAAAATAGATGTAATTCTTAATACAAAATGCTTCCAGGATTCGTAAGTAATTGAGTGGGTTTTTTTGTTTGTTTGTTTGTTTGTTTTTTGTAGGAAAAAAATTTGCTCTGGATTGGGTAACGGGGTCAGTGAATTTCTTCTTGGGAGGCATTGTTGCCCCAAATAAAACCCAGTTACCATATGTTTCAAGAAGAATGGCTTTTGCTGGATCATGAACTCGGCCTAGGCCACACTCGCCTTTCTTCAGACATTTTCTGCCATATTTGCCTCCCTTTGGCACTGGATTAACGGGTGGAGTCAAACGCCTGGCACTAACCTATGCACCCACATACTCTGCGTCATGCTAACCAACAAGGTTAACCATTCAACAATTCAAACTCCAGTCCACCATAGCCGGAGCACGTGGCCTTACGCAAAAGATGAGCAGCAAGTGTCGCCCTTTTCATGCAGATCCCTGATTCTAGAGCAGATGCTCCTCCTACATTTATTTGTTGTACCAGAGTGCCATCGCCACCAGAAAGGGAAATGTAAAAGGGAGAAAAATCAGCCCCAAATTCCCTACCCTGAACACTATAGACATTTCATTCAGGTCATGTCCATATGCAGTTCTATACTTTGTAAATCTGTACTCATCTATATTATGAAAAGCCAGTGATTATAACTACCAACCAGTCACCAGGAGGTGCATGGATGGGTCTCACGGCGGGGCTGGGCTGGGTCTCCCGTGATTTCACACACTGGGCCTCTAGTAATATATGAGAGATGTTTAGTCCCTTCAGCAACTTCCATTTTAGATTACAAGGCAGAGAGACCAGATTGTCTAAATATGGTTCCTAATTCTAGTCACTTACACAGCTGGTTCTTGGCTTTTATTTAGATGACATTTTACCTAAATAGCTTAGGACACTTAGATACCTGCATTATTCTTTTTCTTCTGGCAATCAGTCCGAAGCACAATGTCAGAAAGACCACAACAGTTGCAGCAATAATGGGTTCTATTGGTACAGTCGAACCTCTCTCTGTTGGAAATGCAAACACAGAAAACGAGAACTAACATTTACATGCTTCTAATTTATGTACTTCTAATATGTCCCAGCCGTGATGCCTTGCACTTTAACATATATCATCCTCTTACTTAAATCCTCCCAACAACCCCAAAAAGTAGGTATTCTGTCCCCATTTTACCGGCGAGGAACCAGGGGCTTCGAGAGGTTCGTTTACACGTCCAAAATCACAGACCCAGTGATGGTATTTTCCTCCCACGTTCATAGGGTAAAACAATCCCAACACGTGGGCTAAAATCCTTTTTTTTAAAATATATATTTTATTGATTTCTTACGGAGAGGAAGAGAGAGGACCAGAGAGTTAGAAACATCGATGAGAGAGAATCACCGATCAGCTGGGGATGTGCCCGCAACCAAGGTATATGCCCTTGACCGGAATCGAACCCGGGACCCTTCAGTCCACAGGCCAACACTCTATCTACTGAGCCAAACCGGTTTCAGGAAAAAAGATCCGTGATGTCATTTGCAGCTTTGCGTGGCCTCATTGAAACTACCCCACTGAGCCCTGCAGTGGCGGAGAGAGGCTCATGGCAAACTTGGCGTTGAGCCTGGCCGCCGGCAGCAGAGTGCTCACGCTGCCAAGGCAGCCAGCCACCAGGGAAGCCAGGAAGAAATAAGAAAAACAAGTTGGTTTGGAAGAGCTCCACCCCAAACAAGATCCTGCCCACCTGAAAGCCAGGCTGTCAGGCTGGCATCCTGCTTGTCACACAAGCTGTTTATCTTTTTTTCTTTAAAGAGGGAGGGAAGAAAATTTTTATTTATTTATTTTTAATATATATTTATTGATTTCAGAGAGGAAGAGGGAGGGAGGGAGGGAGGGAGGGAGGGAGAGAAACATCAATGATGAGAATAATTGATTGGCTGCCTCCAGCAAGACCCCTACAGGGAATAGAGCCCGCAACCCAGGCATGTGCTCTGGGCCGGAATCGAACCTGGGACCCTTCAGTTCGCAGGCCAATGCTCTATCCACTGAGCCAAACCAGCTAGGGCAAGCTGTATATCTTTTATGTGACATGGAACAATTATGATTCCTTCTTAACCGAGAGGGACGATATAACCCCCAGTGTCTGTGTGTGGGCCTTACAGCCAGTCGGAATGGTATGGCCTGAGGCTCCCACCAGCCATGCTTTTGTGAATAGCAGAGAAGTGGGGGGAGTGAAGAAGAGGTGGGGGGGTAAGGGGTGGGGAGAGAATAGCCACAGACTTCCATCTGGTGCCCCTTCCACTAATTCTTAGCTTATTTGTGGGGTTGGTATTTAAAGCAAGTAGCCCCTGGGCGTACTGTCACTGTTCTCAAGACAAATGACTGACCCAGCAGTCACAGTGATTGGCCGCAGCAGCAGCTCTTCCTCCCCACCAGCCTTCCCTTGGTGCCCTAGACCCCCTGATGGGGAGGAAATAAGGAGCCCTATGCTCCTGTCAGTCCAACATTTCTGGCAGGGGTCCAGGTGGCTTCCTGGGAACTGGCAAGGAAGGCAATGAGTGGGCAAATGACAAAGGGAATGATGTTCTAACAAGATACACACGCCTCAGCTTGTTTGGCTGCTCCTCGCTGCCTGGCCCCAGCCCAGGAAATGCGCGCAGGAGCATTCTGGCATCTGCTACACCAGGAATCTCGCTTTTTTCTTTTTGTGCGAACAAGGAATACAAGGAGGGTAAATCAGTTGGAGCTTCATTTATCCCTATTCCGCAGAGGTGGTGGTACACCTGGGCAGATGAAGCATGAAGCCAAGAAAGAACTCTCCCCCTCCTCTTATTTTCTCCTACTTCCTCTTCTGATTGGCCTACATGTTACAATGCAGAGTTAGGAGTGATCTTAGAGAGCCATTTTCTTATCGAGTCGGCATCTTTCTTCACTATGTGTTTCTGACTGCTGATTGTCTCTAGGCTGTGAACTCAAAAGTCCAGATTTTACAGGCCTTGTTGCCCAGGAGAATTCACGGAAATACTCCTCCCTAAGAGCCTACCCAAACCGGCTTTGGTGTGTTCTAGAAAAAAGACCTTTGCCTAAAAAACAGTGTTCTTTAAGGAATTGGCAGAATTTCCCTAAAAGGAAGGATGAGAGTTCTTAGTGGGAAACTCCTTGACTGGGAAACTCCTTCACCAAAGAAAACTCTAGCTGCTAATCATAATTGTCATCATCATTTGTTGTCATGGAAAATATATTTCAAAATATATTTTTATTGATTTCAGAGAGGAAGGGAGAAGGAAAGGGAGATAGAAACATCAATGATGAGAGAGAATCATTGTTCAGCTACAATCATTGTCATTGCCTCAGACTGGGGATTGAATCTGCAACGCAGGCATGTGCCCTTGACCGGGAATCAAACTGTGACCTCCTGGTTCATAGGTTGATGCTCAACCACTGAGCCATGCCAGTTGGGCATGAAAAATATTTACTGAGATCTGAGTTTTGCACTATGCTGAATATTATTTAAAAAGAGAGTTAGTTACCTTTGACAACGAGGTGAAAGTCCTTTGTCTTTATTCCCCAACGTGAATATGCAGTACAGCTGTAGGTTCCATTGTCAGATTTCTTGACTTTGGTGATTGACAACTGAAGAGACTCACTTGTCTGTTGGACTTGGTGGTGGTTTTTCGCTAAGGTCAGGTTGCTGCTGTCTTTGTACCACATCATCAGAGCCTGGGGGTTGGATTTCACATTGCAAACCAGCTTCGCAGCACTGCCTTCCTCAACTGTTTGGTAGTCATCTCCACTCAGGAGAGGAGGAACTGCAAGACTCAAGCATTGAGGTCTAATTAGCAGATAAGTCATAGTTTACTGTCCATGTTCAAGATCTTCCTTCAGTCTGTCTCGTCTAGTCATTCATCCATTTGACAACTGAGTGACTACTGTATGCTAGGAACCAGGGGTACAATGGTAAATAGCATACATCCATTTCCAAACTTAATAGACAAGTTAATGTGGGAGAAGACAAACCAGGAAGCAAATATCCTATATAATCAAAGACTATAATGCAAATTGTCCCCTCCACCAGGAGTTCCACTGGGAATTAGGCAAGGGGGCAGGGCTGGCTGGCTGGCCAACTGCCTACAGACCCTCCTCCTGGCCGACCCTACCCTCCCCCTCATTGGTACCCCTCACCCCATAGGGTTGGGCTGGCCAGACTCCATCTGAGCACAAATTGGGGCCTCTAGTATATAATAATGAATCTGTACCAATTTGTAACACTACCCAAGACTATAAGCCTTGAGTCTTTCCTCTCTGAGAATTAATAAACCAATCTGTGCTAGTGGTGGATAAAACAGTGCCATGTTAAGAAAGCAGGCATTGCAGTTCGCTCTCATTCCAACTATATCACTTACTGCGACCTTGAGAAAGTTACTTCACTGCTAAGTAACTGCTCAGTTTCCTTATCTAAAAAATGGGATAATAGCTACCTTATGAATTGCTGTGGAAGGTTAAGTGAGATAATGCCGGTAAAGAATTTACCACCGTGCTCATTAGTACTATCATTATTATATGGTAGTTTTGAGCACTCCTCACAACCTCCACTTTCTCATCTGCTCTAACCACGTTTGACTCGGCCGCAAATTGACCCATGCGGATTTGCATTTCCTCTAGAAATGATGTCCTCTGCCCAGAAGGTGTTCTAGTCCTGGCAACTCTGGCGTCTATGGAAGATGAATGTGACTTTCTGACTCCTTTTCATTCCTCTGTGCGAGCAGCTCCTTACTCCCTCCCCGATGAGGGCAGCTATAGACCCATAGATAGCCGAACACATTTATTGTCACCAAATAATCCAACCCTCCTCCCCACCAGGCCTTCCCAACATTGAGGAGGAGAAATGGCTGGGCTGAGGCCCCCCTCTTCACACCCTTTGCAGTTTCTGGCCAAGGTGCAGAAGCGTCATAAAATGCCTGAGAAGTGGGCTGTAGGAGAAGGAGGGAGGAAGGAGCTTGTGGAATCTGCACGCTGAATAATTAGACCCTGAGTAGGCTGTGCTATTAATAACTCTCAGAAGAATGACATTTTGTTTGCTCTTTGGAATGAGCTTGAATTCTGCATCCATATCCAACAAGGATGTTATATGGTATTTTCAGATATGTAGGAAGCTGCTTGAATACAGAACGTAGTTGCCAAACATACCAGTTCCACCAGTTCCACAGGTCCTATTAGTTGTTGCTTTTTATTTAACTATTTAAAATTAATATAAGCTTATCAGCCATATGTTTTTCTTTTTTTAATTAATACATGTCTGGCTCTAACTACGTAGCTCAATTGGTTAAAGTGTGGTCTTGTTATGCCAAAGTTGAAGGTTCGATCTCCCCAGTCAGGCATATACAAGAATCAACAAATGAATGCTGGTTAAATAGGTGGAACAACAAAGAGATCTCTCTCTCTCTCTCTCTCTCTCTCTCTCTCTCTCTCTCTTGCTCTCTCTCTCATCCTTTCTCTTTCTCTCTCAAATCAATACATTAAAAAAGAATACATTTCATGCCTGGTCAGTGTGGCTCAGTTGGTTGAGCATCGTCCAAGCACCAGGAGGCCACTGGTTCAATGCCCAGTCAGGGCACATGCCTGGGGTTGAGGACTTGATTCTCAGTGGAGGATGTACAGGAGGCAGCCATTCGATGTTTCTTTCTCTCCCTTCCTTTCTCTAAAAATCAATAAAACAAATTTAAAGTAATAATAATAATAATAATAATAATAATAATAATAAATTTCAGGTAAAGTTCAGGTCCTCCTTGATTTTATTCTCATAATTTCCTGACTCCTTAGAGATACCTGCTACTATACATTTGATTAAAATCCTTGCATCTTTTTTTAAAAGTAGCGTGGGTTGTGTGTGTTTTTGGTGTGTGTGTGTTTTTTTTAACATATAATGTACCCATAGGAAATATATTGTATTGTTTTAGGAGGGTGAGAAGGGTTTACATGTAAGATTGAATTCTTTCGATAACTTGAATGTTTTTTTAGCTATGTCTACATTGAACCACAGAGATCTAGCTCATTGATTTTATTTTTATTTATTATTATTTTTTAATCCTCACCTGAGTATATTTTTCCATTGGTTTTGAGAGAGAGAGTGGAAGAGGGAGGGAAAGACAGAGAGAAATATCGATGTGAGAGAAACACATCACTTGGAATTCAGTGAGCCCTGATTAGGGCCTGGGCCAGGGAGCAGCCTGCATCCGATGTATGTGCCCTTAACCCGAATCAAACCCGGGACCCTTTGGTCTCTAGGCCAATGCTCTATCCACTGAGCCAAACTGGCTGGAGCTAGCTCATTGCTTTTAGAGTGCCATAGTGAAATATATTACTCTAAACCATCTTATTTTGATGGGGATTAGGTTCTATTCATTTTTAAAATGTTAAACAGTGCATCAGTAAATATGCTTGTATATGTCTGTACGCACATGTGCATGTGTTTCTCCAAGGTTAACGTCTAGAAATAGAGATGCTGGGTCTCATAGGGTAAGCACACTTTAAATTTTTGAAAGATGTTGCAAAAGAGGTGGTCTCAATTTATGCTTTCAGCAGCAATGTATGCAAGAACCTATTTCTGCGCACACTCCCCCAAATAGTGTATTATCAACTGCTATTTATAATAATACTTTCTCGGGACTTTACATGCTATTCTCATCATAATTTATGACCTCATTTTGATTTATTTATTAATGAGTATCAGTTTGTCACTACAAACTACTGACCAATTGGTTTTTTCACATGCACTAGTGACAACACTATTTTGGAGGTGGTTATACAGATGATTTTGGATCCAGGTTGGAAAATGAGAATCTTTTTTTTTTTTTTAAGCCACCAAATGATGGCATTTCTGCCATGCCTCCCTTAAGAAGGTACAATGGGAAGAACACTAGATTAAGAGCCCAGGGATTTGTGTTCTGTTCCCAGCTCCAGCTGTGATCATTCTGGCCTCAGTCTGAGCCTCAGTTTCCTCATCTGTCACGTCATAGGCATTACAAGACCTCCAAGGGCCCCTGATGGTCTTGGATTCATCAAAGTATGCAAAGGGAAGCTTGCTAAACCATCACATTTTATTAATTCATAGCAAATAAAAATCAAGACTCCTTTTCCCAGGAACAAGCAAATGATTCACTCTGGAAACTCAAGCTGCAGATCCCTAGTATTTCCCAGAGCTGGGTTCTTTGGCATTTTCTCCCCACTTTTATCTCAGGAGCAGTGGCATCCATTTGTCACAGACAAGCCTGCTGAACTTGAGTCCAGAGCGCTTTCTACCAAATCCTACCACATCATCACCCTAACCCACATCACTCCTCACCCCACCATCCACACTGCCCTCATGCAGAACCAGCTTTCCAACCAAACCATGTTCATCTACATAGAATCATTGGAAGGACCCCTAATGCCATATAGTTCCACCAATGGGTGACCAATTCCTGCAACCCACCCACCAAAGAGCTTCCTCTTTTGAGGTTTTAAACATGAACAACCAATATATTCATGAAAAGGTGAACACCTTCATTCTTTTTTTTTTTTTTTTTTTTTTTAATCCTCACCCGAGGATATTTTTCCATTGATTTTTAGGGGGACTAGAAGAAAGAGGGAAAGACAGAGAGAAATATTGATGTGAGAGAAACCCATCGATAGGTTGCCTCCTGCATGCACCCTTGACCAGGACCGGGCCAGCAAGGAGCCTGCAACCGAGGTACGTGCCCTTGACCAGAATCGAACCTGGGACCCTTCAGTCTGCAGGCCTACGCTCCATCCAATGAGTCAAACCGGCTAGGGCCACCCTCATTCTTAGTTTAAAAAATTGAAATAAAATTTCATATCAAGCTGGCAAATGTCACACTCAGTGCTCATGAGGTGTGGAGAAATAAGCATTTTTGTGCTCTGTTGTGGGAGCGTAGGTAGGGCAATTTGGCAAAATCAAGCAAATGTTAAAATGCACATACACTTTAGACCCAGATTCCAGCTACCACTCAGTGCAGTGCAGACAACACAGGCTGGCAAGCAGCCGTCTCCCCTTTTACTCACAAGGAACGTCCAGCACCACGGAGATGGACACTGACTGGTCCCTCCGCAGCCTGCAGGTGAAGGTGACTCCATTGTCGTCTTCAGTGATGGAAGTCACACAGATGGCGCTGGAATTGATGCTGTTTTCAGACTTCAAATCCACTGCCCCCCCTTCTCGGAACCAGAGAAGTCCTTCATCCCCCGTGTGGTTCTGAACAGCACACATCAGAGATGCTTCGGAGCCCACCTGAGTGTTCAGAGTATGGCTCTCGGTTCTACCATTCACCATCAAAACAGAGCCTGGGAGTGCAGAAAGAAACTGTCATGAACAACTTAAACGACCATACACGTTACATCAGAACAATGAAATCAAAGTAGCCATATCGATCTGTGTGATTTTACAAGGAAAAGGGTCCGTCATGTATTATTGACTACAAAAAGGAAAAGCTGAAAATGGTTGCTGCACTTTGGAATTACCTGGGGATTTAAAAAAAAAAATTACTAATGCCTTGATCCCACCTCAGACATTCTTATTAATTGATAGGAGTGCAACCTGGGCATGGTTTTTTTTTAAAGCTCCAGATGATTCTAATGTGTAGTGAAGTTTGAGAACCATTGAGTTAGAAAACAGTATGTGCAGAATTACTCCATTTGTACGCACGTGCATGCCCACTCGCGTGTGCGCGCGCACGCACACACACATACACACTTACACACACACACTTATGAGGAAAAGTATTGGAAAAAATTATATCTATCTATCTATCTCTATATATATGGAATAACATTGATGAAAATAGAGGAAAAAAATAGGGAAATGCTTACCAGATTTAATTTACTTCAAGGGGTTGGATATAGCAAAGTGGGAGTGGGGATATACAAAGAAATACAAAGAAAAAGGCACTGTAGTAAAATGAAAAAATATTTAAGATGAAGCATTAGGTGAATAGGCAGAATGTAAATTATATTTCTAATAATTACTATAAATGCATCAAAATTGCATATGGGCAAAAGCTGATTTGAAAACAGTTCTGATTAAGTGATAGAATTTGGTCTTCCATATCTTATGATTTAATATTGTGTTGGCAATGCAGTGAAATAAAAAGATACTTAAACAGCTTAGTTTACGAACAGATAAGTCATTGTGAGGTAGATGATTAGGATTTATAGTACTTTGTTTTCACTCCTCATTTTTAGAAATTCATCTATTATATAATATACTCAAATTTCAGTTTTTACTTTCCTGGCTCAGAAGCAAGTAACAAAAGGTAAAAAATAACTTTAGCCACCAGAAACTTGCACCCTATATAACATTTGTTAAAATAGTCTGTAAACACATTAACTTAAAAAAAAAACTATTGGAAAACATAATGAGACTTCAGCCTAGGTGTTTTTTCTTTTGTTTGTTTTTGTTTTATTTTTTTAATCTGAAAGAATATACACCAAAACATTGAATGGCTGTGTTTAGATGATAGGATTTTTACTTTTTTTCTTTTATAAATAGGGTGTCCCAAAAATGTACACTCACACATTGAATCATTATGAAGGCAGTGTTTATTGAAATACACTTCATTTTCAAAATTGAGCTATCAGCTATTAAAGTGTATGTACATTTTTTGGGACACCCAGTATTTCCTAATTTATTTTACAGCAACTATATATTACCTTTAAAACAGAGGGGGAGCCAAAACCGGCTTGGCTCAGTGGATAGAGCGTCAGCCTGTGGACTAAAGGGTCCCAGGTTTGATTCCGGTTAGGGGCATGTACATTGGTTGTAGACACATCCCCAGTGGGGGTTGTGCAGGAGGCGGCTGATCGATGATTCTCTCTCATCGATGTGTCTAGCTCTCTATCCCTCTCCGTTCCTCTCTGTAAAAAATCAATAAAATATATTTTAAAAAAAAACAAAAAACAAAAACAGAGGGAGAAAGCTATTTCCTGTGAGGGGAGGGGAGCAAATGCAGGAAGATTTCTGTGTTAGTGTATGTTCAAATAAACAGATTATTTTGGATACGATTAGTAATACAATGCATTAAAATGAAGGGAAATTCTGGCTGTGGTTCTGGAGAGAATAGAAGACTTCTATGGTAGGAGAACCATAAAAATATTTCCATTTCATTTTTATGATGTTACCTGACTCCTATACCCTGAACCAGACAACTTTGTCTTCATTCCAATTTGGATTTTGGATTTTTCCAGTGCCCACCCATCATTTTTAACCTGAAATTTTTCTTTATTTAAAGAGGCGAAAGAGTCCTAACCGGTTTGGCTCAGGGGATAGAGCATCAGCCTGCAGACTGACGGGTCCCAGGTTCGTTTCCAGTCAAGGGCATGTACCTTGGTTGCGGTCACATCCCCAGTGGGAGGTGTGCAAAAGGCAGCTGAATGATGTTTCTCTCTCATCGATGTTTCTAACTATCTCTCTCCATTCCTCTCTGTAAAATAATCAGTAAAATATATTTAAAAAAATAAAGAAGCGAAAGCAATATGAACTTACTTGTCATTTCACGCGGCAGAAATAAGATCACTAAGAGAAGAACTCTGCACATTCGCATTAGGCCGCTGCTCTTCTGTGCCATCTTCAGTGAATTTAAGTCGGATCTGGGGGTGGGGGCGGGAAGAAAATGCAGTTGTTTCTGTACTTTGAGCTATACTGCGTTTATGAACCATCGTCTTGTCCATTTTGCACATACAGTGAAGTCCCAAGTGAGTCATCCCAGTTATAATGTTATTTTTAGTTTTCAAAAACTCCCGTTCTGACTCCTAAGTTCAAAGTGCTTTTAGTATTAAAACATTTTTTAAAGACAACAACAACAAAATTACAAGGAAATAGGTTATCCGACATAGGGCAGCCTAGGACAGGCCTGGGGAAGGTACTAGTAAAACCAGCCTTCCTAGAGAAATGGAGAAGGTCATTTTCACAGAAAGGGCAATGAAGCATGTTTCCTTCTCAGACGGTCCCTAATGAACAAAGTAAGTCTTGCTCGGAAAGCCTTTCTGGGGTTATTTGTGTAAAGTTGCTTCCTGCTAATAGAAAGTCTTTGAGACTATTCCAAATTCCACTGATTCAGATGGTTTATACTTTTAGGAATGATTCAATCGCAACATGGCCTCTAGTCTTTTTTTTTTTTTTTTTTTGATTTCAGAGAGGAAGGGAGGGGGAGAGAGAGATAGAAATAGCAATGAGGAAAAAGAATCATTGATTGGCTGCCTCTTGCTTGCCCCACACAGAGATCAAGCCCACAACCCGGGTATGTGCCCTAACTGCGACCTCCTGGTTCATAGGTCAATGCTTAACCACTGAGCCACGCCAACCGAGCTTAAAGTATGCTAATCTCTACTTTCCCCCATCCCTCCACTGCTCTCCCCTCGTGATACTCCTTAAGACTCCTCCACCTAGTGTGGACCAAAACAATAGATAATAAAGGCTTCTTTTTCTCCTATGCTTTGCTGTTGCAACTCCCCTCCCTAAAATATTCTCCACTTCCATCTAGGAAGAAACACGTGTATTTATTACTTCCTTTCAAGAGTACCGCTATGAATATAGTAGAACCACATCTGGAGTGTTTTCTGTGCAACAGACACTGTGCCAAACACTTTACATACATTATTTAAATATCAGCTAAGCTTCTAACAGCCCTTCTGAAGACATTTCTAAAGGTTTGGAGAGATATATAATTTGCCCAAGATTCCAAAGATGGTAACTATCAGGGCCAGGATTTAAACCCAGACTCCCAAGGCTGTGCTCTTAACCATTCTAATGCCTAGATTAATATTCTCTTCTTTTAAGAAGCTGCTGTAGCCGAAACTGGTTTGGCTCAGTGGATAGAGCGTCGGCCTGTGAACAGAAGGGTCCTGGGTTCATGTTCCTTGGTTGCGGGCACATCCCCGGTGGGGGGTGTGCAGGAGGCAGCTGATTGATGTTTCTCTCCCATCGATGTTTCTAGCTCTCTAATCCTCTCCCTTTCTCTCTCTGCAAAAAAAAAAAAAAAAAAAAAAAAAAAAATCAATAAAATTTATTTTGAAAAAAGAAGAAGCTGCTGTAGCCCTGGCTAGGTAGTTCAGTTGGTTAAAGCGTCATCCTTATACACCAAGGTTTTGGGTTCATTCTCCTGTCAGGGCATATACTAGTACAAGAAGCAACCGATGAATGTATAAATAAGTGGAAAAACAAGTTTCTCTCTCTCTCTCTCTCTCAAAAAAAAAAAAAAAAAAAAAAAAAAGGGCGAGGGTGGTAGTAGGAAAAGAAAAAGCTGCAGCTGTTAATCTTTCCAGTCCCTGCCTACTCCACAGACCTTAACAACGTGGAGTTTTGACCCCATCCCAGGCCTGTCCTGACAGGAGCCAGTTTCATTCCTGCGAGGCTCACCCTGTCTGACTGGCAAGCCTGTATCACTCTTTCAACAAGTTGCAATTAGTACTAATATCGATCCTTTTGTAATTTTACAATTTTGCCAAAAAGATTTCTCTTTTAAAAAATATATGTTTTATTGATTTCAAAGAGGAAGGAAGAGGGAGAGATAGAAACATCCACAATGAGAGAGATCATGGATTGGCTGTCTCCTGCAAGTCCCCCAGTGGGGATGGAGCCCACCACCCAGGCATGTGCCCTTGACCGGAACCTAACCTGGGACCTTTCCGTTCCCAGGCCAATGCTCTATCCACTGAGCCAAACCGGCTAGGGCGCCAAAAAGATTTCTATGACAGGTGATAACGGCATTGATTTCAGAATTTGCTCTTTAATAGTTTTTCAAGCACAGCTCCCTGTAGGCTCTCAATAGGAACTGAAAGTAGACCTTCCTAAGGAGAAAGATTGATTTCTCCCCTTCCCTTCCACCCCACCAAGATAGCAACTTTTCAAAAACGAATTTCCCTCGCCTGACATGTTTTACCACTTACCTGCTGAGCGTTGAAAAGCTGACTCCCTTGGCCAATTGCTCCTCTGTCTGAGAGCCCTGACTCCTTTCCCCGTTGCCATCTTTATAATACTTGAATTAGAACACTTTATGACAGAAGGGTCAAGTAAATAATTAAATTGGGTTCAAAGTCTGTTTCTCTTTAGGGATTCTTAGAGAAGACAGTAATTAAGAAAGGCATCTTCCTGAGATCTAAGTGTTTGTGTATACCTAAGTCACTAGGTGGGGCCAGGTGTTCCTATCAGGGATGTCATTGCTCCAAGAAAGCCTGAGCTTAGGCAAAACGAAGTAGCTCATCCCACTGAACCTAGTCATGCTCAGGCTAGCTGACTCATCATCTGACAGCCTGGGAATTTGATCAGTGCCCCAGGGCTGGCTCAGGACCACTCCCACCCTCTAGGGTCCCACCTGGGTGCTGCTCTCCCCACCCACCCGCCCCAGGCCCCTTGCTGCCCTTGGGGCAAGTCTGAGGAGAGGCTTGATTTTCACAGCAGCCAAAACATTAGAAGATTTCCCACAGCTTACATCGTGCTGGAAAAGTATTTCTTCCCACTGGTAACCCAGGCTACGCATGGAAATTGCACCACGCCAGCCATGGCAGGGGCAAGGTCTAACCCCATGGTCAGCAAACCACGGCTCGCGAGCCACATGCGGCAATTTGGCCCCTTGAGTATGGCTTTTCCACAAAATACCACGGCGTGGGCTAGTCTATTTCGAAGAAGTGGCATTAGAAGAAACCTAAGTTTAAAAATTTTGGCTCTCAAAAGAAATTTCAGTCGTTGTCCTGTTGATATTTGGCTCTGTGGACTAATGAGTTTGCCAGCCACTAATCTAACCCTTTGAGAGTCTCACCTGATAGGGCAAACTTTGCATTTGCACTTTCAAGAATTAGCAATTGAGGACACCTAATTTTTTTTATTGGTTTAAAAATACATATGTTTATGGTATTAATACAATGTAAATTTTATCTGTAATGTACTATTGCGCCAATTATATTAGGTCTAGTAATAATTAATGTCGTTTTCTAATACTTTTTTAAAATCGAATTTATTTAAACAATACAACAAAATTTAATCAACAATATAGTTGCCGTTGTTTTCTACTACTTGTGCCCAATGCTCAGGAAGCATTTTAATCTCTCTGTTGTAAAATTCTTGTGATTTTGATGCAAAAAATTCGGTCAATGCATTTTTGAAGCATTCTTCATTATTAAATTTTTTTCCAAGAAGAAAGTTTTGCAAAGAACGAAACAAATGGTAATCGGAAGGGGCAATATCAGGAGAATATGCAGGTTGAGGAGAACTTCCCATTCCAACTGGCGCAGTTTTTCAGCACTGATTCTTGCAGTGTGCGGTCTTGCGTTATCGTGGTGAAGAATTATGCCCTTCCGATTAATCAGCGCGGGTTCTTTTTCTCTTAAAGCTTGGGCTAACCTTTCCAATTGGGCACTATACACATGCTTGTAATGGTTTGGTTAGATGGTAAAAGTTCATAATGAAGAATTCCTTTAAAATTCCACCAAACACACAACATCACTTTTTTCGCATGCAAGTCAGGTTTTGGCATGGGCTGCGGAGCCTCATTTTTGTCCAACCATTGAGGCCACCTTTTCAAATTAACATACAGCACCCATTCTTCATCTCCGGTAACAATTTGCTCTAAAAAGGGCAAACGGTTTTGACAACAGAGGAGTGAACTGCAAATTGTGACTCTTTGATTACGGTTGTTGTCGGTCAACTCATGAGGAACCCATTTTCCAAACTTTTGGACTTTGCCAAGTGCACACAATTGATTGGAAATTGTTTTTTGTGAATAATTTAAAGTTGTCACAAGCTCTTGTTGGGTAATTTGAGGATTTTGCACCAAAAGAGCTTGAAGAGCTTCTTGATCAAAATTGGACACACGGCCTCGACCACTCTTGTCATCTAACGAAAAATTTCCCTCGCGAAATTTCTCAAACCAACGCTGGCATTTTCTGGCGCTAACTGCATCTTGACCAAGAGCACTACAGATGTTTTTTGCAGCCTCACTTGCTTTTCTTCCTAATTGGAACTCGTAAAGCATGCAGTGCCGAATATGCTCTTCATCCGCCATCTTCTTAGCCCTAGTTTTGCAACAAAAACCAAACCAAACACAAACTTTTTCAAGCAAAACTTGTTCATTGCACTTCACACGTTCTGTAGATATCACGTGTTTGAAGGTTATGTCAATACAAGTCAACGCCAAGCAAGATTTTAAACGAATGTTTTAAAACGACATTAATTATTACTAGACCCGATATGAGAATAGAATAAAAGGTTCTTTTTGACCGAAACCTGTTTGGCCCAGAGAATAGAGCGTCGGCCTGCGGACTGAGGGGTCCCAGGTTCGATTCCAGTCAAGGGCTTGTACCTTGGTTGTGGGCATATCCCCAGTGGGGGGTGTGCAAGAGGCAGCTGATTGATGATTCTCTCTCATCGATGTTTCTAACTATCTCTCTCTCTTCCTCTCTGTAAAAAAATCAATAAAATATACTTTTTTAAAAAGGTTCTTATGTATAGATGCACATTTTAACATGTTGGCTAAGCACATCAGAGTTCTCCTTACTAGCTGTGTGACTCCAAAAAGTTATCTAACCTCGATGAGCCTCAATTCTTCTTCAATACAATGGGGGTAATAATAATGCCCTCCGTACACAGTCACTGGGAGAGTTAAATGAAATGAAGCATGTGACGGGCCACACAGGAAACACTTAAGAAGCAGTAACTATTGATGTTATTAATACAGGCTGAGCTGGGAATAATAAATCAGCTCAGCACCATGAAATTGTTCCAGGAAGGATCACAACTTAGTGCAGTTCCTGCTGGCGGGGCTGCAGGTACCATCTAGGCAGGTTTGTGTCCGTTTCTCTGTGGTTCTTAGGGCAGGCTGTTTAATATTATCACTTTTCCCCCCCAGAAGATTTATTTTAATTTTATTTTTTTAGAGTCAAAATAAAAGTTTATTTTTTTAAAAATTTCTTTGTTTATTAAAGAGTTACATATGTGTCCTAATTCCCCCATTACCCCCCCCCCTAACCCCCCACTTATGCCCTCACCCCCCTGCTGTCTGTGTCCATTGGTTAGGCTTATATGCATGCATGTAAGTCCTTTGGTTGATCTCTCCTCCTTCCCCCCACCCTCTCCTGCTCTCCCTCTGAGGTTTGGTGGTCTGATCAATGTTTCTCTGTCTCTGGATTTTTGTTCACCAGTTTATATTGTTCATTATATTTTATAAATGAGTGAGATCACGTGATATTTATCTTTCTCTGACTGGCTTATTTCACTTAGCATAATGCTCTCCAGTTCCATCCATGCTGTTGCAAATGGTAAGAACTTCATCTTTTTTACCGCAGCGTAGTATTCT
Source organism: Pipistrellus kuhlii (assembly GCF_014108245.1). Classification (NCBI taxonomy): domain Eukaryota; kingdom Metazoa; phylum Chordata; class Mammalia; order Chiroptera; family Vespertilionidae; genus Pipistrellus; species Pipistrellus kuhlii. The sequence continues at coordinate 2,642,694 of NW_023425539.1, read as the reverse complement.
ATTGTGTACATGTACCACAGTTTTTTAATCCACGCATCTGCTGATGGGCACTTAGGCTGTTTCCAAATCTTAGCTATGGTAAATTGTGCTGCTATGAACATAGGGGTGCATATACCCTTTCTGATTGGTGTTTATAGCTTCTTGAGATATATTCCTAGAAGTGTGATCACTGGGTCAAATGGGAGTTCCATTTTTAGTTTTTTTGTAATAGTATCACTTTAAAATGAATTCATGTCTTGACCAATTTATCAAGGGACTTTGGGTTCCTCCAATGTAGACATTAGATAAAGCTTTGGTTCCTTTAAAGCTGATTTAAATCATTTCCTGAAAGCTGATCTCAGGGAGCACAGTAAGGAAGTGAGATACTGAAGGTAGGAAAACTACTAAAGGGTATGTTAATAAACAGGTTACTGCTGTGGGCAACTGTGTGAGAAACATGCCTCAGAATCGGCTCATGAGGGTGTAGGAAGCTTGGGTATTTATCCACCAAGTTCTCTCCACCAATGGTTGAGGGACACTCTTGGAGTGTTGACTCCCCAGAATCCCCAGCCTACCTACCCTGTGAGGGCAGAACACACTCTCTCTGTCCATCCGTGAATGTTTAGGTAAAGTCACCTGCCATATAGAAATATGGGTGACATCTAGGCTGGCCAAGGGAATGTGAGTAGGGCACCAATGTCATCTTCTAAAACTGGATATTAAATATATTAGGAAATAATAGTTAATTCTTATGTATGATAATTATTCCTATCTTTTGGAAATGCCTGCTAAAATATTTTTGGGTTAAGTGTGATGATGATGATTGAAATTAACTTTCAAATGATTCAGTAGGAATAAATAATTACACATACACAAAGCAAGTATAGCAAAATATTAACACACTGAATGTAGATTAGGTTAAATAAATATTCATTATATTATTTCAACTGTTGGGGAAAGTATTCAGTGGTTTTTATTGAGTACCTTTTATGTGCTGAATGCTCAAAGCATTGGAGATGTCAGTGCCATCCAAACCAATATAGTGTCTTTCTCTTCTATCTATATATATATAAAAGCCTAAAGTAACTGTTTGACCATTCAACATTTCCTTTTAATGTACACAAATCCATGCACTGGGTCTCTAGTGAATTAATAGAAGACTTGGGTTCTCAAGTCACTCTACTGCCATCTGTGGAAATTGTTTTAATAGCTGTATGAATCTATGATGCTTACAAGATGAATGGTGCTCCCTGAACCCCACAACATTAAGTGGGTACGCTAGGAGATACAAAGGTGAGCAAAACAAAACTTCTAGTCTTCAAGGGTCTTCCATTCTGGAGAAGAAAGTTGGTGGTCAGGAGCCAGGGATAGCGCACTCTGCTGGAGAGATTTCACATTTGAAAAATGGTGTCATGGCGCCCCTTCTGGAAAGTCAAGGAAGTGACAAGACTTGTCCAAGGTCACATATCATCCCTGGAGCATTCCTCTTTCCTGGAACTGGGAGGAGAAACCATTTCTCATAAGTAGTTAAGCCTAGTAGTTAACCATTAAGCCTAGGTTGGTTGACTGGTTGGAGTATTAACAGATCTCAGTACCTCATAGCTCAGGCTCAGAGAGAAGAGAGGCAGCCTCAAATCTGGAAACCCAAATGCTCCACATCAGGTTCATGCACATCTGGACAAGAACTGGCAGCCATGGCGTCCTGGTTCAAGTGAATGTAAGAAGCTCTGGGGAGTCTCCAGGCACCTTTCCTTCATCAGTTCTGCCGAGACTCCGGAATCCCATCTTTAACAACCTGCCGGGTGTGACGGGCACAGAGGTCCAGGAATTTCATTTTAAGAACCGTGGACTACAGGGCTAAGCATTGATGAGGGTCATAAGCCCCTCAGCTAAGTCAAAGCCTAGTGCATGGTGGGTACTAAAGAAGCTTTAGTGGAAGGAAGGAAGGAAGGAAGGAAGGAAGGAAGGAAGGAAGGAAGGAAGGAAGGAGTCACAGCCTTCACATGTGCTGTCACAAGTGATGTAACAGAGGAAGCAGCTCAGCAAATGGCTGGAGGGTCACAGGCCAGCAAAGTCATCTGGCCAAGTCACTGGAAATGCCAGTAAGGGATTTAAAGTGACAGTAAAGCTAGAAGTCTGGTAGACACAGCCTAGTAATGATAAATGGGTCTTTGAGCAATGCAAGGACACAGCATGGTAATTTTTAAATCTAGAATCCAACACAGTGTCTATTAAACTGCTTAAAATTGGTCATGGAACTTCAAATTTTCCAGCTTAAACAGTGGCTAATGATTCTCTAATTTCCCATCCTCCATTAGGATTCATTTCTTCATCACCAAAAAAAATCTCAGGCCAAGGGTTGCCAAATTTGGCAAATAAAAATACAGGACATCCTGTTAAATTTGGATTTCATGTAAACAATTAATATCCTTTTAGTATAAGTGTGTTCCATGAAACAACTATCTATGAATTCACAACAAAGCCAATATTTGGTATATATTTATAATTTTAAATATTATTTTTAAAGTATGACTCAAATCATTCAGATTTAACTAGGTGCTCTGCCTTTTATCTGGCATTCCTACATCCAATCCTCCCTTATTTTAATAGGTGAGGAAATGAAGTTCAGAGAAATAAAAGGACTTGTCCAAAGTGATGCTGGGTTAGAATTCCTTTACAATTCCTGGCTTCCATATTCCATCCTTTTCAAGTGTCTTACTTCAGTTTCTTAACTTGGCTTTTTGAACCACCGTGGATGGATAAACGTGTGTGTATGTACATATATCCATGCACATAGGTATTTTTTTTAGGGAGATGGTCTCTGAATTTTTAATTTGCTTCTGAAGAGTCATAGCTTAAAAAAGATAAAAATGTGCTCTTTCATAGTGCTCTGCTCTGCTCTCAAATGCAGAAGGTTTATGTCTTTGGGCTGAGGTCATTTTTCTGTTTCCTCTCTTCATTCCCTGGAATAGCCAGATCATGCCAGGAGATGGGTACCTGCAAGAATACAGAAAAACATCCGCTGCATCCTCGCCATGTCCTGCAGCAGGAGCCATCCTTCTCTCCTCAACCTACTTCTATCCAAACCCCAAATTCCTTTGGTTCGTGCTGCATTTTCTTCCCTCCACCTCTTAGAATTTACAACCTAAGGTTGACTGGCCAGAATGCAGTTAAGAGAACAGCTGGAAGGTAGCAGAGATGTGGCCTTGGAGGTTGACCACTAGAGGTCCCTTCTCATCCACAGTGATTCGAAGTCAGGCTTTGCTTGGGTCCTTAAACCAATAGGACAGGTCTCTGCCTATAACAGGTGTGACTGGTGTATTCTGTACCAAGCTTCTGAATAGCCAGCCGGGAGATACAGCAGAAGCAATGCCGACTAAATGGCTTCCTCAGGGGAATCTGGGTAATGTCTCCCAGAATCAGTCTTGAAGACAGAATGTTTGAGGAGGGGCGGAGTGCTGGAGCTTCCTCCTTATCCGAAAGGGAGAACTCGGGACATTCCACCACTCACGGCCACCAGGCAGATATCCAGTTTCCTCTGAGTGCAGTCTGACTTCGGGGAGGTATTTACTAGAAGCCAATGAAGCTTCCACTGGAAACCCTCATTTGCACAGGCTCCTCCCAAGGACCCTGACCCTAGTAGCTTTATAGCTGTAATTTTATATCCTTCTCCTGAAAGAAGGCCCCCCAGAACATATAAACATCAGGCCCCATTGGGCCTGGATCTAGCACTGTCTGGCTCAGGATACAGGATTTCAGAGGGGGAAGAGGTGGGGGGAGTTTCAAAGAGAAGCCCTCCCCCCTACACACACACACACACACACACACACACACACACACACACACACAGGGGACTGTTGAGAGGATTTCTTGTAGAATGAGGGAGAGAGAGTCATAGGTGTGCCGCAGAGCCAGGCAGCCACTTAATTTCCAAAGAGCTGCAATGATGGGGACACCCGAGGGAAGGAGCCCCCTCTTGCCTGCTCACAGCTTCCTGGATCAGCGGGAGTTTGCCAAAACCTCAGGGCGGGGAGGTTCACGGAGCCGCCTGTAGCATCCTGTTGGCTGCTTTCTGAATAAACAAATGGTCTTGCCAACCATTGTGTAGATTTTGAGGAGAAAACCACCCCAGTTCCAGAATCCGAGGTTGTGATGAGCCATGAACTTTATAAAGGAGTAAAAACATCAGTTAGGGCTGAGTGAACAAAGTTGTTTGGGAGGTATGGATGGATTTTGGAATGAAAGCTAAAGCATTACCCACAGCTCTAAGAGCTGGAGTGTTTTTCTGTGTTTGAAAGAGAATGGCCCTGGAAACCTGCGAGCCAGCCATGTCCTGGAACTGGCTAGGACTGCTTGGGGTGAGCCGGCTCTGCCCTTTTCTTCTCAGCTCTGTAGTCAGTGACTTCAAATCGGTAGCTTGAAATCAGTGGGAGTACTTACACCATCAAAATTGGCAATGGCTGCAAATCAGAGCTCTCCAATACTGATTGCTAGACCTTTGCAAGCACACCATTGCCTGTATTCCACCCCTAACATACTCCCCATCCCTCTCCCAGGCATGCTCATACATCACAGAGTGTGCCAGCATATCCCCTGTGTATTTGTGTATATATGAACACACAGAGGACCACATATATACACTTTTTTTTTTTTTAGCCAGCTAGGATTGGATATCAGCAATCCTCCTTGCCGTCATGCTGTTTTCTTTAGTGTTTCTCTCTCTCTCTCTCTCTCTGTATGTGTGTGTGTGTGTGTGTGTGTGTCTCACACACACAATTGTTCTCTTCCTTACATCATGTGGCCCTCAGTGTCTCACAGATTAAGTACCGAATTGTGACCGCAGATCACCTTAGCTGTCCACCAGTGAGCAGTAAAGACTCTATCAACAACCTCTCGGTATTGTCTCAGTGGAACATGTTGGCATTTGGTCAGTGCTCTTTCAAGACGCTCAGTTCTCACCGATGTACGTCCCGTTCCCCCTAGCGCTCAGGGAAATTTGAGATTAGCATCTTTGTGTCAGATGGACAGAAGCAGCAAAGAAAAGCCACGGGACTTTCCCAGGTCAGTCCCAGGAACAGCTGCCACCTCTCAGCCTCAAAAACATGCACTGTTAAATATTCATGGGAGACATGGGGAGGGGACTGACATTTCCCTGTCTACTTTATGCCTGCAACATTAGTCTTGAGTGTAGCAGTCATATTCTCAATTTCCAGACCAAAAAAACCACACACACACACACACACACACACACACACACACACCACTGAGGCCAGGGAATTTAAATAATTTATTCAATGATATAGAGCTTGTAGATAGTAAGGTGTTTTGTTAATAATTTTATAATTTTTTTATAATTACTAGAAACTAATGAAGCTTCTGCTGGAAACCCTCATTTGTGTTTAAATTATATATATATATATATATACACACACACACACATATATATTATACACACACACACACACACACACACACACACACACATATATATATATATATATATATATATATATATATGCACAGCAGGGTTTGCAAGGAAAAACAATCCCTTGCCTATTTCTCTCCACCCCTCCACTCTCCTAAATCTCCTGTTAACTTTTTTTAGACCCTTTACTGTTTCTTCCGAACTCTATCTTTAACCAATAGGCTTATTAGTAAAATATTGTGTGTAGTGACTTTATTTCATTTGTTATGTCTGCATCTTCATTACCTTAGAACAGTGCTGGGCACATCATCAATATTTGTTGAAAAAATGCCATCACTTCTTGATCTATCGATTGACCTCCTGCTATGAGAGGTAAGAATCTAGTACACCAAGAGCAGCTTCCTTTCACCTCCCCAACTGCTTCCCATTAAGGTCTTATCAATATTTGAGCTGCTCAGCTGGTGACCTTTGTAACTCTGAGTCATGCAGGTACTCATTTAATTCCTTGTTACACAACTTCCGATGACATCGTTGGATCCGGTGTGAGAGTCTTGATTTCACTGTAGGTCTGCCTGACTTGCGACCTCGCCCTTTCCATGCCACACTGAACCTCCCACACTGGCCCCTTCTGGACCAGTGTGTGTCCGGGTGCCTCATTTGGGGAAGTATATTGTAAAATAATTGGCACTGAGAAATGGAGGCATTGAACTACAGGCATTCTTGGGCCAGCATCTATCAAGAGAGAATAATTTCCAAGATGATGGAGTGAGTTTATCAAACTAAAATTTAGTTCAGAAGCATTAAAAAAAATGTACACAGTCCAGAATTTTGACAAGACTGAAAATCCCCTGTTCTGGAAGGTGCATGCCTGCCCTTCCCACAAGGCAGGGCTTGTATGTTATAATAGGGCTACTTTGGGCCTAGGAAACTTATGGTAACCCTGGGCTCGCCACTGCTAACAACAGCACAAAATGCCTCTGAAATGCCCAGTGGCAAGTGGTCCCCTTGGCGTGCTGTGAACAGAAAGTGGGAGCTGAGCACAGCCCTGGCATGAGCCTGGGTGTGGGTTTCACCAGAGAGAGTCATTGACACCGGGGAGCAGAGGCCGTGAAAGGAAAACAGACATGGCCTTTGTTTCCAGGGGCCACACAATGCAAATATTGTCTATGCTGGTGCTTGATACGGATTTTGGTTGTGTCTGTTCCCTACCACTTCCAGAAAACAGCTTCACTTGCCTTTTATCTGCATGTCCTCGACCCGGATGCTCATTCCTTGTTCTTAAAGGGACCTACTGCCTCTGCCTATGTGAGTCAGACAAGGTCTTGAGGTACAGATCTTAAACCTGTCAGGCCTTTGGACTCAGACAGCAACTAGGGTAGATGGCAGGAGAACCCCACAGCCTCCTGCTGGTCCTTTACCTGAAGAGAACCTCAAGGCCCAGCCCATGCCCTCACCTAGCCCCATCCCTGCAGTTGAGCAAGAGCACCCAGCTCTCTGCAGATTGCCCCCTCCTCTGAACATTGCCCATCAGCGTATTCCAGGTCCTCAACCATTACCAATGGGGATCTGGCAATGTTTGCTACAACTTTTTGCCCTGTGTTTAGAGAAAGTGCCTGCCCATTGGAAGAACCCTGCAGGAAGTAGGGCAGCTCAGGTCCTGGTAAGACTAAATTTGAGTTGCATACATTTAGCATCTGGACTTGAATAAAGCCACATCATTACTTAGGATTAGTTTCAGATAGGAGTAATGGGATAATCTAGACATGCCTTAAACAAAAATGCAAATTTGTTTCTTCAGATTTAAGAAGTCCAGAAATAGTCATCCTAGAATTAGTATGGCATGCCATAGTGTCCTTCTTTTATGTTGCTTCATCCTTTATGACTTCCATTCTTCATGAGTTCCAGTCATTGCATCCATATTCTAGCCAGCACAAAGGAAGAAGGGCAACCAGGGCAGACTGATTTCCTTTAAGGCCACTTCCTGGAAATTAATAAGTAGTTCATATCAACTACTTATATTGCTCATTTATACCAACTATTGTTTATATCTCATTGGCCAGAAAACAGTCACATGACCATACCTAACTATAAGGAAACTGATCACTGTTGTTTTTATTCTAGCAGCCACGTGCTCAGCTAATAATTAGGGATGTAGTTACTAAAAATAAAAGGAGAACGGAGATTGGAGGACAATCGGCAGTCTCTTAATCCTTGCTGGAGCAGATCAATAAGAGACTCATTGCCCAATTCAGGCCATTCTTATTTGGGATGAATGGCCTAGACCACATGTGTCAAACACAAGGCCCACGGGCCAAATCCGTCCCGCCAGGCCTTGCAATGTGGCCCGCACCGCGCTGTCATCACTGCACTCCACTGCGTTTCCATCACAATGACAGTTTATGACTGTTCAGTAAACCATTCGGCCCGCGATTTAGGCTGGATTTTAGATTTTGGCCCCTTCTCTGATTGAGTTCGACACCCCTAGCCTAGACAAACAATGTGTAAAAATTGAGAGCCAACTCCCACACCATAAATATGGAGCACCCTCTTAGGTCAAACCCACTCCATTGACCTCTCAGGTCAGGTCAGACCAACTCCATTTACGGAACAGAGGTGAATTAGTTTCTCAATGTATCCTGGCTAAAAGAGCATGCTAACTGAAGGCAACCTTTATCCCTGCCATGGAAAAGAAGAACAACAGGCTTAGACCTGTTCCACCAAACAGGTTGGTTAAGAAACCCATCAGCTCTACAAGAGATACGTACCCAAGGATATTGGACTTCTAAATTAAGATTTGACTTAGACCTTGCAACCATCTTCAACAGCTAACAGGACTGGTCAACTTCTGCCTCCTGGATCTGAGAATGCAGGCCATGCCAGATGGACGCATAGAGAGCTTCAGTGGCCAAGATCTAATGAATTCTATGGCACCTGAGTCCAGGTAAAGCCACACCCATGAAAGTCTATGGATACTGTGGTCGGTAGCCTCTGAGAGCACTCCACCAATCCTAACTCCCAGTTTCCATACCTGCATGGAGTTTCTTCTCCTGTGTGAGGCCTGGACCTACTGACCCATTTCTAACAAATAGAATAGGGCAGAAGACTATGGCTTCTGGCTTGCTCGCCCTCTCTCACTTTCTCACTCACTCTCTCTGGGGGAAGCCAGCTGCCATGTTGTGAGATGCCCAAGGGGAGGCCCCATATAGTAAGGAATAGCCATCTTCAGTCAACAGCCAGAGATAACTGATGTCTGCCAACCTGAGTGAGGCCATCTGAGTGAGCTTGCAAATGACTTCTTCTCCTGTCAAGCTTTATGATGGCTATGGCCCCAGCCAATAGCTCACCTACAATCTCATGAGGAACCCTGGGTCAGAGTCATCCAGCTAAGCTACACCCAGATTCTTGCCCCACAGAAACTGTGAGATTGTAAATGTTTGTTATTTTATTTTTAATATATTTTTATTGATTTTTTACAAAGAGGAAGAGGGAGGGATAGAGAGAAACATCGATGAGAGAGAAACATCAATCAGCTGTCTCTTGCACACCCTCCATTGGGGATGTGCCCGCAACCAAGGTACATGCCCTTGACCAGAATAGAACCTGGGACCTTTTAGGCCGACACTCTATCCACTGAGCCAAACTGGTTTTGGCTGTTTAAACTGCTAAGTGTTAGGTAATTTGTTATGTAGCAACAAATAACCAATGTAGGTTGTTTATATCTTCTTTAGAATAATTCTGAGAAATATTCTCATTCTCAAATTTTAAAATTTGTTACTCTATCAGTCTTAAAGTGAACACAGAGCTGAGATAATCCACTTGAAAGTAGAGAAATATCTCTATAAGCATTATGAAATACTATAAATCACTTCCTTTATTTAAAACCATGAAGAAATACTATAAACCACTTCCTTTATTTAAAAAAAAAATACAAAAAAACTTGTGGGTACGCCTTTCCCTGGCAGACAACACACCTGCACATAGAAAATCAATCTTGTTTCTTTTGCAAACACGCTGAAAACATTTACTCAGTGGTTGTGACCTGATCATATTTGCAATCTTCACTCTTTCCTTCATTCCTGATTCAAGGTCAGGGCACACACGTTGTCTGCTAATTGTTCTCTGTGAATGCAGCAGTGTACGGATTGACATTTAAGTGTGACCTTTCATTCCTATAGTTCACACCCTTCTTGGCTAAACACACGGCCAGGTTTTTCAACAGTACCTACTCCAAACTATATTTTCTCACAAAGTAATTATTACAGGTGATAAATCTCTTTTCCCATAGCATGCGTCTGCAATGACAAATAGAATAAAATGTCAGGGAGCATTTCCCCCTCGTATAAGTGACAACCATATGCCACGGACTGATTTGTACACAGCACATCCGCCATTTCCTTCCTGCGTGAAAGAATCTTCCAGGATGTACTAATGATAATAATTGCTCTTTCATACTGTATGCTATTGAATTTTTGCAACAACCTAGAACGTCATTAGATAAAGAACTTTTGTTTGCTTTCAAGCCTAAAATGTATCATTAGCTTTTTAATTGATTTATAGCCTTTTTCGCAAGAGAGGGATTTATAGCCTTGTTTTGCTGAAGAGATGTAGATTTTAAGGATGATGCTACAGTTTTGATATTTTCTGAGTCTGCCTTTAGGAACAAAATTCATCAATCTTTAAAGTGTTGTTTTATTTTTATTCTAGAAAAAAAATTACTTCTTTAGTAGAGAGGTCACTGTTTTGTTTGACAATGACAATTAAAAATCATGGGGGTTTTATGCTCATATGTGAATGTATGATCATAATAAGCAATACACTGAAGAATAGAGATGAATACATTACTATCCCAGTACAATTCAATGTTCAGATATACATCATCCCTTTTAAAATTTTCACTGTTATTTTTTTTACTACTTGTGCAAAATAATATTTTCAGCTGAAACCGGTTTGGCTCAGTGGTAGAGCGTCGGTCTGCGGACTGAAAGGTCCCAGGTTCGATTCCGGTCAGGGGCATGTAGGTTGGTTGCGGGCACATCTCTGGTAGGGGGTGTGCAAGAGGCATCTGGTCGGTGTTTCTCTCTCATCGATGTTTCTAGCTCTCTATCTCTCTCCCTTTCTCTCTGTAAAAAAATCAATAAAAACATATTTTAAAATAATAATAATAATATTTTCAGATGCCAATCCAATAACATGCAGCATCATACTCTATATTTTCATTACAGTCCTATTCATTATGTAACGTTATAATGCTATTCTGATTTGTGGTATTCATATTACAATATTCATTTTTTAAAGAAATTTGAATAACAGGCTTATTGAGATATGAGTTACATAAAACTTTACCTTCTAAATTGTGCAATTCAGTGGTTTTCAGAATTTCATAGAATTGTGCAACCAACACCACTATCCAATTTTTGAACATTTTTATCATTCCAAAAAGTGTCCAGTAGCAGTTACTCCCTATTTTTCCCTTCCCTTCAACCCCTGGAGACCACTGATATATTTTCTGTCTTTATGGATTTGCTTATTTTGGACATTTTTGTCTAAATAGAATCATAAAATAGGTGTTCTTTTATGTCTGACTTTTTTCACTTAGCATGATGTTTTTAAGATTCAGTTATGGAGGAGATGGGCGCACTAACATATGTGTGACAGGAGAAGATTTGGCTTTGGGTGGTGGGCACACAGTGCAGTGTACAGATCTCATAACACTGAAACCCACACCTGAAACCAATATGTTTGTGTTGACCAATGTCACCCCAGTAAATTTAATTTTAAAAAGATTCAATTATGTTGTAGCATGTATCATTTCTTCATTCCTTTTTATGTTCAAATATTATTCCATTGTATGGATATGCCACATTTTTGTTTATTCATCAATTCCTGGACCTTTAGATTGTTTCCATTTTTTAGTTTTTATAAATAATGCTGCTGTGAACATTCATGTTCAAGTTTTTTATGTGGACATATTTCCATTTTCTTGGGTAGAATTGCTGGGTCATGTGCTAACGCTATATTTAACATTTGGAAGAACTGCCAAACTGTTTTTTCAAAGTGGCTGCACCATTTTACAATCCCATCAGCAATGAACGAGGATGGCAATTTTTCTACATATCCACCAATTCTTGTTATTGTCGTCTTTTTCTGTTTCTGCCATCATGGTTGGCATAAAGTAGAATATTTTTATTGGTTTTTCCTAATAGCTTTATTGAAATATAATTCACCTGCATACAATTCATGCAAATTAAGTGTACAATTCAATGGTTACTAGTACCGTGTTTCCCTGAAAATAAGACATCCTCCGAAAATAAGACCTACTTACAGGTTTCCTTCTGAGTGAAATATAAAGCATCCCCCCGAAAATAAGCCTCCCCCGCAAGGCTAAACATGAGAGATTTGGTCCACTGATTCTGAAAGAAATGGAGTCACAAGAAATTCACCAGGAAATTCAGGAATTGGATTGTTATGATGATGTTCCAGAAGATGATGACATGATTGTCATTGAATAAATGAGTAAATTCTTGATACTGTAGGATTCACAGTTTGTCTGGTTTGTGTTGACAATTACCGTACTACCGTACTGTATACAGGTAATAAATTTCCTTTATTTTTCATTTAACAATAAATGTGTACCGTATTCTTATTTATGGAAAAAAAAGACATCCCCTGAAAATAAGACCTAGGGCATCTTTGGGAGCAAAAATTAATATAAGACACTGTCTTATTTTTGGGGAAACAGGGTACACTCACAGTTGTGCAACCATCAACACAATCATTTTTAGAACATTTTCATCATCCCTAAAAGAAATGCATGTAGCCTTTGGCAACCTCATTGTGGTTTTCGTTTACATTTCCTGGCTGAGTAGTAATGTCAAACATCTTTTCATGAGTTTATTGGCTCTATATTTCTCTGGAAAATATCCATTCAAATATTTTGCTCATTTTTAATTGGGTTATTTTTCTTTTCATTGCTGATTTGTAAAATTCCTTATGTATTCTAAATATAAATCTGTCAGATACAAAATTTGCAAATATTTTCTCCCATTTTGTGGGTTGTCTTTTTACTTTTTTGATAGCATCCTTTAAAGCACAAACTTTTTCTTATTTTGTATAAGTCTAATTTACTGATTTTTTCTATTGTAACTTGTATTTCTGGTGAAATATCAAAGATAATGTTTTCTAACCCAAGGACACAAAGATTTACTCATATGTTTTCTTCTAAGAATTTTGTAGTTCTAGCTCTGACATTTAGGTCTGTGATCCATTTTGAGTTAAGTTTTTTTGCATATGATGTGCAAATTCATTTGTGTGTTGATATCCAGTTGTCCCACCACCATTTGTTGAGAAGACTATTTTCTCCCATTGAATGGCCTTGTCATTCTTGCCAAAATTCAATTTACCAATATGAGAAGGTTTATTTCTGAATGCTCGGGTCCATTCCATTGATCTATTTGTCTATCCTTATGCAATTACATCATTGTTTTGATTACTGTAGGTTTTTTACTACGGTAGGTTTTGAAATCAGGAAGTATGAGTCTTTTAACTTTGTTCTTCTTTTTCAATATTATTTTGGCTATTTTAAGTCACTTGAATATTAAGGATCAATTTTTGCAAAAAAGGACACCGGTATTTTGATAGGAATTGCATTTAATCTGTATCAATTTGGGATTATCATGTTAATCACATGACACTGATTCCTTTCAACTATACCTTGCTTTTCTAATATACAAGTAATTTTGAGTGTATCTTAAGGAATTTTGTTACACTGACAAAACATTTTAATGTTATTTAAAGAATATGAAGTGGGAAGGCTAAATGTAGATCCTAAGAATTCCTGGACCACCTCACTTTGCAATGCTCACCTCTTACCTAAGCAGGCACATGAAGCTTAGTGGGAGTGTTCAGGCTTCCAGAATTTCCGAAGATTCTATTTCCTGCAAAGGCCAAACCCTGGAACCAACTGCGTTTCCTTGTGGTTTCACACTTGTTTCATTGTCTTCTCACCTTGCCATCACCCACGCAAACTCGGCCTCTCTGACTGTATCAGTTTTGAGTTGCAGCACTTCCTGGAAGCAGCTTCTGCAAGAGCTTTTGCTGGCTAAGCACACAAATTAGAACGTAGGCGCAGGAGAGACACTACCGGAGGGTGACGGGGTGAGAATATTGTTTTCCCAGCCATCACTAGCATCAGCAGTACTGTGTGTAACGATATAGTATATAATACATATCACATACAAAATATGTTAATCGACTGTTTATGTTATTGGTAAGACTTCTGGCAACTGTAGGATATTAGTTAAGTTTTGGGGGAGTCAGAAATTATATACAGCCCTAGCTGGTTTGGTTCAGTTGATAGAGTGTCAATCTGTGGACTGAAGGGTTCTAGGTTCAATTCCAGTCAAGGGTACAAGCCCAGGTTGCGGGAGCAATCCCCAGTAAGGGGCGTGCAGGAGGCAGCCAATCAATGATTCTCTTTAATCGTTTGTGTTTCTATCTCTCTCCCTCTCCCTTCCTCTCTGAAATCAATAAAAATATATTTTTAAAAAGTTACATACAGATTTTCGACTGTGGGGAGATGGTGTCGGTGTCCCAACCCCCCTCATTATTCAAGGGTCATTTATATACAATTTGTTTATCAATTCTCATTTGGGTTGCCTCCGGTTTGGGTCTATCATGAATAAAGTTGCTGTGAACATTCTTACATATCTTTTTGTGGACATATATTTTTATTTCTCTTGGGTAAAGGCCTAGAAGTGGAATGGCTCTCCTAAGAGAGGTATATGTGTAACTTTATTAGAAAATGCCAAACAGTTTTCCAAAGTGTTTTCTTTTATATTTACTACTTTATGTCCCACCTCCAGCAAAATATGAGAGTCCCAGTTTTTCTACATTTTCACATTTAGGATTGTCAGTTTTTAAATTTTTAACCATTCTAGTTGGTGTGTGGTAGTGTCTGTACAACTTTTAACAAATTTCCCCAGGCAATTAATTTCAGGGAATAGTGCCATGGCTTTGCTTAGACAGGGTTCTTTGGATAAAAGTTAAGGAAACACAGTTTACATTACTTTAAGTGGAAAGCAGAATGTATTGCTTCCTACAACCAGACCATGGAAGGCAAAGGTGGAACTGCCCTCAGTTTAATATATTTTGAAATCACCTTCAGGTCACTCTCCCATTTACCTTCTACTCTTTGCTTGTGGGCTTCGTTCTTTTTTCTTTTCTTTTTTTAAATTAATATATTTTTATTTAACAGAGAGGAAGGGAGAGGAATAGAGAGTTAGAAATATCGATGAGAGAGAAACATCGATTAGCTGCCTCCTGCATGCCCCCCTCCTGGGGATGTGCCTACAACCAAGGTACATGCCCTTGACCGGAATTGAACACAGGACCCTTCAGTCTGCAGGCCAGTGCTCTATCCCCTGAGCCAACCAGTTAGGGCTCATTCTTGAAATTCAACTGTTCCCACTAAATTGCAACTTTGTCTTCAAACAAGTCTAGGCTTCATCCACAGTGCCTTCCAGCTGCACAGAGAAGAAAGCTCTGCACCTGGAGAGCTCTGATTATCCTGGCGTGGTCTATATGCCATCCCTGAATCAGTCACCACACTTGCGTTGAAGACCAACCTGGATCGTGTGCCAGCCCTGCAGCTGAAGGATGGCAATCCCACCATAGAAATTCAGTATCTTTCAGGCAGGTAAAACAGCAAGTATCTATATATTCTCCCCGAGTTCTAAGAAAAGTTTGTATTTCCATGAAATCCAAAGGTCTTAGATCCCTGGTTCTTCCATTCACTGACAACCTCAAGGCAGGGATAAGCCCAAGGGAGATCGCTCAGGCACATCTAATTTCACTTAATTCATTGCAGTCTCTCACATATGAGCTTATCTAACCACTCATGGACAGATTCTATTTAGGTTTGGCCTTTAGGGCCTCTCAGACTAACTCCAGAACTGGGGGAGAAGTGCCAATTCCTGATGGGCCTCTTAACCAAAATTCCACCCAGTCGTCCCAGCAGGCCTACCTCAGCTCACTAACATACTGACATTCTCTTTTCTCATTTTCCGTTAACTGTTTAACCTTGCCCTTATAACTCAGCTGAATTCTTCTCACTCAATCATGGGCTTTAACTCCTCTTTGTCCGGCTTTTAACTCTGGAAACTTTGTCTTTTTCTGCAATTCCCATGTTCCAAGCCTAATGATTTTGGCTGTTGGAAGCCGTCTTGGAACTCTCTTTTCCTCCCTGGCCTTGACCCATTCCGACACTGCCGTTCACCAAGTCCTGACTGGTTTAACACCATCCCAGACTTCAGCTCCTGGACCCCACTGGTACCTGAGTCCAGTTATAATCAGTGACATCTAATTCCGTTTGTTCATGGATGTGATGGACAAGCCACATATCTGTATGATTTGGATCATATAACCTCCCAATTTTCATACATTGATATAGTGTTAAAAGTATGAAATGATTTATCCTAAGAGGGAAGCCATTCCACCCCCTCTGAAATCTTGGTGTTCTCAAGACCTTCTCCACATTTTGAAGCACAACTGCCCCTAGAAATTAGTTATGATTTCCACCTAAGTTTTTTGTTGTTCTTGTTGTCTTGTCTTTGGTTATATCATTTCAGTCTGGTTTGTCTGACTTCATTGTCTGTTCTTTCCTTTCTTTGAGAACTGAAAAAAGCATTTCCCTTCTCCGCTGAGCATATGAGCTGGTAATTGCTTTTTACAAGGCTCCTTTTGCAAACCCACTACCTGACTGTGTCCCAGGCACACAGCGGTTCCTGGGGAGCTTTAGTTCTCGTATGGGCTTGCATGTTGGTAGCTGCTTTCTCTTTATAACGGCTATAATTCTCTCACCTGACCTATAGCAGAGAGAAGACTGCAGATTGTCCCCATAAATAGCATCAATCTCTTCACCTCCTGGATCTTCATCTTGTGCTCTTGAGATGGAGTCCAGCTGGCTGGGTGTGAATGTGCTTTGCTTGTGCCAAGTGAATCTCAGCAAATGTTTTCATCAAAATTAGAGTCTGAAAGTGCTGGCTGCCAGAGCATGCCTGGTAACGGAATATTTTTCTGGTTGGGAAGTGTGAGTTGTGCTCTGGGGCCTTTGTGCAAGAACGCAGGGACCCAGTTTCTTGCTGTTTTTATTGGACGATGTCTTTGGGTCTGCACATACCTTACTACATCTGGGCAAGAGAGTATTTGGTCCCATTTGAATTTGTTGCTAGAATCTATGGCTAGTCTTGGGAAAATTTGTAAAATAGATATAAGGTAATATACAATGAGTGGCCAGATTATTATAATCTCTGAATGCATAATAATCTGGCCACTCAGTGTATATCCTGTATAATAAAAGGCTAATATGCAAATTGTTCCTTCGACCAGGAGTTTGACCAGCAGGCAGGCTGGCCAACCCCCCATGTCTCCTCCCCCTGGTCAGGCTGGCCAGACCCCTCCCATGCATGAATTCATGCACTGGGCCTCTAATATAAATGTGTGTGTGTGTGTGTGTGTGTGTGTGTGTGTATAATTGATAGATTTCATAGAGTGAGAGAAACAAACATGAATGATGAGAGAGAATCATTGATTGGCTGCCTTCTGCACACCCCCTACTGAGCCAGCTACCCAGAATCTAATCCAGGACCCTTCAGTCTGTAGGCCGATGCTCTATCCACTGAGCAAACCAGGTAGGGAAATATAAGGTATAACCCAAGAAAAACTAAGCTATACTTAGCCTTTTCCCAGAAATAGAAACATCCAGTAAAAATCCAAATCCAACTCCCATAAAAGCCTTGAAAAGTAAAACATGGTTAAGTCTTCACGGCAGCCAACCTGCAGACACCTGGAAGGAAGTTATGGGGCCCACTAGAGAGCACGCGCTCTCTCTTCTCAAGTCACACTCAAGAGCTTCCTCCAATCTTCCTTTTCCCTCTAAAACTCCCTACCGCCATGCATGCTTTTTATTACCTTCTCCATTTTCAGGAAGGCAGGATGCCGATATTTTTTCAAATTTTTATTTCAGACAAAATTCATATATCATAAAATTAACCATTTTAGAGTGTATAGTTCAATGGCATTTAGTACATTCACAGTGCTTTGCAACCATCGGCTTTATCTAATTCCGCACTATTTTCATCACTCCAAAAGAAACTCTGTACCCATCAAGCAGGCATTCCCTCATTCCCCCCTGCACTTGTATTTCTAAAAGTTCCTAGGTGGCCCTGACTGGTTTGGCTCAGTGGATAGAGCGTCGGCCTGCGGACTGAAGGATCTGGGTTTGATTTCAGTCAAGGGCATGTACCTCCATTGTGGGCACATCCCCAGTAGGGGGTGTGCAGGAGGCAGCTCATCATCGATGTAAAAAATCAATAAAATATGTTTTAAAAATAAAATAAAATACTTAAGAAAAAGGAAGTTCCTAGGTGATTCTAAAGGGTGGCCAGAGTTGAGAACCATCAGTATCAAGCTATCCTGTCTTCCCTACTGGTATCTCCACTCTTTACCCCAGTGCACTAAGAGCCAAACTAAAGACCCTCCTTAGAAGTGTGGGGCAGGTTCTGTTTTTGTCCCAGGCACAGGATAACCCTATCCTCCCCTCCCCCTTTTTGTATTTCTCCCGTCTCCAGTCTCAGCCATGCATATCTCATTCTCGCAGGCCCTTACTCCCCAGCAGCTGTTAAACCAGTAAGAATCCCCACCACTTTCCCACCATCCCTAGTGTCCCCTGATAGGGTCTCAAGATCCTTGGATTGTGAGCCTTTAAATGGAGTAAACAGCCTTTCAGACTCAGAGGAATCCCTCTCTAATGGCACCTTTTAGGCCCGAAACAGAGAGCGAGAGGAAGGGATAGTTTTGGGAGTGAGGGAGGCTTTTCTCAGTTACTCCTTTATCTTTGAATGGGGTACATATTGGGGGGTGGGGGTAGTATGGGGTTTGGAGTTGGAAGATAGTGCGGCCCTAGGCATCAATTACGTAATCTCTCAGAGCCTGTATTCCCACCTGGAAAAAGAAGATGGTAACACTGATCTCAGAGCGTTCCTTGCATTTGAACAAGTTTGCAGTCTGAGAAACGGATTCTGATGGTAACGCATTTGTTGGAAGAATACAGGTTGGCTCCCAGAATTGCTAGGAGGCCTGAAGCATCAGAGGGCATACTCAGATAGGAGCCAGGGCAAGCGGCAGCACTGAGGAAACAGCTGCCCCTGTCCCCAGGTACCAACTGCGGCAGCTCGTCCTGCGCCACCACAGGTGCTGGGAGATGGGTGTCCCTAGAAACTGGGTGCTGCTGCCACCCTCCTCACTCACAACAGCTCCAAAGAATGACCCAGAGTCTCGGCTTCTTTGTGTCACCAGCTCCCAATTCAAAGTCTGTTACTGGGTCACCTGCTTAGCCAAACCCACGGTATGTGCCCAGTTCCTGGGAAAGCACGCACCTGGCGTTTTCAGCCTGGAGAGGGGAGAAGGCCCTGTCTTTCCCCAAGACCCCGAAGGCGGAGGAGTCCCCAGGTGAGGGGGAAGGGATACAGATGCTGGACAGCCAAAAATAGGGACAAATGTTCCTTTAAAACTTTTGAGGATTAGTGAGATAAGCTGCATCTTGTAAACTCCAAAGCCCCAGGCAGGTATTCGTTATCAGTACCGTGTACACACTGTTATATTTCAGTACATTGCAGCACTTCCTCTTCCTCTCCCTCTCTTATTTCACAAATCCTCTCCCCACATCCCTCCCTCCCTCCCTCCGTCCAGGACAGGGCACACGGGCTGCCTCATAAATGAGTGAATAGAACGTACAGCTGCTTTCACCTGCACGGTGAAGCAGGTTAGTCTCCACTGGTTGTCTTGTTTCCATTCCCCAGTTCCCTTTTGCCACAGCGCCTGATTTCCATGCGTGTAATTCTTAGGAATGTAGAGCACGTCATTCTTGGGAATCCATCCCTGGCCCCAGCAATGGAGTGCATGTCCTCAGCTAAGCCAACCAGTCTACACTGGCTCCTTGGCCACAGGGATTGGTTCAGGGGTACGCAGGTGGCATAAGCTGATTCAATGTAAGTGAAACTCGGCATCATTGACAAGACAAAGGCATCCTCTGTTTCTCCCTCAGCGTGAATGGGAAAGCATGAGGCTTTAGGAGCTTCTGGCCACCCTCTTGGGACCAGAAGGGGCGTGTGAGACTTAGAATAATCTCAATAATTGTAGAAGGCAGGGCCCAGGGACAAAAAGAAGCCAGGTGCCCATTCAGCCCCAAGATAAAGCTGTGCCTGAATCCTGACTTCTCCTCCGAGCCAATAAATTCCATTTATTATTCAAACTAGAATGAGTCAGGCTTTCTGATATGTACAACACCAAGTATCTGATACCGGCCCCCCTCCCTTCCTCCCCACCTCGTGAGAATGGAACTGCTGTCCTTGAGGCTGGCTAAGAGCCTTTTGGAAATACAGATCAAAATCACGGTCCTAGCCCCATGATTGGGCTGCAGCGTATCTAGGCCCTACAAACAGGTTTAACTAAAATTTAAAGCAGAACAGGCCTACCTAATCAAGAGCAAATGTTGAAAGAGATTTTGATAAACATCTTCCATTTCTTTGTGGTCTGGAAAGATAAAGACTCCAAAGAAGTAAGAGCAAACTCTGTAGAACCAATAAATAAATAAAAAACAAAACAAAACAAAAGACAAAGCAAAATGTATTCCATCTAACCCACAGAGGGAAGCACTATGGAGTCACATCCTGCCTGGCTGTCTTAAGGCAGGTTCTTTAGGAGCACAGTCTGAGAAAGGGATTCTTGTATAAATGATTTATTGAGGGAGTGCTCCAAGGAAAACCCTGTAAGTCAGTGGTTCTCAACCTTCCTAATGCTGCGACCCTTTCATATAGTTCCTCATGTTGTGGTGACCCCCAACCATAAAATTATTTTCGTTGCTACTTCATAACTGTAATTTTGCTACTGTTAATGAATCATAATGGAAATATCTGTGTTTTCCGAGTGGTTCTCACCCTGTGGGTCGCGAATCTATGAAAATCCTAATTCGATGCTGCTTTGTGTTTTCATCATCCTTGTCTTCTACAGACATTTTGTCAGTTCCTCTAATTCTTAAGTTAATCTCTCGCTCTCTTTTTGAATGTGTCTCTCGGCCCTCAGTTCTTTCCTCCACAGGCTTTAACCATGTGTCTGGTCACCTGAATAATGCATTTCATTCCTTTGTTAATGGTTAGCAAACCCTTAAAAGTATTCCCATATTCTTTCCACAGTTTCCCCTGACATACACTTCTGTTTTAGGTTTGGTCACTTATTTCTCTTTCTCCCTCATTCTCATTGTAAGTTAGATATGCACACAATAGACATATATCTCAGGTTTAGTGCAATGAAGCCAGGCGTGGGATGGCAGGAGCTCTGAACAGGTTTTGCAAACAAGGCTGGAGTTCCAGCTCTGCTGTGTGTCTAGTGGGGTGACTTGCCTGAGCTGGTTATTGGCAGCTTCAAATTAGAGCCTTTTTTAGGCTGCCCTGCTGGTCCTCAGACTTGTGAGCATTGAGTAGGTTAATACAGGAAAGGACATGTAAAGGGAAGGAGGTATTCTATGCAGATTGTGATTGACAAGGTGTTTGTCTTTAAAATCCCAAATTTGTTTTCAAATGGTGGTTCTGAGGTGACAATCTCCTTTACTGCTTCTTGGACCACAACTTGCTAGGATTTGACCTTCTCTTGCAAGAGGCAACCCAGAGCAAGTGGCCACTTGTCTGGATGACTTACCGTAATGCTAGGGGGCCCAGGGCATAGAGGAAAATGGAAATGGCAGTTTTAACTGTAATCTGGCCTTTCCTCTCCCTTCTCTACGTTCATCTTCTCAGGGACCTCCCAGCCCCACAAGTTGGCTTTTCAGAATCCAATCACTTGGACTGCACCCACACTTTCCATGTTCCCAGAGCCTCCTCCTGAAAAAATAAAAACAAAACAAAACAAAAAACAACAACCCTCTGTTCCATGTCCCATTAGCTTTCTTGTCTGGATAACATGTCAGAAAACTGCTTGTTGGTCCCCATTAAGGGTCAATAGCTGAAAACTATTATTACTCTCCATTTCTCTCTCCCACTCTTTGAAACTATGATTTCATACTTTTCTTCCTCTCCTCCAGCCTCCAACTCTCACCTGATGGCTTTACTTCCCATTTCACGAAGAAAATAAAAGGCAATCAGCAGAAAACATTTGTAGCTCCCAACACTTGCTTTCCATCCCCATCCAGTTTTATCCCCCCCCCCCCGTTTTTTTACTCCCCTTTTAACAGGAATCTCCAAAATAATTATTTCATCCACTCCACTCCCTCACCTTCTAGTCTCTCTTGAATCCACTCCATTCAGGCTTTCCCTGACCAGACCACTACTCTCAGGACGGCCACAGTAACCTTTGCATTGCCAATCCCCTGGCCAGTTCAATCTAGACCACATCTCTGCTCTTTTCAAGCACTCTTTTCCTCACTTCTTTTCCGGTTTGAGAATTCTTCTTATTAAAAAAGATAAAATCAATGATTTCTGAAAGCCTGTTCCATGTCAAAACAACAAGTATTACATTAAAGGTTATATGCCAATTAATTCTCAGAAAAATGAAATAACTCCCCCAAGTTAAAACAGCTAGAAAATACTTGAGCCAACATTTGAACTCAGTTCTGATGCCAAAACTCATGATCTAATGGTTTTGGCAAAGCTTCCTCTGGCTTCTCATCATAACTAGTTGTTTTTTTTTCCCTCTGTGTTCCAATAGCATTTTTTTTTTTTTTTTTTTTTTAGTTCACTACATAGAACCAATTTTATTATAGAGGTTAAACACACAGATTCGCAAGCCAGACCCCCTGGGTCGGAGTCCTGGGTCTGTGGCCTGCCAGCTGTGAGACCTTGTGCCTCCTCAGTCTCTTTACCTTTGAAATGAGAATGATAATACCCTGTTTCCACGAAAATAAGACTGTCTTATGTTAATTTTTCCTCCCAAAGATGCCCTAGGTCTTATTTTCAGGGGATGTCTTATTTTTCCATGAAGAAGAATACAGTACCCATTTATTGTTAAATGAAAATAAAGGAAATTTATTACCTGTATACAGTACGGTAGTATGGTAGTTGTCAATACAAACCAGGCAAACTGTGAATCCTACAGTATCAAGAATTTACTCACTTATTCAATGACAATCATGTCATCATCTTCTGGAACATCATCAAACCAATCTAATTCCTGAATTTCCTGTGACTCCATTTCTTTCAGAATCAGTGGACCAAATCTCTCATGGTTAGCAATAGCATTCTGAGACAGAGCCTGGGGGAGGGGGGGGGCTTATTTTCAGGGGGATGCCTTATATTTCACTCAGAAGGAAACCTGTAAGTAGGTCTTATTTTCGGAGGATGTCTTATTTTCAGGGAAACACAATAGTACCTGCCTCAGGATTTTTGTGAGGACTAAGTGCATCAACCAAAGTTAAGGGCTAGCACTGTTCCATAGCACTGGCCCTGCCGACACAAACCGTCCTATGTTCTGTTTCCCCCACTAGGCTCTGGCCTCCTCGGACAGAATTTCTCATTCATCTTCCAATCCCCGCACACAGCACAAAAGGCCTTTCACTAGAGTGGATCTTTTGTCAAAGTGACTGTCAGCCTGTGGGCGTTTCTGCCTGACAATGTGACATTTACAAGTTCAATTACCTGAGTTCTTTAAAGGAAGTGGTTGCCGAAGTCAGGCCATCCACCAGCTCTGCCCCGTTTTTTTGGTTTTTTTTTTTGGTTTTTTTTTGGTTTGTGTGTGTGTGTGTGTGTGTGTGTGTGTGTGTGTGTTTTAAATGCAAGTCATAACCTCTCTGCTTCTGCGAACAGAAAGCCTTTCCCCGAGTTACCTCCCTTGCAAAGCCAAGACTTCGCTTTGGGGGAGGAAGAAAGGGGCACCTGTCCCAAGATTCAGGCCTTTTCAGGACCAGCTGGAGGCAGTTTATTTAGCTGGAGGTTCCCCCTCTAGTGAGCAGTGAGGAGGCCGGGAGCTGTGGGTTTCACATCTCACCACCCGCATAGTGTGTGTGCCTGATGAGGATGGAGGCTCCAGACCTGAACGAGGCTGCAAACACGCCTGGTGGGGCCTGTGGATTGCTGGGAGGGTGCTGGCTCAAGCTGCAGCATATTCTTTCATGGCCCCCGTGCTCCGGTATTTACATTTCCAGCCTGCCTCACTAGGTGAGGCTATAGAAATGAGTTGGCAGGAAGAGGATTCAAAGGCGAATGAAAATGGCAGAAAAGGAAATATTTGATTGGAGGTTAACGTGTTCCCTGGGTCTTGCTCGATTTGGATTATTGTCAAAACGCATCGCGTAATGATCAAGCACTGTCAGGGGAGAGTGGTCTCTGTATGGAGCTGGGGTTTTGTTTCTGTTGAGTTGCAGCTGGTGTGCATAGACCAGATGGGGCCTGGAGGAGAAGCAGCATCACGGGACCAGAGTGACCGCTGAACTCATCACCTGCACCGAAGCCTGCTTCCGCCTGTCCTAGAAAGCCTGCCAGATGCTAGGCTGTAACTGGGAGTCAGTCTACAATCCTCTCTCTCTCTCTTTCTCTCTCTCTCTCTCTCTCTCTCTCTCTCTCTCTCTCTCTCTCTCTCTGTCGCCAGATCCTATCCACTTTCCCTCCTAAAGGTCTTTCAAATCCACTTTCTTCTCTCCACCTCCACTGGCACTGCCCCCAAGGCTTCAGAGTCTCATAATGTCTTCTTGGATTACATCTTCCTTACAGTTTTCTCAGTCTGGAGTCTGACACCTTCCACGGCACCCTCCATGTTACTGTGAGAGGGATTTTTCTAAACTAGCTTAAAATCCATAGGTGGCTCTCCATGGTCTTCCAGATAGGTGTTTCTCAGAGCCTGGCTTCTGAGTTTCTTTGGGCTCTGGTCTGCTTTTCTGACCTGTGTCCTGTAAGGTCACCTCATCTATGAGCTTCTTCACGTCAGAAATACTGATCTGTGCCCTGGCAGGGTGTTCGCCTGGTTGGGGCATCCTCCCATATACACCAAAAGGTTGTGGGTTCCATTCCCAGGCAGGGGACACACCTACGTTGCAGGTTCCATCCCTGGAAGGGGTATGAATGGGAGGCAACCAATCTCTCTCTCTTCCTCTTTCTCTGAAAATCAATAAACACATCCTCGGTGAGAATTAAAAAAAGAAAGAAAGAAATCCGGATCTGCATGCAGCTGCCAGGATGTGCAGTATTTGCTCTCAAGCCTTGCAGCCTTCTGTGCTTGCTCCTCCTTCTGTCCAAAATTCCTCCCTCCTCCTCCCCCTACTTTCTCTCCTTTCTTCCTCAGGGGCCCCCCATATCTTTATTGTAACACTTACCACAAACTGTAGCCAATCTCCTCCAGCTGAGTAAAATGAATTGCTCACCAGACCCTGACTCGGGGGCACACAGTAGTTGCTCAATAAATATTTACTAAATGAATGAACGAACTCTTTTCTAGTCATATTTGGGTTTCATCATAGTTCAAGGAAGTGGTATTGAGATGTCTGGCCGTGAAAGAAGGTAATACAGGATATTGCAATTATGTTGTTAAGAGGGGTCGAATTTCACATTTGATAAGAGGATTGTGAGGTTTTGTGTTTCTTCAAGTTAAAGTGACTAAACGCCTACTTTAAAGACGAGTTTAAAGAACTCTTCAGAACTAAATAAAGCATTGTATTTATCAGCTTTGAGAGAACACTGAGTTTGTTCAGGAATTATACCCACCAAGCAGGTGTTCCCAGAAATGTCATTCTAATGCTGCACTAAAACAAACAACTTGCTCGGGAAAGTGGTGAGAGGTGGTGAACTAGGGAATGAGATCTGCCCACCGAGGGCTAAGACCAGCACACACAGGAACTAGTGGCAGTGAAGTAATGGGGGGGGGGGGGGGGGTTTGACACCAAAGAAACTACCCAAAGGGAACCTACTACATACATAGCAGATACCCGCTAAACGTAAAGGAGCCGCCTTCTTTCAACACGAAAAGTGGGAATGGAGTGTGCTTCTTGAGGCAGTGAGCCTTCTGCCACCCCGAGTGTCCCAGTCCCTCGCTTCGCTTGCAGAGGGAAAGGCGGAAAGGGATGAGGCTTCCTTGGGCTTTTCCAAGGTGCATTCTTTGGAACCTTTGATTGTTTTGATTCTTGGTTCTAAGCGTAAAAGTGCAGTCGGGGCGGGGCAGGGAGGGGGATGCAACAAAAACGGTAAGGGAGCTATAAAGGCACTGAGAGAAAGGGATCAACCATAAAGAGACTGAGCCAGGAGAAGGGAAGCAGAGGACCTGCGGGAGAGAACTTGGGGAGGAAGGAAAGAGCGAGAGCAACATCGGCAAAGGAAGAGAGCGAGCAAACTCTTCCCCGACAGAGAGAAAGGAACGCCGCTACTTTAAGGGAAGCCCGCCCCTCTTCGTGACGTCACAGAAGGCTCTCCGGCGATTGGCTGGGAGCGGAGGGTTGCTAGGCGCGGGGGGTATCCGGCAGGCCGCGGCCACAGAGCGCGGAGCCGCGGGAGCCGAGCGGCTATCTGTGCGGCTGGAAGATGGCGAGCGGCCGGGGCGCGTGGGCACTCGGGCAGCCGGGGCGCCTCCCGCCGCCGCCGCTGTGCCTGCTGCTGCTGCTGCTGCTGCGGAGCCCGGCCCGGGCCGCGCACATCAAGAAGGCGGAGGCGACGAGCACGGCGATGAGTGCGGGCGCCGAGGCGGGCGAGGGCCAGTTCGACCGCTACTACCACGAAGAGGAGCTGGGCTCGGCGCTGCGGGAGGCGGCGGCCGCGGGGCCCCCGGGCCTGGCCCGCCTCTTCAGCATCGGCAGCTCGGTGGAGGGCCGGCCGCTGTGGGTGCTGCGCCTCACGGCCGGCCTCGGGCCGCCCCTCCCTGACGGCGGCACCGGGCCCGACGCGGCGGGGCCGCTGCTGCCCGGCCGGCCGCAGGTGAAGCTGGTGGGCAACATGCACGGCGACGAGACGGTGTCGCGCCAGGTGCTCGTCTACCTGGCCCGGGAGCTGGCGGCCGGCTACCGCCGCGGGGACCCGCGCCTCGTCCGCCTGCTCAACACCACGGACGTGTACGTGCTGCCCAGCCTCAACCCCGATGGCTTCGAGCGCGCCCGCGAGGGCGACTGCGGCTTCGGCGACGACGGCGGACCTCCCGGGGCCGGGGGCCGCGACAACAGCCGTGGCCGCGACCTCAACCGCAGCTTCCCGGACCAGTTCGGCTCGGGGGCGCCGCCCGCCCTGGACGACGTGCCGGAGGTGCGCGCCCTCATCGACTGGATCCGCAGGAACAAGTGAGTGTCCTCTTCCCCTTCTCCTCCCCCCATGACCCACAGGAGTCTCCGGGCGAAGCCAGGGCCCCGCAGGCCTGAAGGACCGGGGACGTAGGGTGGGTGGAGGGCGACCTCCCGTAGCGGGCACAGGCCCCAGGCCGCTTAGCCTCCTGCTCCTCTAATGGTTCCAGAAGCTCAGCCTGGAGGCTGTCATTTGTTCAACAGATGGGCAGAGAGCAGTCTGGCTCCCGGGAAGACTCCTTTCTGGCATTCTGGCCCCGATTTTCACAGGATCATAGACTATGAGTGATGGCAGAGACCTAACGGATAGCCTAGGTCAGCTCACGCATCTGATAGATTAGCTGTCAGTGTTGCGGTTATCTTACTGCTCTAAGGCACTGTGCTAAGCCCTTCCGGTGGCCACAGTCTGATGAGCTAGACACCATTAACATTCCTGTTTTCCATACCGGGAAATCGAGGGTCAGGTTGGTTAAGTGCATTGACATAGTAACAGGGTGTAGCCGGGACTTAGACTCAGGCAGGTTGTTCGTGCTCTTCGCTGCCACAGAGGGAGACCGTAGCCCAGAAATGAGAGAGGACACTCCCAGGGTCTTCCTCTTGGGCAACCGGACGGACACCGGTTCTTTTCCAGTCTGTTCTACCTCTGATTGAGCTCAGGAGCACATGGACATGGCGGGAGGACTTGCACAGCTGCGAGCGGCGTTCTTTTAAACTCTCTGAAGGGTTCCTGATACCGTCTGTGCACTTGATGGTCACAGTACACACCTTAAGTGTTATTAAGCACTATGTGGGATTAAAAAAAAAAAAAGTATATGAGGATCTCAAGAAATTGGTGTACGACAAAAGAATATTCTAAATATTTATGGGGGGTGTTTATGTATCCAGTAAAAACTTCATAGGAATTGTTCCTACTGCAGAAGGTGTGTGGTCTGCAATAATAGGGATTATCTCTGAGGAAGAGGTAGAACTTGAGCTGAGCAAAATGGGGAGGCAAGGAATAAAGGGAGAGGAAACGAGCTCCAGATGGAATAATGTCTGAAGTGAGCGTGCACCGCCTCCCTTTTTCAAGGATCAGTGTTGCCAGGATATCCCCATTTTTTTGTGTGTCTTCCTGAGGCTTGTTAATCTTTCCATTTGGATTTGAAGGAGATTTTGGAGTGACAGATAAGATAAAAGTAATAATGAGCAAAGGAGGTTCTCTGTGGGAGTTGGAATCATCTCTTCTACAAGATTTCAGTATATTTAGCACCTAGAATGTGAACATTCTGACATTTCTAGATTCTTTTTATCTTAAAGCTTTACTCCTTCTTTTGAGATCCCTTGCAGGTATTTGATTTCACATATGCTTTCAGGAAAGATTATTTTTCTTTTAAAGGTAATCATGTCACAACCTCTGACTATTCACATTAAAAATATGACTTTAATGTACATCTTTTTTAAATAATTATTTTTATTGATTCCAGAGAGGAAGAGAGAGATAGAAACATCAATGATGGAGAGAATCATTGATTAGATGATTAGAGAATCATTGATTAGAATGGCCTCCTGCACGACCCCCTACTGGGGATCAAGCCCAGAACACGGAGATGTGCCCTGACCAGAATGGAACTTGGGACTCTTCAGTCT
The DNA here is from genome assembly GCF_014108245.1 of Pipistrellus kuhlii. Taxonomy (NCBI): domain Eukaryota; kingdom Metazoa; phylum Chordata; class Mammalia; order Chiroptera; family Vespertilionidae; genus Pipistrellus; species Pipistrellus kuhlii. The sequence continues at coordinate 2,614,369 of NW_023425539.1, read as the reverse complement.
GCTGGCCAGAGTTCTATCCACTGAGCCAAACCGGCCAGGGCTACGTCTTTTTTTTTTAATCTTCACCTGAGGATATGTTTTTCATTACTTTGAGGGGGGGGGGGGGGGGGAGGAGATAGGTCCATTGCCTCCTGTACATGCCCTAACCAGGGATTGAACCTGCAACCTGGGTATGTCCCCTGCCAGGAATCAAACCCACCACCTTTCTGTGTACAGAACCATGCCCTAACCATCTGAGCCACACTAGTTAGAGTGACTTTAATGTATATCTTATTATCAGAAGCTGTGGTGGCCAGGGTTTTTCCTAAATGATATATCAAATTATCAAATGCACTCTTTGCTTTGCCTTTTTTTATTTTATTTTTAATTCCTCACTTGAGGATATACTTTCATTGATTCTGGAGAGAGAGGAAATGAGAGGGAGAGAGAAACATCGATATGTTGCCTCCGGAACACACCCTGCCAGGAAATGAACTGGCAACCTGGGTATGTGCCCTAATTGGGAATCAAATCCACAGCCGTTCAGTGCGCAGGACAATGCTCCAAGCAGCTAAGCCACTCCTGAAAGAGCCATCACAGCGTAAGTGACCTGTTTGAAGTGCCCTGTCACGACCTTTGCAGGGATGTAAATTCTGTGGCTAGAGTCGTCAATCAGTGTTCTGCTCTGACCAAAAATGAAAATGAGCTTTGTCTTGGTGCAAGTCACCGTGAAGCTATACAGAAAACTTTGAACTTTAAATTTGGAACCCAAAATTCACACTCTGGTTAACTCTTTTATATCCCCAGTATTTAATGATTATAAGTTATGGACTGGACCAGCTAGTTCAGTGATAGGAGCTTGTGAGGATTTTAAAAGCTCATCTGTCTCATTTTGTTCTATGACTATGGACTACTCTAACCATGCCCAACCATTCTTCAAACATGTAAATGAAAATGAGAAGAGAAAGGAGGTGACTATAGGTATAGGGTGACTATAGGCATAGGTATAATCTTCAAAATTAACTCAAAATGCATGTTCTTTCATTAGCAGAGGACACTGATGTGTTTAAAATAAAAAACAAGCATACACACAATTTGAGACTGATGCCTAATTATAGAGAGTCAGCTTTATGAATAGGAAGTTTAAAAACCACAAGCATTAGTCTGTATGGGGAAATTACCTTTTTCTGTGTATTTGTGAAGTCATTTGAATAGTATTCTTGTTATCCTATTCACTTAGCTATATTAGAAATAGATTTTTGTTACTTTGAATGTGTAAAATTTTAAGACTTACTTTCTCCTGCTTAGAAAAGTGAAGTTTATTTTCTTTGTCTCACTTTAAACCATCCAGGAGATGTTTTTGTATTATTGGTCATTGAGACATATATTTAGGAAAATATACAGATTTTAACTTATTTAAATATTTTATTTCTTACTTGACTCCCATATTTTTTTTGTCACACTATATATCTTTAATTAAAGATATCTACTTAGATTATAATGGATTAGCATATACATTTTTTTTGTCATCTTTGTGAAAAGCATTATATTGGGAGATGGTGCAGATTACTTGTGGAGGATTGTGTGTATATCTACAGTTTCTTCAGTCTAAAAGTTTATCAGACATAAAATTCGCTTAATTTTTAAAAGTTATTTATAGGATTACCTATAGAATATAATAGAGTTAACTTAGAGATTTATATTTTAGTATCTATAGATTCTTGTTTATAATATTTATAATATACTTAGCAGCTACTTTAAATCTTACACACGGAATGATATATGATGCTGAAGTCAAGAATAGTAATTGATTTCAATGGAAACCATACATACCTTTCAAATAAAATTGGGTTGCTATGCAAAGTTGGTTTGACAAAGAGTGGCAATGGTACTTTTAAAACTGTAAATAGAGTAGGGAAAATCTAATAATTGAATTTTATCACTCTCTTGCATATATCATCCCATGTGCAAGTATATCATTGTTCTGTAATACCATATTTGGTTTGACTGTATTTCTAAGAAGTGTTACAAGAATTGTTGAACAAAGAAAAAAACAGTATTTAGTAGAGAATCTTGGAGTATCATTTTAATCGAAAATATGTAATTAAAGGAGCATGTTTCAGTTATTTAGGATATTTAGTTAGTCATTTTATTTTACTAGAATACAAATGTCTTGAGGGCATTTTTGTGTTTGTTTCTTCCTGGAGGTATTCTCTAGTGTAGGGGTGTCGAACTCAATCAGAGAAGGGGCCAAAATCTAAAATCCAGCCTAAATCGCGGGCCGAATGGTTTACTGAACAGTCATAAACTGTCATTGTGATGGAAACGCAGCGGAGTGCAGTGATGACAGCGCGGTGCGGGTCACATTGCAAGGCCTGGCCGGACGGATTTGACCCGCGGGCCTTGTGTTTGACACATGTGCTCTAGTGGATAGACGGTTTGGCACATAGTTGACACTCAAGGAAATTTGTTGCTGAATGAATTGCCTGAACTGGGCCCCTTCTTGTATTGATAACTTTCCCAAAGTTGGAGGGTGAGAAGGGAAGACTTTGGCATGCAAACCAGAAAGTAAATTGTTAATACTTCCAACTATGGAGGAGGGATATGTAAGGTGGAGTTAGAATGTTAGAATATGTAATTAGTTTTTTTTGTTTTTTTTGGGGGGGGGTTGTATCATTGTGTCATCCAAGGTCTGGCACTGGTACTAGGGAGTAGAAGGATAGTCTGTAAGGCAGTGATTCCCTAAACAAGATTCCCTAAACAGTTCACTCTGTAGCAGTGAATTCCAGTTGTTTTCAACATTCTTCTACTGCTTACTGCTCTCCAAAGAAGGAACATTTGTTGAGCAGGTGCTATAAAGCAGTTGTTTTGCTGGAGATGTTTTCATGTGTATTATTTTACTTAATTCTCACAACAACCATTAATCCCCATTTACAGATGAGAGAGAAACTAGAGTTCAATGAATATAAAGGCAGTAACTTTCCTGGTCATGTTTTTAGTGAGACAGGTCTGGGAGACAGAATGTTCTTACCCACATTTGGCTGGTTCCATAGCCTGTTATTGCCACCATACCAAATGGCATTCTCCTGTGTGTCTGGAAGAGTGCTAATTATAATTATAGTAGTTCTTAATTAATTGCTTTTCATAGTCTGTTTTAGTATTTAATCACTGTCTTTAATGGCTAAATTCCCTCTACTGATGAACAGATTCTGTGTAATTTTCATTGTTTGATCTCCTCTGAGACATCATACGTTTAGTTTTCTTTCAAGCATATAGAAATAAATGTTATGTATCAACTCCCTTTAGAATTTCTGTAGGTCAGTTCATGTCAGCCACAAAAAGGCAGAAGCAAGAACATGCAGTTTTAAGTACAAAGAGAAAAGTGTTTAATCTCTACTCATAGTGATGATTTGAACTATTACATGAGGGAGAGATGTTTACATAGTCTATTTTTGCCTTTAGCTTTCACCATAAAAGGAGTATTTCTGTATCTATAAGTTTGACCAGATTGTAAATGGCTTCACTTCAAAGTAGAAACATAAAAAAGTAAAAATGTTTCTTTTATAGAAACAGTCATGTCTCCCCCTCCCTGTCAGTTTATTTTCTAATGGCCCAATCAGGAACCTTGGCCCTAGCCTAGATAGATGCTTTTCCAGTGATGCAGTGGAGGACTAGCCTTTTATGTGCTCTATTGTTTTTCTCTGAAAGAAGCTCAGTGTATCAGGTTCCTCCCCTCACTCCTCATCCCCAGTCTTCTCAGCTGTGGCTTTTCTCTTGAAAATGTGAATTTAGCCCTAGCTAGTTTGGCTTAATGGATAGATCATCGGCCTGCAGACTGAAGGGTCCCAGGTTCGATTCTGGCAAGGGCACATGCCTGGGTTGTTGGCTTGATCTCCAGTAGGGGACATGAAGGAGGGATCCGATCAATGATTCTTTCTCATTGATGTTTCTATCTCTCTATACCTCACTCTTCCTCTCTAAAATCAATAAAACACATATTAAAAAAGAAAAGAAAATGTGAATTTAGTATATTGTGAATACATCCTGTTTCAAATTAGACTCCTTATCTTAAAAAAGCATGAAAGTTATTAACCTAACGTATTCAACAAATATTTATTTACACAAGGCACACTTTCTATGAAATTAGCACATTATGAAATACATGTTTTAGGTTGAACTATATGAAATTGTCATTTTGTAGGTCAAAAAAGATTGAATATTGGCAAATGCACATTGTTTGACCTAATAATACATGAATTTAGAATTCTCTAAGACATCTTCTGAAAATATTAATTTATATTGTGTTATCCAACTACTTTTTTAATGATGAATTAAAAAAAGGAATTTATTTGAAGTTAATTAGAATTGTAAAAACTGTTTAAAATTTGTTATATTGATAATACTTTCCAGTTATTGTTGTTTATCTACTTATAACAGCTGATAGAGTTGTTTTCTAGGTATCAAAAGAGATAAGGAGTTTATTTATGAAAGATATAAAAATTTTTTTTTAAAATTTTCACCTGAGGATATGCTTATTGATTTTAGAGAGAGGGGATGGAGGGAGGGAGGAAAAGAGAGAGAGAAATAAAATCAATGTGAGAGAGAACGTTGATTGGTTGCCTTCCATGCGTGCCCTGACCAGACTGAGATAGAGAACCCACAATGTAGGTATGTGTGCTAACTGGAAATCGAACCCACAGCCTTTTGGAATATGGGACGATGCTCCAACCAACGGAGCCACACAGGCCAATGCTGGAAGATGTAACATTTTTAAACACATGGTGTCTTCTGTGTTGGTTTTTGTTGTTGGTTTTTTAGAGATATGTAACTTGGTTTTATTTTCAAAGGTTCGTGCTTTCTGGAAATCTGCACGGGGGCTCTGTGGTAGCCAGCTATCCTTTCGATGATTCTCCGGAACACAAGGCTGCTGGAATCTATAGCAAAACCTCGGATGACGAAGTATTTAAATACTTGGCAAAAGCCTATGCTTCAAACCACCCCATTATGAAAACAGGGGCCCCTCACTGCCCCGGAGAGGAGGATGAGACTTTCCCAGACGGGATCACGAATGGTGCGCACTGGTATGACGTAGAAGGTATGTGGAGCACTGAGTTTGCTACATTTCCCCCCGTTGTTCGTTTAGCTTCCTTAAGTATACTCTTAAGTGGAAATGAGGAAACTGAAAAATTCTAATTTTTTAAAACGTCTGAAATTTTCAAATTTACACATTGTTTGACCTAATACATGAATTTGAATTCTCTGAGTAAGACATCTCCTGAAAATATTAATTTATATTGTGTTATCCAACTACTTTTTTAATGATGGGAAAAAGAATTTATTTGAAGTTAATTTAGAATTGTAAAAACTGTTTAAAATTTGTTAAATTTGATAATACTTCTTTCCATTTGTTGTTGTTGATCTACTTATAACAGCTGAGAGTCAAATCAAAAGAAAACTGCGTGAGCACCCCTATATCCTTCATTTCAATTCACTGTTATCTTTTTTTTTTTTTTTTTTTTTTAAATATATTTTATTGATATTTTACAGAGATGAAGGGAGAGAGATGGAGAGCTAGAAAAGTCGATGAGAGAGAAACATCGACCAGCTGCCTCTTGCACACCCCCTACCGGGGATGTGCTCGCAACCAACATACATGCCCCTGACCAGAATCGAACCTGGGACCTTTCAGTTCCCAGACCGACGCTCTACCACTGAGCCAAACTGGTTTGGGCTCAATTCACTGTTATCTTACCCCACATGTTCCTGCCTGCTCTCTCTCTCCCTCCCTCCCTCCTCCACCTTTATTCTCTTTTGTCAAACTTTCCAAAAGTAGTTGCAGATTTCATGACACTGCATCTCTAAGTACCTCAGCATGTAGTTCCTAAGTAGAAGGACATTCTTTTATATAACCATATACCATTACTATAACTGAGAAATCAGCAATAATTCAATACTACCATTCCACATACTAGTATCCATAACTCAAATTTCCTCTCTTATCTCAGAATATTCTTTATAGTTCCTTTTCCTGCAGATTAGACCCAGCCAGGGTTCAAACACTGCACTTGGCTCTTGTGGTGTTTTTTTTATTTTTTATTTATTTTTTTAGTTTCCCCAATCTAAAACAGTTAAATCAACACTCTCTTTTCTTAATGATGGTGAATCCTTTGAAGAGCCGATGCCAGTTGTCCTACAGAACATCCCATATTCTAGATTTGTCATTTTCTTTATGATAAGATTCAGGTCAGATTTTCCAGGATGACCATTATATATTATAGTTCACATCATATCAGGAGGCACAGCAGGTCAGGCTGTCGGTGGCCAAGTTCTCTCCATTTTATAAAAAGGCACATTTTCCTTTTGTGTTTTAATCTGTATGGTGATCATGGATTGCTGTTGCTTTTTTAAAAAATGTGGTGGTGTATATATAGATAACTAATTCATAGATATGTCAATCATAAATTTGCACTTTTACCATTTTTAAATGTAGAATTAAGTGGCATTAATTTATTCATAATGTTCTGCCCCTGAATCACCACTGTCTATTTATAAACCTTTTCTTCAACCCCAAACAGAAACTCTGTAACTATCAACCTGTTAACAGGGGAATTCCCTTTTTAATTACGCAACGTATAACGGGCGTATAATGGGCGCATACTCTTTCACTAGGACGTGTCAGTAAGTCATGCCCGGAGGATGTAATTTCATATTATTATTATTTTTTATTTATTCTTAAAATAAATGAAAAGACTATGAAATATATATTTTTTTGTTTATTTATATATAAAGCAGAAAGGAAAATACAAAATTACAAACAAATAGAAAAGAATACCAACAAAAAAAATGGAAACATTGAATTAAAAAATTATAAATTTTACAAACAATTATAGAGATTACAAAAAATATATTTTTTATTTCGATTACAGAACAATAAAAGCACACAAATAAAATAGAAATATTGAGTTTAAAAATTAAAATATAGATGTAAAAATTCAAAACTCAACTTCCGTGTGATATATTTTAAAACAATTGTTGATACATAGTGCTACCTTACAATCCGGACACCAGTATGTAGATTCTTTCCTAACACCTTTTTTGTAGCAAACTCGGCATTTCCTGGATTTAGTTTTTCCTATATCGCTTTTCTTTTCTTTTTTTTAAAATATATTTTATTGATTTTGTACAGAGACGAAGGGAGAGAGATAGAGTTAGAAACATTGATGAGAGAGAGTCATCGATCAGCTGCCTTTTGCACACACCCCCTCCCCCTACTGGGGATATGCCCACAACCAAGGTACATGCCCTTGACCGGAATCGAACCCGGGACCTTTCAGTCCCCAAGCCAACGCTCTATCCATTGAGCCAAACCGGTTTCAGCCCTATATCACTTTTCATTTGTTCAGGAAAATGCCTTTCAACTAAGCAGCATGGTTTAAATGTAGAGCTGGTTGTTGATGTCTTTGGGTGGGTTTTCACTATGTTGTTATCTGCCAATTTCTCTACACACTCTATCAAAAAGTGTAATCGATCCAAATGATCTTTATCTTTTTTGTATATAATATATGCATTGAAGCAGCACATATCAATTAATCGTAGAAAATTTTTTTACCCTATTACGGGCAGTCGTGTAGGCCACTATAACTCCATCTCCCAGATCTACGCCGCCCATATTCTTGATATAATCCAGGACAACATTCGGTTTTTCTTGCCTTCTTCCTCTCTTTTCAATCATTGTCTTTTCGTCATTATGAATAGAACTGAGCATCAATATGTCTTTTTTATCCTTCCATTTTAAAACCATAAGTTTGTCTTTGAATCTTACGATATGTTCATTTTTTCTGTAATTTTTTTGTTTTTATTTCACTGGGGATTCCGACTCTGTTTATCCTCATTGTTCCAACAATGTCTGTATTGTTTTGACACGAGTTCAGCCAAATGAATTGACCTATAGAAATTATCTAAGTAAACCCTATACCCTTTATTCAGTAAGTCATGTGTTAACTCCAAAACAATTCTTGTTGAACACGTCCACCACTCTCACTAGCGAAATTATACTGATTGCCTCCGTGTCTTAAATTCATGTCGAGACGTGTATGGATGACTAATACCTTTGTTGTTTGGAAATATATGTCCCGCTCGTTTCAGGACACAACATATATTTCAAGGACGTATTCATATGTCTTACCTGTACCCGATATTGTTTATGTTTGACGTATTTATACGTCCCACTGGGTTAACAGGTTAAGCATAAGTCCCTATTTTCTCCTCCTCCCCAGCGCCTGGTAATTGTTTTTAATTGTTCAGTTTACAGTTGACATACAATGTTTACTAGTTTCAGGTGTATGATTATAGTGATTAGACATTTATATATTGGTAACTTCTAATCGTTCTAAAAATTTCCTATCTCTATAAATTTGCCTATTCTAGATATTTCATGTAACTGGATTCATACAATATTTGTCCTGCATCTGGCTCACTTCATTTAGTATGTTTTTAAGGTCCATCCCACTTTGTAGCATGGATCAGAACTTTATTCCTTTTTGCGACTGAGAAATATTTAATTGTTTATGTCTACTACATTTCCTTCATCCATTCATCTGTTGATGGGCACAGGGTTGTTTCCACTTGTTGGCTACTGTGGATAATGCTGCTATGAACGTTGGTGTATAGTATTTGTTTGAGTCCTTGTTTTTAAATATTTTGGGTATATATACTCAGGAGTTGAATTGCTAGGTCATATGGTAATTCTATGGTTAGCTTTTAAGGAATCACGAAACTGTTTACCACATTGGCTACACCATTTTATATTCCCACCAGCAATGTACAAGTCTTCCGTAATGCTATAATTAAAAGAATAGTTTAAAGTAAGTTTGGGTTGTGTATCTTCCTTTTAAATGTTATAAAAACAGCTACTGTTGATTTTAAAGTTTTGATATCCTCTGAAGAATTAACTTTTTTGTCCTTAGTACACAGACTTAGACTGTTTGTTTAAGAGTAACCAGAAAGAACATGTCATCCCATAAAAATGTCATCAGTATAAACTTTCTCTCCTCTTAGAATTTGCCTGTGATGAAATGCCTTCCATCTTCCTTTTGTTTTTATTGGCAGTTAGTCACATTATAAAATACCTTATTACATTTCTCTTCATGCGCCTTTACATAAACTTGAATTACTCTGACATTTTATGTCAAGCTATGTGTACCCAGATTGGGATCTATGTGTGAGGACTCCATACTTTCTAGAGTTTCCTGATTCCAGTGGTTCTTATTCAGAGTGGGGCAATAGTAGGCTTACCGTCATTCATATGGAAAATAATATAATAAGTAATAATCCAAGAAGAAACTCTGTTTCATGTATTCACAACTGTCATTGCACCTTTGCCCTGCCCTGTATACAGCAAGCTTCCACAAAGAGGTTTAAAATACTTAGAAGTAAAACTTTCTGCCGATAACAATTAGAGGTGATTTGAAAACCACTTAAAATTTTTATAGAGAAGGGACATGCTTTAATTCCATTTCAGTCTTCTTCAAATATATTTAATAAAACCTGACTTCATGAACTAGTGGTTTTATGATATAGTTAAGGTGCTGCTCCGTTATTTGAGATATTATTTAAAATAATGGGTTAAAAATAATTTATCCTGTTTGGAGAAAGTTGTAAAAGGATAGGAAGTAATTTCTAATTAACACTTGATTATGGGAGATAAATCTATGTTATACTATTTTTAAAAATAAGTGTTATGTCTTCACAGTAAGATTATTTGGTTAAATCAGCTAACAGATTTTTCTCACTCTGCAAACATCTGAAGAAGTTAAATTTTGATGCTTCTATTTTTATTTTTTTTAAGAGTATCAACTTCTCTCCCTTTTTAGCTGATTTTATGTTATATTATCAAATGCATTTTATGTTAGGTTATTTCTACAATAGCTAATTCTTATCTCTTCCCCCCTCAGCAATATTGAGCCGTTTCATTATTTTCGGCAGGGCAATTGCATTGTTTATCTTATGTGGGACTGCGTAAGTAAGATGATGTAAGATGTTATGAAACCTTGTGTCTAGGCTGTTTTCAGACCCGGATGTCTTGGAGTAATTTTATTGATGCTTTATGTGATGTACTTAGAAATGTAGTTTACTGAAGTATGACTTGTAGAGCTTAAGGTGAATGTATTGTTCTAGTCCAACCCTTTTGCATTATAGGAAATCAAGGGCTCAGAGAAGAAATATTTTTTACTAACTTGTACTATTCACTTAGCAAGTATTTACTGAGTATCTGCCATGTCCCATATACTGTACTAGGTGACGGGGATACAGTGGGAGCAGATCAGAAACAATTCCTGCTCTTATGGGTCAGACAGCCTATTAGTAGTGTGGATGTGAGGTGACCTGGCCCCATCTATCACTCAGCACATCTAGCTGCCTTTGTGGGTCGCCCTGGCTTCTCTCACCAAGTCTCTCAGACCTGCAGGCTCCCCCTAGGGAATGATCCTAATAAGGCTTCTGAATAGTTGTGCTCCCCTGCTAAAGCTTGTTATTATCAGAGCCTAAGCTGGGCTTACTCATGCAGCAGGCCTTCTTCTTCAAACAAACAAACAAACAACAACAACAACAAAACAAAACCACAGTGTGCTGATTTATATGCCTTTTGTCTGCCATTCTTTATTATGCTTTTCCTTCATGGAAGACAAAATAATCTGATGATTTAGTATGTTTATTCCAAAGTAAATTTAATGAAATGAATTGTAGTTTAGGTCAGCTTTTAAGAATTGCCCTCTTTAAACTTATAAAACCTCAAAAAGGACAACTAATCCCACTATTTTCCTGAAAATAGGAGGACTCGAAGGCAGTGTATGTAGTAGCTAAGAGCAGAGTTTTGGAGTCCTGCTTGCCTTGGGTTTGAGTCCCATCTCTGTCATTGAGTGTGTGTGTGTGTGTGTGTGTGTCTGTGTGTGTGTGTGTGTGTGTGTGTGTTTTCTCTTTAGCTGTGAGTGAAAATTGGAGATGGTACTTGAGAAATGGGCGGTTGAGAAATAGGCTTTGGAGCTTGACAGGGAGGTGAAGATGATAAAAGAGACTTAGGAGTTATGAGATATGTGGAAAGCATATGGCAGTGTACATGATTTTGAAAATTGAATTGATATTGTTTCCTGGCATAATTTAATTGCTTGGAACCAGAAATTTACACACACACACACACACATACACACACACAATTATGTACTGTATAATTATGTCTAGTTCAGTAACAGACCACATATGTAACGGTGATCCCGTAAGATTACAAAAGAGCTGAAATAGTGATGTTGTATCCATTGTAACATCGTAGTGCGTTATTCCTGTGTTTGTGGCGGTGCTGGTGTAAGCAAACCTACTGTGCTGATAGTCATATAAAAGTATTATGTACTGTACAGAATTATAGTACATGATACTTTATAAGGATAATAAACAACTAGGTTACTGGCTTATTTATTTACTATGTAGTCAAATCTCAGTTCTCGAACATCTCCCATCTCAAACAGTTTGGTTCTCGAACAGTTTTTCATGGAAAATACCTTGGTTGTGGAACAAAACGTTGGTTCTCAATCAGACAACCTTGTCATGCTGGTACCTGTATGATTAGTCATATGTTTTGCATATGAGAATGCATGAGTTTGAGTCAGTTTACCGCTAAATCTCACATTGTAAACATATCGAGAAATTGTGCTGTGAGTAATTATTGAGAAATATCACCCTGACAAAGAAGTAGCAAACCAGGTGATAAACTTGTTTAATGACAATGCAGTGCTTCACTTTAGACAGATGTTAAAACGCAGACAAAAACAAAAAAGTCGTTGGATAGGTTTTTAGTGAGACAGAGACCCAGGGAGCCCGAAGCAAGTTCTAGTGGAGCAAAGACACAAAAGTAAGGAAGAACCCAGAACAACTACCACCTGACTTTTTTGTTTCTGGAAGGGGATTCCCCTTCCAAACAGTAACATCCCTCCAGCCCTCCACGCCTTCTTCCCTCTTCTCCATGTTCAGTCATCAGTAGTTCTCAACATTAAAGGTAAGTTCTAATGTGTATATACATTTTCATTTTTTCTGTTATACACTTCATTTCCTTTTTATTAAATTTTCATTTACGTTTTATGTTCTTTTTTAGATTAGACATGCATTAGACATGTACTGTATATAAGAAAGGTTAAAACAGGGAATCATTTGGGGGGTTGGAAAGGATTAATTCCATTTGCATTATTTCTAATGAGAAAAAATGATTCCGTTTTCTGACAAATCGCTTTTCGAACAGCCTTTCGGAGTGAATTAAGTTTGAGCAACCGAGGTTCTTTTTTACCTTTTTAACATTATTTTAGAGTGTACTCTTTCTACTTATAAAGGAAAAGTTTGCTGTAAAACAGTATGCCCTGTAGAACACCAGCAGCCTCATACATCTGGTGTTTGCTAAGTTTCTTGATTGCATCATTTTCTCTTGTGCTTGATTTAATCTCGTGCTGTTTTGTATTGTAACATGATGTACAGGTTTTTCGCATAGGAGCAATAGGCTGTGCCACATAGCCTAGATGTGTAGCAGGCCAGACCATCTAGGTTTGTGTAAGTACACCCTATGATGTTTGTACAATAAATCACCTAACAACACATTCTCAGAATGTATACTCATCATTAAGTAGCACATGACTGTATATCTATCTAAGACTGTATATATATGAATGTATGTATATATCCACACACATATATGCACTTACACACACACACACACAGAAATGGGTGCTTTTTTACCTCCAAAGTGAACGCACTTCTGGCATTTCATACTGGAATGCTTTCTTTAAAGAATGCTATGCTGATGGAGAGAGAGAGAGAGAGAGAGAGAGAGAGAGAGAGAGAGAGAGAGGGAGAGAGCGAGAGAGCAAGAGCGCTGATAGTTCAGCCCTGGCTGGTGTGGCTCAGTTGGCTGGATGTTGTCCTGTACCCCAAAGTGTTTTCTTTTCAATTCTCAGTCAGGCACATGCTTGGGTCTCAGTCTCAGTTTCTAATGGGGGCTGTGCAGGAGGCAGCCTATTGATGTTTCACTCTCACATCAATGTTTATGTCTCTCTCCTCTCCCATTCTCTCTCTCTCTCTAAAAGCAATAAAATATATATTTTTTAAAAGAATGGTGATAGTTCAGATATTCTCAGCTGGTTGTTCATGTTTAAGAATACTATTGATAAACAAATGTGCATTAATTAAATGCATTTGGTCTTGTCTGATCTTATACATTAAAGAGATGATTGCACCTCATTCTTCCTTTTTCTTTTTTTTTAAATCTGAGTGCCACCTAATTTAAAAGGAAAACAAAAGGTAAAACAATACTCAAACAGAATATTTCCTTTAATAAGCTGAAATATAGCCTAATATAATTTTTTACCTCTAGGAGCAGTACAGTTGTGTATTTGGTAATGTGATCTTAAAACTTACACGAAACTAAGACTTACATGAAAGATTGAGAACTAAACACTAAAAAGGATTTTAGGATTTGGCCCCTAAATCTTCAGATCTGATGTCTAAAATTAGATGTGCTTACCCCTTTCCCCCCCTTTTTTTTCTTATTTAACTCAGGTGGTAGAGAGCTGGAAGAGACATTTATTTTTTTATTTTTTTTTTTTTTTTTAGTAAAAAAAAAAGGAAAATTCTGTTCCAAGAGCTGTGTGTGACTGTTGACTTAGGTAAAACTGCAAACAGATGCAAGACGGTAACTTAGTTTAACTTTGTAGAATCATATCACTAGCAAATATATGTTCAGCGGGAGTGGTGAAGGAAGTAGATTTTCATAAGATAAGTTTCTCAATACAAAGACCAAATTCAGTTAAGAGTTGGTCAAATGAAGTTGTATTTAAAGATTAAGAATATGGGTAATTTTTTTTTCAATGGCAACCTTTGTTTTTTCCATCTATTTGACCCAGATGTTACACTTAACAATTTTTATGATCATGCTAATTAGCTTTTAAAAATATCTTAAAGATTACAAAACCATCACTTAATAACTCAATATCTATAAATAAATTTTTCACAAAACACAAAGTTGTGAGAACTTCTCACTATCTGTTAAAGTAGTTTTATTTAAGAAATAACAATAAGCTTCAAATTTAGAGTGGAAATGAGCTAGCTATATTTCTGCATTCTAAAGAGCTTCTTCTAATGAAAAACAATACATTGCAGTTTTTTTTCTCTAAAAGATTCTTGTGTAATACAGTTTGATACATTATAGTTGGCCTACTGAGGCAAGTTAAAAAAAAAAAAAAACTTGCTGTGTTTATCTTAACACTGAAGTGTTGACTATACTTTTTCAACTGGCTTTCTGCTTGAAACATGAGTGTGAATCATTAGTGCCCCAACTTTGAATGAAGGGTTGAATGTCTTTAAGGGCTACCCATTCCCCCACACTGCTCCCCCCAAACACTAGATCTCTCTGTAATAACAGTAATGGGGACTGCTTCCCATTATAAAGAGGAATTGGGTGTCTTAAAGCATGTGGAGACTAATTGTGAGACAAATTGATTGAAACAGTTGACTGGGTATGAGTAGATACTTTAATCAGATAAACAATTAGTATTGATCACAATTTGTTGTAGTATTGGACAGATTCCTAATGGTTAATAACTTTTAGCCTTGTTCTTTGATTTTGATTAAAAAACGAATGCAGCCGAAACTGGTTTGGCTCAATGGATAGAGCATCGGCTTGGGGACTGAAAGGTCCCGGGTTTGATTCTGGTCAAGGGCATGTACCTTGGTTGCGGGCATATCCCCAGTAGGGGGTGTGCAAGAGGCAGCTGATTGATGACTCTCTCATCGATGTTTCTGACTCTCTATCTCTCTCCCTTCCTCTCTGTACAAAATCAATAAAATATATTTAAAAAAACAAACAACAAACAAAAGCATTATACTTTTCCTAGTACAGTGATTGGCAAACTCATTAGTCAACAGAGCAGCAAATTATGGCTCGTGAGCAGCATGTGGCTCTTGAGCCGCAGTTTGCCAACCACTGCCCTATATGTTACATTTAATTTATCTGAGCATAGAAAACTAGGGATAAGTAGGAAGGTTTAAAAGCAAATTTTATACTATATATATATATATATATATATATATATATATATATATATAATCTTTTGTCAACTCCCCCTATGAAAATAGGATATAGTCTAAATCAATAGTTTTCTCTTTTTTTAATCTTCACCCAGAGTTATGCTTTAATTTTGATAGAGAAAGGAAGGTTGGGGGGGGGGGGGGAGAAAGAGAAATATCAATCAGTTGCCTCCTGCATACACCCTAACTATTAATAGAAACAACCCCCAATCTGGGTGGGAATCAAACTCGAGATCTTTACTTATATAGATGATGCTCTAATCAACTGAGCCACCTGTCTGGGGCTACTATTTGTTTTCTTTATCATTGAAGTTCCAAGTTTTTCTCTGGTATCATTTCTCTTCTGCCTGAAGAACGTTCTTTAGCATTTCTTTTAAAGCAAGTCTGCTTGTGGCAGATTCTTGTTGTTTTCCTTCACTGCAAATGTCTTTTTGCCTGAATTCTCTGAAGGATATTTTCACTGGATATAAAACTCTGGGTTCTGTGAACCAGAGCAACAGAGGCCAGGCCCGGAGCAGCCAGGTCCGGAACAGCTCGCTCCTCGCCTGCCCCTGCCCCACGGCTGCCTCTCAGACATGGCTGGAAACTTTTGTGGGAACTTGAGGGTCTGCTGAATCAAGTGATGAAGGCTTAGATCTGGATGTATTGAGTTAGTATAGCGCTGGGGTGTTGATCCGTGAATGCCTTGGGTGGGACCTGGATGAGGCTGGTTGACCTATTTGGAAATGTCTTTTGTGTGAAGTGTATCATTGGGCATGTGGAGGTATTATTGATATGAGAAAATGCTAAGTAACTGATTTACTATCTGAAAAGGGATTTACTATCGGGGAAAGGGAGGGAGGAAGAGACTGAACATAAACTGTACATCTATGGATGAGGACAATGGGGGATGGGGAGGGGGCAGAGGGTGGGGTGGGAACCTGGTGGATGGAGGAAGAAATGAGGAACCTTTGTAATAATATGAACAATAAAGATTGATTAAAAAAATAATAAAATAAAATAAAACTCTGGGTTCTGGCTTGATGATTTTGATTATTTTTCTTTACTTTTCTTTTTTATAAAGAACATTTTGTACCTTCTGGCCTCCAGGGCCTCTGATGAGAAATTCACCATCATTTGAATTGTAGTTCTCTACTTTAAAAAATTTTTTTCCCTTTATCTTTAGTTTTCATGGTTTGATTGTAAGGTATCTAGGCATAAATTTCTTTGAGTTTATCCTGTTTGGGATTTTCGGAGTTATTTGAAATGTAAGTTTATGTCTTTTGCTAAATTTGGGGAGTTTCCTGCCATTATTTCTTCAACATTTTTTTCGCCATGTCACATTTTTTTCTCTCCTTTCAAGATTAATGACAAGAATGTTAGACCCTTGGTGTTATCCCTAAAACTTTCTTTTGTTTTATTTTTAATTTCTTTTTCTTTGTTGTTCTAATTGGGTAGTTTCTACTTAGCCATCTTCAAGTTAACTCACTCCCCTGGTCATTTTCATTCCTCTGTTGAACTTATCAAGTAAATTTTAAAATTTTGGTTATTGTAGTTGTGATTTCAAGGGGAAATGGGGTAGATGGAGGTGGAAGAGAATATATGGGGGATAAATGTTATAGGGAAAACAAAATAAAGAACAAAAATGAAATTTCTCTTTTGTTCTTTTTTATGCCTTCTGTTTTATTTGTTATAGTAACAAATTTCAAGAATGTTTACTCTTCGCTCTAGCTGGTTTTGCTCAGTGGCTAGAGCACTGGCTTGTGGACTGAAGAATCCTGAGTTGCATTTTGGTCAAGGGCACGTACCTGGGTGGCAGGCTCCTCCCCAGACTGGGCCCTGGTCAGGGCTTGTGCAGGAGACAACCAATTGATGTGTTTCTCAAACATCAGTATTTCTCCCTGTCACTTCCTCTCTCTTCCACTCTCTCCAAAAATCAATGGAAAAATACCTAAGGTGAAAATTTAAAAAAAGAAGAAAGGGGAAAAAAAAAAAAGAATGTTTACTCTTCCTAAGAGCATGCCAATTATAATTGCTTTAAGGTTAGTCTGATAATTCCAACATTTGCGTCATCTTGGGGTTGGTATCTATTATTTTTTCCTTGTGAGTTGTTGACATTTTCATGGTTCTTTGAATGCCAAATAATTTTGGATCATATCCTGGACATTGTGAATCTTACAAGATCTGAGCCTGGTTTAAGTATTACAAAAATAGTAATTTTTTGTTGATTTGTCTCAGCAGTGAATGGTCCAGTTAGGTTTTGCAAGTTTTGATTCACCTTCTGGGGGCTGTGATTCTAGTTTCAGCTCAGTTTTCAAAGCCTTTGCTCTACCTTTTCAGATCTGCCTCTGTGTGTAACACCCAGAGACCAGGGCAGTGGTTCATGGGCAGTGGTCTGTACTTTACTTTAGTTCTTTGGTTGTGCTGTTTAGAGTCAGACCCACATGTACATTTCAGGATTGAGCCCATGAGCTCATGGAAAACGTTATGGAATCCCTTTTTTGAGCCCCTGCTCTCTATAATCTCACTATGGTCTGTGGTTTCCAAGGTCTTCCAAAATATATGATAAACCCACGAAAGGATATACAATATCATTAGTTAACGGGATTACAAATTAAAACCACAATGAGATACCACTACACGCCCACTGGTAGACTTAAAATTGAAAGAGCTGAGCATTTGTTTGACCATCTTAGGTGAGTCGCAGAGCAACTGGAACATTCATACAATGCTGGTGGGAATGTGAAATAGCCACTTTGGAAAACTGTGTGATCTTTGGGACTAGTGACTACTGAATGTAATTTCCTCCTTTGGAAACTAGTATTGTACATTAAAAAACAAACTTCTATCAACTGAAGGACTTGTGTGCATGCATTTAAGCATAACCAATGGAGGAAAAACTATGGGGAGGGAGGGCATGTTTGGGAATGGAGGGAGTGGGGATTGGTAAGGTATGTACACATATAATATTTTAATTAAAAAAGCAATGCTTATTAAAATCCATTTTCAAAATTGAAAGAAAAAAAAAAAACTTCTGCCCTTCCCTGCCCCCTATACTGAGAATATATTTGTGTGAGTCCTATTGAAGTTACTCTAGAAAGCTGATTATATAACACTATTACTGTAAATGTAGTCTTCTTCTTCTTCTTGCTCTTAGCTATTATTTTTTAAATTGCTACTGAAGTTAAACAACTAAGGGACAGATAAAGGAATGGCAGAATTATAGTGTTATAAGTAGTCTACTTCACTGCTTCAGGCATAATTTTAGGAAATGTGAGTTTGACCATTTTTGCAATTTAGCACAGCAATTAAGTTTTACCTATGCAAAAAACTTAGATTAGTTCACTTGCATTGCTCTGAAATTGTTATTTTTATGTGTTCTGCTTCCTCATTAAGACTCTAAACTCTGAATGAAAGTATGTTTCTTATTTATAAGTCTCTATAATCTCAGTATAATGTCTTATACATAGTGACCATTGTACTGTGATTAATATTATAATAAAAATTGAAAAAGATTAATAAATATGTACATAAGCATGCATACGTCCTTATGTATACATACAAGTGAAAGTTAGCAAAGATAATTATAGGTCAACTATGACTAAAAGTGACTAGCATCACTTAATTATTAAATATGACTGGGTAAGGATATGAAACTCAGCATCTCACTGGTTTCCTGTGAGATGCAAAGTGAGTACAAGATACTAGTAACTAGAAAAAGAGAAGGCCCAACGATGTAACCTTTTTTTATAAGGGAAAAAAAAAGGTTACAGAGCTGTGGTGGTTATAAACTTGCATATATTCTGGGAAGAGAACGTCTATTTGATATCTCACATAGATGCATAATAGGCACCTCAAATTTAATACATTCAAATTGAGTTCCTTGGATTTTATTTACCCAAAGGAGCTGAAAACATATCCACACAAAAGCCTGCACCCAGATGTTTATAGCAACTTTATTCCTAATTACCAAAACGTGGAACCAACCAAGATGTCTTTCTGTGAGTGAATAAATAAACTGGTGCATCCAAACAATGGCATATTATTCAATACTAAAAGACATGAGTGATTAAGCTATAAAAAGACATGGAGAAACCTTAAATACCTATTACTAAATGAAAGAAACAAAAGTGAAAAGGCTACATAAAGTGATTCCAGCTATATGACATTCTGAAAATGGCAAAACCATATGGAGATAGTAAAAAGATCAGTGGTTGGCAAGGGTGAGTGGGGAGGAAGGGGTGAATAGGCAGAGCACAGAGGATTTTTAGGACGGTGAAACTACTCTCTGTGATACTATAATGCATCTATGTGGAGAGATCAATAGACTTTCTCTTCCCAGAATACATGGAAAATATGGCATTATACATTTGTCCAACAAGAGTGAACTCTAATATACCGTATTTTCCGGCGTATAAGACGACCCCCTAATTTTATAGTTAAAACATAGGTTTAGGCCTATATTCACTGTATAAGACTACCCCCCACTTCAAAGAAAATACTTACTTTTCCATCAAGATCTGCAGGTAATTTTTGTGCAATTTTGGTCTTTTGCCCCCCGATTTTCGGTTGACTTTTTTTCGTTTCAAAAGTCGTCTTATATGCCAGAAATACGGCGTAGTAATGATGTATTGGTGTAGGTTTATCAGTTGTAACAAATGCGCCTTCTGGTGGGGCGGAGGTGGGTAGTGGAGATTATGCATGTGTGGGAGCAGGGAGTATATGAGAAATTTTTGTACCTTCTGCCTCAGTTTTTCTGTGAACCTAAAACTGCCCTAAAATAAAGTCTATTGTAAAAAAATCAAATGATTTTTTAATCTTCACCCAAGGATACGCTTTTATTGATTTTGAGAGAGAGAGGAAGGTGGAGTGAGGGGCAAGGGAAGAGAGAAAGATAAATATCAATCAGTTGCCTCCTGCATAAACCCCAACCTGGGTGGGAATCAAACTCAGGAACGATAAGATAATACAATAGGCTTTCTACAGAATGAATGTGTGGGCTTACAAAGATGTAGAGATGGTGGAGGTGGCTGACTGTAGGTGCTTATTTCCCTTTTTGCTTCCATTAAACACATTTTGAAAGGGTTTGTTAAGTCTTTTGTTTCCCCCCCCCGCCAATATGTATAGCTGAACCACTTTATATACAGCCTTTTTTTTTTTCTCTTGTGCCAACTTGATAAAGGGAAGTATAGTTAGAATAGTAGGCACTTAATAATGCTTTGGCATAAATGTCCTTGACAACTTTCAAATAACATTTATCCTTCCTGTTCTGTCAAAAATCTTAACCTCTCTGTGCCACACATCTGTAAAATGGGTGAAACAGTAATAACTACTTCTTATAGTTATAAAGATGAAACGTTAATACACATAAAGCTTATAAAATATGTCTGACATGTAAAGTTATTATTGCTATTGTTATTAACTGATGTGTTCATGCTCTTCATAACTGTTTATCCTATCAGTCAGATATATTTCCTTTATATATATTCATTTTTAATGTATATGCCTTTAACCTTCCTTCTTAGTCTCCTCAGTAATTCAAGAACTGTCTCCAGTTTCAAATAATTTAATGAAAAGAAAATGTATAGATGCAGAGATGGCAGATTTAACTTCTTTGGTCTTCTTGAGAGTAGAATCCTGAGAGTAAGCTTACCTTTTCCTTCTTGTTACAGGTGGTATGCAAGATTATAATTACATATGGGCCAACTGTTTTGAGATCACATTGGAACTGTCTTGTTGCAAGTACCCACCTGCTTCGCAGCTTCAACAAGAATGGGAGAACAATCGTGAGTCTTTGATCACATTGATTGAAAAGGTAAAAGTAGTGATTGGAAGGTTTGAAAGGTTGGGATATGGAAATAATGGATTGAGTAAGGGGGGAATTCAGTTGCATATGAATAACCATCTATTAGATAGCCTTCATCTGTTTTTATTATTTAAAATTGTAGATTATCTTTAAAAAGTATGTTAGACTCTATTAGAACATATTCTAGTTGTACCTCCTTGCCCTCTCCCCCAGCTCTTTTCCTCCTGTGAGTTTTCTTTAACTGTCTTAGAATGCTTTGGTAAACTGAAATAATAGTCAAATTTGTACTACCATGTTCTTATAATGTCATGTGATTATACTTGCTAGAGGACCTTTACCCCTATATGCACTATGAACATAAATTTAATTTAAGCATCAGACAGGCTAATACACTATTGGTTCTAATAGAAATTATCACTTATGCTTTGTTGAGAAAATTAGAAATCTAGCTTTGAGGAGAGGAAATTTCAAAAGCACATTACCAATTTTCAGATTTTTAAGATTTTTGACATTTTGAGATTTCTGACACATATAACTTAAGTTCAAGGTTTAATATTTTTGTCTGTAATTTATTTAACTTGGAGGGAATTGAATAAAATATTTCAGGAAGATAGAGTTGCCTTATTTTTTTAGGAATTCTTTATCAACACAAAATGGTTATATTATTCTCTTACCTTCCAAATTGATTGCCTCTGAGCAGTCTGCTTTGATTCTTGTTTTTTTAGGTCCACATTGGAGTTACAGGATTTGTTAAAGACTCAGTATCAGGATCTGGCTTAGAAAATGCAACCATCTCAGTAGCTGGTATTAATCATAATATCACAACGGGCAGATTTGGTGATTTCCACAGATTACTTGTTCCTGGGACTTACAACATTACAGCAGTTTTAATTGGGTAAGAATTTAAATTATACTCTAAACATCAAACCTTTGTTTATATCTAAGACAGAAATATAGTCTAGGAAATACTATTTATTGTATCTGGCTTTTATCTTTTCCTTATTTTCTGATACTCCTCCTTTTATAATGAGAAAATACTGTTGTGGAGTCTTTTGTCACATAGTCTAATAGTACAACTGGATAGGAGGCATAATTGTAAAATTGAGAGGAAGGACAGTTTTAAAAGCTTGAAAAGATGGTCAGCTGTGTAAAGCATTGCTTTAAGGCAATTGAATACCAGGGTATCAGAAGCTCTGAGCTTTGTGAAAGACATTTTGCGAACTGTCTTTATCATATATCTTCAATATATGAAATGAATAGTTTCTCACCTTCCCTGGAAACCTTTCTGTAAGGTCAGTTTGCTAAGGATTAAATTAATAATCTTTAATTTAATTTTTAACTTTCCTATTTGGAATAGTTGGAATGTCAGTTTAATTAGGCACTGCAAAGAATTGGATAATTTATCCCTTCTTTGAGTATGATAGCAATGGTGACGGTAGATTAATGAACTCCATCTTTCAATTCTGTCCTTTGAAAGTGCTTTCTTGCAAGCCTAATCTGTGGAACCTGGAAGATGGTAAGAGAAATAGTTCTTTAAGGACATAATTGGGGAGTCTGTGATAATATCCTAAAGGTCTTGAATTTACACATTTATGTTTATTTAGTTGAGTTTTGACAGACCACTAAGTGCTAGAGTATGGTGAGTAGTATGCTTTTATAATGTTAAAGCAGTGTGTGTTTTACTTTAACTCCAAGCCATCTACTTTTTCAAATATTTTTTTTTCAGGTATATGCCGCTGACTATTAATAATGTATTAGTGAAAGAAGGACCAGCTACAAATGTGAATTTTTCCCTGAGGCCAACTGTGATCTCAGAAATCCTTGACACAACGGAGGCTGTAGTAACTGCTAGCACAGTTGCTGTACTTAATCTTTCTCCTGGAACACAATCCTCCCACCAGCCAATTCAGCCAAAGGACTTCCGCCACCACCATTTCCCTGATATGGAAATCTTCTTGAGAAGGTTTGCTAATGAATATCCCAACATTACTCGGCTCTATTCATTGGGAAAATCAGTAGAGTCAAGAGAACTTTATGTAATGGAGATATCTGATAATCCTGGTATTCATGAACCAGGTAGGTAGTGTGGTCTTACATATAATTTTAGTAGTGCCTCTCAAATCTATATACTATAATATTGCTATATTTTGTCTGAAAGGTCACTTATGGTATGTGTAACTGGAACAAAGAAATGTAACCAATCTTGCCAGAAAAGAAGAAAATTCATTTAATAACCCCTATTAGATATAATATTTTACATACTGCATAGATAATATTCTTTCTGTTAATGGTATTTTTATTTTCATAGTATATAGCATATATACATGCTTTGAGTCTGCTTAGACATATGTATTAGTAAGGAAGCTGCTTTATAAGATGCTTTTCCCTGTTTCTTTGATTGAAATATATCTTTTCTTAAATTTTTGGCTCAGTGTCTGCATATGTTGGGGGGAAAGTAAAGAGTGTTCATAATAAATGGAAAGGGAAAAAGTCTTCTACATAATTATTTTGTTTTCAGGTGAACCAGAATTTAAGTACATTGGAAATATGCATGGAAATGAAGTGGTGGGACGAGAACTGCTATTGAACCTTATTGAATACCTTTGTAAGAACTTTGGAACAGACCCTGAAGTTACAGATTTGGTTCGTAGCACTAGAATTCACCTGATGCCATCCATGAATCCTGATGGGTATGAAAAGGCTCAGGAAGGTAAAGAATAGCTGTTTATTAATGTTTAATCTTTTTTTGTTATTGTTTGGTACTAGAAGCCCGGTGCATGGAATTTGTGCATGGAGTGGCTGGGGGGGGGGGGGGGGTCCCTTCAGCCCAGCCTATAACCTCTCCAATCCAGGACCCCTTGGGGGATGTCTGACAGCCAGTTTAGGCCCGAAACCAGCAGTCGGATATCCCTCTTACAGTCCTGGACTGCTGGCTCCTAATTACTCACCTGCCTGCCTGCTTGGTCGACCCTAACTGCCCTTCCCTGCCGTCCTGATTGCCCCTCACTGCCTCTGCATGCCAGCCTGATCGCCCCTTCCCTGCCGACCTGGTCACTCCTGACTGCCCCCATGCTGCTTGGTTACCCCTTATTGGCCCCCCTGCTGGCCTGGTTGCACCCAACAGCTCCCCACTGCCAGCCTGGTCACCCCACGCAGCCTGCTTGTTCAGTTGTTTGGTCATCCCTCATTAACCCCCCTGCCAGCCTGGTTGTAGGCAGCCATCTTGTAAGGGCATGAGGGTCAGTTTTCATATTACCTCTTATTATATATGATGATTATTTGGGGGTAGAAGAGAATTTGAACTAATCGTTTTCCTCGAATTTCTTCATAATTGGTTCCAGCTTTTGTATTCTTATAAGACCAGTTCATTCAATAATAATGTGATCAAGTTTATATTTAATGAAGTTCTTTACCTTGATAATTTCTCTTATTTACTAAAAATAGTTAAGATTTTTACAAATTGTCCCATTTTAAGACTGATTCTCATTTAATTATTATTTCAGGAACCTTTTGAGTCCCAAGTTCTACTCCCCATGCATGTTCTAAATCTGCTAAGTTATTCATTTCCCATTTCTTTGCCTCCTCTGGGCTAGCCAATCTCTCCTGGGGCCTGGAAAGCAACTTCTTCACACAGGCCACCTTTACAGACTCCATCTTTCCCAAGCTGTGGTTCCTTCCAGGCAATGGTACCAGTGCATAGCGTAGGTACCACATATAAATATGCAGCCACACGATTTATTACTCTCACTGACTAAACACTGAATGACCAGGTTAATATATATATATTATAATTCAAATTCTCTCCCCAAGGACCTCATCCTTTGTAGCTTCACAAATTTCTTTCACATTCCTCCCTTGAGAAAGGTGGAACTACTTACTACTAGTAAGCCCTCCAGTGTGTCTTCTTTATGCGCTTCCTTTTTTCCTCTCTCATTGTAACAACAATAATAGGGCTCCCATCCCATATTAAAATGGAATAAGCTTAAGTGTAACCCTTTCTCCCCCATCAGGTTAAACTTCCAACTATATCCTTGGCTAACTTTATCTTTTTGTGATTACATTCATGTGATCCACAATTTTCTTATTTTCAAATGGTCTGTTTCTTTATGCTATTTTAGTGACCTGCATACCAGTACAGTAGAGTCCCTCTGGGATCAATCATGCCCCCTCAGCATTGTGATCATGTGATCACAATGTCATTGTATGTCTGTTGACAATTGACCAATACTTTATTATAATGTATATACTTGGATGTTTTCCCCCTCAAAGTATGACCAGAGGGCATAAGTGAAAAGAAAATGGTTTACTTGTCTGCTCAAAAGATTTGGAAGAGGTGAATTTTTTAAATGTATAATGTAAAAAAGATGAGAATTTTAATTATAGTGTGATTGGTCATAGTGAAGCCTGATGTGTTCACACTTACCCTTGAGTTAAGATAGCTGAAGCAGTATGTGTAAAATGTAAGTAAAACATGACTTAAATTTGAATCTTGTATCATATAGGAGATTCAATAAGTGTAATTGGCAGAAACAACAGCAACAACTTTGACTTGAACCGAAATTTCCCAGACCAGTTTGTTCAGATCACAGATCCAACCCAACCAGAAACCATTGCTGTAATGAGCTGGATGAAGGCCTATCCATTTGTGCTGTCAGCAAACCTGCACGGAGGTAATAGCAACTTGATATTCTACTAATTAATTCTCAATGAGAGTATTTGAAAATCCTGGTGAAATTTTATGTTTAATAGACTATCTTAAAATGGGTATCCTGTTATTGCTTTTATGGCAGACAATAATGAAGTTCCCTTTCATAACTTTTAAGCCCATTTCCTACCTGTTTTGCCCCTTCCTCTCTCCCCCCTCCTCCTATACTCTTTCCTCCCCACCAATTCTTCTTTTTCCCTCTCTCTCCTCTTCTCCCTTTTTTCTCTCGCTCTCACTTAGTTCTTCAAGTGCTTTATATTTATCCCTCAGAAGTGTTTTATATTTACCCCTCTCATTGGGAATTTGATAACATTTATCATTTATAAAAATTAAAATACTAACAGATTCAAATGTTTAGTCCTATTTCTCCCTAAAGTTGAATAATAAACACTTTTATATAAATTTAAATTTTGACATTGTCTTACCTATTACTTGCTATATATATTTAACTGCAGCACAGTGACCTCATTCTCATGTATTGTCTGAGCTTATACACATCCATATCATTCATCAGGGATTGATCAATTGAATACAATGAGAGATCAAGATTAAAAATGATCACAACATCCAACTAGGACTGTATGAATAAAAGAGAGACAGTGTCAATATCCAAGAGAATTGAAAACTTTGTCTACACATAAACTTGTACATGAATGTTCACAATAGCATTATTAAAGTAATAAAAAAGGACCAACAACCCAAATGTCCATATACTGATGAGTAGATAAATAAAATGTGATAAACCCATTACAATGAAATATTTGGACATGAAAAGGAATGAAGTACTGATGCATGCTATAACATAGATAACTGTGAAAACATGCCAAGTTATAGAAGCCAATCACAAGAAATCATATATTGTATGATTACATTTTTATTAAATATTTAGAATAGGCAAACCCATAGAGATTGTGGATAATGGTGGGAGGGAATATGGAGTGACTGCTAATGGGTACAGATTTTGGGGGAATGGGGGTGATGAAATGTTCTGTAATTAGATAGAAATTGTATAACCTGTGAATATACTAAATAACATTGACTTAAGATTTGTATGGTATGTGGATTATATCTCAATAAAGCTGTTTTTGTTTTTTTTAAAAACAGTGAAGGTATTAGCACCAGGGCAAGGGGAAAGAAATGTAATGTCAACATTTGGCGGAATATCTGAAGAAGTAGTATCACAACTGAAATTTGATGGCATATTGATTAACCTAATGCCATTCTAAAATGTCATTCTATTTTAGAATGACAGTATATACTCAAGATTTTTAGATTTAAGAAGTAAATTGAGGTTCTCTAAAAATTGCTTTGAAAGCTTGCCAGTAGTAGAAAAAAAGCACTTCCACATTTGGTAAATCATGGATGGCTCTCAAAGACCCAAATAGAATTATGAAGTTACAGGTTGTTTGGCAAAATAACTTTAAAAAGTATTCTATAACAAGTTTGATAGAAAATATTTTTTTTCATTTTGAGCTTTTAAAAATAATCTCAGAATGCATCACATGTCATATTGGCTAAATCTGAAAACAATTACTAGTTACATTCCAGTGAAAATAATTTATAAATTTACACATGCGATATCAAAACCTTGGCATGGTTTCAAGTGATAAAAGAATTTTAAGATTGAGAGATTCTCAAGAACCTAAGATTGGGAGATTCATCTTCAATCATGTAGACATGTTTTCTTTACATGACACATTTTGCTTTCTCATCCTAAAGTCTTTAAATGGGTTTTGGCAAAGAAATTTTAAAAAGGATTTTGTTTTAGAAGGATATGAAGGAATATAGAGAAAAGTAAAGTTCCTTTTTGTAAATTTTGATATACTAATTTTTATTGAGGTGAAATTTATATCACATAAAATTAACCACTTGCAAGTGAAACAGTTCTCTAATGTTTTTAGTGTATTCGCAATCTTGTGCAACCACCATCTCTGTCCACTTCCACAGCGTTTTTATTTCCTTACCCATTAAGCAGTTGCTCCCTTTTCCCACCTTCACCTGAGCCCTTACAATCAACAAGTTGTGTTCTGTCTCTGTGGACTTGTCTGTTTTGGTTATTTAATAGAAATGGAATCATATATGTGACTTTTTTTGTCTATCCTCTTTAATTTAGCATGATGTTTTCAAGGTTCATTTATATTGTAGCATGTATTAGTACTTCATTCCTTTTTATGACTGAATAATGTCCCATTGTATGCATATGTCACAATTTTGTTTTTGTCCATGTGTTTAATTTTAATATTTTTTAGTATTTTTTCTTTATTGATTAAGGTATTACATGTGTCCTTATCCCCCTATTGCCCCCGCACACACCCCCACTCATGCCCTCACCCCCTGGTGTTTGTGTCCGTTGGTTATGCTTATTTGCATGTATATAAGTTCTTTGGTTGATCTCTTCCCCTTACCATACCCCTCCCCTGTCTTCCACAATTTCTTTATCTGTTTCTCTGTTGACGGATATTTAGGCTGTTTCTACTCTTTTAGTATTATGAATAATACTGCTGTGAAAATTGGCATACAATTTTTGAATCCCTGTTTTTGATTCTTTCGGGTAATTTTATGTTTAGCTTTATGGGGCACTGCCAAACTTTCCCCCCCACACAATAACTGAATTATTTTACATTTTTAACTAGCAATATATAAGAGTTTCAGTTTCTCTACATCTTCACCAATATTTTTTTTTAATTATAGCCAGTATAATGGTGAAAAGTGCTATCTCATTATGGCTTTAAAAATTGATTTTAGAAAGAGAGGAAGAGAAAGAGACAGACAGACATTGATTTATTGTCCCACTTATTGATGCATTCATTGGTTGCTTCCTGTGTGTGTCCTGACCGGAGAATGAACCCACAACCTTGGCATATATGAATGGCATATATGACACTCTACCTGCCAGCGCTTCTCATTATGGTTTTGATGTGCATTTCCCTATTGACTAAATATGTTAAGCATCTCCTGTGTACTTTTTGGCCATATTAAATCTTTTGCCTATTTTTAATTGTTGTTGTTTTTCTGTTGGGATTGTGTGTGTGTGTGTGTGTGTGTGTGTGTGTGTGTGTGTATTTTTGTTGTAATAGTTCTTTATATAGTGTGGGTTCTGTCACCTTGTAAAATTGCTGATTTGAAAATATTTTCTCCCGTTTTATAGGCTGGTTTGTGTTTGTTTGTTTGTTTACATTCTTAATAATGTCCTTTGACACACAAGAGTTCTTAATTATGATGAACTCAAATTTTTCTTTTTTCCTTTATTGCTCATATTTTTTATGTCAATACTATTTATTTTTAAAAAATAAACTGTTTCATAGAAGCATTTTAAATCTTTTATGACCTTTTTTACCTTCAAGAATTAACCATTTGAAAGATAGTATTGAGTAGGAGTAGATGTTGACTTTTTAAAAATGTTTTTGAATTTTTAAGTATGCGTCAGAGGTCCAGGGTACAATAAAAAATTTTTTTAGAAATTTGTCTAAGAAGAGGTGTTGAAGTATACTTGTTCTTATTAGAACTATTGTGGGAATAGAGTGAGCATAGTTTTTTTTTATATTTGCTTTTTTTTAAATTTAATATATTTTATTGATTTTTTACAGAGAGGAAGGGAGAGAGAGAGAGAGCTAGAAACGTTGATGAGAGAGAAACATTGACCAGCTGCCTCTTGCACACCCCGCACCAGGGATACGCCCGCAACCACTGTACATGCCCCTGACCGGAATCGAACCCAGGACCTTTCAGTCCGCAGGCCGACGCTCTACCACTGAGCCAAACCGGCTTCGACTTTTATACTTGCTTCTTAAAGAATATTTTTAATATATAAATGTTATCATTTTTTGTGATAACAAAAATCACTTCATCTGAGTTAAAGTTGAATATGTTCCTTCATTCCCATTCTCATGAAGTGGCATGGTAAAAAAGAGAAAAAGGCAAAAGTGAATGGCTTAGTAGAAGCCTAATAAATGGGCAGATGAAAACAACGTGACTAAATGGAAAATAAAGTATTGCACTCTACGGTGGGGGCGGGCATGTGTAGCGCTGGGCTCTTGTTTGAGAAGCACCCTGCTTTATGCCCTGCAGGGAGCAGGAAGGGAATTGATATCCCTTACACATGTCTTAATGCATCTCTTTCTTTACCTTAGGTCATGGAAAATCACATGATATAACTCCAGTTGACTAATTTTTAATTTCAGGATAAGATTTTAAAAAATATTTGTTATTGTTTTTAAAGAGAGGAAGGGAGAGGGATAGAGAGAGACATTGATGAGAGCTACATTGATCAGCTACCTCCTGCATGCCCCTTACTGGGGATCGAGCCTGCAACCCAAGCATGTGCCCTGATTGGGAATCAAACCAGTGATCTCTTGGTTCACGGGTCAATAACCACTAAGCCACACCAGCTGGGCATTTTTACCATTTTTTTCTGAGTGGTCAGGGATGGCTCTGATCTCTATTCGCAATTCATTTAACCTCTCTGTTTTAGACTCCACGTCTGCAAAATGAGATGGGAGGATTAATTGGACATGAAGGGTCCTTCCACCCCACCCCAGAGTTCCGCTTTTCATTGAGCATGTCACAAAAGAGGTTTAATAAAAAAGACGAAAGCCCATGTTATAATAGGACTCCTCAGATTCTTCTTTCTTTGCCTCCACTTTCTTCTCCTCAGCTGGGCAGCAGTGGTGGAGGGGCAGCCCTCCTGCTGGGGCAGCACCAGCAGCTGGGACAGTCCACCAGCCCCTAGATTAGGCGAGGCTTCCAGCGTGGACAGTGGCCAAGCCTTTGCAAACAAGCCTGGCCAGAAAGGTCAACGTTTACACTGGCTGCTTTAATGAGGACATTGATCTTATCCTCCATGACTGTCACCTCGTCCTCCTGCAGATTGAGGGCCGAGGCCTGAGTAGATGCAGGCGAGCTCCTAGAAGGAGGCCATAGTCCGGGTGTGTGCTGGGCAAGTGCTGGCTGGCAGCCTGATGAAGTGAGGGCCTCACACCAGTGCAGCTTTAGCTTCCTCAGAAGGACCAGTACCTTACCTGGCAGCTGAGGAAAGGAGCCAAGGGTTCCTCCTTATTTTAAAATTTCATGACCTTATAAATGTCTGAATTTTACTGAGAAAATAATCAAATTTTGCTGAATTTTTCTGATTCTAAATATTATAAGGTTGTTTATATTAAGCCTGTATACTTCTGGTTTCAGCTCTGACATGTAAATTATGCCTGTAAGTTGAGGTGAATTCCTAATACCTATCCAGTTAAGGAAAGCTTTTTAAGTGTCATGCAAGCTATTTAATATTTTACTTATTACTTTGATTTTCTGTCGAGGAAATGAGCAACTTTTTCATTTCTGTTCAAGAAATTAGCCTTGGAAAATTGTGTTGGCTCACTGTCTCTGGCAGTATTGTGAAAAGCTTACTTTATGTTAATGATTCATCTTGAAACAGATAACATGATCCATTTTCCTTTTTTCCCTGGCAGGTTCTTTGGTGGTTAACTACCCTTTTGATGATGATGATCAAGGGTTTGCAACATACAGTAAATCACCTGATGATGCTGTGTTTCAGCAAATAGCACTTTCTTATTCCAAGGTAAGCTTGTGCCTATACATGACGTGCCGTACAACTGATTCTGTCATTTTTAAAACGCATGAAAACCAAGTCCTGCAGGACTCGGTTCTGGTGCTTTCTTTTCTTCTTAGGAGGTTTCCATGATTCCTTCTGAGAAACCTTATTAGTTTTACTCCTCTGTTTCCCACCCTATATTTGAACATACTAAATGTTTTTCCCTATTAGCCTTTCAGCTCAGATAATATCTTTCCATCTATGGTTTTTAGCACAGTACCTGGAACATAATGCATACTAGTTTATTTCATTTGGTAAGTACTTAAGTCATAAAACTAGCAGAGTAGTCTAAAGCAAGGCTTGACAAACTACAACTCTGGGGCCAAATCCAGCCCACCCCTTGTTTTTGCAAATAAAGTTTTATTGACACACAGCTACATCCATTCTTTTACATTTTGTCTGTGGCTGCTTTCTGTTGTGGCATTTGAAAATTAGTCAGTCTGATTCACCATATTGATAGACTAGTGAAGAAAAAGGCTGCGGTCATCTCAGTAGAAACAGCATATTTTAATAGTTGCAACAGATTCTTTAGAGGCTATAAATTCTGGAGTTTTCACTATCTGGCCCTTTACAGAAAAAAAATTGCAAACCTTGTCTAAGGTATTTAAGTGTCTATAGTAATATATAACAAAGGAAAGCAAGTAGAAATTTCTGTATTTTCTAAACTTTCTATAGTGAACACACATTACTTTTACAATCAGAAATGTTATACTTGTGTACATGTGTGTTTAATTTAAAAACTGTTATTTAAAAACATTAAAAGTTGGGACTTGGAACGAGGTTTGTTTCAATTTTTTTAAAAACTGCAAATAGAGTTCACTAAAAGTGTTGTATTTTTTTTTTTTTTACTATATTTTATTACAGAGATGAAGAGAGAGGGATAGAGAGTTAGAAACATCGATGAGAGAGAATCATCGATCAGCTGCCTCTTGCACACCCCCTACTGGGGATGTGCCCACAACCAAAGTACGTGCTCTTGACCAGAATCGAACCCGGGACCCTTGAGACCACAGGCTGATGCTTATCCATTGAGCCAAACTGGTCTGAGCTAAATTTTTATCTTACTGCTGACAGTCTGACTTTATTGGTTGTCACATGTGTCAAACACAAGGCCCGCGGGCCAAATCCGTCCCGCCAGGCCTTGCAATGTGGCCCGCACCGCGCTGTCATCACTGCACTCCGCTGCGTTTCCATCACAATGACAGTTTATGACTGTTCAGTAAACCATTCGGCCCGCGATTTAGGCTGGATTTTAGATTTTGGCTCCTTCTCTGATTGAGTTCAACACCCCTATTAGATGATGAAGACTATTACTGCAACTCTGTGTCCTCTAATCACAGCCTTCCATCATTCCACTTCCCTGTGCATTCTGTACATATAGAACTTGAGAGCGTGCAGAGTTTCTAAGAGGGGAGTACATTTATTACTTTGGGCACAGCACTTTTAGAGGGATGCACATGGATTAATGAGAAGAATTGGATACCCCAAATCATAAAAATAATGTCAGATTTTGCACATGTCCCTGTCACCTTCTTTTTCCATTCTTGACCCTCACTGTGAACTCTAATTTCTTAGTCTTTTTAAATATCCTGTGGCCTTTTTAATCCTTTGATTTGATTTACTTTCTATTTAGCCAAGACCCATTGACATACTTTCAGTGATTCTCTCACCCCTTAGGATGTGTTATACCCTTTTGACATATCTGCCTTGCCAATATCCATTCTGTAGCATCACCATGTCTCTTCTCCATTCCAGTATTCCAGGTATACTGCAGAAATGTCACGCAGTCATGGCAATTGACTACACTGCATATGTATGCTCTCTAACTTCAGCTGAGCACTCACTTTTACTTGCAACATTTCATGCTTTGCTACTTGACTTCCTGGCTTATTTGATTCTAAGCCTTTATCATCTAATTCAGTGTTTTTCAACCTTTTTTGGGCAAAGGCACACTTGTTTCATGAAAAAAATCACGAGGCACACCGCCATTAGAAAATGTTAAAAAATTTAACTCTGTGCCTATATTGACTATATATAAAGTAATTCTCTTGAATAGGAATCAAATAAACACAAAGAAAGTATTTTATAATTACTTTATTATGAAATATTAAGTAAACAAAATAGTGAAAAATTATAAAATTCTTGTCTTGTCTGCACCTACGGCACACCAGGCAACATCTCGCGGCACACTAGTGTGCCGCGGAACAGCGGTTGAAAAACGCTGATCTAATTCAGCCTCCTAATCCCAGCTTTACTCCTCTTAGTCCCAGGAGATCACTTTTCCTTGAACTAAAGTAGAACTTTGAGTAACATGAGGTGATTTCATTCAGATTCACATTCAGATTTAGATTTATTTGTGTCTTACCTATATTCTCCCCCATTACTTGGTCCTACCACGCCTGTCTCTTCTAGAATATTATGTCCTTTTTTTTTTTTTTCCTGTTGTAAATTAGAGAGGTGATAATTAAAATCCTCAGTCTTGCCCTAACCGGTTTGGCTCAGTGGATTGAGTGTTGGCCTGCGGACCGAAAGGTCCCAGGCTCGATTCCAGTCAAGGGCATGTACCTTGGTTGCAGGCATGTACCTTGGTTGCAGGCACATCCCCAGTGAGGGGTGTACAGGGGGCAGCTGATTGATGTTTCTCTCTCATCAATGTTTCTAACTATCCTTTTCCCTTGCTCTCTGTAAAAAAATCAATAAAATATATATTTAAAAAATTTTTTTAAATAATAAAATCTTCAGTCTTTACTTACAGCCTCTTTTCTCTTGGTTGTGATCTGTCATGATTATCATGTGCCCACCCACCTTTGCCCCACCACAAGGATGAGAGGAAAAGCAGACCAAGAGAATCTGTTGAGACCAAGGAGAGGAGTTAATAAAGGGCAGGACTAAAGGTGATTTGGAACAACCACAAAATATTAAATATACCCTAAATCTGATAATATTAAAAAAGTAACTGGGCAGATGAGAGCACTGGAATATAAGGAAGAGATTTCAAAGTACAACTTAAAAGATCTGTTGTGATTTAAAAGGATAGGAAGCAATTTAAAGGGAAATCTTTCTGCTCATAGTTTCTGAGGGAGAAAGGCAAAATGAAATGAAGACATGCTCTTTGACAATTGAATAGTGAAGGTGAAAATGAAAAAGAAAAAGAAAAGAAAAAAGGGGGAAATATAAGGTTGACCAAGATAAAGGAGAGTCATAAAATCAGAGGACTTGCAACTCCACCTTTACATCAAAGCAAATAAATTAAAAAACAAAACAAAAAAAACCCCACACTCACACTAAAGTATCTCGATTGCTAGACTAACAGAAAAAGATACTGTTAACCAGGAATCATGCAAAACAGCCCAATATCATAAAAATGAACATGAGGTAAATAAAACCATTGGAGAGCTATTGCAGAAAATCAGGAAATGAAACTTCACACTTACCTCCTGAGGAAACCTTACCACCACCACAAAAAAACAAAAACAAAAAAACAAAAACAAAAAAACACACACAAAAAAAACACCAAGAAGCAGAAGAAAACTAAGTCTACACTCAAAACAGATCACTGGTAATATACCCCAAAACACACTGAGAATAGGGAAATCCAGGTAGGCTCATATATTTGAAAAATGAAAACAGAAAGGAAAGAAAAATGAAACAAGAAGAAATAAAGGAGAATTGATAGAACTCAGGAAAGAAAGGGAAGAAAGAAAAAGACAAAATTCTTTCCAAACTGAAGAATAAATTACAAGAGTTATGCCGAAACTGGTTTGGCTCAGTGGATAAAGCGTTGGTCTGCGGACTGAAAGGACTCAGGTTCGATTCCGATCAAGGGCACGTACAATACATTGGTTGTGGACCCATCCCCGGTAGGGGTTGTGCAGGAGGCAGCTGGTCGATGTTTCTCTCATCGTTGTTTCTAGCTCTCTATCCCTCTCTTTTCCTCTCTGTAAAAAATCAATAAAATATATTTAGAAATAAAAGAGAGAGCTAAAAGCCTCCTACTTTCCAATTTCAAGTTTACTACAAAGCTATAGTAATTAAGATACTGTAAAATAGAGTTGAGAGTCCAGAATTTATTCTTACATTTATGGTCAATTGATTTTTTTCTTTTCACAAAGGGCACTAAGACAATTTAATGGGTTGTGGGCTCAATCCCCAATAGGGGGCATGCAGGAGGCAGCCCATCGATGCTTCTTGTTCTTTCTCTTTCCTTCCTATCTCTCTAAAAATAAAAAAATAAAAAAAATAAAAAATATATATATGTAAGACAGCTGTTTTGAGGAGTAGTTTCTTTTCTTTAGAAGACAATAGGTGCAACTAGTTGTAACAGGAAAAGGTAATTGCACTGAATGCAGTCAAAGCATTGAGGAGTCATTTCAGTCCCCCTCAAAGTTGAGAAAGCTGCTTACTGCATGTTGTATGTGAATTATCTTTTCTGGACTTTAAGGTTCTTCGAAGCATGAAATGAAAGTATGAATATGAACAGGTATGGGTTTTTTTTTAGGTTTTTTGTTTTAATAGAGTAGTTGGTTTGGTTTAAATACTTTAGTTGTGAGTGAGAAATAAAGTCAATTTTTTTACAAAGCATATTTAATTTTGATTAAAAAATAGATAATGAAACATTTTAAAAATCTAAATGGTATAGATATCTATGCATTGAAAAGCCTCATTGCTTCCCTTGGCTTTCTGTACCTTTAAGCCCCACATACACCTTTTAAGTAACTGCTTTTATTTTTCCTTATCCTCCCTGTGGTTTTTTTTTGTTTTGTTTTTTTAAACAGATACAAAAAATACAAATAAAGATTCTGTTTTCCCCCCTCAGGAAAATTCCCAGATGTTTCAAGGTAGACCTTGCAAGAATATATACCCTAATGAATACTTTCCTCATGGAATAACAAATGGAGCTAATTGGTATAATGTCCCAGGTAAACATTAGTTTATATTAAGGTCATATAATTTGATGGGTTTTCTGTATCCCTGGATAATGCTTCTTGTTACTAATTTTTTAAATATGAGAAAGATCATTATTTTAAAGATATTATTTAGTTTAAAATATTCAAATAACCTTTTCAAGTGTTTTTACATTTGATACACAGTGAATAAAAATAATGCACTAAAACTTGATAAAAAGTGTTATATTTTTATCTCTGACTATTTCAAAGAGCCTTAGAAGTTGTAATAAGACAAGGGTATGCTGCTCTTGAATTCTTGAACATGACAGTACAAGTGTTTTACCTGTACCACAAGCATCAAACAGCTTTCAAATGAACACATCATTGCTTTTCAATCAATGCTGAGAAAAGATGAATTTGGTTTTTCACTGGGAACATTGCTTACCTTTTGGGATCTGAATTAGTTAGAATTATAATTTTTGTGACTGATTATAATTTTTTTTATCCTTTAGGTGGTATGCAGGACTGGAACTATTTACAAACAAATTGCTTTGAAGTGACTATTGAACTAGGTTGTGTGAAATACCCGTTTGAGAAGGATCTGCCAAAATTTTGGGAACAGAATCGAAGATCTCTAATCCAATTTATGAAACAGGTGAGTACTCAGGAGCAAACACAGTAAACACTTTTATTCCTTCACTTGGATTTAACAATTTTTAACATTTTGCTGTATTTAAATTATACACACACATTTTTGCTGAACTATTTCAATGTAAATTATAGATGTTATACAGTATTTTACATCTCAGTATTTCAGAATGCATCTTCTAAAAATAAGAATATTTTTCTGAATGCCATCCCCAAATGCCATTATATCACATAAGATAATTAACAGTAATTCCCTAATATTACCAAGTGTTATCTAAATTTCCACTTCTTGTCCCCAAAACATCTTTTTATAGCTATATTTTAGAGCCAAGATCAAGTCAAGTTTTATGTATTGCATTTGATTATTACATATTTTACTCTCATTAGAAAAGTTCTATTTCTTTTTAAATAACATTTTTAAAGAAGCCAGGTCAGTTTTCTTGCAGAATGTCCTATATTCTAAAATTGTCAGATGTGCAAAAGTTTAAACTGTGTATTTTTTAATCCTTGTGATAAGTAAACCCAAGCCTATGAAAAATTAGCCTTTTAGAAACTAACATATTTTGTTTAATAGGCATTTACATTTAGCTTTACTCTGAACTCCCAAATTCCTTTTTGGTCCCCATGTTTACATTATTAACAATCTGTTATTTTGGATATGAACTCCCAAAATAATAATGATAGTTAATGATCTTGGCGTCTTTGTACTTTATCCAGGTTCATCAGGGTGTCAAAGGATTTGTCCTAGATGCCACGGATGGCCGAGGTATATTAAATGCCACCATTAGTGTTGCTGAAATCAATCACCCAGTGACTACCTACAAAACTGGAGATTACTGGCGTCTCTTGGTTCCAGGGACTTATAAAATCACAGCATCTGCTGAAGGGTGAGTGACTGAATACTTGGAAATATTGGGAATAAGGCAGGCATCGTTCCATTCTGGAAGGTTATTGTCAGAAAGCCCTGAGTTAAGCAACCTTGAATTTAATGCTGGGAAGTTTAGAGCTGGTTACACATTTGACTCTCCTCTGTTTGCAAAGTGAGTATTCAAACTTATCAGATATAGGAATTTTGTGAAATTATGCACCTTGAACGGTGCATCAGATCACCTCCCCCTCCCAGGTCTCCTTCCCCCTTCTAAGTGTAAAGCCATCATAAGTGATTTCCTTCACTGTTAGTAACTCTTCTAGGAAGTACCTGTTAGCTGGAGAAAAAGATTCCTGTTCTGCTGCATACTTCAATCATTTCCAATAAATACTCAGTCATTTTCAATAAATACTTCAATCATTTTCAATAAATACTCTTTCATAGACAAACATTTTTTATTATTGTACATTTAATGTCTTATTGCTTCAGTATAATTTTCTCTCTTATTATAAATTATCTAAAAAAGGCCATTTGTATCTTTTTACAGGTTTTCTTTCCATAAAGATACATTTACTTAAAAACAAAAATGAACTTATGACTTTTATTTTTGGGGGGAAAAATTTTTTTTCTTTATTTCCCCTTCATTTACAAATAGCTTAGAACTAGAATCACCTATTTAATCTGAAACTTAAAATTTTTACCTTCTGGTCATTTTTTTTTTATTTGTTTGTTTGTTGGTACACAGCAACAAATATTTGTTACTGTCTGTGACTACTTTTGTACTATATATATGTATACCACTATATATATCTACTCATCTCTGTTCTTTATTTAATGTTTAAAATAAATATTAAATTTATCACAAATTTAAAAATTTGACTCTTTTAGGAAGATGCACCACGTTTATCTCCAGGGTTCCCCCAGAGCTGCTGTGCTCCAGCTGCAGAAGTGGGGCTCAGCTCTGTCTCTCCCCCACAGGTACAATCCAGTTACCAAGAACGTGACCGTGAAGAGCGAAGGTGCTGTTCAGGTCAACTTCACACTTGTTCGATCGTCACCAGATTCAAACATTGAATCAAAGAAAGGAAAGGGAGACAGGACCAACACTGAGGATGCCAGTGATCCAACTACCAAAGAGTTTGAAACTTTAATTAAAGACCTTTCAGCTGAGAATGGTTTGGAAAACCTCATGTTACGCTCCTCCTCAAATCTGGCCCTTTATCGATACCACTCATACAAAGATTTATCAGAGTTTTTAAGAGGACTTGTGATGAACTACCCACATATTACAAATCTTACTAAGTAAGTGTCATCTTACTGCTTTGCTTTTTCTTTCCCTTTTTTTTTTTTTAAGAAGTTACATTCAGCATAGACTATGTTGAATGGTTCCTATAATTTATTTGGAAGCTGAATATACAGAGTTAGAGTTCACTTATTTTGAAACATATTTGCTTGGAGAGCTTTCTAACAATGAATCTTGGAACTTTGATGAGAACATTGGAAGAGAACTACTACTTAGATTATCAATGTATGTCTTGTGCCTCCAGGAAATGTGACATTACTCTTTCTAATGATTGCTTTGACTGATTTCAGACCCCTTTTCACTTCTTAGCTGCAGATTTATTTTCCGACTACTTATTACTTAGTGTGTTTTATTTTGCTGGAGTAAGGGGCAAATTTGGAACTGTGAGCTCACCTGCAGGGATCATTCTTTTTCCAAATTAGAAAATGAAGCCTGGTTGCTATCATTTTCTGTACTCTAGTCCAATGACTTTAAGCCAGTATACTGCAAGAATTTTTAAAACATGCAGTTCTTGACTATTTATTCAGGGTACTGACCTCTTTTCCCTCAGATTGTCAAAAAAAGAAGTAATAGCCAACACAACAATAGCCATCGGGTGTGAATGAATCAAAATTATACCTTTTTTTGTCAGATTGGCAAAAAATACAATATATTTTGTGTGTGCTGTGGGATGGAAAAGGTTGAAAATCGCTACTCTAGTCAATCTATTCACAGTTGAACTGTTGCTGTTCCCACTTAAGGACATATGTGATTGACTGATGATCTAAAAAAATACGCAATACTGGCTTATGTGAAACTGATGGCTGAGACAGCATTTACCTTCCCTTTCTAGAGTTTCTCTATTTCACTTCCACTGTTTCATTATAAATCTTCTGTAGCTCTTGTTACAGTTACTCCAAAATTATTTCCTTGATTTGTTGATTTTCATTATTTGCCTGTTGGCCTTTACTTGACATGTTGCCCTGTGCTTACAGTTCCCTGCTTACATGCCTAATGAATATTATCTAGCTCTTTACTTTGTTTTTCTTCATCGGTTCTTTTAATTTTACCAGAAAATTTAGTTTCTCAAATACTGGTTGATAATGTCCATAGATGCAAAGAATGATATTTACTTTTGCAATATCCATTATCTCTCTTTTTCAACTGATTTTTGAATACTGCCCAGTATTTAATATTGTCATCTTAGATCCATATAGGGATCTATTGTTTTATTATTGTTTTAAAATTAAAAAATGAGAACTTATTTTGCTCTCCATTTACTTAGTCATTTAAGTTGTGTGTTTTTTAACCTTCCAATTCAATAGAACTTTTTAGTTAAATATTTCCCCCCAAATATGCAACACCTGTCAATGGCGGGCCACGTAGGTGATCCACCAATGGTGCTAAGTACCATTGAATAGCATTTCCAGAAAGCAATAATTTTCCTATTCTAGTAATCCTTCTCAATTTAATGTGAATATATTTCTCTTTCTCACTAAATCTCCCATTATTCCAAAGAAAGCAGGCCTTAATATCAGAACTCTTGGGCAAGCAGAGCATTTTAAATCATTTTTACTGTGGTACCAGTATTACATTTATAGTAAAGTAATTTAGTTTTTAAAAGATTCTCTACATTTGTATATATTTATATTTTTCTAAGTGAGTTGGTTGAAAAGAGATATGCTAATTAAATATTAGTGTAGATTGTAGAGGATAGAACAAGTATTATGAAAATGACTGGATTTGGAGGTATGCCAAGCTAAATCATAATCTTTGTTACTTCTCTTTGGTAAAAAGAAAACAAATTAAAAAACCCCAAAACCTTTATTATTGAAAGAATTACACATGTTCCCTTTTTTCCATCATTGACCCCATCTAGCCCACGCTAGGCCTTCACCACTCTATTGTCTGTGTCCATGGGTTATGAATATATGCATATAAGTTCTTTAGTTGATCTCTTCCCACCCACCAGCCCCCTCCTTCCTTCTGAGACTCAACAGTCTGTCCCATGCTTCTATGTCTCTGGATCTATTTTGTTCATTAGATTCCACATATGAGTGAGATTATGTGAGATTTGTCTTTCTCTGACTGACTTAGCCTCTGAGACAGCATGGAGGGTCCTGGGGAGTATTATGCTAAGTGAAATAAAACTAATTTTCTTCAAGTCTTCTGGCACAATGACTTATTTTTTTAAAAACTTGTTTTGTTTTCATTTTTTGTTTAAAAATTTTTTATGTTAGCATTAATATTATATAATGCTTGATTACTTGATGAATTTTTGTTTCTTGGTTTTTGAAAGTTTGGGACAGAGTGCTGAATATCGTCAGATTTGGTCTCTTGAAATATCCAATAAGCCCAATGTATCTGAGCCTGAAGAACCAAAGATTCGTTTTGTTGCTGGTATCCATGGAAATGCTCCAGTTGGAACTGAATTGCTTTTGGCTCTGGCAGAATTTCTCTGCCTAAACTACAAAAGGAACCCTGCTGTTACCCAAGTAAGAGAATAGCCTGTTTTGATGTTTTAAAAGGGAAAAGCTCAGTGGTAAACATTGATATCGAGGCATCATTTTGAGCTACAGGTCAGAATTATCTGGCAAGTTCAAGAAAATATACGCATAGTCAGAGACCTGTGGTGAAGCTAAAGCATGTGTACTTTAGATTAATATCTCCCCAGAGGAGAGATTTAAGAACCAATTAATTAAAGGGTCTCATGTATTTTCAACCTATAGACTATTTTAACAGAATAAATAAATCAAGGATTAGAAATATATGGGATCAAGTATATCAGAAATTAGTTCATGCCATAGATATAGCTATCGATGCCTGTAAATTATCTGGAGAAGGAATTATTGTGGGTAAGACAAATAACTACTACTTTTATTTATTTATTTATTTTTACATACTGATTTCAACTCTTTTGTCTCATTGTTTCCAGACATACATTACCATTTGGCATATTATAGATATCAGTTTTTCATTTGGAAAATACAGCCTTACTATTATTATTGATTTAAACCAGCAGTTATCAAACTTTTTCTATAAAGGGCCAATTGGTATAAATTTCAGGCTTTGTGGGACAAATGCTCTGTTACAATTACTCAGCTTGACAATTGAAGCACAAATAGTGCTATGACCTGGGCATGACTATGTACCAATAAAAATTTTATTTATAATAGCAAATAAAATGCTGGATTTAACCTGCAAACAGTGATCTCTGATTCTTGTTGTAAATCATCAGTTCTATGGTAGTTTTTTTGTTGTTGTTTTTAATGTTGTTGAAGCAAGAAATTATTTTTATTTTTTAGTTCTGCCATTTAAATCTGTGTTTAAATCAAACAATAAAGATTTTCTGTTTGAGTAATGATAGGTAGGTACCTTTTGATTCCACATATAGCTAATAAATTCATTGACTTCTGTTTCTATTTTAGTTGGTTGACAGGACTAGAATTGTGATTGTCCCTTCTCTAAATCCAGATGGGCGAGAGAGAGCACAAGAGAAAGACTGTACTTCAAAGATAGGACAAGCAAATGCTCGTGGCAAAGATCTGGATACAGACTTTACAAGTAAGACTGATTTTTAGGCTGTTAAAGTTCTTTGCAGATAATTCTTTTTGTTTTGCTGGTGGATCAGTTGATCCTATTTTGCATATGAGATAGTAGATATAAGGTATAAATACATCTACATATCTTTTCCAATTTTTCTCCTTTATATTTTGTAAAAGTAATTCAAATTTTTTCTTAGAAATTAATAATATGGGGGGTGGGTTTCATCACTAGTCATACAGAGATGTTAATTATATCTCTTTGCTCTCCCACATTCGTGTGTGCACAGATACACACACACACACACACATGCGCATGAAGTGTGTATGTTGGTTTTGGAGGGGCCTGTTTCTTATTTAGGTAGGGTCATCTTTTATACATATTGTTCTGCAATAGTTTTTATTGGATATATCCATTTTATTGGCATATTTCCATTTCAGTATTTAGATCTTTAACATTCTTACTAATGGCATCTTAGTATGGTACTGATGTGTGGCAATACTCTGTTCCATTCAACCAAACATTAGGCATTTAGTTTCGTTATAATTCTTTGACTGTGTAAACAATGCTGCAAAAACACTCTGCTTTCTGAAAATCTTATTTTCCTTCAAAGATTAGTATGTATTTATTTATTCATTTATTTATTCACTTTTAATCCTCACACAAGGATATGCTTTTATTGATTTTAGAAAGAGAGGAAAGAAGAGAGAGAGAGAGAGAAAGAGAGAGAGAGTGTGTTGATGTTAGAGAGAAACATAGATTGATTGCCTCCTGTATGCGCCCCAACCAGAAATCAAACCCACAAGCTTTTGGTGCACAGGACAATGCTCCAACCTAACTGAGCCACCTGGCAGGGACTTCCTAAATTATTTTTTAAAGAAGGATATGTTCTTCCCTTTTTGTTTTCAGTACGAATTTTCTTAAACTCGCTTAGAGTCATTAATCTTTACACAGTTATCTTGCAGTATGTAAACTCAAAATAACCTACCTTTTAAATGTATCTTCCTCGCTTGAAATAGTGGCTTATGAGGTAATACAGTGTTTACCACAGATTTCATGTTAGCCTTCTGATTGTGTTCAAGTACAGAACATTTTCTTAACTACTCATACTACATTTTTAAAACTTACTGAATATTTTACCTTTTACTGTTTTAGATAATGCTTCCCAGCCTGAGACTAAAGCCATCATTGAAAATTTGATTCAAAAACAGGACTTCAGTCTTTCTGTAGCCTTAGATGGTGGTTCAGTTCTGGTCACATATCCATATGATAAGCCAGTACAAACAGGTATGTAGAATGTCACTTTACATATATACTGTTTGAACTTTTGTAGGAAATTCTAATTAAGTAATGTCCCTTCTAATTTTTTTTAAAATGGTGAGCATTTGAGCATACTCCCTGAGCAAATAACCAGCCTGTTATGATTGTGTATATATCAACAGTTCAAATAGTTCCTTGTAAGAGAAAAGTCAGATCTGACGATGGCCTAATTTTGTTGAGTGTAGCCATCTTGTCACATCTGTTCAGTGTAGTCCACAAGCATTTATTGGGCAATTATTATGTCTGTAACACTGAGAATATAAAAGTGAATAGGACACAATGCCTGCCTCAAGAAACTCATATGTAACCAAATATTAACAATACAGAATTGCCCTTCCCTGTTTTAAACCTTGATTGACTACTTGTACCTTATGGTGTATTAAACAGTGGCTTCTTTGGGGCCATTGTATATGGAGGTAGTTTGTTTCATTTTCAATGCAGCTTACAAGGAAATAGTATTATTAGGCCACAGTTGCCCGAAAATGTGTAAAACATACCAAACATGCCATTATTTTGGTAGTATAGCCTGTTTGCTAACCTAACCATTAATACCTTTGAATGTAAGGAAGATGTATGCCTTTTCAGTTA
The DNA here is from genome assembly GCF_014108245.1 of Pipistrellus kuhlii. NCBI lineage: Eukaryota > Metazoa > Chordata > Mammalia > Chiroptera > Vespertilionidae > Pipistrellus > Pipistrellus kuhlii. Next base: position 2,570,046 of record NW_023425539.1, on the reverse strand, counting down.
GATTATTCTGGGTTAAATAGAACAACATGATTAATTCTAATAACTCCTCAATAAACTTCAGTGGAGTGCAAGGAAGAGAGAAAGATGACTTGTATCCATGACGTTGAACCTGGAGAGAACCCTTTTGGATTTTTCCTCTGACTTCTGAATTTTTTCTTTGTAGTGGAAAACAAAGAGACTCTGAAGCATTTGGCATCACTTTATGCAAATAATCATCCATCAATGCACTTAGGTCAGCCCAGTTGCCCAAATAAGTCAGGTAGGTATTTTCGCTACCCCTTGTTATTGTTGCTGCTTTGGGCAAGGGAAGGAGTCTTGCCTTATGGTTTTGCTGATCCTACATCTCTTAATGCTTTTATAGATGAGAATATTCCAGGAGGAATAATGCGTGGAGCAGAATGGCACAGCCACCTGGGCAGCATGAAGGTATGCTTTCTAGAATATAGTGAGAATGGAATTATAAATATTATCCAGTGACTGTTCTGATGTAAGCAAAATGAATGACATCTGCTTCATGGGTTTCTTGACATGATAACTTTCAATTTAATCTGTAACAGCACTTGTGGGTGTTTTCTTTTTTCTTTTTTTTTTTTTTTGCCATTTTTTATTATTTTTAATTGTACAATTTAGTGACATTAATTATATTTACAATTTGTGCAACCATCACCAATCCAAACTATTTATTTCCACAACTTTTTTATTACCCCAGACAGAAGCTCCACACCCACTAAACAATAGCTCCTTGTTCCACCCAGCCCTTGTTAACCTCTAATGTACTTTCTATCTCTGTGTGTGCCCAGTCTAGATATTTTATGTAAGCGCAATATTTGTGTACAAGTGCAAATGATGCAATATTTGTCCTTTTGTGTCTAGCTTTTTTCACTTAACATAATGTTTATTTTATAGTATGTATCAGTACTCCATTCTTTTTTATAGCTGATAATGTTCTACTTATGTACATACCACAATTTGTTTATCATTTCATCTATTGATGAATACTTGAGTTGTTCCACCTTTTGGCTCTTGAGAATAATGTATAAAGGGCATTTGTGTACAAGTATCTGTTTGAACCCGTGTTTTTAATTCTTTTGGGTATATACCTGGAAGTGGAATTAGTGGTCAGATTCTAATTCTAAGTTTAACTTTTTGAAGAACTACCAAACTTTTTCATATCAAACTGTTTTACATTCCTACCTACAATGTAGAAAGATTCCAATTTATTCACATCCTTGCCAATACTTTTTATTTTCCACTTTTTAAATTATAGCCATTCTATTAAGTGTTAAGTATTATAGTACCTCATTATAATTTTGATTTGCTTTTATGAGATGATTTATGATGTTGAGCATCTTTTCATGTGCTTATTAGCCATGTTCATATCTTCTTTGGAGAATTTATTCAAGTCAATTGCCCATTTTAAAATTGGGTTGTCTTTTTGTTGTTGAATTATAAAAATTCTTTACATACTTAGGATATTAAACCCTTATCAGGTGTTTGATTTATTAATAGTTTGTCCCATTTGTAGGTTGTTGTTTTACTTTCTTGATAATGTTCTTTGATGCACAAAAGTTTTTAATTTTGATTGTCATATTTAACTATTTTTTGTTGTTGCTCATACTTTTGTTGTTATATCTAAGAATTCATTGCAAAATCTAAGGTCATGAACATTTACCCCTATGCTTTCTTCTAATGAGTTTTATGGATTAAGCTTTTATATTTGAGTTGAGTTGGTGGTGCTTTTTAGTATATGTGTGTTTTGTTGTTAATCCTCACCCAAGGATATTTTTTCCATTGCTTTTCAGAGAGAGTGGAAAAGAGGGAGGGAGAGGGAGAGAGAGACAAAGGAGAGAGAAAAACATTAATGTGAGAGAGATACATCGATTGGTCACCTCCTGCACATGTCCCAACTGGGACCGGAATCAAACCTGCAACCCAGGTACATGTCCTTGACCAGGAATCAGACCCCGACCCTTTGGTTCGAGGGCCAACGTTCTAATTGCTGAGGCACACCAGCCAGGGGGAGTTGGTTTTTGTGTATGATATGAAGTAAAAGTTCAATTTCATTTATTTGTATGTGGAAATCTAGTTGTTTGGGCACCATTTGTTGTAAATTCTATTCTTTCCCTATTGAATGGTCTTGGCACTCTTGTCAAAAATCAATTGACCATAGTTATATGGGCTTATTTCTGGACTCTCACATCTATTTCATTGGTCTGTATGTCTCTTCTTATGCCAGTATCACTGTTTTGATTATTGTAGCTTTATAGTAAGTTTTGAAATTAGGAAATGTGAGCACTCCAACTTTATTATTTTCCAAGATTTTTTTGGCTATTGAAAGCTGTTTATAATTCTCTTTGAATTTGAATATTGTCTTTTTCTGCACATAAAGGCTGTTGGAATTTTGTTAGAGGTTGTGTTGAATTTGTAGATCACTTTGGGTGACATCTCAACAGTATTGTCTTCTTATTCATGAACACAGTATGTCTTCTCATTTACTTAGGTGTTCTTTAATTTCTTTCTGACAGAATTTTAATTGGTTGTCCATCCACTTCAAATTAGTCAGGAGTTGTTAGCTCAGTCATTATTTTCACACATGCAACCAGAGAATTTACTTCATAAATATGTTACAGAATTCATAACTACTAGTATGTTACAAATAGCTATGTTACAGAATTAATCCATTTGATCTAGAAGAGAGCAACACTCAATGTGCCATGAGACGTTAAAGACAGAAAAGATTACACCTAGTCAGAGATGTAGCCTTGTCTTCATAGAGGACATGGCATTGGGTGCAGAGAAGTCAATCAGCAGGACATTTTAGAAAGAGGAAGCAGTATGGGCAGAGGTCAATAGCAATCTAGTTTAGTTAGAATGTGGGGTACCATAGAGAGCAGTGGAAGGCAAGGATGGAAAGAAAGTTTGGGGATTTGAATGCTTTGTTTTTGTAAGGAATGGGAAGCCACTGAAAGTTTTAAGCAGCTATATAATGACATGATCTAAACTGTTCTATGGAAAAAGTAATCTCTTAGCAGTAGGTAGTTTGGAGGAAGAGAGATTGTGGTACACGGAAACTGGTTTAGAATAGCTTAGACCAGCGTTTTTCAACCGCTGTTCCGTGCCGCGAGATGTTGCCTGGTATGCCGTAGGTGCAGACAAGACAAGAATTTTATAATTTTTCACTATTTTGTTTACTTAATATTTCATAATAAAGTAATTATAAAATACTTTCTTTGTGTTTATTTGATTCCTATTCAAGAGAATTACTTTATATATAGTCAATATAGGCACAGAGTTAAATTTTTTAACATTTTCTAATGGTGGTGTGCCTCGTGATTTTTTTCATGAAACAAGTGTGCCTTTGCCCAAAAAAGGTTGAAAAACACTGGCTTAGACAAATAAGAATAAAAGCCTAGATTGGGGCAGTGGCAGCGTAGCTGGAGTCACAAGATTAAATTTCAAAGATATTGAGGTAGAAGTGACAGGATTTAGCAAATTATGGATGATAGCAAGACATTGAAGTCAGAGCCAAGATTTCATGTCTGTGAGAAAATGAGTTAATACTATTAACTGGATTACAAAAAGGAACAGGTTTGGGGGAAAGGTGGTAAGTTGGGTTTTGGAGCCTGTTCACACAAGCAGAATAATTGCTTTATTGTAAGCAGTGGCTTGAGACTGCAGGTTAAAAGTATCGGAGGACAAGTGTTAGTGCTTCTACCTCCAGAGTCCAAGAACAGCAGTGAAGTTCTAGGGTTTAGAAGGAAGCTAGCCGATTGCATGTACTTATTCCTTCGTTTATTCAGCAAACCCTGATGCACCTCTTTCCAGTCACTAAGCAGCACTAGACACACAAAAGTGAATTAGACATAGTCCCTGGTCTCAGTGGCCCTCTTAGCAGCAGCCATGTTTGTGACTGATTATGATACTGAGTGATTTATTTATATTTGCTATAAAATACTTTACAGATTCTTTGTTTACATCACCTGGGTTTTCTTTTTATTCCATGTATTCCATTTGTTGCACTACAAAGCTTCACTCTTACTTTTACTTATTAATTTTCTTACATTTACTTTTGAATTTTATATTCCAGGATTATAGTGTCACCTATGGCCACTGCCCGGAAATCACAGTGTACACAAGCTGCTGCTACTTCCCTAGCGCAGCACAGCTCCCTTCCTTGTGGGCAGAAAATAAAAAATCTCTTCTTAGCATGTTGGTGGAGGTGAGTCTTCCCCTTTTAACCAGAAGCACACTTCCAGGAATATGTTCAATGAAAAGCTTTATCAAAACATTTTCTTAATCCTTTATCAGAGTTTATATTATTTATTTTAAATGTAGATAGAAAGGAAACTGTTCGATTTCTATTGCCTGAATAGGTGCCAAGAGTTCACATATTTGGAATCTGCTGTGATTTAAGTGATTTAACCCTGTGAGATGTTGCAGTTTCTTTCACTTGAATATCACACAGAGATAGTGGACTATGGCGGAAAGTAAACAATTGAAGTCATCAGAAGATTTGGGTTCTAACACTTTCAGCTTTGACTCTACTAAAGTTCTCTTTTCCTTTATCTCTCTGCCTCTGCCTCTGCAGCAGTGAATGAGTAGCAAACAAGGTCAGAGTCAGTGGGGAAGGACAAATAAACCAGTCTTATGGGGGTTTGTTGTTTTGTTTGTTGTTTTTGTTATGTCTCAAACTCTTGCCTCCTAGACCATCTGGCATTGTGAAAACATAAATTTATATTTTAAATATTTTTCAGGTTCACAAGGGAGTTCATGGATTTGTTAAAGATAAGACTGGAAAACCAGTCTCTAATGCAGTCATTGTACTCAATGAAGGAATAAAGGTACACACCAAAGAGGGTGGCTACTTCCATGTCCTGTTGGCGCCAGGCGTCCATAACATCAATGCCATCGCAGATGGGTATCAGCAACAACATTCACAAGTAAGAGACTCAAATTGAGTAGTATCATGTAAATTCTTATTCTTAATAGTACTTCTATTTTATTCTGAAACTCTTATGAGAAAGCATGAGAGAAATAAATAAAAATGTGACCAATTCTTGATTCTGATACCTTGCTCTCTTTCTATCTTTTTGCAACAAAAGGGAAATTTTTATAGCATTTGTATACTTTAGATGACAATGAATCATTTCTTTGGTTTGCTATAATGTCCCTAGGGATACAATACAACCTGTAGTGAACTTTTTCCTAATTCTTGTACTTTATCTTCCCAGGTCTTTGTGCATCATGATGCAGCTAGTTCTGTGGTCATAGTCTTCGACACAGATAACCGGATATTTGGTTTGCCAAGGGAGCTTGTGGTGACTGTAGCAGGTAAACAAATGTAAATTTTTGGCAGTTGAAGTTAACACTAGTCCTGACATTTTGCGAATTGATCACCTCTATAATCACCTGAAGCTAATCACTTTTCTTTAATGTCTCTTTTTCTAACATGAATTTTCTGGAAAACGGTTCTCCCATGTTTTTTCATGGCTTGCTTCCTCACATTTTCAGGTCTATATTCAAATGTCATCTCCACAGAGCCCTTCCCTGATCACCCTGGCTAAAATAGTTCCCCTGCCACTATCTCCAACCCATGTGCTTCTATTATAGCACTTATCACTATCTGACTTTATATTATACTAGAGGCCCAGTGCATGGATTCATGCACCAGTGGGTATCCTCGGCTTGGCCGGCACCCTCTCACAATCTGGGACCCCTCAGGGGATATCGGATAGCCAGTTTTGGCCTGATCCCCGCAGGCCTGATCCAGACAGAAGGGAGCCCAATACCTGCAATCCCAATCCCCACAGGCCTCATCCAGACAGGAGGGAGCTGATCCTTACAGGCCTGATCCAGACAGGAGGGAGCCGATCCCTGCAGGCCTGATCCAGACAGGAGGGAGCCGATCCCTGCAGTCCCAATCCCCATAGGCCTCATCCAGACAGGAGGGAGCCGATCCCTGCAGGCCCGATCCAGACAGGAGGGAGCTGATCCCCACAGGCCTCATCCAGACAGGAGGGAGCCCAATCCTGTGCATTGAGTGTCTATCCCCTGGTGGTCAGTGTGCATCATAGTGACCAGTTGACCGGTCATTCAGTCACTTAATCTTTTATATTATATATAGTTAGTCATTTATTTGACTATAGTCAGTCTCTCTAAGGGTCTTAATGAAGAGTTGCTGACTCAATGAATGATTTGCTTTATATTAAGATCATATGCCCCTTGAACTATGATTTACGTTATTTCAGTTTTTCCATGATCTTGGAAGGAGGAAATATTTGTTTTCTTCAGGATTAATGTGTGCCATTGCTTAAATTACTAAAAGGTTAGAAAGAAAACAGTATGTGGTAAAAGATATGCTGGTATATCTTTTGACACAAAGAGCCTTGGTTCATTTTTAACTGCAACTTGAATTTAATGCAAAATAACCAAGTTAAAAACAAAACAAAAAAAACCCACATATTTTTATTGATTTCAGAGAGGAAGGGAGTGGGAAAGAAAGATAGAAACATCAATGATGAGAGAGAATCATTGACTGGCTGCCTTCTGCATACCCCCTACTGGGGTTCAAGTCCGCGACCCGGGCATGTGACCTTGACTGGAATTGAACTCGGGACCCTTCAGTGCACAGGTCCATGCTCTATCCACTGAGCCGAACCAGCTAGTGCTAATCAAGTTTTATTACAGAGTGTATGGGGAAAAGATCCCTAGTTGAAAAAGAGTGGTATATTGGAAACATGGTCAGATCATAGGGCCTGTTGTGGAGTGCTTAAAGTAGAGACATCTCAGCTTGAACCAGATAAAGTATGGATCACTTAGTAATTAGAAATACAGGAGTGAGGATTCAGCCACAACTTAAATCTGGCCCTACCACCCATTTGCTGTTATGAACTTAATTTAAATTATGATTTTATTAGCCATCCACCACTGCACCTGACCACTTCCCTGTTGGCTGGTGCATTCCAGTGGTGAGCTAAAACTGAACTCCAGCTTAGGAAACAGGGTTATTCTTCATGTGGATGACTCTGTGCCGAAAGCATGGGAACAATGAGGGGGGAAAAAATTATGATTTTATTATTACCTGTCATTAAGACTCTTATTCTGATAACCTTAAATCTTTTAAATAAATGAGGGGTTTCAATGAGATGAAAATTTACTGGAAAGGAAAAGAAGCCTTTGGTAATTTGCAGAATAGTGGACAGTTTGATTTCATTGTGGTGATAGGAAAATGCATATACATACACATGCATGAAGAAAAATCTGGAAAATTTCTACTACAGTTGTTAAAATGATCTTGAGATAATGGAAGTGTGGAGATATGGAGTTTGGGGTTTGGGTTTTTAGTATTTTTGCTATCTGTGTTTTTCTCATTTTGTATACTATCGATAAACTACTTTCTATAATATTAAAAGATTGTTTTTAAGTACATGGAATAAAAATAAAATATATGAATGGAATATTATTAAAAGTATTGTCTTAAGTAGCTATCTATATATATGAAAAGCCAGCAACCACAACGCCTTAACAACCAGTCTCTATAAACCAGCCTGATCAGGGAATGGGGCCAGCAGGCCAACCTCCTGAGGCCCCTCCCCTCAGCTGGCCCGCCCCTGATTGGACTCTCCCACCCAGATCAAGGGTGAGGCCAGCCAGTCAAATGCCACCCCACCCCTCCCACCTGGCCAGCCCCACCTCTGGTCCCCACCCCTAACCGCCATGTTCGCCCTCAGCCCTCCTCCCCGCTCAGCTCCTCCTCCCACTCAGCCCCTCCCTCCCACAGACCCTCCCCATGGCCTGCCCTACCCCCAGTCGGCCTCCCAACCCCAATCAGAGACAGGGGGGGGCTGTCCCAGCCCCAATTGCCAACAAGCTGTCCCAGCCCCAATCGCCTCATGAGGCTGGGTAGCTAGCCAGCCTCCCACCATCTCCTCCTCCCGACAGGCCCAGCCCCAATCTGCCCTGATTGGGGCAAGGCTGGCCAGACCCCACCTGTGCACAAATTCATGCACTTGGCCTCTAGTTTATTTATATCTTTAAAGGAGAACACCATTCACCTGGTGCTTTGTTTGACAGGTGCCACCATGTCTGCATTGATCCTAACAGCTTGCATTATTTGGTGCATCTGCTCAATCAAGTCTAACAGACACAAGGATGGCTTCCATCGGCTCAGGCAGCATCACGACGAATATGAAGATGAAATTCGCTTGATGTCAACCGGCTCCAAGAAGTCCCTCTTAAGCCATGAGTTCCAGGATGAAACGGACACTGAAGAGGAAACATTATATTCTAGTAAACATTGAAACACACACCTTGCATATCTCCCAGACTAAGAACCAAGCAAAATCACAGTTCCTTTTGGGAGACACTGCATTGAGAAGAGAGACTATCCTGCTTCTTCAAAGAGCTTTGGGAAGTTAACTTGCTAAATTTGTATTCTCTGTGAATTTGGCTGGCAGTTTTGAACTTCCTTAAAGTACTCCTACCTTTTCTTTAAAAAAAAAAAAAAAAATCTGCTTTCTATTTATGCAGCAGACATGGAACAGCCGCTTTATTTTTCTGTTTAATTTAAGATGAGCTGTTTGGAGCTTATGTTATAACTGCATAAAGCCAACTAGTGGATGTTGCATTTTGCACATCAGGTGTTTCCTAGTGGCTTTAGCTTTTTTTCTTTACTTTTTAAATGGCCAAAAGAATCCAGAAATATTAAGGCAGGGACAGCAGTCAGAATCTGACATAAAGCTTTAAAACTCACGTTTTCTCAACCTACTGAGGAGTACTTTTCTCTAGTTATTAAATAGCTGGAGTTACTCTTATTCAGGTTTGGTGGAGGCCGAGTGGATTTTTAAACATGTAACATTAGTAAAGGCATAAATGGACTTCTGTATTTGCTTTCTACCTGTTCCAAGACTAGATCAGAATTAGTGGCCTGTGCTCTTGGCAGGATTTCACTACCTCTCATGTAAGGTTTAGCAAACTTTTAAAGACACCCATTTTAAGGGAGAACTTGCTGACTTTGTTGTAAAAGATCTAAATGTCCATTTGAATGGAGCTAAGAGGGAGATCTATCAAAAGCTGAAACTCATGTTGCCTATCTTTTAACTTGGTAAAAACCCATAGGTGCTGCTGCTTTTATCTGTGAAATACTAGTTCTAGGAATGCCTACTTTGTTAAGATTCCCTAAATTTGAACCTTTTTCTATGTTGTACATTTACGGTTTTCAGATTACCCAGCAATCTACAAGATCTGAATTCTACAGAAAATGTCTGGAAGTGTGGAAGAAACCTACTTGGCACATTCTTAACCTACATTTGAATACAAAATATCTACACTTGCTCCAGCCCAAACCTACGCTCTGTAATTCCGTTATTGAAGTAGCGTGGCCAGTCTAATTCATATAGACCCCTGCAAGTGATTGGGTTCTTTATCCTAATGCTTCATTTGACAGTCTTTTTTTATTAACCAATTTTGTTAAAAGTTCATTTGAAAGCATTTAAATATGGCGCTCTCCATTAAAATAAAACAAAAGCTATGAACTGCTGTGTGATGTAACACTGTGGTGAAAAAGTATCATCTTCACTGCAGTTGGGTTATTGCAAAGACCTGAAAGATTTGCATTTTATTGTGTCTGTAATATGCTATTCAGTAGAAATAATGCTCTTTTTTTTTTTTAAGTGTGCATCTTACCAATGATCTAATAGTTTGAATGTTTTAATGGCCATGTTGCTGCTGAATTTGTACCAAATCAGGGGATCAAAAAACTTGCTCTCGTCTTTTTAAATTGTGTTCTGTATCCATTAATGTATCAGTCATCTCAAAACCTTCGTGTGGAGTGGTTTATCAAGTTATTCAACAACGTTTTGTGAGAAATGCACCCAAAATGGCTTTATAAAACACAAAGATTTGGTTCAGCAGGAATAATGAAGTCATGACACTTATTAATGAGTATCTGTGATAATTTTGCGTTGTTCCAGGTTAAGCCATTCTGGTATTAATCGTATTATTAACAACTTTAAATTGTGAGCCCTTGCCACCACATATGTAGAACAGTGTTTGTGGGATGTTAATATTTAATGAAATGTATATGATTTAATTTCTTCTCATAATAGCTTCACATTCTCCTTAAGAGGATGATGTGGTGGTATTGCTCTTTTCAGCTTGATTTTTAAGGCTTTTAAAGCCCAGAATGCCAACAAAGGGCCTATGAGTGGCCAGCTCTGCTTGAGACATTTCAGGAAGAAATTAAAGTCATTGTGATAGCCTTGACTTAATTAGGTCTACATTCAAGGATACCTTTTAAATTCATTTCTCTCCTGAATTAAACATGTCTTTAACTGTACATTACAGAGGCTAAAGTCCATGCCTTTTAAATGTGTAAATTTTTTTTTAGAAATAAACATACAAGTATTATTTTCATATTTTTTCCTGAAAAGAAAGCTAAGTTCTGCTATGAATCTTTAATCTTGGAATGAATTTCTAAATAATGAATTGTTCTGGAAAGCAAGGCTTTCAGCCTCTAATGACCTATTCACATGAATGTACAGGATCATGACTACTAAAACTGTTCTCTGCTCTGTTTTGTCTTTTATTTGTGGATCTGATCTGATTTTAGACCACATTAATTGCATAAGGCATTGAAGCCATATGGGATAGGCAATGCACTTTTCAGTGTTTCTCCTAGACTTCCTGTTTCTGTGGAGTCATGGAGGCAAGTAAGTATTATGATATTTGGCCGAGTCTGAGTTGTGCCTTTCTTTATTCACAAGGCTTTTCCCCCCTGATGATCAGTTTGTAAACCTTCTTCCCTCCCAACTCCTTAATAAAAACAAAGTGATTGAGTAGGTAATGTTCAAAGTGTCTGCCTGTATAAATGTATTGGTTATGCAGTTCATTAAGATGAACTTAAATTAATTTCAGGAGGAAAGACCTTTGGTTTTGATGTATTTTGGTGAACATCTGGATAGAAATTGGAATCCCATCCAGTTGAGGAATGCTTGCAATTCTCAACGGAGGGAATTTGCTTTGTGACTTTGTCACCCTCCAGAAAGAAAACATAGTGTATAGTTGGTCCAGTGTGATTGACTGGTTTACCTTTGGTAACTCACCTGAATGGGATTTGCAGAATTAATGACTATTGACAAATAAATAAAAGGTAGTGTTTTGCCTGAGCTTATTTTGTTTCTGAGCTAACACCAAGTTACTCAGTAACCGTGTCCTATTCTTTCATTTTCATTTATTCTTAGCAGTAGTATTCTTATTGTCAGAAATTCACTTGTACCAGGTTTTGTCCCTGCTATATTAAAAGCTTGACTGTGAATGCTATACTTAGTGCCCTATGTTATGGTTCTCTGGTGAAATTGTTTTTAACAGAAGGAAATTTATTATTATAAAAATGTTCTGGGTTGGATGTTCAATTATTTTCTATCTAGCAACTTTTTGATAACTCTCTGGGTTTCTGATTTGTTTCAATTAAAGCTGATTCTTGGGGGTGGGAGGTGTGTGTGTGTGATTAGGTTCCTTGACTAATGTCAACTGAACTTAGATTTATAATTTATGAAGAAATAGCCCCCAACTCCCATTTCTTCTGTGTTTAGCAATAATTAAGACTCCACTTGACTTTCAGAATATCATCCTTGTTTGATTTTGTTTTGACAGAATATATTATGACATTTGAAAGTAGGCTACCATTTTGAGGCCATTGGACATAAATTATGTAATAAGTATGATTATTTTTATAAATGGCATAACGTGAATATACTAACTGCATTCTGTGCTGGCCATGCTGCAAATTTTATGGAGGTATGACATGGTATTTTTTTATGTTTAGATTAAAAATCAGTTTTTCACCTCTCCATTTTTTTTCAGTGACATTCCCAGCTCCAGAAAAATCTATAGCTATTGATATGAGGTGCCTAACACTCATCCATCTCAAGTGCTTCAGTCTTTGTTTATTTCATGCACTGTGCCTTCAAAACAAAAATTTTAAAAGGGATTTTAAACAAAGTTGAATCGTAGTTTTAAAAAGTCAATTTGTGTAATTTATGTGAAATTTAACTGTAATGAGGTCCTTTCTGTTTTTTATATGTAAACAGATCTAATCCTGTATAAAAGTTATTTTATGATGTTTGTCTTTGTGTTTTGTCTCATAATCTCTTCTCAAAAGCAATAGGCCAGAAAGAGTTAATGTTTCAGTTTGAAAGTTTATACTTAGTTTTTCTACCTATACTAGGGGGGAAATAGTACTAGGCCAGAAATACAGGAGAGTTACCTGTATGTCCGCCTCAACTTGACTCATAAGAAAACCCATCTTTCTGAAATAATTACATCATATAGTAGCCACATTTCTCCTTTCTGTTTGTAGTTCAGCTCAATCATTCCACAATGAACACCAGAAAACTGGCCATTGAAAAGTTTGTGTACCCATTTTAAACTTGTTTGTTAAAAATGTGACCCTTTTTATAGAAGCGCTCAGTTAAATAACTTGCCCTGGCATTTCTCTGCATAGTGGCGATGAATTCATTTTGTTGATACTGCTGCTCTAATAAGAATTGGGAATGCAAAGTTATAGAAGAAATATGGGCCCTGCTGACAATCATAGTCCAAACCAGAAAAATAGAGAAGGAAATAAGCTATATTTCTGTAGGGAGTGGTTCTCTAAAAAGGGAGTCTGCTCTAGAAGGAGCGCACAGCGATTTGAGCATGGACTTTGGAGCTGAGTCAATCTATGATTGATTCGTGGTTCTGCTACTTGCTCTCTTGAGACTGTTTTGTAAAAGTTTCTTAACCATCTCTGTCTCAGTCTCTGTACTGGTTAAGGATTGTAATGGGAACTAAGTGAAATAATGTTAGCAAAGGGCTCAACATAACATTTTACTCAGAATTGAATGACTTGGTAACAGCATCATTTGTTGTTACTGATCCCTTTGAGAGAGTTATTTTATCAAATGAACAAGGTATGTATAACAGGTAGTCTTTCTTAATTTAGAAGAAATCTCTAGACATGAATATTAAAAGAAAAAAAAAACTGACATTTTTCCATTGTGTGATTCCATAGATTATCTAGCATGACAGTAAAGTTTATAAATTTGGGCCAAATGCTTTATATCCTATATAGCTAATATGCAAATCTACCAAATGGCAGAACAGCTGGTCACTATGATGTCCACTGACCACCAGGGAGCACACACTCAATGCAAGAGCTGCCCCCTGGTGGTTAATGTGCTTCCACAAGGGAGCACTGCTCAGTCAGAAGCCAGGCTCAAGGCTGGCAAGCACAGCAGTGGTGGTGGGAGCCTAAGCCGTCAAACGGACATCCCCAGAACGCTCCCGGACTGTGAGAGGGCACAGGCCAGGCTGAGGTTACCCTTTCTGCCCCAGTGCATGAATATCGTGCACTGGGCCTTTAACTTGTTTATAAATAAAATCAGATTGTATGTTTGCTTATTTGGTGAAAGCAGTCTTAACTGCTGCAAGAAGTCTGAACAGTGATGGTGTTTCTTTGTCCCCTACTGTTTGAAACATTTTCCTGAATTTTTGTCAGGAGTTTTCTCATAACTGAATCAAGACCCTTTTGATTTAGTATGTCAGGAACAGTAATCTGATTATGTTCAGTTTTCCAGATTTCTAGAAGCTGATTGTTTTCAGCCAACATGAATGCTCCATGCTAATACCTACTCAGTTATGAATAAACACCATCATGTAGATCTTCATCTCTTATTCTCACAGTTCAAATGCCAATGATTCCATGGTATTTATTGCATACCTCAAAGTCAATTACTAACCAAAATTTAAAAGCAAATCCGCATATAAAGCCCAATGTTAACTTTAATATTATAACTTCCACCTTACATTAATCAGTAGAATGTTAAAAGAAAGCATGTTATTTTGTTGGCATTTTGGCTGGAGTTAGATGGGATCTTACTTCTTATTGCTGCGTAAACAAATGTAAACAGGGCAAGCAAGAGTTGGAGTCGAAAGGTGTTCCAGAGTAGAGGCCAGCCTGGAAGAAGTTTGAGGACAGGAGGGTGAGAACACTGCCTAGACACCCACGGGGCACCATTTTATTTTTAAGCTGTTTGAAGGATTCGAGAGCTACTAAGGTAACAAGGACTGATGGGGGTCTCGATGCAAAGGGAGTTCAGGAGTGAATATAACAGTAAAAGTTTTCACCTGGAGGTTTTGTTGACTGTTAGGTGGTGACGGAGAGACACCAGCAGCAGAGAGGCTAGGCAGGAGGCAGAGGGCACGAGCAGAAGCTGTAGGCAGTGTCAGTGGGTTGGGGGAAATACTTGCTCTGCACCTAGTAAGGAAGAGGGCACTGGTCATTGGAAGTAAGGGCTCATCAGAAACAGACCAATTTGAACAAAGATACTTGGTCCCACTCCTTACTAGAGTAATCTGATAGGATCCTACCTTCTGCAAGAAGTTGCAGACAACTGTCTCTGGAGGAAGAAGATGTCCTCTGAAGCCTCACATGATGGGTACACATGCTAACCTATAATATGCAACATCCAATCAAAAGTTAACTGTTGTTATCAAAAGATAACATCAAATAATGAAAGGTCAAGAAGAAAAGAAAAAAAAGAATAGTCCCATGGGAGTTACAGACTTTCATTTCAGTCAGAAACTTTAAAATAATGGTGATGAATATAAGAAAGTAGAAGGCAATATGAAGAATTTTAGCAAATAAAAAGAACCAAAATGCGTTTTGGTTCTGTACAAGATGTAGTAGATGTATGTATTTCTCTTCCACTAAGCATAGCAAAAAACAAACAAAAAACCACCCTCGTGCATTATATATAAAGCAAACACTAAATCTCAGAATGGTGGAAGGAGGAGGCAGAACAGATAGGGACATCAGGATCTAAGAAACAACACATTGTAAGTTTCCTGGGTTATCTTTCTGCCTTAAAATCCCATAGTGGGTGTTGCCTCATATTCCATAATGGGCACTAGAGAAACTGGCAACCCAGAAATGCCCAAGGGAATGGGCGGGGGGTAGAAACCCAAAGAAAAGTCTTCCTTGGCCAAAGAACCAGGAAAGGGGGGGCCTATCAAGATCAAGACAATAGTTTTAGACAATAATTGCACTACTCAAGCCAAAGGCTCAGAAAAAAAGGGAGTCCCGTCTCTATCCACTGCCAGCAAAGGCTGAGCGGGAAGCCTACACGCCATGCTCACCCGGCTGTAAGGAAGCCACCCTCCCCACCTTCTGGGTGGTGTCAGAGAAGGCCCAGAGAGGAGCCAGGACTTCCACCCTGCACAGCGGTAATGCAGCAACAAGGTATCAAGAGGCCAAGGGAGAGCCTGCACTGCCACTCCCCGCGACAGGAACAAGAAAGTTCCCCACCTCCCCTGCCAGCACATCTTCATAGAAGTTCTGCTTAAACGGAGATCTGAATAAGATGCAGAGTCTTAGAATACCTAAAATATTTAGGATACCATCCTTAAAATCACTCATTACACCAAGAGCCCAGAAAATTTCCATTTGAATGAAAAAAGACAATGGATGCCAGCATCGTGATGCCACAGATTTTGGAATTATCTGACAAGGATATAATAAAAATATTTTAATGAGCAATTACAAATAAACTTAGAAAAAAAATGATAGTCTATCAAAGAAACAGACTATATAATGAGGGACCAAATGGAAATTTTAGATCTGAAAAATACAATAATTTAAAAAAATGTCTATTGATTTCAGAGAGGAAAGGAGAGGGAGCGAAACATCAATGATGAGAATCATTGATCAGCTGCCTCCTGCACGCCCCCTCCTGGGATTGAGCCTGCATCCCGGCATGTGACTGGAATCAAATCTGGGACCTTTCAGTCCGCAGGCTGACGCTCTATCCACTGAGCCAAAAAGGCCAGGGCTGGAAAATACAATAATTTACAAAAACTCAGTGACTAGGCTCAACAGCAGAATAGAGGGGACAGAGGAGAGGGGACAGAGGAGAGGCATCCATGTGTGAGTAGGAGGACAAAACAGTACAAATGATCCAAAATGAACAACAGAAAGTAGAAAAGAAAAAAAAAAATTAGTAGGCCCTCAAAGATACGTAAGACCTTAACAAAAGATCTAGTATCCATGTCATTGGAGTTCCAGGAGAAGAGTGGAGTCAGGAGGACACACGTGGAAGCAGGTAGCACACACTTGCTAGATTTGGTGTCTGGCAAGGAAAGAGGGCTGGGATTGGAACTACTGCGGACAGAAGGGAAGGCGACCCGTGCAGAAGGGCACGAAGGTCAGAAGTCCCGGGATCATGGAGCACCGCGAGGGAAGAGGGGGGGATTGGGGGGAGAGGGGCAGATTGGATGAAGGGATTAGTCTTGGGAAGAAAGGGGCCTCTGGCTCTGAGAAGGGAAAGAGGCCAGCTGGAGATGTACATGGCGAGAAGGTGGGGCAAACAGGGAGCTGTGTCCGAGGATGACGTTCTTCTCAGCCAGGTAGGTCCTGCCGAGAGAGAGGATGGACCGAGCAGAGGGCGATGGCGCGATGAGGAAACCGTGGAGCGCAGAGAACCGCTATGAGCATCAGAAAAACAGGAGTGTCCAGTGCCGAGCTGATGAGATGTCTCAGTCGCGCCCCTCCAAAGGTGTATAGTGACCCACTGGCCGCCAGGTGGCGCTGTCTGCGGAAGCTCATGTATCCCGGCGGCCCTGGCGCCAGGGCGGAAGGAGGCGCGGAGGCGACGCTCTGGCCCGCAGCGCCCGGACTCTCGTCCCCCGGCTGACGTCGGACAACAAAGATGGCGGCGGGAACAAGCAATTACTGGGAAGGTAAGGGCGAGGCCTCCTGCCGGACCTCGCCTGGGGGCGGGGGGACTGAGAGGGGATCGGGTGTTGGGGGTGGCAGCAGAGGGAACAGCCTGGCCTCCGGACGGCCGGGCGGAGGGGTAGGGCGTCCAGGGGGAGCCTCGGGGCCTCGGGACTGAGGAGGAGGAACCGCCCGGGCAGGGGGCTGCTGACCCGAGAGGCAGCGGGGCCCTGGGCTGGGGTCCCTCCCACCCGGAGGGCTGAGCCGGGATGGGGAGGGAGACGGGGCTGGGTGGCCGGAGGAGAGCTAGGCGGAGAGCCAGGCGGAACCCGGACCAAGGGGCTGTAGTGTGAGCTCTGGGATCGGGAAGGAAACGAGTGTTGGGCGAGGGCATCCCGCGGCCGGGACCCTGGAGCGGCGCCTTGGACAGCTGGTGGGAGAGGAGGAGGAGGCACTCGGGCCCGGCGCGTCCCGGGGAAGCTGTGTGAGCGGAGGGTCTCCTCCTGCGGGGCCCCTGGCTGCTCCGGGCTGGGGCGCGGAGGTCGAGTCCGTTGGTTGGCGGAGGAAATAACTGGGCCCATTCCCTCCGAGACCCGTTTTGTTAAACAGAGAAAGTGGGGAGAACCTGCGTGAATTGCAGTGATTGCATTTGTGATAACCTATTCTACAAAAAAAGGAAAAGAAAACACACACACACACACACACACACACACACACAAAACAACCAACCAAACAAAAACCCACTGTCTTGTGATTTGACAAGTACGTTTCTTTGGTTCCTGAAAATGTGGTTGGATTACAGTGGACTCGTGTAAAAGTCATTTCCCGGATCTCAGTGATGGTAACACAGAGAAGGCTCCCTTTTTTTCTTTCTTCAAGTGTTTGCTTTACTGCAACCTAGAGACTGCTCTCTGAATTACTATTCCCCCCCCCCCCCCCCCCCTTTAACCTATTTCCTAATCCTACCTACCCCTGAAGCCTCTGGAAGCCTCCACACGCAGCAGGATTGTCCCTGTCAGCCACTGGGTCTAAGACACATAATTCTAAGTTCTTGCCTACGGACCTGTCGTCCTTTCCAAATGCTCTTCCTTGCTGTTTTCTACGGGAGAAGACGGTGGCTAATTAGAGAGAGGCGGGCCGATCGTTTCAAACGCATTTAAAAGGACTGTTTGGAATGTGCGCACTGGCTCGGAAATACTTTTTTGAATGTAATAGAAGTGGCTGTTGGCGTCTTGAATACTCGTCACGGGGCTGTGGTTTTTGAAGCACTTGTGCTGTCATCAGTGTAGCAGCTTGTTACTGACAACCTGCTCTGTGCCAGGTGCTTTCAATACAGGATTTCTAATGCACAGAAAACCCCTGTCATACAAAAACGGAAACCGGAGGCTTACAGGTTAAGTCGATTGTCAGTAAACCTCAGAGCCAGCTCTCAGAATCTCAGAACTTTTAGGCTGAGCTGAGGTTCCAACTGAGATTCGGTTTCTGGGAAAATATGCTCCCCTGTATTACACGGCTCCCTACTTCTGGTTGCTGATGAGTATAATGAAATAATAGTTTGTATTCCTGTGTACTGAAAGAGGAGGTCCTTACACGAGTCTTCCTATGTTCCAGCCCTTTTCATTTTGACCTCCCCGTCACCATGAATGAGGTTACTCATAACAGGACGGGGGTGTTGGGACTGCTGCTTCTCTCACTCAACCACTCTGACGCCAAACCAATTTCTCTGCTTGCTTGCTTGTTTCTGTTGTGTTAAAACTTATGCTGTTCGTTTTGTTACACTTACCCTTGACCTTGTTAGTAGCTCATTGTCATTGTTAATTCCAGCCTCTCCAAATTTGAGTAAGCTTTATCGAAAGACAGTGGTTTACATCTTTGTCAATGATTATATTGTTCTTAATGCTCAATCACTTCAGTCATTCTATTGTACTATTAAGAATTTCATGAGCCTAATAAAGGTTTGGGATACAAAGAGATAGGGACATCTCTGTCAAAAAACAGTGATGGTTTCTTTTCTATAAAGTTAAATGGTAAATTAATATAACGTTGGCCATAAACCGCAGTCAGTTTCTTTGTGATTCGTGTTTTCTTTTGTTTTCCCCTGACTTACGGAATTTATTTGTTGCTATATAAATAATTTCAGGGGGGTTAGAACAGCATTTGTTGTCTAGTTGTCTTTTGGATAAAGCCGAAAATTTGCGTCTCCCCCTGCCTTTTTGCCCCGCCTGAAGTTTAAAATAAGTGACAGTTTGCTTTGCTGGGTACTTCTTTAGTTTCTTCCTTTTAAAACTTTTTAAAAATTGAATCTACTGTAGATCAATATATTATCATTTTCATAGTTTGTATTCTTCAGAATAGCTTTGTGAATTTTATGTCTATTGATGGACTTTTTGTGTCTGAATTATTTGCTTTTATAATTTTGTTAAAGATCTCAGGAAACAGGCTCGACAGCTGGAAAATGAACTTGACCTGAAACTAGTTTCCTTCAGTAAACTGTGCACGAGTTACAGTCACAGCAGCGCCCGAGATGGAAGACGCGACAGGTATAGGTACTACCAGATTCTCTCTCTTATGCCTTCAACTGTATAATGTTTTTAAAGCATTAAAAAATAAACTAAAATATAACTCTGTAATTTGTTCTGTTGGTGAATTTTTTTTGTATTTTATTTTTATGTTATTGTTTGTTTTTGTTTCAGTGACATAAAAATTCTTAATTCTTGAACTAGTATTTATTTGGGATTCTTAGTCAAAGATTGTGACAGTGTCAGTAGGAAAAGGCTAAGGCTTACGAATGAGCTAGTGTCAGAAATAAGTTTCTAGGTCAATCAGTTTAAGAAAACGTAATTGATTTGTCCATATTGTATTTTTATATCTTCTCTGATTGCTAAATGGATGGGAGGAACTACCCACATGCCAAGTGCATATACTGCTATTCTGGCATTTTAGAATGAATATAATGCAGTGTATATCCTCCTTATTAATCATCTAAGCTATTTTTAATTTTGGTTCTTTCATGAGAAACCAGTAGATTACTATATTGAGTGTATAGAAACTGTGTTTTTTTAATTAAGGTAACATTGGTAATAACATAATATAAGTTGCAGGTGTACAACATCGCAATCGGACATCTGTGTGCACTGTAGTGTGTTCACCACCAAAAGCCTAGTTTCCATCTGTCACTACATTTGACCCTCTTTACTCACGTTTGCCCTCCTCCTAGTCTCCTTTCCCTCTGATAACTGCCCATCTTTTGTCTGTATCTATGAGTTTATTTTGTTTGTTTTTGTATTTTATATATGAGTGAAATCATACGGTTTTTGTCCTTTTCAGTCTGTCTTAGCACAATATCCTCGAGGTCCGTCCGTGTTGTCACAAATGGCAGTAGTTCATCTTTTTCATGGCTGAACCCATTCATTCATTGATGGATACTTAGATTATTTCCATACCTAGGCTACTGTAAATAATGCTGCAGTAATATAGGGGTGCATATATCTTTTTAAATTAGTGTTTTCATAGTCTTCAGATAAATACCCAGAAGAAGAACTGATGGGTCATATGATGGTTCTGTTGGAAAATGTATTCTTTTTTTTTTTTTTTAATATATTTCATTGATTTTTTACAGAGAGGGAGGGAGAGGGATAGAGAGCCAGAAACATCAATGAGAGAGAAACATCCATCAGCTGCCTCCTGCACACCCCACACTGGGGATGTGCCCACAACCAAGGTACATGCCCCTGACTGGAATCGAACCTGGGACCCTTCAGTCCGCAGGCCGACGTTCTATCCACCGAGCCAAACCGGTTTCGGCCTGGAAAATGTATTCTTATCTTTGAATCTTTTGCTCACTTGTTTCAAAAATATTAGGAAATATTTCAGACATGTAGAAAAGTATAAAGAATAATATATTTGATTCTCATGTTCTTATCTCCCACTTTAAGAAATAATCTTTACCAATTCAGTTAAGCCCCTGCTGGCATTCATTTTTTTCATCTTCGTAATCTCCATATATATTTTATAGTATTTGTTTGTCTTTCTAAACAATTCATAATATCCTACCAAAGTTATTTTGCAACTTGCTTTTTGGTTTAACATTATCTTTGAGATTAAGCTATGAATACATTTAACTTGGTGTATAATATTACATTATATTATTGTATCACAATTTATTCTACCAGGGGTCCTCAAACTTTTTAAAGTGGGGGCCAGATCACGGTCCCTCAGAGAGCTGGAGGGCCGGACTATATGAACTACTAATTCCTACTGTAACACCTCGGCTGCGCTCACTGCCCAAAAAACCTGGCGGGCCGGATCAGACTCCTCTGCGGGCCGCATGTGGCCCGCGGGCCGTAGTTTGAAGACGCCTGCTGTAGACGAACATTGTGTCCAACTTTTGCTAATTAATAGTAATTTTAATAGCTGACAAAGAGTGTTTATCATATGTCAACTGCTATTATAAGAACTTTATATAAAGTCTGCTGGTGTTTATCATATGTCAACTACTATTATAAGAACTTTATATAAAGACTGCTGGGGCCCAGCCGCAGTGGCTCAGTGGTTGATCATCGGCCTCTGAACCAGGAGGTCAGGGTTTGATTCCCAGTCAGGGCACATGCCTGGGTTGTGGGCACGATCCCCAGTGTGGGATGTGCAGGAGGCAACCAATCAATGATTCTCTCTTATTGATGTTCCTATCTTTCTCTCCCTTTCCCTTCCTCTCTGATTTCAATAAAAATATATTTAAATTTTTAAAGATTGATGGGAACATTTTTTTATCTATAAAAATGTTTTTATGTATCTCCCAGTGGAATTGCAGGTAGCAGAGTTGTTAGTTGTTATGTTCTCTATTTTACATGCTTTTGTGAGGATTGGTCACGGGTGCAATATTTTTCTCAACTAATAATAATGCAAACTGACCTTGGATTTGTACCCAGGTCTTTCTATCCCCATTCTCTAAAACTTTCTATGCACATTCCAACAAAAGACTCATTCCAGAACTATAGCCAAACTATTGCTTCCTTTTTAATTATATATATATACATATACATATATATGTATGTATACATATACATACACACACACACACACACACACACACACACACACACATATATAATTGTTGACAGTGTTACAGATGTCCCTGATATTCCCCTTGTTGTTTCTTTTTAATAGGGCACATTATTAAAGAATTAAAGATAGCAGGGCCATATTGACTGTAGGATCGAAAAATAAGCTATTGGCATGTCACACACAGCTTTAATTGCACTGCATTGCTTTGGACTCACCTTTACTTAGCAAGTAAAAGAATGAGGAATGTTCCTTTGTATATATTAAGCATATTTCCTGAATTTAAGTCTCCCACTTGGCTATGCCAGTGATTATATACTAGTAATTTTAAAACTCCACATAGTTAAGAGATACAATTACATGATAATTTTTCTATGTTTTCTATGCTTCATGGACTTAATACTTTTGTGACTCCTTTAAAGGAAAAACTATCTTGAAAACATTCCTAGAGAAATTCTGCAACAAAACTGGGACCAACTTTGTGGAATTACTTCAGCCTAACTGTCCCCTTCGATAAGAAACTTAAGGCCATGAGGAGCAAGATCCACTCTGCATTCTTTTTTTCTTTTTCTTTTTTTTTCAAATTGCATTCTGAAGTGTTTTGTTTGTTGCTCAGGTTGAAAGCATGTCATGATGAATAAATTCAGTGATGAGCAATTTTTTAGTTTCTGTATTTGAAGAACTTACTGGCCTATGAATCATCACATACCTATAAAATGAATTAAATTTAACTGAATTTTAGTATTGTGGAGAATGAGTTTTTGACCATTTCCCTGGACTCACATGTTCTGAGAGTGGTGAATGTAGAGATTTGCCTCCTCATTTATTCAACAAGCATCTATTAATCGCCTACCATGTGCCAAGCAGAATTTTAGGAGCTAGATATATAGATGAATGAGACACAGACATTTTCCCTTCTCATAGAGCTTACATTCATTGACCAGTTTTTCTTTTTCATATGTCCTGTAGGGGAGGATTTGTGTTTGTAGCATATGGAGAAGTTCTGTCCAGGCACATTTTAAGATACAACTACAGAACCTTGGCTTGGCTCTGACACATAATAAAGAGCTGGAGCCATGGCCGGGGCTCAGTTGTTTGGAGCAGCATCCCCTGCACCAGGAAAGGTTTGATTCCTGGTCGAGGCACATGCTGTATCTAGGTTGCAGGCTTGGTCCAGTTGGGGCATGTAAAGGAGGCAACCTATCAATGTCCTTCTCTCACATCGATGCTTCTCTTTCCCTCCTTCTCCTAAAAATCAGTTTTAAAAAATTGTAAATATGAAAAGCTAATCTATAGAGATAGAAGAAGAAGAATGGTTTCCTTGGGGTGGCCATTGACTGGGAAGAGGCACAAGAAAACTTCTTGAGCCGAAACCGGTTTGGCTCAGTGGATAGAGCATCGGCCTGCGGACTTAAAGGTCCCGGTTCGATTCTGGGCAAGGGCATGTGTCTTGGTTGCGGGCACATCCCCAGTAAGGGGTGTGCAAGAGGCAGCTGATCGATGATTCTCTCTCATCGATGTTTCTAGTTCTCTATCCCTCTCTCTTCCTCTCTGTAAAAAATCAATAAAATATATTTTAAAAAAAGAAAACTTCCTAAGTCGATGGAAATATTCTTGATTTTTACATTGTTGGGTATATGGGAATATGAATATATAAAAAAAGGCATTAAGTTATACTCTTGTGATTCTTGTATTTTTCTGCATATAAATTACACTTCTAGATATAATACTCTAAAAAGACTATAATATTACCTATGCAGTATTCTAGCAGAGAATGCATAACCTCAGTCTACTCACAAGGAAATATCAAATGAACAATAATGAGGAACTTTATTTTAAACAAATGCTAATACATTAAATGCCCCCCTCCCCAAAATGACTGTTGAAATGTTCCTGATTAAAGAGCTATGGCGACATGACAACTGAATGCAATAGCTGACCCTAGATTGACTCCTAAACTGGAAGGGAAGAAAGCTATAAATGACTCTATTGGGACTACTGACAGCAGGTTAAATAAAAGTGTACCAGTATAAGCTGACAAAGTTAACTATACTGTAGTGATGTAAGAGAGTATCTTGATTCTTAGAATATACACCCTAAGAATTAAAGGTAAAAAACCATGTTATGATTCAGAGAGAGCAAGTGATATATGGGATAAGATAAATCTATGTGGGTTTTCTTCTCATGTTACTGTTTTAATTTTTCAAATTTTTATACATTTGAAATTATTTCCAAATAAAAAGGTGTGTGGTTTTTTTTCTTTTTAAAAAAATTAGTTTCTTAAGAAACAGAAAGAATGGCTTAGGGATTATACTTAACCTCTTTAAGAATAATTACCTTATTATTTTAAGGATGTTTTAGTTTTAAGTAATGGATTCTCTTTATTTGAATTTCTCTTTAGCTCTGACACAACACCTCTTTTAAATGGATCAAGCCAAGACAGAATGTTTGAAACAATGGCAATTGAGATTGAACAGCTTTTGGCAAGGGTAAGGACTTCTGTCAATGGCTTTTTTGCTAATAATTGTGTATTTGTTAGATATGGTACTAGATTATATTAACACAGACATTTATTGAAGTCACCACCTTTTCATTCAACGTGTGTGCTTCCTAAGCCACTTGAATTTTGATCACAGCTATTTTCAGGTCCCCTGAGAGTGTGTGTGTGTGTGTTTGTTTGTTTGTTTGTTTAACTGTTATGTATTACTTGGTGGAAGTACTGAATACTTGCATACTAGCTTCTTGTTTTTGGTTTATTTGTTGCTGTAAGCCAAAGGGCAAACATACAAATAATTTCTTTTATCTCTTTATAGTGCTTTTTAAAATATATATTTTCCCCTTTCTCTTCTCTCTCTCTCTCTCTCTTTTTTTTTTTTTTTAGCTTACAGGAGTGAATGATAAAATGGCAGAATATACCAATAGTGCAGGTGTCCCCTCCCTGAATGCAGCACTGATGCACACATTACAGCGACATAGAGACATATTGCAGGTAATCCTCTGGGCTTGAGGGTTTTATGTTGTTATAGGGTTTATTTTAATCCCTGAATAGATTGTGTGCACATGTATTTAAGAGAACACGGGGAAATCCTCTGAGAGGATAAATGCCATGCTATAGAAGTTTGTCTTGTTTTATTTTTTTTCTTGGTAATATAAAATTCTGAAAATGTCTGATATCTAAGAACTCTTGCTTTTTCCTAATAAAATTGAATACTATTCATCAGTAGGTAAATAAACCATGGGAAACCTTGATAGCTAATTGAAACAGTGAAACAGCCAATGATCATGCATCGGCAATAATGTGGTTTAGAGTATACTTTCATTAGCCTTCAAAGGTAACATGGAGGAGGAATAATTTACTATATTTAGAATATTGTTTGAGAAAATACTAAAAGTGTAACAACAAATGAAATAAACTCTTGAAATATTTATGTATGGGGTGTTAATATATACTATAAAATAGGAGGGAAAATCTTTTTAATATTGAAAAAATTTAGCAACCATTTCTAATTTAAAAAACTCTTGTTAAAAGTAGGAATAGAAGAATACTTTAGTTGCCTAATGCAAAAAAAAAAAAAAGTGTATTTCAGATTAAAAGTTAGCATCATGCTCAATATTAAAGCACTAAAAACATTCCCATTAAAGGAAAAGAAAAAAAAAAAAGAAGAATACCCACTATGTTTAATATTGTTTTGGAAGTTCTTTGTGGTATTCAAAATCTGTAGTATGGGCAGTGATGAGATTATATAGCTAATACAACCAAAGAAAACTAAAAAAAATGTATTAGGAACAAATTCAGAGAGATGATAGATCACCTCCAATCTAATAAAAGGTTAATATACAAATAGACCAAATGGCAGAATGGACGATTGCTATAATGCACACTGACCACCAGGGGGCAGGCACTCAATGCAGGAGCTGCCTCTCAGTGCACTCCCACAGGGGGAGTGCTGCTCAGCCAGAAGCCAGAAGCCGGACTCAAAGGCAGCGGCAGGAGCCTCTCCCACCTCTCCGGCAGCGGGGAGCGGGCCTAAGGCCATCAGTCGGACAAAACCCCAAGGGCTCTTGGACTGCAAGAGGGCACAGGCCAGGCTGAGGAGAACCCCACCCCAAAGTGTATGAATTTCGTGCACCAGGCCTCTAGTTAATATATAAAGGCAAGTAGTTTTCATCATACAAACAATAACCTGTTTGAAAATACAATGGAAGAAATTATAACATCCTTATGTATAAATGTAATAAGATGTAAAGGATTTGAATGCATAAAACTCTATTGAGAAATGTAAAATATTTACTCTGCTTTTGGATGGGAAGATTTCTCTCTAAATCATCCTATAAATTGAATGCATTTCCAGTGAAAGTAACAGATTTTTTCTTTTTTTTTTCTTTTTTTTAATATTTTATTGATTTTTTACAGAGAGGAAGGGAGAGAGATAGAGTGCCAGAAATGTCGATGAGAGAGAAACATCGACCAGCCGCCTCTTGCACATCCCCCACCGGGGATGTGCCCGCAGCCAACGTACATGCCCTTAACCGGAATCGAACCCGGGACCTTTCAGTCCACAGACCGATGCTCTACCACTGAGCCAAACCGGTTTCAGCTCATTTGTTTTTTTAATTGCAAAATGATTCCAGTTTATTTGGAATCATAGACATACAATATTAGCCAAGAAAAAATATGTGAAAATGAAGATAAGTAATAAAGGATGCTTAGTTCTACCAGATATTAAAACCTGTGAAGAAGCTAGAAAAAATTAAGACAGTGTGAGTCTAGAAAGGGATCAATGGAATTGAATAGAGTTTACTTATAGATCCAAATATGCATGGAAATTTAGTTTTACCATAAACGTAGAATTTTAAATCCATGGGAAAAAGAGAGGTTGTAAAATAAATAGAGCTGTAACTATTGGCTAATTATTTGGGGGGTGGGGAGGAACCAAACCTCAAATTCTATCTCATTTCTTCCATTCAGAATAAATTCCAGATTGAGAAAAGATTTATATGTAGAAAAAGAAAGTTCAGAATAAAGCAAGGGTGAATTTATCCATTTTGGGTAGTAAAGGACTTTCTAAGCAAGACCTAATATTAAAAACTACAAAAAATAACTTGCTTACTGTACAGAGAAATATAGAAATAAGAAAAAAAATAGTTCAATATGAAAATGGGCAAAGGATATTAACTTGTATATAGAAAATGAATTACCAAAGCCATAAAAAGATGTATAGCTTCATTCCCAAATCAAAATGAGATAGGATTTTTCACTTGTTAGATTAGCAAATATTGGAACATATGTAACCTATTATTGGCAAGAGTATAGGAAAACTGATATTCATTTTGCTGGGAACATAAATTGGTGCAGTCTGATTTAAATGTAAGATTCTTTGATCTAATTATTCTGGTAGGCATTTACTCTTTAAATACACTTTTATAAGGGGGAGAGAATTCAATAACATAAATATACAAGAATGCTTATTGTGGCATTTTTTAATAGCAAATAAAACAACTAAAATGTTCATCAATAGTCATTTTATTATGATAGGCATAGATAAATTTATATTTGATAATATGGAAAGATTACTTGATAACTTTTGAACTACAAAACGCGTTGTACAGAAGGATATAGTATGAGTTCTTTAACATAAATGAAAACTAGATAAGCTTGTATATGTAAGAACATATTTCCTGAAAGGAAATTAAAGTGATGATAATGTTATAAGCTGTGGAGCAGGATGGTTTCTACTTTTATTTCTTTCAGTGCTCTCCTAGTATTCTCTCCATGTTCATGTATTATTTCTGTTTTTTAAAGGGTCATAGGGACTTTCTGGGAAATGGGATTGATTTTCATCTTTTTATACTTCTCTGACTTAAAAAATATGTTAGTAGAAAAAGAAAGCATTTAAAGCTTATTTTGTTCTTTACTCTTGGTTCTGTTCTTCACTCTGATTGGTTTAAGAATTAAATTTCTGTGGTAGTTCCAAAAGAGTGAAATTTTAAAATAAGCCCATTGGGTGCACTAATGAGTAGAAAAAGCCCCTCAAGTTTTATCCTAGGCTATTGGAGGACATTTTATCTTAGAATTACTTTTTGTTTTACAACTCTGCCTCCTAAGACAAGATACGGGAAGATACGAAGGACGGTGATTTAAGCACTCTTACTCCACCATCATTTAAAAGAAGTCAGTCATTCTTCAGGAAAGTTATTATAATGCAGTTTTTTTCCTCTTGGCAGATTGACTTCTTAAATAGTAGTTTTCTTAACAGAAGTTTATAATATGACAATACATACTGGCTCAGTAAGATTAAAAGATATAATTGGTTTATATTGAGACTGGATATTGATTTATTACAGGATTATACACATGAATTCCATAAAACCAAAGCAAACTTTATGGCAATACGGGAAAGGGAGAATCTCATGGGATCAGTACGAAAGGATATTGAGTAAGTTACCTTTTATATTATTTTGTAGGATGTTTGTTCAGATTTATATTTTGGGTATATCCATGATTATCAGCAAACTGAGTGGCAGAATCATGGTTTAGATTTAAAGGTTTCTAATGTCTATTTCACTGTTCTTTGAATGGTCCGAGTCTACTTTCCTAGTCTTAGCCCCAGCTTCCCCTAGTTTTATTGCCTCCTGCCAACCTTGGCTTTCCTGTCTTAATTCAAAGTCCAGCTTACATGATATCTTCGTGAGTAAAATTTTCTTAACCCCTACCACCCACCTTAAGAATTATAACATTATCAGTAACTGAAGCTCTCTGTGTTTTGCTTCCTGATTATGACCTACCTACCCCTCTGTCTTATCCCTACAATTATATATTCAGGAAACTATTAAAGTAGCTTTTACTTTCCTAGAATCTGAAATATATCTGTTTTATTCCTAAAATTATAGCTGTATATAAAGTTATTTAAAGAATTCCAATATTATGCCATAGCTGGTTTGGCTCAGTGGTTGAGCGTCGGTCTGCGGACTGAAAGGTCCCAGGTTCGATTCCGGTCAAGGGCATGTACGTTGGTTGTGGGCACATCCCGGGTTGAAAGTGTGCAAGAGGCAGCTGGTCGATGTTTCTCTCTCATCGACGTTTCTAGCTTTCTATCTCTCTCCCTTCCTCTCTGTAAAAAATCAATAAAATAAAAAAAAATAAAAAATAAAAAATTAAATAAAGAATTCCAATATTTTCATTCTGACCTTAATTCATAACATTAAAGGTTTGTTCTTTTCTTACATCCCTTTACCTCACATTCAATAATATATTCCAGAAGTTCATATACATTTTTTACATTTCTTTTTTTAATCATCACCCTTGGATATTTTTCCCATTAATTTTTAGAGAGAGTGAAAGGGAGGGAGAAGGGGGGAAGAGAGAGAGAAGCATTGATGTAAGAGGACACCTCGACCTGTTGCCTCCCACACTTGCCCCAGTGGGTAGCAGGAATCAAACCTGCTACCGAGGTACATGTCCTTGACTGGGAATCAAGCCCAAGAACCTTTGTCCCGGAGGCCAGCACTCTAACCACTGAGAGCACCTGCCAGGGCCATTTTTTATTTTATTTTTTCATAACTCAATATATCCAACAAGGCTGAATCTATTCAGCATCTAATTGAAGCTGAAGACTTCACACTTTTGATGCCTATCATTGTCTCACTTGTGATAAGCTTATGATACTCATATATCATAAGTATGTTACTTATGATTCATAAACTGTGATATACATTACCCATCATAAGATGAATTAATCATGTGTACTCTGAGAAACACTTTCCTCAAGATTCTTTATTTTGTAAGAGTAAGATAGTTTTGCAGCAGAAATAATTTAATATTCATTGCATTCAAAACTTTGTTCAAAACTCTAACGCGCGATTATTCAGCCATCAAAGTTATGTTTCTACCTCCAGAAATTGTCTTGGAAAAATAATTTACTGTTTGTGTTTTACCTATGTTTTTTATTTTTAGACATAAACTTTGTGTAACATATAGGAGTGTAAAGAAAGTAAACGTTCTTGCCATAATTAGGAGCCTTGTAATATTTTTAGTTCTTAGGAACATGTAAATCTTTTAATTTCTAAACAGTCTGTTTACATATACCTCTTAAGAAATGCATTTCAGACCAGTGTAGGGAACAGCCTTTAATATACAGGCATTTAGCTTCCTCATAATTTGTGGAAATGACTAGAATACACCCCATTTTAATAATTTGTTTCCTGAGAGATGATCATAAAAGAAACATGTTAATCTATTTATCTAAACTATTTCCTGATCGCCGTCCATGAGTAAGACATTATGCCAGTCACAGTAAAAAGTAGCAATGAAAAGACCAACCTGGCCCTCTAGTGTTTGTAGGTAGGTAGGCACTTACTCAAATTAATATACGAGGCAGAATACAGTTAGTGAGATGAGATATAGTGGTAATAAATGACATTTTCAAGTTTTTGGTAATTATCATTTTTTGGGGTTTCATACAGTCTTTTGGTATTTATAGCAATTATTCTATTTTATAAAATGAGATATTAGGAGACTTATCTAAGGTCGCTAACTGGCTATATAGATTTAAATCCAAACCATCCTTCATTAAAGTCCAGTGTGTTCAGTTATAACATTCTGCTTTTCCTGGTATTCTCTTTCCTGCTGTGCTTTGCTCATTAACTGCCTCTCAGCCAGAAGATGAGTTTTAGCAGTTTTGTCTTACTGCAGTATATGTGCAGTTACTTGAAGTTTTTATTTTTGTTCTTAATACTTATGAGTAAAGAACAGAAACATAAGAGTGTTGATAGTAGTGACAAAAGGCATTTTCTTATAAATTTGAATGTGCTTAAGACCAAGATATGCCGAAACCGGTGTGGCTCAGTGGATAGAGCGTCGGCCTGGGGACTGAAAGGTCCCAGGTTCAGTTCCGGTCAAGGGCATGTACCTTGGTTGCGGGCACATCCCCAGTAGGGGGTATGCAGGAGGCAGCTAATGAATGATTCTCTCTCATTGATGTTTCTAACTCTCTCCTCCTCTCTGTAAAAAAAATCAATAAAAATATTAAAAAAAAAAAAAAAAGACCAAGATAAAAATCCTTAAGTATGCCAAAATCGGCAGATCATTATCTTCAGTTTAGTGCTCGTTAGGCTTCAGTTGATGGACTACATGTACCATTAGGAAGGAAACATTCCATTTCAGTAGCTCTTCCATCCCACATGCTGTGTAATATTAGTCCAACTTTTCTTTACACTTGGAGAAAATAAAATATAGGAGATAATAGACAAAGGAAAGTAAGATTTTTATTTGTTTAAGAATATTAGATTATTTTGGTGAAAACTAATAAACTCTTAAGCGTAAATTAGAGCCATTAATATTTATTTATAATAAATTTCATTTTTAGGAGGAGATGAAAAGAAATATGCATTTTAATTGTTAATTTAAAACTATGTAGAGGCTCAATTTGTCCACTTTGGGTATTACTAGAATTAAGTCACATTGATCTTTTTTTTCTTGCAATATCTGCCAAAATGTTCTTTAATTTTCTCTGTTTTGTTCTAGGTCATATAAAAGTGGGTCTGGAGTAAACAACAGAAGAACTGAACTATTTTTGAAAGAACATGAGCACCTTCGAAAGTAGGTATTACTGAATGTATGCATATATTATTGGAGTTTCCCATGCTTAGTAATCATTTGCTTACATAGAAACTTTTATGGTGTTTATTATAATAAGCGCTTTTATCAGTGTTAATTCATTTAATTCTTCTAGTTGACCTGTGTAAAAATGGAATTGCACTGTTTTCAACAATAATTAGAAAAGATATGCTGTCAATATAAAAAGTCTTATTCACATCTCTTAATTGTTACCAGAAATATGTGCTTTATCGCCTATTTTTTCTTTAGCAAATCTATTGCTCTAATAATTTTATCCATTTCTATAGGTTATTAGTAATAATACTGATGACTTACGTTTGAATGGCCTGATACCACTTACCTATGTCAAGAAGTGTTATAATGGGCAATTAGTCATCCATCAAATCCAAAGAAAATATCTTACTTTCTAAGAATTCAAAAGAAAATGCCTACAGACCTGGATAAACTACACACACACACACACACACACACACACACACACACACATCTTAATGCAAGTCACATGCTCTGTCCCTGCTTCATTTATTTTTTTTCTCTGATATGTACTGATTTCTTTATTTTCTCTGTATATTGTTATAGAATTTAGGATTAGGAAATTATCTCTATGAACTCAGCCTCTAAGCACTTGAGCAGCTAGTATTCATAATAGTTAAATGTTATGAATTATGTTGATATTTGCTGCTGAAAGACATGCTCACATGAGCCTAATATATACTGTCCAGTTTATTTTTTGGTTAAAGATTACCACTTTAAATATAAACTGTTGAAATCAGAACATGGAAAGATCAAGACCTTTTTAGAAGTCTGGTGCTTCTAGTGTCAGATAGTTTTTAGTGTTCTTCTTTAGTCTGTTTATACTATTTGGCACAAGGGGGCAGTCTTTCCTATAGTATGTGTAGTTTATAGTTATTCATAGCTTTGGTAATTCATTTGTATTTGATAAAGATCACCATAAACAGAATTTTTGCGTTACATGTATTGATAATGTTAGCCTAGATTGTTAGTTAAGGTATTATCTTCCAGGTTTCTTCACTGTAAAATTACTGTTATTTCCAATTAATTAATTAACTAACTAATTAATATTGGGGAAGATGATTTGAGACTGTGTAAATATTATGTTTCTCCTCAACTTAATTTTTTTTATTGATTTCAGAGAGGAAGAGAGAGAGAGAAACATAAATGATGAGAGAATCATTGGTTGGCTGCCTCCTGCATGCCCCCTACTGGGGATCAAGCCCGCAACCCAAGCATGTACCCTTGATTGGAATTGAACTGGGGACTCTTCAGTCTGCAGGCCAACACTCTAGCCACTGAGCCAAACCAGCTAGGGCTCTCCTCAAACTTTTCCCACTAATAGCATCTATTAGTGAATCTTGCTTCTTCCTCAGTTATTACTGTGGTGTTTGCCTACTAGTGATTTTCTGTTTCCATCAGTTCTTGTACATTTATTAATTATAATTCTATGAAGAAGCACTGTTCTTTCTCCTTTACTTATTTTATTTAATTACTTGTCAGTGTGAACTCATAGATACTTATCCTGTTGATTATAATCCAGCACTGTTATTATTTTATTTTCAGATTGTTCCACCTTTGGCCATGGGAAGTTACTTCGGGTTAGCTTTTTTCATTGGCATGCCCCATCCTATTTTGAGCATTTCTTTTACTATTTGGCACCACAACATTTTCATGGTTTGTCATGTATTTTCCCTTCCTCGACTCAAGAATCAACCACTTCTCCAAGTAACGTTGGTCATTTTTATTGGAGAGTGGTTCAGAAGCTCAGATATGAGTGCTAGATGTGCTTTTTGCTAGTGAGGTTGCTTCTAGGCTTTTCCTTGCTAAATATTCATATCTTTTTTTGCATCTACTAAGGTGATCATTGTTTTCTTTCCCTTTATTGCTGCAACGTGGTGAATTATGTTGATTCTTTCTTTCTTTTTTTAATATATTTTATTGATTTTTTTACAGAGAGGAAGAGAGAGGGATAGAGAGTTAGAAACATCAATAAGAGAGAATCATCGATCAGCTGCCTCTTGCACACCCCCCACTGGAGACGTGCCCGCAACCAAGGTACATGCCCTTGACCGGAATCGAACCCAGGACTCTTCAGTCCGCAGGCCGATGCTCTGTCCACTAAGCCAAACTGATTTTAGCTATGTTGATTATTTTAAATACTAAATCTTGATTTCTAGCCGAAACCGGTTTGGCTCAGTGGTAGAGTGTTGGTCTATGGACTGAAAGGTCCCGGGTTCGATTCCGGTCAAGGGCATGTACTTTGGTTGCGGGCACGTCCCCAGTTGGGGGTGTGCAAGAGGCAGCTGATCGATGATTCTCTCTCATTGATGTTTCTAACTCTCTATCCCTCTCTCTTCCTCTCTGTAAAAAATCAATAAAATATATTTTTAAATCTTGATTTCTAGAACAAATCCCACTTTATTTTGATATATTTAGTATCCTTTTTATATATTTCTGGATTTTATTTTATTAAAAGTTTTTACATTATGCTGGTAAAGAGTATCTTTAATTTTCTTGAGATGTCTTTGTCTGGTTTTAGTGTGAGGGAAATAGTGGTTCTTTCTATTTGCTGAAGGAGTTTGTGCAAGTTTGGTATTATTTCTTCTTTAAATACTTTGTAGAATTATCAGTGAATCCATCTCAGCCTGGACTTTTCATGTGGCAAAATTTTAAAATTATAATATCTTTTGTGTATCATTAGCATATTACACTTCGATTGGTTGAATGAACAACCAGACGACTGGACACTTAGCATATTAGGATTTTCCATACGAACACCTATAAGCCTAGGTACTTTTGCCCCTACCTTGTATATTATTTAATAAATATCATATGATTCAGTTAAACACTGGTTGTATTATAACATCTGTGAATGGGATAACATAGTAGACTCTCAGCATTTCAAGATTGGAGTTTAGCTTTCTTAACTATTAACAAACCCTAAGAATTCATGGTATATAGTTTTGTTAAGATACAAACCTGAATGTTACATGTTGAGAAGCTGGTGTTGGGGAAGTCAGTTGACTGATGAGTACATCTAGCCTATCTGGACAGCAACGCTTATACTTCAGCCTCACTTCCAACTTTATATTTGCTGCTTGTTGTTATTTACATGGTAACTGCCATAAAGTGGTTTGTACATATGCATACATATACTTTGTTTCTTTGTGAAATATTACCCCAGGGAGAAAACAGAAATAAAGGTAATGAGAGTGAGGTGTGCTCTTAAGTAGAAAAATGGAAAGTTAGTGGAAGAAACTATAGGTAATAGTAGTCATAACCATAAACTTGGGAATATGCAAAGATCTTCAGATAGATCCCTTATGTATGTCAGGAGTCATTTGTGTAATAGAGAATTGAATTTTTAGCCTATAAGAATTGGTAGCATTTGACTATTTCACTATAAGTCTATCATTCTATTTGTGGAGTATTTTAAAATTACATATCAAAGCTCCATTTGTCTCATGTGGTGCAGTTGTCTGCCTTTTGAAATAAATGGCAAAATTAATATTATTCTGAACATACTTTGCTTGTTTTTATGTTCACTAGATAATGTCTAATTTTACAAAGTAGGAATGACATAGGAGCTTTACTACAGAACTCATTTTTTTTCACTTGGAGCTATAATGAAATTAAATTCATCTTCAGTTGGTACATGGCTTTCTTAAACAGTGAAAATTGAGTTGCAGGTGCTCTGCTATAGTGAGGAATTTTCTCTCCCCAGATGTATTTATCCATGACGGATATGATCCAAGACCCCCTTGGATAGTACCGAACTTTGTATATACTATGTTTTTTTCTGTACATACATACATACATACACACCTATCATCAAGTTTAGTTTCTAAATTAGGCACAGTGAGAGATTAACAGCAATAACTAATAAACTAGAACAGTTATAACAATATCTGTAATAATAAAAGCATAATATGCTAATTAAACTGAATGTCCTTCCCGATGAAGCCAGGGCTCAAGGGAAGCCCAGGTCCCAGGTGCCTACCAGCGGCCAGAGGGAAGCCGGTGCCAGCAGCTGGGGGAAGGAAGGCCTACTCGTGCATGAATTTCGTGCATCGGACCTCTAGTACTATAATAGAAGTTACGTGTTGTCGCCTGGTTGATGTGTGGCTCAGTGACTGAGCATTGATTATGAACCAGGAGGTTATGGTTCAATTCCCGGTCAGGGCACATACCTGGGTTGTGGGCTCAGTTCTCAGTGTGGGATATGCAGGAGGCAGCTGATCAGTTATTCTCATCATTGATGTTTCAGTCTCTTTCCCCCTCCCTTCCTCTCTAAAATCAATATATATATAGTTCTGTGTGGTCACTCATTTTAGGGATGCCTTGCTGAAGTCTTTGTATAGGCTCAATGGTTTCTGGTTCAAGACACTGCCATCAGTTGGAAGAACTTTTCTTTTTATATCTTCCACCCATGAATTTAATGCCCTTTTCATCTTAACGAAACACCATGTGGCTGTAATTTTTTCAGTTTGAAGTGCAACAGCAAAACCAGCATGAATTTCTTTTTTTCCTTCTCCACAATTTTACAACAGAAGATTTATTCTTACCGTAGATATTAGCAACTTCAGCCTACAATTATTTTCTTTCCTTATTAATTTGAGAACGTTTGCATTTTCTCTTAAAGCAATTCACACCTTCTCTTTGGCATATCCAAATTGCCAGCATTATTACCATTGAACTTTGGGACCATTATTAAGTAAAATAAGGGTTCCTTGATAGTCGATCAGATAATGGAAATGGCTACTGAGAGACCAGCAGGTGGGTGGCTTATACAGGCTGCATACACAGGACAAAGGGATAATTCACATCCCCGGTGGGACAGAGTGGAACGATGCAAGATTTCATCATGCTACTCAGACAGCATGCAACTTATGAATTGTGTATTTCTGAAATTTTCCATGTAATACTTTCAGACCATGGGTAACTAAAACTGCAAAAGGTGAAACCATGAGTAAGTGGGCACTACTGTATATATCCTATGGAAATTTATAAGGATTATTTCAGTGTTAATTCTGATTGCTATTTTATTATTACAACAAGTGTCTCATATATTGATTCATTTATTAAGTATTTAGTGTCTCCTGTGTGCTAGGTATTGTACCAGACTCTAGGGAATCAAAGATGAATCAGACTCAGTCTCTAACCCATGGGAATTCATTCTGGTTAGAGAAATAATAAATATAATTATGATATCCTGTGAAATATTATATAAAAAGCATTAAATGAGATCATGTAAAAACTTAAATTTTGCTAAATTTTCCTCCAGCACATATTACAATGTCTGACATATCTTAAATGTTTGTTATGTTCTTGAATGAGTGATGAAGCGCAAAGAGCCATTAAAACATAATATTATAAAGAGGAATTAGTTCTGCCTAGATGTGCAGATGGGATGGGGAAGGTTTGACAAAGGATGTGACTTTTGAGCTGGACTTTGAAATATAAGCAACTTATTTTGATAATCCTGAAAGAGGATTGCAGAGCAAGTAAGACACTATGAGACATAAAAGTGCTTTAATCTATGTCAACCATATATCTGTAGGCTTATACAGTTTACAAGATACTTTTGATTACATACAACGTATATGCAACAGGAAATCAAGTGTAAGTAGGGAAGAAATTTTTGTTTCTTTTTTCCCATCCTGCAAAGTTTTTTAACCAAATATTTTCCTACAAATACATTTTTTTTAATGTCAACAAATTTGTTCAACTATAGCAGAAGCAGAAAGCTTACGAAAGAATATGGAGAATCACAGTTGCCATTTGTTCTTTAGATAAATGATAAAGAAATTATTAAAATCCTTACAAACTACCTGAATCATAAAGAATCTACGAAACATTAAGTAAAAATTCTCTAACTTGTTTCTGAAACTAAAAAAAAAAAATAACTTCTATATCAATGGAAGCTAATCTGTTTACAGAAATAAAAATGGAACTATTTTTCATTATATGTATGCTTCTTTCACTTACTTGTAACTCATAAAACAATTTTTAATTAAACAATTTTTAATTAAACAATTTTTAATTAATAGCCATTCAATAATATTATCAATCATGACTTTCATCAAACTATAAAGAATAACATGACTAATTACTCTTACATCCTAGAACCTGAGTTTCAGTCCAGGATCAAGCACTTGGCTGCATGCACTTGCCTCATAGAGTTGTCCTAAGGCTCAAAGATAATGTAAACAAGACAGGGTGGCATTGTTGAAAAAAGACACAAATAGATCAGTGAACAGAATAGAGAGCCCAGAGATGGGCCCACACAGAGTCAGCTGATCTTTGACAGAGAAGCAAAGGCAATTGATTGGAAAAAGATAGTCTTTTTAGCAAATGGTGCTAGATTTCTAATACTTTCATCTTTGTTTTTCTATATTTTCCAAATGTCTGTAAAATAAAAATGTGTTAGCACTAAAACCAATTTTTGTAATCTACTGCAGTTTAATTGTATTCAGTAAACAGACCTTATGGGTCTCTCTGGTTAATTGTAAGTGAAAGACTGTATCACCATAATGCTTGTTGTAAATGATCTGATTGGTTGATTATAACCTCATCAATTGCAATTTACAAAGGGACCAATTTAAAATTTTTATTATGTACTTGTTTGTTTTCTCATTTACTTGCTTACACATTTACTTGTTATTTATTTATCCACCTACACTTAAGTTTTAAAAGAAGATTCCAATTAAATGGTATTGTATTTTTTTAATATATTTTTATTGTTGATAATATTGCAGATGTCTCCCATTTACACCCCCTTTACCCTCCTCCCAGTCTCTATCCATTAAATGGTATTGTATTTTAAGTTTAGTGTCTACATGTTTATTGCTACTGTAGAATAGATGCTTTGTGACTTAAAATGGGAATATGTCCCAATAAACCCATCATAAGTTGAAAATGTATTTAATACATCTAACCTACTGAACATCATAGCTTAGCCTAGCTGGTTTATTTTGAAGGCATATCACTTTCTCACCATTGTAAAGATGAAAAATCTCCCTAACTGGGTTTGGCTTGGTAGAAACAGTGTGTGCCTGTGGACCAAAGGGTCCCGGGTTCGATTCCAGTCAAGAGCATGTACCTCTGTTGCAGGTTCCTCTCTGGCCCGGGCCCTGGTTGGGGCTTGTTCGGGAGGCAACCAATTGATGCCTTTCTCTCACATCAGTATTTCTGTCTTTCCCTCTCTCTTCCTCTCTCCCTAAAAATCAGTGGGAAAATATCCTCGGGTGAGGATTAAAAAAAAGAAAAGTCAGCCGAAACCGGCTCAGTGGATAGAGCCTGTGGACTGAAAGGTCCTGGGTTCGATTCCGGTCAAGGGCAGGTACCTTGGTTGCGGGCACATCCCCAATGGGAGATGTGCAGGAGGCAGCTGATCGATGTTTCTCTCTCATCAATGTTTCTAACTCTCTATTCCTCTCTCTTCCTCTCCATAAGAAATCAATAAAATATATATATATTTTAAAAAGTCATAAATCAAACCATCATAAGTCAAAGACTATCTGTATATAGAAATTTATATGTTTGTATTCTTGTGACCTTGTGGAACTCACTCTTTAGTTGTAGGAGATTTTATATATTGTAGATTTGGGGTTTTCTTTTTCTTTTCTTTTTTTAAATATTTTATTGATTTTTTACAGAAAGGAAGGGAGAGAGATAGAGAGCCAGAAACGTCGATGAGAGAGAAACATCAACCAGCTGCCTCCTGCACACCCCCTATCGGGGATGTGCCCGCAACCAATGTACATGCCCTGACCGGAATCAAACCTGGGACCTTTCAGTCCGCAGACCGACGCTCTACTACTGAGCCAAACCGGTTTCGGCGGGTTTTCTTTTTTTTAATGGGTAATTAGGTTTTATTAAAATCCCAAAGGTGACATTTTGAAAAAACTCATATTTTAAAAATACATAATGGTTCTTACCTCCCTTGAGGTTTTGTGTATAACACCAACAAGATTTGAGCACAATTTGTCTATTTAGATCTGGGTTTTTCGTTTGTCTATTTTTGTTTGTTTGTTTGTTTTTATCTAAAGTTTTACATAAGTCTCGTTTTTTCCCAATTGACCCTGCCCCCCACCAGGATTTTCTATATAGGCAGTCTAGTCATCTATTTTATTTCTTCCTTTCCAATCTGTATGCCTTTTATTTTATTTTCTTTATTGCATTGGCTAAAACTTCCAGTATAGTGTTGAATAAAAGTGGTGAGAATAAGTTTTCTTGCCCTTCGTTAGGGTTAATTATAATGCTAGCTGTATGTTTTTGTGGATGCACTCTCTCACGCTGAGGATGTACCCCTTCCCATGTTTTGAGAATTTTTTTCGTGAATGGGTGTTGGATTTTTTAAAAATATATTTTATTGATTTTTTTACAGAGAGGAAGGGAGAGAGATAGAGAGCTAGAAACATCGATGAGAGAGAAACATCGACCAGCTGCCTCTTGCACACCCCCCACCGGGGATGGGCCCACAACCAATGTACATGCCCTTGACTGGAATCTAACCTGGGACCTTACAGTCCACAGACGGATGCTCTATTCACTGAGCCAAACGAGTTTCGGTTTCTGTTAAATGCTTTTTAGCTTGTTAATAGGTAGATTCCATTGATTGATCTTAAATATTGAACCAGCCTTTTATCCTTTGGATAAAACCTAGTCATGGTACTGAATTCTTTTT
This sequence comes from Pipistrellus kuhlii, assembly GCF_014108245.1. Taxonomy (NCBI): domain Eukaryota; kingdom Metazoa; phylum Chordata; class Mammalia; order Chiroptera; family Vespertilionidae; genus Pipistrellus; species Pipistrellus kuhlii. The sequence goes on along the minus strand of NW_023425539.1, from coordinate 2,529,912 downwards.
ATTTATTGCTGATTCTGTTTTCAAATTTGAAAATCACGATTACCAAGCTCATTTTATTTGTCTTAAGAACCTTTTGAGGAGCCCTTTACCTGTTATTAAGATAAAAATTGAATGATTGTGGGAAAGGAGAGAAGTTACTGAATCTGAGGAAAGAGATTATAGGAGCAATCATGTCCCTTCATTGGCGTAAAAGAGATCAAGGAACTATGAGTGTAGGATATGGAGAATCTGTTCTCTGTGGCTATTTAAATAGTCTAGAATGATGGTAAGATTTGGAGTGAAGAGACCCTCCAATGATCTGGCGGTTACTGGAGGAGAGGGAAGGGAAAGGCCTATGTGCTGTCCGTCTGCATTGTAAGGCCTCTGCAGGTCAGTGTCTTACCCTCGTAATCCACGTCTGACACAGCACCCTTCAGGGGCACGTCCATATGCATTTAATAAAATAAATGCATACTTTATAATTAATAGATCCCACCAGAACAGCGGGTTTATGTGAAAATTTAAATCAACTCTATGCTTAGATTTAAAGTTAATCTGTAGTTATTGAGAAACTATTGTAATAATAGCAAAAAGTACTTAGTGCTTACTATGTACAAGATACTGTTCTAATCACTATATATATGTGTATATATATATATTTTTTTTCCTTTAATCCTCCTAACAGGTACATCTTACTATCATTCCCATTTTATAGATAAGAAAACTGAGGCACATAGTAACTTGCCTGATATCAGGTAGATAGTAAGTGATAGAACCAGCATTCAAAAGCCACAGTCTGGTTTTAATCCTTCCACCATCTTTGTAATTTTTTAAATTTTTAATTATAGGACTTATAGAAGCTATTTATGACATTTTTTTGAAATTCATCTTTGTTCCCTGGCTCATGCAGTAAATTATATTTCCTGGTCCAGAATTTTATAATGAAACTTCAACCTATTGGTTTATAGAATTAATATAGAATTTATTCATTTTTGAGGTGACAGCTATATAACTTTCAGTGTTACATTATTTTTAAAATATATATTTTTATTGATTTTAGAGAGGAAGGGAGAGGGAGAAAGAGATAGAAACATCAATGATGAGAGAATCATTGATCGGCTGTCTCCTGCATGCTCTGTACTAGGGATTGAGCTTACAGCCTGGGCATGTGCCCTTGACCAGATTCGAACCCAAGACCCTTCAGTCCACAGGCCAACACTCAATCCATTGAGCCAGACTGCTTAGGACTGGGTTACATTATAATTTAATATCTGTATATACTATAGCTTGCTCACCACCAAAATCTGGATTCCATACATCTCCATATATTTGACCCCCTTTAGCCATTTCACCTCATCCCACCCCTACTCCTCTGGTAACCACTAGTCTGTCCATATCTCTGGCTTTGTTTTTGTTCTATTTTGTTTAGAAATTCTTTTGGAAAGAAGTATTTGGGAAAAAATACGCAAGTATTTATTTGCTTGCCTACTGTGTATCATGCCTTATGCCAAATGGATAAGATATCTGGGAGCTATTTTCCTACTTTCTGTTGTAAAACTGCCCCTTTTCCAAATGCAGGTACCTATAAATTCCTCCCTAACATGGCCTTGTGGGGAAGTTTCTTTCTTTGCAGAGTGTGATTCATAAAAGTGAACATTTACAGATTGAAGGAGCACTTTGTTTCTTTATTCAGATTCTAAAGTTATGATAAGCTGAGATTTGGTTTAATTTTCCAAGTAAAGAAGGAACTTTAAAGTGTAAATAATTACTACTTATAGGCATCAGAACTGTATTTACCCATCCTGTCTCAACAAGTTGGTTGTAATTCTTAAGCTTAGAATAGACAGTAGTGACAACTTTGATCTATCTAAATTAAAGATGTTTCATTTATTTGTACTCACATTAAAACTGTTCTGATCTCAAGTTTCTCTGTGGAAGAAATAGATTTAAGCCAGCAAATAAAAGTAAGATGAAAATTATATATGGATAAATTTATTTTAGAGTCCAGAATATTCTTCAGATGCTTCCAAAAGTCTGAGTATTTTGTTTAATAAGTGGTTGGAAAGTTAACGTACCTAGAAAATGTAGAAAAATTAAATAGAAGTTTTAAATGTGCTTTTAATAATTCTAAAATTTGAATTTTTTTTATTGCAGCTCAGATCGTCTGATAGAAGAGACAATAAGGTAGGAATACTTTGTTTTACTTTATTGTATTTTTTGTTTGCACACAAATGAACAGATCTGGTTAACCTTGTAAATAGAGTTAAAGTTAATTCATCCTCCTTAAGATGTGAATTTAATTAGGTTATAATGTCTTTTTGTGTGTGTGTGTGTTTTGTTATATCTTTCCCTTGTAAGAGACATGTGATGCCCAGGCTCTTTTACCTAGGTTGATTTTTCTGATTAATTTATACTATTTTTTTTAGCCTTACGCTTTATTCTCTAGTGTCTTGAGCAGTTCATAAAACAGGTAAGAAAGTTGAAGTTCCTGTAAGCACATCAATGATTTATCATTTTAAAAGCATTATATATTATTTGCAGCTTATGCTTTGCCTCTTACTATTTAACCCTTGAAATAACAACAGTCTAGATTCCACTCAGCTTGACTCCAAATGATGGTATGAGATGGGAAAGTGTGTCTAGATATACTTTGTGTGGTACTGGAAATCATGCATATTCAACAAGACAATAACATAATGTATGTTGATAATATCCATTCTCCAAGGAATACAAAGTACTTTGCAGAAATTATTTTTTAATCTTCTCTATCTACTTCTGAGTTAAAGTGCATAGGAGTTGGTGATAGTCCAGTTTAAAAAACAGAGACATATATGATTCAAAGATTGGTGTCAGATTACTCAGCCCAGTTTTTAATTCTGTTACTTTTTATGAGATCATAATATCAATTTTTAAATACTTTGTAAATTTACTTTAAAACAAACACATTTAAATGTACATATGCTGTCATCAAGCGCTTTTAAACTGAAAAATTATGAATAAGAAATAATGACACAAATGACATTGTTAGTTTGACTCTTTTTGTGCTCTTTTTTGTTTTAATCTAAAATTCACTGTTATAATCGCCTGCTTCCATTTGCTCTTTTTTAAACCTCACCTGAGGATACGGTTTTTGTTTTTGTTTTTAATAAATCTTCATTGTTCAGATTATTATAGTTGTTCCTCTTTTTTCCCCCATAGCTCCCCTCCACCAAGTTCCCACCCCACCCTCTGCCCTTACCCATCCCCACTGTCCTCATCCATTGGTGTATGATTTTTTGCGCAGTCTCTTCCCGCTCCCCCCACACCCCTTTCTCTCCAAGGATTGACAGTCCACTCCCTTTCTATGCCCCTGATTCTATTATATTCACCAGTTTATTCTGTTCATCAGATTTTTTATTCACTTGATTTTTAGATTCACTTGTTGATAGATATGTATTTGTTGTTCATAATTTTTATCCTTTACCACCTCTTCTTCTTCACCTTCACCTTCACCTTCACCTTCACCTTCCAGCATTTCATGTAATACTGGTTTGGCAGTGATGAACTCCTTTAGCTTTTTCTTATATGTGAATCTCTTTATCTGACCTTCAATTCGGAATGATAGCTTTGCTGGGTAAAGTAATCTTGATTGTAGGTTCTTGCTATTCATCACTTTGAATATTTCTTGCCACTCCCATCTGGCCTGCATATAGTTTCTGTTGAGAAATCAACTGACAATCATATGGGTACTCCCTTGTAGGTAACTAACTTTTTTCTCTTGCTGCTTTTAATATTCTCTCTTTGTCTTTTGCTCTTGGTATTTTATTATGATGTGTCTTGGTGTGGTTCTCTTTGGATTCCTTTTGTTTGGGGTTCTGTGCACTTCCTGGACTTGTAAGTCTATTTCTTTCACCAGGTGGGGGAAGTTTTCTGTCATTATTTCTTCACATAGGTTTTCAATATTTTGCTCTCTTTCTTCTTCTGGCACCCCCATAATTCTGATGTTGGTACACTTGAAGTTGTTCCAGAGGCTCCTTACACTATCTTCATATTTTTGGATTTTTTTCTTTTTTCTTTTCCGGTTGGGTGTTTTTTGCTTATTTGTATTTCAAATCTTTGACTTGATTCTTGTGATCCTCTAGTCTGTTGTTGTATCTCTGTATATTATTTTTTATTTCAGTCAGTGTATGCTTAAAGTTGGACCTTTTTCATATCCTTGAGGGTCTCACTAAATTTATTGGCAGTTTCTAGAAAATTCTTGAAAAACCTTATAACCGTGGTTTTAAACTCTATATCCAGTAGTTTGCTTTCTTCCATTTCTGCCATTTGTGACCTATTTCTTTGTCTTGGCAGTTTGGCTGCTTCCCTGAGTTGATAGAGTGGCTCTCTCTGTGTGCTAAGTGTCCTGTAGGGCCCAGTGGCTCAGCCTCCCCAGTTACCTGAGATGGACACTCTTGGTGCATCCTTTGTGGGCTGTGTGCACAGTTTTGTTGTAGTTAGGCCTTGATTGCTATTGGTATCACTGTGAGGAATTGACCTCCAGGCCAATTGGCTGTGAGGATCAGCTGTGTTTATGATGGGAGAACTTCTGTGCTGGAGACACCCTTATGGGACAAGACTTGCCTCACTGAGTCTGACCACTGGGTACACTGGCTCTTGGATCTTCAAGGAGGTGCTAATTTAGCCTCTGCCTGAGGACACCCAGCAAGAGCTATGGAGAGATCTGCAGATTCCTCTTCTTTATTTGGGGTTTGGAGGTGCCCAGATGAGGCCCAGCTGTGAAGCATTGCAAATTGCTGTGGGGTCTTGGGCCTTCTTTGGATGTTCTGGGTCTCTCTGATCCAGCTGCAGTTTGTTAGGTAAGTTTAGATTTCAAAGGACCAGGCCATTCATATGCAAAAGCCTTTGTGCACAGCTTGGGTGAGGCAGAGTCTCAGGGTGGAGCAAACAGCAATGGCTTCCCATCAGCCCTACCCTAAGGAGGCCCCCAGGTCTCAGTGTCCCTTGGTAGTCGCTACAAGCACCTCTGAGAGAGTTGCCCTTGAGTTTCACCCAATGCCAGACAGTCCAATCCTCCCCCCCCCCCTCCCCCCATTAAGCATACACTGACGGAAATAAAAAATAATATACAGAGCTCCAACTGGAGTTCAAAGCAGTCGGGAGCTTCTGTCTCCCTCCTATTGAAAAAGACAGCTGCTATCTCAGTTGCCAGCCTTCCCACGTGTACATGTGCATGCACGCGCACCTCTGTACCTCTGCCTTTATTTCTGCACCTCCTCTGAGTCTTTGTGTGCTTTTCTCTCTTCTTCTAGTTGTTGAATTTCCACTCAACAAGCCTTCCTGTGGTTCTGAATGATGTCCGTTTTGTCTTTTAGTTGTAGCTTTGAAGTGGTTGTGCGAGGCAGCAAGTTCAGATGTTTACCTATGCCACCATCTTGGTTTCTCCCTCTCAGCTGGTGATATGTTTTTACTGATTTTGAGAAAGATCGGTTGCTCCCATATGCACCCTGTCTGGGGATCAAACCTATAACCTTTTGGTGTATGGGATGGTGCTTCAACCAACTGAGCCACCTGTCCAGGGCCTTTCTCTTCTCATCTTAACTGGTTATTCTCTGAGTCTGTTTATGCTATTTTGATACTGGGATATTTATTTTTTTAAATATATTTTATTGATTTTTTACAGAGAGGAAGGGAGAGAGCGAGCCAGAAACATCGATGAGAGAGAGTCATCGATCAGCTGCCTCTTTCACACCCCCTTCTGGGGATATGCCTGCAACCAAGGTAATGCCCTCAACCGGAATCTAACCGGGGCCCTTTAGTCCGCAGGCCAACGCTCTATCCACCGAGCCAAACTGGTTTCGGCCTGGGATTTTTTTTATTTTTTTTTTAATCATTATCCTAAGCTCTTCTTTATCAGAACACCTATTTCTTGGATTTAGTGTCTTCCACCTTCTTGGTTTATTCCCTCACTGTGCTAGACCGTGTTCTTTAGTAGCTTTTTGAGAAAGAGCAGGAGGTAAGTTTTTTGGACTTCCCACGCCCGCATCTGAAAAAAGTCTTTATTCTACCCATATTCCGGTTCATATTTTAGCTAAAGCATAGAATTCTAGGTTGGAGATCATTTTGAAAATTTTAAGGCATTGTTTCCAGTATTGCTTTTTAAATCCAATGCCAATTAAAATTTCTAATCCTTTGTATAGGATAAGCTGTTCTCTCTGAAAGCTTTTGGGACCACTCCTTTTCCCCTGTGTTTTTATTTGTTTTTAAACTCACCATGATGAGCTTAGTATGCATCTGTATTTCTTTTTATGTTTTTAATTTACATGAGCTTTCCTAAGGGATGGATAGACACATACACTTATATTTATATGTTTACATGTTTTATGGATGTGTAATCTTCTTTTATTTTTCTGAAGACATTAAATGTAATTTGATTTTAAGTTTCCTGAGCTTCCTTTATTGTCTCTTATTTTCTCAGACTCACTTTTCTGTTTGCTGGTTGGTTTATTTAGATCTCTGCCTTTTATATTAGAAGCTCTCCTCCAATGTCTGGTGATTCCTAGCAAGAGTGAGGTTTTAAGAGTGAGGCTCCGGTCCAGTGATAGGAAGTTCGTTCTGTGTGCGTGGTGGGGGACTTACTGAGTGGCCGGCCTCGCAGTGGCTAATCAGGAAGGGAGCTGGCTGTTCCACAGGGACTTCAAAATGTTGGCGTCTCTACGTCTCTTCTCCTAGGTTAGGTCTGCCGCACTGGGGGCAGTTATCTGAGTGTGTAGTTCAGGGAGGTAATTTAGGTTTCTGACAACTCTTTGTACAAATTTCCATTTTTTAGCCCTATTCCATACTTCTGTCTTCAGATGTATCTGATGCCCTCAAAACTTGAGCTTTTCTGGAGAAAAGCTCCTAGTGGTACTAAGTGAATAACAGTAAATTTGGTGCTGATAATGTTACTAACATTTCTTGGTCACTCTGGTGGAATTCTTCTAATTTTCTTTATTCAATATTTACATATTATGAAAATACAATGTTCTAATTGTAACATTTAAATAATTCTATAAATGTACAAGGTTCTTCTCCTAGTGCCCCTCCATTCCTTCCCCTAAAGTAACTTGTATTATTAACTGATGGTTATGTGTCCAATACCTTTCTTTCTTTCATACGAATATACACAAAAATGTTTTGTTTCTTTAAAAAAAAAAAGTCTCATACTGTACACATTCTGTCGTTTGCTTTAATCAGTTAGTATATCATAAACATCCCTCCAGGTTAATAGAAATAATATAAATTCATTCATTTTAATAACCAAATATTATTTCTTAATATGGTTAGACCATAATCTACTAAACCATTCTGGTGTTGTTTACAATTTTCTTGTTTTGTCTTTTACTATTCCAAATAGTGCTTCAACCAATATCTGTTTATATATCTTCTTATACACTTTTATTTCTTCTTTGCCTTCTCAAATCTTAAAATTTCAGTTTTGATTCATTTGTCATGTGCTTAGAGTACTCTCTAGCATTTTCCTGCAGTAGTATACTAGTTCTTGCCTATCAGACAGCTCCCTAATACATCAGGCCATTAGAGACTCTAAAGCAGTGACGTACCAGGTGGCGGCGGATGGCCCAGCAGCGTTTCCTCCTGGCAGCTGGTGGCCATTAGCTGGAAGCTGTGAGCTCTCTGCTTATAGGTCTCTGTTGTGCGTGACAGTTCTTTTCCAGCTGCAGGGACTGGGGCGCTGCAGGGACTGGGGTGGTTCAGTCCATTACTGCAGCCCTAGATCTCCCCCTGTCTGGCTCCTCCGACTGCAGTGAAACCTAGTCCTTAGCCCAGGCTGAGGGAAAATCTAGTCTTCCCACCCTCAGCTCCCTAGTGCTTCCTTCCCTTGGAGAGAGAGTAGCCCCAGCCTCCTTCCCTTGGAGGAACTTTGGGCCTCAGATGGCCTTCCCCCCCAGTCTGCCTTCGTTCTTTTACTCCCCCGGGTGGTCATTGGGCCAGAGATGAGGTCAGGGGTGAGGTCTGGTCACCATCTTCCCAGAATCTCTTCAGAAACAGCAGGCTTGTTGTTGTTGTTGTCATTAATGTTTCACATATTTTCAGAATTATTCAAATGCATTATATTATTTCCTATTGCTTTTTATGTCAGTATCTAAAACACTCCCCAGTATGTTGCATATGAAAATGGATACTGACCTGCCCTATAGGATTTTAATGTGCAGGGAGATAAGGCTGATCTTGGGGCAGCGATAGCAAAAAGATATTAACTAAAATTATTTTTTAAACGATATCAAAGTAGTCACATGGAAGAGACTGTACTCCGCAGTGACTTTTTTCCTTCTCTCCGTTGTCTAAGGACCTTTATCGCCTGGCTCAGAGACCCAGCATCAGGTTGCATGTGTGTCATGAAAACTTCTTGGATCGGTTCTCAAGTAGACTTTTAGAACATAGTCTTTTCATAAATGCAGGTCTGGTTGTATGAATGTTTTATGAAATGTTACACTTTTGGTTCTATTTTTATGGTTGTAATTGCCTACTTCCCCCTCAACAGGCTTTCCTGATTAGGGACATTGTAGTAACTGGTCCTTTTATAGCCATCTGTAGTATGTGATCTGTCTTATGTTATTTGTTACTTTGGGGGGAAACGCAGGAAATGGCTTACTTCCTTGCCCCAAAAGATCCCAGAGGACAGCAGTGGTCATTTAAAAATGGTCAATAGGAAGGTGACTTGGGAAGTGATCTCTTGTTTTCCAGCCCAGTGCTTTTCTTTTTTTTTTCTTTTTCTTTTTTTAAATATATTTTTATTGATTTCAGAGAGGGAGAGATAGAAACATCAATGGTGAGAGAGAATCATTCATTGATCGGCTGCCTCCTGCACACTTCGCACTGGGGATCGAGTCACAACCCGAGCGTGCTTTGACCAGTAATCGAACCATGACCTCTTGGTTCATGAGTCAACACTCAACCACTGAGCTGCACTGGCTGGGCCCTGCCCAGTGCTTTTCAAGATGATATTGTTCGCCTTAGTTTTCTGTTCACTTTTTTTTTATATATATATATTTTATTGATTTTTTTACAGAGAGGAAGGGAGAGGGATAGAGAACTAGAAACATAGATGAGAGAGAAACATCAACCAGCTGCCTCCTGCACACCCCCTACTGGGGATGTGCCCGCAACCAATATACATGCCCTTGACCGGAATCGAACCCAGGACCCTTCAGTCTACAGACCGATGCTCTATCCACTGAGCCAAACCGTTTTTGGCTTTCTGTTCACTTTTAAGAGTATGATAGATCCAAATAGGATCATCTTAAATGCCAATTTAAATCGCTTTTTTTTTTCCTCCCTTGCAGCATTGCTATGGCAACAAAAGAAAATATGACTTCACAGAGAGGAATGTTGAAGTCAATTCAGAGCAAAATGAACACTTTGGCCAGTATCCTTTCTGAAACTGAAATCTGTGGGTCTTACGGGGGGAAGTCTGCACGCGCTTTGCTCTCACACCGGCACGTGGCCGTCAGCAGCAGCCGAGGCCGTCACTGGTGACGTCATATGAATGTCCCTTGCACTCCCATTTCGTGAAAGTGCGTATTGTTCAGTGCACGTTTTCATATTGCACAAAAAGTGCGCTGTTTCTAAAATAGGGCACACCATAGGTTTATGATTATTAGATTGAAAAAAGTTATAAATATGAACTTTTAATTGTTCACAAAAGTTTTCAAAAGTTCTCATATCCATTTTAGAACTCCACAGAATGCACTACTCTTATCTAAATATAAATGATAAGCTTTTTCTTTTTTCAGTTTGGAGAATAAGTCAGTGGCAGGTGCTTACAAGGGGAAAGGAGGAGACAGACATGCATGGATGAGTTGTAACTGCTTATAGGACATTTTCACTGGAACTGTTACAGGCTAACCTCTAGGGTAGATTCACTGCTTGTTTGTAGTGACCTCTACTGACCTCTACCTTTTTAATTCTTCAGTTTCCAAAGTTAAATTAGTGTTGCCAATACCTGTGAGAAGCCCAGTGGGAACTGCTAAGCCTGCTACTCAAAAACATTTCCTTTACTCTCTAAGAAATCAAACCTATCAGGGATTAAAGTTTCCTTCCCCCATTACTAAGTTTAGTTATCGTCTCATTTTGGATAATTCAAAGTCACTTTTAATTTGATACCTTAGTTGCTAGGGAAAATAACATTCTGAAGTGTATTGGTGTTTGCCATTTTTTGTGAATTTTGTTCTAAAACCACACATCCAAAGTCCTATAGTGCTATATATTTTACAGAATACTGTTCTATACATTATCTTATTTTATCATTACCACAAATTATAATCATCCCAAAAGGATGTATGTGAATAAAACAAATAAAATGGGTGTGAGTCAGGACTCTAGAGAGAGATAGTAACCGAAACCAAATGAAGGCTGACTTAAGGGGGAGAGGAGGGAATTAATTTATACATGTATGTGTGAAATTCAGGGGTGGAATTTGACTTACGGCATGGCTGGATTCAGGGCTTCGGATTTTATTACAAGAATCTGCCTTTCCTCCCTCTGTTCCCCCTGCCTGCTCTATTTTCCTGTGTGTTACCCTCATTTTCGGGCAGGTTCTCCCCGCATGGTGATAGAGATGGCTGTAAGAGTCACCTATCAGTTCAGAAGTCACCATGGGAAAAGGGTGCCCTTTCTAGCCGCTGGGAAATGTCCCTGGAGGACCGTGGTTCCCCAGCTTGAGTCACCGCCTGTTTCTAACTTGTCGCCGCCCTGGGAGGGAGGGAGTGCTCTTTCCGGCCAGTCCTGAGGGTGTGTGTGCACTGGTGGCGGAGGACAGGGTCAGTCCATCCTGTCACAGGAACCATCCGATTATTATACGGGGGGAGGAGGGGAAGGTTCCTCAAAGGCAAGCTGGACAGAAAGATGTCCGCTGCAGACGGTTTCCCAATTCCAAAATTTTCATACTTTTCCGAAGCAGATTATTGATCCTATTTTTACCAAGCAAGGAAAGATTGAGTAAGCATTTGCTTTAAATTATTGTAGATTTGTATCTCATAGAAGTTTTTGCCTGTTACTTCATGCTTCCTGCCCATCTACATTTTAAGAATTATTTCTGCATATTCTTTTTTCATTATTTAATTTAAAAAACACATTAAGCCCTGGCTGGTATGGCTCAGTTGGTTGGAGCGTTGTCCAATACACCGGAAGGTCGCAGGTTCAATCCCGTCATGGCACATACCTAGGTTGCAGGTTCTGTCCCCAGTTGGGACACATATGAGAGGTAACCAATCAATTTTTTTCTCCCTCCCTCCCTCCCTCCCTCTCACTCTCCTCCTCCCTCTCTCCCTCCCTCCTTTCTCTCTCTCTTCCTCTCTGCCCCCCTCCTTCCATCCCTTCCTTCATCTCTCTAAAAAAAAACAAACATAAAACATTAATGTCTTTAGTATATAAAGCTCTACTCTAGATGCACAGGGAAATTTAAGATTAGAAGAAATGTGGTCCTGATCATACAATATGTAGGACATTTAAATATGCAAATATAGTCTCCGCTGGGAGTCATTTTGTTACCGGAGAAATGCGGTGAGGATTCACATGGAGTAGGGATTGTTCCCTCTCCCCTCTAGAGTCCTAGGTGACCTTGGTGGTTTTCCTGACCTTGACCTCTACTAACAAAAGATGCACCTGCACCTTTTGCATTTGGTCTACAACATACAAACTAGGGGATGAAGATATTTTAAAATACTAAGGAAAATACCGTTTTAACTGCTATAAAACCTCTGTAATTGAAAATCTTTTCTTTTTATATGTTCTAGAAATTGAATAACTAGAGTAGTTGAACCCACTTTCCTACCATGTCCTACCTACTGATACAAAGCAAATTATAAAATTTTAGTAACAGTACCTGAGTATGCAGACCCTAGAGTTAGTTTCCACCAATTGCCCAAATCCAAGGGAATTTACCACCCTGTGGGGAGAGGAAGGGCTCACTTCAAATCTCTGGCAAAACTTTCTCGTCACCTTAGAGAAGGAATAGAAAGGGATGGAGAGAGAGAGAGAGGGAGAGAGGGAGAGAGAGAGAGAGAGAGAGAGAGAGAGAGAGAGAGAGAGAGAGAGAGTGTGTGTGTGTGTGTGTGTGTGTGTGTGTGTGTAGGGGGCGGGCGGGAGAGAAGGAATGGGGGGCGGGTGGTAGCTGGCTGTACATTTGCTGCCATGCCCCGTGGGGTTCCTCTGTTGACCAACTTGACCTGAAGCCTGGCAGTAATCCCTTAATGCAGTGGTCGGCAAACTCAAATGTCAGCAGTACAATGATTGAAATTTCTTTTGAGAGTAAAATTTTTTAAACTTAAACTTCTTCTAACGCCACTTCAAAACAAACTCGCCCAGGCCGTGATATTTTGTGGAGGAGCCATACGCAAGGGGCCAAAGAGCCGCACAAGCTCGCGAGCCGCAGTTTGCCAACTATGGCCTTAATGCAGTATAGCTGTCATTATTATTATTTTCTTCTCCCCCTCTCTCTGTTAATTTTTTATTCTTATTTGTGTGCTGCAGTGTCCTAGGAGACTTGAATTTGTTTGGGCCCTGAGCATTTCCAGGTTGTGTGTTTGCTAAAGGCTGCAACTCCCTCAGTGTGGTTTTCTTCCCGTTACTTACTGTTTCTGTGATTTCTGTGACTTTACTAAAGAAGCTTTCAAATATGACCTTAATAAAGATTTCCCAAAGATCGTTTTCCTGCTGTGAACAGCCTGATCCAGCGAATCAACCTTAGGAAGCGGCGAGACTCACTCATCCTGGGCGGTGTTATCGGCGTCTGTACCATCCTATTGCTGCTGTATGCTTTCCATTGATGGGCGCCTCCAGGGACTTGGGACAACTACCACTTTCAGGCCCTGATCTGGAGTAAGGAAAAGCGGAGGGAGAAAGTGACTGCGTGGTAATCAGCCTGACCAGCAGGATCGTTCAGGGCTGAGAGCGCTGGACTCTGTGACCTGGTCCGGCTGAGCTGAATGAAGCCACCGTTTTTCTAACACACTTCCTTCTGTTTTTAGTTTTAAAAAAAGGAAAGGTTTTCAGTTGCTTTTGTCTCCCCAGGGGGTAAGTAAATGAGTCAGAAAGAGAGTCTGCGCTTCAGTGATAGTGTCGGAGGCTGATGGCAAGCCGGGTCGGTCTCTTCGGAAAACCAGGTCTCTCTTTGTCCAAAGACTGCTTTCCTCTTAGCTGCCTGATTGGGTTGTGAATAAAAATAGATCTTGTCCTTTTATTTGACACTCACGATGAAAAGTCACAAGTCGTTTTTAAATCTGTACTATAAATTTCTACTCTGTGTCCCCAACTCTTTTGGTATTCAAGGAAAATTCCATTTTCACAGATTCTTTGAGATGCTGACAGCCCAGCTTCAACAGGGTTGAGGTTGTGTTAAATGATAAACACTGCAAAAAAGCATTTTTCTTTTTTGTAATTCTCACCCAAGGATATGTTTTTATGGATTTTTTTTTTTTTTTTTTTTTTTTTTTTTTGAGAATGAATAAGGGGGAAGGAGAAAGAGAGAGAAACATTGGTTGGTTGCCTCCCATATGTGTCCTGACCAGGAATCAAAACCACAACCTGTTTTGTATACAGACAACGCTCCAACTGAGCCAGTCAGCAGGGGTGTTTTTTGTTTTTTTTTTGTTTTTTTACTCGTGTGCACATTGGGCTTAACTGTATTGCTGGGAAAGCATCAAGAATGATAAGCTTATTTAAAGGATTCTTGTTTTGATTTTTATTTCTTCCATTTGGGTTAGTATTTGCTACTAGAAGACAATGAAATCTTAGTTCTACCAGGACTAAAGAAGCTATAGCCAATGTCTGCCAATGCCCCCAACTATTCCTCCTGTCAGGATTAACACTGATGGCCGAGGGAGGGACTGCTCAGTTCTCAGTGAGATCTGCTGAGCAAGCCGCGTGTAAAAAGACATTGATCAAGGGGTCACCATTCAGATTAATTCCATTTGTAAATGCTCCACGTTTATGAGCAAAAGTTTTAAGAACTACCACCCGATGTAACAGGAATTCTGTGTTCTGTGAAAATCTCTTCATTCCAAATCTTTTAAGCTTTTCCAAACATCCAGAGAAGGGTGTCATTGTCGGAGATGCACGTGACAGAATCTCCGTCTGCACCTGTCTTCTCTTACCATCCCCGGACGAAATCTTAAACCACCCACCAGAATTCTTAAGTTTAACCATTTCGCAGTCTCTGTAAGTTCATTATTTTGTCTAACTGAACTTCCCAAATAGTTTGAAGACTTCCAACATCTACATCCTCACCAAGGAAGAGGCTGCTTCTCACACTGGGACTTCTTACGCTATTTCCAGTACTGGCTTCAGACTGCGCCGGGAATGAAAGAATCTTAGCATACAGTCCCTAGCTACATCCAAGTGTCCATGGTGTGTGTCATTCAGATGAACCTGATGTACAGGCTGATGGGGAAACTAATCCATGGTCTGATGCAGACACTGAAAGGTTTTCCATGCTGGTGTCAGAGTTTTGTTATATTCCGAGTATGAAAGGCATTGGATATTTTTTTAACTATGGGGTTTATTTTTCTAAGTATGGGTTGATTGATCAGTAGTTGATTGGGGGTGCCCTTAAAAGATAGTTTGAGTTTTCCCAATGCGAACCTTCCAGGGTCAGGGAAGGTCATTCATTAAATTGTCTGTTGGGAGAACGCTCTTCTCCCCTGACACTTTATTATCTTTGATTTTTCAAAGGGCTTTGATTGGTGGTTGTACCTCAGCTAGAATTTATGGGACTTTGGTTGCTATATAGTTGGCATTTATAAAATCTGAAGTTTCATAAATAAAATAATTTATTTAATTATACTACCAGTCTTTTTTACTGGTCTGCTTATTTGGTGCATTCATCGAAGCTGGCTGTGTGAGGGTAAACCTAGAACCTGCGCTGATCTAGCTCCTGCCACTGAGGAGCCTTCCCTTAGAGCTCTGCTCACACAAAGGAAGAGAATTGTGCTGGGTCTTTTCTTTGTAAAGATAAAGAGACTAGTTCTTCCAAGGAAGTTGAGCAATTGTGGTGTAGATGTTGCGGTCGGGTAAGTCTGACTAACCTCCCACCCAGTGCTGTAGCCGTAGTGAGGTGTCCCGGGCCAGATGTGGATAGGTAGCGAGGACAGTGCCCCTCCTTCCTCTGCGAGTCCCTTAGGACAGCAGTCGCCAGCCGTGAGGTCTGAAAGGTTGGCGACCGCTGCTTTGGGAGACCTGGAGCAAGAAAAGGAAGCGAGCCATCGACGAGCAGAGGCTCACCGTGGAGCCACGGCAGCTGGTACAAGAACTCGCAGTTTCATGCCACTTTTTCTTTAACCATCTTGGTTTTCCTCCTCTTTTGCCATTCTTACAGAGCGGTTGGTAGGCTCAGGAGCCAACAGGAGGCTACTCTTAGAGAAAGTCCGAGCAGGAGGACTTTTCTATTTCTAGTCCCAAATGTTGCCTCTTAGAGGGAATAGTCTCCCTCAGCTATTGTCATATAATCTTTCCTTTTGGGATCTTCTTTGTAACCACTCAAAACTTTGCAAGTATGAAAAACCATGGCAACATAGAGGCAGAAAATTCCAAAACGCACACCTCTGAGACTGTTTCAGTGTGTTGGGAGAACACCTTTCTTTCTTAAAAAAAAGTTGAATAAATCTCGTAATAAAGTTCAGGCCCAAACGTCCGGGTGCTGTGATCTCTGTCCCGGCTGTCTCTATTGTGATTACTGTTAGATGCCGAAGCATTCCCTGTCACCTGTATTGTCACCCTTGTCTCCTGTTAGAAAAGGCTTTCCTTCTCCATATTTCTCTCTCCGTTGTACCGAGATTCACTTCACAGAGAATGCCATTTCCCATACTGCCCGGGGCCAGATCAGGCATGGGACTGAAGTCCTGAGACCAGAGGGTGATGAGAGGGGAGACATCATGAGACTTTGTACCTGGAATCAAATATCTTTACTTTAGTTCTTTCCTATTAGATGCTAAATAAATCTGAATAGAGGGATGTACCTATTGAGCCTTTTGGCCTCTAAATAATTGAGGCACCTTGGACTCGCATTCCCACCATTAACTTTCTGTTTCACTGTTAATAATCTCAACTTGGTGAAAAGGACTTTAAAAAACTGGACTAGCCTTTTGGTTTCTAATACCTTATGTTTGATCATCAATCAGATGCGATTTCTTGGAAACTGAGTTCTCTAACTTGTAACATTAAGCTGATGAGGCTAAGTGGCCATGCCTAGTGTCACACTGGATTTTGTGGCAAATGTAACTGAAGAACAAATGGATTCTACTCAGAAAATTAAAATGGTTGTGTTCCATTCTCCTCTTGGGTTAGGGGTTGTTTAGCTGGTCTCCAAAAAGATGAGAGCTTTACATCATGGACTTTGTAACCTAATCTTATTATTCCTTTATAAATCTGTGTGTCCCTCTTATAGGGGAAAAGGAAATGAGGAACAAGTGATTCTTAAGGATGTTAATTGGATAAGCTGAGCCATGTCTTTCTCATTTTCTTTATACATAAGGTCTCACTTCAGTATCAAAGTATTTGCATTTATTGCCATCCTATTAGCTCTTAGGGAGGGGAATCGATTCCAATCACATTTTACCATGATGGAAGATGTTTACTCTTGAAAAATGCCAATACAGATTTATAAAAATCTATTCCAAATGCACTTTCTAATTTTTTGCTTTTAAAATGGCTTCTTGGAAACCAGTTTAATTGTATTTGTATTTAATTTTTGTTCTCATCTAAATGTGCATTTTCTGACTGTATAGAAGAAGCTTTGTTATGTAATTTAATAATAAACTAGAAATCTAAATGGTTGTGCCTCTGGTTGTTTGTATTGGAATAGTACCATCAAGGCAGTTGGGGTAGTGATTATGCAATCTTTGGTTTTGGTATTTCTCTTGATGGCCTGTAACCCAGGGTGAAGCATTACAGGTACTGAAAATCCACCACCAGTTATTCCAAATCATCATATAAATATTCCACTAGTAATTTAGCCCAAGAAGTGAAGGAGACTTCTCTTATCAAAACAAAACTTCAGAACATAGGTTGGGACTGTAAAATTTAAAATTTAGCAAGAAAAATGTCTTCCTAAATAATGACTTCCTAACCTATAGATCAGAACTTGATTCTCCACCTCACCAGAGAATTGGAAAATTCCCCCTTTCTCATTACCTCTCCAAATGTTATGTTTTCTGGGTGTGTGTGTTTTTAATAACAGTATAATTGAGATATAATTCACATGCCATAAAACTCACCCTTTTAAAATGCACTGATAGGTTTTAATATGTTAGTTGTGCAGCCCGTAGCACTATCTAACTTTGGGACATTTTTATCCCTTCCCTCCCTCCCTCCCCCCCAGAGGAACCCTGTGCCCATTAGCAGGGACTTTCCATCCCCCTCTTCGTCCTTTCTGACCACACTGTGCTTCCCTTCTCAGCCACCCCAGCTTTTCCCTCCGCCCGCTCACGGGGCCTCTCAGGCGGGATTCTCTCTGTGGCTGCCTCGCCCTGTGCAGCCCGCCTGTGTGTGCACACCTGCACGCGGGCATGCAAACAACCCACTGCCACATGGCGAGGCCGCCTTGCTGTCATACAGGGACCAGCCCAGGAGGATTAAGTAACTTGCTCACCATCAGAGTGAATAGTAAAGCAAGGCTTTGAATCCTGCCGGCTCTTTAATGCCAACAAATCTTGTTAGTTCCACAAAATATACTTTGAATGGTGCCGTGTGATTAGGAGAGAAGCTGTAAAAGAACCACCAGTTTTGCCTGTTTAAAGGTAACGCATTTAGACTCTATTAAAAGCCCTGCAGCTTGATTATTTTCAAGGAAGGCTAACTAGCAGCTAAAGGCTTAATAAAAAGGTCTCATTTGTGAAATCACTTTTTCTTTACAAGAACTAAGGCATTGATGGAGAAGATATTTTTCTAGTGGCGTTACTCTAAACTAGGGGTGTCGAACTCAATCAGAGAAGGGGCCAAAATCTAAAATCCAGCCTAAATCGCGGGCCGAATGGTTTACTGAACAGTCATAAACTGTCATTGTGATGGAAACGCGGTGTGGGCCACATTGCAAGGCCTGGCGGGACGGATTTGGCCCTCGGGCCTTGTGTTTGACACATGTGCTCTAAACCAAACTTCCTACCCAACTCTGTGCCTTCTCACTTAGAAACACAGGTCAGCACTGGCCAGGTAGCTCAGTTAGTTAGACCGGTGGTCGGCACACTGCAGCTCTCGAGCCACATGCAGCTCTCTGGCCCCTTGAGTGCGGCTCTCCCACAAAATACCACAGCTTGGGCGTGTCTATTTTGAAGAAGTGGCGTTAGAAGAAGTTTAAGTTTTAAAAAATGTGGCTCTCAAAAGAAATTTCAATTGTTGTCTTGATATTTGGCTCTGTGGACTGAGTTTGCCGATCACTGGGTTAGAGTGTCGTCCTCATACTCCACGGTTGTGGTTTGATCCCCGGTCAGGGCACATACAAGAATCAACCAATGAATACATACATAAGTGGAACAAATCAATAAATTGATGTGTCTCTTTCCCCTTCCTTTCTAAGATCAATTTTTTAAAAAGAAACCACGGAGGTCTCCCTGGAGGTGGCAGACAAAGCACCTCAGCACAGATCCCCAGTCAGTGCCCCAAACGGGGGTGGGGTGCATGTCCCTTCCTGGTGGAATGGCTTTGACAGGTGCCACTCCTGCTGAACCTGGCCTTTCCTTAGGCAGGAAAAACTCATCGGCTCTGCCCGCCTCATCGGACCTCAGAGCTGCTTAGAAGCAAAAACAGGTGGGCAGGGGGCTGCAGAATCACTGGAGGTGGTTGCTTTTGGAGCATTTTCTCTTGTTTCTCTGAGGCAGAAGCCGAGAGAAAAATATTTTCCTCCTGAAGATGCAGATCTGCTGGCTGGGTTGGAATAGAGAAGGATGAAGGCACTTTAGCCTGATGCCTTCTGCTCTACTCGGCCGAGCTTCACCCCTTGGCAGAGCTGCTGAGCTCGCAAAGCTCTTTATTACTTACTCCTCGGTAGGCGCTTAAAAGCTAAGAAGATTGGGTGCTGAAAGCCTGCAACTTTCTGCTTGGAGGAATCCCAGAGGTCACAGTGTTCTCTCTCCTCGCCCTTGTAACATTACCTTCTCTTCCCGACCCTGATCATCTTCCCTCCTTTGAGATAGAAAGCTCTTAGGAAAGTCAGTTTCTCATAATTAGTATATATGTCTTTCAGATACTTTCAAACAGCTAGTTGGTCTTTTATCAACGAAGTTGCTTCCAGCATCAGGGGGAGCAGGAAAAAAATAGCCGGTAGCTACTTGTAACTCAGTGCTAAAATGTGTGGATTAAATATCATCATTTGACAAGTTATCTCTAAACGAATGTGTCACTTAACTCTTACAGCTGAGAATATGGCATTGTGTGGCTTTCATGCTGGACTAAGTCCTGGGTCCTCTCCATTTCCCTCTCTGGTCCGACGTTGCTTGTGTCGGATCACCAGACTTGTGTGTAACCGCCACCCTCTGAGTGGGTGCCCTGCCTCTCACCTCACCCTCTCACCCCGCTCTGCATACAGCTGTCGTCTATCTTCCTAAATAACTTCCGGCCTCCCATTGCTGTCAGGAATGTTTGGCAGCTCCCTGTCACCTGTGCCAGGGTGTTCTCATAACTGGAAGGTACGGCATTTTGCTTCATTCATGCATACAGCACACAGAGAAATAACCAAGTCCTGTTCACTCAGGGAGGCGGTATTGTCCTTTTACGGATGGGAACTAAAGAGACCAGAGTACAGCAGTCCTCGAATAACATAGTTTCCTTCAATGTCACTTTGTTATAATGTCGATAGATGCTACAGCAACTTAACTCATATATATTATATTTTTAATTGATTTCAAAGAAAGAAAGGGAGAGGGAGAGAAAGATAGAAACATCAATGGTGAGAGGGAATCATTGATTGGTTACCTCCCACATACCCCATTCTGGGGATCCAGCCCACAACCTAGGCATGTGCCCTGACCAGGAATCAAACTGTGACCTCTTGGTTTATGGGTCAGTACTCAACTACTGAGCCATACCAGCTGGGTCTTAACTAACTCTCTCTCTCTCTCTCTCTCTCTCTCTCTCTCTCTCTCTCTCTCTCTCTATATATATATATATATATATATATATATATAATCAATTAGCCTGTGGTAAAGTTGATTTCATTATACATCATTTGTTAAAGTCACAACCTATATCAACGTTGTGAGGACTAATTGCTCCTGATAGCTACCAGCTGCCTTTTGCCTAACTTCATCCCTCGTGAACTATAATCAGCAGTGAAAAGAATGAGGCTTGGAGTGCAAAGTCCTATATTCTGACCCTGGATTTGATACTTTTAGACCATGGACAATCATTAACTCATTCTCTGAGTTCAGTTTTCTCATCTGCAAAATGGACTCTAGCAACTTTATGCAGTCGTAAAAATCAAATCAAATAGGTGATTACACTGGCACATTATTCCTCAGAATATTCTCAGCAAGTAATCTGGAGGCCAGGGGGTTTCCATTAGTCTGCAAGGCCCTGGAGAGCCGGGCATGTTCTCTTCATCTTTATATCCTGTGTATGAGCTTTATGCAAAAACTCACATAAATCTTTTTCCAAATCCAATTGAATGTGACTCGGGGCCCCCAACCTTTGGGGGTGATGACATGCACATGGAGGAGTTGGTTGCACAATGATGCGAATGGACTAAGTGCCCCTGAGTCGTATTCTTTAAATAATTAATTTTGTGTTGTGTGAACTTCACCTCAGTTTTTTAGAAAAGGGGACTACTTCAATGGCCTTGCCTCTGGGAAGACTTCCTGACCTGCCCCTCCTCAGAATCTCCTATTTTCCTCCGTGCTCCCACCACCCCACCGATGGACAATGTTTTCATTGATTTTAGAGAGGGAGGAAGGAAGAGCGAGAGAGACTTTATGGGTTGTTTATTTTACATGTGGAATATCAGCGAAGGATAGTGAGAAGATGGTAGGAGCATTTGCCTCTGGGGATGAGCAAGCTGGAAGTTACAGACGAAAGGCACTCTTGATTTCGCACCCTGCGTAGACTGCATTTTCCCATTGTTTTAGATGATACTTTTTCAGAGAAGCAGGCTGCTCTGAAGAATGTCAGCATAGAAACACGTTTTTCACGGGTGGGTGGAGACTCTTCTGGGCAGCTGCACGCCGGTGGGAAACGGGAGCGCTGGCCCCTAATGGCCCCGGGAGCCCCTCCCAGCGCATCGCACTGAATCATTTATGGTCGTGCACGAGTGGCAGTCAGCGTCTGGGCTGCGGCTCTCCTAAGACCCCATCCCACAGGCCCGGTATTTCCATTTCAGTGAACACGGTTCCAGCTCTTTCATTTCCTCCCTCTGCCCTGCTGAAGGTGCCTATGGGAAGAGAACCCACGAGTGGCTCTCCCACCCTGTCTGTGATTTTAAAAAATGGAGTAAAGTTTCCTTCTCTCAGCCTGCTCTCTGCTTCCGGCCCTGCTTCCCACTGGGACATGGCTGAGGTTTGTAGGGGTGTTGCCGACGCCAGTAGGTAAGTGCCTCCTCCAAGTTCATGTCCTTTTCGCGGTGAGTCACTAAGACCTCTTTGTGACTGTGTTCTGGTTCTGCTCTTTGACCCAACCCACTGATCAGTTCATAAAAATTTCACATAAACTAAAATTTATTCCCTAGACGGGGCTTGGTTCTATCATTAATATTTAAGTCCAAGGAAACGCGGGCATTTGCCTTAGAGAAGTTCTTTATTGCAGGGGAAGATCTATATAGTGTAGTCATTGATTGTTCTATGGTATTTTATTTCAGCCCAAACCTCTCTGTTGAAAGTGGCACATCCTTACGGACCAGGGTTTTCTTCATGCAGCGCCGCACACAGCTCCCACGCCATCACGTTTTCCTGGGCAGCACCCTGTGCAGTGGCTCCATTGCATTTCCCTGCACAGACACACAGCTCCTGATTGTTTCGTTATACAAATATAACACCCTGTTTTCAAACTATAAAGTGGTTTCCAATTTTTATCCCATTATAAGCAACACTCACTCTTCCTTTTTTATTTGTATTATTTTTTTATTTTTAATATATGTTTTATTAATTTTTACAAAGAGGAAGGGAGAGGGATAGAGAGTTAGAAACATCGATCAGCTGCTTCCTGCACACTCCCTACTGGGGATGTGCCTGCAACCAACATACATACCCTTGACCAGAATTGAACCTGGGACCCTTGGGTCTGCAGGCCAACGCTCTATCCACTGAGCCAAACAGCTTAGAGCGTGATTTTCCTTTTTTAAAATCCTCAAAGCAGGAAAGATTCTGCCAATACCCAGACTACTGTTATGTCTGAAGCCTCTTTCTATCTATCTATCTATCTATCTATCTATCTATCTATCATCTATCCATCCATGTGTGTGTATGTGTGTGTGTGTGTGTGTGTGTGTGTGTGTTTTAATTGAGCCCAATTGAGCTCCAGAATTTGCCATGAGGAATGTCTAGGCTATTTCTCGTAAATGCAATAAGAAGGGAGCCCAAGAAGGATGATGCTAACGTGGAGAGAGTAGCTCCCAGGGGGAGTGGGCCAGGAATAGTTTCCGTGGAAGCAGGGATGAGGGGGAAACTAAATGCCTCCCGGAAAGGTCCTTCTCACACCCTGAGGCTCACGGTCCCCTGTGCCGCCTCCTCTTCAGAACCCTCCACCTCCTGTTTGTTCACTTCTTACTATGGTCATTCTCAGTCCTCGCCGCATATTAGAATCACCTGGGAAAGAGGGGCTTAAAAATGTATGTATCTACCCACAAGAAGCTTTGATCCAAGTGGACTGCGGTTTATCCCAGACATCAAAATTTGTTTTTATTGATGAGAAAGGGAGAGAGAAGAAAAAAAACATCTACCATTGGGTGCTCCTTGTATGTGCCCTGGCAGGGGATGGAACCCACAACCTTGGTGCACAACCGAGCTACCCAGCCGGTACCCAGCCAGGGCCAGAATTTGTTCTAAAATTCTCAGGTGATTCCAACTTGCAGTCAAGGCTGAGAACCTCTGCTTTGTGGCTTCCTACCCTCCCCCGGGGCCTGAGTCGCTGGCCTTGGTGCTGAATCCCATCAGGCCAGTTTACAATATTTTCAGGGCGAGGCCCCCCTCCCCCTGCTTCCAGTTGGGCTCTGCCAAAGACACCAGCGGCTGTTTCAGAAATGCTGATGCCTGGAGGAAGCACATGCCCGCTCATGCTGAGCGACTGGGCTGGAAGGTCAGCGTGTCACTGCAGCTGCATCCACCTCCCCAGGCAGCCAATTAGCTGCAGCAACAGGAGCCGCTGCCCAACAGAAACAGGAGCTCTTTGGGGGCTGAGCTTTTAATGCCCAAAAGAACATTGTGGCCGAAACCGGTTTGGCTCAGTGGATAGAGCGTCGGTCTGCGGACTGAAAGATCCCCGGTTGGATTCCGGTCAGGGGCATGTACGTTGGTTGCGGGCACATCCCCAGTGAGGGGTGTGCAGGAGGCAGCTGGTCGATGTTTCTCTCATCGACATTTCTAGCTCTCTATCTCTCTCCTTTCCTCTCTGTAAAAAAAATTAATAAAGTTTTTTTTTTTTTTTAAAGGAAGAAGAAGAAGATTGTGTAACTACACAATAGGACATTCACATCACGCAGAAGCCTCTTGCTCTGGGTTGCAGCATTTGGCTCTTGGAGGCAGAGTGCTTCACGGTGGACCTGGAACGAGGTAGCTCTGCAGAAGAGGGCGGGGCAGGCCTGGCAGTCTGGGGGTGCAGCCAGCTGCGAGGAAGGGGCATAGAGTCAGAAGATGTGGTCTGAATCTCACTCCTGCTTTTGCCTAGCAGCATGGCTTTCCCTCAGTCCACCTAATGGTCCATCCCGTCTCTCGAAAGCGGGGATAACGATGGCTACCATAATACGCTCTCATTGTGTTGTCGTTGTGTGGAGCAGTGCTCCTAATATATCCACAGAGTCAGGGAGGCGCGGCTAACCGCCAGAGGAGAGATCGTGTGTTTGTGCTGACGGTCAGGAACAAGGCCTCCTCTTATGCCTCCTGGTCCTCTCTCTTGCTGATGGGAGGGAGGAGAGAACACTCCAGGAGTTGCTGGCAGCCGCATCCACTGTGGTAAGGGCAGCGAGGGGGGAATGTGAGCTGTGCTCTGTGTGGTGCCGGGGGAGAGGCCGGTGGAGCCCAGCGGTCATAGGGGAACAAGCCCCGGGGGTGATTCTGATGAACACCAGCATCTGAAACACCTGCTCTGGAGCATTCCATTGCGTGAATATCTGCATTCCACTTGGCTACTCCATTGTAGAGGGGTAGTTGTTATTTTAAGTTTGGAACTGTTACCGATGGTGCTGTTCTGAACAGTCTTGAATATGGGTTTGGGGGACATGCGTGTATACTTTTCTGTCGGCTCCATATGCCTAGGAGCAGGATTGTTGGGTTATAGCTTATGTATGTATTCAGCTTTACTAGACACTGACCAACATTATTATTTCCAAAACAATGGCACCAATTTCCATTCCGATCAGCAGTGCATTTCAAGCCCTCTACATCTTCACCAGTACGTGGGGTTACCAACCGGACTTTGCATTCTCCTGAAGAATGATGTCTTTATGTGGGTGTTTTATATGCTCAGTCTCTATTAGGACGTTCTTTATATAGTACCCCTCAAGTTTTTGTACATGTATTAATTAAATTTTGTCAATTAATTTTGCCATTATTGAATAGATATATTGCAAATATACCCTGCCCAGTGGGGATGTGTCTCTCACATCAATGTTTCTCTCTCCCTCTCTTTCCCTCCCTCCCTTCCACTCTCTCTAAAAATCAATGGAAAAAATATCCTCCGGTGAAGATTAACAACAACAAAGAATGAGACTGAAGTTTTTGGTGAAAATGAAAATCTACAATTTACTGTCTTTAATTCACCTGTGCTCTGCCTGTCTGCCCTGTTAGGGAGTGCCTTTTCTCTCTAATCACATGACCGTGTCCCCAGATGGAGGGTTTTCTTCATTTCTGCGTCATTGAATCCCTGAGCAAGGAGAAGGCTTAAGGGAGGCTGTTTTCCTGGTTTTCCTCCCCTGCAGGACCTCTTATACCCTGAGACTGAACCTCCAGGGCTCAGACCCCACCACCTCCCCCCGACCCCACACCCCTGATCTGCCTTTTTTTGGGGGGGGGGGGGGCATCATGGGGAGAACAGCCTGCTGGGGCAGAGCTCCTCACGGAGGCTCCCGGGCAGGTGGGACTTTGCCTTTGGGGATGGGCCAGCCAGGCACTCCCTGGGGCCAGGACTGGGCCCGGGGACTCTTAGAAACAGACTCCCCAGACCCGTGAGCGTGCGTCTGGAAATGAGAGCCGGAGGCTCCGCCCAGAAGGGATGGATTGGCTGCGGAGCTCAGCAGCTCTCCTGGGTGAATGCTGGTGGCTGTGGGGCCCAGAAGCCGACCGACAACCGGGAAAGGGCCCGGGTTCGGAGAAAAGCTTGCACCGGATTTTGAACTAGAAGCTGTCGAGCTCTTTGCGGGCTCACACTTGTAAGCAGTCGCTTGTGGGGACAGCGAATTGCAATGGTCGTCTCAAAAGCGCCCTGAGAAAGTTCTACTTTTGAAATAACGAAGGCCCAGAGGTGAGCTCATTTGTTTTAATTAAAAGTGCAACAAGCTGAAACCGGTTTGGCTCAGTGGATAGAGCGTCAGCCTGCGGACCGATTCGGTCAAGGGCATGAACCTTGGTTGCGGGCACATCCCCAGTGGGGGGTGTGCTAGAGGTGCTGATCGATGTTTCTCTCTCATCGATGTTTCTAACTCTCTATCCCTCTCTCTTCCTCTCTGTAAGAAATCAATAAAATATATATTTTTTAAAAAGTGCGACTGATATGTGATTTCATGTGAAGTGATGCATGTATCCAGTTGGTGAACTAGTACCATCTCCTGTCTGAATTTTTGCACAATCATCTAAAATATGTTTCATACACATCGAGCGGTGCATTTTGGATGGATTTGGGTGAACTCGCATCAAACCAATCTCACAGCAAGAGGACCTTGACCTTCTGCATCGACAGGAACAGCGGGTCACCCCATTGCACGTTCCCACAGGATCTTTGCCTCAGTTAACCAGCTAACGAAGCCTCTTTGTGAAGTTCAGCCTGTGAAACTGTTTTCCTATCAGCACAGACTGAGGCTTCGGGTAAAACAGTGTCAAATGAAAAAAGCACTTAGGCTTTTATATTACGTTATTACTAGAGGCCCAGTGCACGATTTCAGGGCCTCTCTCCCTTCCCTCGGTCGGCCCGCCCCCTGGTCCAACGCCTGGAAGAACTCCGGTCCAGGGGACGATTTGCATACTACGCTCTTATTATTTCGGATGCCTGCAATTCCAGGTCTGACTCCATTGCTGGCCATCTGTGAGGCCTGGAGCACATTCAAGGAACCTCTCAGCTTTCTGTACAAGCCACCGGAAGATGAGCTGAGGTCCCACACAGGCCCTGACTCAGCTGCTCCTCTGCCCTCACGCTGCCTGCCTGCCTCGGTGCTCCTTTTGGGCAGATATGCAATTCGGGCATCCATGTTCCTGGGCTGCCTCCTCTGTGCCTCCCGCTGTCCTCATGTGCCTAGCCTGGCACCAAGGCCATTCCCTCCCCCACACACACATACACAAGAAGGACACGAAGAAATCAGTATCAAAATAGCATGAAATGGGTGACTACCACTGAGAAAACATACACATTGCCCCCCTGAATTCATCAGACGTGCAGTAAAGTACCTACTATGTGCCCGGCCCTGTCCTGAGCCCTGGGGCATTCGCTATGAACAAAAATGAGACTTGGGGGCAGGGTGTGTGTGTGTAGGATGAGCAGCAGACAGTAAACAAGCAAACCAACAAGGTGAGAACAGAAAATAAGTCCATGGCACATGAAAGAGTGTCGGGGTATGCCATCTGGGGACATTTCTGTTTTGTTGGTTACTTTGTGCATTTGCCGAGTTTGCCACGACAGGGTGTAATAATTGTGTCACCAGGTGAAATGTAAGAAGCAGCGCACCCTCCACGCTCCGGGGGAAGTCCCTCGGAGGAGAGTGAGCACAGCAGGGAGTGCCGTGTGGCGGGCGGCGGCTGGTGCGAGGTTTGCTGCCCTCTGTTTCCCCCACGTCTGTCCTGTTGTCATGACGTCGCACTTGTAATTAGACCCGCTGCGCAGGGAGCCCGGCCTCTCGGCGCGTGTTTACCTCCAGCCTGGTTAACCGGCCCCACGCAGCTCCCCTGGGCCGCGATCAAAACATCGAGCTCGGCCCTCCCGGGAGGCAGCCCGGCCCTGCAGGGAGCCCTGCGCATCCCCTCCCCCCAGGGAATGTCCGGGGGTGTCTTCCCCGGCCAGCCGCCAGAGGGAGCCCGAGCTGGGACCTCCTCTGCTTCCCAAGCCCTCAGCTGATGGATGGGCTGCAGGAGGGCTGAGGGGTCTGGTTTGAGCGATAAAAGGAAGTCACACAGGACTATTCTTTTTCTTTTTCTTTTCTTTTTTAATATATTTTATTGATTTTTCACAGAGAGGAAGAGAGAGGGATAGAGTGTTGGAAACATTGATGAGAGAGAATCATCAGTCAGCCGCCTCTTGCACACCCCCCACTGGGGATGTGCCCGCAACCAAGGCACATGCCCTTGACCAGAATCGAACCTGAGACCCTTCAGTCTGTAGGCCGACACTCTATCCACTGAGCCAAACCGGTTTTGGCAGGACTATTCTTTTTTTAAATATATATTTTTTATTGATTTCAGAGAGGAAGGGAGAGGGAGAGAGAGAGAGAGAAACATCAATGATGAGAATCATTGATCGGCTGCCTCCTACACGCCTCACTTTAGGGATTGAGCCAAGAACCCAGGCAGGTGCCCTGACTGGGAATCCAACCACGACCTCCTGGTTCATAGGTCGATACTCAACCTGGGCCACGCCAGCCGGGCACACGGGACTATTCTTCCATCCAGTTCAAAACCATCCTGTGGACTCCCCGGCATCCAAGTGGCCCCTCATGGACATCTTGCTACAGCCACGGGCCCTCAGAGAGGTGAGCAGGGGAAGGAGGAGGTGCCCCAGGCATCGGCCTCCCGCTGGGGTGGTGGGAGGGAGGGCCGCGGTGGGAAATGGTGGGGCGGGGGCTGAGAGGAGATGTGGGGACAGGAGCCCGATGCAGGCATCCAGTTCTAGGATGAAGGCCAAGAGCAAGAACTGAACCAAAAGCCAAGGTCAGCAGGAGTCCCTGGAGGTGATGCCGCGGGAGGGAGCTTTTCTGGAGACCTGCCAAGTCGGCCAGAGAAGGGAGAGAGGCCTGCTCCATCCCACCCTGGGCCCATGGTGGGTGTCCTCTCCTCAGGGGGGGCTGGCAGGTGTGAAGGGGCAGGCCAGCGGGGCACTGACAGGGACTGGGACCTCAGAGCCCTGCAGAGTCCAGCTATAATGCAAAGAGCCCTTTTCTTATAAAGTGACTGTTGCTATTTTTATTTATTTATTTATTTTTATTATTTTTTAAATATGTTTTATTGATTTTGTACAGTGAGGAAAGGAGAGAGATAGAGAGTTAGAATCATCGATGAGAGTCATCCATCAGCTGCCTTTTGCACACCCCCTACTGGGGATATGCCCGCAACCAAGGTACATGCCCTTGATCGGAATCGAACCCAGGACCTTCCAGTCCCCAAGCCGACGCTCTATCCATTGAGCCAAACCGGTTTCTGCTGTTGCTATTTTTTTTTAAATCACTTTTTAAAAGCCTAGGAGAAAAATGCTCATTATTCCTATTGATTGCCTTGGTTAATGGATTACAGGGAATATTTTTTCTTCTTTATATATTCCTACTTTTTAAAAATTAAATTCCAGCCCAGCCAGTGTGGCTCAGTGATTGAGCATCCAGCTGTGAACCAGGAGGTCACGGTTTGATTCCCGGTCATGGGTTCAGTCCCCAGTAGGGGGATGTGCAGGAGGCAGCCAATCCATGATTCTCTCTTATTACGGATGTCTCTCTCTCTCTCTCCCTCTCCCTTCCTCTCTGAAATCAATAAAAATACATTTTAAAAAACAATAACAATTAAAATTTAAAATGAAATTATAAATTATAAAAGTAACACAGAAGTAAGTGCTTGTCCTAAGAACCTGTGGGTGTGAGGTATACGGATCGCCTCCCACCCATGGTGGCTGACCGCTGGTTCCAGTTTGGTGCATATAATTTGTATTCTTTTTATTTATTTATTATTTCTAAGATGTGCTTTTATTTATAGAGAGAAGGGAAGGGAGAGGGATAGAGAGATAGAAACATTGATGAGAGAGAGAAATATGAACTGGCTGGCTCCAGACTCCACCCATCAGACATGTGCCCTGACCGGGAATCGATAAGGTAACCCCTTCGTTTATGGGTCGATGTTCAACCCCTAAGCCACATCAGCTGGTCCTTTTTTTTTTTCTTTTTTTTAAGGAAGGAATATTGCGCGGGCCGGGGTCACAGAAAGCCCTTGTGGAGGATGGTTGCTTAACCGCCTGTGTGTGCCTGACAGTCAGGGTGAGCATGGTGCCATCGGAGGCCCCTGGGACCCTGGTCCTTGCACCACGACTCCTGCTCACTGCATCCTGGGACAGTTCCCGGAAGACCGGCTCTCCTCTCACCCAGAAACTGCGCCGTCTGGCAGGCAACTGTGCTCAAGGGGATCCTGGGGAGAACGGCCTGGAGGAGCCTAGAATTCAAACCACGTGAAGAAAATGCCCCATCCAGCGGCAAACAAGAGGAGGACCTTTGGAGAACCGGAGCCAACCGAGGCGAGAATGCAGGCTAATCCGCCCCCCAGGACTCCCCTTCCTGCTCTGACCTCTGCCCCCCACTTTGCCCCAAAGACAAATTCACAGCGAGAAAGAGGCTTCTGGCTGAGAGTCCGGGAGCCTGGAGCCACGGGAGCCGTGGGGAAAGCAGAGGCAGCTCAGAGGCCCCGCCGTCATTCCCGAGGGGGGCCCAGCAGCCAGGCCCGGTCTGCCTCTGCATCCCAGGCTCCCAGCCGCCTGGCCCCGGAGCTGCCTTGGGTAGCTCCACCTCCCAGCATCCTCTCTCGTCCTGACCCAAGTGGTTGCCTTGGCAACTAGCCAGCTGCACCTGTGGGGACACGAGGCTCTTCTTCCTGGCTCCCAGGAGCGGCTAGAGCTGCGCATGGAGCACCTTTGGAATATGTGTGCCGAGCAAGTGCCCTGTTTTTTAATTACAGGCGAGAAAACAAATCGGAGGGAAGCGGCACACGTACGCGCCCAGCAATGGCAGAAAAGATGAGTCCGTAAATAGATGATGGCTCATACATATTGGACAGCCACTAACAAGGATGCGCACAGAAAGCCTTTCGTAGCCTGGGGAATGCGTGGCTCAGCAAATCTAAAGCAGGTTTGCAGGAAAAGACTCCTCGCCGAGAAGTTACGTTTAAGAAACCTGCATCTGTGCCTTCCCTCGGAGAGTCACGTGGCATGCCGGCGTATCAGAGCTCCGAGAAGCCTCACAGTCACATGGCGGCATTGAGCCTGCCTTCATTCCGTGCTTTCCTGGTCTAGTGCAGTGGTCAGCAAACTTCATGCGGCTCTTCCACAAAACACCACGGCCTGGGCGAGTCCATTT
Organism: Pipistrellus kuhlii; assembly: GCF_014108245.1. Classification (NCBI taxonomy): domain Eukaryota; kingdom Metazoa; phylum Chordata; class Mammalia; order Chiroptera; family Vespertilionidae; genus Pipistrellus; species Pipistrellus kuhlii. Next base: position 2,499,299 of record NW_023425539.1, on the reverse strand, counting down.
TGAAGAAGTTAGAAGAAGTTTAAGTTTAAATGATTTGGCTCTCAAAAGAAATTTCAATGGTTGTCCTGTTGATACTTGGCTCTGTGGACAAATGAGTTTGCCGACCGCTGGGCTAGTGGATGACAGAGGCCTTTTCTAAAGAGCCCCTTCCCGGCCGCAGGGCTCAGGCGCGTCTCCCGCCTCCTGGTCTGGCTCCCTGTGGGTCACCGTGTCTCCAGCAGGCGGGTGGCTCCTCACCCCCCCACCCCGGAGGCGCCCAGGAGCCCCCTGGAGGCCCCTGATTCCCACCCCTGGGCCTGGCGCCTGGGGGTTTGCAGAAAGAGCTTTTGGATTGGACTGAGGGTCCCTGTTTGTTTTCCGTTTACGTCCTAAAGATCTGACTTTTCCTTCCTTCCTCTCTAAATGGTGTCTATCACAGACATTATCCTAAGTTGAGCAATTCATTACCCCCACAGCTGTCATTCATCTGCCCCTGAGCACTGCCCGGTGCACTACCTGGCCTTCCCAACATCGCTGTGTGCTGGGTCAGCGCTTTCTCACCTGGACCTGGGCCCACGTCAACAAAATTTTAAAAATAAACATAAACAAGCTAGCTGGTTCCTGCCACAGAAACGAACATACTGAATGGGTGTAGAGCCGAGGTCAGAGACGATGGCCCATGGGCCAATCCCAGTCCACCCCATGTTTTAGCCAATAAAGTTTTGTCGGACCAGTCGCACTCGTTCATTTACGTTCAGGTGTGCTCAGAGCGACTGCAGGCCCGGTTTCCAGTCGCCGCAGCGCAGCGAGGGCGGTCACGGAGGCCGTCCTGAGCGCTGGCTGGGGCGTCCTCGCCAGCGGGAAAAGCACAGCAGAGCGCTGTGCGCCCGCATTGTCTGTGCTCCTTCCGGCTTCGGGGCCGGGCCGGGCCACTTGTACAGATGCCCCATGGCCAGCAAGGCCTGAAATATTTACTGTCTGGCCTCTGACAGGGAAAGGCTGCCAGGTCCTCCTTTAGAGGATTTCCTAAAAGTGTCTGTGATTTCTTCACCCTGTGCAACAAGGACAGGGAAAGTGTCAGGTCTGACAGTGTATTGCAAATAATTTTTTTTCTTTCTTTTATTTGTTTTTAGACATATTCTTATTGATTTCAGAGCGGAAGGGAGGGAGAGAAATAGAAACATCCATGATGAGAGAGAATCATTGATTGGCTGCCTCCTGCACGGCCCACATTGGGGATTCAGCCCGCAACCTGGGCATGTGCCCTGCCCAGGAATCGAACCCACCACCTCTTTGTTCATACAACTGAGTCACGCTGGTTGGGCTCTTTCTTTTTTCTTTTTGGTTGACGAGAGAGAGAGAGAGAGAGAGAGAGAGAGAGAGAGAGAGAGCGCGCACGCTCAGGAGAGAGACATTGATTTGTTGTTCGACTTACCTTTGCATTCATTGCTTGATTCTTTTCTGTGCCCTGACTGGGGAATCAAACCCTCAACCGTGGCATATCAGGACAATGCTCTCATCAAGCGGTCAGCAAACCACGGCTCACGAGCCACATGCGGCTCTTTGGCCCCTTGAGTGTGGCTCTTCCACCAAATACCACGTGCGGGCGCCCACATGCAGTGGGATTGAAACTTCGTGCCCTTGCGCAGAAGCCGGTTTTCGGCCTGGGCGAGTCTGTTTTGAAGAAGTGGTTCTAACGGTTCTAACGCTGAGCCACACTCAAGGGGCCAAAGAGCCACATGTGGCTCGTGAGCCACGGTTTGCCGGCCACGGCTCTAATCAACTAAACTGGGCCCCAAATACTGTTTCAAAGCAAGGAAAGATAACCTTGTACTCTTTGTTTTATTATTCTATTGTATTTTTGTTGTTGGCGCTATCACAGACGTCCCCAGAGGAGCAGTGGAGCAGGGCTGGGATGGCAGTACGGACTGAAGACCGACTCCACAGCCACCCGCAGGGGCCCAGGACGAGGGAATGGGGATGTCTCAGCGGTGACAGCGAGGACAGACTTGCCCCCCCCCCCCCCCCCGTCCTGGACACCCCACCTGCTCTGACCCCGGGAAAGGGAGGGAATCTGAGCCAGGAGCTGAGGTTTCTGCCACCATGCCGAGTGGCCGCCTTGGCCTTGGCAGAAAGAACAGGAGCAAACATTTCTCGCTCACCTGCGTTTGCTCTGAGTTGGGGTGTGGCACAGCCCCCTTAATTAATCGGGTTAAATGGGCCCAGTGAACAGAGCTAAGCCCAGGCCCAGCATCGGGGCTGCGCTGGTGGAGTCCAACAGCTGCCCTCCCTCTGCACCTGGGCTCCCTGCCCTGCCAGGCCCCTGGGAAGCCCGGAGACTGTGATTTGAAAAAGTTCGGTAGAAGAAGAAAAGTCACTGGAGAAATCCTGAGTAATTCTTCCTGTGTCCTCCCACCACCATCACCGCCTCTTGTCCCACACCCTGCGCACCCACACCCACACCCACACCCCTGTGAAATCCTGGCTGCACCCCCTTCCCAGCTGCTGCCCTCAGCCCTTCACGGAGACATTGGCAACAAGGAAAGAAGCCACCATTTGTGATAAATGACGTCAGCGATGACAGGTGGTGTTTGCCGAGCAGGTGCTGCCGGTCAGCGTGATGGTAGGTCCTTCTCACACGTAAGGCACTCCACCGATCGGGCTCAGCAGGCAGGTCAGGCCCGGTGACCCGGGAGTCCCAGGTGACCGGAGCATGACAAGGGTGGGTTGGGACAGGCCCATTGCAACCCCAACCCCGTGAGGCCTTTACCGGGCCTGCCCTGTGGGCAGGGGAGAAACGTGAGGCTCAGCAGGACCTCCCAGAAGCCCCTTAAGCAAAGGAAAGGAAGCCCTGAGCTGGGGCGGAGCCTGGATGCCTGGGCTTTGCATTCCTCAGCACTTCCTGCCCTGATGAATTATTCACGCCCATGGCCAGGGGGCACATCAATAATGCAGGAGCAGAATGGGCAGCAGGCCCAGCTTCCAGCTTCCCGCTGACCAGCCCTGAGGAGGCCCTCTCCACAGCCTGTGCCCGCCTCCAGAGCCACCTGTCCTCCGTGCCCGGCTGCACTCACCTGGGAAGGGGACCTTTGGACAGTGTCAGCACTGCCTCTGCCTGACGGGACCCGTCTGGTCCTGGGCACAAAGGAGTCATGTCCCTGGGCCGACCCTGAGTGTAGAATCCCTGCCGCAGGACAAGAGAGCCAGGCCCTGCAGCTTCACCAGCTCTCCCCCCCCACCCCCCAACCCCTCCACTCTTCCTCCCAGGCCTGGGGTCTGGCAGGTGGAGACCAGGAGACCTCGGTGTTAATCTGGTTGTGAGTAGAGGTTTCCGTCCAAGCAGCTTTAAGGCACCTGCTTGACTTCTCTCCATCCCTGAGCAGGTGTAGGCAGGTCCACAGTGGGGGCCAGAGGCTGGGGGAGGGGGTCCGGGTTCCTTGGGAATTGTGCTTTTGGGACACACACAGGCTGCAACCTCCCAGGCAAACACTTCAGACTTAGGGGGCAGACCCTTTCTGCTATGAGAGCCCCTGAACCGTGCGGTGCCTCTCTCTGTCCTTTGCTTCTCAGCATCGCCTAGGCCAGTGGTCAGCAAACCCATTCGTCCACAGAGCCAGATAGCAACAGGACAACGATTGGAATTTCTTCGGAGAGCCACGTTTTTTAAACATAAACTTCTTCTATCGCCACTTCTTCCACATAGACTCGCCCGGGCTGTGGTGTTGTGTGGAAGAGCCACACTCCAGGGGCCAAAGAGCTGCATGTGGCTCGCGAGCTGCAGTTTGCTGACCACGGGGGCCCCTAGGTTTTCTCAGTCTGTTACACTAGACCAGGCAGGGAGTAAGGAAGAGAGGACGCGGTGGTTTCAGAGGGGAGATCCGAGGCCCCTGGAGAGGGAGGTGGAGGTGAGAGCGCTGTGGTGAGCGGCCCGCGGCTCTGGGCCCGGCCGGGCGGGTGACCCCCTGAGAACGCGGCCGAGGGCAGACCTTGGGGCGTTGCCTTGGGCCAGGCTGCGGCCTGAGAGTCTGCAGTGCTGGCAGCTCCTGCGATGCCCAGGGGCCCACTCTGAGCATCAGGACTGTGCGTCCAGCCCAGCGGCTCCGGCCTCAGTGCCCATTGCGGTCACCTGGAAAGCCTTCCAGACCTCGTGCTCCGGCCACGCCCAGGTCACGTCCACCAGACGCGGCAGGCGTGGCCGCCAGGGGGCAGCGTCTTCCAGTCCCCGGTGATTCCCGCGGCCATGGGACTGAGGCTGCTCTGGGCCCTCAGCTCACCCTTCACCTCCTTCCACCGAGGCCCCGAGAAAGGCCGGCTCCGAGGCGACGCGGCCGGTGAGTGGAAGGTGTGGGCCTGGGCCGGGCTCCCTGTCTTCCCTCCCGCACCGGGAGCGGAGGGGCCGGGAAGGGGCAGCAGGGACTCGGGCTCAGGGTCACCTGCAGGGCCCAGAACCTCCCAGATTCTAGGGTACAGTCCAGGCCGTGCCCCAGGAAATTGTTATGCGTGTCCCCCCAGTGTCCCCAGCCCTCCCAGGGCACCAGGAAGCAGCCCTGTGGGTGTGTGGAGCAGATTATCACCCCGTTTGCCGTGGGGGTCAGGGTTCGCCGTGGGGGTCAGGGTTCACCGTGGGGGTCAGGGTTCGCCGTGGGGGTCAGGGTTCGCCGTGGGGGTCAGGGTTCGCCGTGGGGGTCAGGGTTCACCGTGGGGGTCAGGGTTCGCCGTGGGGGTCAGGGTTCACCGTGGGGGGTCAGGGTTCACCGTGGGGGTCAGGGTTCGCCGTGGGGGTCAGGGTTCAGAGCGTACAGGCTGCTGTCCGGGGCGCAGTCTGTCATTTGAAACCTCCTGCAGGGTGGAAGCCCTGGTTTTCCCCTGACTGATCCTAAGACACACCTATCCTCCTCCCCACCCCCACCCCCGTTTTAAAGTTTCTGGACGTGGGTTGTGTCTGACAAATGTTGCCAAAGGACCTGCAGGCCGTCACCGCCGCAGGTTCCTGGCGGTGCCCGGGCGTAGAGGCGCCGTGATGCCGACTGGCCTTCAGTTGGCAGCATCGCACGGTGACGGTTCCTCCTAATCCAGGCCAGCGGTCGGCAAACTCGTTCGCCCACAGAGCCAGCTGTCAGCAGGACAACGCCTGGAATTTCTCTGGGGAGCCACATTTTTTAAACTTAAACTTGTTCTAACGCCACTTCTTCCACATAGACTCGCCCAGGCCGTGGTGTTTTGTGGAAGAGCCACACTCCAGGGGCCGAAGAGCCGCATGTGGCCCGCGAGCCGCAGTTTGCCGACCACGGGGCTAGACCCCCAGGCGGTGCTTCACGTGCCTTTGGAAAGGGCGAGCCGAAAGCTGCGGAGAAATGCGGCTGTCACCTGCCGGGGAGGGCGGTGGGAGGCCATCGAAACGGCCGACTCCCTGGGAACAGCTCACAGCCCTTAAGGCGGGAGGCACCATCCTGACTGCATGGCCAGGGCACGCCCCGGCCTCTCACCTCCGCTTGCTCCCCAGGTCAGTGGGGCCGCGTAGGAGGAGGTGTGGGATTCCATGAGACAATTCCCCCAAACCACAGAGCCCGCTCCCCGCCCACGGGAAGTGCTCCCCTGGCCCCTGGGCAGGTAAAGGAGTTTCCCCACGGACGGACAGGCAGGACCTGAACCCAGGCCGCAGCTCCCACCCCCTCTGCTCCCCCGCCTCTGGGTCCGGCGACTCTCCCTCCGTTCCCGCCCCACCCACCCCACCCCACCCCATGCCTTCCTCCCCTTCCCCCGTCCTCTTGCCTCCGGTGCTGGCAGCCGTCATGGCCATGTGGCAATTCCTCCCTCCCTGCGCCCACCTCCACCGTGGCCTGCCCTCCGGGTCCTGGCCAGCTCACATGGCCTCCAGCAGCCGCCTGGACCCCTCGGCCCCAGCAGCACAGACACAGCCGCGGGGCGCGTGTGCAGGCAGCTTTATTTCTTTCCATGCCGAGACATACAGAGGTGACCTGGGTGTGTGGTGCGGGCGGTGGGAGAGTGCTCGCCGCTCCCTGTGGGGCTGGGAGAGACTGGTCAGCGGCAGGAGCCGGGACACTGCGTTCATACGGCCAGCAGCCGGCCCGCCGCGGAGCAGACACTGTCCTTCCAGCTCCGGCGAGGCCTGGGGGTGCCGGGCTGCCCGTGGGGTGCGAGCAGTGGAGCGTCCGCCCTCAGCCATCACCTTCTCCTGACTCCTGTCTCTCTCCTCCCTGAAGTGCTGAGCAGAGGACCCGTGGCGCCTGCTGGGAACAGGGGCCTGTGAACCCCAGTTCCCAGAGGCCTCAGTCTCCCCGGCCTGGCCTGACCTTGCAGGGACACAAATACTCTGGACCAGCCCACATCCTCCCCTCCCCTCCCCTCGCCCCACCCCCACCCCAGAACCAGGGCGTCTCTCTTTGGGCCTCAAAGTTCCCATAAAGCAAACACACCAGCTCTCCATTGGGGCGGGAGCAGCTGGAGCTGATTTCCTGGGGGGATGGGGCGGGGGGGCTCAGCAAAGCCTCCCCCGAGGGATCCCGGGGCCTGCACCCTCCCCTCCTGGCAGTCACTTGGGTTGGCCCAGGCCCAGGCCCCGGAACTGCCCCGGCAGACAGTCCACGCTAACAGAGCCCTCCCAGGGCCACGCGGAGGGTGGGGGCTGGCAGGGGTCCCAAGAGGAGCCTAAGCATCGTGAACAGGCTCAGGGGAACATTCTTGGCCAACAGGGGAGGGGGCCAGTCTGGCTGCGGCAAGAAACCTGCCCTCCACTGAGCGCCGTAACCCCCAGGCGGGAAGGCCTGGTCCACCCCTCTCCCAGAGTCTGGGAGCCAAAGCCCGTGCGGAAGGGGGCCACGGAATTTGGGGGAGAATCTGGGGCCTAAAGCCAGGCAGGCGGCCCAGGGGCCCTGGTGTCCAGCCCGCCTCTCCCACCGACTGGCCCTTCAGCCCAGCTATTCCTCTGTCTTGGGATTCTCTAGACCCGTGGTCAGCAAACTGCGGCTCTGTTGACTAATGAGTTTGCCGACCACTGGCCTAGACTCTGGATTCCAATAATTACAGGCTGTTGCTGTTCCTTGTGATGAAGCCCCTATCCCAGTGGTCGGCAAACTCATTAGTCAACAGAGTGGTAAACCGCGGCTCCGAGCCGCAGTTTGCCGACCACGGCCCTAGACCAAGAAACACTAAACCTTCATAAAAACTCTCTGGCCCACTTCCCTGCGCCCTTGGGAAGTGCCCCCCAGGTCCCAAAGCCGCCTCCAGGGGCAGAGGCGGAGGCACAGGGCGCCCATGCCCCATCTGAGCTGCTCTGTACGGGGCCCCAGGTTTGTACCCCAGATCACTGGGGGCCGTGGCAGGAGGAAGCTCAGGCCCGGGGGCCTCCCCAGCTGGCACTTGGGCCCTGGGAGTTCTCGGTTGGTGCCCCGGGCAGAGCACAGGGAGGGCGGGAGGTGGACTGGGACATCCTGGGAGACTCCTGGGACCATAGTTCTAGGCAGAAGAAGTTCGGGAAGAGGTCTGTGTCACGCTGCCCCTGTTCCCGTCTTCACCACATTCCGTTCGGCGCCTCCACCCTGCAATGGGCTGTGTGTGTGTGGTGTGTGTGTGTGTGTGTGTGTGTGTGTGTGCAGGTGAAGGCTGTCTGTCGCCTCCATCCAGGGCGGCTGAGGTCCGTGTGGCTGCAGGGCGTGTGCTGAGCATCACTTGGCCTCTGAGGCCAGGGCACGGCCAGGATCGCAGCAGGCATGTGGCACACGCATGCAAACAGTCCTCTCCATCCCTCCTCAAGAAAAATGCAAAGATCCAGAAAGATCCAGAAAGTCCCGCGACTCTGCGCCTGGCCCTGCGGGCGTTGCTGCTCTCTCCCCCCACGGCTCCTCCTTCGGTGCAGCTGGTTTCTGCTCCTGCTGGCAGGATGCGCTGCTCGGCAGGTGCCAGGAAAGTGTGGGGATGAGGAAGAAGCCAGAACACGGGGGCACATGCCAGCCAGGCTGTGTCCACGAGGTTAAACCACACTATCCACTGGCTCAAGTCCATTTCGTTTCGTTCCTTCTCCCTCTGGCTTTTCCCAGAGGAGTGGCAGAGGGTCCCTCTGAGTTCGTGCTTCTGGAGCCTGGGGACAGGTGGGCCCCTGGCAGCCCCGTCCTGTCCTCCATGGGGCGAGGGGGTGGGGTGGGAATGCCAGCTGGCCAGGGCTGCCTCTGCCGGCCGAGCCTGGACCGTCTATGTCTTCTGGACTGCAGAGAAAAGGACAGTTACGGCAGGACAGAGCTCAGAGCGTGGGGCCCGGGGCCCCTGTTCCGAGGACTTGGTGTTTGTTTCCTCGTGGGCAAGGGCAACAAGGGGCCCCCTGGTTTGGGGCTGTTGGTTGGAGCTGACCTGCCAGTGAGAGGACCGAGGCCTGTGGGCCCCAACCACAGAGCATCTTTGCTGGGATTTCCTGGTGGAAATCCCTCTGCCGTTTTGAGTTCAGTGGTTGGCATGTGCCATCGAAAGAGTCATGGCTGCCCGGCCAGAGTTGCTCAGCAGTTGAGCGTTGACCCAGAAACTAAGAGGTTGCCGGTTCGATTCCCGGTCAGGGCACATGCCCAATGGAGGGCTCAATTCCCAATGGGGGTTATGCAGGAGGCATCTGATCAGTGGTGTTCCTCTCTCATCGATGAGTCTAACTCCCATCCCTCTCCTTTCCTCTCTCTAAAATCAACAAAATGTATTTTATTATTATTTTTAAAAAATATATATTTTATTGATTTTTTACAGAGAGGAAGAGAGAGGGATAGAGAGCTAGAAACATCGACGAGAGAGAAACATCGACGAGAGAGAAACATCGACCAGCTGCCTCCTGCACACCCCCTACCGGGGATGTGCCCGCAACCAACGTACATGCCCTTGACCGGAATCGAACCTGGGACCTTTCAGTCCGCAGACCGACGCTCTATCCATTGAGCCAAACCGGTTTCGGCAATAAAATGTATTTTAGAAGGAAGAGTCGTGGCCAGCAGGACCAGCAGCAGCAGGACAGAGGCATTGTGGGCAATGCTGAGGCGAATGCCTTGGCGGGAGGGCTCCTGCCTCTCCCGTGCCTGCGTGTCCGTCAGGCCCGGGGAGGTCACGGAAGACGCTTCAATCTAGGCAGAGAGGAGCCTGTGGGGTTCGAACCCGGCAGGTGGTTACAAACCTGACCTCTCCCCTCTCCTCAGGGGCCACAATTGCCCATGACCCCACAGCTGAATCCCAGGCTTTCACCCCACAGTCTAGACCAGTGCCTCCCAAACCTGAATGATTGGCTGGGAATCTTAGTAAAGATGCAGATTCTGACTCAGGAGGTCTGGGTGGGGCCTGAGAGTCTGCATTTCTGACACGTTCCCGGGGTCAGCAGCCACGGCCGCTGCTCCGTGGGGCCCGTCTAGGGGAGCAAGGTCTTTAGGGGAAACCTGGGCTGGTCACCGCAAAGGGCCGAGATCCCTGGCGGCTTTGTGTGTGTGTGTGTGTGTGTGTGTGTGTGTGTGTGTCTGTCTGTCTGTCTTCTTTCTGTCTGGCTTCTTCCTTCTGTCTGGGGAGCTGCATGGGCCTTGTGAGCCTTGGAAATGGCTCCCCTCCTTGGAGAACTTCCTGGGAGCTCACAGATGTGTTCCTCTCTGACTTCCACCGTGTGCGTTGTTTACTTCCGGCCTGACCTGGCTGTCTCAGCGCCATTTACGAAGACAGACACATCCGTCATCCCCGCGATGCCCACAGAAGCCTCCGTGCTGGAGGCTTCTGCCCACGGCTCCCGACAGGAAAGGCCCTAGGGTTCAACTAGCCACCCCCGCCTCCGGCTCCTAGGCCTGTGCTCTTTCTTTTCTTAAAAATATGTTTTTATTGATGTTTAGAGAGAGAGGAAGGGAGAGAGAGAGGAACGCCCAGGAGAGAGAAACATCGCTGATGGGCTGCAGGCCGGGCATGGAGCCTGCAGCCTGGGTACGTGCCCTGACGGGTGACCTCTTGGTTCCTGGGTCACGCTCTTGGCCCTCCCTTTCCGTTTAACCCACTTTCCAGGAACAAGACGGGGCACGCGGCCAGGCTGCTCCGCGGGCTGCTGCCTGGAACGGAGCTGCTCTTTGGGAGCGAGAGGCTGGGCTGCGGTCCCACAGGCTCTGACCTCCCTCCCCTCCACCCCCCCACCCCCTGTCCCTGCCCCAGAGGCCAGGCCGCAGCCGTGGCTGCCACGCGGCTGGGACTCACCTGCAAAGTTAATGCTCACGGTCACGATGATGATGATGATCCCCATGATGATGAAGGTGATGCTGAGCAGCCGGGCCAGGCGGCCCAGCCTCCGGGCCCCGTCTATGTCCCCCTGCTGCACGCTACTTCGAGACTGCGGGCAGAGGGAGGGTGGCAGGGGCCTCAGGGAAGCTGTCCTCACAGTCCTGGGGTGGCGGGGTGAGGAGGAGGGGGGCTGGCCTAGGCCTCTGGAACACACCTGGTCCCACTGCAGCCCACACTCCAGCTGCCCCCCAGGGGAGAGGAAGTGGGCTTCTCCCTGAGAAGTGGCCTGGACTCAAGGGGCCGGGACCCTCACCAAGCCTGGCCCTCGCCGGCTGAGGACAGCTGGATGCAGAGCCAAGCAATGCAGAGCCGCGGAGCCACAGGGTGGTGGCGTGAAGACCCAGGGCCTGAGAGGTCCAGGCTACACGGAGCTGTGGGACCAGGTGCACCAGCCGCCTCCCCCCCCCCCAGACCCCAGGCCTAGGCCCACCACGGCGGCTGCACCGAGAGGCGAAGGCAGTGCCTGTGGCTTTCTCCATGGCCTGTGGCCTGTCTCCGTTCCTCTGTGAGCTCCCTCTTGCCACGAAAGAAAAAAAAAAAATCCCCGGCTCTCCCTTCCCAGCCAGGAACCACATCCTGGTTCCGCCAAGCCCACGTCCCGGCTCACACAGAAAGGCAGGGTCTTGGGTTTGAAGCAGGAGGGCTGGGCCGGGGAGCCGCCCTCCTCTGTGAGCTGGGTGTCGCCCGGCCCCATTGAACGTGGTGAGGTCGGGCGGGTGAGGGCGGGAACAGAGGGCGTGCAGGGTGGCCCAGCAGGGGGTTGTCCCAGGCTTCGCCACCATCCTGTGCCCCTGCCGGGAGCACTGATCAACTTGCTGGCAAGGGCTGGCCCGTGACCTCCAGCTCTAGAACTCCCGGGCGTTTGACTTCTGAGGGTGTGGCTGCCTCAGGCCACTTAGTTGGTTATCTGTCTTCTGATTCTCTGAGACCCCTGGGTTCAGAATGGACATGCGGTCAAGTACCTTGATGATGACGATTTATCCAGCCCTTATTTTGTACCAGGCGGCTGGCTAAGGACTGGATCTACATTATCTCATTCAGCCTCAGAATCACCCTAAGTGGTTGGCGGTTGGCAGTGTTGCCCGCCTTCTTTCTTTCTTTTTTTCTTTTCTTTTTTAACTCTTTATTATGAACCTGTCTAAAACAATAGGCGCAGGAGAGCAAGGAGTGATTCCGTTTCAGTCAGTATCGATGTTTCGGACTCTTGAAGAAACTGAAGTTCAGAGATGCAACCCTCGCCCTCTCTGTTCTCTTCGTGTGGGTGACCCCCTGCCCAGGGTCCTGTCCTCTTCCCTCTCAGAATTCTAACCAAGCCCGCCCCCACCCCAGCCCAGGCTTCCCTGCATCAAGCGCCTCCGAGGCCAGCCCCACGCTCCGGTCACAGCCTCGCTCAAACTCGCTTTGCTCACAGCCATAGCTTCCGGCTTCCGGGACCTGCTCCTGGCCTTCACCCCTCCGTCCACCTGCCCATGCCCCAGTTACTGGCAAACCACCGGACTCATCCTGCTCTCCATCCCCCCGCCCCGTCTCATCAGTGTCAGTGCATGTCCCCCTCCAGGTCCTTCGCAGCTGCCTGAGCTCCAGGCACCACTTCTGTTCCCGCCACGAATGCAGCCTCCTGCAGGCACCCCCCCTTCTTCTCCTTCCTGTTCCCCAAACCACATTCCACTGCACAGACCACGCCAGGCCCTGTGCGGGCCCTGGGTGCAGCAGGGTGCTAGAGCACCCCCCCCCCCCCCCCCCCGTTCCTAGTTCACGGCCCCATTGGGATCCCACAAAGAGAGGTGAAGTTGGAACGGTGGGTAGTGTGACAACAGAGAGGGGCCTGGTCCTGTGAGGCCTTCTAAAAGGGCAGAGCCAGCCGGGACCGGTTTGGCTCAGTGGATGGAGCATTGGCCCGTGGACTGAAAGATTCCTGGTTCGATTCTGGTCAAGGGCATGTACCTTGGTTGCGGGCACATCCCCAGCGGGGTGTGTGTGTGTGTGTGTGTGTGTGCAAGAGGCAGCTGGTCGGTGTTTCTCTCTCATCGACGTTTCTAACTCTCTGTCCCTCTCAATTCCTCTCTGTGTAAAATCAATAAAATATATTTTTAAAATAAATAAATAGACAAATAAATGAATAAATAAAAGGGGAGCGCCAGAGAAGGATGTTTGGATGGAGATGTGAAGGATGAGTAAGAACTAACTAGACCTTTGGTAAGAGGAAGAAGAGGATTCCAGGCAGAGAGATCAGCAGGCACAAAGACCCTGAGGGAGGGAGCCGTGCGTGGCAAACGTGCAGATGTTCCTTGCGTCACTGTCTGAAGGAAGCAGGAGGGATCGGTGGAAACCACCCGTGTGGATGGAACGGAGAGAGTGAGCAAGAGGCGGTGGGTGGGGCCGGGCCCGGCAGGGCTCTGCCCACACAGGAAGGGGGCTGGCTCTTACCCAGAAGCAGTGGGAGCCAGGGGAGATGGGAGCCAGGCGAAGGCAGAGGAATGTTTCCAAAGGCCCCTCTGGCCGTGTGCGGTCAGAGAAGAGGCCGAGCTTCAGGAGCTGGTGCAGAAGTTCAGAGGATGATGGTGGCTGCATTCCTCCCTCCCTCCAAGTCTCTCCCGTGGCCCCACTGTCCACAGACCAAACACCACACCCAGGTCAGCGTTGCCTTTTCTGACTTTACCCTCTCCCGTCGCCTCCACACCCTCTGGGCCTCTCCAACCTGGGCCACTCGGGGCATGCCCACCAGCACCCACATGCCTGTGCTGCTTCTCCTGCCTGCGCTCCTGCCCCCCACACCTCCTCCCCAGCCTGCAAGCGCTGGCTCCAATGGCGCCCCCTCTGAGAAGCAACCAGGGTTCCTCCGCCCTCACCGGAATCATCGTGATCCCTTACATGATTGGAAAACGTACCCATCTCTGGAAGTATGTTAAATGCTTGCCATCCGTTAGGGCCATGGTCGGCAAATTGTGGCTCGCAAGCCACCTGTGGCTCTTTGGCCCCTTGAGTCACAAAATACCACGGCCTGAGCCAGTCTATTTTGAAGAAGTGGCTTTAGAAGAAGTTTAAGTTTTGCCAAAACTGGTTTGGCTCAGTGGATAGAGTGTCGGCCTATGGACTGAAAGGTTTCGGGTTTGATTCTGGTCAAGGGCATGCACCCTGGTTGCAGGCATGTCCCCAGTAGGGGGTGTGCAAGAGGCAGCTGATCCATGATTCTCTCTCATCAATGTTTCTAGCTCTCTATCCCTCTCTCTTCCTCTCTGTAAAAAAAAATCAATAATATATATATATATATATATATATATTTTTTTTTTTTTAAAGAAGTTTAAGTTTTAAAAATGTGGCTCTCAAAAGAAATGTCAATGGTTGTACTGTTGATATTTGGCTCTGCTGACTCATGCGTTTGCCAACCCCTGCATTAGAGCAAGGGTGGGAAGGTCCAGCCCCTGGGCCTTTGAAGGCCCATGAAACCATTGGTCTGGCCCTGCCATGGCATTAGGGGTGAGTTAATTTAAATGTCTGACCAAATATAGCCGCTAATTTTTAAGTTGATAATTTGTATGACCCGTGAATGATGTTATAAATATCCAGTGGCCTTGGGCAGAAAGAAGTTCCCCACCCCTGCCATATGAGTTAGGGACTGTTACTAGGCCATTTACAGTGAGGAGCTGGAGCGTGCGGGCATTCTGAGAGAAGCAACCGGAGAAATGGAGTGAGGTCAGAGCAAGAAGGGCCCTGAGCCTCTCTGGTTTGGCTCAGGGGACAGAGCATTGGTGCTGGGACAGAAGGGTCCCAGGTTCAGTTCCAGGCAAGGGCACATACCTAAGTTGCAGGCTTGATCCCTGGCCCTGGTCAGGACAGGAATGGAAGGCAACCAATTGATGGGTCTCTCTCACATCGATGTTTCTCTCTCTCTTTTCTCTTCCTTCCTTCTACTCTCTCTAAAAATCAATGGGGAAATATCCTCAGGTTAGGATTAACAAAAAACAAAACAAAACAAAACAAACAAACAGAAGGGCCCTGGCTTTTACAAAACAGAATCTAGATTTTGTCCTATATGCATTGAAGGGTGTACAACTGGGTGATATATAGAGGATTTCTTCAAGACAGGAGAGAAAAAAGATCCAGTGAAGAGGGTGAGGGTGAAAAGACCAAGCAGTGATTGGCACCCCAATGTCCCCGGGTGGCAGGTCTGGACCTGAGCACAAGGGTGAACTATGGAGAGCAAGCCTGTCCTTGGAGACTGGATGAATGTGGATGCGGGGACCTCATGCCTGGACAGGTCTGCAGGTGGATCTGCGCAGGAAGTTGTGAGAGTTTGTGCCTCTGGGCCTCAGGGGTATCAGTGACCATGGACCAAAGTCATCCAGCAAGAGATGGAAGAGAAGATGGGTCTGGCATGAGGAGGGGCATGGAGTGGGGCTTAGGCAGCAGCCCTCCTGGACATGGCAGGGCCCCACCAGGATTCGGTGTAGCCTCCAGCCCCCTAGAAGGGTCGTCTGGCCAAGGGTACAGGCTCTGGAGCCAGACCCGGATGCCTTCCCAGCTCCATCCTTAACTGTGTGACCCCGGACAAGCGGCTTACCTTTCCTATGCTTTATTTCCTCAACAGGCAAAATTGGTACCCACCTCATCTGGTTGTGGCGGGGATTAAATGAGATACTATAAGTGCCTGGCAATAGTAAGTGCTCAATACGTATCATAACGAGCCCAGCCAAGGTGGCTCAGTGGTTGAGCGTCGACCTATGAACCAGGAGATCAATGATTCTCTCTCATCATTGATGTTTCTATCTCTCTCTCCCTCTCCCTTCCTCTCTGAAATCAATAAAAAAAAAGATACTAAAAATAATAAATATAGCAATGACATATGTTTGTTGTTATCCCTTCCTTGAGTCTGAGAAGGGAGTAGGATCATAACGCATGAACCTTAGCAGAGGAGGACAGGCCTGTTCTAGGAGGGAAGGCTACCTGGGGAGTCTCGGTGAAAAGTACCCAGCATTCCTTTCGCGTTCAGAAATGTCCCAGTTAGGGTGCGAACCACACGATCGCTCTGTGTCCAGGAACCTACCGCTCCTCTGTTTCCTCTTTCTTCCCTCCGCCTGCTTTCTCCTGCCCGCCCTCAGCTTGATTGTGATGGCAGTGGAGTGGGGGGATACGGGAGGCTCCTCCTGGTACCCGTCTCCCCCAGGGGAACACGGTACTCTTTCCATCCCCATCTCTGGTGCCCGGCCTCAGCAAGGGTCCTCGCTCTGGCAGGTTCACCGGGAACAGCAAAGCCTCATTGCACAGCTGTCTTCTGTAGCTCTAATTTCCGGGAGAGGATCCTAGCATCTCCCTCCTGGACTTGCCCTCTGTCTCTCCCCACCTCAAATACCATCAGGTAAGAATTCCTGACCTCGTGTCCCTCGTGTCTGTCCCTCCCTCTCTAGTCCCCACGCCACCGCCCTAGCCCACTCCCGGGCTATACGGCATCTCTTCTCTCTGCTCCACCTTTGCCCTCATCCAATGTCTTCGTGACAGCCACGGGGACGTCTTTGACATACAGGCCTGGTCACATGACTCCTCATTAAAGAGATACAGTCCTATGCTCCCTGACCCTTTACACGTACTGTCTCTGCTGGAACGCCTTTTCTCGTCACCATTCTGCCATCTGGACAAGAGGCATCTCCCGTTAAGCTGCCCTTGACTCCCACAAACAACGAGTCAGCCCCTCCTAGGTGCTCCCATCCCATCTTGGACCTTTCTCTTCCTCTCTGTTAGCACCTGGAGGCTCTGTCAGTCTCTCTCTTTAAGCCTAAAGGGCAGGGACCATGCCTCCTCCATTTTGGTATCATTGAGAAGTCAAGAATAAAAGAAGAAGAAAAAAAAACCGAGGAGGGCCTGTTTTCTAACTACTGAACCTACGAGTGGCATGCTCAGGGTTAAGAGCCGGTTCTTGAAGGAAATGAGCACCAGCCCACGCCCCCTCCAGCTCTCGGCGTGGCCAGCCCGGGTCACTAAACTCAGTTCCACCAAGGGGGGAAGGGAGGCCAACATACAAGAAGGCTCCCGGGACTCCCAGGAAGTCTGGCTTTAGGGATTCCAGGGCTTCCTTGAGTCAGGACAAAGGGACTCATGCCCAGCGGTAAGCCTGGCAGGCCGTGGAAGGGGAGCAGCCAGCATTTGAGATGTGTCCTGCCCCTGACTTTGCAGAGAAGCAGCTGTTGAGTGCAGCAATGATTCAGGACCATGGAGAGAGGAGCACGCTGGGCTGGCTGGGACTGAGACTAGGACAGGGGGAGGCACCAGGGAGAATTTCCCCAGTCCCACTAAGCCCACGCTCTCTTTTTAATCCACAGAACCATCAGTCCTTGCTTCCCAGTCCTGCATGCTCCTCAGAGCCGGAGAGTCCCCACTGAGACACTGGGAATGGCCAGAGGGAATGGGGCAGACCTGACTGCGGTGGCTTTGATGTGTGAGACACTCTATCGGCGCCCTCCAGGGTAAGTCTCACAACTGTCCTGTACGTCTTCGTGTCCTCACCTGTGCAACGGAGGGAAATAGCTGCCTCGAAGAGCGGGGCCCTGCTTTTAGACATAGAAGCTCCTCACCACTGGCTGGCACTCATTTCTGAAGCCGCCAGCCCCTCCCCGCCCCCATCAGTTACCAAGCGAATGACCCATTCCTTGGCTACAGGGATGGAAGGAGACCCTTCATTTATTTTCACCAGAAAACACCAGCTGCTCTCTCATCCCCACTTAGTGGCATCGTCTTCTTGTACAAAAAGTGGCTTAAGTCGAAGGCACACTAATCATTTCAGTAATGATCATAATGACTGTGAGTTAATAGATCATCCATGATTGCAACGGCTGTGGGCATGGTGAGGGAGAAAATGAATTCAAGTTAATAGATCAGGGAAGGAAGACTGAAAAAAAGTCTGAGAGTGGGTGGGGGCTGGGGAGGATGCTGGGGAGAGCTGCTTCTGCCCCCAGCCCCCCGCCCCCCTCCGGGAGACTCAGGCCAAACCCCAGCAGCTCTGAGGCTGACAAGATGCGCCAGGGCTGACCTCTATTGGTCCTTCCACGGAGGCCAAGCATCTCCCCGCCGGATAAAGCAGAGGGGTGCTCTGCTCTGCCCCCCACACAGCCCTCGCCCTCAGCAGTGCAGCTGTTTCTGCCAGGCCCTGGCTGCAGGCTGACCCTCCCGTGGCTGCAGAGCGGCGAAGGGGGGGAGGGGTAGATGGTGATGGACGGAGACTTGACTTGGGTGGGGAGCGTACAGGATCATGGACAGATGGTGTGTTGTGCAGCTGTGCACCTGAGACCAATATCATTTCCTTAGCCAGGGTCACCCCAATAGACTCATTTTTAAAAAAGAGAGGAGAGGAACGGAGGGGGTTCCAGGGGCAGAGTCAGAGCAACTGCAATGGCGGGTGGGAAGGAACTGGAAAAGCCGAGGGGCCTGAGGCAGCAGGCCAATCACCACTCAGACCCCTGGTCCCCAGCAGAGCCCTCGGGCCATTGACCTGTCTGTGCCTGGTCACCTCCCTCCCCTCTGCCGTCAGGCCCTTATTTCCCAGCAAACAAGCTCGCCCTCCGTGCCCCTGGTGGCATGGACCTCAGACAGCATGAACGGCTCCCTTTTCTTCAAATATTTCCATCTGCTTCCTCCCCTCCCAGCTCCCAGGGAGGAGGTCTTTGTTTTGACCCCATCTCTCCACTCCTCAGGGACTTCGCCTCATCCATTCCCTCTTATTTAAAAAAAAATTTGTATTGATTTCAGAGAGGAAGAGAGAGAGAGAGAGAAACATCAATGATGAGAGAGAATCATCTATCGGCTGCCTCCTGCACACCCCCTGCTGGGGACTGAGCGGGCAACCCGGTAATGGAACCACGACCTCCTGGTTCTATAGGTCGACGCTCAACCAGGGACCCACATAGCCGGGCCACCTCTCTCATTTTGCTTGACCATCACCAGGGTCACCGGG
Organism: Pipistrellus kuhlii; assembly: GCF_014108245.1. NCBI lineage: Eukaryota > Metazoa > Chordata > Mammalia > Chiroptera > Vespertilionidae > Pipistrellus > Pipistrellus kuhlii. Next base: position 2,481,085 of record NW_023425539.1, on the reverse strand, counting down.
ATCTATAAGTGGCCAAGCCATGGACACCATCCTTAGTGGACCCGATCTGGCCACTGCATTGGACGACTCCCTCCTTCTTCAAACTCGCTCCTCCCTGGTGTCTCCCCTTCTTTTCCAGTTTTCCTCCCCCCTCCTGGAGGCTTCTTCCCGACCCCCTTTTCTGCCCACCCCTCTGCCCACCCCCTCTGCCCACCCCCTCTGCCCACCCTGAAGCGCTGTGTGCCAGAGGTTCTCTGCGAAGGTGCCGCTGTTTTTGAGTTGACTGTTGGGGCTCCAAAGCAAGCACTGCTCCTCCCTCCTCAGCGCCCTCCTTCCTCAGCCCACAGCTTAGCTTAGCACGGGCCTTCGCATCTGCTGCACCGGCTCAGGGGCCTCCTGCGGGGGGGCCCCTCCCTGTCCCCATCTGGCCTGCTCTCATTCATTTCCCACAGTGGTTTGGTTTTAAAATATGAACTGACCACATCCCGTTTGAAGCCTCTGCTTAACATCCTTATTTATTTTTTAATACTTTTTTTCTTTTAAATTCAGAGAGAAAGGGAGATAGAAACATCAGTGATGAGATAGAATCATCAGTTGGCTGCCTCTTGCACGCCCCCTACTGGGGATCGAGCCCACAGCCCGGCATGTGCCCTGACTGGAATGGAACCTGGGACCCTTCAGTCGGAAGGCCTGCGCTCTGTCCACTGAGCCAGACCAGCGGGGGCTGCTTTAAATCTTTAGAAGCTCCTCAGAGCCACCAGGATAGAAGTTAAATTCCTAGTCGGGTCAGTGTGGCTCAGTGGTTGAGTGTTGACCTATGAACCAGGAGGTCACGGTTCAATCCTGGTGAGGGCACATGCTCGGGTTTCGGGCTTGATCCCCAGTGAGGGGCCTGCGGGAGGCAGCCGATCAATGATTTTCTCTCTCATCATTGATGTTTTTTTCTCTCTCTCTCCCTCTCCCTTCCTCTCTGAAGTCAATAAAAATATATATTTATATATATATATATATATATATATATATATATATTTTAAAACTTTAAACTCCTAGAGCAGGTCCTTGCCCACCTCCCCTGACCGCCACATGCTCCCCTCCCTCTCACGCCACATAGACCAGGTCTTCAGCCGCTTCCCAAATGCCTACCACGGTGCCTGGGGCATAGAGACACATCCTCCACCACTTACTTCTCTCCAAACAGGCAACGCGCCGTTCGAGGGAACGAACGGGCGACGGAGCGAATGCTCTGTGTCACCCACCACTGATGGAGCTCCCACTGCCCCCGGCCCCGTGCCCTGGCCCAGGCCCTTCCTCTCTCACCTGCTCTCCCGAAAGGCCCCTCCTTTCACCCTACACAAGACTGACCCAGCAAGATGGAAAGCTGACCACGCCCCTCTCTGGCGCCAAACCCTCCAGTGGACATGTCACAGCTCAGGTGAGGTCTGAACACTCGGTGCCCCTGGAAGAAGCCGGTCCCAAAGGACCACGTGACGTGTGATTCCATGGACATAAAACGCCCAGAAGAGGCAGGTCCCTAGAGAAAGATGAGCGGTCGCTTAGGCTTGGGAGGGACTGAGAGTGAGGTGTGTGTGTAGGTGTGTGTATAGCGTTTCCCTGGAGGCCAGGCAATGTTCTAAAATGGAGTGTGGGCACAGCCGCCCCTCTCACTGTGCCTGTCCTAAACACCCCTGTCCTGCACTGTAGGTGGGTGAACTGTATGATAGGTTACATTTCTAACCCCTAAAAGCCCCGCAGCAAACCTGTGATGGATTCCGCGCCTCACTAGGGAGACTGCTCATCCTGTGTGATAGCGTTTAACCGCGCGCCGGGTACGGCCTGTCTCCTTTCGCCCTCACCCAGCGCTATCCGGTAGGTGTGGTGGCGTCCACCCATCTCGCAGACGGGTGCACTGAGGAGAAGAGAGGTCTGAGTGACTTGCAAAGGCCACGCGATACCTTGTGGTTCCGCGCCGTGCCGCGAGGGTCTGTTTACAAGTTTCTCCCCACTGGGCTGGGGGCCCCTGGGAGCCGGGGCTGATGTCTGGCTTAGCGCCTGGTTCCCTGCCCCTGGCCCCGTGCCCACCAGGCCGACTCAAGGGCCCGGGAAGGACATGGAAACACGCTGAGCGTGGGCTCACTGCCTCCCAGGCTCGGACCCGGGTTTCCTTGGACAAAGGCGGCTCACCCCAGCCTGCCTCCCGCTACCCCCACCGGGAGACGGAGCCTAGCAACTGTTTCCTCCCGGGCCCCGGGGTGGTTTTCCTCCCCCAACCCGCCTCCCCTCCTGGGGCTTCTCCCTGTCGCCAAGAGGCTGGCCCTGCCCTGCCCCGGGGGCCCCGGGTGCAGCAGGCACTCAGGGAGCCCCTCCAGGCCCCACCCTGGGTGCTGCCAGCCCTGGCCCTTGTGCCAAGTCCCTCTGCCTTAGGCAGCACGGGAGCCGATGGGGCTGGGAAGGCTTCCCGCGGAGACCGTGCGGGGTGAGGCAGACAGACGTGTGAGGAAGCAGAGGCTTCCTCAGAGGACAGCCTGTGGACAGTGAGAGTGACCACCGCTCCGAGGGGCTCGGTGACCGACGGCTCCTCGGTGGAGTCACTCCAGACGGAGGGACAGTCGCTCCCCACCCAGACTGCTGCCCCCTGCTCCCAGCTTCCTTCGGGACGCCACTATCTGTCTGTCTGTCTGTCTCCTGGCTAGACCTCAAACATCACGTCTGCGGACCGTGTCTGTGGACCCTCTGCAAGGAGCTCTGTCCACATGGCTCGGTCCAGGGGCGATCTCAGACCATGTGCTCCCGACCCTGCAGCACAGGAGTGGGTGAGGAGCAGAGACACGCCCGCAGTTCCTCCTTGGCAAGCCCAGCGCGCCCTCTGACATGGTTTCCTCCCGCGGCCCAGACCGCCCCCACCCTGAGGACAGAGGCTGAAATCTGTAACCTCCGAGGGCTGGGCCAGGACTGTCCCGAGAGGAGCAGCCGGGGGAGCCAGGCCCCCGGCCCCCCGGTGCCCGGCAGGGAAGCCCCTGGGGCTCTTGGGAGCCAGAGCTGGCACTGAGGACACCCAGGTGCCGGGGGGCGAGGTATGGGGGGCTGGCCCTCCTCCTGAGCACACTGGCCCCGGGACTCCACCCCAGCGGCCACCTCTGCTGATTGCACAGCCCTGCTCAGGAGTGGCTGCTGGGGACAGCCCTCCCCGCCACCCCCAAAGACAAGACCCCCACATGGCCGTCTCTGTGCTTTGGCATTTAGCTCCAGGGGGCTCCTCGGACCCCCTCCCCCACAGGGTTCTGTGCAAAGTGAAGAGCAGAGATCAGAGAACAGAAAGCAAACCCTCTCCTGGCCCACACCCTCCTCTAAGGGGGGGTAGTCGGCCAGCTGAGAAAGGGGGTCTCTCCCCCAGCCCCTGGGTCCCACCTCTCGCTTCCCTGCACCCATGCCAGGGAGCACACCTGCCACCACCCCCCCCCCCCCGTGCCCGCCGGGCCCTGGCGCAGAGGGCAGCACTCACCATGATGGAAAAGATGAGGGGGATGAGGTTGAGGGGCCAGACCGGGCAGAAGCAGGAGGCGATGGCAAGGATGAGGTAATCTTTGGGGGCCTCCCCGTCCTGGGCGTCGGAGGCGGTGGCCGTGGAGGACGCCCGCCGGGAGCTGGCCCGCGAGGGCGAGCGGGGCAGGGAGGCCTCCCGGCGCCCCTCGGAGGACACCACCTTGAAGGGCAGCCCGTGGCCGTTCTGCTCCAGGTCCAGCGCCCCCGAGAGGGACTTGGGCAGCTTCAGGGGCCTGTCCCCCTGGCCCTGCACCTTGGTGAGCAGCATCTCCATCTCAGGCAGGTCCAGGGGCGAGGCGGCGCCCGGCTGCCCCCGCGCAGGGGGAGACTGAGGCTGCACGGGCGTGGCCATGCTGGCTCGGACGTTGGGCCGCTTGGGTTCCACACCGTGAGAAAGGGGTTCCAGAGGGACCTCAGCGCCCCATGCCTCAGCCCAGCCGGGGGGCGGGGGCCGCAGGTCAGGGCCTAAGTGTCCCCGGGAGAAGGGTGGGAGGGTGGGCTGTCCAGGCCCACGGAGTCGGGCGTCTGGGGCCGGCCCGCTGCCCGCCGAGCCGCTGGGAGCCGGAGCGAGACTTCCCTTCCGTTCAAGTTGGAGGCCAACTTTGCTGATGCTGCTGGCAGCGCGGATGGGCGGGGGTGCGGCAGCGAGCAGCGAGCGGAGCAGAGAGAGGAGGCTCCTCTCCAGAGTGAGGCTCTGGCGAAGTCAGGGCGGCTGAGTGTGTGTGTGTGTGCGTGTGCGTGTGTGTGTGTGTGTGTGTGTGTGTGTGTGTCCCAGCGGCCTCCCTCTCCCTGCCCGCCTCAGAGAAGCTTTTCCCTTTCAGTTCTCCTCTCCCCCGGGAACCGCCCAGCCCGGCCCAGCCCCACTCTGCCAGCCCGGCCCGCAGGGAGGGACTCGGCCGACCTCCTCTGCCCGGCGCAGCCACGGGCCTGCTCCTCTGGGCGGGGGGCTCTGGGTGGGGGAAGAGAGAGAGTGGGTACACGGGGTGGGGTCTCTCCAGCTGTCCTGGGGACTGAGCCCCCCGCTTTTCCTCCCCTGGGACAGGGGGCTGCTTCCTCTTAGCTGTCCGGAAACACGGGGCTCTGAACCTATTGCATCCCACCCCGGCCATGACCGCGACCTCCACCTCCAGAGGCTTCGAGGCCAGAGCCTGGCTCCTGGCTCCTGGCTCCTGGCTCCTGGCTCCAGGAGGGAAGGGGAGAGGGAGCCCAGTGTGGGCCCTGCAGGATCCTGCCTGGACCAACGGGGCCCACTGGATGGGTTTCTGAGCAGCTCACCGAGGTGTGGGAGAGCGGGTGTTGGGAGGAGTGTTAGCCCCATCCCATGCCCATCAGGCCCCCGGGACTCCTGGGGCCCATGCCAACTCCAGGGGCCCCGCTTCTGGCTGCCTGTCCACTCGGATTTGTACTGTCTCTGTTCTCTCTTCTGTCTTCTGTGTTTCTGCTTCCTTCTCTCTTCTCCACATCTCTGTCCCCACATCTGTATGTCCCCACATCTCTGTCTCCAGTCTCTCTCCTTACCTTTGTAAGGAGGACCTGGAAACACCAGGGTGTGTGTGTGTGTGTGTGTGTGTGTGTCTGTGTGAGTGTGTGTGTGTGTGTGTGTGAGAGTGTGTGAGTGTGTGTATGTGTGTGTGAGTGAGTGTGTGTGTGTGTCTGTGTGAGTGTGTGTGAGTGTGTGTGTGTGTGTGAGTGTGTGTGTGTGTGAGAGTGTGTGAGTGTGTGAGTGTCTCTGTGTGTGTGTGTGTCTGTGTGAGTGTGTGTGAGTGTATGTGTGTGAGAGTGTGTGAGTGTGTGTGTGTGTGTGTGTGAGAGTGTCTCTGTGTGTGTGTGTGTCTGTGTGAGTGTGTGTGTGTGTGTGTGTGAGAGTGTGTGAGTGTGTGTGTGTGTGTGTGAGAGTGTCTCTGTGTGTGTGTGTGTCTGTGTGAGTGTGTGTGAGCGTGTGTGTGTGTGTGTGAGTGTGAGTGTGTGTATGTGTGTGTGAGTGTGTGTGTGTGTGTGTGTGTGAGTGTGTGAGTGTCTGTGTGTGTGTGTGTGTGTGTGTGTGTGTGTGGTGTGCAGGAGGCTGTAGCAGTTTCAAACCCTGGGGTCATGCATGATGGTGGGGGAGGTCAGAGATGGAAGGCAGCTCAGAGGTGAGGTGTTTGAACCCTTCGCTCTCACAGACTAGAAACCAAGGCCTGGGAATGGAGAGTGGTGCTCATCTCAGTCTGCATCCCCACCAGATACCAGTCTCCGGTCAGGTCCGGTCCGAGGGCCAGTGTGAAGCCAGACGAACCATTTCAGCAGAAAGAAATGGCTTTGGGGGGGTGCTTAGCTGGCTTCAGAAGTGCCGCTTCCAGCAGGAACGACACAGGCAGAGGAGGGAGTGTGATGGGCAGGGATCGTAAAGAACTGGGCACAGGGGGAGGGGGAGAGGATTGAGCAACAATAAAAAAAATTGTTTAAAAAAATTGTTTTTGCCTTTGAGGCAGATACTCAGGATGGATGAATATGACTACATTAAGTTAGGAATGGTTGCTCAATCCTGGAGATCCACTGTTAATTGCAAAATGAAGACCTCCAGGGCGGATGAATACTCAGGATGGATGAATATGCAGACCTCCGGGGCCGTGAGAGAGGCCCCCTGCCCTGCCTGGGCACAGGGCTGGGGCGTGGCTTCTCCCTCTCCTGGGCCCTCCCGAGGGCTCTCACCAACCCAAGTTCGCACAGGAAGATGGGGCGAGCTGAGCCCCCGGCCCAGGAACTCCCACAAATGTGCCGACACCTTCTTAACTATGAGGCTTCCTGCAGAGGGTGGCAAGTTGGGTCCCTGAGACCCCGAGGCCCTCTGTCAGCATCCAGTTTGGGCCGAATTCCATGTGACAACCTGGGAGCTGGGCCTTGGGTGGCAGAACTCGGGTCCTCCAGCCCAGTTCCGGGTCCCCTAGCCACAGGACTACTGAGCGCTGGGCCCAGCTGGCCTGTGCTGTGCACATAAAACACGCATTTCCGACACTTAGTACAAAAAAGGGGAAAAAAAGAAAAAGGAGAGAGAATGCAAGATATTCCCACTCATATTTTGTATATTGATTATATAGCAAAATAATATTTTGGATGCACTGAGCCCAAGAAAACTAGTAAAATTAATGCCACCTGCGTCTTTTTACTTTTTTAATGTGCCTACTCGACAATGAGAAACCTGGCTGGCATTATATTTCTGTTGGGCAATGCTGGCCTCGAGATAGAATGAATCTGACATAAAGGGGTTTTTTGACTTAATGAAAACTCAGAGAGAAAAGGCAAACCAGGAACTCCCAGGGTGGGCCATGGCTGTGATATTGCAGGGTGGGTCAGCCTTCAGGATTTGGGAACTCGGGTTTGCTCAGCCTCCAGGAGATGCTGGGCTCATGGTGCCATCTAGTGGCCTCGTGGTGCTGAGGCGGATGATGAGAGATGGAGTGGAGACCAAGGAGAGGGGGAGAGGCAGGGAGAGGCAGGGAGAGGCAGAGAGAGGGGGAGAGGCAGGGACAGGAGGCAGGGAGAGGCAGAGAGAGGGGGAGAGGCAGGGACAGGAGGCAGGGAGAGGCATGGAGAGACAGTGAGGGGCAGGAAGAGGCAGGGAGAGGGAGTATCCAGTTTCCACTCTAGAGCTGCTCTCCAGCTCCCACTCCCTCACCCCCCAAATGAAGTCTTAGGTGGAGGTCCACGGGCATATCCAACATTCAAAGTGAGCTGGGCCTGCACGATATTGACTCAGCACGTGCTTTGTTTTGTTTTTAAAATCGAGTTCTCACCAAAACTGGCATTTTAGGAGGATCTCAGAGCCCTGGGCCGTTCTCTGCAGAGCCACAGGGCAGCTGTGTCTTCAGAAGGGAGAGCGTTGAGCTCCTCCAACGCCACCTTCGCCTCAGGGGTCTGCCGAGCTGTGAGCTCTGCCCAGCTAGGCAGATGGGTGGCCCTCCTGGTCTGCAGAGGCCTCTCCCTGGCGTGGGCACAGGGAACTGAAGAAAATCCTTGCCTTCTCTGCCCCCTTCCCCACTGGGCTAGGAGGTCGTGGAGGGGCGGGCAGTGCCTGGCTTAGAGCGAAGGGTGGCCGGGTGAACTGGAGGGAGAAGAAAACTCTAACCAGGCACCCGAGGCATGTCCACACCCCACTCATTCCACCTCCGCCCGCCCCAGCCTCGCTCCCCTGAGCACCGAGGTGCTAAGCAGTGAGCAGTGGTCAACACTCAGCCACACTGGCCAGGCCCTTTGAAGTATTTTGACTTTGATTTTGCAAAATTGCTCTTGACCAAAAAGGAACAGATGCACATGACTAGAAATCTGTACATGTGCCCTTTTCTCCACATCCCTGATGACACTGGGTCTGATCATTTTTTGTTTTTTGTTTGTTTGTTTTATATATTTTATTGATTTTTTTACAGAGAGGAAGGGAGAGGGATAGAGAGTTAGAAACATCGATGAGAGAGAAACACCGATCAGCTGCCTCCTGCACACCCCCTACTGCGGATGTGCCCGCAACCAAGGTACATGCCCTTGACCGGAATCGAACCTGGGACCTTTCAGTCCACAGGCCAATGCTCTATCCACTGAGCCAAACCGGATAGGGCTGATCATTGTTATTTCTTCCTGCTGGTATGTCTTGTTCGTGGCTAGAGAGGTGAGGTGCTCTTCCCCGTGAGAGAGGCAGGGAGTGTGAGGGAGGGGTTGGGAGGCACAGACTTCAGGAGAAGCCAGGAGACTGAGGGCTGGCCCTTTGTGAGTGCGGCGTTGCTGGGAGTGCTGTCATTTATCGCCCTCCGCCCTTGCAAGGTCACCGCTCCCTCTCCGCGGAGCACATCTGAGTGGGCCGCTGGTGCTCACCGCATACGTGCATCATGTCTGTCTGTGTGCACGTTCATATCTGTGGGGCATGCCTGTAGCAGCTCTGTCTTACATATGTTTTCTCTCTCCAGGACTTGCCATTTTATGTTCCCTTCATACCTATCTTGTACTGTTTTCCTCTGTATTTGGACAAACCTATCTGGTCTCAGTTGATAACTTCCATTTCTTGAACACTCACAGATTTATCTTCTCTCCACAGCAAATCCGTCATCTTGAAGAATGGTATGGTCTTGGAAGCAGATAAAAAAACAACAACAATCAAGCAGCAGCGTGGTTCAGTGGTTGAACATCAACCTATGAACCAGGAAGGCACAGTGAGTCCCAGTCAGGGTTTTGGGCTCCAGACCCAGGGAGGGGTGTAAGGAGGCAGCCGAATCAATGATTCTGTCTCATCACTGATGTTCCTCTCTCTCTCTTCCTCTCTGGAATCAATAAAAATGTATTTTTTTAAAAAATCAAGCCAGGGATCCAAAAAGCCTAGGAGGCACACCATTAAGGGTGTTCTGGCCTGGGATCCCCTAAAAGCCTCTGGGAGAGAAGGGGGTGCCTGCTAGGTCAATACATATACATATGCACACACCAATGCACATCCACACATCTATATAAGCATGACCATAATCTGTGCATGTAAAGAAAAACAACCAGGATCCCAGGATGCTAGGCAAACGCATGTCAGCAGGCAAATATACAGGTGTGTGCATACAAACACATAGCCCCGATAAGACAATAGTAACCGCTATGCTGTGTAGACTCTAGTTTACAAACTTACCTTCCCATGCGTCCTCCCCTTATTCCAGCCTTTGTGAATAGAATATGTCTTAATGGCTTCCAGTCAGTGAGCACTGCCTGGGCCAGGCACTACGCTAAGTGCTTTAAGTAAGTGCATTAGCCCATTTAGTCTGCACAGCAGCCTATGATGTCAGTCTCATTATGTAAGTCCATTATACAGATGGGAACACCGAGGCTCACCATCCTGAGGCCACGTGCCAGGATGACTCAGCGGATAAGTGAGGAGGCTGAGAAATACCCTTGAAAACTGGATTTGAACCTCGTGCGTTCTCTTATTCAAGGATTTTTTTTTTTAATCTTGTGTTTACGTGGCCCCCCACCGTTTGAACCTGTGGTGTTCGAGGGTGTATTTTCAGTCTTCCGACAGGAATCCACAATACGCGGAGGACTGACTTAAATTACGGGCGGATATTTCGTTGTGGGTGTGGCCCGAGCCCCTAACCCTCCCCCAGGGTTGAGGGTCGATGGCACTTTCCCAGCCTCTGCGGACCTCACACTTCTGCCGGACACTCACTCCCCCACCCTCAGGGGCACCCTCACCCGCTGGTGCCGCACTGGGCTCTCTCGGTCCTGGAATTTAGGGAAGCGGAGGATAAAAGCCTCAGGCTGAAGCAAGGTGGAAGCGCTGTCCAGGCTGGTCTGTCGTAAGAGTGTAATGATATAGAATTAGTAACAATTTATGGGACACCTTCTAATTGCCAGAAATGGTGCGTTTTGAAGGAATGTTGGTCCCCACGACTACCCGGAGGCAGTTGCCTGGGACGGAGGTGAGCGAGGAGAGGCGGAGAGAGGTTAAGCGATGCCAGGGGTCACACAGGCAGTCCGTGGACACGCAGAGATGGGCGGCCAGGCTCCTGTCTCCTGTCTGTGCGCCCTCAGACTGCGGTGCTGCCTCTCGTGACAGGGCTGGCTCGGCGGGCAGGCCTGGGGCTGGAGTCCCACAGTTTGCTCCTGGCTGGACACCATCCATGACCCAGAGTCACAGCCCTCCTGTGATCTGTGCCCCAGCCCCCTGCCCTGTGAACTTGGGAGTCTGTGAACCAAGTGCACCAGCCAGCAAGCAAAGGCATCTTGAATGATGGCAGTGAGCCTCACCCCAGCTGTTCTGGGGAGCCCTCCCTCCTCCAGGGCTAAGAGCGTCTCTCGGGCTCCTGTGGGGCCCCCCCATTCTGAGTGGTGCCACTCTTCCCCCAGCTGGCAAGAGCCCAGCTCTCCGAGGAGACCAGAGAAGGCTCAGCCTGCCCCTGGCACATCCGGGTCCTCCCCCAGCAGCCAGGCCCGCCCCAGTGAGGCCAGACGCTAGCACAGGAGCGTCTGGGTCTTAGATGACACCGGCTCTCCAGACCTCTCTGGGGGCAGGGGGTTGGCTGTGCCCCTCACTTCCTCTGGACCCTTGGCCTGAGGCCCCACTTCCCTTAACCTCCTCCTTGTAATCCTTCCTGGGTTCTAAGGCCCCCTCTCAACACAGCAGCCCCGGCTGCGCCGGTTCCCTGGGAGCTCCAGCTCCTCACTGGGGGACAGGCAGGAGTCACTGACCCCGCTCCTGGGCCCTACCTTCAGCTTCCTTCTGGGGGGCTGGCCCACACTGTTCCACTGCTGTCCTCACTGTGGCCGGCTGCAGCTGGTAGAGGCACAGGGTCCAGAGGGGGGCTGATCACATCCTCCCCGTTCCAGGCCTGGCCTCCCTGTTCCCAAGGATGTCCTTTCCCACGGTGCCCCTCACCTGGGGTCTTGCAATGAATGACTCAATGCCTCCAAGTACCCACCTGGGCCTTCATGGGGGAGGGCCCCAACATTCCAGGGGCAGCCCCCAGGCCTCTCAGGTCCCTCAGGCCCTCTGCCACCCACCCAGGGCCACGCTGAGCCTCCGGCCCCATGGCGTGCTGGTAGCAGACAGAGATGCTAGCTTCCGTTTTATTTGGCTGCTGCTGGTCACCCCTCCCAGAGCACAGACTTGGGACATCCGCTCAGGCAGGGGCGGGGGGCCCCACACTGCGCTATCAGACCACACCAGTGCGCCCACACTCACACACACCAGTCCCCCGTCCCAAAGCACCCATTCTCCAAAACGCAGCTGGGTTGGGACAGCGGGAGTCAATTAGAGGCACAGGAACACAAAGTCACTTCCTTGCAGGAGCGCATCGAGTCCGAACGCCAGCCAGAGCCAGAGCCAGAGCCAGAGCCAGAGCCAGAGCCAGAGCCGGCGGGGTACGCAGCCCCAGGCTCGGTTCCTCCCCGCGGGCCAAGCCTCCTCTCCCCTGGGGCCTCGGCGCGGTCTCCCCGGGTTTGGGTTTTGTTTTCTGCCGTCTTCTCTTTCGCAGTCCTCCCGGCTTTGGCTCCTCCCTGCACCGGCCCCTGTGCCGCGCGGGCAGGTCGGTCAGGGGTGCTGGTGGCCCAGCGGCCAAGCCAAGGGCGCCCGGGGGCACCAGCGCCAGCTCCCCGCGGAGGAAGCCTGCGCCAAGCCCTGCGCCCCGGGCCCCGGCCGCCCCGGGGGCGGGTGCGGGGAGCAGGAGGCGCAGCGCGGGGCGGGCTGCGGGCCGGAGCCCGGGGCCGGGGGCGCGGCCTGGCGGCGGCACTCGGGGTGCCCGCAGGGCCCGCGGGGCGCGGGGCCGGCGCGCAGCACCAGGGAGAGCGCGGCGATGCGGTGGATGGCGCGGCGCAGCGTGGCGATCTTGGAGAGCCGCTTGCCGCCCGGGTCGTGCCGCAGGGCCCGGCGCAGCGCGTTGAAGGCCTCGTTGTAGTCCAGGATGCGCCTGCGCTCCCGCACGTTGGCCGCCACGCGCCGCGCCTTGGACCGCACCGGCCGCGCGCGCTTCTTGCCGCCGGCCACCTCCTCCGCCTCGCCCAGGCCGCGGGGGGCGCCGTTCTCCCTCAGCACCCCAAAATCCTTCCCGGCCTCCGGGCCAGAGCCCCCCGAGTCCTTGACGGAGCCCTCGGCCCCCTGGAGGCCCCGGAGGCCTGGTCCTGGCGCGCCTCGGTGCATGGCCTCCTCCAGGCCCAGCTGCTCCGGCTCCGGCTCCCAAGGCTGGCGGTCCCCCTCCGAGCCTTGGCTCCCCTCCCGCAGGCTGGACACTCCCAGGACGGGGGCTCGTTAGCTGGGCTTTATGGCACCACGTGGCTCTCCGCCCTCCCCATCCATCCTTCTCCCTCCTTCTGCTTTATTACCTGCCTCCAGGTAGGCTGGTGAGGGAGGGGCCGAGAGGAAGGAAGCAAGCAAGGAAGGAAGCATGCAGATGCTTGTATGAGGGGACCAGCCGCCCGCCCGCCCGCCTGGGACAGTGCTGCAGCCGCCAGAGAGGACTTCCCCTGCCTCTGTCCAGGGCCTTCTGGGGTAGCAGGGCTCCATTTCTTCCTCCACCCACCCTCTCCCACCCCATAGAATGCCAAATTTGGCCTCTGGGCAGGAGAGCAGGTAGGGTACTTAAATGTGTTTCAAAAACCTTTAAAGTTCTTATCAAGTCCTGTGGGCAACCACAGAGTGGATGTGGGGGAAGCAGGACTGTCCCAGATGGAACAGTACGGGAGGGGGAATCTGATACAGCGGCCCTGCAGGTAGGATGCGCCCGGAATTCCTGGCTTTTTCCAGCTGGCAGCCAGGCTGTGGGATTCTGGGTTTGGGTTTTGATTAGGCCTTACCACTCCCCCACCCCCACCACTCCTCCCTAGCTCTCCCTTCTGCAGGCAGAGCCAGGCTGAGTCACCAGCAGGGAGGATGGAGGAGACTGTCCTGGGCCCCTCTCATCCCCTGTGGCACTCACCCACCCGGGGCATCTTTTGGGCAGCCTCGTCTCATGGCCCAGCACTGAGCTATGGACTCGGTGAACCCACCTGCCCCCCCCCCCCCCCGGGGATTGGATTTTAAACAGGATCTCAGAAAAAGAGAAGCGCTCAATCCTAGATACGGCCCCCAGTGGGATTCCAGGCAGCCCCAGAGAGGTATGTGGAGCCCCACGGTAAGTCTCATCCCCAGCCATGACCGAATGCCGCCAAATGCCACGGCCAGCTGTGGAGTCAGCTGGGATGGGCACGGGGTTCCCCTCCATCTGCGGATATACCATTAACCCCCTTATGTCAAACTGTGAATTACTCAACGGAGGAAAAGTCTGGGCACAGGAAACAAATACATGTATTGATTTGTGTGATTATTAGTGTTATTGTCCGCCTTGCTTGCCCCTGGCCGTGGGCGCCCTGGGGACACCACAGGCAGGCTGAGGCGACCCCCCAGACCACCAGACACAGTGCTTCCCAAGGCCTGCTCTTCACTGCGTCCACTCCCTTGAGTTTCTGCTGCTGGTGTCAGCATCCTAGGGATGTCTGTATTTCTGGGTTTTATCCCAGAAATATCTGGGGAATTAAAAAGTGAATGAGCCAAAACCGGTTTGGCTCAATGGATAGAGCGTCAGCTTAGGGACTGAACGGTCCCGGGTTCGATTCTGGTCAAGGGCATGTGCCTTAGTTGCGGGCATATCCCCAGTAGGGGGTGTGCAAGAGGCAGCTGATTGATGACTCTCTCTCATCAATGTTTCTATTATAACTCTCTCTCTCCCTTCCTCGCTGTACAAAATCAATAAAATATATATATTTTTAAAAAGTGAATGAAAGCAGCAAAAAATTGGATGTTTTCTCCTCCATACTTAGTCTGTTTCCCACCATCCTCACAACACACACACACACACACACACACACACGTACACACACAGAGGTACACATGCAGGAGCACACAAGCACACAGAAGTGCCTGCCTCAAACAGAATCTTAAACAGGGCACAGGCACTAGATGTCTGAGCACTCATGTCCATCCATCCAAATATCAATCTATTTTTAAAATAATTTTTTACTGATTTCAGCGAGGAAGGGAGAGGGAGAGAGACATTAATGATGAGAGAGAATCATTGATCTGCTGCCTCCTGCACGCCCCCCACTGGGGATCAAGCCCAAAACCTGGGCATGCGCCCTTGACTGGAATTGAACCCAGGACCCTTCAGTCCACAGGCCAACACTCTATGTACCAAGCCAAACGGGCTAGGGCAATATGTCAATCTTGGTGGGTCTCAGAATTCGAGGCAGGGAATCAGATCTTTTAAGTGCTTTTTTTTTTTTTTTTTAACACTCCTCTTCCTCCCCCTCCCTTCTCACGCCCCTGCCCCGCCCCTCGAAGCCAGTGGCCCCTCACAACCTCCCCCTCTAGGGCATAGTTGGACACGGGAGTGCTCCCAGAGAACTCTGCTGGGCAGGTGGTCAGGAGGGAGGCCTGCTTTAGTTCTGCCACCAACTTGCTACGTGACCTTGTGCACGTCACATCCCCCTCTCTGCACCTCAGCTTGCTTTTCTTCGCCAGGAAGACATCTTCTCTGCAAGAGAAGACAGGCGGGACCAGCAACATCATCTGCAGGGCCCAGTGCAAAAGAGACGGTGGGGCCCAATGATCAGAATTAGTAGGAATTTGAAGGTGGCCACAGCAGAGCTCAGGCTTGGGATGTAAACGCACCTGCGTTTTTTTGTTTGTTTTTTAATATATTTTATTGATTTTGTACAGAGAGGAAGGGAGAGAGATAGAGAGTTAGAAACATCAATGAGAGAGAGTCATCGATCAGTTGCCTCTTGCACACCTCCTACTGGGGATGTGCCCACAACCAAGGTACATGCCCTTGACCGGAATCGAACCCGGGTCCCTTCAGTCCCTTCAAGCCGACGCTCTATCCATTGAGCTAAACCGGTCCCGGCACGCACCTGCGTTTTGACGTTTTCATATGCTCCCTGGGGAAAGCTTCGATCCTTCATGTTCCACCTGCAAAATGGGAGTGACACCAGCAGCAGAGACTCAGGAAGTGGGACGCCGTGAAGAGAGGCCTTGGAAGCACTGCCTGGTTGTGATTTTGGTGCTGACTTCTGTTAAGGGCTTACTATGGGCCAAGCATGGTACTGTGTGCTTTTTTATATATTAATTATTTTTTCTTTTGAGAGAGAGAGGGGGGGGCTCCCAGAGAGAGGGGCTCCCAGGGGGAGGGGCTCCCAGAGAGAGGGGCACCCAGAGGGGGCGGGACTCCCAGAGGGAGGGGCTCCCAGAGAGAGGGGCACCCAGAGGGGGAGGGGCACCCAGAAGGGGGGGGCTCCCAGGAGGAGGGGTTCCCAGAGGGAGGGGCTCCCGAGAATCCGAGGGGATTCCCTGCGGTCGCTGGCTGTAATGATCCCCCTTGGGGGGCTCCGCGATGGGAAGGGGGCACAGGCCAACTTCAAAGGCGGGCAGCGGGGCAGGTATTTCCGCGGCACCTGCAGCGGGGGTCCCCGCGCTGGAGGACGGAGGATGGAGGACGGAGCCCGCCCCCGCCCCGGAGCGCAGCTCCTCGCGCCGGCCGGAGGGGGCGGGCGGGGGAGGAGGGGAGGGAGGAGAGGGAAAGGCCCCTGTGATTTAGAGCCAGGCGGTTCCGCTGCCGCTGCGAAGGTGCCTATTACCGCCGGCTCCGCCAGGATGTCAGGAATTCCTGTGCATCCTCTGAAATTCCTTCTCGCTCCCCGGGGAGGGAGAGCGCCACCTCGGAGAGGAGACCAGGCTGGTGGCATCTGGGGGAAAAGCTGCCAGGCAGAGGGCAGAGCATGTGGGTAGTGTCCGCCTGAGGACTGAAGGGTCCCGGGTTTGATTCCCGGTCAAGGGCATGTATGTACCTCGGCTGCAGGCCCAATTCCCAATCCTGGTCGAGGGGCCCAATCCTGGTTGAGGCGCATGCGAGAGGCAACCAATCCATGTGTCTCTCACATGGACGTTTCTCTCTCTGTGTCTCTCCCCCTCCCTCCACTCTCCCTTGAAAAACAAAACAAACGGAAGCCTGAGATTTCTGAGCAGCCCTCCTAAGTAGGGTTCACTCTGGACATGGGAGAAGGCCCAGGAAGGCTGAGATGATAGATGATGAGAGCTGATGGACAATGCTTACGGCCCCTGGGGCTTGTGGTGAGTGAGTGTGTGTGTGTGTGTGTGTGTGTGTGTCATTGTCGTTTGCTGTGCAGCAGCTGAATAATCGTGCATTCTGGAGAGAAGGCCCCTCCATGGCGGGGCTCTGGGAGGGAGAGATTTCCGGCCAGGACAGACAGGAGTCTAGGTATCTCCTAGCCCAGTGGTCACCAAACCGCTGCTTGCAAGCCACATGCGGCTCTTTGGCCCCTTGAGTGTTCTAAGGCCACTTCTTCAAAATGGACTCGTCCAGGCCGAAAACCGACTTCTGTGCATGGGCCACGGAGTTTCCATCGCACTGTACGTGCGCACCCGCACGTGGTATTTCGTGGAAGAGCCACAGTTTGCCGACCACTGTCCTAGACTACGGAGCAGGTGTCCCAAAGAGCCAAGCAACAGGAGGGAACTTGCCCTCCCAGTGCCAGGGCCGGCGGTCTCCAGCGACTTCCTGTGGGAGCAGCCCCAGGAGGTGACTGGCTAGGGGGTGGGTCCAGCCACCCAGTTTCCTGTGATTCCTGTGAGTTTTTCCTAACTTCATTCCCAGCCTTTCTTCCCAACAGGTCTTTTTTTTTTTTAAATTTTTTTTAATTGATTTTGTACAGAGAGGAAGGGAGAGAGATAGAGAGTTAGAAACATCGATGAGAGAGAGTCATCGATCAGCTGCCTCTTGCACAACCCCTACTGGGGATATGCCCGCAACCAAGGTACATGCCCTTGACCGGAATCGAACCTGGGACCCTTCAGTCCCCAAGCCGAGGCTCTATCCATTGAGCCAAACCGGTCTCGGCCCAACAGGTCTTGTGAGACACCTCAGAGCTGCCCCATCGCTTCCTCTCTCGCTCCCGTGAACCTAGTTAGGTTTTGTTGTTTACAGCCAAGAACTCGGACAGCACAGAGCAGAGCTTACACGGCCGGCCTGGGCCTCCTCTCTCACTCCCAAGCCAGTCCTTGTCCCTGCCGCCTGCCAGCTCTTCTGGGTCCGGTGTCCTCATGGTGAGGTGGATCGGTAATCGTCCTACGGGAGCGGTGAGGATCAACTGACACAGGAGGCCCTTAGCACCGTGCCTGGCACGTAGAAGGCCCTCAGTGATAGTTGTTCAGTGGTCGGCAAACTCATTAGTCAGCAGAGCCAAATATCAACAGTACAATGATTGAAATTTCTTTCTTTTTTTTAAAAAAAATATATATTTTATTGACTTTTTAGAAAGAGGAAGGGAGAGGGATAGAGAGTTAGAAACATCGATGAGAGAGAAACACCGATCACCTGCCTCTTGCACACCCCCTACTGGGGATGTGCCCGCAAACCAGGGACCCTTGACAATAGAACCTGGGACCCCGGAGTCCACAAGCCGACGCTCTGTCCACTGAGCCAAACTGGTCAGGGCTGATATTTCTTTTGAGAGCCAAATTTTTTACACTTAAACTTCTTCTAACGCCACTTCTTCAAAATAGACTCGCCCAGGCTGTGTGGTATTTTGTGGAAGAGCCACACTCAAGGGGCCAAAGAGCCGCATGTGGCTCGAGAGCCACAGTTTGCAGACCATGGTTCTAGCAGCTTTACCCAGCACCCCAGGGTTCTCTCTTAAGCTCATGTAGGCAAATGGCCCTCTCCCTGCCCCTGCTCCCGGCCCTCAGAGCAGCATCCCTCCACCAAGCTCCTCCTGTCAGATGGTTCCGTTTTGATCGGAAGCTAGGATGTTTCTAGCCCTTCACCTACACTCCCCGCTGCCGTGCCCATAATGCTGAGCAGCCGCGGGGTTGTCTGGGCTCTGGAATTAGACCTCTATTTATTAGCTGTACAGCCCGGGGCAAGATGCTGAGTTAACCTCTCTCTCACCTCAGTTTCCTTGTCTGTCATTGGACATATGGATAGCACTGCTTTTTCAGATTTCTGTGAGGGTTACATAAAACAGAACAGGGCCTGGCTCCTCTAAGATGCTCTACGCACATTTTGTCCTCCTCCTGCCTCTTGGAGCCCTTCCCCGGCCAGCCTGGCCACTGCAGCTGTCAATCATCCAGGCAACCACACTCTCCCCCCCCAGGACCACTCTCCTAATCACCTGCACCCGCTAATGACTGGTGATTGGCTTCTCGTTAAAACAAGGACAAAGGCCTGTGCTGTCAGCCAGGGTCTCGTCAGCCATAGATCTGCCCCGGGGTCAGTCAGGGGCCAGGGAGGCATTCTGGGTCCAGGGCCTGGCCTGCTGTAGACAGAGGGCTCCATGTCCCAGGAGATGCCCCAGCTACTGTGAGGAGGGGGAACAGGGCCCCGTGAGCAGGGGCAGGAGGCTGAGCCACGTGTGGTCCGAGACACCCGTTTCCGCCCTCGTCTGTCAAGTGGGAATAATAAACGAGAATGCCTTGTGAGGTGGTGTGAGGACAGAGTGAGATCGATCAAATGTAAATTTCTAGCACTTTGCCGATGTCAGTAAATGGTAGCCATTGTTATTGTAGCTACTGCTTTCATTATTATTAGATTTTTTTGTTTTTATTATTGGAGTCCAGGTACCAATTTTCCTAACTCCATTTGTTGAATGGCTTATTCTGTCGCCGATGATGATGCAATGCTACATCATTTCTATGACATCATAATGACATGACGCCCCTTCCAGGTGTCTCTGTCGAGTGCTTGTTTAATCCCTCGGCCTCCTCATTCATTTCGGAATTGTCTTTGGACGCTCTTGGCCTTTTACACTTCTATGGCAATTCAGAATCCCTTTGTTTTGTTCCCCCTCCTTGTCATTATCCTTCTGTGATCCTTTCCTGCCGTGTCCGTGTATGTTTCCTTCCCAGGGTGCAGCATGGCTGCAGGGGTCCAGTGCGTAATAAATAATAAACGAGAATGCCTTCTCAGGTTGGTGTGAGGACAGAGTGAGATCGATCAAATGCAAATTTCTAGCACTTTGCAGATGTCAGTAAATGGTAGCAATTGTTATTGTAGTTATTGCTTTCATTATTATTAGATATTTTTATTATTGAAGCCCAGGTGCCAATTTTCCCAACTCCATTTGGTGAATGGCTTATTCTATCGCCAATACATGACTGGGGACAGAATGCCCAGGTGGGCCGCTTCTGAACCCTGACTCAGAGAAACTGTAAATGTCCATTGTTGTTTTAAGCCAATACGTGTTTTTTTTTTAAATATATTTTATTGATTTTTTTTTTTTTTTTTACAGGGAGGAAGGGAAAGAGATAGAGTTAGAAACATTGATGAGAGAGAAACATCGATCAACTGCCTCCTGCACACCCCCTGGGGATGCGCCCGCAACCAAGGGTACATGCCCTTAACCGGAATCGAACCTGGGACCTTTCAGACTGCAGGCTGTCACTCCATCCACTGAGCCAAACCGGTTTTGGCTTAAGCCAATACGTTTTGAGGTCATTTGTTACACAGCAACAGGTCACAGCAGTTATACCATTTCCCAGCCTTCCTTGTAATTGGTTGAGTTCTCCCGGGAATGTGAGCAGGAGTGATGCCTGCGGCTCCAGGCCCATAATAACTCAGCACGTGGGGCCTCGGTTCTCCTCCCCCCTCCTCCCCGCTGAACACCGAGGACAGCCGAGGAGCCGCCAGCTAAAGACGGTGGGCCCTTCCCATGCCTGGAGGAGAGCTGCCCGGGAGAGCGGCCCGACCAGGAACACCCACAATGAAGAACTGTTCGTGAGAGGTAAAGGCCTACTTAAAGCACTGAGATTTGAAGACTTACCTACAGCACCTGACATTGCCTGAACTGTCTTTCATACGTTGCTTTACAAATAACTTTTTATTAGTCAGTATTTCTTTAAATCTGCTCATGCAGTTACCAATTTCTCTGCTCTGTGTTACCCCCTGCATCTCAGGCATTCCATCTGGGATCGTCTTTTTCTGCCCGAGTTCTGTCCTTGAGAATTTCCTCTGGTGACTCTCTCGCCCTTACCTCTCTCGTACACGTCTTGGTCGGTGGTTATGATTCTTAATCTCTTTGAAGTTATGATGTTGTCTTCGGAAGCTTTGAAGACAACATCACCGCTGTTGGTGAGATGCCAGCTTCAATAACCATTGCTCCTTTCAAATTACTTTTCCCCCCAGATTTGTTTGGAAAACACTTCATTGTTTTTGGCTTTTGAGTTTTCACTATGATGAGTTTAAACAGCTTACCTTTTAGGATTTGTTGGGCTTCTCGAATATTTGGTTGCTTCAGATTGATCAGGTCCCTCGCTTTTATCTTTCCACACATTGCTTCTGTCGAACTCCTGCTTTCCTTTCGTCTGGGCCTCCAATCACACAGGGGACAAGACGTCCGCGCTGTCTCCTTCACACCTGCTCTCACTTCGGCTTTATTCTGCATGTAGTTGCAAACAACACTTCCATAAGCTTCGATTTGATTTGATCCTCCTAACTCAGTGGTCGGCAAACTCATTCATCCACAGAGCCAAATAAATATCAACAGTACAACGATTGAAATTTCTTTGGAGAGCCACATTTTTTAAACGTAAACTTCTCCTAACGCCACTTCTTCCAAATAGACTCACCCAGGCCGTGGTATTCTGTGGAAGAGCCACCCTCAAGGGGCCAAAGAGCCGCGTGTGGCTCAAGAGCCGCAGTTTGCCGACCACAGTCCTAACTCCTGGAGAGGTGGTAGGGCGGAGGAACTCTGTTGCAAATGGGGCCTGAGATTCAGCAAGGTAAAGACACCTGCCCGGATCACACAGCTCCGGGGGAGCAGGAGACATGAGGCGTGTGATGGCCAGGAGCTAGGAGGAGCTACACCAGAGTTTAAGCTCCAGGGACAGAGCAGGGATCTGAGTCCTGGACCCCCCACCCAGGAGCCCAGGGAACTCGGACAAGTCACTTCATCGCTTCTTTTTTTTTTTCTTTTCTTTTTTTTAATGTATTTTATTGATTTTTCACAAAGAGAAAGGGAGAGAGCTAGAGAGCTAGAAACATCGATGAGAGAGATTCATCGACCAGCTGCCTCCTGCACACCCCCGACTGGGGATGTGCCCGCAACCAAGGTATATGGGCACCGGAATCAAACCCGGGACCTTTCAGTCCACAGACCAACGCTCTGTCCACTGAGCCAAACCGGTTACTTCATCGCTTCTTGCTTGGATTTCCCCAACCGCAAAATGGGAACAACAGTGACTAACTTACAGGACCATTTGGGGTCATGAATACCATCATGTATGCAAGATTCTTGTCACCGAATAGGCATTCAATAGATATTCGAGGGATGAATTAATGAAGCGGTTAGCCCACTCAATTAACTTTACCCACGGTGGTTATCCTTATGTGTATGCTGTACTTATGTATAAATCTATACCAGCTCATTACTATCAAGATTGGCATGTCTCCGGCTTGGCTCAGTGGATAGAGCGTCGGCCTGCGGACTGAAAGGTCCCGGGTTTGATTCTGATCAAGGGAATGTACCTTGGTTGTGGGCACATCCCCAGTGGGGGGTGTGCAGGAGGCAGCTGGTCGGTGTTTCTCTCTCATCGATGTTTCTAACTCTCTGTCCCTCTCAATTCCTCTCTGTGTAAAATCAATAAAATATATATTAAAATAATAAAATAAAAGATTGGCATGTCCACAAGACCCTCAGTATCCGGGAGCCTCTCAGGCCTCCTGCCCGCCCCCCCCTCTGCCATCCCCCCCCACCCCCCACCCCCCACCCCCCACCCCCCACCCCCGGCTCCCTGAGGGGAGGGGACGCGTCCAGCCCGATAGACCCGGCCCGCAGGCACCCCCGCCCTCGCCTGTAATTAACCTGC